>NC_137240.1:861059-2095917 GCF_051294905.1 Botryllus schlosseri
GCTTAACATTGAATCCCAACTCTAAACTTGATACGTAGATGTAGGACATTATGGCAATGCACCATGCTAAATTTCATCACACATCTAATGATGGAACTTCACCTTTAAAACTAACGCAGTCGAATACCGACTTTTACGCGTATCTGTTTTGCGTGAACTTAGCATATACCTATACATAGTCAATTTTAATAGCAGAATTACCGTGTTAAACATTGAATTCCCACCTTGAAAGTTGGTACGCGGTTATAGGACATTAAAAAAATGCACCATACCAAATCCCATCAGACATTTCATGGAACAACTTTAAAACTAACGCGGCTCTACATCGACGTTTTTGCGTACATCTGTTTTGCGGGAGCGCATAGCACGTACCCATACATAGCCCACTTTAATAACGGAATTACCATGCATTGAATCCCAACTCTAAACTTGATACGTAGTTGTAGGGCATTATGGCTATGCACCATGCTAAATTTCATCACACATCTAATGATGGAACACCTTTGAAACTATCGCAGTCGAATACCGACTTTTACGCATATCTGTTTTTCGTGAACATAGCATATACCCATACATAGTCAATTTTAATAACAGAATTAGCATGCTAAACATTAAATTCTCACCTTGAACGTTGGTACGCAGTTGTAGGACATAATAACAATGCACCATACCAAATTTCGTCAGACATTTCATGATGTAACACCTTTAAAACCAACGCAGTTCTATACAGACTTTTGGCTAAATCTGTTTTTCCGTAGCGTAGCACGTACCTAAACATAGTCAACTTTATTAACGGAATTACCATGTTAATATTCGACTCCCTACCTTGAAACTCGCTACGCAGTTGTAAGACATTATGACAATGCACCATGTCAAGTTTTGTTACGCATTTCATGATTGAACAAATTTTAAACTAACGCAGTTCCATACCGACTTTTGCGGGAGCGTAGCACGTACCTACGCATACTCAACTTTAATAACGGAATTACCGAGCTAAACATTGAATGCGCAACTTGAAGATTGGTTCACAGGTGTAGGACATTATGACAATGGAACATATCAAATTTCATCACACATTTCATGATGGAACACCTTTAAAACTAACGCAGTTCTATACCAACTTAGCGTGAATCTGTTTGCACGAGCGTAGCACGTACCTATGCGTGATCAACTTTAGTGATGGAATTACATATGTAGGCCTGATTAAGTTGCAACACTTTTGCAATGATTCGTCTTGCTTCCTATAACATCCCACTCGATGCCCTCGTTATTACTATTAGGCTGTAATCTCAGCCTGAGCTATGTCTCGAAGCCTACGGGACTCTGCAAATTGTTTCGATTTATTCTGTCCGTTTCAATTTAAGATAAGGAAGCCCATTTCACTCAATGAATCGATGCCTACGGTACTCTACAAAATTATCTGATTAATTCTCCCTATGCTTATTAATCATAAGAAAGATGATTTGACACCTAAAGTACGACATACTTGTTCGCTTGAGCTAAGCCACAGCGCTTGGAGTGGAATTTTACGGGGTATGTGGTCTCATTTCGTAGGGCTCTATGCCATAGGAGCATACTTTACGCTCCAATTCGATTCCCACACATTCCATATAATTACTAACAGAACCATTGAGTACCAGCCTTGACCCGACAGTACGACGGAGACTATCAAAATATCGAGAGAAGCCCTCTTTTCTGAAATATTCAAGGTTTTATCAGGACTTCCCTTCATATAAACTCCAGCAGAATCACTAATAACCTCTCAAGTTTACTCAATTTACTTTAATCTGATACTCGTGTACCAAATCCCTATTTTCCGCAAGTATGATAGAGGCTATCGCTCGACACTCAACGATTCGTAATTTTGCTGGAATACAAGTACAATTAGGGATTGAAAAGTAACTGATATAGGTGGTTATGTTTGTAGGATATTTACACTTCTACTTACCGGTTTTTCAGGAGAAACTACCTACTTTTAGGACTTTATATTTCAAAGTAGTTTGAGGTTACGTTTGTATCACCTTGATAAGTGCTATTATCAAAAACTGCTTTGCTAAACTCTTACACTTTCACTGAACTTCTACACTGAATCTTGTAAAGTAGATAGAAAAGGAAAACTATTAACATAAGGTAAGTGAGAAGCACGCAAATTTCGATTGCTTAAAAATGCCACAAACTGCGCCAACTTTCAGAGTTGTTAAGTATAGAAGTACTCGTATTTCTTGAGAATACCCAAGTAGGTTTTTTGCCTACATGCATCACATACTCTCAAGTCCTTATGATATTGGAGTACATCAACTTCATGATAGCTAGAGTATTAAACAGTAATAGACCTAGAGTACTAACGTTTTACTTACTCGGAAATGACTACTTCTACCTTATTTTAAAGGATACCTCGTTCGAAGCGAAATTGTATGTGGTTGTGGATAACATCCAAGATGTAGGCTCACTTTGAAGGTTACTTCGTAAAACTCAAATATTGCGCAGTGAGAGTTCGCAAATTCTCTAAGTATTTTTGTTATTTTTATTGCGATAAGTCATTCTGCAGCGCGAAAATGCGTCGTAGGATATAGATGAAACTAGCACCACTCATCAAGACCGCTGAAAACAGTACATTTCAACATTTAGTAGCAGTAAATTTCTAGTAAAGTACAAGACGTGATGATTTCCGAGTGAGTTAAAAAGTAAGTATTGCAGGTATAGTTTACCTGAAAACCGAATACTCTGAAATAGAAGTAGATGCAGTGTAAATAGTTAATCACTTGATTAAGTTCAGTGCAAGCAGATAAAACCTATACTTGAGTAGTACAAAATGCACGAGTACTTCGCTATCGCCTCCCTCCACGTAATAAGTGACTAGAGAATTTGCGAACTCTCACTGCGCAATATTTGAGTTTTACGAAGTAACCTTCAAAGTGAGCCTACATCTTGGATGTTATCCACAACCACATACAATTTCGCTTCGAACGAGGTATCCTTTAAAATAAGGTAGAAGTAGTCATTTCCGAGTAAGTAAAACGTTAGTACTCTAGGTCTATTACTGTTTAATACTCTAGCTATCATGAAGTTGATGTACTCCAATATCATAAGGACTTGAGAGTATGTGATGCATGTAGGCAAAAAACCTACTTGGGTATTCTCAAGAAATACGAGTACTTCTATACTTAACAACTCTGAAAGTTGGCGCAGTTTGTGGCATTTTTAAGCAATCGAAATTTGCGTGCTTCTCACTTACCTTATGTTAATAGTTTTCCTTTTCTATCTACTTTACAAGATTCAGTGTAGAAGTTCAGTGAAAGTGTAAGAGTTTAGCAAAGCAGTTTTTGATAATAGCACTTATCAAGGTGATACAAACGTAACCTCAAACTACTTTGAAATATAAAGTCCTAAAAGTAGGTAGTTTCTCCTGAAAAACCGGTAAGTAGAAGTGTAAATATCCTACAAACATAACCACCTATATCAGTTACTTTTCAATCCCTAATTGTACTTGTATTCCAGCAAAATTACGAATCGTTGAGTGTCGAGCGATAGCCTCTATCATACTTGCGGAAAATAGGGATTTGGTACACGAGTATCAGATTAAAGTAAATTGAGTAAACTTGAGAGGTTATTAGTGATTCTGCTGGAGTTTATATGAAGGGAAGTCCTGATAAAACCTTGAATATTTCAGAAAAGAGGGCTTCTCTCGATATTTTGATAGTCTCCGTCGTACTGTCGGGTCAAGGCTGGTACTCAATGGTTCTGTTAGTAATTATATGGAATGTGTGGGAATCGAATTGGAGCGTAAAGTATGCTCCTATGGCATAGAGCCCTACGAAATGAGACCACATACCCCGTAAAATTCCACTCCAAGCGCTGTGGCTTAGCTCAAGCGAACAAGTATGTCGTACTTTAGGTGTCAAATCATCTTTCTTATGATTAATAAGCATAGGGAGAATTAATCAGATAATTTTGTAGAGTACCGTAGGCATCGATTCATTGAGTGAAATGGGCTTCCTTATCTTAAATTGAAACGGACAGAATAAATCGAAACAATTTGCAGAGTCCCGTAGGCTTCGAGACATAGCTCAGGCTGAGATTACAGCCTAATAGTAATAACGAGGGCATCGAGTGGGATGTTATAGGAAGCAAGACGAATCATTGCAAAAGTGTTGCAACTTAATCAGGCCTACATATGTAATTCCATCACTAAAGTTGATCACGCATAGGTACGTGCTACGCTCGTGCAAACAGATTCACGCTAAGTTGGTATAGAACTGCGTTAGTTTTAAAGGTGTTCCATCATGAAATGTGTGATGAAATTTGATATGTTCCATTGTCATAATGTCCTACACCTGTGAACCAATCTTCAAGTTGCGCATTCAATGTTTAGCTCGGTAATTCCGTTATTAAAGTTGAGTATGCGTAGGTACGTGCTACGCTCCCGCAAAAGTCGGTATGGAACTGCGTTAGTTTAAAATTTGTTCAATCATGAAATGCGTAACAAAACTTGACATGGTGCATTGTCATAATGTCTTACAACTGCGTAGCGAGTTTCAAGGTAGGGAGTCGAATATTAACATGGTAATTCCGTTAATAAAGTTGACTATGTTTAGGTACGTGCTACGCTACGGAAAAACAGATTTAGCCAAAAGTCTGTATAGAACTGCGTTGGTTTTAAAGGTGTTACATCATGAAATGTCTGACGAAATTTGGTATGGTGCATTGTTATTATGTCCTACAACTGCGTACCAACGTTCAAGGTGAGAATTTAATGTTTAGCATGCTAATTCTGTTATTAAAATTGACTATGTATGGGTATATGCTATGTTCACGAAAAACAGATATGCGTAAAAGTCGGTATTCGACTGCGATAGTTTCAAAGGTGTTCCATCATTAGATGTGTGATGAAATTTAGCATGGTGCATAGCCATAATGCCCTACAACTACGTATCAAGTTTAGAGTTGGGATTCAATGCATGGTAATTCCGTTATTAAAGTGGGCTATGTATGGGTACGTGCTATGCGCTCCCGCAAAACAGATGTACGCAAAAACGTCGATGTAGAGCCGCGTTAGTTTTAAAGTTGTTCCATCATGAAATGTCTGATGGGGTTTGGTATGGTGCATTTTTATAATGTCCTATAACCGCGTACCAACTTTCAAGGTGGGAATTCAATGTTTAACACGGTAATTCTGCTATTAAAATTGACTATGTATAGGTATATGCTAAGTTCACGCAAAACAGATACGCGTAAAAGTCGGTATTCGACTGCGTTAGTTTTAAAGGTGTTCCATCATTAGATGTGTGATGAAATTTAGCATGGTGCATTGCCATAATGTCCTACATCTTCGTATCAAGTTTAGAGTTGGGATTCAATGTTAAGCATGGTAATTCAGTTATTAAAGTTGACTATGTATAGGTACGTGCTATACGCCCCCCCCCCCCCGCAAAACAGATGCACGCAAAAACCGAATTTTTCGATTAGTTTATATTCCGTATTTTATTTAAAACTAAAACTGTTAAGTACTACTTAAGGTGTTATAAAATGTGAAAAAGTGCAAATAGCGGAGACGTTTGGAGACTGCGTTTAGGACAGTTCGATGTCGCTCGAACATTTCATCCCCAACACGACGTAAGGTTCTCTCTGCTTTCGTATTTACCTTAACGCATGAGCCGTCGAGTTCGTACATGATAAAATTCCTGGTCAAGGAATATGCTTCGAATATAATTTCATCCTTTTCTTCAGTGATCGAAGGCGATACTCTTGATAATTCCATGCTTTGAGGAGAATAGCAAGTCAGAGCTTATTTCGAGATCTTAGCTACTTTGAAAATGAGGATCCTAGGATTTGCATAACTTTCATCTATATCGCACGATGCGTTTACGCGGTCCAGAATGACTTATGGCGATGAAAAATAGCAAAAATGGTCTATTAAGCATTGAGCACGGTTCAAGAACTATGATATTCCTGTACTTGCACAAGTTACAAACGCGCTATCGTAAATTAGTATATATTACTAAAATACGAACTCGGACGAAATCATGAATGCGTAGGACTTACTTTAAACATATATTGTGTACAAACAACTTTTTACAAGAACTATAAAATTCACCGGCATCGCGACATCTTTCAAAAACAAAACCATGATCAATGGCTATTTTTCATTGACATAAGTCATTCTGGAACGCGAAAACGCATTGTAAAATATAGATGAAACTCAAGCAAATCCTACGATCCTCATTTTCAAAGTAGCTTAGATCTCGAAATAAGCTTTGAATTCAGGGGGCGCGATTTCGATTACTCGAAACTTGTTGCTTGTACGATTTATCGCTGGTGCGTTAAGGGTTAGGAACGTTTTCTAATGTAGTTACACATTCTAGTTGTTTTGATGTAAGGAAAAAACTCATTCGATAACTCGATACAACTAGTTAACACGCGTTGATGTAACTTTCCTCATTTGTATGCATAGCCTACGCGTAATTGTTTTTCGTTTCTATCTACTTTAAAAAGACTCGGTGTAGAAGTTTCGAAACTTGCATGAATTACAAGCTACATAATACAACTAGTTAACACGCGTTGATGTAACTTCCCTCATCTGTATGCATAGCCTACGCGAAATTGGTTACCGAATTTTTCGATTAGTTTATATTCCTAGTTTTATTTAAAACTGAAACCGTTAAGTATTACTAAAAGTGTTATAAAATGTGAATAAGTGTACAAGTAGAATTATTATTATGTCATGAATAAGTACTGTACAAGTTCATACGATTTTTCTTGTTGCGTTCCGAGATAAAATGTAATTTTTCGCTCTTTTTTATTTTTTATTAAAATTATTATTCATTTTACAAAAAACGTCGTGTTTTGACTTTTGAAAATGGAAAATGCGTGATCTCGACTAACTTTTCACGTAGTTCGAAATCGCTATTCTACACAATAATTCGAAGTATTTGTCAGTCATCGCAGCACCGCTCATATTGCGCGCTATCTATTTATTTCACGGATTACGAATTACTTCTGCTTTTATCAGAGGATACTTTCCTATGGTTTGCCTACTAACAGAACTTAGTTTAGATTAATAAAAGTATAGTCATTGAAAATAGATCACTGGATTATAGTTTACAGAAAACACCACAATTCTATGTGATATCCTTGCATACCAACAACTTTCGAACTATTCGCCACCTCATAAACACTTGAGTAGGCCTACATTTGATGCGTGTGGGGAAAACCTAGTTAAATTTTCATTGTCGATTTTTCAATATAGACAAGAAATAGCCCACCTTTAGTGTTGTCTAATCTGGTTTGTCATTATATGCTTGTAACTAGTTCCGGGCTTGCGGTGCTAGTCTTCTTGGCTGCATGAAATAGGATGTTTTAGCTTCAAACTCAACGCATTAGCATGCCTAATTTGTAACCACGGCGAGATTCGAGTAATAAGCGAGGCTAGATAGTCTACCCTTAACAGAGAACTTGCATATACATTCGAATTTGTGCGACTTCGGCTATATTGTCAGCTAACATTATAGCCGCGCACAGAACTCATTATTACGTTAGCTATTGGAGAAATCTCAACGTAATTCAATCTGCGTGCACAATCCGCGTAAGCTAATGCTGCAGTGAGAAAGTGTACGAGTAGAATTATTATTCTGTCATGAATAAGTAGCTTACAAATTCATACGATTTTTCTTGTTGGCATTCCGGGATAAAATGTAATTTTTCGCTCTTTTTTATTTTTTATTTTTTATCAAATTTAGTATTCATTTCACAAAACAACGACGTGTTTTGACTTTTGAAAATGGAAAATGCGTGAGCTCGACTAACTTTTTACGTAGTTCGAAATCGCTACTTCTATACATTAATTCAAAGTATTTGTCAGTCATCGCAGCACCGCTCATATTGCGCGCTATCTATTTATTTCACGGATAACGAATTACTCCTGCTTTTACCAGAGGATACTTTCCTAGGGTTTGCCTACTAACAGTACTTAGTTTAGATTAATAAAGTATAGTGATTGAAAATAGATCACTGGATTATAGTTTACAGAAAGCTTCACAATTCTATGCGACGTCCTTGCATACCAACAACCTTCGAACTATTCTCCACCTCATAAACACTTGAGTAGGCCTACATTTGATGCGTGTGGGGAAAACCTAGTAAAATTTTCATATGCATTTAGTTTCCAACTCTGAAAGCAAGCTTAGTCTATGATCAATAGCATCTTTGGCGTAAACTCCGTTCTATTTCACTTCATACCTATATAATGTAGATAGTCTATTCGAATAATTCGATGTATAATTGAACTTTCCTCTGCATGATCATTAGGGCTTCTATTTTTTGTTGCAGGGCAACTTTGTTGTAGCCGAAAGCGGTATTATCTAGCAACAAGGTTTAAATGACTCGCCTCCGGCGTTTATTGATGATTTAATTACCCGTATTCTCGTCATGCAAAAATTATGCATGTATTAGTATGAAGCTCAGATGCAGCAAAGTGTGTGAGACTGCCTGTAGAAATTGCGCGAAGCAGCGACTCTAATTACCTGGCTTATAGCAAACAACGACGCTGAAATTCTACTTCAGACGCAGCAAAGTGTGTGAGACTACCTGTGAAAATTGCGCGAATGTACATTTCTCGGCTTATAACAAATAACGACGCTGAAATTTTACTTCAGATGCAGCAAAGTTAATGCGTCTGTCTATATAAATTGCGCGAAGGTGCATTTCTCGGCTTATAGTGAATAACGACGCTGAAATTCTACTTCAGATATAGCAAATGTGGCAAATCTGCGCGAATAGCTGCATAAATTGCGAAAAGGTGCGACTCTAATTTTTAGGCTTTATTGCCAATACCGATGCTGGAATTGTACTTATGTCACATAGAACTCGGACACTATCTATGAAATTCATATAAAATCATGCGTAGTTGATCGCGCGAAATGTACGTGATGGCCTAATTGTTGTATCTGAAGTCGCGCAAGACTTTTGAATAGGCGGTTGAAAGTTGAGTATATTCCTATAGACGCGTGTCGGCATCATGTAGTGTTCTCGTGAACATAGATAGTCTGAAAGCAATGGGCCTTTGGTAAAGTTATATGGCCGAAAACATCTAACGCTCACTAATCCAAATACAAAGTCCTAAATACACATACTAATATTAAATATCCAGGAAAAATACACATAATATAATATCTGGCGAATATAGTCTTGTATAGACATCATACTTTTCGAAATTTGCTCCTAAATACACACGGTTATAGTCTAACGGGCACGATGAACGTAAATAGCCTCGGGGGCGGACTCGACACGCATGATTGGTGCGTACCAAAAACGGATCATTACACTACTATTGTATTCTTCGTGTAACTATTATATGACCCATGTACCTTAGACACAACGATTGCGTATTGGCGTTTTCTCCTCTGATTAGTGTCATCAGCTTGTTGCTAATGCTGCCTAGAGTGAAACCGCAACACCGCAGTCAGATGGTTATAATGTGGCCTATGAACAATGAACATGTTCGACATTTGCTGGGATTATTTACTGGAAGTATTTCTTAATTAAAATCTCAACTTTTGTTATAAATGTGCGAGATAATACAAGGTTTTTTGCATTTGCTCAAAATTGCTTCACAGGCCGGATTAAATCGTCTTGCGAGCCGGATGCGGCCCACGGGCCGTATGTTTGACAACCCTGGCCCACACTAAATCGTGTCCGAGATCGCTATTTTGGCATTGGTGAGAAATATCAGATTGGACTGAGGAAGCCGACGTATTGAGAGCCAGAATATATCGCGTTTCACGCTGTTGAATGTTTCATATTATTTTGACCGAAGGAGAAATATCCGTCCAATGCTGATGTTATGCATGTGTAATTAATATATGTAGCAAATATGCAACACTGCATGTTCAAAAACGGATGATGGGTCCATAACGAGTAAT
This sequence comes from Botryllus schlosseri, assembly GCF_051294905.1. Taxonomy (NCBI): domain Eukaryota; kingdom Metazoa; phylum Chordata; class Ascidiacea; order Stolidobranchia; family Styelidae; genus Botryllus; species Botryllus schlosseri. The sequence continues at coordinate 870,977 of NC_137240.1, forward strand.
ACCATGTCGCAAAATTGATATTTTTTCAAAACTTTCTTTCTGATTTGATACTTGATCGCGTGAGCTTCTTGTGAAACGCGGTTCAAAGAATTTCATAAACGATATCAGGAAACTGTCTTCCTCGGCATGGCAGTCAACGAAGTGAATTGTCATTGGAAACGTATGGCAATTAAGAGGAGATTTGGTTGTGTAGACTGTATGCGTTATATGTTGGTAGAAAACGCATTTGTTTGCAGGGCTCTGTTAAAAAAGGTCGCATTATCTTATTCGCCTATCTATATGAATTAATCTGCCCACCCTCATCTATTTTATCCAGTTCAGTAGTATACGCATCATTAACCGGACTGTAACGACAAGTTTAAATTAAAAAGTTTAAATTTAAATTTTAGAAGCGCGTGTAGATTAATCGCATAATATAAATCGCAATATATTCACTTAGTAACTCGCCAATCGTTAGCGTAATAGCACGTCCTCTGATTGGCAACATTGGTTACCCACCCAAATTTTGTATCGAACGGTACATAGATCACCTCGTTCGAATCCCTGGGAGGTAAAATTTGTCAATTTTAAAAATCGAAGCAAATTACTCCAGAAATTGGCAGCCGATAGTATCCATGGGCCAACTGATATATTGAATATCGAGTTACTTTTGAAAATCTCGCTGAAAATGTGGCTTCTTTTGATATTTGGAATCGTGAATTACCCGCTTCAAATCAGAGCAGAAGATAAGAAGAATACATGTGCTGTTCATGATAAATGGACTGTGAGTAGGATTTCGAATCTTTCAGATATGAATCTCAGTTTAAGACGTAGGCTACAACAGTTGAAATCAGGTCAAGGCGACACAAAAATTTGAACCATAACCTCGAAGTCGGACACGAAGGAAAAGCCAAATCGTGAGATTTCTGCAGCTCATTCATTCATTCATTGGTTTATTAGCAATTTTTATCAGTTCAATACACCACAAAAACGCGATACAATGAAAAGAAAGGAAGGTGTTGAAGCGACTTGGAGCAGTCTATTGAATCAGACACCCACCTTGGCCTAGGCGATGTAAAGAGGAGGCATGCACACTGAATGAAAAGTAAATAAGATAGTACAGAAAAAAGCAAGCGACAAGAAATGAGGTGGCATGTCATGGAAGGCGAGATCGATAGGTCAGGTTGTGGTCTGGTAATCTTGAGGAATTTAGTAGTAATTGCTTGTATTTCGACTTGAACGAGGACATGCTCGTCGACTGCCGGATGGCCGGCGGGATACTGTTCCACACATCAGGTCCGGCTTTGATTGTTCATTGGGGAATTCCGTTTCAGGTTTTTCAGCGAAGAAAATACGGAGACGTGGATTTCTTTAGAGGTTGGGATGATTACGTGAACGGATTCGGGGATTGTGAAGGAGATTACTGGCTCGGTAGGAATGTTGTAATTTGATTCCTTCAAGTTGTAGAATTTTGTCGACATAGTAATTCGATCATTATTTGAGTAACAAATAACTTGATTCTATGTAGGGTTGTCACCATGTCTCAAACTCACGAGTCACAGGCCAATCTTACTTTTATATTTTTGACTCGATTCAAGTTTGATTCCACGTTGGAGAGGAGTGGGTCGAGTCGGAGTCACGTTCAGTTTCCAGGTTAGAGTCAGGTTCAGCCCGTCTTTTTACAACTCGGTTTGGGTGATATCGAATGCCTCGCATTCACAACATAGCGATTTTATTCAAGATTAACATTTCTAGTCCTGTTTTCAAGTAGCCTACCACACAAACGAAATACCAATACTTGGTAACTTTCTATCCATCGAAGCTACAATAAATGCCTATCCTGGACGTCCAAGTCTCGAGTCATATATGACTTGGTCAAGTCATGCGCATTGACTCGAGTAGGCCTACAAGTCGATGAGCCAATAAAAAAATTGACCCAAAAGAGGGTTACCATATTTTGAGATCCGAAAAAGTGGACACTTTTAAAAAATTCTGAAACCTCCAGCTCCAGAAAAAAACACTGGAGTTTTTGAAAACTTTCCAAGTAATAGTATTATGTCGAATAATAAAAAGGCCATAATTTTGACTCGACTCTCGTCTTACCAGATTTTTTTTTCGAAAGTCTGACGTTTGCTGCGTCGGGGTCGATTTTTTTTATCGAATTTTAATACTTTTTCTGGAAAAAGAAAACAAAAGAGCACGTATTGTAACCCAACCTAAATCGAGTCGGGTTATTTTCCATAATTCAGAAAATGACTTGAGTCAAGTTGAGTCCACAAAATAGCGCGACTCGTGTCGAGCCATGATTCGATTCGTTACAACCCTTATTCTGTGATAGCTAAAATATGATATGTCGTATAGTGGTTTATGGCATTTCTGGGTTTAAAAGTAATTGATTGAAAACCAACGCCTTATATCACTTCACAACGTTTTGTCTTCAGGGCTCGAGGCATTGCATCAAGCAACAAAGGGAGATGACATGTCGTTGGAAATCAACATGATCTCGAAGAATAAAACAGAACATTGGGTGGCTAAATACATGTAAGCCTTATTCAAATGTATCACTTAAATTAATTGATCTCGCGTCATGACTACGCAAATTTGATAATGGAGAATAATGTTCCCTCTTTAATTTTTCACGAGTCTGCGCGCACTGACCAACTCAATGCGCGGTCCTTTAGACAGCAGTGCGTAACGACTAAAATTGAAGGTCAACACTTCGGTTGTCATGTGTGCGGCACACATTTATCTGTGCGGGAAGCTGGGTTCTATATATCCCTGGCGGGAACATTGATGAAGAACCACAGTCAAGAAGTAGAAAAACTTCGATTGATTGAATTCGAAAGTATTTCGTCTTACATCATGACTAGGGCTGTTATTTTTGTCCCTGTAACTTTTTATAACAAACTGCATTGTCGTGCTGGTATCTTAGCAGCTACACGGTGAATTGACTTGTCATTTTAAATTGCTCACAGTCAACAACTGCTTCTGTCGAACACCTTTTCTCCGTTCTTATAAAGCTGCTTCGTAAGGACAGACAGCTCCAACGAGAAAATGTAGAAAAGTAAAGACAGGGTACAATAAGCTCAAAAACACATTTTTGGCATTATTTTAGTTGGAATCCAGAGATACAAATGAACTTTAGATGAAGACGAATGTACAACGCATATTTTCAACGAAAAAAGATTCGAAAATACGAAAAAAGAACGAAAGCACACCACTTGAAAAACGTGCCCTCGTCAGTTCCATTTTTACCCGCCTGTGGCACAATGGGACAGCATTTAAATATATAATAGCGCATAAATGAGCACGAAGCCGAAAACTTTTGAAGATTGTTTACAAATTATGTCAAAATAATTTGACCCGTCAAAATTTCCCATTGTTTGCATCACCAAATAGTCGCCTCAGTCATTCAAAAACGCTTTCCACCGAAATATGTTAGTAGTTATTACACTGGTAAACACATATTTTTAGGCAGACAAAGTAAGAGTGGTTTTGGAGGCTCTGAAGGGCACTGAGTCCGAATATGACCTTAGTCTTTTTCAAATTGGCTCTTGTTGTGGAGATAACCCATGGGGCTATTTTGACCAAAATCTCCCATTTTCGCGGTAATGACTAGATATAAAATCGGCTTAGTCGTACTATAAAGTTTAGAAATTCAATTTACTTGTTATTTATACACATAGAAGACTATTTTGAATCAAAATACAGCAACAGAACTATATTTAGGGGTATTAGATTTATCATAGTTAGCCTATACATACTTTCACGGATATCATGTACATAAATAAACTCCAGTCATGTATATGAGTATTTACCAAGATACTCCAATAACGTGGCATTAGTTCAATCAGTTTTACGGCGGCATGTCGTACTTTCAGTAAAAAGGTGTGAAATAGTTTGCTAAATCTAGGGATCACTTGCAAGGTCTATTTGGTAATAGTTTACCACAGAGCCGGCGTAGACGGTGATTCGAATACCAACAATAGCCGCGCTCACAAACTAACATTTCAAAAAAGGTGTGAAATAGTTTGCTAAATCTAGGAATTACTCACATGTCAATATTTTGGTAATTAATCGGTCACAGAGCCGGCGTAGACGGCGATTCCAAAACCAACAAGAGCCGCGCTCACAAACTAACATTTCAAAAAGGTGTGAAATAGGTTGTAAATCCGCGATCGCTGACAAGATAACACCTCAGACATAGCGATCACTCGTGACTTTCTGTTACATACATACCGATCGCTCACAATGTAATATTTTGGTAATCAGTGTATCGCAGAACTGGATTTCACTGGTAAGATTTAATAAGTAACGAATAACAGAACCGTGGCAGACGGTGATTCGAATACCGACAAATTCTCACTTATTTCTGATCCAACCCTAATCCTTTGCGAAGTTGACGCTTATTCAAAAAGGTGTGAAATAATTGTAAAATCCTACGTCGCTGACAGGATAATGCATCAGACATAGTACGGTGTCGGAATCCATTCGCGAGATGTTCTATAGGTAAATTGAGATAATCCGAAACGAAATATTTTGACTTTGTTGTAGTGTGAATTGAAATAGGATTGACAAACATGACTACCAACTTTCACCCAGTCATATTTCGAGATTATACGCACATTGCTTTGAAACAAGTATTGAAACATTACAGCCCTATTCGCGATCCGCCTTCCCGTTTGTCAAAGAGAGTTTCAGACATACTATCACTATGACATCTCAACATTTTAACATCTTGCCATACCCAGAAGAGTCAAATGCGAAAACCTTGTCAAGTCAATCCGTTTGTAAGTTACCAGACCAACTCAACAGTAGCCGTATGAAAAGTAAACAAGATTACGCGAGTACATACAATCAGAACAACCTAAAATCCATAACAAGTTCACTTGTATTCGTATTCCGACGACGCGTCTTTTTTATTCAACTTTATAGTCGTTACTATTCTGTAAGATAAAGTAACTACTACGCGGTATATCCATTATCCACAAGACAAAATAATGACTCTCGGTATATTTTGTAAGACAAAGTAATTACTACACGGCGCACGCGACTTGAGATTAACATATATTATGTTTCGAGTATACGAGATCTGAATGTCTGTCCAATGTAGTTGAGAATTCATTTCTTACGATCGAACGCTGGTGTTACATTGAGAGTTATCATGTTGTAAACAATAAACATCCTTCACATTGGTTTGACATGCGAGATTTTGTAATAGTCGATCATGACTTGATTATTAAATTATGACGTAATTGAACCGGTGTTGGTTATTGTGATATCAAGAAACTTTTCAGAAACATTTTTATTAACACATCAATTTGTAAAACGAGACTTGCATGTGTGAAATGTTCTTGATTGGGAAATTAATCCGTGTTGGTACAAAACAATCGTTGTAGGCCTATTGCAGACAACAGAAAATACTTTACAAATGAAATCGTTTACAATAATTAGGACTAAAGATGAAACAACAATATCGGTATTATTACATTCAACAACCAGTACAAATATTAAAATCTATCGTTTGCGATAAACAGCGCTAAAGATGTAATAATTCCATTATTCATACAGAACATCCGATACAAAATGCTTTATTATCGCAATTCGTAACGAGTAATTGAAACGACTACGTGTAGAGTCAATATATCACAATGCCGTGTCGTTACTGTTTAATCCAACGATTGATAAAACTATTTATTGTCGGGATTTGTGACAGCGCATTGAAACATACACAACTTACAGAGTGTGACAATATCATTTTGGGTATCGAGTACCGTTTGAAGCGTGCGATCGTAATTCCGTTCGCACTCTCTAAGACATTGTGAAGTCTACAGATTTACACTTCGAGACTTTGATCAACACAGAAGCAATTTGGAATATCTTTACTGGAAGCATCCTATTCTACCAGACTTGAGTAATACGCAAAACTCATAGCATTAACGAAATCGCAATAGGCGCTACACTGAAATTTACAAAATGTGTTTGTATTGTTGCTCAAAGTAGTGATCATAAATTATCATTTGAATCTTCTAAAGTAATTGTAATCATAAAACCAAACTTGCGAAAGTCATTACCATAACAAAAGAATATTGTAGGTTGCTTGCTAAATGTATGCCGGAAATATTTGTAGAACGCTCACGGCCAAAGAAATCGGAAATTTCCCCATTGTCATTCGTCAAAGTAAATGTCGTCACAGTACTCATCCCGTAAAAAACCTTACTTGTATGTGATTGAATCGCCGGTAATTAACTCGCTAAATCAAACCCTAAGAAAATTTCACTCACTCATCGGATTATGATATTAAACAGCGTCGCTTAATCGGTGTAGATCGTTTTTTCTAAATGCAAATCATATCTACCCAACAGAAAACAATTTTCACTCGCTCGGAAATGAAACCAATGTGTGAGTCTTCATTCAATATTTTGTTTGTGTCAAATACTTTGCAATAAACACACTGGAGTGGTTGAGCTTCACAACATTAAGCGATCATCTGTAAGTCAAGATTACATCCAACTTGTAACCGTATCGTTTATATGCCCGAGTTGCATGCGCAGTTTGATATCTTCGTCATTTAGTGATCGGTGAACATACCACTTCGAAATACTACGTTGATCTTAATTTCCATCGTCGTGATAATCGAAGTACAATTGTTTCGAATTCGTAACAACCGACTTTTCTATGACAGGATTAATTTTTCAAAAGTTATGCTCAGAAGATTGGTTGCATATCGCAAAAAAATAATATACCGTTACTCTAGTGACCGGTATTTTTCCCACTGTCGATTTTCAACGAGTCAAATGTATTACTTGAGGTATGCTACGCTTACTACATTTAGATTTAAACTCGCCCGTCTCTCAAAACCACAATGAACAATGATAAAAAGTCTTTTCGAAGTACAGAACTTCAATATTGCAGCAAACAATACGTTCATATTGTTAAATTTATTCCACTGGAAGCTTTTCGACTGGCTCTCTTCAGCAGTGAACGCCAGTAAACAACATTCATTCTATATTTTGAACTTGGTTAACCTCATTTACTGGCGTTCACTGCTGAAGAGAGCCAGTCGAAAAGCTCCCAGTGGAATATATTTAACAATATGAGCGTATTGTTTGCTGCAAGGATAAAAAGTATGCAATCAAACACAACAAGTTTTACTTTTGTAGGATACTAATTATTATTCCACGCAACTCATTTCATACTAAATGTATATGAAAGATATTCATGGCACACGAAAATATTCGATATTCACATGCTACGAACACGCACAATGATTAGTTACGCTTTTAAACTGTTTCGATATTTCAAGAACTGTATCGTCTGAATGGATGCTCATGTATCTTAATAATCAAATAGTTCAACACAGAACTAGTACTAACAGAAACATCAGAGTTGTTTCCACAAAAGTTTGTATGTGTACAGTATGCGAATACCATGTGTAAGTCCAGCACAATTGCGGTGAGGGCGAATTACCCTCAAGGGTGAATCACGACCGCGCCCATAAGAACACATGGTGAATCAGCACACATGGCTGTTCAATAATAGGAGCATTTGAGGTGGGCCACAAAGCTATTTAGAAAATTTTAGAATTAATGCAAGTTTAGTTATATTTGTTATATTAATCGGTAAAAATGTATTCATATTATCTAATTATACCTAGGCTACGTAAAGCTTTTCATCCGACTCGTCTGATGAGACGTAGTGGCACGTATATGAAGTCAAGTCGAAAACGGGGGGAGAAACGGTGGCTTTTTCCACTGGCTTTGACAACCTACGGGGAACAGCAGCTAAAATAATTTCGAGTAGGCCTACATAATAACTGGAAGGTAACGCTGAAGTAAGTAACCGAGTATTCCGGCAGGGTCATATGTCGTTTGCCGTCGAAAGGGATGTGCAATAAACTCGGAATGAAGTGTAATTGAGGTGTAAATTTACTGTACCTAGACAAGTCGTATTATTGTAAGATAATAATTGTAAGATATTTTCAAGGGCATACGACGTAGTACACTACCAGAATACTTCGTTACTTCAGCATTAACTTCCAGTTCTAAGAACACTATTGTACCACTAAATCTCATCAGAGTCGAATGAAAAGCTTCATGTATCATATACGCATATAATTCGATAATATGAATATATTTTTGAATATATTCATATTATGACCATATGACCATTATGACGCCACGATGCCGTCTGTAATAATAGGCTGCAGCTCCTGAGCGATTGTGATTTGCGTTGCTCCTCACTTGCTTCCAGACGGCATTGTTGCGTCACCATACCAACTCCGAAACAATGCAAATTTCGCGCTCGGTAAACCAATGCCGTAAAATGGAAATAATGACGTTACCCAAATACATTGAGCCACAAGATTCGCTTTTACTGAACAATTCCAGGAACTTCCGCCTCGGCCCAGGATCCGAGAACTACACGCTGCACGTTTCCGGATTCTCCGGGAACGCAACCTACGATGCTCTCTCATCTCGCAACAATCAACAATTCTCAACGCACGACGCGGACCACGATGGGTGGCCGGATATGAATTGCGCTTCTCTCCTCGGAGGAGGCTGGTGGTATTGCGCCCAAAGCAACCTGAATGGAAACTTCGACAAAGGACTTTGGTGGTGGGCGGATATTGATGGTGACTACTACTCCCCCCGTCGCCTCCTGCGCTACTCGGAGATGAAGATTTACAAACGATGCGCTGCACACGAGAAATGGACTGTGAGTAGAATTTGGAAGCTTTCAGAGATGAAACTCGGTTTACTACGAACAAAAGTCAAATTATGTAGAAGCGAAACTAAATAATGTGGACTCGGAATTCGTGGATTTCTGCGAGATCGATTGTTCGCCGAATTTCGTTTCAGGTTTTCCAGCGAAGAAAATACGGAAACGTGGATTTTTTCCGGGGTTGGAATGATTACAAGAAAGGATTTGGGGATTGGCATGGAGATTTCTGGCTTGGTAGGAAGGTTTTGCTTTCAATTTGATTCCTTCGGGTTGTAGAATTTTGTTCATCCTAACCTGGTCATTATCTGAGTAATAAAGTCAGACGTGATTCTGTGCATGGTTGTAACAAAGTCAACGTTTTGTCTCCAGGACTCGAGGCATTGCATCAAGCGACAAAGGAAGGGGACATGGCCTTGGAAATCAACATGAAGTCGAAAGATAAAAAGGACAATATGCGGGCTGGATACAGGTATTCGAATCTGTATTCGAATCAGGTATTCGAATCAGGTATTCGAATCTGTATTCGAATGCATCAATTCATAGATCTCACGTCATGAATAGGGTGGTTATTTTTTGAATTGTAAAAAAGTCGAAGTTATTGCGTTAGCCACAATTAGGTCAAAAATATTTTTGCCATCCAATTTTTTGTCAAAATATCAAATGCCGGTCCGCCAAATAGACTAGAATTTTATATTTCGATTCCAAAATGCAAGAATTTGGACGTTAGTTCATTAGAGAATTGACACATCAAATTGTAAATTGATTAAAAAGTTTTGAACGTATTTTCTGCATGGCGTCACAATAGACAGTTCATAGGCTATACTTTCAGCGTACGTCAAAATGCTGCAAGTTTTGTACAAATCCGGAATAAAGTACCCTAAAACTCGTTTGGCACAAGTTCTATGTGAAAACAAAAACTTCGGTCAATTCCGACAACGCGATTAAGCGTCATTTGGCAATATAATATAGGCTATAGCAAACAGCAAAGTCGCATTTCTTTCAACAGAACCGAACAATCACAATTCCGTTAATGGTAGCTTCTCGTAGAAACTTCAATGGAACCAAGTATAAATATATAATATCAAAAGGCAGCAAATGATATTTCCGATATTACATTCGAATTGCATAAATTTGTCGCAATTAAATTTAGGGTACATTTTTATGTTTGAAGGTTTACTAATTCGCAAGATATGTTTTGAAGTTGTGTTGCTGGTCCGCTCGATCAAAACATTGAGAACCACAGGTTTACACAACCAAATAGTCGTCTCAGTCATGACAGACCGGAATAAGTGCAAGTGCAAGCTCCTTGACTAAGCATCAGGCCAACAAAATACTTGTCATGCATGACTGGTTTGAAAAGACTCCGAACCGCTTAGCTATAGAAACTGACTTCAATTCTCATTTCAGCTACTTCAGCATCAGACCTGAATCCGAGAACTACACACTTCACGTTTCCGGATACTCCGGGAATGCAACCGATGGTTTCGTATATCACAACAATCGACAATTCACAACGAAAGACGTGGATCACGACGATCGTACCCCAGATAATTGCGCTTCTCTCCTCGAAGGAGGCTGGTGGTATGGCAACTGCAGCGCCAGCAATCTGAATGGAAACTTCAACGAAACAGACGCGAAGGGAATTTGGTGGCGGGGAAATGTTCATAATCAAGTTCTCCCCTCGCCTCACCTCCTGTGCTACTCGGAGATGAAGTTTTACAAACACAAAAGATATGCTGCACCGGAGAAATGGACTGTGAGTAGAATTTGGAATCTTTCAGACATGAATCTCGGTTTATGATGAACAAAAGTTCAAATCAGGCTGAAACGAAACAAAATTTCGCACCATAATCTCGAACGAATACTCAGAGAAGAGAATCCACTGACGAGGAATGGGGGTAGTTGGAATTTTAGTTAAACTGCAGCTCCATTACGGTGGCTTTCTGAAGAAAAAGGCAGCAGCCAAGAATTTTTTCCCGATTGTGTCTTTAATTCGATACCACATCATATTTAGAATGCAGTGCCCCTTTAAGGCGTAGATTTTTATTTATCGTTCTTTAAATGAAATTTTATTTCCGTCCATATTCATTTACAAAGTAATTCTTGAGTTAAAACCAGAACAAACGAATGGCTTTTTTGACGCATTTTCATTTTTGAAGAGCTGGCATTCAGTCAAATCCTACGCTGTTCGGCTGAAACTTCTTGACTTTTGTTTATAGGCCACCTTGCCTATGATTTTCATCACTCTTCTAGTACAAATAAAAAAAGTTATAGACAGAACTACCGAGTGGCTTTTTTGACGCATTACAGTTTTTCTACCTTAAGGCATCGCAGTTTCATATTCTTGCAAGTGGGTATGTATCTGCTAAACGCAGAAAAGTCGTTTGTAACAACAGCACTTTGTTAATATCGACTTGGTCTAACTGTGTGAGCAACAACATCCCTTATAATAGAATGTCGTGGATTATTTTATTTATTATATTTCTGAAGCTCAGCGTCTTAAAGGACATGACATTTCAAATGTACCATTAGACCAAGCCGACATCTGTATTGTCAATAATAATATACTAGGGTTGTACAAGGGTAAGGGGCCTTTGCTCTGGTCTACGTGATGGATCTTCGGGAGCTTGATCTAGTAAATTGAATGCATATGAGGACTGAGGGCATTAGTGCATTATGTTTAGTCAGAACCTCTCGAGGAACAGGTTTATGGACGTCATGAGCTTTCTATTGACATAAGGAGTAAAAAAAGGTGTAGACTCGATAAAGATAATATTGTTTTCGCGTTTATTTCATGGTCGAAATGCCAGCAGATAATTGGGGTAAAATTTCAGATGGTGGATGCTGCTGCAACCAAGTATTTGTACAAGGGCGTCACATATTTACACAAGGATAGGACAGGACACCTCTTCTATAATCAACACATTTGCCAAGCATAGTAATGTGAAGAGTCTGATGTAATCCATCTTGAAACAATGTTACGTGGATGTGGCTGTATACGCTTGGAGAAGCAAACGAAGTCCCAGTTGACACTATTGTCAAAAGTTGCTTGAAGCTATACCCAGGACCAAAAGAAACACTGGCAGCTTCATGTAGCCACACTGTTCAAAGCTATCATCTTGTTGATAAGCGTAACAGCGAGATGCCAGTGTAGAGATCGAAGTTGTACAGTGTACACATATATATTGCGTTCACTCCAACCGGAGGTAACTGCTTCCTTCAGAAACAACACAAACAAGAAACCAGTGACGGTTAAATGTAATAACGAAACAAAACCAGGGGGATATTATTGGCCAGGTTGTGTAACGGTGTCGCTACTAGTTCTTTACACTCTTCAAGTGTAAATCAGTTCACAGCCAGACAGGTACCGTAACAGTTATATTGACGACAGTAGAAAGCCGAAAAAGAGTGTACCACCCAGACACAGACAGAATATTCTAGAAGGTTGCGGTTATCTCCCGCGAACGCATTGTCTCAAGGCGTGACGTCATTGGTCGCCATGGTACATGAGAATGGTACATGAGAAAATATCTACCTCAAAACAAAAAGCAATGACAGACCAAAAAGCAATGAACATACAAATGATTAGGATAACTGAATATCAAAACCGAACAACATGTCACATTATGTAATCCCATCATCCAGCAATCGGATCTGATGGTGAGGCTGGCGATTCCCACGTCTTGAAATCATCCGACCATTCAAAGGCAGTTTTCTTACGAATGAGTTTCACCAATGGCTCTGCAATGGTTGAAAACTGGTCAATGAATCTTCGATAATAGGTTGCCGTGCCGAGGAACGCTTGAATATCCTTGAGATTTTTCGGCACTGGCCAATCCTTCACAGCAGAAACTTTGTCATCACTACACTTGAGACCATCTGGGCAAATGACATGTCCCAGGTGCTCTACCTCCTGGTAAAACAGTTTGCATTTTTTAGGCTTAAGCTTAAGACCAGCGTCACGAATTCGCTTGAAAACGTCTTCCAGATTGCAGAGTGTTTAGTCAAAGTTCTCCCCATACGCCAAAATGTCGTCCATGAAGGCAAGGCATTTCTTCCACAAGAGTCCATCAAGTAACTTCTCCATCATTGCCATGAACGTGGCAGGCGCATTACACAAGCCAAAGCAAAGGACTGTCCACCGAAATTGCGAATGCCCAGGTACGCTGAGTGCAGTTTTGTCTCTGTCACTTGGATTTAGGGGCACTTGCTAAAAACCGGATTCAAGATCAAGAGTACAATACCATTTTGTCCCACCCAGAGAATCCAGGATATTGTCAATGCGGGGCAGAGGATGGGCATCCTTTACCGTGATTGTATTCAATTTCCGGAAGTCGGTGCAGAAACGGTATGTGTTATCCCGCTTTGGAACCAGAACAATCGGCGCGTTGTAAGGGCTTTGGGCCTTCTCGATAACGCCCAGTTTTTCCATCTTTTCGATCTGCTCACCCACAATTTCTCGTGCCCTCCAACTCAAACGTCGCGGAGGCACTTTAACTGGTACGGTAGAAGATAGCTCAATTTTGTGCTCCACCAAAGTGGTATATCCCAATTTCCCATCAGGCCCCGTGAATATGTCCTGATACTTGATGAGAAGATCTCTTAACCGTTGTCGCTGTTGTACATTCAAGTGGTCTGGTTCTTCTACGAGGTGTCGCAGATGGTCCGGCAGATCCAAGCACGGTTCAACTTCCACGGTGTCGGGCGCCGCCACAGACCCACAAGTCGCAAGGGGCACTAAAGAGCCTACTCGTTCCCCAGCGGGGATTACAATATCATTTTGAGATAGCTTTATCATCATCACAGGCACCTCATTACATGTAGGATCAACCAACCCGGACAACACACACAAACCACGATTATCATACTGGCTCTCAAACACACGCGAAGATTCAACCACACCATACTGTGAAACGGACGGAAACCAAGGCCCACTCACTGCACCCATGACAGCTCTTTCACTCCACTTAGGGACTATTATCTGTTTCTTAGTTATAACACCACAACAGGACACCGACAGCTGTTGCAATATAACATCTTGTCCATGCAAACTCATCATTCCTTTACCCATGTACAAAACAGCATCATGCTTCTCCATAAAATCACACCCTAGCAAGCCATATGGCGCACCCAGACGAGCAATCACAACCTCTTGTTGTGCACAAAAATCATCAATACGTAGGGTCAACACCACTGTGCCATATAACTCTAAGGTAGGCTTACCATATTTCGGAAATGAAAAAAGAGGACACTTTTTCAGAAATTTCAGACATGCAAAACTGGAGAAGAATTCTCAAAAACCGGTAAATTTTTCCCACCTCATGATCGGTTGACTAAAAAAAAAAAAGGTCATCACTTCCGCTCAGAGCTCAAAATCACGTTTTTCACTCCACATTGCCAGGTGGATGACTGAAAAAAAAAAAAAAAAAAGTCTTCTTTTCGCTCAGAGCTGAAATCACCGCTTTTCCCTCCGATATACCCGACGGAGCTTCACTTCTGCGCTAATTTGCGGCATATCACTCGCAATTTCCTCTAAATCTGACCTAAATTTTCAAAAAAGAGGACAAAATCTGAAAAAAGAGGACAAAAGGGCGTCCTCCGAGGACACTTTCAAAAAAGTCCAAAAAGAGGACAAATCCTCTTAAAAGAGGACGTATGGTAAGCCTACTCTAAGGGGCCACCAGAAGCAGTAACAAATGGGATATCACATGGTTTCAAATCAGTTATATCATACAGTCGAGTGTACAGATCATAGTCTAGGAAGGTACGGGGACTGCCTGAGTCTACCAAAAGTTTAGCCGGCAGGCTGTCATTCACCGATGCAACGGTGTACCAGCTAGATGTGAGCCGAGGCGCACAAACAAAATTCATAAGTCTTTCGAAATTCTGGTCCATATCCATAAGAGCAGCGCCATCGGACCTATGGTCTGCTATGGCATGTTTAAAGAATTGTCTGATTGGTGGGGCTCATGTTCGCCGGTGACTGGCGGAACACCAGTAGTTATATAGATCGCTCGCGAACGGCCATTGGTTCTTATGGGCGGGGTGGTGACCTGCCTGAAAACCCGGGGTGATGACCCCACCCTTTTAGACCCCCGTGCGGCGGTGACCTGCCATTGTTTCTCATGGGCGCGGTGATGACCCCACCCTTTCAGGTATAGGCTGCGGTGATGATATACCTTGAAAACTCGTGTTGGTGACCCCACCCTTTCGGTATAGGCTGCGGCGATGACCTGCCGTCTCGTATTCGAGGGAATCCCAACGTTTACGGTGAGCGCGACAATGATATATCGTTTGCTTATGGACGCGGCGATGATTCGTACTTTCGGGTATAGGCATCTTTCGCACGGTGTTAAATATGTATCAGGTAAATAGTCATGTGAATGAACCTTTGTTAATGTGTATATCGTAAATTATTATATATGATGTCGTAGTTTAGTCGTGACAAATGACCGATCGTGTTCTAAGTCTTTCCTCGCTGTTGATTCCTACGTAACCTGAATAGTACTTTCAGATCGGATTATTCGCACCTTTCGTACCGCTGTTTCGCGCCTACAGAATAGTCTGCTGTTCACAACCACAACAAGAATCACAAGTATACACATTTATACATTCATTTATTACTCTGAAATCAAACTCTTCACAAAAGCACGCACAATCGTATCATTCACTTTTTTATCATCACCAAAATTATTCAAGTATTCCTTGGCTGAAAATCCTTGAGCTCTTTTTATCAAGAATGCTATAGCATGATCTCCACACACATCAGAAGTTTTACTTTGTAACTGTTTCCCAGTCACAGAAAATTCATCCGGCTTCAGGAATTCGATTATCTGAGGTTTTAGTGGTCCGAAACCTAGCGAATCATGAAAATGAGTATCGTCATCTCTGTATATAGTCACCCAGTGAGACCCAGGCAAACTCGACTCGTCGTAATTAATGGTGATAGCGAATTTTCCGCTAGTTGGTTTCTTTGGCAATTGGTCTACTGGATAAGTTCCTAGATATAGACTTCGCGCATCAGGATGGTTATAGAGAATATCATTGATCTCAGACGTATTCATATTTCGACGACTTGTCTTTTTTGATTCAACTGTAGAAGATGTTGAAACTCCTTCAAACATAACAAGGTTACGGAGGTTGGTAAAGGCTTCGATGTAGTCAAAACCAGATGCACAGTTCCTGTCTTATGAAGTTGATAACATCCCAAACTATTGTCGGGTGTCAAATCAAACACAAAAAGAGTGTAGCCATTAACATTATCTTCGCGAGAAATATTTAAAGGTGCCTCTGATTCCCAGCGACCTGTCTGATAGAATAGTGTCATATAACCTTCGAGTCCGCTGCGTTTATCAAAATCGAAATGAAATTCGCGTCCGTTAATTTGACGGCCATCCACGCTTAAAGAAAGATTTTGAACATCAAAGTGTTTAAAGTTGAATGGGTTTTTGGTCCGAACACCGTTAAATGTCGTGGTCTCGACTAAACCAATTACGATCTTCTTTGGCATGGTGCCACTAACTAACTCTTTATCAATTTTCGATAAACCCGCGGCGAATGTATGAGTCGACATTTGTAAGCGTATCCAGGGATACTTGGCAGTATTCTTCTGTAGTACAGACTTGTGTGCTAAGCTTACACTTTCAGCGATCTTCATCTGTTTGACATACACTTCCATTTCGAGTAAAACAATTTGTACATCCTCCACGCCACCAAGCAGACAGAAATTATCTTCGTTACGTGTAAATTTCAATTTCATGTCGACATTATCCAACATACATCTAGACTGTTCAAAAAGACCCATTCGAATTTTTCCGATCAACTCTAACGGAGTGCTGTTTTTTGTAAGGTCTTTTCGTTTAAGATATCCAGTATTCGCTGCACCAAGAACATCCATAGAGCCAGCGACGTCTTTATAAAAACCTTGTCCTTGCACAAAACTCTCCGAGGCGCCGTGAGTATCATTCAACAACCGCGAGATATAAGCTTTGTACGCATGACAATTATCCGAATTTGTGATAACCTCATTTGAAATAGTTACATCGATTTGTTTGAAAAGAGAATCCATCATGTTATTGACAAGACCCACTTGCGTATCATCTGCTAAATCAGTTCCATCACGTTTAGTGAGCTTCAAACGTAATCTCAAGAATGTGTTTTGTAGATCCATATATCGATCCGTCCTTGGTAATTGTACTTCCATGACATTACCTAAACTATGTGGTTTGACGACGACATATTGCGATTCCTCAATACTGGTTTGTGTGTGGGGTATACTAAATATGTTTAATCCGGAGTTATGACATTCTCTGGAACCCGCGTGCATCAACATAGTTCTTAGTCGAATATATCCTGTTGTTTACGACGACGTTTGGATGAAGTGTTCTTTGACTTTGTTTTTTTCCTTTTTATAGCTTTTGGGGTTAAAATTTTGTCAATCACTCGACCGCCAGCTTGTTTACTTCTCTTGACAACACTAGACTTGATCGAGTTACCCCGTAATAGATCTCTCGCTATTTCACCTCCAGTCCGTAACAATTGACCGCCGGCGTATTTCGCAATAGGTGTCACTAAACGACCAAGTGATTTAAACAAACTCCCGATACCGGAACCGGCTTGAACTCCACCACTGAAATATCCATAACCATCGCCTGTCTGGTTATAATGACGATGGACAGAATGATGATCACATGTGAAAACAACTTTCATAATCGCTTCCTAATGTTAAATGTAGCTTGCAATGAACGACTTATTATATTTATAGGTTCCCCAAACTCATCCCTGAGGTAAAGACATACAGAATCTACAACATCTTTTGAAACAGGGAAATAATACGGATTTGTCGCTATCCAATTATGCGTGACATCGCCATGTGTCAGTGGTATAACTCGTAATAAATGCGCTAACGTATCTCCAAGTAAGTGAGGGTGAATAATATCGCAATACACAAACAAATATTGTCCAATCGCCGGTTCGGTTAAAGTGAAATCGATCTCCATGAGGGCTCATTCGCAATATCTCGTCGGGATGTTGTTGATGGTGAGTAGTCTGTGTTCAAAATCAGTACCAAGCATAGAGGTGGTTAACGTCACTATTTTCATCGTGCGTGGAGTGTCAATGTGGTCTCTATATCATGTACTAACTGACCGTATTGGTCCCTGATGGTGATTTTTATATCACGGATGTGGTTAATCGACACAGGGAAATAGAACGGTTTTTCAAATACAACTTCTTGTCTCATCCACGTCTCGTTATTTACTTGGATCACACGAAGCAATTGACTCATGTAATCACCCACCGGATGATGTCGTAGTACATTGATATACACAAATAGATATCTGAGGTGGGGTTGAGTTGGTTTAGATTTGATCGACGTGACATTACATACTGGTGTCGACACTTGATCAACTACACTGAAATAATTTGTGAATATATCCGTGGGGTGGAGTGTGATATGTTTCGGGTAACGAATTCGGAAAAGTTCGTCGTTGATTCTTTCGGTGAAACAGTGTTTGAAACTTTCAGATAATATTCTTCGCATCAACTCGAGGTTGTTTGCATAATTCCCAAGTGGTGTTAGGTACGCTTCTACTATTCGATCTTTCTCATTATGTAGCTTCCAGAGTGCTTGATCACGATTGATTATAATTCGATCAAGAGATTCACTGACAAAACTCAAATCCATCAACGCAAACTCATTACAAATAATTTCATTCGGTAACACCACCGAGAATTCGCCTTGGGTGCCAGACAACGTGATGTAACTCATATTGAATCAACAGCTCTACGACGGAAGCGTAGGGTTACTGTCACTGGTGCTTTTCGAAATTTAATGGGGTTGCCAGCTGCATCACGTAGATAAATTCGTATCGTTCTAAAATTGTTTTTCGCTAAAGCAAAGAAGTATGGTTTTGGGAATATGTTGATTTGGTTTTCATTCGGTTTAGCGGTTACAGTAACCACCCGTAAAAGTTGTTGCAGCTTGTTACCGTGTGGTCTTGGTTGTATCAGATCGCAATACACATAAACCTTATCAATCCGTTCCAACTTTATCGCAGGTGTAAATATAAATTCTACCACTCCGTGGCGACGAGATACAACGCGTCTAAATGTTATTGTGTCCAACACAGAACCAAGTGGTGTCAGTCCGTAAGGCTCGGGTGAATCATGTGTGGTATGGGGTATGTGTTTGGTGCCAGAGTCTGCGGTATCGGTATTTATGGATGCAACTCGCTTGTGTCTTTTTTTACTCGTGACTAATCTTCTGAATGTGATTCTAAAGTCACCGAATCCTTGTAAAATGAAAATGTCCCCCATGTAATATTTCTCGTACGATTCTAACATTTCACCGATGCTGTAATACGAACCTTCGGGAATATAATACCGTTCGGTGTTTCCGTTTGCATCGACAAATCCAAAACCGATACTTTTCGCTGTCACTTCAATTCGCGGCTGAAAATCATGGGGGAAGGTCAGCTCACATAATCCTAGCTCATGGCGATTCATTTCTAATTCTTTGTAAAGTTCCGTTTGAAAATCTGTGCTAGTATTCGGAAATTTATCCAAACTCGCATTCGAAGGTAGAGTCAACAACATTTTATTGTTTCTTTCAACATATACGGTGAGGTGATGGATTCGGTAATAAATACCCAAGTGAAGAAGACAGTAGCGTTAAATATATCTCACGATCCACCCCGACAGAAATTTGATATAATGAAAACACGATTACACACACTAACATACAAATCTGTACAATAAACACAATCTGGTTTTTCAGACTGTTCGAGACTTGACCCATGCGAGACGAGACGGAATCAGAATCCATAGTTTGGTTGAACAACATTTTCAGAGTCTATTTATACAAATCCGAGACCCAAGAATTAAATTTAGACGGATAACCCAACCATTTTACAAGATATTGCGTTTTCTTTCCTTTCCTGCGAGTAGACAGGATTTTTTCGATATTGTAAATATTATTATTTCTAGTTATTGGTTGTAACTCTTCACACTGAAAGCGACCGTCTATAACTTCACCGTGGTAGTCTTTCAATTGATAAGTAGGAGGGTCACCTTTACGACATTGAGATACGAAAAAGATTTCTTCGGTCCAACTCGCCAAGGCACTTTTTACAAAATTACCACGTGATTTCGAAATCCTGACGGGTGTGCCGATAGTTAGTTTGGGTTTTTTAGGGGTCATGTCACCGTATAACCTATGGAAAATTTGTTCTTGATTTGAATAATTACCATCCGCTGGAGGACACCCTATAGCCACGTGAAAAGTAGTGTTATACCCCTGGCATATCTCAGACACGACATTAACATAATTCAAAGTCTTATTATGCGTGAAATAACGGTATAACACTTGCTTCAGAGTACGAATAACACGCTCGCATATCGACGCTTTCAGTTCACTATTTGTATGAAAATGTTGCACATTGTTCTCTTTTAGGAAAGTCTGAAACGCACGATTAGTAAACTCAGAACCTTGATCACTTTGAATAACATGAGGTATACGATCCTTAAATATTTCCTTGAATCCACGAATAATACCTTGCGAGGTTTTGTTCTTGAGTGGATACAGATATAAAAATCGACTGAAACAATCGATCGTCAACAACACATATTTAAAATTATCGTTTTCTTTTGAAAGATTTTGCATATGCATGAGATCGGTTTGATACTGAACACCGAGACCGGACGTAATCACCCTAGGTCTCTTAAATTTCTTTCGATAGGGAAAATGTTTTGTGTACGCGTCCTTGCTCGAAAGAAACTCCTTGACTTTGGCTCTATTCCGCCCTCTAGAGAATACGTATGCACCGCGGTAACTACCAGGTAGCCCGGGTGTGAAATACTTAGTATGGCTCCCATCCGTATCGTCTCGGGGTCTTGGGTGTACGACCACTTTTCGTCGGGGCATGCTGAGTCTTTACTTTGCTTCGTTGGCTACTCGGCGATGGTATAGGAATCCTTGATGGTTCACCCTTGATCAGGCGTCGCAGCGCGTCTAACTCACTAGCCGAAAATAGATTCCTTTGTTCTGATATATCGATTTTCATCGGTTGATTCAATGTGTCGTGTTTTGTTTGATAACGATTTAGTGCGTCGTTATATAAGGCTAATTTTCGTTCTTGGGGTATGTTCATCTGTAATATGTCGCTCATACATTTATCGATATCCAAATCCAATTTCTGAACTTCAACCTCGTTGATCGGGTTCGGAGTTATGAAGATTTTTTTGAAAGAAGTCATTTTTTGAAAAGATTACCGAGTAAACCAGTGACGACGGGTAGGATGCTTGATAATAGAGTCATAAACATACCACCATTCTGGTTAACCATACGTTTTTTATGTCGAATAGAGATGTCTTTCCTGACAAGTCGACGTAAACTACATTTATGAGCTGATAGTCGCTTTCTTTTATACTTTGAAAGAGGGATGTTGCCGTTTAAAATGTTCTTTGTACAATCGCATATACACTCGATCAATTCTTTGCTGGCCCCCGATATAATTTGCTTGCGTATCTCGGGTTTACTTTTATGTAGGAACTCTAGTGTGGGTATATGCCGCCGTGTCCGAGCTGGTACCTTGGTCATTTTGAGTTTAAAGTCGTCTCTGCGCTTGGCTATTTATACCATCGGGCTATAAACCACCATGGTTTCACCAGGAAATATATTGGTCATAACTCGTCGATTTTCAGGTGCTTCTTGCGTGAGATCGAGGAATAAATAACTATGAGGTTGCCTAGCCGCGTCACGATAAGCCTCTGTTAAAAATCTAGAGTTTGGATACATTTGTCGACCAAGAAAACTGATCTGCTGTTGGTCGCGCGGATTCTTGAAAATCACCATATACGAGCTTGAAAGACTCAAGTCACGTGCTCCTTTACCCTTGTGATACAGGTTCTGTGTGATATAGCAAATTGACTTAGCTGAATGATGAGAAAATCTTGTAAAGTAGTCTGCAATTTTCGCCGTCTCAGTCATGAAATCATCCACTATAATCAAAGTGTCTTCAGAGCAAACCTTCAACTCTTCTAAAATATCTAGACCGGCGTGGAATTCTACGTTATGCATCGTTCTGAAAACCTCCTGGTAATTATTGTAACAATATACGACCCTGGACACACTAGGTTTAATCATGGATGTCGCATGCCTAATCAGCTTTGCAACAAAAGTAGTCTTCCCACTTCTTGAAGGACCACTCACAATACACGCGAATGGGTGGATCAATTCCATCATTTGTTGTTTATTGAAAACTCGATAAAGTGCATGTGTTTATATATCAACAAGGTTGGGAATATCCACTGTTGTAGTCATCTTGTTCTAGTGGAATATATAAACCCAGTAGAGTTCGATTTAACAATTTTCCCCGGGTTATGAAATCTTCATCTGTCCCTCGTAATTTCGTCAGTGGAAGTTGTAGTGTCACGAACGCTTTATAGACGATTTCCACCGGCTGCGCATGGGTGGCGCCATTGTTACGAAAGGCTGGCCAGATGTCGGATCGGAGGTTTTGATACCCCATCACTTTTGAAGGGGCGTAACGTAGGTCATTATAGTTGTAGATCTATATGTGCCGGTGCCTGCATATAGCATGTACAAACGAAGCCGAATGGTGTCTCACACCCTCATTGTTGCGTCCCTATGTGCATTATGCAGTAATGACAGAGTGCGGTGAATGGTACCGGTATAGCTTCCATCGCAAAGGACAAGAAGCTATAAAGAAAGATTGTATTACGTTGGAACATAGGAGAGGTTACTGTTGAAAGGATTTTATTTAAGGTTTGTGTAACACTGGCATATTTGTGAGAAACTTGTTATTTATAACATTCATTTCCATATACTTCTATCATAATCATCATATTATTATGACAATCTGCATATTATTATTGCCTCGACTCCTATTTGTGTTTCTTCTTCTGTTACCTCCACTGAGCTATATCCTCTGTAAAAATGAGTGCACTGTATTAGTCCAGTGCAATAGTTGCGATGAGTAGTAGGCCTATAAGACCTTTACATGTGATTTCATGATTTCCAGTCAAATTTGTTTATTTCTGACGAAGCAATAAATTGTCAATATGTCTGTAGTTTGTGATTTACATTTCTAGATCACTCAGAGAATATAAGAGTCTGTGAAAGACATTTCCACGATAGTGATATCAGGCTTGTCTCAGTCAGTGATTTACATTACTAGAGCTCTCGGAATACAAAAGTATATGGAAGACAATTCCGCGATGATAACATCTGGCTAACGCATTGCTGCAGACAGAATACGAGATATGGCTCTGTCCTGGCAGAATACGAGATATCGCTCTGTCCCACCTAAATTTCCGTGGCAAAAGATTTCAGTCGAGCAACAACGAGTGAAGAGAATCTCTGACAGATTGCGTGATGACGTGGATATTTTTCTATATAGCCTACTCATAGAGACAGATCCAACCACTTCGTACAGCAGGGTTCACCAACTCAATACCAGTCTCAAGGCAACATCGAGACGAAATAAGTCACACATAGTTACCACAAAAAAACTAGTATTTTATTGAAGGAATATAAATATAACAAAGAATATCGGGACCATGAATATCATTTTATTCTACAGTATGAGCTGCGTACGATACCTGACAACAGTTTGCATAACAGTTCTATCCGAAAGACATCTCTTAATCTTGTGGGAATCCCCAAGTGGTTTTCTAAGACTCTCAGTCTTGGCAGTATCTGCGCCATCGCACGTCAAGCCAAGATACCCCGCCCATTCTGTCTCGATTAAATGCTGTTACCATCGCCGAAGCTGTTTCAGCTAGTGAGACAGGCCACCCCTGGGTTTTTCCACCCAGATCTGTGGTTTTCGAGCATCCCCTGGGTTCATCAGAGTGTTCGTCAGGTCAATTTTACGCTCGAAAATCAATTATTAGACCAGTAAGATCAATATGTCGTGAAATGTACGTCCTTCAGTTCGAGTTCGCCATTGTCGATGGATTCAGCTGTTATTGTAACGGGAGAGTCTTGAGAGACTGTTTTCATTCGATAGTTTCACTACTAAAATGAGATGCCTTGCGATGCGATGGAGCTTCATTGAATGCTGACTGTCAGGCACTTGGCTGCAATCATGTATGTCTTCATCTTTGCAAACTAAAGATTGAATGAGCATATAGGAGTCAATATTGTTATGCCGTTTTGGGTATGCCACATCAAGATAGGCAATCATCTCCAGATAAGTTTCATGCAGCATTAATGCCAATAAACGAACACAGTAAATTAATATGTACCGGTGCTGTGTCTGAGAAAATGAGAATACTGAAATCCATGTTTTCTACAAACATTTTGTAGCCTAATAATCAATGTTCCCTCTAATTTTTGACGAGTCTGCGCACACTCACCAACTTATTGCGCAGAGCCTTGGACAACAGTGCGTAACGACTAAAAAAATGGTCCTCACTTCAGAGTTTTTGTGTGCAACTTGAATTTTCTGTGCGCAGAGACCGTGTAAGCACTGCGCACGTGCGAAGCTTCGAGGGTACATTGCTAATAATATATTATTTCCAGATCAAGTGAATTTCAGTGCAAACGTTTCAAAGTCCACAAACGTAAAAACTGTTGAATATGCATAGGCTACACCGGTAGCCATGCATCTGTTCGCGACAATAAGAAGCCAAGAACTACGTTCTTTACAGTTCCAAGCTGAACTTCTTACAAGATATTAGCATAAACTAATATTAAATCACCTTATATATACGCGGCTTCCGTACATTCCAATGGCGCGGTATTCAGAAACGGCGAATAACCTCGTCAGGGGTGCAAAATGTGGCTGGTTCTGAACTTGGCCAGTCATACACTACTGGCGCCAGAGCGCTGGAAATCGTCTATTCAAGTCGTCAAGCAGCTGATCCCAATCTGTAAAATAATAAATCACATAAGAGGATTCATAACACGAGAGGATTCATAGCGCTTTAAAATCTAACAGTGTTACTATAACAACTATAGACCTCACCCTTGGAACACTCTTTTAAATCTTTATGTTGTCTCGAAACGCGTTGTTCGTATAATTCATGCGATATCTCTTGATTCAAATACAGCTCCACGAAGTGTACATGATCGCGGCGTTGTACAAGTGTCTTTTCGTGTAACCGAGTCAGGCCTGCTTGTTCCAGAACAGATATTATGTAATCACTAGCCATGTGTAAAAACAAGACACAGATATCAGGAAATATTGTTACTAAAATGTTTTAGTTACAACATTTCGAAAACACCCACAGATTGTAAACAAAGTTTCATCTAAAACTATCAGTGTTCACCGCAGATTATGTTCACAATGACCAAGGGAATCATGTTTACAAAAATCATCGGTTGTAGCATCACTACTTTCAGTGTCAGAACGAGGTCGTTTCAAACTGTTTGCGATTCGATGTTGATCAAGGAAAAATTGGAATTTTCGATGTTGCTTGCGGGTTCTCAAGTAGGTTTGTCTCTCTTCGTGACCGAAAAGAGGTATCCACGAACAATTTTTTCCCAAGACCACATAATTTGTCAGCTTTGCTCTGTTGAATAGGATGTGGTTATCACTCGGCGTCTTTCGATCAGGAAATTGTAGTTGAAGTAGCGCTTCTATGCAGACACTTCGGACACGGGTCCATTTCTCATCTAGTTCCTGACGGCGCGCCTTGGATCGATCGGGTATCGTGCGGTCTTGTGAGTTGTCGTCGGTACCGTGAATCGAGAGCTGTGTTAATTCCTGCTCCAGTTCAAGCGTCTCTTTGTGCAAACTATTTAAATCCAATTCTGACATTACTGACTCAATATATGAAATAGCGTTATCCATCTGGAAAACAAATGACACATTAGCACATAATAAATACAAGTAAATCAAAATAAAATCAAACACACAGAATATACAAATAAAATGCAATAACACACAAAATATACAATTACACATTTAATGGTAGGGTTGACACGCCATCCTCGAGCACTCGGCGTTTGGCATAGAAATAGGAAAATGTTTTACGCTGTTGTTTGTACGTATAGACACCCCTATCTCTGCACCGAAACCCCTTGTTCACTCCCCCGACAGATTGCCTAGATGTCAAGACACCCAGAAAAGTTTCGAAATCGACTGGGTTGGGTTTCTGGAGGCCTTTGGAAGCCAGTTTTTTCTTTGGCCCATCGCAAAAGTAATTTTTTGATTGGAGTCCACAGAAGGATGTACCACCTTCGTACTCCACTTTCATCAAACCCGGTTGACGAAGGTAATAGGCATACGTGTCTTTGCAACACTGTCTCGATCGGTCAAAAGAAACCGGATCAGCCAAAAACTCAGCTCGGTGCTCGTCACAAAAATAGCGTGGAAACCAGTTCTCGTATTCCACATAAAATTCATCCCTTTTCTCGGGGATAAGGATATCGTCGAATGAGGCTGAATGCGAAAGATAGAGGGAGTCTGTGTCCATCATTAATAGCATGAAGCACTCGTCACGGAAATATTTACACAAGCAATCATAAAAAAACGACAGCATCTTGAGCTTAGCGTTGTTATAAACCCAGAACCCCACCTGAATACAGTTACCCCACTTGATCGTTTTAGGTCGATTCGTTACTTCAAATAGATCAGCGTTCAATTCGTCATATTTCACAAAAAAACGATCCTTCACGCGGGCACCCAATTCACTTTTATCACAGTAGGTGGTTCGTTTGAATTTACGTGGATTCATCAAGACCCGACCATAGCTGCTGTTTCCGGCTAATTTTTGTGTCAGGGCAATAATCTCTAGGTTAGGGTCACGGTCCCCAGCCCGTCGACAGTCTGAGACATTTTTCGCAAAGTTGTCAAAACATGTCTTTTTGGTGAATTCGACCGCCTCATGAAGTTTTGATATAATCAACCCGTGCTCTACATACCACTTGATCAAGTCAGAGGTCAACAAGATTTTCTTACCCCAGTATGAAGCAACTAACATGCGCGTGGGTTTGGTGAGTAATTTACGATCAATGGCGAACTGTTTCATGTGACCTGACAAATGCTCGCGAGACACCATCGTATTTTTGAATATCGGACATAGTTCAACAAACTTCCTTTGCAAATGTTTTGGCGTAAAAATATCGACTGATAAACATCCGAAGAATGTACCAGTCATTACCATCTCCATCAATTTATGCGCGTTGACAGACTTGGTTCGAGTCAATTGCGGTTGAATTCCGTTAAGATATCGCACAATATCAGGATTTTCCTGTTTCTCCGTGCGCCAGTCGCATTCCCATTTACATACGACTTGATAATTGAGGCTTTTGTAATAATCATGAACACGTTTAGTTCGTTCTCGACGTTCCAGGTCATCACAGCCAAATCTGCATTGATGCGCGTGAAAATGACACCCAAGAAAAGACAAGATTACCCCTTGACCAGCTGAATTACGATAGAACCCATCAGCGGGGTAATTACGGGCTCCTACGCGGATTTCGGGTCCATTAAAAGCATGGTGGACATGTACATTGTGAATGTGTGAATACCTGTTTAGCCATTGAGCTGCTGTCTCCCCCCATTTCGGTGCGGTCTTTACAGGTTTGAATTTAGTACACTCAGCATCGAGTGGTTGCCAATGAACCGGGAAACCAGTTGGACTAGGTTCACTCAAAGCAAAAAGGTATAACGAATTGCTGTCCAGCCCTGTTACATGTTGGGTAATCTGAGCGTCCTCCTTGTAAAAAAATTCTTTGATTCGAGTTTCACCCTGTTTTTGATATCGATGAAAAATGACTGACGGTCCACCCACTAAATTGTCTCTGAATAGCGAAACCAGGTCTTGATGTTTATCATTGAACAAGGTGAAATCGCGCGGAATGCTATTGAAAAGATGTCTTGATACAACCCCAGGTAGGGAGACAGCTTCCTTGAATATATCCACACTGAACTGACTTTTGAAAGATTGAAATTGTTTTTCTAACCCCTCAATGAAGTAGTGAGTATCGATTGCGTTGTACCATTTGAGATAATCACGTAAAGTAGTCATTTTGTTATCATTCCAAACCTTCAAACAGTTTTCATATTCAGCTGTGGATATATTACGACCCTTTAGCGAGCTGTAAAAGTCGCTGTGGCTAGGAAGACTCGTATAATCCAGCTTTTCCAAACTAGTCAGAAACTCGTACGGAAAATGACCTTTAGCGGCGCTACATTTGAAGGCTTTCAAATAAGCATCGTACGAGAACCCGGGTGCCAAGTAATTCACAATATCCAAAAATTTAAGTCTGTTCGTTGTCAACGAGAGGAAGTTGTTACCTCGTTTCAATACATTCAGATTTTCATCAACGAGTAAACCCATCAAGTACTCTTTGAGACAGTTCAAGTCGTACCGACCACCATTGAACGATAAAACAGGGATTTGTTTTAAATATCGCATAAACTCCTCTTGTAAACGTTCAAGAGGTATTTTTTTCTCGGAAGGATCGAGTGCTTTCATTTAGGTAATTTTAGTTTCGAGCATGTCCAAGTAGTGTTGATATTCCATCTGTAACAATCTGAATGACTCACTTTGAATATCATGAAAATGATCAACCATTTCTGCACACAAGTCGTTTGGGTCACCGTTCGAGACAATTACATACGGTTCCAAGAACCCTTCCACATTAGAAGATATACTAACAGAAATGGGAATATGTTTACACTCCCATGAAGTTTTGGAGGAATCTGGAATATCACACTTTTCAAACATGCTCTCGATATCGAACGCGATACGGTATTTGAAATAACGAAGCTGGTGAGGAACAAACACCCCTTCTAGATCAAGTTTTTCAAATATATTAAGAGGAGGGCTATACACGCCACCGGGAAACACTTCAACAGGTTCTGTTGTACATTTATGTCTGGTCAATTCATACTGCAAATTGAAAAATCTTTCGCAAACATCACATTGATAGCTCTCAGCGTAACGGAATATATCAGTAATTAGACAGAAATGGTTGCTTTCTAAATGTAAGTACACAGGTTTCGCTTCAAACGTACTACGACGGATTGCGACAGCTTTACCCTCAGTTTTTGTGTACACAAATATGGCCACATTAAACAAGTCCTCGATATCGTCCAGCATGTCAAGAGTTACACCAGATTCTACGTTGACCTCATACACCGAAGTAAACTGTTGAGCCATTGCCTTTGTATCTTTTCCTAGTGAGTGCGCGATACAGCGAAAAGCACACAGATGATCCTTGTACCTCGTACCGTTTTTTCGGCGTGTAAATGCCATGATACATCTCGCCCTCGCAAGCCATATCGGGAGTTTAATACCGACGCAGCCAATCAACACGCCATCGGTAGGATATACATAAAACTGTACATTAGTCAGACAGACCGGCAGTGACTTAGTGTTTGGTCGAGAATTTCGTAATAAATCAAGCGCCGTTACTAACCTTATAGACTCAACAAATTCATTGAATTTAGCTAGTGTTGAAATCGCCGCCGGTGTTTCTAATACACTATCAACATTCGCCGATGCATGAAAATAACGAAATCTCAGAGTCTCGACGTGGTACAAAATAAATGCATACGCGAAATTGACTTTGAAACGGGTCGACTCTGAGAAAAATATAGCTTGTATATCGCGGAAAACATCCGCTAACTCCCGACCAATGACTCGAATATTATACACATGGTTAGTCTTGTTCACTACATACGATTTTATCGCTTGCCAGTTCTGATTTACAACTTCTTGGCGTTCGTCACCGATCTCTGGTGGGGGATTCGGTTCTTCGCGAACACGATTCCGTCTGCGTCGGCTCATCTGTAAAATTGATAACACGCGGTCAAATTCAGCACTTGGGGGAACATTAAACTAGTCTTACTTACATTCTAGTTTCTTTGTTGGTGTCTTCCCCGACTCTTTATGCTTAATAAAACAAGTAACACATCAATCTATGTCCATTAACGTTGTGTTATAGCGGATAACTTACCAGTAGACTCGTGTATTCAACTTGAGTTTGCTCTGTCTGTTCAACAACAAAATCATTACATCATGTTCACTACTTCTGAACTGTAATAACTCACCTATGCAATTCTTTACTTCAATTCCGACGTTTGTTGTGTCTGTAGGATAACGAATAACATATTACGTTCATGAATCAAAGTAATCGTACCGAATAACTTACTAATTAACTCCTTATCCAGCAATCCGCGATCGAATATACCCAGACAGTCAGCCACGTTGTTCGCTGCTCGACACTCAGAGAGAAAGACCTAAACCGCTGATTCGAGATTACAAGAGCGCCAGCACCACTAGTGGTTGCGCTTTTAGAATCTATTGTTTATTTATGGCTCTAATGTAAAATCTGAAACGGAAAACAGAAATTGAGAATAGACACTCACAACAATGAAAATCATTCAGCACAATCACAAATTATACTTCAATTTTGTTCTAATTTCTAGAAGTCGATGCAAGTACTCATCGGTTGCGGTATTTAATTCAGGCTGAATCTCATCAAGACTCCAACGCTGACCCTTGACAGTAAGCAATCGTTTGATGTCAGCCATGAGCTTTGTGACAGTCAAATTTTTTTCTCCGTCAACGAATCAACATAACATAGTATTGAACCTAAATGCGGCTTAACAACGTCAATAGTCTGGAGGTAGGTGACCATCTTGTCAACTGTGTATTGACATAACTTTTCTTCCTGCTTCTTTTTTCCCTTCACGTCGTCGCGAAAATCATCGTCACTCGCGCTTTTAGATTTCACAGGTTTCTTACCAACCTTCTGTCTGGGTTCGGTACGATTCAAATTTTTCGATTTCCCATTACGAAGCTGTTTAGCCGGTGGTATGCCCGCCGTTGTCGATATGGTTCTTTTTCGAGTTGGCTTGTCGGTTGATACAGATTTAGGAGTATCAGTCGCCGATAGCGACCCCGCGGGGCGTGGTATCGTCATCCCAGAAGTCGACGGTTTCTCGGGATTCGGTAATTCGTTGCTAACGGCTGTCTCGTCGGTCGGTACACGCGGTATCGTCACCAAGTTCGTGAGATCGTTAATCGCGCTTTCTCTAGCTAGTTGACCCGACTTCAGCCACGCCTGGCGCGCTATATCTGTATAGTTTGACTGCATTTCGATCGTTGCCGTAAGGTTGCGTTCTGCGGATTCAACTCTTAAATCCGGTGTCATCAGATCACCAGGATTAATCGCATCAAAGATATCCGCGTTCTCTTCAAATTGCGATTCGAATGCATTTGGTTCATAACCAAATTTGTCAAGATTATCTATCTGAACCTCGGCCATTGTATAATAATTAATCTAACTGCTCCAACCGACGTTTATGTCTGCGACAGCGAAGTATAACAATCTGATCGTGGTGTTGGCTATTTATAGATTTAATTCGATAGTAGCACGCGGTTGGATGGAAAATAATTCAGCGCGCAGGTCATTCGAAATATAGGTCGCACGCACTGCGTAAATCCTTTTGCAAACAGGTCGCGTTTCCGAATTTCAGAACCGGACGTATTTAGTGTGTCACACAGGTCAAAACGCGGCCGCGGACATCTGTTTTTCCAAAATCGCGCAGCGCACCGCGCTTTAGTGAATTTCCTGTTTAGCGAAACGGGTGATTTTATTGTGTCACACATGTCAAACGCACCCGCCAACATCTGTTTTTTCGAAATCTGAGCGGTGTATTTCACCATTTTAACACATTGCGGTGTCATTCTCATGGTTTACTTTTTCAGTTGATAGTTACATATACTCGTTATGGCAACTAGCGCGATTATTGAGAATTACCTTCTGTACTATCATAACTTGACAACCCCCACATTGAGCGAAACAGAAAAATTCATCCACGGAGTACTAGATTTCTATGTACATGGAGAAAACGTGAACCGTGTTCGAAAGTGTGATTTTACCGCATTGGTTAACTCGATTCGATCATACGGCATCGACTGGAATGGGGATTTTAGTGTCATAAGCATTGCGGCGATGAAAAGTGACATACGTACCCTAGCGGCGTACAGAGATTTAGCAACAGACATCTTGAATACTCACGACAGTACATTGATAAGTGACTGGGTAAGAAGAAAATTCATTCGTGTCGTGTCACTTGTGAACGGTATCCTTTCTTACAGAACTCCTGTAAAGTTTATTTCAATCCAAGTCTATTCACGCGGGTCATCAGGATTATACAAAGACTGTTAACTCACTCAATACCACGCGCCTAATTCTATAAATATCGACGGATTTGTTGATGACTCTCACTTTATCAAACGATATGACATCAAACAGCGTCAGCAGTATGCAAGTCGGAGCAGTTTCAAATTTTCACGTCGGCGTCAAATTCGTCTCATCACCCAAAAGAGGTGGCGTTAGCCAATATCTCAAAGGTATATTCATCGACGGCAATAACGAAGAGATATCTTTCACGTGTTTCAATCGTGAATTGTTCGGGGTCATTGAGAAAGCATTCTCCAAACGAAAAAAACTCATGGTCAAATCCGGTTGGGTCCAAATTGACAAGTTTACTGGAAAACCCACTGTATTACTGGGACGGGCTTCGTCAGTAACTCTGCATGGAAAATCGAGACATACGACTGAAGAATACCCATTATTGACCTGTGAATCGGTATACGGAAATAAAGATGAATACGTCTCGATCGCCGCTACTTGTGTTTCTCGAGAGGAGAAGATGGTCAATTCTGGGGCCGGAAAGGAGTTGAAATTATACAGTTTTACATTGAAGGATGATACTGGTGAGGTGGTTTTGGATCAATGGAACAAAGCCTCGCTCGTACCCGGGAAGAAATATCAACTCACTCGTGTTAAAAACTGTGTCGGCAGCTTGAAAATCGATCCGTTAACTAGACTTGTTGAATTGAAAGAATAGTTTGCATATTTGTATACCACAATACAATATTTCATTTCGCGTAAAATGTATGACCTATGTGATTCGACAACTGGGTTAGCGCGGTGTTGTTCTACTGATCGAGGTGTGAAAATTGTGCCATCGCGATGAAGTTGTGGTTGTGAACAGCAGACTATTCTGTAGGCGCGAAACAGCGGTGTGAATAAGCCGAAAGTACTATTCAGCTAGCAATCAATAGCGAGGAAAGAGAACACGATCGGTCATTTGTCACGACTAAACTACGACATCATATATAATAATTTACGATATACACATTAACAAAGGTTCATTCACATGACTATTTACCTGATACATATTTAACACCGTGCGAAAGATGCCTATACCCGAAAGTACGAATCATCGCCGCGTCCATAAGCAAACGATATATCATTGTCGCGCTCACCGTAAACGTTGGGATTCCCTCGAATACGAGACGGCAGGTCATCGCCGCAGCCTATACCGAAAGGGTGGGGTCACCAACACGAGTTTTCAAGGTATATCATCACCGCAGCCTATACCTGAAAGGGTGGGGTCATCACCGCGCCCATGAGAAACAATGGCAGGTCACCGCCGCACGGGGGTCTAAAAGGGTGGGGTCATCACCCCGGGTTTTCAGGCAGGTCACCACCCCGCCCATAAGAACCAATGGCCGTTCGCGAGCGATCTATATAACTACTAACACCATCTCTATCTCTATTGGGACACGAAACTAGGTGACCCAACTGGCCTCAGTAAGCACAATGGGAATTTGGGCAGTTTTTGTGAATGTGTCCAGTCACTCCACAGTTATGGCAAGGTCCATACACAAACGTTACGCTTCTTTGATAGGGAGGGCTTCTAGGCCTACTCATTGGTGGTGGATTTCTGGCAGTCACTAGGTTGCTAACCAGGTCAATCAGCTTGTCAATTTTCGATTCCATCTCATTATCACGCTTGCCTACTGCAAGACGTTCATCGCCATTTTTTGGTTGTAGACTTACAGGAGCCACAACTGGTTTACTAGTTTTGAACAATTGACTGTTAGGCGGTCCATCAACGTATAAATACAAATCCGCGGAAGCAACTAGTTCATCTAGGTTACTTGTTTTCATCAACGTTAGCGGTCGGCGAAGGTTAATATCACCAAGACCATTGATAAACTGTTGACACACAAACTCATCAAGAGCCGCAGAATTCATACGTGGAAAAGCCTTCAAGCTAAGCGTAGCCAGAACTGATGCGAATTCTGTTGGGGATTCTCCCAATTTCATTTTGCGTTTGTTAAATTCAGTACGGCTCAAGGTTTCCATACCTCATGGAACGTAGCGCTTCTTCAATTTGGCAATTACACGATCAATATCCCGACGGCAATCAGCCGACATTTGTGCAAGCACTTGCAAAGCGTTACCACGTAAGCTAGCATTAAGCCTGGTACAAGCAGTTTGTTCGTCCCATCCGTTGGCCAATGTCACCGCATCAAAATGGCATAAATAATCGCTAATGGGCATATTCACACCATCAAATGGTTCCAGTTTAATAACACCAACAGCGGGTTTGGGCATGCTATGACTAGATGGAGTGGGGCGTACAGAATTGCTACGAGTAACACGCACTCTATCATTTACATACTGTGGTTCTGGAGACATCACATCAGTTTT
This sequence comes from Botryllus schlosseri, assembly GCF_051294905.1. NCBI lineage: Eukaryota > Metazoa > Chordata > Ascidiacea > Stolidobranchia > Styelidae > Botryllus > Botryllus schlosseri. The sequence continues at coordinate 905,178 of NC_137240.1, forward strand.
ACTGTCAGTCATATCAACAAACTCCCCCATGTCACCATTATCATTACTGTCAAACACACATCCACTCGCATTCGGAGCCGCAGACATACTCTCACCTCCCAAACTTTGTACAATGGTTAATACACGACTGAGGGTACTGTTTTGGGCTTCCACCATATCGTCGATCCGGCGATGAACCCGCTCCAACTCTGCTCGCAGATACTCATTCTCTTCACGCAATGAATCCATATCGATACCGGTAGTCTTGTAGCACTGATCGCTGGTTGTTGACTTGAAGACTGGTGTGCTCGCCAATTGTAACGGTGTCGCTACTAGTTCTTTATACTCTTCAAGTGTAAATCAGTTCACAGCCAGACAGGTACCGTAACAGTTATATTGACGACAGTAGAAAGCCGAAAAAGCGTGTACCAGAATATTCTCCCGCGAACGCATTGTCTCAAGGCGTGACGTCATTGGTCGCCATAGATGGCGCCCCGTCACAGTTGCAAGGCAGTATTCTATGAGGGTACCAACAAGTCGACGATGGTCCATATGCATGTTTTCTTAGAATGTGAATGATCTTCTGCTTGCCAAAATGCCGATAATATGCAAATCGAACATCAGAAGATGTTTGCCAAATCCGAGTCATCAAGAGATGAGACAGGCCTGAATCACTGGAAATCAGTGTCAACACTGAGCAGAATCCGCAGCAGATTTGATCATTTTGATTTATGAAATAGTTCATCGTAACCGAGGTTGCGTAATCAATTGTTCGCGGGCGTGTGTGTGAATAGTTGTCATTAAAGTGAGATCGCTATTATTGATGGCCCTGCCGGACTCGCTGGCAAACTTGAGCGTACTCATATGCGTAAGTTCGTCAACACGGGGAAGCTTGCACGGTCCACGTATCATCTGCATTTAAGCATGTTCTTAACCCTAATAAATTGATGCTGATGATGATGGTAAATTGAAACATTTTTATCCTGTTCCCTTTTTTTCGGCCGGTCACCTCGTGCAGGTTTTCCAGCGAAGAAAATACGGAAACGTGGATTTCTTCCGAGGTTGGGATGATTACAAGAAAGGATTCGGGGATAGTGATGGAGATTTATGGCTCGGTAGGAAAGTTGTAATTTGATGACTTCAGGAAGAATCCGTAACTCGGTCATTATCTGTGTAATAAATAACTCGATTCTGTGATGACTGAGATATTCTCGTCCGTGTAACGGTTTATGCCATAAAAAGGAATTGATTCCAAAGCCAACGCCTTATATCATTTCTCAATGTTTTGTGTCCAGGGCTCGAGACATTGCACGAATTGACAAAAGGAGACGACATGTCGTTGGAAATCAACATGATGACGAAAGATAAAAAAGACCATCTTTGGGCGAAATACAGGTGAGTTGTATTCGAATGCTTCAATTAAAACACATATCCAAAAACGAAGCGCAAAAAGGTATGATAGTGACCACATGATAAAAACAAGGGGTTTGGATTGCAACTCCACAAGGCCAGACAGCTGAAACGAGACGAAGTAAAAAGTCATTTAATTCCATATTTTTGGTGCGATTCATAATGGAAGTACACGGTCACATGTTTCGTAGGTCAAAACTTTGTTAAAATAATTTTTCACGTCAGAAAATGGTAAAATCGTCGATGTATTTGGGTCGTAATTGTTGAGAATATCAATTAATCGTCCCAGACCGGATCCGCAACGACCTGAAGTCTTTCCCAATGCAAAAGGAAGGCTGTTTTGTCCGGAATCTCCTTTCCAGGTACTTCCGGATCACACCCGGATCCGACAACTACACTCTATTCGCATCCGGATTCTCCGGGAATGCTGGCGATGGTCTCTCACATCACAACAATGTCCAATTCTCAACGCACGACGCGGACCACGATGGGAGGTCGGATTTGAATTGCGCTTCCGACTTCGAAGGAGGCTGGTGGTATTGGACACACGGCCTCAGCAATCTGAACGGAAACTTCAACAAAATATTCACGCAGGGAATCTGGTGGGGGAACAATGACCCCATGTTTCGCAACCTGTGCTGTTCGGAGATGAAGGTTTACAAAAGAAACTGAAAACGAACGACAGCGACAACTAGCGGTGACGAGCTTTACGCAACGGACGCATCAGCGGAAATCTCAGCAGACCATCTCGCGAGTGCGGTCTTCCTTGATATCTCCGAACAAATTTACCCAACTTATTTCTGAACCAAACTCGGCCGCTGATGAAATAGAGTTTATGCGGCAGGATTGCTCACGTTTTTAATTTTGTTTAGTCGCGTTTCGAGCGCTTCCGCTTTAGTGCAGCTGTGTGCATTTCTTGATTATATTGTGCGTATATACGCACACCCCTAACAAAATAGGATTCGTCCCCCAGAGATTAGGTTCAGCGCCCTATGATGGCTAAGACCAGTGGTTCCCAGCGTGGGTGATATCGCCCCCCCAGTGGGCGATTTGGCGGCCTAGGGGGGCGAAAATGACGAAGGGGGCGATAGGGGGCGATGACGCGTTAAAACGACTATATTGGAGTCAAGTCGGAGAAATGACCTTTTTTTATAGTCAACCCACGGAAATTTAGTTGCATAAGTGTAAAATCGACAACGAGCCGAAAAGTTGACCTTTTTTTAAGTCAACCCGCCGATGATTACAGATTGTATACTAATTTTTCGGTTCACAAAATCTGGGGGGCGATGATCGGTGTTGAACTTGAAAAGGGGGCGTTGAGTCGAAAAAGGTTGGGAACCACTGGCATAGACCAACGTTTTCGGTGGTAAATTTGAACCGGTGGAATGTGATTCACGATATTAGAGCTGCGTTGTCACATAACAGCCCTCTCACTCCTCTGTATATGATAACATCATGCCAAGATCAATGTGAGTTTGACTGATATTGTAATTACTCACTTACATTTCTAATAAATCAATAATTTGCTTTCGATTACGCGCCAGACCTTGTGCACAGAGCATCTTTTCCGCCAATCCTAAACGCTTTCTAGTTGACTTGTTGGCTTGACGCAATCGGGCCAGACTTCCTGTTTGAATTTTTGCTACATTTTGCTCCACATGTTATACATTAATGTATGAGCCGCGAGATTGAAATATGACCGCCTTCGGAACTATTTTTAATTACCGAGGACGTCCTTTGTAGCATGTGTAGCACGATTTAGCTTTAGTATCTGTTTTTTATTAATATTTTCATTATTCAGCTATATTTCATTCATAACTTACTAACGCTACCCTACTTTTATAATTCTCGGCATCTCGTGTGTTCATTTTGCAGCATTGCAACAAATTAAATTATGACAAACACACCAGCCACTACTATGAACGTTATGCCGTACTTCAACCAATTTCTGAGATAATTATACTCCGCAAGACGACGGCTATTAGAAAAAAAAACGTGTATTTCCACGTTGATCAGCCCTTGAAACGCCCAATAAATTTCAGTTTTCGATATTAATTTGAACAAACACCATCGATCTGGCTTATAACGTATCTTTCAAGTTTAAAACATTTCTTAGTACTTCAACAGCCTTATAATGACTCGATTAACAATTAATATCAATTCTGTACAACGACATAACGCGCTGCTTTATCATTTCTAGCCAGTTGATTGACTTGTGATGAGTTGCTTGGAATTCGCTTCACAAAACTCAGCAGTAGCTATCAATCGCACATCCGCTGTCAAGATTACGCAAACTATGATCCTTGATACACCGAGAATTTATTACTTGAATAGCAATTTAGCAGACCTGTTTTGACTTACACTAAGGAGTCCGTGGTGAGCAGACTTCCTGTCCAATTCGCATTTACGTTCGCCACGTTCTCGGGGTTCCAAATTCAAATAAAATAAACTGTTTCATTACGTAACGCCACTATAGCAAACAAGGGTACTTTCGCAATACAGCTTTTTTTGTTCAGATATGCCGCGGTACTTGATTAATCGGCAGATACCATCATTCGGGTTCGTCATTGTTTCGTTAAAACGGATATGCTAAGTAGCCAGCCTTTCCACTTAACTGATCATTGGAGAAATACCGGCTCCTATGGCCGGCAATGATTTCTCAACAAGATAAAAGCATGGTTTAGTATGACGCAGCATTCTTCACAAATGGCGATGCATTAATTTCACGTTAGTCGGGGATTTTCATCGACTTCAAGCGAGGCTTAAACACATTACCGCCTCTGCCGCATATCATCTTTATTTTATGGGAGTAGTATAGAGAATGTGCGGAACTCGCGGATGCACCCTATTTACTTAAACAAACAAAGATTATCAATATAATAGATAATGAAAGAATTAGCTGATTCTCATTTTGCAGCAATACTCGAAGGGGAATTCCCTTCTGGCCGCGTGGCAATAAAAAAAGGAGAATAATTAACGCTACAGAGAAAAAGAACAAAGAATCTCGATTGACCTTTGGTACTCTGGCCAGACACGAAACTTGGGATTTTATTTATTATAATACATTGTAATTTTACTGTATTTTTCCACGATCCACAGCTGACTTCGGTCCTACACGACGGGGCTTGATAATAGTTGCCTGCCCTGACCTGTCGTTCCGTGGTCCAATTTCGTGGCTTGGGAACAATACGCCGTCAAACCACCCTGGTTGACTTGTCGCCCCGCGGCTGATTCAATTTCGTGTACGGCGGGTCATAGGAATAAATGCCGTTCGTGACGTCAGTATAGTTTTCTCCTGATCCGTGAGATCCTGGTGCGTGTTTTAGGTGTCCGTACGTTCGGCCGTGTTAAGTGACGCTTGTAGTCTGTCTCATACTGTCGTACTTGACCCCTTTGCTTTGTTGTCGACTTAAATAGTAAGGAGAAATGATCTGTTATGGTTATAAATATGCGTTTCATATCGAGAACAACAAAAATGTCGTGAAGTGGAAATGTGTGTTAGGCCCCCCGACATAGATTAACTTAAATAAAGTAACATTATGAATATAATAAGTAATTAAAGAAATAACTGATTGTCAATTTGGTTCGCATCAACGTGTTAACTTACGGTATCACGTACCTAGTAGTTGGTCCAAGCAACAACTGCTGCTGTTCCATACCTTTTACCGCGTCCTAGCGTCTTCATAAGGACAAACAGTCCCAACCAAACAATGTATTCATGATGGGTTCTTTTACTGCTTCACGTCTGGTCAAGCGTAATCACGACGGTGCCTGTAAATGATAAGTAATTTACCGCGACATATTAATTCTGTATGCTGTACATGATGTACATTGTACAACTTGAATCGATCTGTTGGCGAACTAATGCTTTGTCCGTCTGTAACATACACATATCGATCACGTGCTCACCACGCAGTTGTCGTTCGAGGGCGACTAATTTCGCTGCAGACAATTACTGGTGTTCGCGTGTGCCGTAAAACACCCTCAACACTTGTTATGCCAACACCTCCACACATATTTACAATATCATACTAAGGATATATTGCTTCGGCAGCCACGCACTGTCGCTTGAAGTCGACTAATTTCGCTGCAGACAATCAGTTGTCTGTGTTTGCGTGTGGCGTAACATATCCTCAATACATGTTATGCCAACACCTCCAAGCATATTTGCAGCATAATTACTACGGATATATTGATTTGGCGGAGTGTTACCTTCAGAGAATTGCTGTGTCACCCCTTTGAGCCTCGCATTTCCCGTTTGAACTCGGTAACTGCGAGTCAGTGTTGCCAATTTAACGATTTTCGCGCTAGATCTAGCTATTTTCCATCCGATTTAGCGCCAAAACATATGGATCTAACGCTTAGCGATAATTTTAGCGATTTTTGAACAAGTATTTAGCGATTATTTAGCGCTTTTTTACCCAAAATAACCAATTAAGATCAGTTCTGGCCGACGATTGCATTGGCTATAACGGTCACCCGAGTGCGGACTCCGATGATATATAATTATAAATTTCTCACCTACGGATAGATAGTAGATATGCAACTCCTGGCGATCACGCATGGGCAAACAGTGTCTCTTCGTGCTGAGTAATCTAAAAGTAGTATACTTGTCAGTGCTACATCTGGCGACCTGAGTGCTGGTCTGTATTGTAGGTGTTGAATGCTATCATCTGTCATATAAGATAGAGCACAAACATTGAGCACACATTTGCAATATCGTACCCATCACCATTTATTTGATGGAATATCTACATGATAATAAATGCGATAATGTTTTTCATCGGCCTCGGTAAAAGGCTCTGCTTTCATTTCCGGTCTCAAGAAAACCGAAATGTTAGCCTTTTCCGTGGCTGGACGGATTTCCCCATTCGTCTCGACTTTCGGCAATGCTGTCATTGCTTCGTCATCAGAAACAGGCTCGGTTTTAATTCCCGCTGTTGAAAAGACTGATACGCCAGCGCTCAAATCTTCAGATTTCGCGCTTTCGACTTTAATCAGCTTGTACAAACGAGCATATTCAACTAGCAGTGATGCTATATCGATACAGTGCAGTATGTATAGCTGGATGCTAACCAATTCAAATTTAACAATGCGACCCGCGCACAATTATGTAACCCGATTTTCGTTGAATATGGACGACCCCGACAAATCGAATGAGCTCTTTTCCATAGACATCTATCAGACAGTTGTCAGTTCAATGGGCACGGACTTGCGATTCCGTGGGGTTAAATTCCAAATCAAATAATATCAGAGTATCCCTTCTCGCTTTCAGGATTTGGACTGATGCGTCCGGCCTATATGTCGCAACAAACCTGTATAGATATACAGTTGTTATTTGTAGTGTCATCGTCGCCCGCCAATGCGATAAACTCCCAACAGCTGACACATAGGGCTTCAATCTAATACCAGTGTAACTTTTACAGGTCGAGAATAAGGGTAATTTGCAAATAAAACGCCTGCGGCGACTATAATTCGAAGATTGTTTCGGCTCGAGGGTCGGATGAAACATACGAATCCATTCGCGTGGCGGCTATGGCCAATTTAGGATGATGAGCCAAAGCACATAGGGGAGTAGATGTAGATAATAACTATATATTTAGGACAAATCAAGTATTGATTTCATGATAACGTACTCGTGCCGTAAACATTTAGCGAGTTTTATAAGCTGCTTAACCTCAATAACCAATTTGTGGAAATTAGCGATGAAAGCGGATTGTGCACATTCTTAAAACAGCACGGGAATCTGGTTACAGATTTGCTGATGGTACCTGCTGACAGCATCATAACCATGTGACCTTTACTCACCCATCAGCTAATGTCTTACTATGTTACTAAAACATGCTTTCTCCATGTTCTTTTGTGAAGTCAAACGTAATTTACCGATGTCCTAAATATTTTAATAATTCAGCTACTTTATGTGGCAGCTCATCATAATTTGAAATCAGCAACGACTTCATTACATTACGAGTCTTACATTTTACGTAACTCCCTACGTCCAAATAGAAATACGGTTTGCTTGATTCTTTACTGGAAAAAAGCGTTTACATTCAACTCGTTGCATTTTAAATTGCTTGGAGTCGTGACGGAAGTTATGAACGAGTTATGCCTACTATCCAGTGAACCTGTAGAGGCGCAATCTACCTAACACGCACATGGATCGTTTCTTCCCAGTAAATCGCTAAAAGTAATAAACATACTGAAGTTGTCAATCGAAAATCGCAACGGACGCCGCACGAGATAACTATTTACATCGTATCAAGGGCATAACGATACTTATGTAGCGATAAATATTACTCAAGTAAAACAGTTTTATCGCCGTCGACTCTGATAATTAGCTTACTATCTTACAGGCAATTTCAAAATTTATCAATTAGCTTGTGCCATTTGTGAAGTTATTGATAGCTTGTTGTTAAAAACACCTTCGTTATTACAAGCACCCTACCATGACTATAATAAAGTATATAAAATTATTCTCATAAAGTAAAAACCAAAGCTTAAACTTTTTGGATGTTTATTTCTAATAATTTCGACCATACAATACTGAAAAATAATATAATTTAGACTCTTGGATAAATTTTATGATGGTGTAATTGGATTAACTCGATATTCTCACAGCGCATAAACTGTACAATGGCTGACTAAACTCTGCAAACTACCATGATTCAGTCAAATGTTATTGGCATACGTGTTGGTGTTGGCACTGGAGCGGTTTGTTGCTTGAGTATATATGTCACGTATCATCATTTTATCCGACTTATCGAAATATTGAAATAGTCCGACACAAAAATCACATTGGAGGTTGATTAGAATTAATATTAATTTTATTTCCTGATCATGAATTATTGATGATTCACATACGCTAAAGGTGATAACAGGATGTACCATCAATCAATACTTATGGATCATGATGAAGTTGAAATTCCTTGTGGGATCTATCATAAAACTACGACTGAATTGGATGTAAAGAATATCGTGAATGGCCTCATGGAGAAATCTCGCATTTACGAGTTAGAATTCCGCCAATGCCATCTCAATGAAAACCTTGTAAAGATGATATTGGACCAAATTCGCGAATTTGAATTTGAGGTAAACACATTTACACATACCGCTCACAGTCAAGCAGCATTATAAACCCACGTTCAATTTAAGCATGTTATCCGTATAATATACAGAGCTGGCTTTAAAAAACTTTCATCATCATCGCATTGATTCATATTGATATTGTGTGTATTGCGTGTATTGAAGGTATCGTACCGAACAATGCCTAATTGCGCACGGTGTAGCCATTTATCGCAATATAGTCGTACTAGACTAGTGAGAGTTGATGAGGGTTTAATTATTCATCACCTCAATTACCGTTTTATGGGGGAAAGTTTGCACTCGTACAAGTCCTAATGAAAAACTCGGCGTCACAGCCCACGATGGTATTGACACATACTCCTGCCAGCCATCTGCGAGTTGATGAAGGAGTGTGGTTCGACGGAACTCAACCTGGAAGAAAGTAGCGGATCTAACGATTTTCTGATCGTTTTGAGTCAACCCATCGACCAGCATCAGGTATATTGGCGATGGAAAAATCCGGATACTAATCTAGTATAAATCCTTTCGAAATGAGATTTTTAATACCTCATTCTCATAGGTGAAATTGCAAAACCTCGATCTCAGCTACGTCGGCAACATCAACTTTACGCAACTCGGGACTATTATTTCAACCGATCTAACCTATTTGTCACTTGTGAACTCGCACTTGCAGTCCAAGGATTTCGTCGCCATGCAGGTCAAAAACAGTAAGGTATGGGTCTTGTCTTGAGCGATTGTTGTTGAGTAGTGGTCACATTCTTTATAACTGGTTGCATAGAGTCCATTTGAGACGAATCACGAAAATTCTATTTTAATCTCAGAACATTTCGCCAATCTATTATGACGTGACTGACTAATCAACATTTCTCTGTTATAAGTTTGTAATGTTTGTCTTTATCGCCGATTAATTCTGGTCGTAAATTGCCAGTTTCCCATATTCGTTTAGCTCCAATATCTCGACATCAGTTATAATCATCTGGATGAAGAGTGTGTGGCTGCACTACCGCCCTTATTTTTGTAAAGACAAAGCGGTTACTCTTGTGGTGAAAGGATGCGACCTTACACCTGAGGAAATTGATGCTTTTGAATTTTTGGTGAAATCGAGGTAGCCATTCGTTTCCACAATTTTGTGTGTCTTTTTCAGAATAATTGGCTGTATTTTGTAGGTTGACAAACTCGATCTAAGTTACAATACAGATTTGGAACCGGTAGGATTGCAAGAAATAGGACGCTTCGCAAAAAGGCATAACACGAAGGAAGTTCGACTTTCAGCTTGCGAATTGGATGAACAGTCATTAACGTCGTTGAATAATTGTCTCTGAAATCATGGGGTGATCCATTTTTCCTAGATCCGTTTTGTTTTCTTACAAGTGACATAATCAAGCATAGAGTAATACTAATGTGAGTTCCAATCATAGTCAGGCATGGTATTTCATTTAGCGAGCGAATTTATCATCGATAAGGCATTCCTGATCACGTCTGCTGATAAAAAGTGTCATTACTTATGAGCGAAAGGTGTCCTATCGCTCACTCACATTAATCGTAGTTTCCGCAGTTTCTTCATTATGCTCTCGACCTTAATTATTTTCTGTATTACACCAGTTTTGCGATGAGGCGCAGAAATTGAATTGCGAAAATTGCTCTGTCGTTGATAAATATTCTTATTACATTACCTGAGTGGTTTGCAGCGTCGTAAAATATCTGAACATCACACTATATGTTTTAGCTGCATTCGTTGGATTTGAGTAGAAATCCTGATATTTCCTCCTGCTACAAAACAGTAACTGAAATCCTGCACAAAACCCGCGTTGAAGAATTAAATCTGAGTAATTGCAAGATGCTTTCCATGCAAATCAGGAATCTTAGCGAAGAGATGGGGAAACGATGCGCTACAGTAAGTTCTTTCTGCTCTCTCATGGATCTCAATAAAGCAATGTAGTTCAGATTTCGTTTATGAAATTGCATGATCTGAACCGCCTAATATTCAATTATTCAATGAACAGCTAATGATAATCGACCTCAGTGACAGCGATAGAACAAGAATCGACGAGGAATATGTGAATATCATTAAGAGCTTCGTGAAATATCATCCTGAATGTCGCCAACTCAAACTGATCTTGCCGCGCTTGAATGGTTTAGAGAGGAAAACTTTAAGGAAACAAATGCATTCTCCCGGTAAGACGATATTTACGCATAAATATGCATCTATACATTAGAATTCGGCGCATTTATTCCTTCACTTCATATTACTTATCGTGTTCGCTACGGCTTTATAAAATTGTAGGTAGTTACATAACACGATAGGTTAACACAGGTTGATGTGACGTTGCTCGCATGTATGTATTGAGGTTTAGAATTCCCGTAAAATTAATTACTGGGCAAAGTACTCTCGTAAATAACAACGAAATAGTAACATTTATATCTGTTCCATATAAACAATATTTATAGAACACGATATTTGGTCGTGGAGAACCGACGATTATATGGCATCGGAAGGTGGATAATTTTGAGTCGTCATAACTCCTTGTCGCCACTTTGGTCGGAATTTGATCAAATTTGACCTGCGGCATTTTCTAGGTGACCTAATTCCCTGGCGTATAGACGGATAAATTTGAAAAATGAAAATATTCCAGATAAAGACGGTTTTCATGGATCAATCTTTCATGTAATCTCAGAAGAAACTGCATCCATCCTATAGTAAAATTGATGTAATTAAACGACGAAGAAATATATTATTTAAAAAAATATTACATGATGTATGACAAAGGAGTATCCATCATCTTGTTAATGCCATTGGAATAGACGTCAGTCCAATTCCAGCAAGCATGAGCCTCTTCCAAACTTTATTATCATCGAACGCTGCGTTATCAAAAAATACTAAAAAACTGTTCTGAAACAAACAAAAAAATGTAAGTCTTCCTAATCTAGCAGAAGAAAATTACCGTACTTGCTAGGTAATTCAAAGTTCGGAGCGCTTGGAATGTAAATTACTGGGCCTTATGAGAAAATGTAAATTGAAAACGGAATTGTGAAGTGCGAGCTAAGTTTCAGTATCGATAGATGATATGGGCTATGGAGAGCAGATACACAGTACCTCAAGCTAAATGATAATTCCTAAATCCCTATCAGGGCATGTAAAATCACTTACCCATCCTCCATTTTCCCCTATCCACTTTCGTCTTCTACTACCAATGTAATTTCCGACTGACTGTATGATACCTTCTATATTCTCCCCGTGATGTTCATCCTCGTTTTTGTGAGCAAGAATGCTACCGATCACGAACAGAGAGACAATCTGACCCCAATTCTCTTGGGTATCTTTAAAAATTTCATCAGCTATCACCAAGAACATCCGCTCATCCGTAGAATATTCTTCATATTTTTCATCGACTTCGACATCACTGTATCTTAGACGTTTAGAGAGGGCGTTTACGACGGTTCGATGTCGCTGGAACATTTCATCACCAACTCGTCGTAAGGTTCTCTCTGCTTTCGTATTTGCCTTAACGCTTGCCCCGTCGAGTTTGTACATGATAAAATTCCTGGCCAAGGAATATGCTCCGGATATAATTTCATCCTTTTCTTCAGTGACCGATGGTAATACTCGTGATAATTCCATGGTTTGAAGATAACAGCGAGTCAGAGCTCATTCAGAGATCCAAGCTACCTTGAAAAGTAGGATCCAAGAATTTGCTCATTCATTTTCATGAGAGACTGATGATTGGGTTGATATTATGAATTAGAACATATTCGCTGGTCACCGCAAAGAAAATATTGCCTGTTTCACAATACACACCGCATTAGTGATATTTGGCTGTTTCTCAAACCTTGCGTGATAATGTTTCGGATTGATTACTATTCGAGGGAAACTCATTCAGAGATTTACGTTACTTTGAATTTAGTATCAAAGTATTTCTTCATTTATTTTTATGTAAAACTTCCGATGCGATTGAAATTACGAATTAGAAACTAATTTTGGGCTACCTCAAATACAATATTTCCATTTTCATAATACATACCCCGTTTATGATATTTTTATATTTCTTCGCCCTTATCTATTTATCGTAATGTTTCGGATTGTTTACTATTACGGGGAAATGTCAATCAAATTTCGTATCGGTCATATAACTATATTACAGTAATTTCAGTGCTCGCAAATTAAATTTTACTACTCGACTCGAATCATTATAACTAGGGCAAGTTTTTTGTTGCAATTAAACTCCGCGGAAAGTTGCATTTATTTATTTATTTTTGACAAAAGTTGCACTAAAAGACCACATTTTGCTCGGTTGATTGAAAAAAAGGTCAATTTACCGGTCCAGCTTCCGATATACCCGTACTTTCGGTGCTGATTTACGGTGTTTCAGTCGAATTTGGCCGTGTATTTCACCAAAACCGATAATACTTTCATGAGATATCGAAAAAGTTGCAAAATGTTGCAAAGAGTTGCATGAAAAAAAAATGGACAAAAGTTGCAAAAAGTTGCACTATAAGATTCCTTCAAACAGCTTAAAACAGCATTCTACATATCTTACGATTATTTAGGAAGCTACAGGAAGATGTAAAAAAAGTTGCAAAAGTTGCAAAAACTTGCCCTAATTATAACAAATATAGTCGATACGGATTTCAGCACTCGAATTAGTGCACTAGTCGCATCGAAATTTCGACTTCTTGACTATCCAATTCTAAATGATCACTATGGCCGATGTCAGAGCAAATTTTATGTATAGCAATGTGCGACTCGATATCATGACTATTATTCATTTTTCAGGGTTATTCGATCTCGTCATTCGGAAGGTATCAGATAACGTGTTGTGATTTACTCTGCCTTTTCAGGTTTTAGGTAAAACTGGACTCATAATACTTATATTCTAATCGCATTAAAATCGCTACTTCTTGTACTTGAGTATAAATTTACTATGCTATGATAGTCGAATTTTAAAAAGTACTTTTTCAACGGCCTTGATGAAAGGTAGAAATTCATTCTAAATTGAACGGTGAATTTTCGCGATGCTGGATGGCTATCGCAAAGGAAACATAGCTAAATAAATTGAAAAATTTAGCAAAGTTCCGCTGCGCGATATTAGAGCTCTAAAAATTACCCAACGGCATCAGCCCGCATATTGGATATTATCGAAAGTAAACAAATATCATTACTCACTACGATCAACAGCGCGATCGCTAGTTCTTGTACTAAAGTAAAAATTTTCCATGTCATGAAAGTCAAATTTTGAAAAGTGCTTTTTCATTGGCTTTCATGAAAGATAGCAGTTTATTCTAAATTGCACAATGAATTTTCGCGATGCTGGATGGCTATCGCAAAGGAAACATAGCTAAATAAATTGAAAAATTTAGCAAAGTTCCGCTGCGCGATATTAGAGCTCTAAAAATTACCCAACGGCATCAACCCGCATATTGGATGTTATCGAAAGTAAACGAATATCATTACTCACTACGATCAACAGTGCAATCGCTAGTTCTTGTACTTGAGTAAAAATTTACCATGTCATGAAAGTCAAATTTTGAAAAGTGCTTTTTCATTGGCTTTCATGAAAGATAGCAGTTTATTCTAAATTGCACAATGAATTTTCGCGATCCTGAACGAGTACAAAATTTCAAATCTCTGTCCGGTGACGTACTACATAGGCCTACTGCCCGCCAAGCAGCAACGGTCAAACTGCGTTTGCATAACCAAACATCAATACACAAGTTACTTGGTAGAGCGGTGATTATTTATCCTGCTCCGAGATACTGGCGTGTGGAACGGGTTGATAACCTGATATACAGCACGGCGGGTGTACGTGACGTACATCGAATATCTATTTACTGTGGATACTTCTTACGCAATGACTAGCAAAGCTAATAGGCTACTTCTGACGTAATAATGAGCAATGGCATTTAAAAATCAGAGGTTTGTGGTATCATGAACCTGGTATAATACATCTACCTTGTTCACGAATGTTCAGTTTTTTATGTCATAGTCCAGTGGTTCTCAACCTTTTTGGCTTCGCGGACCCCTTTTGACCGTCATGGACCCTCGCGGACTCCCTCAAGTTTTAGTTCAATTTTAGCTCTATTATGGTGCAACCTTCATCTGTCTTGTGCAAATATGAACTGTAGGCTTGTGATACACAGAAAAATAATGATTTTTCTTGAAGATAATATCATACTATTTATATAGAAATTGGTAGACTTTTATCATTTCAAAGCTAATTTGGCTGCTGTATTTCTTGAAGTAAGGTAGTGTCTTGAAAATCTGCGTCTTCGTTTTGATATGAGCGAGGAGTGCGCAAAACCATTTTCGCAAAGATAGATGGAGGCTAATGCAATATTAACGCATAACGCTTCCGATGATACTTTTGGTGTGATCGCAACATTTATGGCACCAAAATGAAGACACACATATTTTATGAACATATTACGTCCAGCATCTACAGCGCAGGGACGGGAAACACACGGACCGCGGGCCGGATTCGGCCCGCAACGGCATTTTGATCGGCTCGCAGAGAGTTTCGACCGTCAAAGTGAAATCCTAATTTACAAATTTTATGCTGCAAAGAATGGATCCAAGTTTTCTAACCAGAAAAATACTGTCATTAAACGACTTGTTCTGTTCGGGTTTACATATAAATTTACGAGCAAACATTTTCGACCATGAACAATTGAAAATTAACAAGACAAGGCTGCATACCAATATAACTGATGATATTAATTTCAGGGTTGGAGCGTAATGCTTTGATAGCAACGAAACACTCCCTAGTCCTTTTTCATCAAAAAATCAGCTTTGTCGAGAGGGCATCCGCAATAAGAATGCGCCAAATCTGATAGCCGAACTTTAGAAGCAGGTATATGATTGTCCGATTTATGACGAGTGTCAGCCGAAAATATTCGGGTTCATTTCAATATGATTATGCTATTCAATTGTATATATTAAAGTTCTGTACCTCCAAGAAGCTGTTCCCTGCATTGGGACAAATTATGGAAATACTTCGGAAATTTTTTATTTCAAACGACTGTTCACTTATTTGATGAGACTGACAACTTCAAATCGAGAAGGTTTCACAGGCATTACGAAGTCACCCTGATAGACGTTACTATCTTCACATATATAGATTTTTATATAATCCACCAAAACGTCTCTAAACAACAATATGTTTGTGTCAGCAGGTTACTCGAAAATTGGCAATGAAAATGAGTTTCAACACTACGATAGTCCATGTCAGACGATTATTATGATGATATGAGTCATGAGGTTTTAGCAGCTGTGGTGCGAAACAGTCTCATGCTTTCTCAAATTAAAAAATAAAATAAAAATTAGGTTATCAAACATTTAAAAATTTAGAGGTCTCGCGGACCCCCTGAAATTACTTCGCGGACCCCTAGGGGTCCGCGGACCCCCGGTTGAGAACCGCTGTCATAGTCCTTGTACAAATAAAATGTAATCGTTCTTTCACAAAGAAATCGATTAGATATGGGAAGTAGTCGATTACGATTACGATTACTTCGGATTTTTTTCGAATGTAATCGATTGCGATTACGATTACTGGAAAATGCTGTAATCGTCGTAATCGATTACGATTACTAATCGCGATTACCCCATGTCTGGTACTGAGTAGTCAGAATTTATTTTGTACAGAATAAATGTCGGAAAAGCGGGTGGAAATTCAGTAATTAAATTTCGTATCACAGTTACAAAAGGTATAGTGCTGGTACTAGAGGTTTACTCTCCACCAGTATAGGCATGTGAGCATAATTTTATTTTACTGTTGACATTCACAGAGTCGCAGTTTTGTTTCGAATGCGCCTCAACATCTCATGTATTCAGTTATTTCCTCCTGAAGTTGCAAATTCAATTTGTTAGATGTGACGTTAAATGTACTACGAAAGCAAGATTAGATACCCATTTTCGATGACAAGATTATAAGCCGGCGACGTTTGTATTTCCAAAGAAAGTTGCTATTTCGTTTCTCAGTTCAAAATACACTCGTGCAAGGATAGCGGCTCGTCTTAATGTGCGAACATCGCAGATATACAGGACATCGCCATATTAATTCTCTGCTTCTAGTAATATAGGGGGTAGGCTAACTTTCGGTGATCAAGTTTGTGAGACAAAATCAGCTTTCCCCACTGTGTCCAAAACACTGAGTGTTCAGGTTTGTTGTCTTGGCGTACAATGTCTTCTGGTGAATTAAACTGCAGATAACTAACCTACGGAGGCTGGTTATCTCAAATGAAACGGAAAGTTTGAGATTTTGTCATTGCGTCTGAGTTGTTCCAAACGTTTTGAAGCAGAGGAACCACACCTTTAATTTCGCACCCTATCAGAGTGGCAACCCCTCAAAAAGTATTGTATACCTATGGTTGCGCGATACACACGCTTTATAAGCACTGGTCTAGTCTACTCTACATATATTCTCCATCTCCTACTTTTAGTACTAGATAGGCTGCTAATCAACAGCGTTCGCATCAGTTTCATCGCGTAACAATAGACCAATACGACGTAGGATACTTACATCGTAGCAATGCCGCATTCTTATCAAGCCGTGCCGCAGTGCTGCACTGCAGATTGGAACTCATTACGAAACGACGGGCCGTATTCTTGTGGTAACTAATTATTTCGTCGCGGGCCGTAGGTTGCCGACCCTTGTCGTACGTGATTCAATAAAGTTACAAGTCGTGGAGACAGAAACAACATATATTCGTCAGTGTGATCCATCGAATACGTGAGCAATAGACAGGCTTCGTGGTACGTCAGCCAACAAGGCCGTACGGCGCGGTTAAGCCGGTCCGTCAAAGGAAGAAACACGCAGCGAATTGTAAACGCAACCTTCTGGAGTCCATTATACAACTACAAACATTCGCTCTGCGTTATATGGTTGACCTTCCGACGTTCAATTGATCAAGACCGACCGGCCGACCGAAGAAGATCAATAAAAAGATTTGCCTTGCACGACGGCAAGAAAGACCATTCAGAGAAAACGACGAGACATTATTGCCAGGAAGAAATGCAGTGGGGTTGTGCTTTCGACGATCAATACGCCAGAGAGAAGACAATAATGAAGACAACATTTGCAGTGATAGAAATCGGTCGGAATTCGCAGAAGTTGTGCAGATTTGCGGACAGTGATGATCCGAGCATGCATCACATGGATTAGAAAAATATAAGGTAGATCGATTTTATTCTCTTGCACTACGACGTTAGTTGGTTACTGTTATTGGGATATTGACAAAGTATAGTTTAGTAAAGTAGCTTGCAATCATTGGTTTCTAAACCCAGGAAGGGGTCGCATTTCCTGCGAGTCAAATCCTGCGCTGCTTGCAGATGTTTGCTGGTAAACCCGCAGCCCGCAACCCGCAGCCCTATTTATTCGATGCCATGATGCATCCAATAGCTGAATAGCTTGATATGTATGTGTGATGAATAATGATATATTGCAAGCCTTATGAAGAGATATTAGCCCTCTGCCATACGACGATACCCTTATGTTGAGTATATCATTGAGGAAATATGCACCGCGGTAGTGCATGATATTTGCATACATTGCTTTGCATGTAATACAATAAATAGGGCACACTCTCGTTCTGTTGGTATATACCAATGTTAAATGCTACGTGATATGAATTAATACTTCTACTTTAATTGAAAGGAATTATCGGACATCGTAGCTTATGTCCTGCTCATATCGCATGCTCTTCATTTATTTCGATAGGTCTCGATTGATCAGCCATTTTCTGTTACTGATGAAGTTGCTGACGAAAGGTACTCGGTAAAGACTTACTCCTGCCTTTATCAAAGTATATTCTGATAGGGTTTGCCTACCAACAGTACTTACTCGAAAGATCATGCTGAAAACCGGGGATGAGCAAACTACGGTCAGCGGATCGCACGTGGACAACATTTTAGCGGCTCACGATAGCATCAAGATATTGATGAAATGTATTCAAAAAATATAATAATTTTATCGACCTGATTAAACTTACTATAATACTTTTTTTATTGCTGGTGCAATGATCCGACTTCGGGGCCAACGCATTTCAAAGGCAGTTCATAAACGTCTTATAAATTTAAAATGACAATGACTTATTTCGTATCATAAATGCGATTTTCGATTGACAACTCCAGTATGTTTATTGCTTTTAGCGATTTACTGGGAATAAACGATCCATGTGCGTGTTAGGTAGATTGTGCCTCTACAGGTTCACTGGATAGTAGGCATAACTCGTTCATATCTTCCGTCACGACTCCAAGCAATTTAAAATGCAACGAGTTGAATATAAACGCTTTTTTCCAGTAAAGAATCAAGCAAACCGTATTTCTATTTGGACGTAGGGAGTTACGTAAAATGTAAGACTCGTAATGTAATGAAGTCGTTGCTGATTTCAAATTATGAGCTGCCACATAAAGTAGCTGAATTATTTAAATATTTAGGACATCGGTAAATTACGTTTGACTTCACAAAAGAACATGCAGAAAGCATGTTTTAGTAACATAGCAAGACATTAGCTGATGGGTGAGTAAAGGTCACATGGTTATGATGCTGTCAGCAGGTACCATCAGCAAATCTGTAACCAGATTCCCGTGCTGTTTTAAGAATGTGCACAATCCGCTTTCATCGCTAATTTCCACAAATTGGTTATTGAGGTAAGCAGCTTATAAAACTCGCTAAATGTTTACGGCGCGAGTACGTTATCATGAAATCAATACTTGATTTGTCCTAAATATATAGTTATTATCAACATATACTCGCCTATGTGCTTTGGCTCATCATCCTAAATTGGCCATAGCGCGCCACGCGAATGGATTCGTATGTTTCATCCGACCCTCGAGCCGAAACAATCTTCGAATTATAGTCGCCGCAGTCGTTTTAGTTGCAAATTACCCTTATTCTTGACCTGTAAAAGTTACACTGGTATTAGATTGAAGCCCTATGTGTCAGCTGTTGGTAGTTTATCGCATTGGCGGGCGACGATGACACTACAAATAACAACTGTATATGTATACAGGTTTGTGTGGCCACATATTGTGGTGTTGCGACATATAGGCCGGACGCATCAGTCCAAATCCTGAAAGCGAGAAGGGATACTCTGATCTTATTTGATTTGGAATTTAACCCCACGGAATCTCAAGTCCGTGCCCATTGAACTGACAACTGTCTGATAGATGTCTATGGAAAAGAGCTCATTCGATTTGTCGGGGTCGTCAATATTCAACGAAAATCGGGTTACATAATTGTGCGCGGGTCGCATTATTAAATTTGAATTGGTTAGCATCCAGCTATACATACTGCACTGTATCGATATAGCATCACTGCTAGTTGAATATGCTCGTTTGTACAAGCTGATTAAAGTCGAAAGCGCGAAATCTGAAGATTTGAGCGCTGGCGTATCAGTCTTTTCAACAGCGGGACTTAAAACCGAGCCTGTTTCTGATGACGAAGCAATGACAGCATTGCCGAAAGTCGAGACGAATGGGGAAATCCGTCCAGCCACGGAAAAGGCTAACATTTCGGTTTTCTTGAGACCGGAAATGAAAGCAGAGCCTTTTACCGAGGCCGATGAAAAACATTATCGCATTTATTATCATGTAGATATTCCATCAAATAAATGGTGATGGGTACGATATTGCAAATGTGTGCTCAATGTTTGTACTCTATCTTATATGACAGCTGATAGCATTTAATACCTACAATACAGACCAGGAATTCAGGTCGGCGCGATAGTGTAGTGCAGTGGTTCTTAACCTTTTTTCTTCCAGCGCCCCCTTTCAAAAATTATCGTGCTCCAGCGCCCCCCAACTTCATATTGTAAGGAATGTAATAATAGGCTTACCATATTTTGGAAATCAAAAAAGAGGACACTTTTTCAGAAATTTTCCACTTGCAAAACCGGAGTGACATTTTCAAAATTCGGTTAATTTTACCCACTTTGTGATCGGTTGACGAAAAAAAAAAAAAAAAAAAAAAAAAAAAGGTCATCTTTTCCGCTCAGATCCCAAAATAACGTTTTTTACTCCACATCGTCAGGTGGATGACTAAAAAAAAAAAAAAAAAAAAAAAAAAAAAGGTCATTTTTTCGCTCAGAGCTAAAATCACCGTTTTTCACCCGCCGGAGCTTCATTTCTGTGCTATTTTGTGGCATATCACTCGCAATTTGCTCTAAAATTTGAATTTAGATTCTACTGCAATACCATTTTTCTCCAGCGCCCCCCATACCGCCCCCCTGAGCCCAGCGCCCCCCATATCGCCCCCTGAGCTTTTCCGCCCCCCTTCAAAGTCGCCAGCGCCCCCTGGGGGGCGCTGTGGGCAAGGTTAAGAACCACTGGTGTAGTGGTTACTAGGGATGGTGTGAACCTCTGAAAGGTTCGGGTTCGTGTGAACACGAACCTTTTTGAAAGGTTCTGTGTGAACACGAACGTGAACCTCGTGACGTCATATTGTAATTCCAACCCTATCTTTCAATGAAGTGATTGCCTATATTATTGTACACGATACCTAGAGAAGACTCGGGCCACATAATATCGCATTGCTGAAGTACATTTAGGCGTTTTAAACGTCGCTAAATGTATCAACCGCGGTTATCAAAGGATATAATAATCTCATAAAATCAATACATTCCGTCGTTTTGCCAACAATTTCGACGAGGACTTACCAGGAAATATAAGCTTACGCCTTAATGGTCTTAGCCAGACCGGACAATGTGTTCGGAATCTGAGTATTGCTACATTGATATTGAGCAGAGTGTAAAACGGGTTTCTATACTCGCTACCGATACCATAAACAACAAGTTATATAGCAGTAGCCAGCACCTTAATCGCACGGATTTGGTTTTAATGATACAGTAAAGATATGAAGTCGAGATTGACCCCATACGCCCGCTCGATTTTTTACATCAGAAAACGATATCAATGCCATTGATTGGTTGAATAAGCATCATTCGCTGACTACGTATATCGCTCGTGATGTTGTGTGATTGCGGGTCAAGCTCACAGCAGAGAGTCACTAAATATTCACAAACGGAAAGCTGGATATTTCGAGAAATTTTTGGTAACAAAAATGGAAGTAAAACTTTTAAGGTTGTCATGGTGCATGCTCGTTAAGTGTTGATTTTTTATGCTGCCAGCGCCATGCATAGAGGGACCCACAGTTGAAATGCTATAAACTTGAACCAAAGATCTGATAATTAAGTGCAAATTACAATTTACCAAAAAGGTTCACAGTGCAGAACCTACCAAGGTTCTGTTGTGAACGCGAACCTCTAAATTTCCGTGGTTCACACACAGAACACGAACGTGAACCTTACGTTCACACCATCCCTAGTGGTTACAGTTCTGTTCTACAAGTCAAGAGTTCTTTAGTTCGAGTCGAGGGTAGGGTATGTTTACATCCTGCAGAAATTTCTGAATGGCGGATAGAATTTGAAAAATTAAAAAAAAAAATTAAAAAAATTAGAAAAACTTGCGTGGTAATTTAATTTTGAATGTGGGCGTGGATGGACACGTAGCGTCATCTCATTGGCGGGCCCTTAGGAGGCCTTTATACACTACTTGTAGTGCCAGGTAAGTCCAATTTATTTTGCAGTAGTGCGGATCATATATTGTTACGCATGCTGGTAAATTGAAAGACAACAAGGGTAGTCTAAGTTCAGCTTTACACCTATAATGCAATAACAATATCGTAGAAATATAGTTGTTAGTATTGAAGAGTGTAGTGGTCTATTATAGTCAGAAAAATTAATCCTGACATGCCATCATCAAAATGACTTTGAAGAAACGAGGGCAAGATATTGGAAACCTTTTGAGTTCGCCTTCAAAATGAATAACTACTCTTCGTCAAAATGGCATTTGAACTTTCTGATTGAATTTCCTTCAACTTATTGCTGTGAAATAAGATTTTGTGCAATGGTATCTATCAAAACGAAATATTGACAGTTTTCAATTGACAATTACATGAGATGCTGTCGATTATCCTCAGCATCGCCTAGATGCGATCACTGGATAACACAAAAACAGCATCAGCCTTCCCATTGACTTGATATTTTAACATGCATTTCAGTGCGCATTATGACGTCACTTTGTGTTGTTTTACAATTGATTGAATCCAAGCTGTAATTTCTGAATTTTTGAAAAGGGGTAATTGCATCCCGCCATTTTCTTCTTGGGGGTAACGGTATGAAAAAGGTTAAGAACCACTGTTATAGTGGCTGGCAAACTCGGGCCAAGTCATGTTGTGTCGGGTCAAGTCGCATGTCGCCTACATTGTGTGTCAAGTCGCATGTCGTATTCAAGTACTCTAACCAGACATGGGTGATTACTTCATGAATGTAATCGATTGCGATTACGATTACTTCTGAATCCCGCGATTACGATTACGATTACGATTACAGCAAAATCAGGAAGTAGTCGATTACGATTACGATTACATTGGCACGATTACTCACGATTACATTCATTTTGCTTAGAAAACCAAGAAAATGTATTGGAAGACAATATAAGGATTACGATGAAAAGGCCTGAAAACAACCATGATGATACGTCATTTTCTTGTTACGTCATAATAATTGCTCAACTTTATATGGGGCGATTTATCGCACACACCGATTTGCATTCTAGGCAGCTCCGTACCTACCGCACCCCAAACTCCCTAATATGATGGTGAGCAAGAAAGGGCCGAAACATCACATCGTCCCCCTCCCCCCACCAAAAAATTTGTTTTGTTTTGAGCATTCGGAACTAGTGAACTATGCACCAACATTACCCGTTCATGGTGATCAATTTATTGACTAAGTACTTTTACACGTCAACCTTTTACTTTTATAATTCTCTCGAATTGATAATTCATGAATCAGCATATTTCTAGTTACGAGGTTTCAGTTTTTTCCATTTACGCCCGTTACTTAAAGTAATTCACTTGATACCTATTATATACGATGCACTGCTTTTCTTATTTTTCTAAGTTACATAACTAGCTTACCATGACTCATCATATTTCTAGTTACGAGGTTTCAGTTTTTTCCGTCTACGCCCACTACGTAAAATACTTCACTTGAAACCTAATACAAACAATGCGCCGCCGGGATTATTTTTGTACGTCTAATACCTATATCACAAAGTTACTTAACGATTTAGCAAAATTATAACATCACATTTTACTACTTCCCTATACAAACTACGTATATCCTGTATTTACACCAAAATTTTAAGAACCAATTCTCTTACCTTCAAATTTTGTCATTCTCCGTTGTGTTCCGTTGTGTTCCGTTTCGTCTCCTCGTGTTCCTCATACGACTTAAGGTTCTACGTCGACGACACCTTATACAACCTACCCATAACACAATCACCAGAGCTATCAACCCGGTTACCATCATTATCAGAGCAACCGGTTCCAGTGTAGGTATCAGTTTCGCACCTTCCATAATCATCCTATCGATCAAGTTTAATCCACTTACCTTATATCCACCTTCCATCATCACCAGTTCGTGCAGCCATCGAGTATAGTTGTATAGTCAACGAAATCTGTGGCTGTCTTCCCCACGGTGGTTCTTGATACTCGGGAATATTCAGGAGCGGGTGTTCCCAACCCTTGTTTTTTCTGCCCAGGCAGTGGTGATGCGTCAGCCATCGTTGACTCCAAGGTAGTATTTATTAGTTCGACACTCCTCGGGGACGAGTCGTCTTTGTCGTCTCCTGTTGAATACAAAACAGTTGTTTCGGTACTTAGGCTACCTTACGATTGTGGCCCGGGGTTTGGTAGTCCGTTCCGATGTCGCTTCCGTCATCATCTCTGGAGTCTGATTTTCGTCGTTCCCTCGGGTCGGTTACGCGCGCTAGTTGGCAATTGTTGCTTCCCATGAGTCACATCAGTTGGTTTGACAGTTTTATACTGCCCCTTTTCTTCAGCCAGTGGTTGCGATTGTATAACTTGCGCCAGCGTCGTTTCCATCCGCCATCCTAAAGTTATGGGTAGTAGGTGTTTCAGCGTTGTAGTGCTTGGATCATAGTCTTTCGCCTCTGGAGTTACCCACGTCGGACTGTAGTAAGCGATCATGTACACTTCTTGGGATGGGGGTTTACCTCTGACGTCCGTCTTGCTACTATCGAGTGCGACTCGCCTTGTCTTGTAGTCTTTCATTCATTTTCTCAAGAACAACAAAAATAGTCAATTTTCATTCGGCAAAACATTGCTCAATAATACCAAAATCAGGTATTATATCTATTGCTTCCTTTAGTGCCTTCGCCTGACCCTCCCGCGTCAGGTTGTAAGGGCCAGAAACGAAAGGCTTAGTCGATGGGTCCTTACGTCCGATGTCGCATTGGTATTTCATGGATTGGGGGGCGCTGAGTTGGCCCCGCAGGCTATCAAGTTCGGAAGCAAATGGATCATAAACGGCTGTCAAGACTCCTTCAGGAATGGCGATATTTTCTAGGCCAGTCAAAAGTCAGGAGGTTTGTATGACAGCTTTGCCAGTGCTACCGATTGTGCACAGAGACTTTCGAGTTCCGTCTTCACGCTGGGACTGGTGTCTTGTTGTAAGGTCACATAGTAATTGGGCCAGTTATTGGCCCAATGCGAATCTCATGATTAACGGGGTTTTGGTGTTGGTGGAGAGAGGGCGAGGTTCTTCGTTGTCAGCGGGGATTCCCAACCTGTTCAATCTGACCTCTGATCTCGGCGTGTGCCCACGCCTACCGTCACGCCGGCGGATTCAGTCGCCGCCGGGGGCCCGTTTCTGGGGAGACGTGCATCTTAAAATCCCCAGACTCCTTGCCGGACATGACCGGGCGTGTATCCGGTTGACCTGCAATAGCTGCTTTGTTTGAACCTTTTGGGGTAGTACTCATGACTGTAGCTGTCGTCATGCATCTATGTGCCGAACCATTACAGTTATTCGGACAAGTGCATCCACGAGAGCATTTAGGACCAGTTTTCTCGTGCAGGTCCTTATTTACGCCAGCGGGCATTCCACGCTCGACGTCTTCTGTTGCTGTCGCATGCAAGCTATGGGCCGAATTGTTAAAGTTATCCGGACAAGTGCATCCACGAAAGCTTTTAGGGCCAATTTTCTCGTGTTGGCCCTCTTTTGCGCCAGCGGGAATTCCTCGCTCGACGTCTTCTGAATGGTGCCGTCAGGGATTCCTGACTCGACACATCTTTGGTTAGTGCCAGCAGTGCTAAATGACCCGACACTTTCTCGACTAGTGCCAGCAAGGGCTACCTGACCCAACACTAGGGATTTCCCATATTTTTTGACCTTTTGGGAAAGAAGGTAACACAGTTGCCGTCGTAAGATCGGCGTATTTATGATTGGTGCCAGCAGGGATTCCTGTCTCGACACATTTCGCGCCAGTGGTGATTACCATCTCGACACTTGCGCCAGCGGCAACGGCCTGCGGCGACACAGACAACGTGCCGGCTCGACGCTTATCTAATTTGCAGCTTCCATCAACCCATCATCGGTTACAGTGTCGCGAAGACTGCTTCCGACTTTGGTCCCGTCCCGTTGATCACACGAGATCCCGCCACGAAGCGTTACTAAAGACAACTCTTCGTTTGCATTAGGCGGAGATTCAAATTCAGTCGCTGTGTTTGGTAATTGTTGTACATGATCAATCCATTTTAGACCTTCAATATCGAGAGGTCTCCTTTCTCGATCGCAAATGGAGCCGATAGTCCGTCGAAATTGATTATTACTAAGGAGTCAACGTGAGAGGAGTCACCTATATCACGTAGTTTCATGTCTATAGGTTGTCGCTCCTCCCAGCTTGGCGGGTATTAGGTTTCTACGACGTTTTTCAATTTGAGGACGCTTCCCGTGTCGGCGCAGAAAACCCCAGTTGTGATCCTTCGACGATATTTTCTTTTCATAGATTGGCGTTCGCAGATAGTAAGGAGGTAATCGATGTGTTCGTCTTCAGACTCTCCCCCGTCCACTGAAATTGCCAAGAAATGACGCTGAGCCCCAGAAGACCTTCAGTTGGTTCCTCCATTTGATTATAGTGTAGCTTCATGGCGCTTGCCATGCAAGTATTCCACACTTGGTTCGATTTACTTCACAGAGCTCAACCCTATCTCCTGGCTTTACCCCATTTTTCCACACCCCTTATACAACCCGGTTTTGTCGACGTTGATTGAAGCATTGGTTGTAGATTGATCGAACGAAGCAGTGACCTTGGAAGGTCCAGCGGCTCAAACTATTCATACAATAGACAAGCCCCTTGGCTTAATACAACCAAATACTCCAATAATTATCATGCAGACAGCAATGAAGTATCTATGCAAAACTCGGTTAAGTTGGCACTCGGAACATACGTCATTCACTACACGAGTCAAGATTTAACCTATTCATATTCATGCACGATTAATAGCAGTTCAATACTTCAAGGTGTGTTTACACCATAAATGTGACGGTATTTCCTGCCGACAATATACATGCATATAATATACAAGAAATATGCCAATCGATGCCACAAAAAAAAACAATACCACACAGAGTTCAAGTTGACCAATTTGCCGACCACCTTGTTTATAAGAGTTCCCCAATCTTCCAGATGCAGATATCAAACCGCAATTAGTCCAGGAACCGACCCCTTGTTTGAGTCGTTACTACTTAGGATCATCAAGTAGCCTACTTGCGTGCTGTCGATTCGGAGATCGGGCATTCCAAGTCCAACAGAACGCAGGGTTTGTTGAGGGTTCGTTGTAACGATATTCCGAATGCAATACCTCTATGTTCTTGGCTCTTTCCATTTTTAGCTCATCGGCTTCATGGAGCGATTCCAGCACATTTAATCGAGCTTCTTCATTTATGTATACATTGCAATTTCGGTTAGCAGTCGCTCCCATTTCATCGCAATGCTTTATTTCTGTATACTTTGCAACTGCAGCAAGCAGCCGATCCAATCAATAGCATGTCAAGATTTTTCAGAGGGACATCGGAACATCACCCTTCAATCTCAAAAGACGTCAAACCCTTCCGCAATGCCTCCGTCAATGTCCGGTTTTCTGGATATAGTCTGCTACTGGATGCTTCGTTTGGGGCTCTGTTTCAGAATGGCGGATTTACTTGGCATAGAGTCACAAGTTCGCCGAAACTAGCGGACGCACCGATGTCGTCTTTATATGCAATAATTGGATACTACAACTGAGTGTACAATTCATGTGGACATCATACATGGCATAGATATGCATACATATATCAGTCATACTTCGGCTCACTGTAAAAGCTCGCATACATGAAAAAATGGTGGCGCCATTTTTGGTAAAGCAAACTGATGGTATAGCTAACACTTAACATGCATACGACACAGTCCCAGATAAGCACAAAATGATGCCATCTCACTTATAATAGTCATATGTGAACCAAAATCCCAATTGTAATCATGCTATATTCCTTATCATTATTATATTCCTTATCATGCTATTTCCTTCCCAGTATTGGTGTGCTTAAGCTTTTTTATTTATTCGTATATATCGTGCTTCATAGGCAATAGAAGTAGTGTATTGAGGCCGATTATAGCCACCAATGAGAATACGCCACGTGTCCAGCCACGCCCACTTTCAAATTTAAATATTGCCGCGTATTTTTTCAATTTTTTTTTTTAATTTTTCTGTCTCGAATTTCAGTGGATTATGAGAACGGTTACTCGCCGAGAATTGAACCGAGGACCTCCTGACACAGATGTGATAACACGCCTTCTCCTGGAATCGACCCCAGAACCTCATGTCTTATAGACCATAACTGTAACCATTACACTACCGCGCTCGCTAAGAAGCTTTTGACGACGAATGAAAACGGTTCCTCCCCCTGACCGAACCGAGGACCCTGTGACTTGTAGAACAGAACCGTGACCATTACACTATAGCGCTCGCTGCCAATCCCTGTCCGTATTGAAGCTTTTAAAAGGCTATCAGCAACTTTCAAGTATAAACATTGAACGAAGCTCGTATACGACTAAGCTATTGCTAGCTTCCTCTAATTACGTTCGTTATTAATGATAATTGACACATATTTAATTTAACGCAACAACGATTTCGCGACGATTAGCATTCGCATTCGCATTCGCCGATACAGTAGGATTTCAACATTTGTTATTGGCGCGACATTCACCATATATTTTTCGGGATATCCACATGATAATGGTCCCTATTGACCTCAGAAAAGGATTCAGGTCCATTTTTCGGCCTCAAGAAAGCTACCATTAAATTAGAGATGGCTACCGTACGCTTCCGAGCCCGCGCTCTCAATTGTAAGGCGAGGCGACGAGTGTACCAGTACTATTACAGACGTACAACGAACGATCAATGTAAGTGGCTCTGTAAATCATGAGCAATAATAAGCGACGAGTGTGCCATCAACATTATAGACGTACAAACGAGCATATTCAACTAGCATTGATGCTTTATCGATATAGCGCAGTATGTGTACTACACATTGTGTAGCTGGAGCTGGATGCTAACCAATTCCCATTTAACAATGCGACCCGCGCACAATTATGTAGCCCGATTTTCGTTGAATATTGACGACCCCAATAAATCGAATGAGCTCTTTTCCGCAGACATCTATGACACAGCTGTCAGTCCAGTGGACACGAACTTGAGATTCCGTGGGGTTGAATTCCGCATCAAATAAGATCAGAGCGCCTTTTCTCGCTTTCAGGATTTGGACTGATGCGTCCGGCCTATGTCGCAACACTACAATATGTGGTAACACGAACCTGTGCACACGTACAGTTGTTATTTGTAGTGTCATCGTCGCCCGCCAATGCGATAAACTCCCAACGACTGACACATTGGCCTTCAATCTAATACCAGCATAATTTTTCTAGGTCGAAAACAAGGGTAATTTAATTGCCACTAAAATGCCTGCGGCTTGTTTTGGCTCGAGGGTCGAATGCAACATATGAATCCATTCGCGTTACGCACTATAGCCTATTTAGGATGATGAGCCAAAACGCGTAGGCGAGGGCATGGAGATAATAACTAGCCTATATATTTAGAACAAATCGAGCATTGATTTCACGATAACGTATTCGTTTTAACGTCATAAAAATTTAGCGAGTTTTATAAGCTGCTTATCCTCAATAACCAATTTGCGGAAATTAGTGAAGAAGTGGATTGTACAGATTCTTAGAACTGCACGACAATCTGGTTATAGATTTGCTGATGGTACCTGCTGCCAGCATCATAACCAAGCAACCTTTACTTACCCGTCAGCTAATGTCTTACTATGTAAAACATGCATTCTGCACGTTCTTCCGTGTAGACGAACGTAACTTACCGATGTCCTAAATATTCAATTAATTCGGTTACTTTATGTGGCAGCTCATAATTTGAAATCAGCAACGACTTCATTACATTACAAGTCTTACAGTTTACGTTACTTCTTGCTCGTTTATTTACTGCAAAAAGCGTTTATATTCAACTCGTCGCATTTTAGATTGCTTCGAGTCGTGGTGGTAGTTATGAATAAGTTAATATTGTGCCTACTGCCCAGTGCACCTATAGATGCGGAATCTACTTAACACGCGCATGGATCGCTTATTTCAAATAAATCGCATAAAGTAATAAACGTGCTGGAGTTGTCAATCTAAAATCACATTCATGATACGAAATAAGTCGTTGTCATTTTGAATTTATGGGATGTTTATAAACTACCTTTGAAAATGCGCGGGCCCCGAAGTCAGGTTATTGCACCAGCAATAAAAAAATAACATAGCAAGTATATTCCGGGCGATAAAATATTATATATTTTTGAATACATTTCATCCATATCTACAAATATATCTTGATGCTATCGTGAGCCACTAAAATGTTGTCCGCATGCGATCCGCTTACCGTAGTTTGCTCATCCCTGGTTTTAATCATAACCTTTCGAGTAAGTTCTGTTCGGTTGGTAGGCAAGCCCTACCAGAGTATATTTTGATAAAGGCAGGAGTAAATCGTTCTCGAGCACCTTTCGTTAGCAACTTCTTCGGTAACAGAAAATGGGTGACCAATCGCGACCTCTCGAAATAAATGACCAGCATGCAATATGAACAGGACATGAAGCTACGATGTCCGATAATTCCTTTCAATTAAAGTAGAAGTATAGCTATTTCCGAGCGAGTAAAACGTTACTCGACATTGCGCTGTCGATATTAGTGAGAAAAGATATTCGTTTACTTTCGATAATATCCAACATGCGGGCTCATGTCGAGGGCAATTTTTAGAACTCTAATATCGCATAGCCCAACTGTGCAATATTTTTCGATTTATTTAGTCATCTTTTCCTTGCGATAACCATTCAGCATCGCGAAAATTCATAGTACAATTTAGAATAAACTGCTAACTTTTATCAAGGTCTTTGAAAAGTACTTTTCAACATTTAACTATCATGACATAGTAAACTTCTACTCAAGTACGAGAAGTAGCGATTGTAAGGTGATTAGAAAATAAGTATTACGGGCCCAGTTTTGCCTAAAACCTAAATCATAACACGTTATCTGATCCCTTCCGAATGACGAGTTTAAATATCCCTGAAAAATGAATAATATTCATAATATTCACATTGCTATACATAAAATTTGCTCTGACATTGCCCATAGTGACCATTTAGATTTGGATAGTAAAGGAGTCGAAATTTCTTCGATGCGCCTAGTGCACTAATTCGAGTGCTGAAATCCGAATCGACTAATTTGTTATAATGATTCGAGTCGAGTAGTGAAATTTAATTAACGAGCACTGAATTTACAGTAATATAGTTATATCACCGATACGAAATTTGGTAGCCATTTTCCCGGAATAGTAATCAGTCCAAAACATTATGATAAATAGATAAGGTTGAAGTAATATAAAAATATCATCAATGGTGTATGTATTATGAAACTGGAAATATTGTATTTGCGGTAGCACGCAATTAGTTTCCAATTCGTAATTTCAACCGCATCGGCAGTTTTCTCATAAAAATAAATAAACAAATACTTTGATACTAATTTCAAAATAACGCAAATCTCTTAATGAATGTCCCTTGAATAGTTAATTAATCCAAAACATTATCATGCAAGGTCCGAGAAACATAAAAATATCATTAATGTAGTATGCATTGTGAAAGGGGCAATATTTTCTTCGCGGTGACCAGGGAATAGGTTCTAATTCCTAATTTCAACCCCATCATCATTCTCTCATTATAATGAATTAGCAAATCCTTGGATCCTAATTTTCAAAGTAGCTCAGATCTCTGAATGAGCTCTGACTCGCTGTTATCTTCAAACCATGGAAAGGGATGAAATTATATCCGGGGCATATTCCTTGGCCAGGAATTTTATCATGTATCAACTAGACGGGCCGAGCGTTAAAGCAAATACGAAAGCGGAGGCAACCTTACGGCGAGTTAGTGATGAAATGTTCGAGCGACATCGAACTGTCGTGAACGCAATCTCTAAACGTCTCCGATACAGTATTGTTGAAGTCGACGAAAAATATGAAGAATATTCTGCGGATGAGCGGATGTTCCCGATGATAGCTGACGAAATTTTTAAAGATACCCAAGAGAATTGGGGTCGGATCGTATCTGTGTTCGTGCTCGGTAGCATTCTTGCTCGCAAAAACGAGGATGAGCATCACGGTGATAATATAGAAGGTATCATACAGTCAGTCGGAAATTACATTGGTAGTAGAAGGCGAAAGTGGATAGCGGGAAATGGAGGATGGGTAAGCGATTTTACATGGCCTGATACGGATTTGGGAATTATCATTTAGCTTGAGGTACTGTGTATCTGCTCTCGAGAGTCCAAACCACCTATCGATAATGAAACTTAGCTTGCACTTCACAATTCGGTTTTCAATTTACATTTTGTCATAAGGCGCAGTAATTTACATTCCAAGCGCTCCGAGCTTTGAATTACCTAGCAAGTACGGTAACTTTCCTCTGCAAGATTAGGAAGGCTTACATTCTTTTGTTTGTTTCAGGACAGTTTTGTAGGATTTTTTGATAACGCAGCTTTCGATGATAGTGAAGTTTGGAAGAGGCTCATGCTTGTTGGAATTGGACTGACGTCTATTGCAATGGCAATAACAAGATCATGGATACTCCTTTGACGTACATCATGTAATATTTTTTAAATAATATATTTCTTCGCCGTTTAATTACATAAATTTTACTGTAGGACGGATGCAGTTTCTTCTGAGATTACATGAAAGATTGCTCCATAAAACCGTCTTTATCTGGAACATTTTCATTTTCAAATTTATACAGCTACGTAAGGAAATTGCTAGGTTACCTAGAAAACGCCGCAAGTCAAATTTGATCCAATTCCGACCATAGTAGCGACAAAGAGTTATGACAGCTCAAAATGATCCATCTTTCGATGCCAAATATCGTTGGTTCTCCACGACCAAATATCGTGTTCTATAAATATTGTGTATATGGAACAGATATAAATGTTGCTATTTTGTTGTTATTTGCGAATAATACTTTGCTCAGTAATTCATTTCACGGGGATTCTAAACCTCAATACATACAAGTGAGCAAAGTTACATCAACCTGCGTTAACCTGTAGTGTTATGTAACTACCTACAATTCTATCAAGACGTAGCGAACACGACAAGTAATATGGAGCGAAGGAATAAGGGCGCGAAATTCCAATGTATAGATGCATATTTAGGCGGAAATATCGTCTTACCGGACGAATGCAATTGTTTCCTTAAAGTTTTCCTGTCTACGCCATTCCAGCGCGGTAAGATCAGTTTGAGTTGACGACATTCAGGATGATATTTCAAGAAGCTCCGAATGATAGTCACATATTCCTCGTCGATTCTTGTTCTATCGCTGTCACTGAGGTCGAATACCTTTAGCTGTTCATTGAATAATTGAATATTAGGCGGTTTAGGTCAATTTCATAAACGAAATCTGAACCAAATTGCTTTATTGAGAACCGTGAGAGAGCAGAAAGAACTTACTGTAGTGCATCGCTTGCCCATCTCTTCACTAAGATTCCTGATTTGCATGGAAAGCATCTTGCAATTACTCAGCTTGAATTCTTCAACGCGGGTTTTGTGCAGGATTTCAGTTACTGTTTTGTAGCAGGAGGAAATGTCGGGATTTCTACTCAAATCCAGCGAATGCAGCTAAAACACAGTGTGACGTTCAGATATGTTACGATGCTACAAACCACTCAGTTGCTGTAATAATAATATTTATCGACGACAGAGCAATATTATCAATTTCTTCGCCTCATCGCAAAACTGGTGTAATACAGAAAATAATGAACGTCTATAGGATATCGAAGAAACTGAGGAAACTAGCATTAATATGAATGAGCGATGGAAAACCTTTCACTCATAAGCAAGGACACTTTTCATCAGCAGACATGATCAGGAATGCCTTATTGATGATAAATTCGCTCGCTAAATGAAATGCCATGTCTGACGTTGCTTGGAACTCGCATTAGTTGCAAACTATGCTTGATTATTTCACTAGTAAGAAAACAAAACAGATCTAGCTAGAATGGATCACCTCATGATTACCGAGACCATTGTTCAACGACGTTAATGAATGTTTATCCAATTCGCAAGCTGAAAGTCGAACTGCCTTCGTGTTATGCCTTTTCGCGAAACGTCCGATTTCTTGCAATCCTGCCGGTTCCAAATCCGTATTGTAACTTAGATCGAGTTTATCGACCTACAAAATACAGCAAATTATTCTGAAAACGACACACAAAATTGTGTAAACGAGTGGCTACCTCGATTTCACCAAAACATTCAAAAGCATGAATTTCCTCCGGTGTGAGGTCGCATCCTTTCATCACAAGAGTAACCGCTCTGTCTTTACAAAATAAGGGCGGCAGTGCAGCCATACACTCTTCATCCAGACGATTATAACTGATGTCGAGATATCGGAGCTAAACGAATATGGGAAACTGGCAACTTACGACCAGAATTAATCGGGGATGAAGACAAACATTACAAACTTATAACAGAGAAATGTTGATTAGCCAGTCACGTCATAATAGATTGGCGAAATGTTCTGAGATTAAAATAGAATTTCTGTGATTCGTCTCAAATGGACTCTTTGCAAGCAGTCATAAAGAATGTGACTATTGACCACTACTGAACAACAATCGCTCAAGGCAAGATATATATACCTTACTGTTTTTGACCTGCATGGCAACGAAATCCTTTGATCGCGAGTGCGAGTTCACAAGTGACAAATAGGTTAGATCGCTTGAAATAATAGTTCCGAGTTGCGTAAAGTTGATGTTTTCGCCGTAGCTGAGATCGAGTTTTTGCAATTCAACCTATGGGAATGAGGTAATAAAAGTCTCATATCGAAAGGATTTATACTAGATTAGTGTCCGGATATTTTCATCGCCAATACCTGATGCTGTCTGATAAGTTGACTCAAAACGATCAGAAAATTGTTAGATCCGCTACTTTCTTCCAGGTTGAGTTCCGTCGAGCCACACTCCTTCATCAACTCGCAGATGGCTGGCAGGAGTTTGTCAATGCCATCGTGGGCTGTGACGCTGAGTTTTTTTATTTGGACCTGGACGATTGCGAAACTTTTCCCCATAAAACAGTAATTGAGGTGATGAATAATTAAACCCTCATCAACTCTCACTAGTCTAGTATGACTATTGCGATAAATGGCTACACCGGTGCGTGATTGAGCATTGTTCGGTACGATACCTTCAATTCACGCGTAGTAACAATATTAATATGAAACAATGCGGTCATGATGAAGGTTTCTTTTTAGGCCCGCTATGTATATTATACGGATAAACATGTTTAAATTGAACGTGGGTTAATAATGCTCAGTGACTGTGAGCGGTAAGTGTAAATGTGTTTACCTCAAATTCAAATTCGCGAATTTGGTCCAATATCATCTTTACAAGGTTTTCATTGAGATGGCATTGGCGGAATTCTAACTCGTAAATGCGAGATTTCTCCATGAGACCATTCACGATATTCTTTACATCCAATTCAGTCGTAGTTTTATGATAGATCCCACAAGGAATTTCAACTTCATCATGATCCATAAGTATTGATTGATGGTACATCCTGTTATCACCTTTAGCGTATGTGAATCATCAATAATTCATGATCAGGAAATAAAATTAATATTAATTCTAATCAACCTCCAATGTGATTTTTGTGTCGGACTATTTCAATATTTCGATAAGTCGGATAAAATGATGATATGTGACATATATACTCAAGCAACAAACCGCTCCAGTACCAACACCAACACGTATGCCAATAACATATGACTGAATCATGGTAGTTTGCAGAGTTTAGTCAGCCATTGTACAGTTTATGCGCTGTGAGAATATCGAGTTAATCCAATTACACCATCATAAAATTTATCCAAGAGTCTAAATTATATTATTTTTCAGTATTGTATGGTCGAAATTATTAGAAATAAACATCCAAAAAGTTTACGCTTTGGTTTTTACTTTATGAGAATAATTTTATATACTTTATTATAGTCATGGTAGGGTGCTTGTAATAACGAAGGTGTTTTTAACAACAAGCTATCAATAACTTCACAAATGGCACAAACTGATTGATAAATTTTGAAATTGCGATAGCGATTGTTGTTCAGTAGTGGTCAATAGTCACATTCTTTATGACTGCTTGCAAAGAGTCCATTTGAGACGAATCACAGAAATTCTATTTTAATCTCAGAACATTTCGCCAATCTATTATGACGTGACTGGCTAATCAACATTTCTCTGTTATAAGTTTGTAATGTTTGTCTTCATCCCCGATTAATTCTGGTCGTAAGTTGCCAGTTTCCCATATTCGTTTAGCTCCGATATCTCGACATCAGTTATAATCGTCTGGATGAAGAGTGTATGGCTGCACTGCCGCCCTTATTTTGTAAAGACAGAGCGGTTACTCTTGTGATGAAAGGATGCGACCTCACACCGGAGGAAATTCATGCTTTTGAATGTTTTGGTGAAATCGAGGTAGCCACTCGTTTACACAATTTTGTGTGTCGTTTTCAGAATAATTTGCTGTATTTTGTAGGTCGATAAACTCGATCTAAGTTACAATACGGATTTGGAACCGGCAGGATTGCAAGAAATCGGACGTTTCGCGAAAAGGCATAACACGAAGGCAGTTCGACTTTCAGCTTGCGAATTGGATAAACATTCATTAACGTCGTTGAACAATGGTCTCGGTAATCATGAGGTGATCCATTCTAGCTAGATCTGTTTTGTTTTCTTACTAGTGAAATAATCAAGCATAGTTTGCAACTAATGCGAGTTCCAAGCAACGTCAGACATGGCATTTCATTTAGCGAGCGAATTTATCATCAATAAGGCATTCCTGATCATGTCTGCTGATGAAAAGTGTCCTTGCTTATGAGTGAAAGGTTTTCCATCGCTCATTCATATTAATGCTAGTTTCCTCAGTTTCTTCGATATCCTATAGACGTTCATTATTTTCTGTATTACACCAGTTTTGCGATGAGGCGAAGAAATTGATAATATTGCTCTGTCGTCGATAAATATTATTATTACAGCAACTGAGTGGTTTGTAGCATCGTAACATATCTGAACGTCACACTGTGTTTTAGCTGCATTCGCTGGATTTGAGTAGAAATCCCGACATTTCCTCCTGCTACAAAACAGTAACTGAAATCCTGCACAAAACCCGCGTTGAAGAATTCAAGCTGAGTAATTGCAAGATGCTTTCCATGCAAATCAGGAATCTTAGTGAAGAGATGGGCAAGCGATGCACTACAGTAAGTTCTTTCTGCTCTCTCACGGTTCTCAATAAAGCAATTTGGTTCAGATTTCGTTTATGAAATTGACCTAAACCGCCTAATATTCAATTATTCAATGAACAGCTAAAGGTATTCGACCTCAGTGACAGCGATAGAACAAGAATCGACGAGGAATATGTGACTATCATTCGGAGCTTCTTGAAATATCATCCTGAATGTCGTCAACTCAAACTGATCTTACCGCGCTTGAATGGCGTAGACAGGAAAACTTTAAGGAAACAATTGCATTCGTCCGGTAAGACGATATTTCCGCCTAAATATGCATCTATACATTGGAATTTCGCGCCCTTATTCCTTCGCTCCATATTACTTGTCGTGTTCGCTACGTCTTGATAGAATTGTAGGTAGTTACATAACACTACAGGTTAACGCAGGTTGATGTAACTTTGCTCACTTGTATGTATTGAGGTTTAGAATCCCCGTGAAATGAATTACTGAGCAAAGTATTATTCGCAAATAACAACAAAATAGCAACATTTATATCTGTTCCATATACACAATATTTATAGAACACGATATTTGGTCGTGGAGAACCAACGATATTTGGCATCGAAAGATGGATCATTTTGAGCTGTCATAACTCTTTGTCGCTACTATGGTCGGAATTGGATCAAATTTGACTTGCGGCGTTTTCTAGGTAACCTAGCAATTTCCTTACGTAGCTGTATAAATTTGAAAATGAAAATGTTCCAGATAAAGACGGTTTTATGGAGCAATCTTTCATGTAATCTCAGAAGAAACTGCATCCGTCCTACAGTAAAATTTATGTAATTAAACGGCGAAGAAATATATTATTTAAAAAATATTACATGATGTACGTCAAAGGAGTATCCATGATCTTGTTATTGCCATTGCAATAGACGTCAGTCCAATTCCAACAAGCATGAGCCTCTTCCAAACTTCACTATCATCGAAAGCTGCGTTATCAAAAAATCCTACAAAACTGTCCTGAAACAAACAAAAGAATGTAAGCCTTCCTAATCTTGCAGAGGAAAGTTACCGTACTTGCTAGGTAATTCAAAGCTCGGAGCGCTTGGAATGTAAATTACTGCGCCTTATGACAAAATGTAAATTGAAAACCGAATTGTGAAGTGCAAGCTAAGTTTCATTATCGATAGGTGGTTTGGACTCTCGAGAGCAGATACACAGTACCTCAAGCTAAATGATAATTCCCAAATCCGTATCAGGCCATGTAAAATCGCTTACCCATCCTCCATTTCCCGCTATCCACTTTCGCCTTCTACTACCAATGTAATTTCCGACTGACTGTATGATACCTTCTATATTATCACCGTGATGCTCATCCTCGTTTTTGCGAGCAAGAATGCTACCGAGCACGAACACAGATACGATCCGACCCCAATTCTCTTGGGTATCTTTAAAAATTTCGTCAGCTATCATCGGGAACATCCGCTCATCCGCAGAATATTCTTCATATTTTTCGTCGACTTCAACAATACTGTATCGGAGACGTTTAGAGATTGCGTTCACGACAGTTCGATGTCGCTCGAACGTTTCATCACTAACTCGTCGTAAGGTTGCCTCCGCTTTCGTATTTGCTTTAACGCTCGACCCGTCTAGTTGATACATGATAAAATTCCTGGCCAAGGAATATGCCCCGGATATAATTTCATCCCTTTCCATGGTTTGAAGATAACAGCGAGTCAGAGCTCATTCAGAGATCTGAGCTACTTTGAAAATTAGGATCCAAGGATTTGCTAATTCATTATAATGAGAGAATGATGATGGGGTTGAAATTAGGAATTAGAACCTATTCCCTGGTCACCGCAAAGAAAATATTGCCCCTTTCACAATGCATACTACATTAATGATATTTTTATGTTTCTCGGACCTTGCATGATAATGTTTTGGATTAATTAACTATTCAAGGGACATTCATTAAGAGATTTGCGTTATTTTGAAATTAGTATCAAAGTATTTGTTTATTTATTTTTATGAGAAAACTGCCGATGCGGTTGAAATTACGAATTGGAAACTAATTGCGTGCTACCGCAAATACAATATTTCCAGTTTCATAATACATACACCATTGATGATATTTTTATATTACTTCAACCTTATCTATTTATCATAATGTTTTGGACTGATTACTATTCCGGGAAAATGGCTACCAAATTTCGTATCGGTGATATAACTATATTACTGTAAATTCAGTGCTCGTTAATTAAATTTCACTACTCGACTCGAATCATTATAACAAATTAGTCGATTCGGATTTCAGCACTCGAATTAGTGCACTAGGCGCATCGAAGAAATTTCGACTCCTTTACTATCCAAATCTAAATGGTCACTATGGGCAATGTCAGAGCAAATTTTATGTATAGCAATGTGAATATTATGAATATTATTCATTTTTCAGGGATATTTAAACTCGTCATTCGGAAGGGATCAGATAACGTGTTATGATTTAGGTTTTAGGCAAAACTGGGCCCGTAATACTTATTTTCTAATCACCTTACAATCGCTACTTCTCGTACTTGAGTAGAAGTTTACTATGTCATGATAGTTAAATGTTGAAAAGTACTTTTCAAAGACCTTGATAAAAGTTAGCAGTTTATTCTAAATTGTACTATGAATTTTCGCGATGCTGAATGGTTATCGCAAGGAAAAGATGACTAAATAAATCGAAAAATATTGCACAGTTGGGCTATGCGATATTAGAGTTCTAAAAATTGCCCTCGACATGAGCCCGCATGTTGGATATTATCGAAAGTAAACGAATATCTTTTCTCACTAATATCGACAGCGCAATGTCGAGTAACGTTTTACTCGCTCGGAAATAGCTATACTTCTACTTTAATTGAAAGGAATTATCGGACATCGTAGCTTCATGTCCTGTTCATATTGCATGCTGGTCATTTATTTCGAGAGGTCGCGATTGGTCACCCATTTTCTGTTACCGAAGAAGTTGCTAACGAAAGGTGCTCGAGAACGATTTACTCCTGCCTTTATCAAAATATACTCTGGTAGGGCTTGCCTACCAACCGAACAGAACTTACTCGAAAGGTTATGATTAAAACCAGGGATGAGCAAACTACGGTAAGCGGATCGCATGCGGACAACATTTTAGTGGCTCACGATAGCATCAAGATATATTTGTAGATATGGATGAAATGTATTCAAAAATATATAATATTTTATCGCCCGGAATATACTTGCTATGTTATTTTTTTATTGCTGGTGCAATAACCTGACTTCGGGGCCCGCGCATTTTCAAAGGTAGTTTATAAACATCCCATAAATTCAAAATGACAACGACTTATTTCGTATCATGAATGTGATTTTAGATTGACAACTCCAGCACGTTTATTACTTTATGCGATTTATTTGAAATAAGCGATCCATGCGCGTGTTAAGTAGATTCCGCATCTATAGGTGCACTGGGCAGTAGGCACAATATTAACTTATTCATAACTACCACCACGACTCGAAGCAATCTAAAATGCGACGAGTTGAATATAAACGCTTTTTGCAGTAAATAAACGAGCAAGAAGTAACGTAAACTGTAAGACTTGTAATGTAATGAAGTCGTTGCTGATTTCAAATTATGAGCTGCCACATAAAGTAACCGAATTAATTGAATATTTAGGACATCGGTAAGTTACGTTCGTCTACACGGAAGAACGTGCAGAATGCATGTTTTACATAGTAAGACATTAGCTGACGGGTAAGTAAAGGTTGCTTGGTTATGATGCTGGCAGCAGGTACCATCAGCAAATCTATAACCAGATTGTCGTGCAGTTCTAAGAATCTGTACAATCCACTTCTTCACTAATTTCCGCAAATTGGTTATTGAGGATAAGCAGCTTATAAAACTCGCTAAATTTTTATGACGTTAAAACGAATACGTTATCGTGAAATCAATGCTCGATTTGTTCTAAATATATAGGCTAGTTATTATCTCCATGCCCTCGCCTACGCGTTTTGGCTCATCATCCTAAATAGGCTATAGTGCGTAACGCGAATGGATTCATATGTTGCATTCGACCCTCGAGCCAAAACAAGCCGCAGGCATTTTAGTGGCAATTAAATTACCCTTGTTTTCGACCTAGAAAAATTATGCTGGTATTAGATTGAAGGCCAATGTGTCAGCCGTTGGGAGTTTATCGCATTGGCGGGCGACGATGACACTACAAATAACAACTGTACGTGTGCACAGGTTCGTGTTACCACATATTGTAGTGTTGCGACATAGGCCGGACGCATCAGTCCAAATCCTGAAAGCGAGAAAAGGCGCTCTGATCTTATTTGATGCGGAATTCAACCCCACGGAATCTCAAGTTCGTGTCCACTGGACTGACAGCTGTGTCATAGATGTCTGCGGAAAAGAGCTCATTCGATTTATTGGGGTCGTCAATATTCAACGAAAATCGGGCTACATAATTGTGCGCGGGTCGCATTGTTAAATGGGAATTGGTTAGCATCCAGCTCCAGCTACACAATGTGTAGTACACATACTGCGCTATATCGATAAAGCATCAATGCTAGTTGAATATGCTCGTTTGTACGTCTATAATGTTGATGGCACACTCGTCGCTTATTATTGCTCATGATTTACAGAGCCACTTACATTGATCGTTCGTTGTACGTCTGTAATAGTACTGGTACACTCGTCGCCTCGCCTTACAATTGAGAGCGCGGGCTCGGAAGCGTACGGTAGCCATCTCTAATTTAATGGTAGCTTTCTTGAGGCCGAAAAATGGACCTGAATCCTTTTCTGAGGTCAATAGGGACCATTATCATGTGGATATCCCGAAAAATATATGGTGAATGTCGCGCCAATAACAAATGTTGAAATCCTACTGTATCGGCGAATGCGAATGCGAATGCTAATCGTCGCGAAATCGTTGTTGCGTTAAATTAAATATGTGTCAATTATCATTAATAACGAACGTAATTAGAGGAAGCTAGCAATAGCTTAGTCGTATATGAGCTTCGTTCAATGTTTATACTTGAAAGTTGCTGATAGCCTTTTAAAACCTTCAATACGGACAGGGATTGGCAGTGAGCGCTATAGTGTAATGGTCACTGTTCTGCTCTACAAGTCATAGGGTCCTCGGTTCGAGTCAGGGGGAGGAACCGTTTTCATTCGTCGTCTAAAGCTTCAGTACAGACGGAATTTCTTAGCGAGCGCGGTAGTGTAATGGTTACAGTTGTGGTCTCTATAACAGTGGTTCCCAACCTTTGTCACTTCGCGGACCGGTCAAAATTTCCAAAAATGTCTGGCGGACCGGTGAACTTTCAATATTGAAATGAAGCCAAAATGTAAAGTATGTGAGGGTTTTTTGCAATTATATGGTGCTAGAGTGTGTCATTTAGAGGGTTTTGATCGTAATTAATTATCTTCATGATGGCATCCATGTGATTTTATGGTAGTGAGTCTGCTGAGTCGAGATAAAATTGCCTTGTCCAGATAAACGTGCTACCGCCGAGAGTCGTTTACAGTTTTTCGCACCGAAGGCCGTGGGTATATAATCGACCACGCCAACCCGAATAATATTCTTCTCTTTGACAATATCGAGAGAAGAAGCGGTTCGGAGTAGAACCAATCACCTTGTCGTGCTACCTTGCTCATTGCACACTGCCACCAGACGCAGGCTACTCTGGCAACTACGAATACGATGCGTGCCGCAAGACAACACCTTACAGCAGCTGTACCGGCCATGCGCAAACCCGGGCCGAAAAATTACTTCGTCAGTTCACCCCAAAAACGCTGGTCTTGGGTCCACGCAGGACGATTAGCCAAACTTCCGGGGGCTTCGACCCCAGACCCTACAGTTGGGTGGATGTTTTCACCTGTACTTGTGAGCGCATTCATTCTACTCAGTGTAAACAGAAAGTCTATACAGCTTAATCGCGCCTATAGCGAAAATTTCCCATCATTCATGACTGAATCGGTATTCTCGCAGCCGAATTTTTGGCACAACCTTCGTAGTCCCATGTTAGCCTGAACTTGTGTTGGTACGTCGCGGCGTGGTAATGGCTGACGACGAAATGCCTATTTAGATAAATCAGCGGTTCTTAACCTTGTCTCCAGCGCACCCCAAGGGGCAATTTGGATTTTAAGGGGGGCGGAAACGCCAAGGGGGCAAAATGCGGGGCGCTGGGCTCATGAGGCGGTATGGGGGGCGCTGAAGAAAATTGGCGTCGCAGTAGATGATATAGTAGAGGCATATGATTATATAGTAGAAAAATAGTTGTATATATCCCTCAGTTATAATTCCAAATTAACTTTCGACAAAATATGTGAAATCCCGAAATTTTTCGTCACGAAACTTACACATTCGCTGTTCCCATGAATGCAGTGGTTTATTTTAATTCATGTAAAAAGAATTGCGCGTTCTTTTGAATCGCCAATTCCCCGTTAAAACACTCAACACTAGCCAGTCTTCAGGATTACCGGACCACGACCTAACATCGACCTCGCCCTCCGCCACATGCCACCCCATTTTGTCGCTTGCGTCTTATATTTCTCTGCATTACTTTTCATTCAGTGTGCATGCCTCTTATTTACTTCGCCTAGGCTAAGGTGGGTGTCTGATCTTAAAGGCTACTCCAAGTTGTTTCGACACCCTCCTATCTTTTCATTGTATCGCAGTCTTGTGATGTTTTGAAACGATGAAAATATTAATAAACCTGACTGACTGACTGACTCCCGTCACACTAGCTCGGGTTATTTCCACTAAATGTTTCCAGCTAGGTATTTGTATCCTGCCGCGCATATTGTGTTGAAAGTGATGAGAGTGATGCCCTTTGTACATTAAAGATGCTTTGAAGCTTTGCGGCCTAAATGATTACCGAAATATAATTGTATTTGAGAGCTACAATATTAATCGTCAGAATATTTCTTCATCGAACCATAAAAGATGATACTGATTAGTTTTGTGATCTACAACGCACATGAACGTTATATAATATGGTTTACTTTGTTTGGAATACATTCATCTTGAAGTTAAGAGCTGGGTGCAGTGCTAAATTCAATGTGAGCAAAGATCTCTACCACATTCTCAGTTGATTTACTGTAGTAACACAAAACAATAAAACAAA
This sequence comes from Botryllus schlosseri, assembly GCF_051294905.1. Classification (NCBI taxonomy): domain Eukaryota; kingdom Metazoa; phylum Chordata; class Ascidiacea; order Stolidobranchia; family Styelidae; genus Botryllus; species Botryllus schlosseri. Next base: position 949,485 of record NC_137240.1, read on the forward strand.
TACCAATACAATTAACTTTCCCGTATTGGCAAACGCAGAGGTGAATTCGGGATGTGTACATCGGACTCAAACCATGAGGCCTACCCGATAGTTGTTATAAATAACGACCTTGATTTGATCCCCAACATAGCACATATACAAGTATTATATCGTTAATTACTCGAGTGATCCTCGGGCGCGATTCAAAATAGGGGGACGCCAGACCCAGGTAGGCCTACCCGATAGTTGTTATAAATAACGACCTTGATTTGATCCCGAATATTGCACATATACAAGTATTATATCGTTAATTACTCGAGTGATCTTCGGGCACGATTCAAAATAGGGGGACGCCAGACCCAGGTAGGCCTACCCGATAGTTGTTATAAATAACGACCTTGATTTGATCCCGAATATTGCACATATACAAGTATTATATCGTTAATTACTCGAGTGATCCTCGGGCGCGATTCAAAATAGGGGGCGCCAGACCCAGGCAATTTTTGAAAAGGGGTGCTGGAGGAAAAAAGGTCAAGAACCACTGATATAAATCATGCGTGTTTCTCGGGAGAGGGCACCTATAAGCATGGCATTTAGTGACACTAAATCGCGCAAAGCGCGAAAAGAAGTTGAAAAATGTTGAAAAAAGTTTCAAACAAATTACAATATGATTTATGTTCATTTGCAAAATAATTTTGGGCCCTTTTCAAGCTCGGCCCCTCTTCAATTGGGCGGTTTGCGAGCCCCAGTTACGGTCTTGCCCGAAATGAAATCGAAAACGAATGATCGCACGAACTGCGCTGTTTAGCGACGAGTCAGCTCGTATATGTTCTATACTTGTCGCCTTCAACATTGCATCTTGAAATTAAGGTATAAAATTGTAATATAGCTCGCGGACCGGCAGGAATGTCGTCGCGGACCGGCGGTTGAGAACCATTGGTCTATAAGACATGAGGTTCTGGGTTCGATTCCAGGAGAAGGCGTGTTTTCAAGTCTGAGTCGGGAGGTCCTCGGTTCAATTCTCGGCGAGTAACCGTTCTCATAATCCACTGAAATTCGAGACAGAAAAATTAAAAAAAAAAAATTGAAAAAATACGCCGCAATATTTAAATTTGTAAGTGGGTGTGGCTGGACACGTGGCGTATTCTCATTGGTGGCTATAATCGGCCTCAATACACTACTACTAATAGACTAGGCTTATCGCGAATTTCGAACTCACATATGCTCCAATGCCTTACCCCAGGAGGTCTTTAAATAATCATGTCCTATGGTCCATTACACATCAAATTTTCAAACTTTTGTCGCGTTGGGGTGAAGGGTCCTGACGCTAGTATAGGGGCGGGGTCAGTTATGATGCCTTATTGATGCCTACAGATGTAGTAGGCTACTCGCTATTAAATAAGTGTAGGCCTAGTAACAACCAAATTCACATAATAAATGGTCATTAACCCATACCCATATCTAAGACATAAAATGTTAGTGTCATTTGAAAGCAACCGGGTGGTAGATATCAAAAATACGGTGAATGCAGTACTTGAACACAACAGGAAATATTGGCGTCATCATACAATAATTCATCATAGTAAACCCTCACATGAAATACCCATTAGCAGATTGATTTTTGCCAATACAGTATACTTTCATAGTTCATACACGTAATGATTGCAATGCGACAAAATGGCGCTCGTCAGGCGCATTCACTTCGTAAAGTGAATACGCGGACAAAGCGGGTTTTAGGCTAGTGTCATTTTCCATCATCGACACATCAGTTTCGAAAAACGAATGTGTGGATAAGTTCAACCATGGGTTACTTTTCTAAGGTCTTTATATTAGCAGTACTGGCCTGAAGTATTCCTAATGTTATAGGCCTAGTAATTCCGGTTACATTATACTTCTTTATTAATCCTAGTTAGTGACCAAGGTATCGATGTTTATTAATCACAATAGTAGCCCTAAACTTTTGGAATATTAGTCGATCTTCTCCAAGGTCTAGCACCAAAGGTATCGATTTAGCAATTTGAAATCCGCTGATATTGTTGTTTGCGATTAGATAGTCGGCAACTATACTGGCGCTTCAGCGCTACGACGTTAAATCGACACAAGGCCCGATATACATGACAACACAAAATGGACACAGTAGCCAACGAACTGACTCGCTGCTCCGTGACCATTTACAGCGTCTCCAAAGGGACATTGACGTCCTGATCAGAATGGTATTGAGTGTATTGACCTTGCCGGAATAGTAGCGCTTGTGACGTTCAGATATAGTTAAATATATTTTCATTTCGAGTCAGACCCAGACAACTAGAAAATTTTCAGCTTTTCCGAATTAGATGAGATTTAGAGCTACATAGCTTTTCCAAATTATGTTAGAATTAGAGCTACGCAGCTTTTTCAAATTATGTTAAAATTAGAATTAGAGCTACGCAGGTGGCGAGATAGCGCAGTGGTATAATCCGCGGCTGCAACACCAATGGGTGCGGGTTCGAGTCCGACCGAGGTCGACTTCTGAATCCCGATACCTAAGTGTTGGAGGTTTACCTAGGCTCCTCCTCGTCTCCCCATCCGCGTCAGCGGTGTCTTACAAAAGCCTAGAGGTGGGCCGTGCTATAAGTCGGCAGTTACGGAAAATAAAAAAGAATATCGGCCTGGTGTAAATGACCATGGTAGTCGACAAACACCATGAGTACCCCAAAACAAACAAACAAAGAGCTACGCAGCTTTTTCCAAATTAGATTAGAATTATATTACTGGCATTTCGCTCTAATTCCGTGAGATTAGACGACTAGAATTATTTAGTTGTCCAAGCCTGGTTCGAGTCGCCTGCTTGCAGTACCAATAATAAATCTAATTTGACTTTGTCCTTGTTATTACTTAATGCGACAAGTGGGTATATTTCTGAAGCTATTTTTGAGTTAGTGCGTTTCATCTTACGTCAGCGAGGTAAATTGTCCTCAAAAACACTAAACAAGAATGCTCTAAAATGCTGACAAAACCATGGAATATCTAGGTACAAAGGCACCCGCCTTATTGTCGGCATGAATATGCACAGCGAACGGCACATATTTATTGACGCACTGCGATACTACACATTTACAACGCCGTAACATACCCTACGGAAACTTTATCGCTGCTAGTGATTATTTTTCATCCTCACTAATTCTTGGTCTTAGTTCGGCCCATGTAAGCTTACACGAAATAATAGAGTGTTTTTCGGCATATTCAAATCTTGACTGGAGTCAGGCTCACTTTCAACTAGACACTTTCATCTCGCCAAATCTGTCGCAGCCAATTACTAAACGCGACAGGATAGTTAGTACGACTGACCTGGATCGCAGTTTCGTGGTGTTTTGAAATGATGAAAATATTATTAAAACTGATTGACTAAACGCGGCATAAGCACTCGTCATTTCCTGCTTTTATATCTCTAGACATTAGTATCTCTGGACTTTAATTAAACTATACTAACTGTCCTACTCAAATTTTCGCGTAAATGAATTACATACTTTTCATATTGATTATTCGAGCGGGTTTCTGCAGATATGGATCAATACCGTTAAGCATGATCCGTTTTGAATACTATCGATAAAACGTGTTAATATGGTGTAGCCTTCTTTGTTTCATCCATGGCGACTAGGACTATATACCGCGCATGTTTGAGAACAAACGGCAATATTCGCGAAGGATTTCATATGTCATCACCCATTCGAATTACAACAGAATATGACTGATATCCAGAGGTGGTCAGTCACGAAGTACTTCTACTTTTTGGAAGTACTCAAGTAGTTTTGCTCTACTTCTGGTACTTATTCAAGTAGATATGATTTTCTCTACTTCTACTTCTACTTCGTACTATTTTGTGATCTACTTACTTACTTTTCGCTATTTTCAGTTTGTCAAGTAGAAGTAGTCTAATTCCCCAATACGAACGATAACTTGAGGAATTCCGCGGCTGTTTTCATGGAGTACCAACATTTAATATTCATAAGAGTCAAGTAAAGCCCAGGAATTTTATTGCGCTTCGCGCATAGTAGTAATGGAGTGACAAATATGTTTTCATGAAAGTATCAGTGAATGTAATTGAGGTACGGCATTGCTTGGTTCCTCTCACACCGCATTGTCGTCCTTATCAAATATTTCATCACAGTAAATATGGCCCACCACAACGTTTGAAACTACCGTTCACAATCTAGCAATTGCCTATCATATTGTAATCTAGTGGCCCCTTACGTGTCTTGATAATCTGAAAAATCCAGCTTTTTTGAACGTTACACCTGTTTTAGCAGATGACCTTTTAAGCTTTGTAGACAAAATACAGGAAATATATTCTCCGCTTTTTAGAAGTGGTATTTGTATTTCATTTTAATTAACGTATAATAATCACGCTAAGTGATGTAACTGTATCCGATACATTTTCTACGTATTGCTCTTCGCCTAAACTTGTGGCCTTATAATATGGGGTAGGGCGCCATCCCATGATATTCTCTAAAAACGGGGTGTTCCAGTAAACAAAAGATAAGTATCGCATTTTCATATCAGTACTATAATTTGCATCCCATGATGCGAAACAATAGTTATTATGTCGAAAGTTGATACCTCCTGGGAAGCATCATCAATACGAATCAAGCTCCCTGCACGGGCCGCATAGCTCAATTCGCAGCTTTTGACAGTCCATGCCAACGAATTAAGACTGTTTTCAAAACTACTTACTTACTTGAGTAGATATAAAGTCAGTTAATTCTACTTCTACTTCAAGTAGTTTTAGGTGGCTTATTGATGAAGTACTTCTACTTGTACTTGAGTAGATTTTTCCGTCGCTTCTCCTACTTCTACTTGAGTAGCTTTCTTGACTACTTTGGCCACCTCTGCTGATATCATCCATAAGTCAGTTTTTCTTTTCTTTAGCAATTGTCATATAATTCGGACCCTCTCTGTCTTTCAGCGTTTCCTTTATTTGAATTCAAAACGACTAGCACTTTTTATACAGTTGTACTGTGTTCCAGAATAGCTATAACCATCACATTCTGTGGGATCCGTTTTTGACCACAATACCTAATTTAAGATATTACGTCGCGGGCCATTCAAAACCTTCCCGCGGCCACGGGTTGGCTGGCCCTGACCTAGCTCAATCAGGGGTGTGCAAATATTTTCAGGTTAGTTGATTGTGAACTAGCGGGACGAAAACTTGGCCCATATTACAAGTCGTATTATTTTTCCAAATAAAGATCCGAAAATTACATCCTCAATGCAGGCCATTGCAGGTCAACCCCTTTTTTGCCTCCCCCGTCCAGCACAAATTTTGATGGTGGGCTCAACAAATTTTGGTCTAAAAGCGCATAGTCGCAATGCCTCGAATCAAGTCAAATGACCCTTACAGCAGGGGTCGGCAACCTTTTGCTAGCCGCGGGCCAAAATTCAAGTGTACAACTTGGCGGGTCGGAATTTTCCTTAGTACTATATTTTACGCTCACTTCGGTATGTTAGCCTGCATTGCTGCAATCTCGATCATACGAATCAGAAGACACATGTATTTACACTTCTATAACACAGAATCATTGTGACAATTGACGCAGCTTGCTCTGTGAAAGGTTTTCAACTTCTGGTAACAAGTCAGATGAAACTAGAATCAGACCCTATTCAAAATGGACGTCAGAAATACGTGATCTTAGCTTGCTCTTCGTGAATTCCATTGTTCGCAACTATTGTTCATATGCGTACGTGCTTCCAAAATTTGATACAATTTCTTTTGCATTGTTGGTTAAGCTGGGATAAAGACCAATTTCGAGAACGTACTCTTTGTCAAAATCATGCAGCGATATGCTCTTTGTATAAATTTTGTCATTCAATTCAACTGCATCGCCTTTCAGAAAGGCCTATTTGAAATTTTCTGGCAATGGTATTGGCGTCCGCATTAAACAGAGCACCGAATAGTCAGAATTCATTTTGTAGAGAAGGAATGTCGTAAACGCGGGTGAATACTCAGTAGTTAAATTTCGCATCACCGTACAAGTGTAGTGATTAGTACTAGATTTCCTCTCCTCCAGTATAGGAAAGTGAACATAATTTTCTCTCAACCTCCCACGCGCCTAGTTGTTTTCCCCCTGGAGTTGCAAATTAAATTTGTTCAGATGTGACGTTAAATGTACCAGGAAAGCAAAGTGAGATACCCATCTTCGATTACAAGATTATGCGTCGGCGATATTTGTGTTTTGCCCTTTCAATCCTCAGTTCATACACTCGTGTAGGCATAACGTAATTGATTTTGACGATGTAGGTTACTATTATACCGTAGCAATGCCGCATTTTTTTATGCAGGGCTGCACTGCAGATTGAATCTCATTATGCAACGGCGGGCCGCATTCTAGTGATAACTAATTACTATGTCGCGGGCCAGTTTGAAAGGGATGGACTATTCGGCGCCTTGACATATTATTATCGAAAGCTTCGACCAGGCCTAGGTTATAGCCGACGGCCCTTTTGTAAGCGCAAACGGCGGGGAACACTCTATCTCGTAATCGCAAATGCAGTTCGGCTCAATTCGATACATTAGGCGTTCTTTCATTTTTACAAAGAGGTAACCTTATTAAAAGCAAAAAATCGAGCGACAACATGTTGCGCAAAGCGTGTAGTAAATTTTTACTTTTGATAAACCTATCGCAAATTATTCTACTTTAGTGTACGGAGATCTACCAAAATATGATCGGCTAACTGATACCACAATCATTACATATCAACAGTTGCGGCCAGACTAGTCAATTTCAGTTGGCCTAGTAAGTTTACAATCTGTGCAGTCATTACTGATTTCGCAAATTACCTCACGGGTCACTGAAAACCCTATCGCTGGCCACGGATTGGCCGGCCCTGTGTTACTAGGTTGCTATTCCACCCTTGTGGATTTTAGGGTTCGTATCGAACTTGGGGCGTTACATTCCTTGATTTCGCCTATCTATACTATCTCCGCTCTACAAAATTTCCCCAGGCCGTAGCCTAGAACTCGCTCGGTATGTACAATGGTCCTGCGAGCGGCTATGCAATGCCAGCTCTGTGGATCCTACTGCACCTATTTGCGGTAGGCGTAAGGCTTCCCGCTACCGAGGCGAGTTACTGTTTCTGGGCCCACGAATTACCATAAAAGCAATCGTCTAATTTGGGTCTACCCCTACCTAACTTATTCGCTAACTAACTACGCTTTGGAACAAAGCCCATCTTGAACTCGAGACAATAAGGGCCCAGCCCATCGTGCCACTCGAATTTGTCCTCAAGCTCGAAATGAAGGCTTTGCTCCAGGGACTAATCGCCCGTCTGGAGGTTGCCAGCTACCAAAAACGTGCCGTAAGTATTTTACTCAACCTGACTTACTTCCCGATTTGAAGCTATACGAACCCACCGGGTGGCAGGTTCATATTCCTTACTTAGTGTAAGGTCTGCTCGGCAGAGCTCGTAAATCGCCGTAGTTAACGCAACACCTCTAAGCGGGACCCCGCGCATTTCCCAGCCTAGTCTTCCAGGATAGGCCTACATAGTAATATTCGTACATTGCTGATCCCTCGGGTACCTGTTGACTGTAATCGTCTAAAAAGGTTATTGAAAAGCAATAATTAGCATGCACTAAATCAGACACATTCCCACACTTGCCAAACGGCCGCCTACCTTGAGCAAATAATTATTTTATCATTTCACGCCTTCCTGTTCTCTCCAGAGGCCCCAATTCGGACATGCTCGTGGGCCCTTCTACCAAGTCTTGGAGGAGCCGCAGCCGCGGCATTAATAATAGGGATATTAAATATATTAATCTCAAATGGGGCCCCTTCGACGGGTTTCCATAAACAAGAATCTTACAATCTTCGGAAAAATCCAAATTACATAGTATCTTGCGATCGATACAAAAAAAAAACTCACAACTCCATACATGCAGGCCGGGTCGCCTTTATGCCGGCCGTAATTTGTAATTTCAAAATCTTGTTATGGCGAAACTTGCCGGGATTTCCACAGCGACCTCAGAACGAAAAATGGGTAGATATGGCCCGCAAGCTGTGTCCGTAACCTCCACCATAAGCCGATCGTATCTGCGAGCCTAGCGACTCGAATTCAACCTGAAAGGACCCGCACATTCAAGGGCAATCGAAATGGCACCCAAAGAAAACACAGGCCGACTTTTTACAATCGGGAACATATTCGGTGTACTAAATTTTCTCTTTACAGGGTGCAAGCACAAGGCGATTTGGTGCGCACTACTTCAAGCGCGTAGATAACCGAGCAAAGCCCCAACCTTCCACGTCTGCATTCTGCAACTACGTTTAGCTACCGCTACATAGGACACGCAATATTTATAAAGTACTCAACTCAGCGCTGTGATCTTTGCCGTAGCCTCGGTGCAAGAATGGCCGTCTTGCTCCTGTGTTCTTTCTAAGCTTCAATTCCTTCTGCTCCGTGTTGCGAGTCCAGATCAGACTGAATTAGACCGTGTTGCGCAGCGGATTATATGGGTTTCTGATTTTTAAAACAAACTAAGGCTTCCTGTACTTAATAGTTGGCGATTAATTTCGGGCCTAGCTCGTGGCAAGTTAGTTATTTCTTTATTCTTTTATGAATCACAGTTCGTGGACCCGCCGTGCTCATTGTCCGATTGTTTTTCGGCTCCAAGAGCTGTCAATCATCACTACTTCGTGCGAGAGCTTGTCTTTTTTAGCTTTATTAATGGCTACGAGTCACTCAAATGATGATGATGATAACGATGATGGTGATGATTTCGTGCGCAAGTTGTCAATTAGTCAGTTTCGACCCTACTGGCGCCATTTTGATTGAAAACTTTAGCAGCCATTTGATCTCGCCACAATTCATTGTAGTTCAACATTATAGTATCCCGCATGCGGCAATTCACGCTAGCATTTCATACCCTGTACGACTTACGCCTCGCTGGCCCATAATTGGCCGAATCGCCGACTTAGAAGATCACATATAGCCTCCCTTTTTATCAAAAGGACCCCTATCGCTTACCTATCCCTTTAGGCCGCCGGCGGGCGCTGTTGTTTCATTTTGCGCACACAAAGTTCAACCGAGCTTTTCACAATCTGGATTACGGCACATAAATTGATAACACATGTCTTAACAATTGTTCTTTTTATGGTATATTGAGGCATAGCAAGTTCATGGATCTTTTATCCACAACTGGGTCTTTCCTTACGCTATTCTCAGGATATAACTAGTCCAAGTGCTGTTCGTAAATCAGCCGTTGAGATTATTCGCACGCGTCACTAATGGCGCACAAGATTCATGTCAGAGGCAATGTTGTAATGCTAAGATCAAACTACTTCGCATGTGGTCAAGTTTAGTGAAACACTCCTGTCCTTATGACGAAAGATGTCGCCTAACGGTTCACATTTCTGGTTATTGGGGCAAGAGGCATATTTCCTTTCGGATTGTTCGAAAGAATAAATGAATGCAAAATAGTTCTTTATAAAATTATACCGGGCGCATGAGATACGTAGCTGGGCGTGGGTTCATTATATTTCAGTTATCCTAGATCAACTGTTCTCGAAACTCCTAGTCAGAAAGTGGCAGTAGGTTCACGCGGGTTTATTATACAGCAAACATATGGCGATATCGTTATTTCATGTTGCGCAACCAACCAGCAAACCAGTGTAGCTGGCTCACATCAGATATCTACTGCCAATTTCGCAGTATGGGGCATCCATTATGAGAATTTGTACCTTGGCACCTTTGAAGTTCAGGACTGTCACTCCTAAATATGGCCACATTGCCGCGACCTCTGTCACCAGGATTACCAACCCAGATGGTTCGAAATTCGACCCGCGATGTGATTACGCCCGAAAAAGTCCGCTAAGTAAATCTACTTGAATTCAAACTACTTGAACAAACTCAGAACTCGCGCCACCGCAAGTCTCGCGCCGCATCAACATTTCACGACATAACTCAATGCCATGCACTGCACGGTGTTAATTTTAGATCAAGCGTTGACCCGTGACATCCAGCTGGTACAATGTGTATAGAACCGACAAGAATCAGTAGCCCACAGATGATATTCATGCAATAGAGCCCACTTCCAATACGACTGAGAACTCGAAGTTCGCGCACCCAATCTAAGCGTATTAACCAAACCACGACTCGCACTTTATTAATAAAGACGCGGGTTTTTCCCATTTTAATTAAAATATAACGCGGTTCTAGCGGCCATTATTATCCCGCAGGTGGTTAGCAATTTGGGGTCGGTGAGATTGACCGTTGCCTGCTCAGTTATCCAATTTTATGATGTAAGCTAGCCCGGACCCGGTGCAGTACCAGTTTATAATCTGCCCCGTACATGTACATGTACATGTACATGTACATGTACATGGCCGTACATGTATTACATGAGCCCGTTCCCTGTAAAGTAGATATAGACCGCCCATTTTGTCGTGTGCAATACAAGCTTCAGAACATCCAATCTAGCGATTACGTCATCGCTCATGTGCGTACGTAGCATATAGAGAGTACCGCACGAATAATTTGGCGATTATTGTATCTTCCTTGTACGGGCGAAATCAGAATACATATATTCTTGCGCGTTGTGTCAAATACATGCGACATCATATACCGCCAACGATTGCCAACATACTGCACCGATCACCGGCGTAAATAAAAATCCAAATTGGGTTCAAATTTAGGATCACGTACCATTGTTGGTTTTCTTGACATGAATTTATTGGACTACTTTCAACAGCAATTCAAAAGGTCGTGTATTCCTTACAGTCGCAGCGCAATTCTTAGGTAACGCGTAGCTCTCATAGGTCGTGGCTATTTGATACATTCGTATTATAATTATCGTGTAACTAAACGCCCGGACTGTAATCGGCTTGGTGGCGAATCTTGACCGGCTGGGAATTCAACGTCGAGTTAACTTTATGTTTTCTTTCACCAAATAGTTATAAATTTGCGAAGTTTAAAAGGGTCCAAAAATACAACTATAGGTCACATTACTTTGGTAAATTAAAAATTGGCTTCACGCCATCATATTAACTTTGCTGTAACGATAGTTCTTCGGATATCATTCGAGTCACCGTATGTTAACGGTTATGAAATTTGACTCCTTAATTTCCTGAATTTGCATCGCACATTAAGCGCTATCCTTAGTCATTCCATCAAGCTAGATTTAAAAATGTTGCCGCAGGTCGCTGAATATAGCCGCGGCGGCTAGTTCATATTTCGATTTAAAGGGGCACTGCGCTCTAAAAATGATGTGGTCTCAAATTGAAGGTAAAAACGAACAAAAATTTTTGGCCGCAGCCATTTCCTTCAGAACGCCACCGTAATGGAGCTGCAATTTATTGAAATTTCTACAAGACCAGCTGCCGCGACTGCTTAACCCGTTACATGGCACGATGTCTTCATCGTCGCACTTGCTCGACGCGATAAGGCAGTCACGCAGAGAACGAAACTTAGACACATTTCCTTCATAACATCGGCTGACAACTATCTAAAATTCGTACTCTGCGTGACTGCCTAATCGCGTCGAGCAAGTGCGACGGTGAAGATATCGTGCCACGTAACGGGTTAAGCAGCCGCGGCAGCTGGTCTTGTAGAAATTTCAATAAATTGCAGCTCCATTACGGTGGCGTTCTGAAGGAAATGGCCGCAGCCAAAAATTTTTGTTCGTTTTTACCTTCAATTTGAGACCACATCATTTTTAGAGCGCAGTGCCCCTTTAATTAAAATGGCCGACAGATTATTCCTCTGGTCGTTCCTAGTATTTATCCTGGGTACACGAATAATACATTAATGCCTTCAAGTCCAGATTATTCAACCTCACATTCCCAACATTTTTTCTACGCTTACACGTTAAATTTTATTGGTGTTAAATTCACTTGTTCCATATGAGATCAAGTAAACTTTAATAAAATATATGCTTCGTCATATTACACTTCATTGAATACCATTCTCTCAAATTTCATTCAGTGTTCCTCGTGGAGAGCTGGGTATTAACTGCACCTGAACCAATAATTCTATATAATTCAATATTGATTCTGTCAATATTATTGGAAATTGCATATATACTGCTATAATTTTTTTTATCCTCTCTCTGCCCATGTAATCAGATTTACCGGTAGCGCTGAGTGAGGTGTTGCCTGAGAAAATGTCGGGCCCGTAAATAATAATTGAACAATGAACATATTGGGGTGGGCTCGTTGTTATTTCATGTATTCCTGTCTGCTATGTCAGATGATATTAAAATCGCCCAAACGTAATAAAGTAAAAGAAGCACACGATTTAAAATTGGTATTTCTTCACTGGCAAATATTTTTTCTCTGCGGGGTGGCACTTGTCTTGCAGATTGTCAGTACAGGAACATTTGTCGCCAGTCATTTATAGGCTACTATGGACAATTGAACATATTTGTATGTATATAAAAGTTTTCGGACAGCATAAGGCCAGCAGGTCGAGTTTTTTCGCTGCCTATCGTTCTTGCACACTTATCGGAGTTGCATATTGCATGGCCTCAAACTTCATATGTTTTGATGCGTCGTGGCGCGGTGATGGCCGACGCCGAACTGACAATTTCTATAAATCATGCGTATTTTTCTTGGAGAATGGTACTCAACAACGAAGAGGCTCGGCACCATCAAATTGTTGTTGCATAAAGTTGCATATATATTCCAAAAATACTCACGAAATTATTTTGAGCCCCCTTCGAGCTCCCCCCCCCCCTCCCCCCATTGTCGGGTTTGGGGTGCGGTATAGTTACGGTCCTGGAGCGAGCTCAAAGGGGAATCAAAAGTATTTCGTAAACATACATAAAATGTAGACTATTTTGGAGAAATTTAATCAACTTAAAAATTTTCGTCAAGCTTCGCAATTTAATTTCTGTAGATACCTTGGTTCTGAAATGCATATGTCTACCCTTAAAAAAAGTATGCCTAATTTATAGCAATAAGAAGTTCGGTGCACGTCATTACCGCACCATGACACACCAAAAGACAGGTGCATTTCCAGCCAACATGTGACTCCACGAAGTGTGCTACCAAAAAAATCTTACGCCGAAACTTTAGGTATGTGTTAATTTTCAATAGCCACGATGGATGGACGTGATGAATAGTCATGTCCTCCCAATCTAAACCCAAAATACAGATGCAACCTGGGCACCCTCAGAGGAATGAATGCATGGGAATTTGAGTGTGCGTCCCACGACATTTTTAGCCTGCTAGACGTTTGGGTGACTACAATAGCTTTTGATTATATAACAGACGTCATGCAATAATGTGATTATAACAGCATATCAGATGTTATAAATATGAATTACGAGCTCGCAGCTCGACCGGCAAATCTCGACATCGGTGGCTGGGAGAGGATTGAAAATGAATAATAATATTGTGTAATTATCAATATTACTAACGAATTTCAGTCATCAACCAGAAAATTGACTACCTTATGGAAGCCAGCCCGAAACCAACGTTTGGAGTGGAGGGACGAATTGCTGTTTTGGTCCTGATTCTAGCTACAACCCACACTAACATGGTGCATAAGCGGGTGGCTATGGCGCAGGTCCAAATATTGAGTAAATAATTGGAAAATAACGATTGGCGCCCGTTTCAAATAGAGTCATATGAGAAAAAGATAAAGTGAACATAAAATGCTGCCTTCCATTTAATACAGATATGCAGCAAGCTGCCGTTACAAGAAAGAAAGGCTCGGTTATGATATATAAATGCAGCTGTTCGTTTTTAATGCTTCATTGTGGAAATCGTAATGTCTCATTTTAGTAGTACAAAATTTCAAATCGATTTCCGGTGTACGTACGCGGACACATAGGCATACGGCTCGCCAAGCAACAATTAACGGTCCAACTGCGTTTAATCAAGCATAACCATTACCTAATCATCAATTCATAAGTTACTATCTAAAATTAGGCGGAGTGGTGATTATTATCCTGCTGCGAGGAGTGACTCTGTACTGCACTGAAAACCTGATATCCAGCGCGGGCGGGTGTTTTTATAATCACATTACAATGTACAATGTGCTGTACATTGTACATCGGATATCGGATATCTGTTAGCTGTGTGGATACTTCTTACGCAATGATGAGCAAAGCCAATACTTTTAATGTAATAGGCTTACCATATTTTGGAAATGTAAAAAGAGGACACTTTTTCAGAAATTTGAGACTTACAAAACCGGAGAAGAATTCTCAAAAACCGGTGAATTTTTCCCACTTTGTGACCGGTTGACTAAAAAAAAAGGTCATCACTCCGCGCTCAGAGCCAAAAATACCGTTTTTTTTCTCCGCATTGCTAGGTGGATGACTAAAAAAAAAAGGTCATATCACTCGCAATTTGCTCTAAATCTGACCTCAATTTTCAAAAAAGAGGACAAAATCTCAAAAAAGAGGACAAAAGGGCGTCCTATGAGGACACTTTCAGAAAAGCCAAAAAAAGAGGACAAATCGTCTTAAAAGAGGACGTATGGTAAGCCTATAATGTAATAATGAGCAGTGGCGTTTGAAAATAAGACGTTGGTGCTATCAATAAGCCTGATATAATATCGCTTCCTTGTTCAGAAATGTTCAGTAGGGCTCTTCAAAAATGACTTTTTTTCTCAAATCTTACTGGCTACTCGATAAAATTGTTAGGTTACCTAATTTAAGCCTGCACACAAAATTTGGTTCAATTCCAGCCAGTAACCGCTTTGCTACAGGAGAAGAAAGTTTCTATTTACTAAATAAAAATAAATAATAAAAAAATTGAAAATTTTATGTTCACCCTATGAAAGTGTTAGGCTGTCTATACAAACGGTGCTCACCAAATTTGGTTCAATTCCAACCAGTGGAAGCGGAGTTATTGCCGTCGAAAAATTTGGATTTGAATAAAATAGTATTTACGGTGACCGATTCTTTGTTTATTTAATATAGTTGTGCTCACCGCTTCCACTGGTTGGAATTGAACCAAATTCCTCATCCTCATGAAAAGGTACCGAACAGTCCCTTTAAATAACTCCAGACCCCATTCTTTTCAGCCACTCGCGCACTGGAAACAGACCAACGAGACGTTGAAAGACCTTCAAATAGAAAAGGAGAATATAGACAAAAGCAAGAGAATATACCATGACACGCTGGAAAAGGAGCACTGCAGAGAAATAAGGGAAATGGAGGGCCCAAGCTGGACCAACATCCACAGCAACTGCCTACCGAAAGACCAAATACACCTCAACTGGAGAATAGCCCACAACCTACTCCCAACCAGGGATAGGATGTATGCAAGATTGGCTGCGACAACGGCGCATTGCGCTTTTTGTGAAATTCACACAGAAACTCACGTGCACCTCTTTACCAAATGCAAGTCCACCCAAACAGTAATACGTTTTTTCCTAGACCTTTGGGAAGAAACCACCAACGAACGGAAGCAGAATGCCGATCTTGGAAGCATCATACTAATGAAGCTGAATGAACTCACCAAGAGAAGTAACATCAATTCGGTAATTAAATTGATCTCTATTTTCAAACAGACCATTTGGCAAGCAAGAAACAGAAAAATCAGGAACAGACCAGAAATTGACACAAAATGGATCCAAAATTCAATGCTAAGAAGAATTGAAAGGAGACCCCAAATCGAGGAAGACGAGAAAACGGGAGAAATTCTGAACCAAATCAAAGAGCGGGCGCGCGCGCTAGGCTTGAACAACACGGCCCTCTTGCGGCCCTAGCTTTCCATTTTAACCTGCCATACGAATTTATGTTGAAACCTGTAATACATGTTATAATATTGTAAATATCAGTTTTTTTTCATACAATACGATATTGTGTTGCATACTTCATTTTATTATTGCAATTGTAGCAATAAGTTTCTTTCCCATGCGATGCAATAAATAAAAAGTTGACAGCCTAACACTTTCGTAGGGTGAACAGAAAATTTTCAAATTTTTTTATTCTTTATTTTTATATAGTAAATAGAAACTTTCTTCTCCTGTAGCAAAGCGGTTACTGGCTGGAATTGAACCAAATTTTGTGTGTAGGCTTAAATTAGGTAACCTAACAATTTTATCAAGTAGCCAGTACGATTTGAGAAAAAAAGTCATTTTTGAAGAGCCCTAATGTTCAGTTTATGTCATGGTCTTTGTACAAATAAAAAGTAATCGTTATTACACAAAGAAATCGATTAGATATGCGAAGTAGTCGATTACGATTACGATTACTTTGGAATTTTTTCGAATGTAATCGATTGCGATTAAGATTACTTGAAAATGCTGTAATCGCCGTAATCGATTACGATTACTAATCGCGATCACCCCATGTCTGACTCTAACACAGTTTGGGGAAGTCAAGCGCATTTCCACCGTACATCGCATAACTTATTCACGGACGTATCGAGCAAGGTACGCTTATATAATTAGCGGTTATGCCTGTAAACCTGGTCGGCGGTCACGTATAGCGATCATTGCGCAAAGCGATCTGCTATATCGAAAGGCACTGCACGTTTTGTCCCGCTTAGAGATGACGACTATTACGTATTATGAACTAGAAATATGATAAGTGAATTTGGCCCAAGACGAGTAAAATATCGCTGAGAAGAATGTATTGATATATTGGTTCAATTTAACACCTTTAGCAATTAATGCAGATTTAGCGCCTTTTTTTAGCGCTTTTTTCTAAGTATTTAGCGACATCTAGCGATTTTTGACACCAGTTTTAGCGATTTTCTTCCATCCGGAGTTGACAACACTGCTGCGAGTACGATGTCAGATTCAATTGTACAGTGACGAATCGGGGTAGCTCGCTTCATCGGGAATCAGGGGACTGACTTATTTGTCTGAAACGCGATCGGTTTCGGTGGTGCAATAATGAGGATGAATTGTGACAGATCATACGTGATGCGATCTATAGCCTGCTTTCGGTGAGGTGTAAAGATGAGTGGGAGATTTCGAAATCGGAATCCACCGCGACTAGGGTTGCAAAATCACAGTCCAAAAATACGGCTGGCTCGTAAAGTCCTGGTATTTCCATATATTGGGCTGGTAAAATGTAGCATAAATCCGACTCTCAAAGATACTTGGCTGCATCCAGTCCGGGTTTAACCAAAACTGATAAATCTGCGCCGGGTCCGGGGACGAATCGTGACCACCCTCCGTCCAGACAAAACAGTTCTGCTGTAATGGGAGTGTCGTCGTACAATGTACATTAATTTGCGTGCAGCGAAACTTTGTATCGACTCATTGGCGGACTTCTGTTTGTCTGTACAGTTGTTATTAGTGTAATTAGATTTGGCACCACAAGGTGAACTTTGGCAAAACCACTCAACGATAAGAACTTTACCCGCCAACAACTCCAACGGGATATATCTATGTAAATTTCATTCATATTATTATGAAAAGCTAATCCATCACGTTCACACGATAATATTTCGGACGACTCCTTTGATTGTAACATGGTGATCGGTGACGGTGGACTTCTAATCAAGGTCCAAAGAATTTAGAAATGCGTTAGTATTACACCGGTCAGCCGGTAGGGTATTCGAGAAAATCGCTTAATTTTTTGACAGGAACGATGATCACACCGACGGGTTCTCATAACTTGTCGTTGGTACGCTTCCAATTTCGATGTGGTGTGATGTACACAAATCAGCTGTGATCAATCGAGCGTGACACAATCGATGTCAGTCATCAATCTGCTGTTTGACAAAACTCAGATTTTCGGGAGTGTTGACAGCCATACAATGCGAAACATTTGATGTCGCCATCGACCCCCAAGTCCCCCATATTAATAGGGTTACCATACGTCCTCATTTAGGGAGATATGTCCTCCTTTTTTCATACAAATTGTCCTCCCATCGACCAAATGTCCTCCTTTTTCTCAATTTTTCTTCCTTTTTTTTAGCTGAACACACTCCACAACAGCATGAATAACACGAAATGGGGGCCTAGTCGATTTCGAAAAATGACCGTTTATTTACTTAACTTGCACAACACAAGTAACTGTCCGATATTTCTGTAGTCAAGTCAGAAAAATGACCTATTTTACTTAATCCAATTAGGTGTGTAAATATAAAAATCACTCGTCTCCTAAAGTAACTTTGGCAGCTCGTACAGCCAAGTGCTCCCATGTCGTAGCGGGAATAGCCGGGGAACATGGTAAATAATTCCCACAAGAAGTACTTTGGAGCGGTGTGAAATCGACGTCGTTCGTTACGCGACGAGTATGAAGCAAGACGCCACTGTAATCTCTCTCTGTGTATACACAACGTGCTAAGCACTGTGGGGGATACGCAGCTACCGATTCTGGTCCAGGGAGCGAGATACATGTAGCGATTTACGACACATGCTAAATTTCCTTTCAAATGAATTAAAAAATGTGGCTTTGAAGTACTCAAGTAGAAGTAGTGTTAAAGAATAGTTGGTATCGTAAAATTGCTTTATATCTTAATTATAAAGAGTAGTTTCACATAAAACTGTCAAGGATAGTCCAAACAGGTTGGTAACTTTGATAAGCATAGTACCCCGGCGGTGCGAATTGCCGAATCGATACATTATTCGACCACCGATCAACATATACGAGGAATAAATCGTATTCAATCAATGTATTTTAGCAACAGCAATGTCACTACCAAGCCGTATCTCGCCGATAATAACGAGGACAATGTGGATTTGAGAACAGTATTTTTATACAGGCACCGCCATGTCTGCTTCTCTCTAATCAATTAACACTCCGCCAAATCAATATATCCGTAGTAATTATGCTGCAAATATGCTTGGAGGTGTTGGCATAACATGTATTGAGGATATGTTACGCCACACGCGAACACAGACAACTGATTGTCTGCAGCGAAATTAGTCGACTTCAAGCGACAGTGCGTGGCTGCCGAAGCAATATATCCTTAGTATGATATTGTAAATATGTGTGGAGGTGTTGGCATAACAAGTGTTGAGGATGTTTTACGGCACACGCGAACACCAGTAATTGTCTGCAGCGAAATTAGTCGCCCTCGAACGACAACTGCGTGGTGAGCACGTGATCGATATGTGTATGTTACAGACGGACAAAGCATTAGTTCGCCAACAGATCGATTCAAGTTGTACAATGTACATCATGTACAGCAGGGCTGGCCAACCTTTTGAGCCAAAGGGCCACATTCGAACGACAAAATATTGCGCGGGCCACTAGCTGCGCAAAGCGCGAAAATTTTTCGAAGTCCATAGCTCAATAATATTGTCACTTGACTATATTGCGGGCCTGCAGTATATCGCTGGACTCAGTTTGCCAGGACTGGACTATTCAGCGCCTGGACATATCAATTTCGAAAGCGTCGACCAACATGCGTCAATTATTTCGTGCCTATAGGTTTCATAGTCGCCGGTCTTTCTGCGAGCGCAAACGCTAGGTCGCATATGTTGAACGACAGTTTGTCTCGTAATTGAGAATATAGTTAGACTCAATCTGATACATTAGGCGTTCATTCATTTTCACAAAGGGGTAACAATATTAAAAGCAAGAAATCGAATGACTACATGCTGCGCGAAGCGTGTAGAAAATGTTTACTTTTGATAATTTATCGCAAATTATTCTGCTTTGTAGTGTACGAAGATCTACCAAAGTGTGACTGGCTCATGGAAATGCCAATGCGTCGTAACTGATATTTTAATCAGCTCAAGTGTTGCGGCGAGACTAATCAAATTTTTGGTTGGCCTTGCAAGTTCACAATCTGTACAATTCATCTTTTTATAACATTACCAAGTTCGGAAATTACCTCTTGGACCACTCAAAACCTTCTCGCGGGCCACATGTGGCCCGCGGGCCACGGGTTGGCCGGCTCTGATGTACAGCATACAGAATTAATATGTCGCGGTAAATTACTTATCATTTACAGGCACCGTCGTGATTACGCTTGACCAGACGTGAAGCAGTAAAAGAACCCATCATGAATACATTGTTTGGTTGTGACTGTTTGTCCTTATGAAGACGCTAGAACGCGGTAAAAGGTATGGAACAGCAGCAGTTGTTGCTTGGACCAATTACTAGGTACGTGATACCGTAAGTTAACACGTTGATGCGAACCAAATTGACAATCAGTTATTTCTTTAACTATACTTATTATATTCATAATGTTACTTTATTTAAGTTAATCTATGTCGGGGGGCCTAACACACATTTCCACTTCACTACATTTTTGTTGTTCTCGATATGACACGCATATTTATAACCATAACAGATCATTTCTCCTTACTATTTAAGTCGACAACAAAGCAAAGGGGTCAAGTACGACAGTATGAGACAGACTACAAGCGTCACTTAACACGGCCGAACGTACGGACACCTAAAACACGCACCAGGATCTCACGGATCAGGAGAAAACTATACTGACGTCACGAACGGCATTTATTCCTATGACCCGCCGTACACGAAATTGAATCAGCCGCGGGGCGACAAGTCAACCAGGGTGGTTTGACGGCGTATTGTTCCCAAGCCACGAAATTGGACCACGGAACGACAGGTCAGGGCAGGCAACTATTATCAAGCCCCGTCGTGTAGGACCGAAGTCAGCTGTGGATCGTGGAAAAATACAGTTAAATTACAATGTATTATAATAAATAAAATCCCAAGTTTCGTGTCTGGCCAGAGTACCAAAGGTCAATCGAGATTCTTTGTTCTTTTTCTCTGTAGCGTTAATTATTCTCCTTTTTTTATTGCCGCGCGGCCAGAAGGGAATTCCCCTTCGAGTATTGCTGCAAAATGAGAATCAGCTAATTCTTTCATTATCTATTATATTGATAATCTTTGTTTGTTTAGGTAAATAGGGTGCATCCGCGAGTTCCGCACATTCTTTATACTACTACTTATGGGATTTGACTGACAGTTACGTTACTCATTGGATTTTTTTTACGTTGTTTTCGATTACGACGGACATATTCCGTCACCCCTAATCGCCGTCTAGTTTGCTTGCTGGCAGACTTCCTGTCATTTTCCCCAATTCCCCTCACCACGTGCCAATGTTTTCCTACTACATTTTTTTCCGCAGTCGACAGAGATTGACCCCTTGCTTGCAACGCTGTAAGGGAACAGCGTGCCTATTATTTTCTCAATTGTTTTAGATATTGTTGACACCTACTAAATTCGGTGCCTTCTCAGACTGGTTATACTTATTGATAGGCTTTGTGTTTTAATTCCTGCTTGTATTGTTATTTGGTACTAGTTTTAATCGTGCTAGTATATTCCCTTTCGTCGTCATGCTGTTGTGAGGTTTTTACAGAATTGGCGAATATACGTGTCCGTCATCCACGCTTCCGGGTTTCGGCGTACCAAGCTTCTACTCATATGTGCGAAGTCATCGAAACGATTTCGACAAACTCTAAAACAACGATCTGGCAATATACTTTCTGACACCACGTGCCGTCGCACTGCAACAGTCGACAGCGACAGTTCGCCGCTGTCCACCGACGAAACTACACCAATATCCGCAAACGACCATCGACCGACCGACGATCCACCTATCAGCACCAGTGCAGGCACACCTGAATTGAGTAACAGTTGTACGCCGGAAACACCTGTACATTATCGATCGAGATTTTGTACGAATTTTACTGACCAGGAACACTTTTGTGCATATGGGCCACGGCCCGAAGCTGAAGTCTACGCGGACTTGGGTCTGTCGGTTACCCTAAGTCACAGGACAATATCGACCGAGATATTGCAATTTTGAACTGGCCACTATTGTATATATACCGGCCACAAACTGGAGTTAATTTTGCCTTCACGTGAACAGCGACGGTACCACTATGATGTTTGGGCTGTCACGTGGATGAATTTGTAAATTTGTTTGTTACTTTTTGCTTAGGTTAAATTGTGTTGTGTTATTCCATTTAGGATAACATATATATTAGAAAAGCAGTATAAAACCTTACTCTTGCAACTTCTCATACTGAAGCTGAAACTGAATAGACCTAATTCATATTGGTTTGATAACATTTCAGGTAATTACTTAAATGGTCGTTGAAATTAAAAGTCTTTACTCGTAATTGTTACTAACCGATATCCTTCTTAATAGGGAGCGGGGTGACCTTTCTGTACCAAATTTGTACTCGACATAGTAAATTATTATTGTCAATCATGGTCGTATGATTTAATGGCTTTTCCCTTAATAAATTCCTAATTAATTCACTTTTCAAGAGGAGATAATGCAGCTATCCCGCTGTGATCAGTCGCACATGATATTTCGCGCTGTCTCGGATAAGAAACTACTTCTTGTTGTGATTACTCGAGAGTCGAGACTTCTATATAAGTGTAGGTAACACGTGTTAGAGATTACTTTGATTATGAGACTCTTTACGCAAACTACTGCAACGTTCTGAATAAACCATTGTATTGAGAATATATGTTACGAAGAACCTCACAAAGAGAAACAAGCTATCTCCAGATAAGTATTGTATAGCTGGGCACCAAGACGTTTGGTTAGCTATACTTTTATACAGATCACCAGATACATAAAACAGTCAATTGCTGTAATATCATTTCTGCCTTCATCAACGGATCATCATATGTCGTGGGATTGCAGTTAATTTCAAAAGTGATTTCAGTAACTCTCTTATAGAGCCGCTACAGTCTTCCTAATGTCGTCTCAGTAAAGTTGAAATTCGCGAGGCAATTGTTGATCATCGCCGCTTACTCGAGCGCTTAACGAAAGACGAATAGTGCAAACAATAGCGCTTCGCCTCAAGAAATATCTTATATGCGCTGATTGCTACGAAGCAGTGACGTGCGGTCCAATGAGGCAGGTGAGGCAGTCTCACCTGTCGTCAGGGCGAATAAGTGAAAACCCTCCATGAGTCGATGATTATTGATATTTTACATCAATCTTCATAAATAAATAAATTTGAACATTTTTTCACACAACATTATCAATTTGCATAATTATTATTCAAAAATACAGCGCGAAAGGAGAGTTGCGGCACAGGTGAGGCACGGGCGGGTCGTGCCTCACCTGCGACAATGCAATTCATCATAATAGCTCGGAATTCATAACAGCTGGTATCAATCAAATTCTATCGTCACACTGATTCCGAAAATCCAAATACTAACAGTGTCAGACCACCGGAACCCCCTCAAAATCGCCAAGGAAGGTGATATTCGGCTTTATTACAAACAATGTCATCGCAGAGAATTATAAACAATAGCCAGGTGAGGCACCAACGGATTTGCGTCATGCACTATTCGCTAACAATTGGACAATCGCAGCACAGTGAAACGCGCTATCGATTTCGGAATACAACAGTCTTGTAGGAATTATATAGTAGCGACGGCCAATACGTAATGCGGAGCAAATACATTCCCTTACTTATGTAGCTGTTATTTATTTTCCATTAAATTGTGATATGTGATAGCTACTTGCATCGGCTGCATTGTCGTTGCTTTATGCTTCGAATAATTTATAACGGTACTTGAAGAGATAGTAATTATTATCCGTCTAAACTTGCCGATTTAGCACAATAGCGACCACCCCTACAAGTATTGTATAATGTGGAATTGCAACGGCTAATAGTGTGCAAAGAAAATCCTCTCTATACCCGCTGCTGTTGTTATTCACATTTTGGATCTATTTATCAGGTAGGCTACTTTACGTGCGTGTGTGTTTGGGTGTTGTGGAGCTCTGACCCCTTATTCCCTCTCATATCTGTATATCACGTGACTTATATCTTTCTTCTCGCTACCACGTGACTTACCATTTATCAGCTCGCGCATTTCAATTACAAACTAGACTCATATCATGCGATATCCTACTGTATATTCCATGCATATTCGACCAATATATCTATCTGAGGCAATACTGTCGTTGCATTCACGTTGAAGTTGTCAGATCAAGGACTAACGCAGGGACGTGCGTCTACTACGAAAAGAGCTAAGTAGGCTATATCTACCCAGCCACACATTACGTGGGACTCAGGTTACAACTCTAGCAGGTTATCAGACGACATATCTGGTCCGCAGTGTGTGTGTGGAGGGGGGGGCGTGCCTCGGTCACCAGCCATGAACCTCACCACACGTCACTGCCACGAAGTATATCTTCATAATAGATAGAAGAAATAGATATATTCAAGTTATGTTATTGTTGGGTTAAATTTTTCATCTGAACAAGTCACACACAATGTACCATGCGATGTCATGAACAGATAGGAGGATGTCGAACGACACGCATCAGTAGCGATCGTTTTAAAGATCACCCTCGGCCAAGAGTGCCCGATGTTCACAGTTCTTTTCGATGTTGATCTTTTTGAAGCCGAGGCCCTTTCTACTAGTTCTTTCCATTCCTTTTGAGCACTTTCCTTCGTCGGGTATTTTTCTGGGCTTTTTTGTCGCCGTAAGAACGGCAACGGCGGGGAAGAGGAGCCCAGATAAACGTCCGACGGGAATCGAACCGGTTCCGTCAGATTGGTGGGCGCTTATCGTTACAATCAATCAATCACTACGCTATCTCCCCGCCGCAATTGTAGTTGGTGGCTTGCAACTGGATAGGTCGCCAGAAAACTGGGACGGACATAAATTGCAATGCGAGCATTTAGATTTCTAGTATTAAGAAGCGGTCTGGGCCTATTTGACAACAAGCTCTAAAACAGTGGTTCCTAAACGCGTATCACACGAACCACAGGGATCCGCTATAGAAGTCACACATACATCTCATACAGCAGAAGTCACACTGATGGAGCTTGAGCAATGCAGTCTATGAATATAAGTGCAACTGTGATTGGTGCTATACGTGGGAAGAACGTCACGTTTGCATATCCCCATAGTTATTACTAGGGTTGCATTTATTGTTCAAAACATGTTTTGAACAGAGTTTTAAATAAATGCCTTTTTAAAATGAATTATGTATATTTTAAGTTGTAAATTATGCTGTAATTGTGTAAATACTTTCCAAAAACATGTTCAATGAGCCTACGGACAGGACAATTGCCACCCGATATAGCCGACGTATATAGATATGGGATGGTAGGAACTAGTGCGGAGCGGATCTACAAATTCTCTGGTCCGATTCCGATTTCCATTTCTCCGGTCCGGCTCCGGCCGTCTCACGAAAAGTACTGGTCCGGCTCCGGCCGCATATGAAAAGTCCGGCCACGGTCCGGTGATTCCGTGAAATTTATAAATATTGGTCGTTTATTTTCGCACTGGCTTGGCGGTTACTTGCGTGTGGTTGGTGTGAGTCGTCTTTGAAATCAGACACCTACTTTAACTAAATATTGCAGTAAAACACGCGAATTCCTCCCAGTTTACTGGTTACCCAATAGAACACAGAAGTCATGTTTCAGTCCATAAACTCGCACATCGAGCAATCACAAACGCGGCAGGCGGTATAAAACAATCTCATACTCATGTGCAATGCGTGTACAATCGAGCGAATATTCAATATGATGGCTGCATTAAAATATGTGCACTTGATGTCTTTAGTCTTAAACTGCATTGATGATAAATATAACTAGACACGATAGGCAAAGGCGTAAAAGAAATCCTGCACAATTGGCGTAACATTGTAACAGTGCGGGAATAGGATGTTCCTAAAATTGCGTTTTATTGCTCGGCCACATCCGGGTCCGGGATCGCGTTTTTCGGAATTTCCGGAGCGGCTGCCGGCTCCGGAGCTCGTTCTCGTTGACCGGTCGCGATTTCTCCAACCCGAGACTCAAGAATCCCTGAAACAAGTTGTCATTTCCAGAGAGAGACAGACCGAGTCTTCATTTTCATCCAACCAAAATACATAAAACACAGACGGCAATGATTGTGGTACAGAAAATATGCATGCACAGTACGGGTGTTCAAAAAAAAACTTTTTTTATTCAAATTTCATCGGCTAAATTGTCAAATCGCCAGGTCACCAAAAAAAATTTGCACACCTCGTTTGACTCAATTCCAACCAGTAGGAGCCGGGGACAGTCAACTTGAAATTTCGGTAATTTTTGAAATGATAGTATTTTCAGTGACCGATTTCGTCACACCAACATGGCCAAAAATAGTGTTCCAGGTATGCCTGAAGAGGCAGGAATGTCTTGTCTTGTTTTAATCTTGACCAGGGCCAATGGTGGAGTTTGGGTGAAGTCATCGCCAGTAAACGAAAGAAAGATATGACACGGATTAGCTGGAAATTAGTCCACTTCATCGAAATAGACACGCTAAAACGACGGTTAGATAATTTTCAAATAGAGTACTTTACACACTGAAATTAACGACTATGAAAAGGAAATGAACTGATAATAAGAACGTAAAATACGGGTAAATATATTTCTCAAGTGATAGTCAATATCTGTATTCTTTTTCGGTCCAATGTATATTTCTTCACGATACAATTTGATATTATAGGATATTCTATCATTTGCTCCGCAGCACTCCTATAGTACTCTCACAGGCGAATTATAAGACCAATGGGCATCGTGACAGATCTTGCTCCTATCAAAACTTATGGTCCTCTCTGCATTTCATCCTCCACATTCGGTGAATACCATCCAATTGTACCCATATATCCTGGTAAAAATGCTTTTATTACTCTATGAAAAGAATGGGGTTCAGGTAATATTGAAAGACCAGAAAATGACTAATGTGCTTTATGAGCTCAGTGGGTTACCATTTAGTTTCCCTGAAGGTCGTAAAGCTTCGAGCACATAAAAAGCTCTAGTATCAACGCTTATGCGAAGTACCAGAAATGCTTTTTTAATTCATCAATACTATTCATTGGCTATGCCCATTCTCAATTGCAATCAGCACCATTTTTAACGACCTGGATCAGTCAATGTCAAGTAGCAGAAAAATATTCGAACACTGAGCTGCTGAGGAATGCAACTGATGTCTCTGTGGATGAGATTTTGGGAATGGCTACTTTGCAATCAGTAAAAACTTCGGATTAAGGCAGAGAGACATCAGTATGCCCCGCATAACTGGGATAGATTTCGTGAAATCTATATGGGTCCGACAAAAATACTTCTAGACATGACTATCACTTGAGAAACATATTTACCCGTATTTTACCTGCTTGTCAGCTCATTTCCTTTCCGTGGTCGTTAATTTCAGTATGCGAAGTACTCTAATTGAAAATTATCTCACCATCCTTTTAACGAGGCTATTTCAATGAAGTGGGCTAACTTCCAGCTAATATGTGTCATATCTTTATCTCGTTTATTGCCAATGTCTTTATCCAAACTCCACCATAGGCCCTTGTCAAGATCAAAACAAATGGAAAGGACATCTCTGCTTCTTTAGGCATACCTGGAACACGATTTTTTGTCATGATCGTGTGACGAAATTGGTCACCGTAAATACTATTATTTCAAAAATGACCGAAATTTCGAATTGACTGACCTCAGCTCCTACTGGTTGGAATTGAATCAGATTTGGTGTGCAACGTTTTTTAGGTAAACTGACGATTTGACGGCTAAGCCGATGAAATTTGAAAAAAAAAGTTTTTTTTGAACACCGCTAATGCACAGTATTTGGTATCAGATAGGAATGATCGATATGACCGTGAAGGTCAACTAGTCTGATCACACCAGCATCAAACAGGTACACTTGACTCCATACAGTCTGGATGTAAAAAAGAAAAGAAAAAGTGAACAATGGAAGCAAATGATCAATGAAGCAATGTCTGGGCAGGGTTGTGACCAAGTCACAAGGCTCCAAGTCACAAGTCAATCTCACTTTTACAGTTTTGACTCGAGTCGAGTCGAGTCATTTTCAATTCACCACCGAGTCAAGTCCGAGTCCAAGTCAGCGAGCAGATGGTCGAGTCCGAGTCATGGTATTATGACTCGAGTCCAAGTCATTGTGTTGACTGCTCAGTTTCCAGTTAAAGTCTTGGTAAACCCATTTTTTATAACCCTGTTTTGGTGATATCGAATGTTTCGCATTTATAATATACTAATTTTGCTCACTGTTTTTGTTCGCAATTTCAAGTACCAGTACCATTAGACGAAATTCCAATAGTGTGGTTACTGAACTATTCTTTTGAAATTACAACGAAATGTCGGTCTTGGTCGTCTCGAGTCATATGACTTGGTTCGAGTCATGCACAATGACTTGAGTTCAAGTCGAGTCAATACACAGATTGACTCGAGTCGAGTCAGTTCCGTATTTTGAGAAAATGACTCGAGTCATTACAACCCTGGGGCAAGGTAGGACAACAGTGTTAATATGACGACAAGAGGTGATTAAGTAGGTCTTTTGTGAATCTATTATAAGGCAATTCACGGATATCTTGTGCTAATTCACACCAGATGATAGGTCCTGAGTAGTCAATAGATCTCTTAGTAAGGTTGCTGTTGGGTGGGGGTAAGTAGATATTTCTCTTTGACGAGGATCTCGTGTAATGGGAGTGGACATTTTTAGCAGGTATGAAAAAGTCATCAAACACATGAGGCAAACTATTGGAAAAATATTTGTGTACAACTTTTGATACTTTGAAGCGATATAGTTCGTCAACTTGCAAAATTCAATGCTTACAGAAGTAGGGCAATAATTTGGTAGGTACGTAAAGGTACAGATGAGATCAACCGTATCGCACAATTTTGCAGGGTTCGAATTTCCGCACACTAAGATTCCGTATTGCGGGTGAGAGTGAAAAAGTGAGCCTTGTGGCACTCCATGAGTTATGTCTCTCGTTAAACAAATTGTTTACGGTGTGCAAGGTAGCTTTCGAGTAGAGTTGCTGCAGTAACCCTGATTCCATAGTGCTCTAGCTTGTATCTTAAGATTCTGTGGTTAACTGTCTCGAAAGCTTTGCGGAGGTCGAGATGATCAGAAACGGAATACTTCAACTTATTCCGAGTACTCAAGTAGTTTTATTACTTGTACTGCTTACACTTCTAAACAGATTTTGAGCGGAACTACCTATTTTTTGCAATATGGATTTTCGCCGGCTACCTTAACAACCTCTGTCCATTTCACACTTACTCGCGATCGATTCGACAGACTTCAAGTCGCTTCTGAGAAGATACATCTCCTTTGTGATATCACTGATAGCCTCTTGTCGGTCGATCTCTTCGCGTTGAATGGCTGCGACTTGTTCGATGACTTTCACCAAACTAACATCGGACTGTTGAGAGAGAATATTAAATTTGAGCGCGGCAAACATTTTAGGGATGCGCGGACCGGAGTCGCATAACTAGAACTAGTAAACTTTTAGCTTTTCATAAAGAGATCAGTATGGCAGAATTGAAAAAATACAACAACTATAAATATCAAATATGAGTTCATTTTCATAAAAACAAGAGTGGAAAATGTCTGTACAGGGACCTAGACTCGTTTGGCACGATACAGTTTTCCTGTAGCACGTCCAGTAAAACCAGATATTAGATTAGAATTAAAATTATAGCTACACGTATTTTTTCCAAGTTAGATGTGAATTCTAATGACTGAATTCGAAAAAACTTTGAAATTGAATTCAATTCCTAAGCAGGAGAAGGGCAAATGTCTGTACAGCAAACTTGATTCGTTCTGTACTGTACAGCTCCTGTAGCATTTTCAGGAAAACCAGAAATTAGATTAGAATTAATATCATAACAGCTCATTTTTTCCAAATCAGATTGGAATTAGACTACCGTCATTTAGTTCTAATTAGTCCAATTATGCAACTAGTAGTTCGAGTTTGGTACGAACCTGTTGTGGTGATTTGCCTTCAAAACTCGCGAGAATATTGCTGAGCACGACAACCCTCTCATCAGTTCTTTGCAGTCCTGAAAAGAAAGTATAGTTGGGAATTTGGGATCACAAACTTCTTATCTGGTGCAGTCAGTACCAAGTACTTCTGCACGCTTCCAGACTGCTTCAACTTGGGCACGAATAGTTTTTAGGTGAAACTTTTTACACTATATATTTTAAAAGCAGAAAGTCACTGTCATAAGAACCGCGTGAAATAACTCCTGCATCCCAATAAATGCCGAGTATATTTTCAAATATGTCACCCATTTGTATCGACATTAGTCATTTCTTGTTAGTCCCAAAGATAGATCTTGCGATTTCGAAGTAGCCACCTACGACGAGCTCCTCAAAGCATGCATACCCTCTACCAAATCTTCTTCACAAAACTATTTACTCAAGTACGTTTGAATCAGGAGTCGCCAACATGCAGCCAGCGAGGTCACATTTTGCGGCCAGCGATCTGATTTCAGATTTCGGAAGAGCGTCAGGTAAAGAATTTTGAAATGCTAAAATTCATTTCAATTTCAAAATATTCTTGTACAAAATGAGCTATTCTCCTGTGCCTAACATCACTATTCCTCACTAGTTAGCGTTGGCAACAGCATTCCATCAAGAATGAATCAGCTGATATGAATGGGCAGGGCATATTGTAATGGCCCAGACTCTGCCAAGACCGAGAGGTTTAGAAAACAGCTTAGGGGTTTCGCCACAAGATCAAGCTTTACGAGTAGATAGTTTTCCAGTTGGTACCGTGTGTAAGATTTGGCTCGATTCAAACTGGTAGATCTGAACACACAGATACAATAAATAAAAAAGATGTTCAAATCTTACTGTCAACCCCATGAAATTATTAAGTTGTCTAAAACAACGGCGCTTAACAATTTTTGCTCACTTTCAACCAGCAGAAGCGAAGTTATTGCAGTTGAAAAATTCTGGATTTGCAAAAATAGCCTGGGAGGTAGGTAATCCCGGAATCATTAATGACAAACTCAAATAATTTCGCTTCTAGGGGTTGGAATTGAGTCAAATTTAATTTGCATTGTCTTGGTAGATAACTCAACAACTTCATGGGGTTGACAGTACAATTTCAATTTTTTTCAAATTTTTTAATAATCAACTTGAAATTTACAACTCCTGTGCGTTCATCGTTCACATCTACCAGTTGGAATCAAGCCAAATTTGGTGTGCTGCATTTTTTTAGGCAACCTAACAATTCAATCAGTGAATCCGTGGAATCCGGAAAAAAAGTTATTTTTGAACAACCCTAGTCCCTAGTCCATAGTTCAAAATTAAATTGATGAATATGATTTGTGATTCTTTATTAAAATATTACTCAATTTGTGGTAACTACGCCTGTCGGCCATGTTAGAGAGCACAGCATTGTACTGAAAGATTCAAAAACGTTTTTGCTAATTGTATCGCCTATTTTGTCTTGATATTGCGTTCTTGTGGCCCGCGGCCTCTACAAAATTTGAAAAGTGGCCTGTGACATGTTTGCAGTTGGCGACCCCTGCTTCATATCCACATTTTCTATTTCCACATGAAGTGGTTTTGACACGTCATGTAAATTTCTACTTTAACTTGTGATTGAGTAGAAATTTACCACATCACTTCTACTTGAGCATCAACGCTGACTTTTGACAACTTCTGCTCGCTATATTCTCAGAAAGATTGCAAGATTGGCATTGAAAATACAAACTTTCAGAAATCGAGGCAACCGCGTTGAGAACGGATTCGTCCGCAGTCGCTTTTTCCGGATCAGAATTTTTCTCCTAAAACACAATAAGAGTCACTCCAATGTGACAGCAAAGTCCGCGAAAAAACAACCTTCAGATCTGCGATCTGTTTTGTCACAATTTCCAGACTTTCCGTGAAACGGTTTTGCATTTCCCTTGTCGACGCCTGCAGCCATTTTGCAGAGTTTTCGGAGACTTCCTAAAAATAGGAGATGTCAGTAAAATTTCGGAACGTTTTTTTTTCTGGATAACCCACCGAAATCTGTCTGTCAAGTTCATCGATGCGGGCCAAAGTTTTCTGTCTCAGATCCGCAACCTGAATGATAATTTGTGGTTTTAACTCGTCAAAATTGAGTACTTTAGTGATTTGATTATGAATCGAGCGCTAGCGATTTGTATTGCATGCTTCGTATGTTGCGACATGACCAATCAAAGTTTACAGAAGACAACTAGATAATTCGAGTTGTCTAGTGCGACTAAATTAGAGCAAAATACCAGTAATCTAATTTGTTGAATGTTTCTATACTCTAATCAAACTTATTGTTCCCTTGAAAATGCCTCATTGTCCGCGGTTTTGCAACAAAATAAAAATAACATCCCTCTCGCACAGAGAAATCCAGTGCCAAGCCGCCATCACATTGCTTACAGTTACAACCTACAGTCATAGTAGTTATTGTGACAAGAATAATAACCATGCTGGAATCGTAGCTGCGGACAACTTTCTAGTTTCGATCTCAAACAGAACAGCAGCGAAAAAAATGAGATAGTTAGTTACCACAGGCTCGTTCGGTTTTATGCCCTCACTTATTTCAGAAATTCTAATCCCAATCTAATTTGGTAAATACTGTGTAGCTCTAATACCAATTTCAATTTAATTTGGAAAAAATTGTGAAACTCTAATTATAATTCTAATCTCATTCGAAAAAGCTGAAAATTTTCTAGTTGTCCAAGTATGGTTTCCAGGCTTCCACAGTGGAAAACAGTCTCGAAACTAGAACTCTCGTGGATAAAAAACTGTTAGTGGCGAAAGAATAATCTCTTACAACTGGACTAAAATCATTACAATTAAGACTCGACTCCGATTACAGCACTACAATCATTGTGCCATGCCCGAGAACCACTGAATTAAAACATATTGACTTTTTAGGAAATTTTTTTGCTGATCTTGGCTACTACGATTTTAACCTTTGTACCTAACTACGATAAAACCCAAAATTTACCAACATTGCCGGATTCCGGTTCTTTTCTTTCGCCGTCCAATTTTTCCAGTTTATCTCGAACATGAACCACGGTAGATTTGATAGATTCTATCGCTGACGACAACCTAGTTTTTTCCGCCGTCAAGTCGATGGCTTCTTGCTGAACCGAAGAAATCTGAAACACCAGGCTCGATACATGAGTGGGGTCGACTGAGGTCAAAGGCAGGGCCTGGACAAAACAGAGTTACCCATTGCATCGCACTTTGTGACAATGCTGCAGGGTTGTAATGGCTCGACTCGAGTCATGATTTTTTGGTGACTCGAGTCATTTTTTGAAATGCGTAAAATGACTTTACTCGAGTCAATTTTTGTATTGACTCGACTTGTACTCGAGTCATGTGACTCGAAACTAGGACGGACGATACAGACCTTTCGTTCCATCTCCGAAGAATAGTATAGCCATCACCAGGGCAAGTTATTGTTGCAGTCAAATCCGAGGAAAGTTGCATTTATTTTTCACGAAAGTAGCCGTAAAACGTTGCATTTATTTTTCATAAATATTGCATCAAAAAGTTGCATTTACGGATATTTCCTTGAAATTATTAGGGTATAAGATACTCAAATCGATCCGTATTCCAGGCACTGTGGCAAATGTCAGTGTTGGCGACTTCAACAAAATCAATAGCCTGAAAAAATTGACCCAGTGAAAATATAATGTGTGTAAAATCAGAAAGGACCTCAAATTTAAACGCCAGTGAAATAATCCAGCGAACTATTTACATATAGTGCCAAATATTTCCAGTAAAAAGCTGATCGCAACAAAAATCGAAAACTTGTTGCAAAAAGTTGCAATATAAGAGTCCTCCAAACAGCTTAAACCGCCATACTACATAATTTCCAAGTATTTAGGAAGCTGCGTGAAGCTGTAAAAAAAAGCTGCAAAAACTTGCCCTAGTCATCACATGATTGGTATTTCGTCTGTTAGTCCTGATACTTGGAAAATTGGGCCAAAACCTGATAGGACTGACGAAAATTATGATACTATGAATGTGAGCCATTTTATATCATTCGAGCAGAGTTGAAAAAGTGGGTAGAAATGGATTGTAAACCCAAAACTGAACAGTTAACATAATGACTTGGACTCGGCGGCGAATTGGAAATGACTCGACTTGACTCGAGTCAAAACTATAAAAGTGAGATTGACTTGTGACTAGGAACCTCGTGACATGCTTACAACCTTGCAATGCTATGGGTTGATTGTGACTTCGCAGATATGTCATTTCCAGTAACGTGCATAGCTTTGTACTACATGTTTCGTATGTTGTGATACGACCTACCGAGGTTTCAAGGCTTTTACAGTGGAAAATAGTGGAAAAATTTTAGTTTTCATAGTAAATTAACTCTTAGTGGCAAGGAGCGTATCATTTCAGTACTCAATAAAATGATATCTCACTAATTCGAATCATTAGAATTAACATACGATTCGGATTCATTGTTCTCAGCTGCTGTCAATGGTCAACTTACCCTTTCGGCCTGTTGCATGCGAGCTTCGTTCAAACGTTTGATTTCATTCATGAGTCGAGCGATTTCCGACTCAAAGTCGAGTCGCATGGACGACTCCGAACTCTTTACGTCTTCTACCTGAACCAGAAATTTGGATTTGGACACGAATTCTGATACTTATCGATTTGTGATTCTCAAAATTGAAAAAAATTCAAAATTAAATTCGAGTTCAGGATTTGGACCCTAAAATATTACATCTGATCACTTCCAATCCCAAAAAAAGTATCACTGTTTTCACAAAACATCAGAATCTCAGCATATTGAGGAGTATATTAATATTGAAATGAGCTCAGATATTTCGGCTGACACTCGTCAGGGGTAATCGTCAGCAACTAGTAGACTATTGGAAAGAGCATTGCATACTAGTTTCGGACGATTACCCCTGACGAGTGTCAGCCGAAAATATTCAGCTTTATTTCAACATCAATAAACGAATCAATTGTACACTGTAGTTCCGTATCACCGAGAAGCTCCTCAACTCTCAGAAAATATTAATAAACTGTAAACGCACCGTTTCCTCCAAATTCATCACTTCCTGTTTCAATGTTGTTTGATATTTTTCTAATTTTGCGTCAATCTCGTTCACTTTCCTTGAAGCATCCTGAAAAAAAAAAACGCGAGTTGATTTGAAACCACAATATTTTCCGTCCCTACCTTGGTGGTAGTAATCCAAAAACTATATATTTGGATTCGAAGTCATATCTTGCATCGCTTATGATTAAGGCTGGGCATATTGATTTGAGGGGGTTAGCGAGAGAGGAAATTTTCTAGTAGGTTACTAAAACGACGCTGTCCTGTCCACTAAAAGTTAATGATTCAACATTAAAAATAGTTTCGATACTATTTGCCACTGTGGAATCCTGGAAACCTCGATCGGTCGTATCGCAGCATATGAAACATGTAGTAAATAGCTAATCACATTACAGGATATGATGTATTTATGAAAATGTGGTCATAAAATACCAGATATTCAATAATGTAATGTAGAGCTGGCATTATATGCTTTGTGGTCTCATAAAAAGGTACGTATGCTAACTGTCCACATCAATCACAGTTATGATGTTGCAAGGAATGATTATCGAATACTTGGAGCCTAAGATTCAATTCAGAATCAAATCACTCGGATACCCCGACTTTGCACTTACGTTCTTTTTCAGAGCTGCAATCTCTTTTTCCAAAGCTGCAATTCGTTCGATTTTTTGCGCGACAACTTTTATCTCTCCGGAAACATCTTTCATATCAGACATCCTTGCTCGGATCGTAGCGACTTCTAACTTGATGATCTGAATATCAAATTGATGAAAAATGAGAATGCTATGATTATGAAATGCGCCTGAATTCTGGTCGAATATAAGTCAAGCTCTTTATCCAAACCATAGGAATAGGACGTTGTATATTTTCGCGGCATATACACCGATTCATGATACACATACACACCACGAGTGCAATATCCTTATGAATAGAGTCAAGTGAGGACCGATCCCCTCTAATGTCTCCTCCTTTCTGTGATCCACTTCTACTTGATACTTTTTACAAAAAAATTTGAAAATTAGATATTCGTACTAAAAATTTCGAGGACCAATCTTATCTATGATCGATAGAACTGCTCAGTAATGCAGTACTCAAGTAGCTTGCTCCTACATGCACTACATACCCGATTGGTAACGATGTTAGACTATTTCTAATTCTACTTGACAATTAATGGTAAATATTACTTACTTTTGACACATTGAAGAAACTTTTGAAGGTACAGAACTTTAGTAGGCTATAGATTCAATTGGTTTAGGCATGTATTGAAAATCACTACTTCTACTGGAACTGCGTAGAAAGCTATGGCATTACTTGTATATCTACTTGAAGAAACTCTTAAAAGTACAGGATTTCAATATACAATTGAATGTATTCATATTGAAATAAACTCGAATATTTTCGGCTGACACTCGTCAGGGGTATACTCGTCAGCAACTAATAGAGATTTCAAAAGAACTTCGTATACGGTACATCAACAATCGCATCACTAAATATGACAAAATTTTTATGCCTGTGATGCCATACTTGGTAATACTACTGTTGATATAGAGTTCTTTTGAATTGTCGAATAGTCGCTGACGATTACCCCTGGGCCTGACGAGTGTCAGCCAAAAATATTCAGGTTTATTCCAATACTTGTCATCCAATTCTATGAAAATTAGCAAAGAGAGAAATTACTTACCCCAAATAGGAAGAAAGATGCGGCAGCTGTGGTTCCAATGATGAGAAAAAGTACGAAGAACCAGTTAAAACAAGTCATTCCGCTTCCTGATTTCTGGGCCGCGGTTGGCTTTGATTTCTGAGCCTGAAACAGACATTGGCGATTGAAGTTGGCTAATTAGTACCAAGCGCTGTCACAGTAAAAATCAAGACTTTGAATATTTCAACCATTGTAAGCAGACATAGACAACTGCAAATGCCAGTAATCTAATACTAATCTAATTTATGAAATGTTTATGTAATTTTCCTTAAAGTTTTTTGACTCCCTAATATTTATGGATTGTCATCTCCAAGTGTACTGACCTTCTCCGTCCGCGGCTCATCACTCGATCCATTCGCTGGCTTTCTCTGACGGAGGGAGCTGCTCTCTTTGGCTTTCGCCATCTTAATCAAACTTAACAGCAACACACACTTCAACCCGGCAGCAATTAAATCGACAAATCTACGACTTGAAGTAAACAGAGCGAAACGCCACGTCGCTGCAATTTGGAATCGCCGCATCTCGGTGTGCATTCGACCACGCACTATGGCTCACTGCAACAGGCCCTTGCGGCAATCACTACAAGATTGCGATACAACATACAATGACAGATTGGAAGCTGTCGAAATGACTTGGAGTAGTCTTTGAAATCAGACACTCACCCGTAAAGAAGAGGCATGCACACTGACTAAAGAGACCATAAAAGGGACAAGCGACAAAAAGACGAGATCGTGGTCCATAGTAATCTCTAGCGCTGATTGACTAGAATTCTAGCGAGTGGCAATCGGAGGGAATTGAAGTTCCTGGGTCACTTACAAGTGTCTATCTTCCGCACGAACGACGATCAACTCTGTACTGAGAATCAGGGCTAAGAGGTCGAACAAACGACTGCGCTAACAACGAGAAAAAGTTTAATTTGCAAGTTCACTACTTCTATTTGTTGTTATCTACCCATGACAGCAACATCTGCTAATAGCATATGAAGAATTGTTGCTTAAAAATCACAATGAAGCGCGTATAGTGTTTGTTACTCGGCATGCATAAGCCTCGATATTTTCATAAGCCGTACTATCAAGGGAAATATAATTTTAAAATGTAGCCTACAACATCTTTGATGCTCTTCTTGATGGGTGCTATATATCTAGGCTTACCATACGTCCTCTTTTAAGAGGATTTGTCCTCTTTTTTGACTTTTTTGAAAGTGTCCTCGGAGGGCGCCCTTTTGTCCTCTTTTTTGAGATTTTGTCCTCTTTTTTTGAAAATTTAGGTCAGATATAGAGGAAATTGCGAGTGATATGCCGCAAATTAGCGCAGAAGTGAAGCTCCGGCGGGTATTTCGGAGGGAAAAGCGGTGATTTCAGGTCTGAGCGAAATGAAGACCTTTTTTTTTTTTTTTTGGTCAACCGATCATGAAGTGGGAAAAATTTACCGGTTTTTGAGAATTCTTCTCCAGTTATGCATGTCTGAAATTTCTGAAAAAGTGTCCTCTTTTTTCATTTCCGAAATATGGTAAGCCTATATATATCTCCTATCTGCTCTTTGTATGAAGAAATATTAGTAGGGTGGATTAATGCTAGCGTGCGATCGTGCATGTTGAGGTTGCAGGATTGACTTCTCCCATACCAGACGCAGTATATCATATGTCTCTTCATCGCCTGCCCATTTTTCGATAATTGTATGGGCTCAGTGGTAAATGATTGATCAACTTCACCAAGACGTTTTGACTCCTTCCTATCTATTTTCGCTGTACCGAGTGTTATACCCTAACTCAGGGGTGGGCAATTATTTTTCTCCGCGGGCCAAATGAGAAGCAGAAATATGTTGACGGGCCGAGTCAGAAATTTTAGAATATCCAGCATATTGATTTTATTTTTAAATTGGAAGCAGTGTATTACACGAATTGGTGCTCAGTGGATGTGTTGATATTGAGGAATGATAAAGTGACGGTTATTTACCGTTATATTTTGAACAATGTTAAATATGATACATTTTGGACTCTCTTTAAACCCCTATCCGCGTTTTTATATCAATCCCAGCCCCCATCGAGATGCACGATGCACGAGATGTCTTGTATACACTAATTAGCAACGTCTGCGCCCTAATCGCGCGAAGCGCAGAATTTTTTCATGATTAATGATTCAATCGGTCAATAATATTGCTAATTGCAAATATATTGCTATATTTTTCAACCTCTCACAGCCCACGTAGTGGCCTAGGCCTACTCAGTTTTACCGCTAGAGCTGAATGAGATAGCCTACTGTCTTGATAATATTCGGGAGGGCCCGCTGGTATAATTACTTCGTTACATATTGTTATTTCGTGACCACGCGTCTGCTATGTGAAAAGATATTGAAATCGCGGAAGCGTACCAAACTAAAAAGAGGACACCGATTCCCGATTGGTATTTCTACACTGGCAAATATTGCCTATGGACAATTGGACTTTGAGGTTTTCGGTCAACATAACGGCAGTCCTTTGAGGCCAAGGTGTTCTCGCTGTCGAGCTTTATTCCCTTTGCTTAGTTAATTTGATCAGCAGTTGCAATTACAGTGCCTTCTCGGAATCCCGTGTTGGCCTAAAGTTCATTTATCTTGGTGCGTTGTGGCGCGGTAATGGCTAACGCCGAATGCCCATTCTAAAAAACATTGAATGAAGTTGCATAAACTTAAAAAAAATACCCTATAATTTATGTTCACTCGTAAAAAAATTTTGGGCGCCCGTCGAGGTCGCCACGCAATTGAGGGGTTTGAGATGCGGGAGTTACGGTCCTAAGGATAATGTATAGCTTATTGTCTTGGTAGCTGGTTTCTGAGAAGTGTGCAGCTTGCCGAAATGGCCTTGTTGATTAGCGAAGGTTGTAGATATTAACCATCTTTGAATTTCAACTTTCGGCTTTCTTTTTTTTTTGACATCCTTTATGGGTGGTGATATATTCATAGAAATCATGGGCAATGATTCACTTGTTTCGTGAATTATGGATTTGGAAACATATCACGTAACAATTTAAAACACAGACCGTGTGATGCATGATGTGACAATGACGCCAAAGAAGGTTTGGTGACTTCTTGTGACTTTAATTCTAACGGCATAACTTGCTACAGTGACTTTAGTTTTCATCTGGATTAGGCATGTGAGGTACGAATAGGCTGCGTAATCACGGTATGTTAATAGTTTGGCTTGATAGTAAACGAATTTCCGGTCCAGTTCATACATCGTATGGTTTTAGTCCAAGCAGCCATATTAAAAAGTAGGTTTGATATTTTTAAAACAGCCTTTCGCGGGCCGCACAGAATCGCTCGGCGGGCCGCATTTGGCCCGCGGGCCGCACTTTGCCCAGGCCTGCCCTAACTGGTCGATCGTTTCAGTATCGAATGTGATCATTGCATCGCATTGTGTGCCTTGAACCAAGGGAAATAATATAGAACCGCCGATCACTACTGCAATTCTTGTAGTATAGGCCTATATGTTGAGTCAATGAATCTCTAGAAAATGATACTATAGCCATGAGGAGTAGGCCTACGTTTCTCACTCGACGCCTCAGTGATTAGGCTATACATAATATATTAGGCTATACCCCGCTCGCCGTTTACCTCGTTAATATCAAACAAATAATAATTGATTCCTTGAAAGTGCGAATAGTGAAGAATATAGAATTGTATAAAATATTTCTTTTCCAAGAGCAATAATTGACAAAAGAAAGTCTGACAATCACGATGTTTCATCAACAATCTCGTAGACTTGGCTGGCGCGATGTCCACCTTCTCCGTCAGACTTGCAAGCTTCCGAAACTCCAAATCTCCTGTAATTGGATTCCGCAGACATCGATCCTCCGCACCAACCTCCTTCTCGCAACACGAACAAACTCAGACCAGCTCGCCACGCGACAGAAGCGCATTTTTCGACCGCGTCTTCTCTGGAATTTCACTCATTCGTAACAAGCGTGCATGATCGAACCGGTCCGTCTCTCACCTTATTCTGTAATTATCCATCAGATCGCCGTCTGTCGCTTCCAAACTTGGAATGGCACGCGGTTGTGATTCTCTCCAACATCCAAGACTTCGAATTTTTACTGAGAGAAACGAGGTCATGCTAGGGGTTCTTATAAGCTTTTTATACAGCGTTTATTGAACAGGAATCAACAGACAATACATTTTGCAGTGATATGATACTTAGGGGCTCCGATCGTCCAGTCATTCAGTGGAGTACGAAAGCCATGCTATATAGCCACATAGGATTGGAAACTGGTACCCATGTCATATAAATAAATTGAAAACAGTTTGAACTGGTTATTGGCGGGAGAATGGGAAGAGAGTTGGAACATCAACAGTATAATGAGCAATAATAATTAATAAACGAAATAAAAAATGAATTAAATACAATCACAATGACAAAAAAGATAAATAGGAGATAAATATTATAGGCGTCTTGTCCGAATGATAATATCGTTTTATAGAGGTTCTTGGTGATGTATTTCAAGATTGTGCGTTCATGCACCCCCTAAAACTAGTTAGAGGACTACATGCAGTAGCCTGTAACACCAATGTTCTGTATGATCCAATGCGAATAAAACAGGGCCATTTTAAGCGCATCAAGCACGAATATCTAAACTTAGGCGGTCCGTAAACTCACTTTTGTCGGCAGATATGATTTCGTACACTTCATTTGCCATAAAACCGCCTCGACCGCTCATCGGACATTCGCTCGATTGCCCAAGTGTCGTGTGTAGGTTCCGGGCATTGCCGCTGGATAGACATTCCCCGCCATCATGAAGAGCGAAAACTTCGAAGCCCCTGCCACAAACTCGAGTATATATTCGAAATTTTCCAATGTCATCACAAATCACTTCCTGATAATATTGATCGTTACTATAGAGCTGGACAAAACCGAGTATACCTGAGAGATTCGATTCTGAATCGAGCATTAGAGGATTCGAGTTAAGTATTCGAGTATCAACCATTATGAAGTCATACAAGTATGGAGGTAGAGAAATTATATAATTGAGCTCTTAGTGGAATTGGGCGTGGAATTTTAGTACAGAAAAAAATGTGGAACCTTGAAGCGGCCATCCTCGCGCATTTTCGAATGGCATCCTTCCTGCCATAATAAGCCCCGTCCAGTCGCGAAGAAGTTCCTTCCAACGACCCGACGACGTTCGGACTGCCGGCGTTGAAGCATCCGAGTCCACTGACTCGAACTGACATCGAAGCAGAGTTGACTTTATTTTACAGTTAATAATTCTATCCATTTAAAAACACCACGATAAATGGAAAGATGGGATGGTGTCGAAACGACTTGGAGTAGTCTCTGAAATCAGTCATGAGATACCAGTTTATCTTTTAACCTGGGGACCATGACTAGTTGTATGGGGTCCACGAAAGGCTATGGTGGAAACTACAAAAACATCGGCGTTATTTATAAGATCTGTCTGTATTTTAGACCTATGTCCTTGTCTTGTTTTCAGTGCTCCCTACAGGTCACAATCGCCACACGTTATAAAGAAGAGGTACGCACACTTGCACAGTGAATACGGGAAGATTAAATAAATATGATTCCACGATTCTCCGTGTCCCTGCTCGTTATTTCTCACCTTCCCAAACTACGTCCAGCTCGTACACCTGATTCGTCCAAGAACCACCGCGACCGTCTTGCCTGCAATACGACGAACGTCCGTGTCTAGCGAAATCCTGTCTCGCGTTTGCAGAGGAAGCGCATCTTCCGCCATCTTGAATCGCGAACACGTCGAACCTGGACGAAAGAATAACGATCGCTTTCAATCTCCAGTTCTGTAGAGCCTTGGATCTCTCTCTCATATCCTCAATGGAACAGCAATATCGTATTACATTATTTCTATTCGCGAACGGCATGAAACCCAAAGTCTATCTAAGTTTCTTATTTTCGTTGACCCAACTCATTTTCTTACACATGGGTGTGAATCAACTCGACTTAAATCACTTTGCGTTTTGACTCGACTTGTGATCGAGTCATTGCGTATGAGTCGACAAAGTCAAATGAATCGAGACAGTCTATATCACTTCATTCAATATCGTCCCATCAATAGCCGATACTTGGCAAATAGACTCGAAACTTCATCTGATTGCTAAATATGATAAGAGTGAAAAAAGGAGTATATAATGAATGCGAGGCATTCAATATCCCTAAGAGTTTTAAAACCGTGAGTTGAACCTGACTTGAACTCGATAATGAACACTGAACAGTGAACACTATGACTTGGACTCGGACTCGAGCACTGATTCTATAACTCTGACTTGAAGCTTTGCTCCGTTGGACTCGGAGCCGAATTGAAAATGACTCAACTTGACTCGAGGCACGACTATAAAAGTAAGATTGACTCGTGACTCGGAACCTTGTAACTTGGTTAAAACTCTGGTACATCCTATATTGACTACTTCGTAGACTCATACTATCGACTGTTACAATGTTTCCAATCGATACTCGTACAGTATGCTACTGTATATTCATTCGGCCAATACTTGAGGTGAACCGTCGTCGTAATTCTATTTTATCTGTATATTCGTTAAAGCTGCCAGACAACGCGCGTGGAAGAGTTGTGTCCGACGTCATTGCTTAGTTACGTAGGCCTATATTACTTAAGTCACAACTTAAGGAAATTCAGGCTTGCGGTCACTGCAAGTTATCAAACAACAGCACGATGCCATACGGCACCTTCCGAGTGAAATGATTTTGGTAACGCACACCTCTCACCCAGACTTGGACAACTAGATAATTCTAGTTGTCTAATTTTACTAAATTACAGCGAAATGCAAGTAATCTAATTCTAATCTAATTTGTGAAATGCTTCGATGCTATAATTCTAATTATAATCTAATTTGTGACATGCTCCTATGTTCTAATTTTAATTCTAATCTAAATTCTAAATTGCAGCGAGTTGACAAGAATATCCCTGCCGCGCAGGAAAATCCAGTGCCAAGCAACCAGGTCATTACTTACACCGTACAATCATAGCAGTAACGAATAATAGCCATGCGTTAGTACAACGCCGAAGCCGTTTCAGCTAGTGCGGAATAGTGCTGTTTGGTACAGTCGAATAGCTTCTTTTGAAAAAACAACAATAATTTGAAACTGAAATCAATTTCAGAATTTAAAAATGCTTTACTTCGCGTTTTTCCAACATCACAAATCTGATCGCCGGCGGCATGTGGCCCGCGTCTTGGTGAGTGCAAAACGAGCTTGGTGTACACTGTACAGACGGTAACGATTTTCATAGTTATAGGGACGCACTGTGATTTGATATGAACTGAATTTGATTTTTCCGTATTTATTTCTCATTCACGATTTCATTCAATCTCCAAGTTTTTTGCGAATTCAGTGATTCTAATTTTAACCTAATTTGGAAAAAGCTGTGTAGCTTTAATTCTAATTTTAATCTAATTTGGAATAATTGTGTAACTCTAATCCTAATTCTGATCTAGTTTGGAAAAATTGTGTAGCTTTAATTCT
The DNA here is from genome assembly GCF_051294905.1 of Botryllus schlosseri. NCBI lineage: Eukaryota > Metazoa > Chordata > Ascidiacea > Stolidobranchia > Styelidae > Botryllus > Botryllus schlosseri. The sequence continues at coordinate 993,318 of NC_137240.1, forward strand.
AATTCTAATCTAATTTGGAAAAATTGTGTAACTCCAATTCTAATTCTAATCTAATTTGGAAAAAACTGCGTAGCTCTAATTCTAGTTCTAATCTAATTTGGTAAAGCTAAAAATTTTCTAGTTGTCCAAGTCTGCTCTCACCCGAGTTGTGATGCGACTTTGGCGCATTTCCGGACAGCGTCCAATCTCTGGCTGTAATCTCCGTCTAGGATGTTTGATGATCCTTCCAGGGACGGCAAAGAGTCGTTCCAAACGTACGACCAGCATCCCAAGTCCATCAAATGGAAATAATCAATTGCCGCTGCTGGAAATGCGATCACGATGAGTGACAGGAAGACGCTATAGGGCTTAGCACAATCATTAGATTACTCGAATCTGAATCGAGTAGTAATTCTAAAGATTCGAGTCAAGTACTGGAATTATGAGCCTCTTGCCACGAACAGTTTTATATCATCAACGAAAATTATCGTTTCCACTGTAGAAGCCTTGAAACAGCGATTGGTTATATTCAATTCAATTCAATTTATTGCTACAATTTTCATCATTTCAGTACACCACAAGACTGCGATACAATGAAAGATAGGAAGGTGTCGACCCGACTTGGAGTAGTCATAGGACGCATTTAGTACAGATTAAGCTACGCACGTTATTGCATTGAGATGACATTTCTGTGAAGTCGTGATCAATCCGCAACATTTTGACAAAATGCAACGAAATTACCATGCATGGTAGAAAACACCAAATTATATTCAGTGTGATGTAGAACTACCAGTGTACGCGAATACTCGATCCGAAGCCCAATACTCGATTCAGAATCGAATCATTCGAGCACTCTACTGTGCCTAGCCAGCCGCAATCAACTCACGTCGTGGATTCGGAACTTTTCGCAAAGTTTCGCGATTTCTCGGCTCGGTCACGACTTGAGATTCTCTTCTGTGCTGAATCGTGACTCTCGGCCTGGCAGTCCAAGATAAAGTTCGCCTTACCACAACCGGGTCCACTATCCATGGCAGAGTGCTTGCCGGTGTGGTTGCGATCGTAGTTGTAGAGCTAGTTGTGCTTGGCTCGGGTGATGTAGTTGATGATGTAGGCAGAGGTGGAGGCGGGAATCCTAAAGAAGGAAAATCCAGTCACTCTATAGTTTGCGAAACTTGAGAAAGAAAGAGAATATTTATTTGTCAACCGTACTTATTCAATTACACATCAAAAATCAATTCGGTGAAATGCGATACACAGAAAAGCAAGGTATGAACGGAAAGATCGATATAACAGGATTCCTCAAAGTCAAGCCATCCACGACGGGTGCATCATATAATACAGAACTCGTTTCCCTAACCACTTTTAGTTTAACTAAATGTAAAAATAAAAAATGAAAATGGAACAGAAAAAAAACATAAATAAATAAGAAATTAAATGATAAAAATAAGGGTCATTAAGTCCGAAATGTTATGATCGTTAAATCTTACTTGTGTCTGAATATCGAATCTCATAAACTTGTATTGACGATGCAGTGCCCTTTCCCGTATGACTGCACAATGGCTTTCGTCTGGTGGCTATGGCAACAGCCTCGATGTCGTCCACGACCATGCATTTTCCACCATCCAACATAGCCATCGTTCGATAGCTAATGTAGCGCATAGCAATTAATAAACACGCATTTTAGACTGAATCACAAGTAATCAACTAGGAGACTAAATTCATAAAGAAAGGGTATAGGTGGTCCGTGAAAACAAGACCTACACTTCAGAATTCGGAAACCCCGTGTTAGGGGAGCTGACAAATCTCTGACAAATCCCACCCTGAATCAGCGACTCCCTTGGCACATTTCGTGATGGCGTTCGTCCTGCTCCTGTAATGTCCGTCCAATTCATCCAGCAAGCCTTCCATGGATCGGACCCCCCTGGGGGGTAAACTCCAACACCCGATGTCGCTCAGTACGAACTCTGCAACGGGTTAAATATCAGTTCAGATTATGAGAATGAGAATCGTTATTGGTCAGCCGTACAAATCGATAGCATATATACACAGCAAAATAAAATTCTATGAAATGCAATACGCAAATATGCAAGGTAACGCTCGGCAACTGAGTTATCAACGACCGAGGAAGGAACAATAACATCTCACCGTGGGTGCCTCCAGTCGCGTCATCCGTTCTGGGAGTGACTTGGTCCTCGAAAATGAACGAAGGTCGCAAGTTTGAAGGTCCTCGAGAGATGTGAGCTGGAGCGACATCGATCGAAATTAGTATTCGCAACCGCAAACAGTATAGTTTCAGTTTATCAGTAAATGGTATTATCCCTTCAAAAACACCACAAGATTGCGAAACAATTAAAAGCTGGGAAAGTGTCGAAACGAATTGGAGTATAGTCTATGAAATCAACAGTGTTGGGATGACTCGAGTCACATTTTTCGTATGACTTGACTTGACCCGAGTCACTTTGCAAAAATTACTAAATTTGTCTTGACTACACGCTTCAAAAATGTAGATTGACTCGTGACTCGCAGCAAAACTAACGAGTCAATCAGAGTCGTCAAGTAATCGGTATCGATAAAAATCGCTGTATCTTTCATATGTTCGGATTATTCTCGACCTGACTTGACATGAATTCTGACTTGACTCGTTACTGGCTTGACTTGACTCGACCCGACTCGACTTGACTCGACTTGACTCGACTTGACTCGACTTGACTCGACTTGACTCGACGTGGCTCGACTTGACTCGACTTGACTCGACTTGACTCGACTTGACTCGACTTGACTCGAGTCACCTCCAAATTTCGAGTGACTGGACTTGCTTCGAGTCACAGTACAATGACTCGAGATGACTCGAAAGTAGTGGCTTGATCCCAACACTGGAAATCAGGCACCCGCCTTTGTCTAGCACAGTGGCTCTGGTTTTCAAAATTAATTAGACACGCCCCCTTTTATGATAGTGAAAAATTTCGCGCCTCCCTTATCGTCACAGAATGCAACCAGAATGCTAGCAATCCCAGCGGATAGTTTGATGTCATGGATGGTTATGATTGGTCATGAGAGAATTCTCAAACATGAAATTCGGACATACACAGAGCTAAAAAAACATAAATTGGGATAAATCGCGCGAAGCGCGAAAAAAATATTCAGTTTACCGCAGCTTCGCGCCCCCCTTCAGATGCTTCCACGCCCGCCAGTTTGTGAACCACCGGTTCACTGGATGGCACATTCAATGACAGACAATTTATTGCTTCGCCAAAAATAAAACACTAGAGGTCGTCAAAGTAGTCGCCATCGGTACTCAAGAAGAAGTAGAAATAACGCCGCAAATTTCTATTCAAGCACCGAGAAAAAATAAGTATTTTCGGTCGTATTTTGAGAAAATGACTCGAGTCAAGTCGACACACCAAAATTTCGCGACTGGAGTCAATACTAACCTGAACAGCATGCGCTGACTAGTTTTTATTTAATAAACTAACAAAAAAACACGTCACCCACGTCGACTGGAGGCTTTGATTTCGTAAACTTGATTCGCTCTCAAACCCCCGCGCCCGTTCGCCGCGCATTCTTCCGCCCGTCCCAGCCGCGAGTATTTGAAGATCGCGTTGCTCGATGACCCGCACCAGCCGCCGTTTTGCAACACGAACGCCCGGTAACCTGGAAACGCAGTCGGACAACTAGAAAATTTTCATCCTATCCTGAATATATTTGAATTATAGAATAACATATATGCGCAGGTTTTTCAAAATTAAATTAGAATTGGAATTGCGAGATTCGTAAAAACTTGGTAATTGTATTCAATTCCTAATTAGAAAGAAATAAAGCAAAAATACATGGTTCAATCCACATCGTAACAAATCATATTTCATTCTCACAATAAGTCCGAGAATGGTAAATGCCTTATTGGTCAGTATACATAAAGCTTGCGTCGTTTCGCACTAGAGATCTCCTGTAGCATTTGCAGGAAAACCAGAAATGGGATGAGAATTAAAATAATTGTATAGAAACATTTCACGAATATGATTAAGAATTAGATTATTATTGGTATTTCGATCTAATTGCAGCCTATATAGAAAACTAGAATTATCCAGTTGTGCAAGTCTGCTCCGATAACCCACCTCGTTCCCAAGCGGCTCTGGCGCATTTCTGGATAGCGTTCTTTCTCGCGGGATAATTGCCATCCAGATGAGAGCTCTTTCCTTCCAATCCCGGGACGAGACGGAATCTGCCGTCACGCCAGCAACCCAAGTTCTTCAGCGTTATGTCTGAGCGAAAATATCACGTTATGCCAATAGTATATATACAATGTATATATAGGCGAAGCAATATGATTAGATGTACCGTCACGGCAATGACCGAGATGATAATTATATTTGCTGGACTACTAGCAAACATAACCATTGACCATGCATAGATAGTTAAGAGATCAACTTACAGCCTTCACCTGGCGTTCCGGCTGAGCAACAGATGCTGATCATACAAAATTGAAGAGTGAACGCGAAGAAACGCATCTTCTCGTAATCATAAAATCGTGCCCTGCACACGACGGATGAACAAACAAATTACCACCTCGCGAAAGTCCATAGAACGAAAATAGCCGAGTGCCCAGCAAATTATTTCAAGTCAATAACACCCACTGTCCGGTCCGATTGATTGAATGACGCAATCGAATGATCCAACAACTTCCGCGACTGAAAGTCGATCGAACTAAGTAAATCGCGAGTTTCCAAAACCCGCGAAATTCCTCTCGACGATTCCACACCAAGTTATCATTACAACCAGCAGTTTTTAAACACATATCGAATATCATTGGAGGCGGAGTTGCCAACTGCGGGAAGGCTTTCGCTGGCAAACTCTAGTATGCCTTATTCGAAATATCCTTGTATATATTAGGAGTAAGTTTGAACAGGCCAATTAAGCTTGGATTATCGTGTATTTCGATTTTCACCCGTTTACCACCCCTGATATACGGGTGTGAATATACAGTATAGGCCTATACACGATACCTGAACCTACCTCAGACTTACACCACAGTAGGCCTATATATCGAGTACAACATTTTAATCCAAATTATGCATGCAAATAGAAACGTAGGAAGGTATATAGGCTAGGGCTCTTCAAAAATGACTTTTTTTCTCCAATCGTACTGGTTATTGCCGTCGAAAATTTGGATTTGAATAAAATAGTATTTACGGTGACCGATTCTTTGTTTGTTTATTATTGTTGTGCTCACCGTAAATACTATTTTATTCAAATCCAAATTTTCGACGGCAATAACCCCGCTTCCACTGGTTGGGATTGAACCAAATTTGCCGAGCATCGTTTCTATAGACAGCCTAACACTTTCATGGGGTGAACAGAAAATTTTCAAATTTTTTATTATTTATTTTTAAATAATAAATAGAAAATTTCTTCTCCTGTAGCGAAGCGGTTACTGGCTGGAATTGAACCAAATTTTGTGTGTAGGCTTAAATTAGGTAACCTAACAATTTTATCAAGTAGCCAGTACGATTTGAGAAGAAAAGTCATTTTTGAAGAGCCCTAATATAGGCACGTTATAGGCACATATGATTTATGAGCGCGATAGATAATTCTGAGTTAGGGTCTGTTTTCGTGCATACAACCCTTTTGGCCCCTTTGGGTGTGATTTAGACTCTTTTCACTGAGAGTGTATGGTCATCAAAGACGAACTTTTTGTTCTGTAGATCAGCAAGCTTGCGGCACCACGAATTAGATATAAAACTTAACGATCTATTAGAATTATACGTTAGATCCAGAGTTAATACGTCCATAAGAACGGAAACGCATATCTATAGTATTGAATGATGAATGTTGAATGCTAATTGACACGGGTTTTGCAACGGGGAGCAGATAAAGTGACGCGTCGCGTAACCTGGCAATTCGACATAACGCAATTATCTATGTGACACGAGACATCTCAGAGGAGATAGCGTAGCGGTGAGCGTCGGAGGTTTTTCTGGGCTCTTCGTGCCCCGGGTCGCTGTTCTTGCGGCGAAAAAAAGTTTAAGAGACCGCAACTGGTGGTTTCGGCATCCTCTCCTTTCTGTTCGTTACATCGCATTGTATATCGCATTGTACTTTGCTTTGCTTTACTTCTGCAGATCAAAATATAATCTGACGATTACGATTACACCAATGTGTTTACTATAATTTGATTTCAAACAATCTCAAATACTCCCCACCTACTGTATACTACCAGTACAATATAACTTGATCTAATGCGTTGAAAACAATTTACATTGTGATCGTTGATGAAAGTAGAACGTGCCAGAAATGTGCCAATTTGCCACACAGGTTGGCAGTACGGTTGATGATCATTCCGCTACGCTCGATTTTCCGTTTATCTGGATTCCGCTTTAAGCATATCATGTCAGTATCAGAGTTGGCCATGAAATGATATCGATCGTCCATCTTACTCAAATTCCCATAATTGACTTCTCCGCTGTTTACGTTGTTTCGAAATAACTTACGAAATATCCGTATCCCGCTGATTTCGATTGAAGTGCGGTAAGTAGTAATCAATGGATTGGGCAATCATCCACCAAATTTATTCCAACTCGCATGGTTGTTTTTTCCGCTGCTCAGAAATATCTCCCGCTACGGTCCATATTCTTCCTATTCAGATTCTGCTCTCTGCATATTATGTCGGCAGTCGATGGGTAATCTACCGACAAATCGACCTGTATCTAACTAGCATGGCTGACTTTCCCGCGATTCTCCGCCATCCGCTTATGCAGATGCCGATTGCAACTTATTATGACCGTAGTAATATAGATAACTAACCTACGGACAGGCCTTTTTAATTTTTAATTAGCCCGGAAGTCTATATTTTTCGCTATTTCCTGATTTTATAGCTGCTATGGGCCTGCCGCGTATGCACATTGCGCATACCAAGGTGAATGAACGAGATTTCTGCTTTTCCGCCTTTTAGGAATCAGCACTTTTGGCTCTTTCCACTGTCTCCGTTGTTTTCGATATTCAGAATCCGTGTTCCGCTATTTCGGCTTTCCCGTCTTTTAGTGCTGCACTTGGCGCAACAAGTGCATAACACACTACACGCGACAATGGTCGTGAGAATTTAATGACATCATATTTTATGATTGCATCGCTGACATGGCCAATTTATATCAACGAATCCAGGTTCCAGGTTGACAGGGCTGCTGCTACTCACTGATTATAGTACTTAATTATACATATATGGGTATAGGGCGTAGGGCTGGTCCAAATCGAGTACGTGAGTAATTCGATAGACGTGTCGGGTCGAGTAGATATCGCCCATCATGACGTCACAACAGTATGAAACATGTGCGAAGTTCAATTATGTACTTTTTATGTGATTATACAATGCAAGTCCTGTATCACAATACAGGCAACAGACAATGCCGTGGGGTGGGTTGATCTCGGCTTCATAAATGTGTCAGTGACAGTTCCACTAACACGCTCAGGCCTACAGTTCTACAGTAAAATTATAGTATCCGTATAATATATAGTATATAGTAATATATATAGTATCAGACACCCACCTGGTAGAAAGAAGCCATGCACACTGACCTCCACAGTGACCTGTATGGAATCGGTGTCCTGTGCCTACAGTTTTATTTTTTAATTATTTTTTATTAAATTACTTTACCTTGCCTATGTATGGGATCGGTGTCCTGTCCTCACACCATGTTCTATTTTGTAATTATTTTTTATTAAATTACTTCAACTTGGAAAATCATAGCTGCTCACCTGATAAATCAGGCAAAAAAGCCAGCGATTTCAATCAGGTTACCTTGGAGGATCATGCCTGCTCACCTGACATATCAGGCAAAACGTACCGAGATTCCAGTAGGGCACACTGAATGAAAAGTAAAAGATAATATACTGGTGACAAAAAGAGAGGGCATGTTTCGTTAGGCGAGATAGATATGTCAGGTCGTGGCTCGGTAAATTTGAGGGCTGACTAATATTGACATGACATTTCAGTTCTCGAATCAGTGTGGCTCAAACTATCATAGATTTAATTTTTTCATCCAAACTGTCTCAGTCGCTTTGAATCGGCTGTAAGACATATAACTAAAATCTGACCCAGACCTACATGGGATACCGACCGCCCCGGTAGATTTCAAGATGCCAAGCCTATTGTTCACCTCTAGCGTCCAAGAACAAACTTGAAAACAGTTTTATTCCCGCTTTCCAGCTCAATAGAACCGGAACAATACTTGCCTAATTATTACATCGTCATTATCTCATGTCTGCATCTTCGTAACATACCTGCAACAATGGCTTCTGCGAGGAAAGAAAATGAATCTGAGTGTCGACCCACAATGAATTCTTTGCTCTTTGATGAAGCTATCAAGCAAAAGATATCGAAGGCCTTTAAAGCAGGCGCTGAATATTCGGGTAAGACCATTTACACGAGGAGATTAGAGTTGGAAACGGTTGAAAGCCAGAACTGGATGTTACTGACAATATATGGTTATTGTTGATTAATAACTTTATTTCACATTTTAATGGCGACTTGATAAAATTGTTAAGTTGCCTAAAAAGCGATGCATACCAATTTTGGCTCAATTCCAGCCTTTAGAAGCATTGCTATAAGAAGATCAAGTTTTAGATTTATTGAATAAAAATGAGAATAAAATTGAGAATACTTTTCAAAATTTAATAGCATCCCCATGGAATCGTTAGGTTGCCTGAGAACGCTACATACCAAATTTGGCTAACTCCAACCAGTGGAAACGAGTATTTCAGCAGAAAATGTTGAATTTGAAAAATAATGTCACCGGATGTCAAATTCTTTGATTATTTACGATAGTCCCACCCACCGTAAATACTCTTTTTTCAAATCCAAAATTTTCTGCCACGACAACTTTGCTTAAACTGGTTGGAATTGCAATAAATTTTATATATACATCGATTTTCTTAACAACCTAATATGATATTTATTTTTATTTCATAAATTAAAAAAATTTTCCTTTTCTATCAATGCTTCTATAAGGCTGGAATTGGGCCAAAATAAGCGTGAAGCTCTTTTAGGCAACCTAACAATTTTATGAAGAAGCCAGTCAAATTTGAAAAATTATATTTTTCGAACAACCTTCATTTTTACATCTCTTCCTAAATTTGCTATCAAAAATTAACAAAAAATGTTCCAAAAATACTTATATCAAATTTTTTACTGGTTGTAATGCAGCTAGGCTAGCCTTAAAGTGCGTGTATTGTCAATGGTTATTATTTAGCCTTTCAATTCCTAGATGCCACTGTGACCGTGTCTAGTCGGCCATTCACCCACTGTGTCGTGAAGAATTTCATATCCGATCGCGTTGAAGATAAAGGTTTGTATGCTAATATATTGATATCAAAACGAGCCCGGATGAATATGCTCCTGAAAATGCTACAGAAGAACTATATTGTGCAAATTGAGACAAGCTTGATGTACAGACGTTTGCCATTCTCTTGCGTGTGAGTGTTTGACAATGATTTGATATGAACTGAATTTGATTTTCTTTTTATTTATTTCTAATTCCAAATATAATTCAATATCCCAAGTTTTGCGAATTCATCAATTCTACTTCTAATGTAAGTTGAAAAATCTCTGTAGCTATCATTCTAATTCTAATCTAATTTGAAAAAGCTGGAGTTTTTCCGGTGCTGCAACTCTGACTGGTTGTATTTGTAGGAGAGTTTCTACGTTTGTTGAAGCTGGAGCTATCTCAGCAAGATTCCAATATCAAGTCGAACGATCTTTACAAATTTTCTCAGAGCGACGAACTGATGCTACCGTCTAAAGGTGCGTGTAATTTTAATGCTTGTTGCGTGAAAATCGTTACATTTTGTGTGGCTTGTTCAGATCACGGGCCGACTAAGAATCGAAAGCATTTGAATCCTTTGTGCTCGCTTTTTCGGAACGCCTTGTTGCCATGGATGCGGGAAATTACGTGCGCGGATCTAAACGACTCTATTGACATGTTCTATGCGCAATACAAATATACGGGTTGGTCTCTTCGGCAGATTTTTACAACTTGATAATTCTTGTTTAGTAATTAGACCAATTATAGTGAAATGCTGATAGATTAATCATGAATTAATAATGTGAAATGTTTCTATACTGTCATTTTAATTTTAATCTAATTTGTGAAGTGATGCTATGCTTTCATTTTAATTGTAATCTATTTTGTGAACTGTTCTGTTTTTATTCTCTCATTTTAGTCGTAATCTAATTTGTGAACAGATGCTGTGCTCTCATGCCAATTCTAATCTAATTCTTGAACTGTTTCTGTCAGACTTCGACAACTGGATAATTATCTAGTTGTCTAATTTCACTAAATTAGAGCGAAATTCCAGTAATCTGATTTCAATTTAATTGGAGAAATGTTTCTATGCTCTAATTCTAACTCTAATCTAATATGGAAAAAATTGTGTAGCTCTAATTCTGATTTTAATTGAATTTGGAAAAAGCTGTGTGCCTCTAATTCTAGTTCTGATCGAATTTGGAAAAACTTGTTCTAATTCTAGTTCTAATCTAATTTGAAAAAACTTGTGTAGTTCTAATTCTAGTTCGAATTTGGAAAAACTTGTGTAGTTGAACTACAGTAGTTCTAATTCTAGTTCTAATCTAATTTGAAAAAACTTGTGTAGTTCTAATTCTAGTTCGAATTTGGAAAAACTTTAGTTCTAATTCTTATCCTAATCTAATTAGTAAAAGCTGAAAAATTTCTAATGGTCCAAGTCTGGTTTCTATGCTCACATTTTAATTGTAATCTAATTTCTGGTGATGACACTTGATGCATTTCTTTCTGAAACTAATAATCGAATTCAATTTCCTAGATTTCACCTATTCGGTAATTCTAAATCTAATTTGGAAAAAGAGGGAAACGTTCAAGTTGTCGAACTTAGCTCCTTTTTAGTTGATGTGTCTACTTTGCTGTTATTTATTTTTATCGCAGACGTTCTGCTTTGTCACGACGATGAATTGGAGGACCGACGGATCGCTTACATTTTGTATTTGTCGGAAGATTGGAAGGAGAAAGACGGCGGTTCTCTCGATCTCTTTTCAGTGGATGGTTTGTCAATCGAAGACAACTTTGTGCTCGTCTTATCAAACAGCAGTGTTTTTTTTCAGAAAACGGGGATCCCGCAGAAATTGTAAAATCTCTCGTCCCCTGTTTCAACTCGCTTGTTTTCTTTGAGGTTTCGCCGGTTTCATTTCATCAGGTGCGTTGAGGCCAAGACTTGGGAGTGCTACATAATTCTCGTCCAATTAAAATAACTAAGTTCTCATTTTAATTCGGATCTCATTTCTGGATTTCCTGAAAATGTTACAGGATGAATGTATCTTGCGGACCGAACCAATCTTGGTGTGCAGAAATTTGCCATGATTTAATAATGAAGTTAATTCGATTTGTCCGTGATTTAATTCAATTTCCCAAGTTTTTGCAAATTCAGTCATTCAAAATCCAATCAAACTTGAAAAATTGAACTGTGCAGCTATCATTTTGAGTGTAATTTGATTTGAAAAACACAAATGTGTAGCTATAATTCTAATTCTAATATAATGTGAAAAAATCTGCAGCTATAATCCTTATTCTAACCTAACTTGAAAAAAAACGTAGCTATCGTTCTAATTCTGATCTAATTTGAAAAACTGTGTAGCTGTAGTTCTAATTGTAATCTAACTAAAAAAAATGTGTAACCATCGTCCTAAATCTGATTTGAAAAAACTGAAGCTGTAATTCTAATCTAATTTGAAAAAAAAATGTGTAGCTATCGTTCTAATTATAATCATTCATTCAATTTCCAAGTTTTTCAATTTCAATTATTCCAATTCTAATCTGATTTGGAAAATAACTGTAGCTATCCTTCTAATTCTGATGTTATTTGTGAAAAACTGCAGCCAAAATACTTATTTTAACCTAATTTGAAAAAACAACAACGTGTAGCTATCATTCTAATTCTAATTTGATTTGGAAAACCTGAAAACTTTTCATTGGTACAACTCAGCTGAGGCCATTACTAAAGAGCAATGTTGACGAACTGTACTTATCAATCACGCTTGCTGAAATCTGTTATTGCTCTTGAATATGAAATTTGTTTTACGCAGGTTTCCGAAATCCTCTCCAAGACGAAAACGAGAATATCGTTAAGCGGTTGGTTTCACGGGACGCCTCTACCACGACCGCAGCGGCCTCCTAGCCCGAAATGTCCTGCCATCACATTTTTGCCTGCACAGCCCGTATGTAGATTAGCCTATTGACCTGACTACTTTGTCGAATTTTATTAGTAACGTGCTAAATTTGTAAGGCTGTAGAAAAACGATGCACATCAAATTGGACTCAATTCCAAGCTGTAGAAAATTTTACATTTATTATGAAAACATAAAAAATAAGTTTTCAGATTTTCCTGGAATAGTATTTATGGCGGGATATTATATTATTATTAACTATTAATTTATACTAAATAGTGCCATACTAAATTAATATACTCTAATAACTTCTACTGGTTGGAATGCAGCGAAATTTGTTATACATCAATTTTTTAGACAACGTAATTTTCATGGGTTAACCTACCAATTAACTTTTCAAAAACAAATGATTTCATACTAAATCTAAATACAGCTCCACGTCATCCGGTTTGATTTGAGCCAAATTTGATGTGCACCGTTTTTTTTTATCCAACCCAACAATTTTATCACGCAGCCAGTAAAATTTGAACAAAAAGTTGTTTTCGAACACTCCCAATGCCCATACTCTGCAGATATATTCTCCATCTTTACTTTGTGTCAGGATGCCGATCTTCTCTCTCAATGGGTCAATCCGAGGTATCTGTCAATTGCGACGCAGGCTACCATTCAGGAACAGTTCGAAGCGACTTCGGAAATTCAATTGCCAGAATTTTTAATCGTGAGTGTTACAAGTATTGACTTCTTGAATTTCTCAGTGAGACCGCATTAATTGACATTTGCTACCCTCAAGCCCATAAGAATGAACCGTGATTTGTAATTTACCGGAGCTTGATTCAGTGGCTGATCTTTCGCAAACTCAGTAATTCTAATTCTAATGTAACTTTGAGAAAACTAGCTATACCATCTGTGCACTGTGCAGCCATAATTCTAATTCTACTCTATTTTGGTGAACACTTTGTAGCTGTAATTCTAATTCTAATCTATTTTGGGAAAAAACTGTAGCTGGAGTTCTAATTCTAATCTAATTTGGGAATAAACTGTGGCTATAACTCTAATTTTAATGTAATTTTGAAATAACTGCGCAGCGATAATTCTAATTCTACTCTTATTTGGAGAAGACTGTGTAGCTATAATTCTAATTTTAATGTAGTTGTAATTCTAATTCTGCTCTAATTTGTTGAAAACTTTGTAGCTGTAATTCTAATTCTAATCGAATTTGAAAAAAAAAAACTATGTAGGTAATAACTCCAATTTAATCGAATTTGGTAAAAATTCGTGGCTGTAATTCTAATTCTAATCTAACTTTGAGAAAACTGTAGCTATAACTCTAATTTTAATGTAATTTTGAAATAACTGTGTGTGTGTAGCGGTAATTATAATTCTAATCGAATTTGGAAAAAAAACTGTAGCTAATAATTTTAAATTTAATCGAATTTGGTAAAAATTTGTGGCTGTAATTCTAATTCTAATATAATCTGGAAAAGTTGAAATTTTTCTTCATTGAACGACTCTGCTAATGTCCGACACCAATATTTCTTTGAAAATGGGATTTCGTCACTCTAGTAGAAATTGTTCTTTTCAGGCCGACAGATACAAGCTTCTCACCGAGTCGATACTCCATTTGTCGAGTCACAACGAGTTTTGGGATCAGCGAGGCCCCGCCAACAAGAGAAACTATCTTTCGATGAAATTTGATCAAGATTTCGAACTGTACGATTCCGAAACGCCCGTCTCGACGTCAAAATCGTCCGTCAAAGTTTTAGAAGTGCAATCAGGGACGGAATTGAAGAAGTTTTCGGTTTCGTCGGAAACTATGAAAGCCTATAATCTCGTGAATGACTTCATCCGACTTTTCTGTTCCGAAGAAATGTTTCTTTACATGTCAAATGTCACAGGTGAGAGGTTATGTAGACTTGTCAATCAACGTTTTATTCAATTACTTTCTATGAAACTATGCTGGAGTGGTTATTACCTTTTTGTTAGTGTCGAAATTTTTTTGCAACCTTTACCAGATTTCGATAACTAGATAATTGTAATTGTCCAATTACACTAATTGAAGTGATATAACTTCTGTATCGTACGAAACTAGCCAAGCTTGCTGTACAGACATTTGATATTCTCATGCTTGCGAATATGAACTATGATTTAATACGAACTGAGCTGCACTTAATGTCCAAGTTTTCGCGAATTCAATAATTCTAATTGTAGTCTAATTTGGAATGAAACTGTAGCTATAATTGTAATTTTAATCGAATTCGGAAATAACCGTGTAGTTCCAAGTCTAATCGAATTCGGAAAAAGCTGACATTTTTTTAGTTGTGGAAGTCTGCCTCTAACTGCGAAATTTGGGAAGCTGACCACTGAACAATGGTCTATTATTGTTCGTGTTGTGCATAAGGCTATTGTGTCCTGCTGATAATACAAAATAAGAACGTCTTTTAAGCAGGGTGATTGTTTTTTGACATGTCAAACTAAATCAAAATTGTAGCGTTATGTCAAAATATTTTCAAAATTGTTTACAAAGTCGTTCCCTTGAGAGGTATATTATAAATGAGAATTATAGTTTGAATACCTTTTTCCACGGTGGAAGTCTAGAATCCTCGGTTGGCCATATCGCAGCATACAAAACACATCGTGCAAAGCTACGAACATTACTGAAAAAGATATATCTGTGAAGCCGTTATTATCCCGCAGCATTGTCTCAAATTGGAATAAAGTTCGCGCAGTTGCATAATACCAAATTATCCTTTAATGTCATGTAAAACTGGCTTTATATTCTTTGTGGTAATAACGGTGGTAGCCTACATATTTGAACTTTTCATATCCATAATCTTACGATGTCAGGATGTGTGATGCTGGAGCTGAAGCCTAATATTCAATTCCGAAATGAGTCGGTCGGATTCCCGATTGTTCCCAGCTGTACTGATAATGTAACTTCTGTTCTCATTTTGGGTTTCAATTGACAGATTGATTTCTAAGAGTGAATGATTGAAAATTTTTTCTCATGAGCCAGCCGCGAGCCATGAGTGTAAACGTTACGTTTCGGAAACGATGATATTTTATTATTTTTGTATTCAGGCCTATCTTTTCATCCAATGGCTGCCAATTTTGACGAGTCGTCAGGCTGTCAGCGGGAAGACGACTCTGCAAGTTCTGCGAAACGTACGAAGCTGGATAACGAAGAGAATGTCGCCGGTCTCAATTCGAAATGCAGGTATTAGCCCATGTTTGAAGATACCCCTTTTTGTCAAATTTTACTGTCTGCTGCACATCTTGTCTGATCTGTAGAAGGGTATCAATTGTAGAATTACCCACCATAAATACTGGTTTTTTAAATCCATAATCTTTCACTCCAATAATTCTGCTTATGCCGGTCAAAATTGAGCCAAATTTGTTATCCGTCGTTTTTTAGGCAACCCAACAATTTTATGCCAGGGAAATTTGTAAAAAAAATGTTTTATTTTGCAAAAATTTCCAAACGCAAATAACTTCACTTCGATGGGCCGGAATCGAGCCAAATTTGTTGTGCATTGTTTGTGAATTGAGCCAAATTTATAATGAAACGTTTCTAGGAAACGTCAGAATTTAATGGGATAGGCAGTGCAATAACGTGTAAACCTATTTCCAGATATGAGATCAGATGTTGGTCGAAAGGTTCCTACACGTTGATTAGCGACGACAGCTCCGAATCTGGAGAGTTTGCGTTGGACGTCAATCTGCAATCTGGGGCGGAAGGTCAGTCTATGAAACGCGACAGGCAGAAATCTCTATTAATAATTCAATTTGATAATTCATAAGAAAAATTTGATTGATGAAAATTATCATAAATTTCCTTGTATTTTTCAGGCTGGGAACAAGAATTTGGGGGTTTTGCGTCGTATATTGCACAAGGGGAAGATGTCGAGGTGAGTCGTGACTTAGTCGAGTCACATTTTCAATTCATCAAATATTTGGCTCTGCTTCGGCCACAGACGTGGTTCATTTAATGGACATTTCAGTTTTCAATGATGTTTTAATCAGCGGTAACACTACGGACAAAATTCGTAAGACACAGACAAACTGCTGACCTAATGGCCTTGACTAAGATCATAAAATCATTACATGTATCCGTAATAATATTGTGCCCCGTGTATAAACAATAAAGTATTTTTTGGCAATTTTCACTACAAAACATTATTTTTTCGTTATCACACGAATAGGTGTTGGGGCCGCCTTTATAGCTTTCATACTGTATTTCAGTCAATAAACGTCAAACTGCGTACTATTTTGAATGGAGCATTCATTCTCATGTATGGCACCAATTTTGACAAGTTCTGCGTCCATCACTCGCAAAAGAGACTTTCTGAAAATATTTGATGATGATGGGCTTGACGAATTCTAAAACGTCTCGTTTGATAATTTACACGACTTGCCAAATTCTGAAATGATTCGAAATTGGTTATGGCTGGACAGTAGCGGTTTCCGATTTGGTCCCATCACTTAGTGCTATGAATTTTATCCCTCATGCCCAATTCTATTTTTTGTATTCATTAAATCGCTGCTGGTACATCTGTATACACCACAGCACAATTCTCAACTAAAATCTCATTTTCTCTTGCCAGCTGCTGACCGTCATACCGTCGAGCAATTGCCTTTCACTCGCCTACCGGGACAGCGAAGCTTTGAGGTTCATCAAGCACGTCAATCAGAAGTCGTCCAAGTCGTTTTTTGATTTTTCATTTGTCTACTCGGAGTGACTCAGTATTCAATGGTTTTAGTAAATGATGATAATGTGAATGATGGTTGTGTTAAAGTAGGGTTTTTTGGGAAATAAATTGGTAAAGAGACTAAGGTACAGAACTTCAATATACATTATGCAATTATATCATACATAACACATTGAATGTAACCCGAATATTTTTGGGTCAAACTCCTCAGCAACTACATTGCACACATTCAAGTCAAAATACAAGCAGCCTCTAATGAATAAATAGTAGTCAGCGCTCGATACCTGATGTATCGACCACCGCCTAATGCCACATCTTTCTGTTTATTATGTTACCTCTCATTGCCTTTCATCCACAGTGTGCATGCCTCTTCTCTACTCCGCCTAGTCCCAGGTGGGTGTCTCATTTCGGAGACTATTCCAAGTCGTTTTGGCACCTCCCTATCTTTTCATAGTATCGCAGACTTGTGGTGTTTTGAATTAATGAAATTGTTAATAAAAGAATCTTCAACTTTACCTTTGCCTTACTATTGTTGATCATGTTCTATTCGAAGTGCGTTTTCAAACAGGCTGGCAGTACTTGTGTGGAGAAATTCAGTTACAGTGACACCAGACTACAGTCAGTTGATATACGAATACATCTTTTTAGTTCTACATTTAAAACAAAGCAGTTGCTGATCTACCAGATACGTGTCGTGATTCTTGTAGACATGGCCATTATTAGCCCAGAGTATCATTACAAGTGTTGCTGGGGGTGGAATTTTTGTGTCGAAAGCCGCATATTTCAAACTCTAGTCTAGACCTCGCCCCGCTGAAATGCCGATCCTACCTGTAATATTTCTTACCTCATTTGTAATCCAGCTCACAAACCTTCTTAGTTGTGGATTTTTTTCGTTTGTTCATTTTAATTCTGGTTGTATTGTTCAAAAGTGTCTTGATGGAGTTTGCAAAATTGATTAGTTTAGTTCTAACCCTAGTTACCATGCTTGAAGAGTGTCTAATTCCAGTTGC
Organism: Botryllus schlosseri; assembly: GCF_051294905.1. Lineage (NCBI taxonomy): Eukaryota > Metazoa > Chordata > Ascidiacea > Stolidobranchia > Styelidae > Botryllus > Botryllus schlosseri. The sequence continues at coordinate 1,011,194 of NC_137240.1, forward strand.
GAGTTTTGTAAAGTGCCTAGGTCTAGTTGTTTTGAAAATAGAGTAGTTTGTAAAGTATAGGTGCCACCCCTAAGAATTTCACGACGACAAAACAACTCAGGACAGCAGGGTGCCACCCACGATAAGATTTCCACGACACATATATTCAAACGACAAAACACAGATCAGGACAACTCAAAACCCGACTGACTCTGCAAACAATACAGTAACTTTGCTTTCAACGTTTCCGCGTCCGTGTATTCGGGTAGCTTGAGTAGGTTGACGCAAGTAGAAGCGGAAGGTAGGCGGTCCTCATCTCCGCCACGCTGGATGCAAAAGGGAGGGTCCAACTCCTATTGAAAGAATAATACGAAATCAACCATTACCTAAACTCAACTGCATGCTCAAGTGTCGCCAGGAGTGGAGCGTTTGGTTTGCGTTTGCTGCCAAGGTGTTCCTGGACAATTATGTACTTATGCGGATATTATAGCTCTCTGGACTGCCTACTACCATGCTTTGACATCACAAAAATTACCCAACACCGATATTTCATTCAAAATATAACATCTACCCATATTATCTAGTTGTGATGTTGAAAACTTCAAGTATAAAACAAACCTTGAACCCGAGTAGTGGGGGTCGCGAACAGCTCGTCACAAACAAGAGAAATTGACTCAATTGTTCGTTGCTCAACTGCGGCAGAACTTCCCAGAACGCGACGATCGTAGGATGGTCGGCCGCGTAGCCCGCTGAAAAGGAGTGTGAGAGAGTATCTTTATTTGTCAACTGCACCAATCAATAACATACATAGCAAAAATGCAGTTGGTTGAGATGCGATATACAGAAGTGGGCCGATTTTTTTACCTAGAATACGGAAGATTTTGAACTAAAAAATCAAAATTTTGACATTTTGTGACCTTAAAAATCGTAATTTTGACGCATGCAAATTAGAGGTGTTTTACCCACATAATCTTAAAATTGTACTATTTCTCTTCATTTCTGGTTGGAGCTGTCTGTCCTTAGTAGTTTGGCCTGACAAAAACACTTTTTTGCCTCAAAAACCGACAAATTTTTACATGAAAAAAACTTCATTTTAACAAAATCTGGCCCTACGAAAAATTCCAGTAGTAGAAATATATAAAAATTTGTACTACAACGAAAGATAATTTCCTACATTCTCGTGTAGAAAGTGTCTGTCCTTGCTAAGTAGCTTGCCAAGAATGGAGAAAGAACGTTCAACAGCATCAGTTGCTGGCTGACAACACTGAAGTTGTGCGTGCACTGCTGGTGGCACACCGTGTTGCTTCATTCTGGCAATGGTGTCTGCATCACAATTTTTCATCATGCCCTTCTTGATATAAGAACTGCCCACGCAGTCTTGCTTGAGTTAAGATATTGCGGTACGTTGAGCATAACACCATGTCAACCTATTCGTTTATTTGTATATTTATAATTCACAATGAGCAGACAATGGGCCGTCTACTAACGATAGGTCTATGAAGTAGGCTACATTCTGTAAAATGTCAAATGGTAAGTTCACAGACAGTGCAAAATCTACGAAACAAACGAAATGCAGGTTGCGAAAAAGTTTGAACTTTGTGAAAATTTTTGATATTTTTTGACCTAACGCTACCATTTTGACCTAATTTTAACTTTTTTTTGACATGTCAAAAAAAAAATCGCCCTTCAGATGTGCAAGGTATGGACAGGAGGCTCGGTATAGCAGAGTCGTCAAAGATGAGCAACACAGGCCAGGAGAATTCAAACTTTACATCAAACCAACAAATACACAAATGTAGTAAAAATACGCAGCATGATGGAAAATAATCAGAAATTAATGAATAAAATAACGTCTATGGCAGACTTGCGCAAACTACCGGAACTAAAACTACTCCCTGTTCAAAACCCGCAAAGAAAACTAGAACCAACTACTTTTAAAATGCGTAACTAAAACACAAACAACTAGATTCAATTTTGCAGTAAGTCGTTCATTGTTAGTTTATCAGCATTTCGAATGGGAGTAGTTTCAACGAGCTAGCAATGGCCGGAAGAACATCACACAACAGAACACTGGTATCATAATTCACGCCAAACGAAAACCCGCATTTTCTACATGTTTGGCAACTAAATTTTTGTATGAAATGGACAATTAGAACTAGAACTCTACTCACTTTTTAAAATCCGCAACTAGAGCTACAACTACAACCACTCAAAAATCAAGAAGTTAGCTTGGCCCTAAGATCGTCAACTAGCTAGATTGTAAAAGTCTGGTCTATGGTCATTCGGCCAATGCAAATACAATTGAGCGGTAGTTTGAGAGCGGAGGGTAAAATATGATGAGTCTTACCAGAATACATCGTGTTTGACTTCAAGTCTGCCATGTCGATGGGAACTTCCGCTCCCGCTATCAAAGTCTGGATTTCTTCGTGGTCGAACATTTGCAACCAGTCTACGTTAACCACATCTTCTAGGCCCTGTCGGAAATGATAGCACGGCGACCTCATCTGTACGTTAAGCTTGTAGTTCGCCATCAAATGCATGTACCTGTAAAGGGTGTGAATATGATTTCATTCAGGAAGGGAAAACTTCCCAGAGGTCGGACAACTAGAAAGTTTTCAACTTATCTAAATTAGATCAGAATCACAGTGACTGAATCTACAGAAACTTGCTAGTTCAAGTAAATCCAAAGTTAAGGAGAAATGCAACAAAAATAGAGTTCATATCATGTAAGAATTCACTATGACAAATAGAGCAAATTTTGACACGTCAAAAAAAGTCAAAATTGTAGAGTCAGGTTAAAAAAATCAAAATTGTTTCCGAAGTCAAAATTTTTCTGCAACCTCCATTTCGTTTGTATCGCAGATTTTGCACTGTCGGTGTCATTTGACATTTTACGGCAACATATTTCAATTATTCCTACCATAATACGTGATGTAACTACTGGAATTCTTCATAGGGCCAGATTTTGTTTGAATTGAGTTTTTTCATGCAAAATTTGTCAGCATTTGAGTCAAAAAAGTTTTTTCAGGCTAAACTACTCCGACAGGGCAGACAGTTGCAACCAGAAATGAAGATAAGTAGTACAACTCTAACATTAGGTGAGAAAACACCTAATTTGCATACGTTAGGTGAAAATTTGGTCGAAATTTTAATTTTTTAGGTCAAAATCTTTCTTTTTTTACGTAAAAAAAAATTGCTCCAATCATAAGCATGAGAATCGCAAATATCTGTACAACAAGCTTGACTCGTTCGGCATGATACAATCCTTCTGTAGCAGTTAGATTGGAACAACAATGATACTTACACGGATATTTTTCAAATTCAATTAGAAACAGAATCAATGAATACACAACAACTTGCAAATTGAACGAAATCACAAATTGTTAAAAAATACCACAAAATTCAAGTTCACTTCATATCAAATCAGAGTTGATTCTGACAAGAATGAGAATTACAAACGTCTGTGGACCAAGCTTGGCTCGTTTCGCACGATACGCTTCTACCAGGGTTGTGATGACTCGACTCGAGTCCGACTCGAGTCACGATTTCCTGATGACTCGAGTCATTTTCTAATAATACGGAAATGACTCGACTCGAGTCCATCTGTGTATTGGCTCGACTTGGACTCGAGTCATCTCACATGACTCGAACCAAGTCATATGACTCGAGACTCAGACGGCCAAGATCAACATTTCATTGTAATTTCGAAGAATAGTAAAGTAACCACACTATTGGGATTTCGTCTATTGGTACTGGTACTAGAAAATGCGACCAGAAACAGCTAAAAGTGAGGGAAATTAGATATTTTAAATGCGAACCATTCGATATCACCAAACAGAGTTAGAAAAAGTGGTTTTAACAAGGCTTTAACTGGAAACTGAGCAGTCAACACGATCACTTGGACTCGACTCGAGTCATAATACCATGACTCGGACTTGACCCTCTGCTCAATGACTTGGATTTGAGTGAAAATTTCATGAAAACAAAAAATGAGATTAGACTGAAAATGAGAAACATCTCACAAGTTAGATTTAAATGACTGACATTCTGCTACAATTAGTTTAATTATACAGTTAGAATTATCTAGCTTAAGTCTGCAAACAGCCGTCCTACATGTCTTTATTCCTGTTGGTGACCGAAATGTTCTTTCCGTTCTGGACCAGTTCCGTCACCCTGGTCACACCCAGCGCCTCGTCAACCACGGTGAAATTGAGGCCCAAATCCGAGACATCGCCCTCGTAATCATGAAGGTACATCAGGTTCCTGGAAATGAGGACATTTAACAAGAGTAGGGGGGTCAAGAGCGTCAAACTAGTCAGTGTAGGGACAAGGTAATTTTCTACTCGAGAGTAAAAGTTGCGAACTCCAAGATATGTCAAAACTATGTCAAGTAGAAGTAGAAAATGTGAAAAGTACCCGAGTGGTTGGGTTCAAAAAGTATGTTCGCATACTTTTCGAAGTTACTCACCAGTAGGGCAAGTTTTTGCAACTTTTTTTTACAGCTTTCGTGAGCTTCCTAAATACTCAGCAGTTATGCAGTATGGTGCTGTAAGCTGTTTGGAGGAACCCCAAAAACTTTCCCTACTGTTACTGTTACTGTGATGACAAATTCCACGCTCAATATTCTGTTACACAACGAAGAATATACTGACATCGAAATAATCCCATATATTTTCCACCTTTCATAATCTAAAGTGTGAAAAGTCAGTAGTTTTTTCTAAAGATTGTCGAGTAGATCTGGAATCTCAGTTTAACATCATAACCAGCCAAGTATGCACCGCACAAAGTCACAAGCTACTCGAGTATTTAAGAAAAGCACAAGTATTTCTGGCGATCGCAGGCTTGACCCTCACTTGTAAAAGTCCGGATCGAGAGACTGTAAATGGTTGATGTCGACATCTGCGGACTTTCTCTGCAAAATCTTGCAAAGGAAGAACGAAGCGAACGGCAGTTCCACTTGCATACCCTCATCTATTATCTGAAAAGAATGCTCGCATTGAACAGACGATTTTGTCACCAGCAAACCAAAGACGAGCACGGATTTCGATTTGTATTTGAAAAAATTGAAGGATTTGATGATTTTGGTTGGATTATGGATTCACAATCATTTTGAAGTTGAAATTGGATTTAGTTACAAAATTCCTGATACTTTTCAATTTTGATGGGAATTTCGTGCAAATTTTGGCAATTATCAGATTTAGACATGGATTAAGACACAAGACAAAATTAAATTCTAGATGCGGGTATTAATTCTAATGTAATTTCTGGTTTTCCTGAAGTTTTCTTGCAGGACAAATGTATCGTTCGAAACGAGCCAAGCTTGGCGTACAGACATTTGCCGTTCTTTAAATCTAATAATTTAAATGTAATTTTATAGCTGAAAATTCTTTAGTTTTTAAACTCTGATATGTTCATCACATTCCGCCAAATTGGATTTTCCCATATTTACATTAATTTGCACGGTTGACAAATGCAGATTCCCAATCTCTCGCATGAGATTTCGTCAAAATCAAAGTCTCACCTTTCCCAACATCCTCCCCAGAAAGAAAAAATGCCGGTCCGCGTCCTGCATGACCAGCGCCGCATGGGGATTCGGATAAAGCCTCCCTTGCGCCGTAGACTTGAAAATGCCCCTCGTGGGGTTGAACCCGGCCTTGATTACTTGCTGCATAAACTCCCGCGTCACCCCGGCCCCGTAGCCGACCTCGTCGAGACCCATGGCGTTCACAAACTGGACGCGAAGACGCTTTCGTAGGTTGGGAGCTGAGATGAGAAAAGTTAGACTTAGAATTACAGTAAGGTAGACAGATTTTCCGAATTATATTGGAAACAAAATGATAGCTATACAGGTTTTTGTTTCAGAATTAGATTAGAATTAGAGCTATAGCTACAGTTATTTTTTCCAAACTAGATTACAATTGGAGTCATAGTACGCTACCAATTGTTTTACAAATTTGATTGGAAATAAAATGATATCCAAAGCTGCAATACATTGTAGAAAAAAAATGCAAAATACCGTTTTCCTGAGACAAGTCGTTGAAAGCGTCTTCATAGAGAAATTCTCGTCGAACTTTGACCTCGTTGGTCATGGTCGAAGAAGCAAGCCCCGCCTCCACTATGGCTCGTTGACGAGAGCTCTCGCGACCCGAACGTTCTTTCTGGAGCATCGTCTGAGAGAAATCGGTTTGATTTTACAGTTTTCTGTATTATCTGTGATTTACCTGCTCGAGTCGCAGACTATTATGAACCGAGTAATGAAAATAGAGGAAATTACTAATTATACATGCAATGTATTGCTCATATAAGGGGAATTGTAGATGTATAGCATAGCCTCAGTGTATTATGTAATACTAATTGAATATTATATTGATTTTGAAATAAACCCAGGTATTTTCGACCAAGGTGCGGTAATATTAAGGGCTAACTAGTCTTCATTAGTCAACAACTAGTAGAGAATTGGATAGACATTGTATATCAACAATCTCATCACAAAATATGACTTCATTTCGAATACTCGAGACGAAGAGATCATCCTATATCATATTCAACGTTAGGGTTACCATTTTGGACAACAGGAAAGGTAGACTCTTTTCACATGCGGCAAAAGTTGCTACAGATGACAGAAAATGGCCGACTGTTATATTTATAGAGCTTATTTTGTTAGGTTGACTAAAAAAAGGGTTATTTTACCCGACTGGACTCCCGAAATACCGGTTTTAACCTTACGTTATCAGAGTTGACTGCAAAAAGAAGGTCATTTTTCAAACTCAACTCTAGCTTTTCCCGTAAATCCTACTCTTTTTGGGCATTTTAGGCTAAAAAGGAGGACAAATTTCTTGAGAAGGAAGAAAAAATCCTCCTAAAAGAGGCCGTACGGTCACCATATTAAACATGAATATAACATTCAATTGTTTTTTGAAATCCTGTACCTTGAAGACGCTCTTCAAGTAACAATAATGATTAGTCGAAATAGTGGATGGAATACGAAACCTCATATGTTGAAACAAATTGAAGTAATACACAACCAACACACACATACAGAAGACATAATTAAAGCCTGCAAGCAATAGTTAACAAGTGACATAGGCATATATACGCCACCACGGATTAAACGCTAAAAGCATGTAAACCTTGACCAACTATATTTCGAAACTGTTCAGTTGCGGCAGACCTGTCTTAGATATTGCTATCTCAGCTTGTAATCGAGTAGATGTTACACCGTTATTTCCACAGGAATATTGTTACCAAGAATGGTTACTTCGACCAAAAATGTCACTCACTCACTCACCGTGAATATCGATACTCTTGCGTCAAACGGAACCACAAACGGCATGTTTATGAGGACTGCTAGCTGTCGCGCTTCATTCACCGATAAAACAATGTCTTCGTCCGACGAATCTGAGAGAATGCCCGAGTATCGCTCATTATTACATCAAGAGAGTATGAATGATGTGGGAAGCAACTATCTACCCTTTATGGGAGCACAAAGAATATAATTCCAGTTCTAAATCACATTGAAGATGATTTTGTACTTTTGCAAACATGCCTATTTCAAACCAAATATGGATCGATTCCTACCTGCAGACGCAAAGCTATTGGAGTTATAAAATTGGTTGCATAACAAATTTGGCTCAATTTCAACCAGTAGAAGCGAAAGTTAGTTATTGGTGTTCAAAATTTTGGATTCGAAATAATAGTATTTCCGGTGGGTGGTTCTACAATTACTAGTCGAAGAATTTCTCACGTAACTGATATGAACCGAGCCTGAGCTTTGTTGCATTTCTTTCTATGTTAAAATTAAATTAAATTTCCAGGTTGCTGCGCATTCAGTAATTCTGTTTCTGAACTATTTGGAAGAAAATTGTGTAGCTATCATTCTTATTCTAATCTAATTAGGAAAAAAAGCTGTGTAGCTATCATTCTAATTGGAATTTTTCAAACTTTTGTATTTTGTTATTTTTGAACAACCTTTTTTATATAGCAGGGTTGCAATGACTCGAGTCACTTGAACTCAAGTCATTGCGTATAAACTCGAGACTCAGACGGCCAAGACCGACATTTCATTGTAATTTCGAAGACTAGTAAAGTAACCACACTATTGGGATTTCGTCTATTGGCATTGGTACTTGAAAACGTGACCAGAAACTGCTAAAAGTGAGGAAAATTAGTATATTATAAATGCGAACCATTCGATATCATCAAACAGAGTTATCAAAAGTGGGATTAACAAGACTTTAACTGGAAACTGAGCAGTCACCACGATGACTTGGACTCAAGTCATAATATCATGATTCGGACTCGATTCTCCGCGCACTGACTTGGACTCGGACTTAACTCAGCGGTGAATTGAAAATGACTCGATTTGACTCGAGTCAAAACTACAAAGGTGAGATTGACTTGTGACTTGTGTTAACCAAACAAGTTGAAAATACCCACTGGCAAGATGGGCCGCCACAGAATTCTCATTCCCCGATCTGCGGTACCAACGGTTGGCCAGATCGTTCGATTGCGCGATCACAATGGAATTGGAGAGCCAGGAACCTTTCGCGATGAAGGCCCTTCGAGAATCTCTCGTGTGCAAATGTTTGACCAGCCTTCGACAAGTCTGAAAAATTCAAATTAAGAGTCATTGAATTAACGAAAAGAATTACACGAAACAGTATCTAGATATTGCTTCTAGGAATTAGATTAGAAATAGAATTACTTAATAATTTATTACATTCTGAATTAGAAGTAAGACGAGTTATGTTAGAAAATGATTAGAAATGAAAACAAGAGCAAAAAAAGAGCATTTAGTGAACAAATCAACGTAATTTGCGTGATTCCAAACTTATGTAATCTGAAAGCCTTGTTTAAAAAGAGAGAGAAGCTTACCCTGAAAAGATGAATGAATTTGTTTCTTATGTCGAGCTCCTCCTTACTGCTATCATCGGACTTGACCGGATGTCCAGTCGACAAAGCTTTCAACGCAGACCTTAAACGCGACAAACAATTTTCGCAATACCAGACATGGCGTGATCGTGATTTGTAATCATTACCAATTCATCGAATTTGCTAACGATTAATTTATATATATATATTCGATTTCTTTGTGAAAGGGTAAAATCTAGGCTCTTTAGCCTTTAAAATAACTATTTTTTCCAGATTACGGGGATTCACTGATTGTTATGTTGCCAAAAAAAACGCTCACGACAAATTTGGCTCGATTCCAACTGGACACGTAAACACACTGGTTTTTAATTTTTTTGAATTTATAAAAAAAAAATTCAAATTATACTGCCAACCCAATGAATTTGTTAAGTTGTCTAAAAGAATGACGCTAGACCAGGGGTTCTCAAAGGGTGGGCCATGGCCCACTGGTGGGCCACAGAGCATTTTGAGGTGGGCCACAGAGCTATTTAAAAAATTTTAGAATTAATGTAAGTTTAGTTGTATTTCTTATGTTATTCGCTATAAATATATTCGTATTATCTAATTATACGTAGGCAACATAGCTACAAAGCTTTTCATCCGACCCTGATTAGACGTAGTGACACGTATGAAGTCAGCATGTACGAATCGAAAACGTTAGGGAGGAACGGTAGCTTTTTGTACTGGCTATGACAACCTACGGCTAACAGCAACTAAAATAATTTCAAGCGTATAATAACTGGAAGATAATGCTAAAGTAGCCAAGTATTCCGGCAGCGTCATATGCCGTATGGCGTTGAAAGGGGTATGCAATGAGCTCGCAATGAAGTGAAATTGATGTACAGATTTACTGTACTTCTGCTGGCCGTATTATTGTAAGCTAACAATAGCCATAATTGCAAATTATTAGCAACTTCTGGCGGAGGTATACTGCACCACCTCAACGAATCTTAATGGATTGAGGATTCATCGGAGCGCATTGATCTTTGAAGTCGGTTTAAAATGTCCGGCCTGGAAATCATTGTACATAATGAAAGGAATGGATTGTATCATTGGATTGAATATTCTGACATCGCGACTTCAGCAGTTTCGGTACAAGACATACAAAGTACATCATGCATATTGAAAAATCATCCTTCACTTCTCTGTAGTGCCCCATCCACCAATTAATTGTTCGAAGCTGGCCCAGAATGATTATAATATTCCCCACAATAGTAGGGGAGATGTGGTACCGATGGATCAAAAATTGCAAAATGATCTCTGGCCCCCAAATCGTCAGCCGAGAATAGCAGATCTTTTGCTGTCTCAACACTTCGATACAAGCTCTACATACCGCGGACATTTACATGAATATCCGCCTTTTCAAGAATTATTTATAAACGTTTAAAGTTTGTTGCTCGAACGTGTCATCGGTCCCCACCCGGTGGGTCCAAAGGCACACGACCATGGGACCTATGAGACATACGCTCAAAAACTCAAATGAGTTAACTTGTATTGTTGTGTACTATAAGCTAAGCTACAGCAAGCCAATGAAGAATGTTTCGTCGCGACCTTCAAGAATAAAATAGTTTATATCAACTCAAATGTGGGCATAAAATCATGTTTTGATTTACGCCTAAACTTACAAAATTAATGTCACATACATATTACCCGCAAATCGGCATTTTGACTTTCAAATACCTCGTAATATCGATAAAACACCACAGGTAACTATGATTTACAGCCTATATATAATATATGGGTAGGCGAGTTTCTGTTGCTAAGTGATTAGTTGGTCCATCTATTTTGCTTGATTTGGCTATGGTACCGTAGGTCCCCCACCCCCTAAATATTGTAATTGACTTGAAAATAGTCCACTCGAGGACAGCATTGATTCAAAAAATATGTGCCATTATATACGCTGATACAAGCCCTATACTTCACATCAAAAATTATGGCGGGTTTGTTAGTCTGCAAGGGGATATAGAAAAATGCAAATGTCGATCCAAATTTACTTTACACCCCCTAAAACGTAAATCAGTCGTCACAGACCCCATAACTCACGCAGGTCGATTTTTTTGCATGTGAGGAAAGATTCTGTCAGCATGTAATTGTAGACAAATTCACGGAGTGTAATCATGGAATTATCATGGAGAATTTTTCAAGTATTTTCGGTCCCAGTGATCCATCGGTACCGCATCTCCCCTATCACTTAAGTCCCAATCACACAGTGTAGGGATATGATCATTTTGTTTCGCGACGAGAATGGAGCAGCGGACGAAAATAATCTACTTAGAAGTTTTAGCTTATGATCTACCAGGGCCGTAAATACCGCACTCTCACCCCCAATGGGGGAACTCGAAGGGGCCCAAGATTATGTCGTTGGTCGTTTGTTGGAGGATATTTATTCAACTTGAATTTTTTTTCGCGCTTCGCGCGATTTCATGTCCCGGGATATCGAGATTTAAATATGATCAGTTAGAGAAAAACAGCGCATATTTTAGAGAAATTGGCATATCGGCGCTCTCCATGACCACACATTAAACAGGATTATGACTCTAAAATATCAGGTGGGCCACAGCACATTTTTAAACTGGAAAATGGGCCACGGCCAAGAAAGGGCTGAGAACCCCTGCGCTAGACCATGTTTTCTCACTTCCAAGCGATATAAGCGAAATTATTGCACTTGAAAATATGGATTCGCAAAAATAGCCTGGACGCTTGTACGGGTTGGAATTGCGTCAAACTTGTTTTGCATCGTTTTTGTAGACAACTCAACAATTTCATAGGGTTGACGGTGAAATTTGGAAAATAAATTTTCAGTTTTCTTTTACAACAAATTCAAAATTATCAGACTCCTGCGCGTTCACATCTACCAGTTGGAAGAAAGCCAAATTTCGTGTGTCGCGTTTTGTTTGGGCAGCATAACAATTTAACCAGCGAATCTACGGAATCAAAGAAAGTTATTTTTGAACAACCCTAGTGGTCAGTCACTTTTCATATCTTTTTGCAATTTCGCGAACCTGATGTCATATTTTCCGAAATGCGATCTTGTCTCCGGAAGCGTCGTTTTGATGACAGACAAACAGACGTCGCGTATCAACGCCGCTATTGAAGCCAGATTTGGGAGGGAAAACGTCATTCGACTGGCGACACCTGGAGAATAGTCAAATTTTGGGATTAAATGAACGGAATAACCAGCGGCTCGCACCAGTCAGAGATGAGCTCGGAGACAATGCAGTTAAGGTTGTAATCACTCGAGTCATTTTCTCAAAATACGGAAATGACTCGACTCGAGTCAACCTTTGTATTGACTCGACCGGAACTCGAGTCATTGCGCAGACGGCCAATACCGACATTTCATTGTGATTTTGAAGAATAGAAAAGTAACCATACCATTGGGATTTCGTCTATTGGTACTGGTACTTGAAAATGTGTCCAAAAACTGCTAAAAGTAAAAAAAATGAGTATATTTGAAACGCGAATCATTCGATATCACAAAACAGTTATAAAAAGTGGATTTATTCAGACTTTAACTGGAAACTGAGCAGTGAGCAGTCAACACATTGACTTGGACTCGGACTCGAGTCATTATACCATGACTCGGACTCGACCATCTGTGTGCTGACTTGGACTTGAGTCGGTGGTGAATTGAAAATGACTCGACTGGACTCGAGTCAAAACTATAAAAGATTGACTTGTGACTCGGAGCCTTCTGACTTGGTTACAACCCTGATGCAGACTCTGCAGAATGTGTACAGTTGCAGAAAATACGTTTCAGCTTCAGTTGACAGCGATTTCCTGTTGACGTAAGTTGATTTATGAGCTCAGTGGCTTTTCCTGCATCGTCAAAACTACAAGACGAGTTAGCCTAAAGAAATCAGTTGCGGTGTCTCAAGCATACATTTGTAGTATTGCGTTCCTGGAAACACATATCTCTGCAGTTATATCCAGCAGTAGAAAACAGAGATGTTCAAAGTTTTCATAGCGATTCATCTTGCTGGCATGGCGTACGGATACCGCCAGAATGTCCTCGACTTCTGCTCAACGGTTATTAATGGATATAGATCGGACGTAGGTTGTGAATGTATGGGTAAAACCGGTAAGAGTGGTCCGCCCGGGCCGAAAGGGGACAAAGGAGACGAATTTGATCCATCAGAGCTGATGAGTCAGCTTGAAGTTCTGAAAAGTAAATTTTGACAGTCTGCCAGGGTTGTAATGACGCGAGTCAACCTTTTTAAGTGACTCGACTTGAGTCACTCTATGTATCGACATGACTTGATCAAGACTCCAGACTAATTTTGTCTTTTATCTGTTTCAATAAACCTGTTAAGGGAAGAGGTGGTTGGACTCAAACTTGAGTCTGGACCCTTTGCACCCTCACTCGACTCGATGGTGAATTGAAAATGACCATTTTGACTTGAGTCAAAACTATAAAAGTAGGATTGACTTGTGACTTGGTTACAGCCCTGCAGCCTACTATTAAAATCACGGCCTCTATTACAAACTTTTGCTTTTCCAGGTAAATTGGAAAGAATGGAGAGAAATCCCGAGATCACATGTAAGTTGAGACACCAAAAGAATTGGGTTTGTAGCTAAAAGGCTTATCATTGCCTTACCTTTTTGATATTGGCCACAAACTTATTCATTTCTCTTTGTGTTTTAGTCCAATATTGTTTAATTGGGGTGAAGAGTGGCGCGATACCAGACTCATCTATGAGCTCATCCACCGATTATAACGCCCGTCACCTAGCAAAATATGGACGCCTGGACAGGACTCTGTACGCGGGGGCATGGTGCCCCCTAACAAGTATGCCCAACATATTATAATAGGGCTGAGCACAATGATTCTTCCGAATTGAGTATCAACTCTAATGATTTAAGTCGAACAGTGAGAGATTTACCCAGCCCTTATTGCAAGACATGTGACTCTTCCGCTTCCCATCGAGAAGTGATATCATATTATCATATTAATAGCAACCATAGGTCAATGGATACAAGTTGACCTGGGCTCGCCGCACCTGATCAAAGCGACAGTTACACAAGGCCGAGACAGTCCGAACGGTAGTTCGGATTGGGCCACGACGTACAAGGTAGCATGTGGAGTCACAGATACCAATTTATCCATAATCACCGAAGGAGGGAAACATAAGGTTGGTATGGGAATGTTCAAAATACGGGCCCTTGAGGGCCAAGCTTTTGCATGTGACGAGACCTTATCGTAACTATAGAGTTGCATTCAAACAGAACATATTCTTAAAACAAACATACTTGACAGGAAATAGGTGCCATTTATGGTATATACACTGTACATTAGGGCTCTTCAAAAATGACTTTTTTTCTCAAATCGTACTGGCTACTTGATAAAATTGTCAGGTTACCTAATTTAAGCCTGTACACAAAATTTGGTTCAATTCCAACCAGTGGAAGTGGAGTTATTGCCGTCGAAAAGTCTGGATTTGAATAAAATAGTATTTACGGTGAGCACAACTATAATAAATAAACAAAGAATCGGTCACCGTAAATACTATTTTATTCAAATCCAGAGTTTTCGACGGCAAGAACTCCACTAAAACTTTCATGGGGTGAACAGAAAATTTTGAAATTTTTGAATATTTATTTTCATATAATAAATAGAAATTTTCTTCTCCTGTAGCAAAGCGGTTACTGGCTGGAATTGATCCAAATTTTGTGTGCAGGCTTAAATTAGGTAACCTAACAATTTTATCAAGTAGCCAGTACGATTTGAGATAAAAAAGTCATTTTTGAAGAGCCCTACTGTACATACAGTGGAAGATAATGAAAGCTATTACGCCGGACATTATTACTATACCAGTAGGCCAAGGTTACCGTTACCCTGTCTGTTCAATACATTGCCTTGTGTCTCGTATAGAGGTTTGTGCATTGGGGTTGTTTAAAAATGACTTTGTCCTTCTAATTTTACGGGATAGTTGACGAAAGTGTTAGGTTGACTAAAAACCAATGCATAACAAATTTGGCTCAATTTCAACCTGTACAATTTGAAATAATAGTAATAGACTAATATTAACAGTGGGTAGTTCTACAATTTTAATATAGAGAAGAACACAAGAATATACGACTGTAAATACTACTTTTTAAAATATGAAATTTTGTACTCCAATAGCTCCACTTCTACAGGTTGGAATTAAGCCAAATTACGTGTGCCAAGAATTTTATCAACTACCAGTAAAATTCGGAGCAAAACTTCATGTGTTTTATTGAATACCGTAGTTTCAAATATTACAATCACTAGTCACTACTGTATGTTTTATCGTTATGACTAAACAAGGTTTGCTAACATTAGTTACCCTGGGGGATCATTTTCATTGCCAATTTTTCCAATACAGTGTTCGAAAACCCTATCGTGATTAAAAGGTCAAACCTACAGCATGTTATTTTCAGATATTCCAAGGAAACTCCGATCAGACAACGAAGGTAATCGGATGGTTCCCCGAGCCTGTGACTTGTCGTTACGTGCGTCTCTACCCACAGACCTGGCATACTTTTATGTGTCTTCGAATGGACGTAGTTAAAGCTAATTGTCCTTGAAAATGGAGCCTGAGTTGGTTTCATTTCTTTCAAATACGAAAATACATTGATTTCTGCAAATTAAGTAGCTTTCTGTGTTGATTTTACCAGATCAAATGTATGTAAACAGTACAAGCATGAGGTTGCATAAAAGCTGTCCCTGTCACCATAGTAACTAAAAACAAGTGTCACTGAAAATATGTACCTCACACTTGCGGGCAAACGCCAGGGTATTTAACAAGTCACAAGTCAATTCAACAACTTAGAGTTTTGACTCAAGTCAAGTCGAGTTATTTAGAAATCACCACCGAGTCAACCCCGAGTCCAAGTCAGGGAGCAGAGGGTCGAGTCTCCAAGTCACTGTACAGTAGGGTTGTTCAAAAATAACTTCTTTTCCAGATTCCGGGGATTCACTGATTAAATTGCTTGGTTGGCAAAAAAACGCCGTACGTCAAATTTCACTTGATTTCAACTAGCAGATGCGAACGCACAGGAGTTTGAAAATTTTGAATTAATTTTGAAAAAATCAAGACATAAATTTTCAAATTTTTTTGTCAATCCCATGGAATTGTCAAGTTGTCTACAAAAACGAAATAAAACAAATTTGACGCAATTCCAATCTGTAGAAGCGAAGTTATTTGTGTTATTCATTAGGCCTATTAATTATGGAATAACCCACCGTCCAGGTCAATTTCCGCGAACCAAAAATTTGTAACTGCAATAACTTCGCTTCTACTAGTTGAAAGTGAGCAAAAATTCTTAAGCATCGTTCTTTTAGACAACTTGATAATTTCATGGGGTTGACAGTAAAATTTGAAAAATTATTTTATGATTTTTTTTAATTCAAAACTCCTGTGCATTCTACATCTACCAGATGAAATCGAGTCCAATTTGGTGTGTAGCGTTTTTTTAGGCAACCTAACAATTTAATCAGTGAATCCCCAGAATCCGGAAAAAGAAGTCATTTTTGAACAACCCTACTGTACAGTTCCCAGAGTGTAGGCTCGACAGTAGAGTAATTTCCAGGTTACTAGCGTCGAAATGCTACCGCAGGCCCAATTGAAGATGTAAACGCGGGACAAAGTATCATTTGGTCATAGCAAGGTGACGAAATTTGCCACTGTAGATACTATAATTTACAAAAATGGTGAAAATTTCAAATTGTCATAGCTCTGGTGTTACTGGCTGAAATCGACTCAAATTTTGTGTGCAGTCGCTTTTTTTTTATAAAACTTAACTATATTTTCAACTATCCAGCGAAATTTGAAAAAAAAAAATGGTAATATTGAACAATTCTAGCGGCCATATTCAAGTCCATATTCGGCAACGACTGAAATCCGATCAAACGCGGTATGAGTATGAGACGTTACAATATCAGTTCCAAATCCAGCTTCAAAATAATCTTAAATTCAGATCCGATAAAAATCTGGGAAAAATCATCAAATTTGCTTAGTTCAAATCCAAACCCATGTTCGTCTCTGTATCAATTACATTATGGATTTTGATTTGGACTTGGATTTGAAAATACTAAATCCGCTCATCCCTGCTACCAACCCGAGTAGAAGTCCGTGTCCGGAACCGCCAACAGATTGAGATTGAAAAGCGCGCAGAACACGACCAGTTTCGAACGGACAGACGACGTTTCGCTCGAATTCATCGAGCGTCCTTCTATGAGCAGCTGCACGAGAGGTACACTGCCAACCGAGAGAGAGAGAGATTCTGTTTTCGTCAACCGTGCTTATCAATACCATACAAACAAAAATAGGTTGAATGTGATATGTTAAGTATGGTGTAGATCAGCGGTTCTCAACCTTTTGTACCTCATGGACAGGCGAACCTTCAAAAATCTCACTTTATTTAAAGCTGCTATTCTGATATTAGATATTTATTAATGGTTATATTGCAGATTCTGGAGGGCAAAGCTTGCGAAGACCCGTTAGAAACTACCAACTTCATTGCGTTTATTCGGTATTCTTTGAAAGAGATGGGACTTTGCTATGATCCCTATTATATCCTACCGACAAGTGCCCCCAATTGTACTTGACTCTCCTAACTTTAACTTATAACTTACGTGAAACGAATACTTTTGAACAGTCTATGGAGACGCCACACAAAAGATATTATCCAAACTTCAAAATCAGTTTGAAATTTGATGTTTTATTTCTCGAATTAATGGATAACGGTCAAACTTCTTGCAATCTGGAATTGAAATATAAAATTCCAATATAATCGGCGACCAACAGGAAACTTGCTACGGACCAGCAGTTAAGATCTAATGGTATAGTTCAAAATTGGGCAAATAATTAATCCTAGCTGTCGAATTAGAATAATTAGAGCAAAATGCCGTTAATCTAATTCTAATCTAATTTCTGACATGCTTCTACGCACTCATTTAATTATAATCTAATTGTGAAAAGCTGAAAATTTTCCATTTGTCAAAATATGACATCTACCATCTAAAAATAGCACATTGAACGGTCTCTTATTCGAATTTCATGCTGGCGATGTCATATTTTGGTGATACGATCGTTGATATGCGATGTTCTTTCCAGTCATTAACTAATTGCTGACGATTACCCCTGACGAGTGTCAGCCGAAAATATTCAGGTTCATTTAAATATCAATAAACTATGCCAGAGTTTTGAGGATAAATCATCCATTTAGCTTTTTATCACCCATTGACCGACTGAAATCGCAGCTAAACTTACCTTTTTCCCGTGATTCCGCTCTTGGTGCATAAAGTCATCAACGAATTCCACAGTTGACGCAGGAATGTCGCAGAGAACGCCAAAGTGCGTAGTAACCTAAAGTATTGCTTTTGTTAACACGAGCACAAGGTTACCAGCCAATTCAGCACTTGGCGAACACCAATCCTAACCCACTCCTACCCTAGCCCCTGAGGCCCTGACTAGGGCTGAGTGCTTCTATTCTGAATCGCATATTAGGCCTTGAGACAAGTATTAATCATTATGACGCCACATAATAGGGTGGAGTGAAAAATGGAAAATTTTGAATTTTAAAACGGACACTTGATATGTGGTGCCAAATTTAAAAAAAATAATTTCTATAATAATTTTGGGCTCGTGCACCCTCTAGTGGTCGTGCAATTGCACCGAACGAGCCAAAAATAGCTAATTTTGCTATATATTGACGACCGCTTCCTCTAGAAAGCTGATTTTGGCCTCAAAAGATGCGGAAGCAACAAGTTTCTATCTCACTTCCACAGAACTTTGTCTTAAAAATGAACAGAAAAAAAGTTACGAGGAAATTATTGATTTTTAGACCATTTTTCAGTAAAATTAGGCACTGAAGCAGGGTACGAGGCCAAAAGCGTGTAGTGATCGATCTTATGACTGACAACTCCATATTGGAAACACATAAATTGTTAATTCATATTGAAAACACAAAACCATCAATTCCATATTGAAAAAGATATATTTCGAAGATGATTTCACTACCAGAGTATCAGTCTGCACAAACTTTGAAATCTTGTTTTGTATTAAAAGATTTCATCTGTTTTTGAGACTTCAGTTTTTCTCTGATTAAGTCATCTCTACGTTTAAATCCCGACACATGGGCAGATGCTTTGGTCACCACTTTAACGTCTCTTTCCACTGCCTGGTTGTGCCAAGGATGTTTGAGGAGATGACCTTAGATTTTCCATCTCGAGATATGGTGAGTTTTTGATTGCTGGTGGCTGTTCCATATCTTTTAGATTCAAGTTGACAATTTAGTGGTATGATTTGGCCTTGATGTTTATAATTGGGATTTTAAACAATCTGATTCTAGTGTCAATGTTGTTTTTAGGTTTCGTTTCATTAACATATCCTCCTTCAAAGTCATTAATTGGAATCTGGTATTCTGTTTGATCTGCTCATAGTTGTAATCTTGCAAGTCTTCCGAGGCCTTCATCATCATCGCCGAGCATTCCCAAAAGACATTATCCGGATGTGCAAAATATGCTTTTCCTTGTAGCAAAGGTAATGCAAGGTTGCGAATTCGTGTATCAGAAATCTTTGTAATATGGGAAACTATGTTGCAGAAGTTTTTAGCACCATCAACAATGGAATTGTGCCTTTTTTTTTCAAACCATGACGGAAAATAAAACTCCATGCAGAATTAAGCAAGATAGTTCAGATTGCTTGATGGATGACTCTGTCGCACATGTATGCTATCATTGCTATGTATAGAACCTCAAAAAATCAGGAAATCTGAACTATCTTACTCAATTCTGCATGGAGGTTTATTTTCCGTCATGGTTTGAAATAAAAAGGTACAATTATGGATGACTCAGTCCCACATAGAACATGCCGAATTTTTAGTTTCTATGTGCGACAAAGTCATCCATCAAGCAATCTGAGCTATCTTGCTCAATTCTGCATTGAGGTTTATTTTCCGTCATGGTTTGAAATAAAAAGGCACAATTCCATTGTTGATGGTGCTAAAAACTTCTGCAACAGTTTCCCATGTTACAAAAGCTTTCTAATACACAATTCGTAACCTTGCACTATCTTTGCTACAACAAAAGGCATGTTTTGCACATCTGTGAATGCTCGGTGATGATGATGAAGGCCTCAGAAGACTTGCAAGTCTATAACTATGAGCAGATCAAACAGAATATCAGATTCCAATCGGCGACTTAGAAGGAGGATGTGTTAATGAACCGAAACCTAAAAACAGCGTTGACACTAGAATCAGATTGTTCAAAATCCCAATTATAAGCATCAAGGCCAACACCAAATTGTCAACTTGCATCTAAAAGATGCGGAACATCCACCAGCAATCAAAAGCTTTTCATATCTTGAGCAGAAAAATCTAAGGTCATCACCATTAAGGATCAATCATCCTTGGCACAACCAGGAAGTGGAAAGAGACGTTAAAGTGGTGACCGAAGCATATGCCCATTGCTCATGTGTCGGGATTTGAATGTAGTGATGGCCTCATCACACAAAGACTGAAATCTCGAAAGCAGATGAAATCCTTTATTACGAAACAAGATTTTAAAGTTTGTGCATACTAATACTCTGGAAGTGAATCCATCTTCGAAATATATCTTTTTTCGATATAGAATTGATGTTTTTGTGTTTTCAATATGGATTTGCAATTTATGTGCTTTTAATATGGAGTTGTCAGTCATAAGATCAATCACTACAAGCTTTTGGCATCATAGCCACTGCTTCAGTGCCTAATTTTACCTAAAAACATCCTAAAAATCAATAATTTGCTTGTAACTTTTTTTCTGTCCATTTTTAAGACAAAAGTTCTGTGGAAGTGAGATAGAAACTTGTTGCTTCCGCATCTTTTAAGAACAAAATCAGCTTTCTAGCATAAGCGGTAATCAATATATAGCGAAATTAGCTATTTTTGGCTCGTTCGGTGCAATTGCACGACCACTAGAGGGTGCACGAGCCCAAAATTATTATAGAAATTATTTTTTTTAAATTTGGCACCACATATCAAGTGTCCGTTTTGAAATTCAAAATTTTCCATTTTTCACTCCACCCTAGCCACATAACATGAACAGCGTGGAAAGTTTAAATACGGTATGCATCTTCCATGCAACCACAAAGAGTAAAATTGCCAGTTTTACAGCATATTGGAGATAATTTGGTATTTTTTTCGATCATACCCATTTCCTTGTACTGTGTGACAAAGTCATTTCCACTGGATTTATTTACAGAAAAAAACGATGCTCAACAAATTTGGCTCAATTCCAACCCGTGGAAGCGAAATTATTGACGTTCACAATTTAAGATCTCTAATCATAGTATTTACGGTGGGTAGATCTGTAATAAATAACGAAAGAATTTGACACCTTATATACTATTTTTTCCAAATCCAAATTTGGAATTGGGCCAAAATTGGGGTGCAGTATTTTTTTATGTAACCCAACAATTTTATCAGGTATCCAGTAAAATTTGAAAAAAAAGTTATTTTTAACAGCCCTAGTGTGTAGCTTTTTACAAAATGTTTCGTATGGTGCGATAATGGATAATCAGGGTTTACAGCCTTTCGCAGTGGAGAATAGTGACATAACTATCATTTTTGTTGGTAAATACACTGCAGTAAGCAGCAATAAACGTGTAATTTCACTGGTAACCAAGCAGAAAAATAATATTAACACATAGTCTCACTTGTTTTTCTGAACATTCACTTTTTTCACGGTGATCAAGTGATCACAAATGGCGCAAATCGAGTCCAGCGTTTCGTTCGTGTGCGACTCGTAAATTCTTCTGTCCACGACAAAGTCGACAAACAGTTCCGACGACAGGACAGACTCGCTGTCCCGGACAAGCTCTGACGTCGACACGCGGCCTTCCTGCGCAAAGAAAATTGCATGTAGTGGAAAATGATGTTTGTAACTCAGACTTGCGAAACTACTGAATTTTCAAATTACGCAACTACAACTAGAACTACTCGCATTTCAAAAGTCTCGACTAGAACTAGAATTAGAACCACTTAATTTTGCAGAACTCGCAACTAAAACTACATATACTCACTTTTTACAACTACAACTAGAATTAGAACTACTCACTTTTCAAAGCTCGCAACTAGAACTACTCATATTGCTAAAGTCACAACTAGAACTAGAGGTAACTACTTGATTGTATAACTCGAAACTATGGCTATTTAACTAAGACTATTCACTTTTCAAGCCCCACAACTAAAACTAAAACTTAAGTCTTTTAAAAATTAGCAACCTTTCCCTTGTTCATTTTATTTCATCGGAATTGGACCGCCTTTCCACATAAACATCAGTACAAGTTAGAAATGGGAGTGGTTTTGACCCTCAAAACCATCCCCTGGCTACGCCACTGTTCATAGTGATGACTCTAAGCTAGCAATGACTGCAAGGACATCACACAACAGAACATTGTCAACACGTGTTTTCTAGTTGATCTACAACTAATTTTGTTTTAAAATGCGCAACTAGCACTAGAACTACTCAAAAACCATTAGGTAGTTGACCATCAACTAACTAAATTTGCAGTGTGCACAAGTCTGTTGTCAACAAAACATGCCTGACCTCTGAATGCGAGAGCTGATACTCCATCTCTTCGGTTTCACTGTCGGAATCATCGTCGGAGTCGGGGTCTGAATTTGGCGGGGTCGGCAGATGAACCACGAAATATCGCACGCAACGCAAGTACTCCGAGAAGCAAGACAACGATGCAGATTCTGCAATCAGAGTTGAAAAGTTATCAAATTTTCAGTTTTCCAAATTAGACTAGAATTAGAATTAGAGCTACGGCACAATTGGTATTTGTCTGGGCTATAGTTCAAGAGAATCCCACTGGGTAGTGCACTTTTAAAGAGTGTCACACACTCACACACACCACCACAAGCTTGAACAGATCACGACAAGGAAAGGTAAATTAAAAGACTAAAACTGGGTTTTCCACTCTCCGTGGAACAACGGATTTGCTTTCTCAGAATCGCTTGGTATATCACTAAAACCAAGAAGACTTATTCTCATATCACTGTCAAAGTGACAAAGGCCTCTGTTACGGAAACAGATACTGTAATTTTATACTTCCTCGCGCGTTTAAACAAAGAGTTCCGGTCTCCGGTGGAAGGAATTGAAGATGCATATACCGACTTGGCAATGCATGCCATGAACGCTCCATAAAGATGACATATTCAAACATAAAAACAACTGCATAAAAAATGCATAAAAATGTATTAAACGCCAGTATACAACAAGTATATACAGTGAATTTGTTAGTAGACTACAAATACGAGGTAACAATGTTCAGCGGCCTGCAGCATCTTTTATAGTCGAAATGCGGCTCGCTCTTCATGGGAAGTAGAGAGCCCATGGGGTGGACGGTAAAATTGAAAAAAATGAAAAAAATATTACAATTTATTTTACAATAAATAAAAAATTTTCAAACTCCTGCAGCTTCACATCTACCAGTTGAAATAGAGCAAAATTCGGTGCGCAACATTTTTTTAGCCGATCTAACAACTTTATCAAATAGCCGCAAAAATTTAAAAAGAGTAATTTTGAACAATCCTATTGTCCATGTTTGTATGCAAATAGAGAAGTCACAGAACTCTGGTTTGAAGTAAATATTCATTACAATCTTTTCGTTTTCTGTGAAAATCGCGTTATAATGGTTTTGTTTCTGACGCACAGTTCATTTTGTGTACCAGTATTCTAACTAATGTAATATATTTATATTTTGTGACCAAGTGAAAATATGGGGTTAGCTGAAGGCTTGCAGAGTGGTGTAAAGGTTCGCCAGGATGGTCAAGGTCATGAATCACTAAATTGAAACGATCTGTCTATGATTCACAGCAAAAAGTAAACTTACCAAGTCTCGGGTGTACGATTCGCGATAACGATCCTAACATGGCAGGTAATCCCAGCTGACAGCTTTCCAAAATTTCACGTGTGCATTTTACAAAGAGTTCCACGGGCAAACCGTGCATCCTTCCTAACGCCGGATGAACAAAGTAATAGAGTTGCGTGCTCGGGTGCCCGAGCACGACCTCGCGGACAAACGATTTCATGATCGAGTCTCGCATGAGACTTGTGGAAGTAACCTTTGAGCCTGTTACAGAAGATTAAAGACAACGGCGTTAGAGACCATTCAAAGTGTGTTGGATGCAGGGTTGTACTGAATCGAGTCATGATTTTTTGGTCACTCGACTTGAGTCATTTTTTCAAATGCGTAAAATGACTCGAGTAGAGCCAATTTGTGTGTTGACGCTACTTGTACTCGAGTCATTGTGCAGTGCATGACCCGAACCAAGTCACATGACTCGAGACTAGGACGGCCAAGACAGACAATATGTAATTTCGAAGAATAGTTAAGTCACCACATTATGGTATTTCATGGAAAATAGGGCCAGAAACTGTTAGGACTGAGGAAAATTACAATATTATGAATGTGAGCCACTCTATATTACTCTAGCAGTGTTGAAAAAAGCGGATTAAACCGAATTGAACTCAAAATTGAAGAGTGAACACTATGACTTGGACTCGAGTCACAACACTATGATTCGGACTCGACCCTCTACTCACTGACTTGGACTTGACTCGGTGGTGCATTGAAAATGACTCGATTTGACTTGAGTCAAAACTATAAATTGAGATTGACTTGTGACTCGGAACCTTGCGACTTGGTTACAACCCTGGTTGGATGCATAGTAGCCTACAGTATACAATTGTATACCATTTTCATATTGAAATAAACCTAGCTATTTTCGTCTGACACTCATCAGGAGCAACTAGTAGAGAATTCTAATGTTGTATAGCAAAATCCATCATCCTAGTTTGTGTATTATCCAAAATAGTACATTGATACTACAATGTGTTTAACTGTAAGCCATCTGTTCGCCTTAAGTATTACAATTTTCACGCATATGTCATATTTTGAGATACGGTTGTTGATGTACAATGTTCTTTTCAATTCTCTACTAGTTGCTGACGATTGCCCCTGACGAGTGTCAGCCAAAAATATTATTCAATTGCTATTGTATTAGCCATTCGCTTCCATCTTTCAACATTTACCTCCAATATTTGTGGCAAGAGTAATTGGACGGACAAGTAAACTGAGCAGAGTTTCAGCGAGTGGAGTCGGGGCTCTGACGTGGTCAAATTGCGGTTCGAGATCAAATGGCACTCTCGTAGAGAGAAGGTTTAAAATGCCTTTGAAGTAACCTGCAGAGAAAGAGAGAGAGTCGTTATTTTCATCATACCGAAATACAGATCAAACAGAAGGCAACAATGATAACACATGCACCGTGGGGCTGTTCGAAAATAACATTTTTTTTAAATTTTCCGAATACTTCATAAAATTACTCAATTGCACCCCATAGAGGTGGTGTAGTAATTGGAGGAAAAAAAATCTTTGGATTTGAAAAACAGCATTATTAATTATAAAACTACTCACCGAAAATGCCGAATCTATACCCGATATTTCTAAGCTAGTTTGAAATTCAGCAATTCGTATTACATGTTTCGGAATTCAATCTCGTTAGTTGTATTTTAGTTAGTCAGTCGTGGATCTTTGAAGGTCGTTAGTTCTCGCTAGAGATTTGAAAAGCGAGTAGCTGTAGTTGTGAGTTTTGAAAAGTAACGACCGGTAATTTTAGTTTTAGTTGACTATTTTGGAAGCAGAGTAGTTCTAGTCATGAGTTTTGAAAAGTGACTAATTCTAGTTCTTGTTGCGTATTTTGAAAAGTGAGTAGTTGTAGGTTGTAGTTGTGAGTTTTGAAAAGTAACTACCGGTAATTCCAGTTCTAGTCGAGTATTTTGAAAAATGAGTAGTTCTAGTTGGGTGTTTTGAAAAGTGAGTAGTTCTGGTTCTAGTTTTGAGTTTTAAAAAGTGACTAATCCAAGTTCTAGTTAGTTATTTTGAAATTCCACTAGTTTGTACAAGTCTGAGGTTTAGAAACAACTTGATCACAAACTCACCGATATCAATCAAATCATTCCACATTTTCAAAACGGAAGACCTGACGTCATCTTCCTTGTAATGGTGAGCTTTCTTCAACAGCTCAAGATCGGTGAGCGTTTCAACGATACGAAGCGGTATTGTAATATTAGACTCAGAGCCTGCCGATCCAATGCTCCTATATAGAGAAAAAAATCAATAATCCAAGCGAGTAATTTCATAATCAAGTCCCGAAGTTACTTGCAAGACAGTTGTAAAACCTTCAAGGTCGCAGAGAGATTTTTATCATCGCTGGAAATCCATTTTGTCTTCTCCTTGATGAGCTTTTTCCCAAACCAAATCTAGAAAATGAAAGTGTCCGAATATGACCAAACAGGTAGACTTTGAAAACAAAATAATTCCAGATGTCCAATCAGACTTATTAGAGCCAAATGCTGATAATCTAATTCTAATTTAATTTATGTAATGTTTCTTTACTCTCATTTCAATTCTAATCTAATTTCTGGTTTTCCTGAAAATGCTACAAGAGAACTGTACAGTACAAATCGAGCCAAGCTTGGTGTACGGACATTTGCCATTTTTGTGCTTATGATAACTTTGATTAGGCTCATATGAACTGGACTTTAAATTCGGAATTTAAATTAAATTTGCAAGTTCCGTAATTCTGAATTCTAATCTAATTTGGAAAAAACTGTGTAGCTACAATTCAAAATTAACTCTGGTTTGATATGAACTGAACTTCCAATTGCAATTGGAATTCTGAGTCTAATCTAATTTAATTTAGGATAACTGTGTAGCAGAGATGAGCGGATTTGAATTTTCTATGTCCTAATCCAATCCAAATCCAACACTTCAAATCCTACTCAAAGTGCTAATCCAGAAATTTTGTATACATCAAGCCTAATCCTGATCCTAATCCGATATAAACTTGGAATTTCTCGTAAAAAGCCCACATCTTATGCCTATAATTAGGTAAAAAGAATAAAACGCAACAAGTGCTAAAGTAAATGAAGTAACTTTGGTAGGACGAAAAACCTCGTCGCCATCAGCCACAGAACATCAATCTCCCCAAATATCGGTTAATCCAATCCTAATCCATTGCAACATCTAAAATCCTGATCGAATCCAAATCCGACAAAATTTCACAAATCCGGTTTTACCAAATGCTAATCCATGCTCGTGCTCATCCCTGCTGTGAAGCTATAATTCTAATTGCATTTTAACTTGAAGTTGAAAAATTTCGTGTAGTCAAACTCGGAAATAGGCATTGAAATAAAGCATCACACAAGAATACTAGCTAGGTAAAATGATGTTATGTGTAACCAAACGAATTAGCATACATTTCAACAAAGAAAACTTACTAACCAATCTCTCATCGTCTAATTTGGGGCAATGAAAAAACATCAGTAATCTCAGATTTGACTTCATATTTTCCACGTTGAATTCCCCGGACGCGTTTTGGGCTACGTTAGAGTCAAATTCTGTGCGAAGTCGACGCTTCAGATGCTGTCGCGAGAGAAATGATCGCACAGACGCTTGGATGACTTGAGCGCCCCTCAATCGTTGACGAACGTCCTGGATGTTAGTAAGTTATTAACAAGCCGAAAATTGAAATCTTCAAATCAGACCTCTCTCTTTCGTCTTTCCTTCTGTGTGTTCCTAAGTAATTTTTCTTTGTCAAACGTGTTCTACAATGTAAAAAGCATTATAATGTGATAAATGATAGACTAGAGTGGTTTCTTGACCTTTCAGGAGGCCGGATAAAACTTGAAGGGGTAATGCACTCTAAAAATCATGTGGTCTCAAATTGAAGGGTAAAACGAAAAAAAATCTGGCCGCAGCCAATTGCTTCAGAACGCCACCGTAATGAAGCTGCAATTTAATGAAATTTCCTCAAAAACTTCAGGCTCCAGCAGTCACACAGAAATCAAACTTTATATAGTTGTCAGTCGATGTTATGAAGGAAATATGTCGAAATATCCTGACTGAACATTTTCCGTTGAACGCTGTATCAAGACCACCTTAGCGTGTACGACATATTTCCTTCATAACATCGGCTAACATATAAAGTTTGGGCAATAAAAATTGTGTATATAGCTATCATTCTACTTATAATCTACGGTGATTTTGGAAAAGCTAAAATTTTCTATAGTTCTTAAGTTGTGGTTTATTCATAAAATTTTTCATTTCAAAACATCACAAGACTGCGATACAATGAAAGATATATAGGAAGATGCCCAAAAGTTGTCAACTCTGATGGAATAAGCATAACATACGGTACCTGTCTTCTTGCTCCACCAAGAGAGACGTTGGGAGTGGTGCGAAATTTTCCTTCGAAGCTATACATCTTCCTGTGCTACCAGCGTTACTAGAATGTCAGAAAATATGCGACAGGAATACGAATAAACTTCGACCAAACGAATCGTATTTTCTGGAACCAGAATTTAATGTTTATCAATAACAGCAAAGTCATACTACGTCATTCGATACGACTGACCGAATTTAATGAGTCATTACGATGAGATTTGAAATAAGATGCAATCAGGGTATCTACGCTGTAAATTGCGATGTTAAATATGTCACAAGTTCAAAATTAATGCTCAGAATCGTAAAATATACAAATAATTCGCTATTTATGGGTCGGTTATTTTATTATTTTATAACCGACCCATCGATATTAGGGCTACACTGAATTCGTTCGAAGAAGCCTGTAGTATGGCAAATATTCCCAGCTGTTTCTGACAAAAATGTTCACATTAGTATGTGGTATCGCAGCGATTATGTTCATAGACCAGTTTAGCAAGAGTAAAATTATTAGCATTTAATTCGTGAAATAACATTTCATTGTCAGCTATAATTTCATCGACAGACAACATATTGTGAAAATGAGTTTCGCGACGCGATGGGCAATTATCACGGCAATGGTATTAGCGAAAGCAGACGGCGAGCGTAGAATAGGCGTCGAAACCATCCGTCCCTCTGAAACTGAAGGTTTACTGTATGACCCCGACCAGCCGGTGGTGAAGACGGAATTTTCTGTTATATTACTTTCCCGTGATACCGATTGCTATTATCATTACGTCCCGAAGTATGCGTCGATGCAGTTTCAATTTCGGGTGAGTGAATTATAAGTGAACCACTACAGCTCTGACGGTATATTGATAGATAACTATCTGCTCTAGTATCTGTAGTAGGCCTACTAAGCCCTATCAAGATAACTCACAGGGTGTGTGTGTGTATCTATAATATGGTAACTTTTGTATCAGTTATGCACCTACCGGTTCCGATGACTAAGGTGTTCCTGTTCCCACCTAAATTATCAAGTAGCCTATGCAAACCACATAGGAAAAGTAGCCTATAGGTTTCAAATCAGTCTGTTCGTTCGCAAGGTCACCACTCCTCCGGGCACGATGGCGCGCAGCGTCGTCTCAATCGACATCAACTCTCCCTCTGGAGATCGAATTTACAACGCACATTTCAAGATGACTGACGAAATGGAAGATACCGTTGCACGGGAGTCTGGTAAGATCTGTCTGTGTATGAATACCTTCAGCAACCAATGTATTTGTTTGCATACTACTTTTGTCAGGTTATTACGAGATTTGTCTCTACAACTCATTAGAACGTTTCGGCGACAAGAAAGTACGAGTGTTGTTTTCATATACCAACCGAGGAAAACTCGACGAAAAAATGAAGGCAGTGAACGAGACGGACGCACTTACGGACGAAATCCAGGTCAATATATATAAACGACTCATCTCTCAGTCATACTAGGATAACTAGATAATTCTTGTTGTCTGATTTGACAATAATTTGAACGAAATGCTGGTAATATAATGCTAATATCTTATTTGCTAAAT
Organism: Botryllus schlosseri; assembly: GCF_051294905.1. Lineage (NCBI taxonomy): Eukaryota > Metazoa > Chordata > Ascidiacea > Stolidobranchia > Styelidae > Botryllus > Botryllus schlosseri. Next base: position 1,040,877 of record NC_137240.1, read on the forward strand.
GTGACTGCTACTTACTCTCAGCGAAAAGAGTGTGTATTCACACCTAAATGTGTTACGAACTCAGAATTATATCATGGTTTTAAATCCTACGTGCTTACGTGCATACCTTCCTATACTTCCAACGTGATTAGACATGAGCTGAAGTTGATATTTGTTGCATTTCTTTCCAACTAGGAATTGAATAAATTTCCAAGGTTTTGCGAGTTCCGGAATTCTAATTCAAACGTAAGTTGGAGAAAGTGTGTAGCTATACAGTTCTAACTGTAATCTAATTTAGTAATTCCGAAATTTAATAAATGTCCAAACCTGATTAGAGCGACCTCAAAGCCCATTTTCAGCCTGACGTTTTATTTCTGAACAGGGGAGAGTGATTAATATGACCGTGAAGACGATGATCATGCACCGAACCCTGTTCTTCCTCAAGATCTCAGAAGGAGGCCACTACGAGTTTATGTTGTCAATGTCGCAATACGTGAAAACGTAGGTAGCTCAGTCTTATAGTTGCTTCAAGTCCGGTAGCAGTAGCTTTATTCATACCACGTTTCATCCAATATCCCACAAGATTGTGATACAAAAAAAGAAAGGAAAGAACTGTAGTCACACTTTTACAAACTAGTACCAACTAATACCAACTATCTGGTTATTTGAGTAGTTCTAGTTCTAGTTTTGGTTTGGGATTTTGAAACATGAGCAGTTCTAGTTCTAATTGCGCATTTCAAAATAAAAGTGTAGCCGAAAAACGAGAAAACGCGTGACGACGTTTTACGTGAATGTAGGGTTGCATTGAAAACAGAAATCAATTTAAAATAAACATGTTTAAAACAATGCCCTTGTTTGAAACATGTTTTTTATTGTTTTGTTTGCCATGGCGTCACGAATATTCAATTGACATTGACAATTGAAAATGTATGGTAAATATGACTCCTTCGGTGAAAAGGGCACCCGATCACTGTCATAAACAGACCAAAAATATCTTTAACCGGAACTACATCGATATGCAGCATATATACCAGTGGTTCCCAACGTGGGCGATATCGCCCCCCAGGGGGCGATTTGTCGGTCCAGGGGGGCGAAAATAGCCAAGGGGGCGATAGGGGGGCGAAAATGGACGAAGGGGGCGATAGGGGGGCGATGGCACGTTGAAATGGCTATATTGGCGTCCATGACCGTAACTGCCACACCCAAACCCCCAATTGGAATGGGGGGCCCGAGGTCGAAGCGGGCCCACAATTCTTTCGTGAATTAACAATAGTTATAGAGTATTATTTGGGAAATTTAGGCAACTTTTTCAAAAAATGTTCACGCTGCGCTCCATTTCGTGGTCACATATTTCTTGCTTATTGGATACTTTTCCTCCAAGAAATAATACGCATGAGTTATAGAAATGAGCATCTCGGCGTCAGCCATTGTCACACCATGACTCACCAAGACATATGAAGTTTCAGGCCATGTAACATGCGACTACGAGAAGTATGCCATGCAGTACGAAAATACCTTGGCGGAAAAGGACTGCCTTTATGCTGACCGACTTTGATATATGTACGATATACATATATATTTAATTGTCCATAGGCGCCTAAATGGCTGGCGCCAAATGTTCTTGTCCTGGCAATCAGAAACCCACAAAAAATGCCATCTCGCAGAGAAAAATTAATTGCCAGTGCAGAAATACCAATTTGAAATCGTGTGCGTCTTTTAGTTTAGTACGTATGGGCGATTTGAATATCTTTTGACATAGCGGACAGGCCACGAAATGTCATTACGTAACGAAGTCATTATACCCACGGGTCTGCCCGACTATGTTCAATTATTATTTGCGAGCCCTACATTTTCCAAGACACCTCACTCAGCTTTACTGGTAAATCTGAATACATGAGCAGAGAGAGGATAAAAAATTGACAGCAATATATATGCAATTCCCGATCATATTGACCGATTCAATCATGAATGATAGCAATTTTTCGCGCATCGCGCGAATTAAACTCACTAACTAACAGTGTTGGGATGACTCGAGTCATGACTTGACTCGAGTCAGACTCGAGTCACCTTTTTCGTATGACTTGACTTGACTCGAGTCACTCTGATAAAATGACTTGACTTGACTTGACTCGGCGTATCAGAAATGTGGATTGACTGGTGACTCGGAGCAAAATTGACGAGTCAATTTCAAGTCATCAAGTAATCGATGTCGCTAAAAATTACTGTATCTTCCATATGTTCGGATTGTTCGCGAAACGCTGGTGTAACCCGCGGGAGCGACCAATCATTCAATGATCGCGTGTTTTACTGAGCCCTCCATTGTTCTTTCACAAATATATTGACCACAAACGAAGTTATCGAAGCTTACAGCTTACGTTTTCGTAAACTAGTAGTAAAGTAATTTAATAGCAAAATATCCATTTCTGATATATGTTCTTACCTTAGCCAAACCTCTTGTTTTATTAAAATTGAATTCGAATATAGTTTATATAGCTTTCCTCAACCATTGGGGCAGGCTCGAATTATATCATATCAATATGTAAATGGTTAATGTATTGCATATCTTATCAAGTCGCTTCTCCATTTTTGCTGGTAATAATAAACTGAGGTTATGCAATTACGTACGTAGTTTAACAGTTCTACGTGTATGTGAGCGATACAACGCGTTCATGTGTTCAGAATCAATGACCAGTCAATCTGTATTTCAGACAGCTAACAAAATGCAATGACGCAATCATGTCTCATACTTCAAAAAGGTAACTTGACTTGAATTGTGACTTGACTCGTGACTCGACTTGACTTGACTCGACTTGACTCGAGTCACCTCAAAAAATCGAGTGACTTGACTTGACTCGAGTCACCTTCGAAAATCGATTGACTTGACTTGACTCGAGTCAAAATGTGCAATGACTCGAAGTGACTCGTGACTCGAAGGTAGTGACTTAATCCCAACACTGCAACTAATGAGTCCAACAATTTGTGCTGAGAGGTAGCGGTAAACAGGTATCGGGGGAGTTTGGTCTGAGTGCAGAAGTTTGCTTTATCATCCTATGGAGGAGGTCAAGACCAACGTATTAGGGCGAGGGGGGGGCTGACGAAGTGCTGTTACGGTCATTTGGGAACCAAGTCGAAGAAATCACCTTTTTTGTTAGTCAATTCACCAAAATTTAGCTGGAAAAGTGTAATTTCGAGGTCGAGCCGATAAGTTGACCTTTTTTCTTAGTCAACTCGCCAGTGATTTCAGTCTTTATGACCATTTTTCGATTCCCAATATTTGGGGGGCGATGATCGGTGTGGAGTTTGAAAAGGGGGCGATGAGTCGAAAAAGGTTGGGAACCACTGATATATACGGTCGGCGGTCATCATCATCAGAAAACACCCATTCTGTACCAATGATTTATATCTACGTGCAAAAACTGTTGAACCGACGACGATTTCGAGGATTCCAGCCACCCCACATCGTATGCGTCGACTATTTCGGGTGCAAATCGTCCGTACGCTCATACTATACATGGTTTTTCGGACGTAATTACACCATTATGGTATAATTAGACAACGTTTGATTTTTTTTCTTTTTTCAAAAAGGTAATTGTTTAACAAACCGCTTGTTTTAAATGCATCCCTACGTGAACCGTGCCGGTTTCTGTTGTGTGATGCTCTTGTAGACATTCCTTGCTCAGACTCATCACTACAAACATTGGTGTAGCCGGGGCGGGTTTTGGAGTTTTTCTAAGCTTTTCCTACTTAAAAAAATCAATAAAAATTGGGTTATCAATCACTTAACAGATTTAGAGGTATCGCGGACCTCCTGAAAATGCTTCGCGGACCCCCGGTTGAGAACCACTGACCTAGAGCATATAATAACTGTAAGAGGCACTAAATGAAAAGCGCGTCTAGTGTAATGTAGGCTACTAGTGTGTGCACCATGGTGCGAAGTCTACCAAATCAGTACTTATTTTCAGCCACCTATCTTGTTTTCCAGCGCATCTATTGTCACCTGTGTTGCCATATGCCTCGTCATGTATCTGCAAGTAGTCTCGTTGAAAAGACCGTTCCAATCCCCGGCCAATGTGAAGCCGAAAGTTTGAAACGGATACGTCACAAAAAAGGGATTTCCAATCCTCAGAGCTTACGTCTTGCATAAAATGTTTCGGGTTTTGAATTTTTAAATTAAAAAATATGAATCTTGTTGCGGTGGTCTTCTTATTCAATGTTTTGGTTGAGGTGAACAAAAGCAGAGCCTGTCTTATCTCCGAATTGTATTATCAAACTCGACATTTCAATCCAAATGATACCTCCACAGTTCTCCATTGGTTGCCTAAAAAAAAACTAAAATTTCCCTCTCAGCTCCCGAAATACCCGTTAGAGCGTTACTTCAGTGCTGATTTATGATTTACGGTATTTCAGTCGACTTTGGCCGTGTATCTCACCAAAATTCTCAAAAAGACGGTGGCCGATCTATTTAAATATACTATCAAATATTTTCAGTAAATTGGTTGCATGAAAAATCAAATAAACTTTCATTAAAAATCGAAAAAGTTGCAAAAAGTTGCATGAAAAAAAGGACAAAAGTTGCACTATAAAATTCCTTCAAACAGCTTAAAACAGCATTCTACATAACTTTCGAGTATTTAGGAAGCCGCCGGAAGCTGTAAAAATAAGTTGCAAAAGTTGCAAAAACTTGCCCTAGTTACCATTCATACGATTCTTCAGTATCAAATTGTAACACCGATTACCGCACCCAGTCTAATACCTCGATAACAACCCGATAACACATACCAGTTTAGAAACACACGATCCTTGTGCTAGTTCAAAGCGAACACAAGAAACCCGTGTATTCGATGCATACCCACAGACACATGTAGATGTGTATTCGATGCATACCCCCATTATACATAATATCGGCGTATGTCATTACTAGGGCTGGGCACAATGATTCGAGTACTCGAATCTGAATCGAGTATTCATTTTAATGATTTGAGTCGAGTAGTAAAAGACGATTTTTTCGAGTACTGAAATTATACGCTCCTCGCAACTGAAAGTTAATTAACTAACGAGAATTCTATTTTTGATAATATTTTCCACTGAGGAAGCCTTGAAACCTTGATTGGCCGCGTCGTAGCATAATAGACATAGTACAAAGCTACGATCGTGACTGAAAATAACACATTTCCGAAGTCATGATCGTTCCACGACATTGTCAAGAAGGGCAATGAAGTCGGTATGGTCGAAAAATTACCAAAGTATATTTAATGTGACGGGTAGCAGGCATTATGTTCTGCGTGGTGGCATAAAAGGTAGATATTTGAACTTTGGCATAGTACATTCTGTTGTGACATCATAATGAGTGATACTCGAATCGACTCGAAGCATTTTACGTGATTCAGAATCGAATCACTCAGGTACTCGATTTTGCCCAGCCCTAGTCATTACGTTATCACACCGTTATCAAATAAGTTTTGACTGCGAATATGTATGTAAGTCAGCTACTCGTTACTGCATCCTACACTAAAGCACACCAACGAGTCCAAAACCCAATCAGTATTCTTTTAGAGAACCGGTGTCTAATAACTCGTGAATGTCCTAGGCATAGGCGCCGACTTTCATTTTTGCATGGGGTGGCGGCCGGCGCGTAGCCAGGGGGTGTCTAAACCCCTTCCTTTTGAAACGCAAGACCCCTTCCTTTTGAAATGACCATTTTGACGCTAATATTCAGTTGCAATTCAACAAGCCGTGTTATCACTAGTGTTACGCGGGGCCAATTAGCGAGTTTATTCTGTGCACGCATATCGCATCACACAGTGTAACGCGACGCGATCTCCCGCTGAGATGATTGCAAAAGTAAGTCATTGATTGTCGCGCACTCGGCATTCGTCGCTGGACTGAGCGGTAACACGGCGCGACAATTCTGGAACACGAAAGACAGGCAAGAATGATGATTACAAACGTGCGCGGCCAATCCGTAATTATCCCTTACCGCCAACGCAATGGGTTTTTACATAGTATTAAGTAGCTCACATCGCGACAATTGGTTGCTGATTAAAACATCAATTTTGACTGCATTGCTGCATTTCACGATTTACGTTCGCAAAGCATAATTGGAATTATGGGCACTAGAATAAATTCCAACTAGCAGGCACACACAATAAAACACTGTTCAACTCCGCGCTACGAGAATATTTATCACAATAATGGTTCACAAAATATTTTAAACGCGGCTTGCGGCCCTCAACGATGCAAATAATGCACTTTAATTTCTAGAAGGTGAACGTATATTTGGTCGTCAAATCGCGATAGGAGATGGTGTTTCTCAGAGCGCGCGAAGAAATCTACGTGTCTAGCGATGAGGTCTAATTTGTACATCTAATAAGGATCGTCAGTTTGCTGAAATCAGTATCAGTACGCTGCGCGAAATACATAGTAGTGATCAATTTTATCGGACTGTACGTACAATCGGCCGGCAAGGTTGCGCTGATAACGAAATTGCAGACATGCCGCAAACCTTCAACAATTACAATTACAGGGTGCGCTAGTCATACCGAAATACCCAGATTCGGCAATGACAACGAGTACATTAGTACAATTTGTTCGGACGCGGGTATAAGTTTTAATCAAAAAGATACATAAACAGAACACTAACAATATTACACTCAGAGATTGTTACTGTTTGGCGACAGTGATTCTGCAGACGGTAGTACGCCTGCATGCCGGGGCGCTAAATCATACCACCGCCGATAATACCAATGAGACATCGATGACCCATTTCGCATACAAATGATTCTGGCTAATTTTGAGTACGCAGCATCGATAATACGAATCAGTGAATTGGCATTTCAAAAGGACTGGATTTCTAGTTTTAAGTGAGAAACTCACTGGCTACGCACCTAGGGTTTTATTACCGACAACGCGCTGGTTATTCAGCCCGGGACCTACGGCAGACGCACGTCCCTATCAGCCAGTCGAATTTGATCGTGAAATGGTGCGATTTTAATTATCCAGGTGTTATTGCTGCAAGAGCATTATGGCTGCACACAGTGCACAGTGCACACTGCACATACCGCAACCTTATCAATGGAAATACAAGTCCCGATGGTTTGAAATTCGACAGGAGGGAATACGAGTGTGTAAAGCAGACAAGAATTAGTAGCCTAGAGATGATAGCAAACGAGAAAGCGCGCATCTAATCCGTAATTCCTCAACTTGCGTATGGCACAATGGAGTTCCGAGTCTGCCATCGCGACAATTCTTTGCAATTGAATATGCGCACTTAGTGCAGGCATACACAAACACACTGTCCTTTTTCGCGGTTCAATTAAAACGGCTATCACGAAACTAACTCTAGAATTATTTTGTAAACGAATATGCGTGCAATGCAAATACAATTTAATTGAGAGAAGTATAACGTGAATTCGCTCGTCCAGTAGAGAGAGCTGTTGTTTCTTAGAGCACGCGTGTCGAAATCGACGTCGTAAACGAGGTCGCGTCGATTGTATGATTACTAATCACGGATTACAATTTATTTGGCAATTAAGCACTAGTTTAAGCTGCGTATACAATTAGTCGCGCGCGTATCGGTTAATAGTAAATAGTTGGCATTTACGCGATAATCACAGACTCACTAATTGACAGCACAGACGGCGGGCGTTTAAGCATTTTGTATGGGGTGGCCGCCACCCCATAATTGTGGCATGGGGTGGCTGCGCCACCCCGCCACCCCGTAACTCGGCGCCTATGGTCCTAGGTATACATTGACACGATCAATTCACATCACCAACGAAAATTTATTTATGTCAAGTGAATGCGAAAAACAGAATCTAATTCCGTAAACCGCAACGAGTAGTGAGATTTTGCCTCAACTCACTCTGCGAAGTAAACGCCATCCCACAAATTTCACACTGATGATTTTTGATGTCGTAGTGGATCGCCGTGTGGTTCTTAAGATGTTGCTCGCGAGCGAACTCCTTGCCGCAGATTTCGCATTGTTGATTTTTGAGTTCGTAATGCGTCGCGATGTGTCGACCCAGATCGTTCTTTTGCGCAATCCCCCGCGCACAAATCCAGCATCGATGCTTTTCCCCGTTATAATGTGTTGCCATGCGTCCATTTAGATTCGATATCCTAGAGTGAACTCTCTCCCACAAACCCAACATTGACTGGCTTCGACGTTGTAGTGCGTGGCCATGTGCGTGTCTAACCGTCGTGTTCGATCGAACTCCTCACCGCATAGCTCCACATAGATATCGGTTCATAACGGTGATCAATATTTCTGCGGTATTGACAATTTCAGTAAAGTAATAAATTCAAGAGTCACAAAGGTCAAGTTTTCGAGTATAACATCGGGTGGATTACAGCGAGTCTTCGCAGAACGCACCCTATCTGTCTAGGTTAGATATTGAAATACACGGCCATATCAATACCACGAAAGCGAGCCAGTCCATAGGATCGGTGTATGAAAATGAATGAGCACTGTCAGATGGCGCGCTGGTTATAATTGTGCGGATTCGTCTGCACACATGTAGCGCTATTCAAATATTCTATACACAGATATGAGTTACCTTTTTTTAGAGTCTATACACCTACCTTTCTTTAGAGTCTATACGCCTGTTTTCTAAAAATAAATATAAATCACTGCCCTACGTCGCCCAGACATTGCTTCATATATCATTTGCTACCATCGTTTAATTTTTCTTCTATTTTTTTTAACTACTGTAACCTTTTTTACAGCAAGACTGTTTAGAGTCAAGTGTACCTGTTTGATGCTGGTGTGATCAGACTAGATGACCTTCACGGTCTTATCGATCATTCCTATCTAATACCGAATACTGTGCAAGCATATTTTCTGTACCACCATCACTGCCGTGTGTTATGTATTTTGGTTGGATGAAAATAAAGACTCTCTCTCTCTCTCTCACTGACAGAGTTGTAAGTTTCAACGTTTGTTTCGAATCAATGCCCGACAAACAAGCGATCAACATTCTTATGATATAAGACATTACCATGTTTACAGACTTTGAATAATATTATATTGATGTCAAAGTGGCAAATTAACGCATTCGGATACGATTCAACTTGAGTTGCGTTACGTTTGCAAATGTCAACTCATACATTCGCGGCGGGTTTATCGAAAATTGATAGGGAGCTAGTTAGCGGTACCATGCCTAAGAAGATCGTAATCGAGCTAAAATCAACCACTATTCCAGAGTTGTGAAAACACTGACATAGCGATCGCCAGAAAGTTTCAAATTGTTGGTTTTCGAATCACCGTCTGCATCGGTTCTGTTAGTCGTTGCTTATTACATATAGTTATTAATCTTGTTATATCTCGCCTGTGAAATCCAGTTCCGCGACAAACTAATTACCAAAATGTTACCTTGCGAGCGATCGGTATGTCTGTAACACCAAGTCACGAAAGATCGCTATGTCTGAGGCGTTTACTTGTCAGCGACCGTGGGATTTGTTTACTATTTCACACCTATTTGAATAAGCGTTAGTTCGCGAACTCACGAATCACCGCCACCACCTATACCTGAAAACACGAATCACCACCGCAGCCTATACCTGGAAGTACGACATGCCACCGACATGGGGGGGGGTCTGAAAGTACGACTTGCCACCACGGGGTTCCAATACGACTTGACACCGCGCCATAAGAGCCCCAGGCACACCACCGGAGATAATACTAACTACTACTGTCTCTTCCGTGGTGTAGCGATTGAATGTAGATACAGAGAAAGAAAAACGCCGATTGATAAGGATCATTGGCTCAGGTTGGATCTAAATTGAAACACGCAAATAAGGAAATAATGCTGCTGGGTCGCTAAGAGTCCAGTAAAATCTTCGGCTCGACACCATGAGAACGAGGTTTCTGAATTCTGAAGCGAGTTATTTTTTCGACTACCACCTCTAGGGTGTCAATACGCTCTTGAGTGCACTGCTGATATTTCAGTTATACCGTTGCCATTGAAAACCACATACTGCGAAGCGACATATTCTTCCGAATAATTTCAAGTTTGTAGATTGTTATAGAAATGCAGCTATGGATTGAAATTTAGTCAGATCTGGTGTGGACCGTTTCTTAAGCACCCTAACAATGTCGTCAACTAGACAGTGACTTATTGAAAAGACATTTTAACTGCACAGAGCGAGAGGGCGAATATCGGATATGTCACGCCACGTCCGCACACCAAACAATCCGCTGCTGATCTTCTGTCGAAATATTGCTTTGATTTGATCAGCGTGTCGAATCGCTTCTGATTCAGCCAAGATTTCCTGTTATTCTGCAATCCGCATAGTGACGCAATACGACCTCATTGTATAGATAACTAACCGTAGGTTAGTTATCTATACTCATTGGCAATCACCTGAGTCACTGATGCATGAACTTTCGGACGGCGAAAACCAGAAGTAAAATTGTTGGTTACTAACGTGTCTGTCTGTAATGTCTGTATGTAATGTCTGTAGGCCTACACCAAGCTTGGCTCGTTTCGCATTACAGTTCTCCTGTAGCGTTTTCAGAAAAAAACCGAAATTATAGATTACAATTAAAATGAGACCACATCAATATTTCACAAGTTAGATTAGAATTAGATTTCGCTCCAATCAGTCTAATCAGACATGACTAGAATTATCTTGATGTCCATTGTCCATGTCTTATTTCACGTACGTATCTTGTTGTATAAAATTCCACATCCTCGCCAGCAAAGCGGTTCAGAAATTGTAAGGCCCAATCCGACATCGAGAAGCGCTCCTTCTGCCGCATTCTCCGAACAACTTCCGATATTGTCGCGGGTCGGCCGAGACTAAACGATAAAAACTTCACATTGCGCTCTACGTCACCCATCAGGTGACCACAAGCCTTGTTTTGCGAAACACTCAATCGGCAGGGTCGTGTTGTTTGCCAGCAAGGGAGTATCACTTTCAGAAAATGAATTATGTTAGGTGTTACAGTTGAACTTCCAGCCCAGTGTATTTTGTTGGTATTGCTAGGCGTGTGACGATGAAGGCTGGACTCTGGACACAGTGATTGTACTCGTACACTGTGGAAGCCTTGAAACCTCGATTGATCGTATCTCATCATACGAAACGTATCTAGTACAAAGCTACGTAGGTTAGTGGAAAGGACAGTCTGTGAAAACAACTCACAGCATTATCACAAAGTGCAATGGAATAGGCATGGTGTAAATTAAAGCTACCAAATTATATATAATACGATGTAACAGATGGCATTATATTCTTCGTGGTCGCATAAGAACTCTCCACTTTTTCCATATTGTTGTGACGTCGTAATGGGTGATAGCCTGAGCCTAAGACTCTATTCAGAAAAGTGGTGACTGGTGAGGTGACAGTCGTCCACTCGCTCAGCGCCATCGTCTGCAATCAGCGTTACCAGTATCAGGTTCAGTTCAGTGTATTAGTAATCTCATCACTTCAAAACACCAAAAGCTTTCGATACAATGAAAAAATGTACGAAGGAGTCGAAACGACTTGGAGTATAGGTTTTTAATCGGTCACCCACCTTAGCTTAGCCTTACAACATTGAAATAAGAGGCATGCACTGCACAGTGCACATTGCACACTGAATGAAAGTAACAGAAGATAACATTCAAAGAACAAGTGATGAAAATAAAGTCGCATGTCTCGGTAGGCGGCATAAATATGTCACCCCATGTCGTCTGGCAATTCTAGAGCACAGAGTACTAAACTTCAAAATACATTTGAATAAAGTATTCATATCTATAAAATAAAGTTTTGACTGTTCGCAATATAGATGACGGTAACCCCTGATTAAGTGTCTGCTCGAAAAGCTTTGGGAATAAATATGATTATACTATTCGAAAAGAATAGTATTCATTCCCGTGATTCTCAACTATGGGCTGCCTATTCAACTGCTGAGGGGTGCCGCGAGAATATGAGGCAAGGAAAATATAAGGCTGTCGTTAACATAAAACAAAAATGAATGACATTCAAGTTCTACTGTAAGTAGGATTTGGGTGCTCGAAGTGCACTCTTAGCGAAAAAGAGTGTGCATTTCCTCCCGTATCGATAGAAAACAGAACCTATCTGAGAATTCAGAAACCCCGTTGTCGCAGTGTCGATTCAATGTTTCACCTGACTTGTTATCGATTGAACAGCATTTCCTTATTTGTGTGTTTTAATTTAGACCCAATTTTAGCCAATCGCCATTATCAATCACTGTTTTTACTCCGTTGTATACATTCAACCGCTGGCTTAGTTCTTTTGGAAGAGACTCTTTGGGGCACAGAACTCCAGTATACAATTGATTGGTATATTGGTATTGAAGTATATAAGAATATTTTCGGTTGACACTCGTCAAGGATAATCGCCAGCAACTATAGTAGAGAATTGAAAAGAATATTCTACACCTATTCTCTAAGTTCATGACAATAACCCCTGGCGGGTTGATTTCAATATGAATATATTATTCAACGGTATCCTACTTTGTGGAAGTGACGGTTCTGATTGACCCATTGTAGCATTGTTATAAATCCTACCTGCCAGCGTTCCTTCGAACTCCATTCGTGATTATTCTAATTTGTGGAGCATCATCTGGATTAGAATTTTGTGTTTGATTTATACCGCGGCATAATTATGTGATAGGTTCGGTTTCGTGTACCACCGTTTGGATGTGATAGACACTCTTTTCGCTAAGCCTTCAAAGAAATACGAAAACAAACGTTCAATCAAACGTAGTAGTTCTACAGCTTCGACACTTGGAAACTGAGTTACCTCGTTTACTAGCTAACATTCTGCGGTCGGCGAATTTGTTTCAACTTGTTACCAATATATTCGACGCCCTATATATTCTGAATCACAAAGGGACTTATTTCGTTCAATGATCAAATCAAGAGAACACCCGGAAAATGCAAACGACTGTTAAATCGATAGGTAGTTTTTCTACAGTTTTATATCTATTTCTCTGCGGCGAATGCATATCGTGTTTATTTAACCGCATTTCTGGATTATGCAAAATGCTGAAAACTGTGTTGCAACTCGTTATTCTGACTCGGTGGCTGTCAGCAGGTCAGTTCGATTTCACTTTTACGCGTAGACTCCTACCAATTATCAGCTCGACGATAATATCGATTCAATATCACACTTAGAAAGAAATATTGGCATCGGCCAATTGAGATTAAAAATATCGGCGATTTTCGTGACGTCACAACATGTTAATAGTGAGTCAGAAACCTCGAATCTGCGACTGCTATATTTGAAATACTGATCTATTTCTTATAGCTTACAGAGGTCGTAAATGTAGTTATCATTGGCACTCAAGTAGAAGTAGTAGTAACGTCTTTTATTTTTTCTCAAGCACAAGTAGAACTAGCTTTTCCAAGTCAGTACACAGTAAGTGTCTTAAGCCTATATTTGACTAAAAACTGAAAACTGGTAAGTAGAAGTACTCTAAAACCGTAGACCTACTAGTTTCCAGATTCTACTCGAGCACTCCGAAAAAGTAGAAGTGCTTCGTTACTTTGAGTATACGTACTAGCCTACTTGGACAACTAGATAATTATAGCTATCTAATTAGACTGAATTGGAGGAAAATTTCGGTAGTCTATTTTTAATCTAATTTGTGAAATGTTTCTATGCTTTAATATCAATTCTAAATTTCTGGTTTCCCGAAAATTCTACAGGAGAACTACACAGTGCAAAACGAGCCAAAATTTCTGTGTATACATTTGCCATGCTCGTGCTTATGAGGATGAACTCTGATATGAATGGAACTGAACTTGATGAAATTTCCGAAATTTCGCTAACTCAATTATCCTAATTCTAGACTAATTTGGAAAATGCTGTGTAGCAATAATTCTAATTCTAATCCAATTGGTAAAAGCTGAAAATCTTCTACTTTGTCCAACTCTGGTTCCAAGTAAGTAAAAATGTAATAACAAACGGAAGTAATTTAAAAAACCTTCACTTGACAGGCTGCAGTAGTTTATAAGCAAAGCTAGTAAAATAAATGCTCTGAAGTTATGGAAATGCGCATTAAGCAAGATGCCATATTTTTAAAAATCGGCGGAATATGTTGCAAATTATCGGCTTTGTCGGTGTCGGCTCAAAATACGATATCGGTAGGCTGATCGAATTCCTTGTTTGGAAAGTGAAAACGTGGAACATGTCGTAACATCCAGGAAATAATCGCCGATAGATCGGTTTCCGCGCGTTTTCGATAATCGTTTCCGCGCCGTCACAATACTTGTTGTTGTCCGCAATTTATGACGTCGATACAGTTATTTTAGTCCCAAAAGATGCGCCGCGCGCGCAACGTTCCGAAACGCGGCTTAAAACTACGAAGAACCCAACGTGACTACTAGAAATACGCAGAAATGTAGAAATGCAAAAAAGTTCCATCTGCATACAAACTATGGAAAAGTCCCTCAATATTTGTTTTTCTTTAAGATTGTCCACACAAAAACGTCACAACTGAAAACCAGCCGATTGAACCGTTACCTAGGCCCACCATATATGCTCTTTTATAGCAGAATTTGTCCTGTTTACTCAAGAAAAGTGAATGTTCCTCATAGGACGATCAAATGTCCTTCTTTTTAGCATTTCGAGTCAGATGCTTATAGCCTACTTTCATCAAAGACTCTTAGGCTAGATGTTACATTTATTTACAAAATAAATAGTGGATTTCCAACAAATTGCCGTATAGCTTGATTGTTATTACAAACATTGTTCGACGTTCTGTGCCTTTTTAGATGTGAAGATCTGTTGCCAGTTCGAGCTTAACAGACTTGTTGGTTGGATCAGTTTAAAACATTTTGACAATTTCAATTATATTTCGCGTAGACAATTTAACGAACTCGTTAATATGATCGTTCCTTGTTGGAACAATTCAAGAGAGCTTCAAACTATTCATGGGCTGGATCTAAAAAATAAATTTCATTTGTTGTTTTTCTGTCTTTTTTAAAAAAACTTTTGATTAGCTTTAATTTGTAACTTCACCTGCAACTACCAAAGAAATGTAATATATCATCAAACTAAGACGTAACAATTCCACTTATGTTTTACTTTCCGGCAAAAACATGGGTGCTAAAATATGGTAGGCCTATAACGTTGCCTATAAAACCGATAGCTGCGGCACTTTCACCGTTAACCCTTACATATTCGGCCGATATTCGAAAGATAAGGCAACTTGCATAAGGCGCATTTCCAAAAACGTGGAGCATTTGGACAGCTTCACAGCCATTGTCAAGTCGGGCAGTCGCAGATAATAGTTCTGAATCCCTATTACGATATTTGCCGATTCCGATATTTCTTCCAATGTGTGGTATCGGCTCCATATTATCGTCAAACCGATACTTTCAGTCTGACTCTATAGTCAAAATGATGTTATTTCAGAATGCGCATCAGACATCGTCATACTGAGTCATACTCCAGTAGTGTTTGAATCTCGGGTGACTTCACTGGTGTGCATAGACATGTCAGGCAGTCGCCCGAAAGATTCTTTCTCGATAAGAAGACAGTTTCGTTGGATCGACAGCACGACAGCTGAGGTGAGAAATTAAATTGTCTTTGGATTCCAGGAAAGTTTATTGCTCTATACGAGGGACCCCCGACCTAGGGAGCCATATCAGACTTTTTAATGAAATAATTATTATCTATAATTTTGCTCCACTATAACAACAGCATCGAAGAAAATCACTCGGCTCGACTCGAGTCCATTCATGGTGTTTGTCGACTACATTGGTCAGTTACACCAGGCCGATTTTATATTTTTAACCCACTTCTAGGCTTTTTTTAAGACACCGCGCATGCGGATCACATGGCGTAGATGGGCCTAGATATACCTCCAACCACTTAGATAAAAATTCTGCAGACGTCCTCGGTCGGACTTGAACCAGCAACCCATTGATGTTGCAGTCGTGGATTATACCACTACGCTATCTCGCCACGCGAGTCCGTTTTAGTATTGAATCGACCCCAAAATGCCTTCCCGCGGATCCCGAAGGGGTCCGTGAACCCCCGGTTCATAACACTTCCCTATGGCCTGGACTCGGACTTGACTCGGGGGTGAATTGAAAATGACTCGACTTGACTCGAGTCAAAAAACTCCAAAAGTCCAAATTGACTTGTGACTCGGAATCATTTGACTTGGTTACAATCATATATATTGTGTGCTGTATTATTATCATTTTATCATTTAAATACCGATGAGTGTCTAACGTAGTTTTTTTTTTTAAATTGAAATAACGTTTCCCAATTTATTCAGAAGATTAAAGGGAGAAGAGGGCATCGATTTTTCTAAAATTTTCAAAGAGGGCCACCCCTACTTTATACACTTGTATTTTCTCTGCTCCGAGTAATCATAAAAGGTTTCTTGCTGACCGAAACGTTCATTAGTAGTAATATGTTTGGGCGATCGACGCCCATTCTCGATTTATAAAGAACAAACAAACATTATCAAGATAATAAACAGTGTAAGAATTAGCTCATTCTCAATTTTGCAGCAATACTTTTATGACCTTGTGTGCGGCAATAAAAAAAGGGGGAATAATTAGCGATAGAGAGAAAACGAACAAAGAATCTGGATTGACCTTTGTACTCAGACATGAGACTGGAGTACTTCTACTTGTACTTTTCCACTCGCCTCCTGATTATAATACATTGTAATTTTACTGTATTTTTCCACGATTCACAGCTGACTTCGGTCGTACACGACGGTGATCATAGTTGCCTGCCCTGACCTGTTGTTCCGTGGTCCAATTTAGTGGCTTGGGAACAATAACCCGTAAAACTGGTTGACTTGTTGTTCCGCGGTTGATTCATTTTCGTGTACGGTGGGTCATAGGAATAATTGCCGGTCGTGACGTCAGTATAGTTTTCTTCTGATCCATGAGATCCTGGTGCGTGTTTTAGGTGTCTATACGTTCGGCTGTGCATAGTGACGCATGTAGTCTGTTCCATACTGTCGTACTTGCTCTTGCTTTGTTGTCGACTTAAATAGTAAGGAGAAATGTTCTGGTTATAAATATGTGTGTCATTTTGAGTCATATCGAGAACCAGAATGTCGTGTATTAGAAATAGGTATTAGGCGCCCCCGACATAGATTAACTTGAATAAAGTACCATTTAGAATATAATAAGTAATTAAAGAAATAGCTCATTCTCAATTTGACTCGCATCAACGTGTTAATTTCCGATATTGTAGTAATTGGTGCAAGCAAAAACTGCTGTTCCACACCTTTACCGCTTTCTAGCGTCTTAGGACAGACAGTCCCAACCAAACAATGTGATGGGTTCTTTTTACTGCTTCACGGTTGGTCAAGCGTAATCATCCCGGTGTCTGCAAATGATATTCAATTTACCACGGGATATTAATTTTGTATGCTGTACATGATATACAACTTGAATCGATCTGTTGGCGAACTAATGCTTTCCCCGTCTGTAACATACACATATCGATCACGAGCTCACCACGCACTTTTCGTTCGAGGGCGACTCATTTCGCTGCAGACAATCAGTTGTGTTCGCGTGTATCGTAACATATCCTCAAGACTTGTTATGCCAACACCTCCACGCATATTTACAATATCATACTAAGGAACTATTGCTTCGACAGCCACGCACTATCGCTCGAAGTCGACAAATTTCGCTACAGACAGTCAGTTGTGTTCACGTATGTGTCGTAAATATATCCTCAACACATGCTATGCCAATACCTCCAAGCATATTTGCATCATACTTAGGGTTCTGGTCAGGCTGATTTAAATCATCACGTGTCGACAATCGATCGAAGCCCGTCAACTGGTATTTTGAAAGCTACCGGTATGGTGTATTATTGTGTATGGATTGGTGCGGTATTAGAATTGTGGTTACGGCTCGTTGGCGGTGCGAGGATCAGGTTTATAGTATACTATAACTACTTAGCTCGGATACGACGCGCTGCTATCGTTGCTTTGTCCAAGACCTAATTCACGATAATCAATCTCGCTGTCGAAAATGACATGCGGCCGCGTAGACTGCATAGCGCCATTTTGTTTTGTGATCCATCCTGCTGTGCCGAGGATCGAAACATATCCTCAACACATGCCAACACCTCCAAGCATATTTGCAGCATCATACTACGGATATATTGACTCGGCAGAGTGTTACCGCCAGAGAATTGCTGTGTCACGTCTTCGGGCCTTGCATTTTCCGCTCGGTAACTGCGAGTACGATGTTATTTCAATTGTCCACGAAACGAATCGGGGTAGCTCGTTTCATTCGAAATCGGAATCCACTGCGACTATAGGATTGCAAAATCAAAGTCCAAAAAATCCGACTGGCACGTAAAGTACTGGTTTCTCCATATATTAGGCTGGGTAAAATGTAACATAAATCCAACTCTCAAAGACACTGCTGTAAGGGGAGTGTCGTTGTACATTAATTTGCGTACAGCGAAACTTTGTATGCGGTGGTGCAATAATGAGGATGAATTGTGCCAGATCACGTGAGGCAATCTAACCTTCTTTCGGTGAGGTGTAAAGATGAGCGGGGAGATTTCGAAATCTGACTCCACCCCGACTCGGGTTGCTAAATCAAAGTCCAAAAAATCCGGCTGGCTCGTAAAGTCCTGTTATTTCCACATGTTGTGAGGGTAAAATACAGCATAAATCCGACTCTCAAGGCCATTTGGCCGCATCCAGACTGGCTTCGCTGAAAACTGATGAAATCTGCGCCGGGTCCGGAGATGTTTCGTGACCTCCTCCGTCCAGACAAGATTGTTCTGCTGTAATATAGGTGTCGTTGTATAATAATTTACGCCCAAGAAGACTTGGTATCGACCCTTTGGCGGAATTCTGTTTGGTTCGTCTGTACAGGTGTTATTAGTGCGATCAGATTTGGCGCCTCAAGGAGTATATTGGTAAAAATCACACAACGATGACAATAACTTTACCGGTCAACATACGGTCAACGATGCGGTGTGATGTACGTAAATCAGCTGTGATCAATCGAGCGTGACACAATCGCTGTCAGTCATCAATCTGCGACTTGACAAAACTCGCGTTTTTTGGGTTGACAGCAACGCGATATATTTGATGTCCCCGTCGACCCTCCTAATAGGGTTACCATGCGGCCTCATTTAGGGGAGCATATGTCCTCCATTTCCCAGATATGTCACCCAATTCACCTAAATGTACTCTCTTTCTGTCAGTTTGTCCTCCTTGTTAGCTCAACATTTCCAAAAAAAAACACCACAAGTAACGCAAAATGTGGGCCTAGATTACGAAAAGTCGGGTACGTAGCCAAATCGGAAAAATGACCCTATGATGGTATTGTGCAGGCTATTACGTGGATACGTGGGCGTGTGTAAACATGTGAATAGTAAAAGCGCCCCAAACTACCGTGAAAAAAGATCGAGCGCACTCGACCATGACGGGGCCACCTTAGTACAGCCAAATGATCCCGTGTCGTACCGGGAATAGCCGAGGTGGTGGTACATCATTCTCACAAAATGTACTTTGGAACGCGTGTGAAATCGACATTGTCCGCTACTCGACTGACGCAAGTCGCCACTGCAGTCCCTCTCTGTGTATACACAATGTGCTGAGCACTGCAGATCCAGACGAGACTACGCATTCTGGCGAGGTTATCGAGATAGCTGGAGCGATTTACAACACATGCTACATTTACTTCAAACGGAATGACAAAATATGGTTTTGGAGTACTCAAGTAGTTTTAAGGGAATGTCAGTATCGTGATATCGCTTTCTATCCTAATTATAAAAGAGTAGGTCCCCATAAAACTGTCGAGCTCAAGCACGTTGGTAACTGTGATAGTAGACAAAACTGACTCGAGTACCTCAGAAATTGTGACTGTATTTCGTTGCTGACCACGCGCCTGCTTATTCACACCGACTGACTCTCCTAGTAAGCAACTGCGCCCCCGTCATCTTCTTATTGCTCAAATAATTTTACAATTCACGAAATCCAATCTCATTTGTCGATAGTTTTATCAGAACAAAAGTCACAGTTACACAAGTCTCGTAAATAGGTGTCGATACACTACAATCGTTTTATCGCCACTATTCAACTCATAGCCCGATCACACGACTGACGTTTCCGCAGATCAATTTTTGACGTTTGATCAACTCTTGCCTGGTTATGGGGTTTCTAATCACAGGGCGATTGAGATTAGGGTGTGTCTTTTCGATACGTTGCGCAAACTCGATACCTTTCGTTCGGAGTACGTATTCACACTGCGGAAACCATTTTGCATGTTCTGTCCAAACCTCGTCTTCACGGTCCCAACGAAGCCCGCCGTCACAGTAAAAGCATTTGGTTCTGTCCGAATCAACGTAGTAAAACCCCGCTTTTGCTAACTGTTCAACACTAGCTTTAATTTTATTCGGTTCCCAGCCCTTGTCGAACGTTGCGATTCTTTTTGACAACGACGACATGAGAGGGTTCACGGGTTTAAGACAAGGAAATAGTTGCTCAAGACATCGCCTTTCGTCCTCGGAGGGTTCCTCTGGTTCTTGCAGATGTAAAGTGAGACGTCGTATTTTGTCGTCAAGCAACTTATCCAAATTGTCTCGTTCGTACTCGGTTAACGCCACATTCCCCGAATCGTCGCCACGTGCGAAACAACAATCCGAGCGATACGTCAAGTGTATTTCAGATATATCGTCTGTAGGCCTCCAATTGCGTAGAACGCCGGAGCAGTTGAAGCACTGCGTTCTGTCCAGGTCACCGAGGTAGAATAAACCTTGTTTTGCCAACTCGCCGACCGCCCGTGGTATGGGATAGCTGGGCCATTTCTCAAAGGTTTCGCGACGCTCCGACTCCTTTCGCAAGTCGAGATTCCTAACCCGATACTCGTGCTCTTGATCAACGATATTCGCAAAGTTGATGTTGGCGTTTCCAGCGGCTTTACACTGTCTCAGTAAACTTTTGAAATTCGATTTCACAATAGGTATGTTCAACGCGTCTCGTACACAATTCGCGTCATGACGCCGTGCACTCGACCCGGTCCATCTTTCGAGGTACGCACTGCACCCAAAGCATTTGATTTTGTCTTCAAATCCTAGCCAGTAGTATCCCTCAGACGCTAAATCGGTGCGTGTTGCGTATGATACTTTAGAGAATTTGGCGAACGTGGCGAGTCTGTATAATTCAGTGCGGTGTGAACCGGAAGCGATATACACTCGTTTCTGTCCGGGCGGATCAGAGTATCTCTCCATTGACGTTATGCCAAGCTCTTTCATAAACATGGAGTACTAAGACAGAGCTTTTTGTGTCTAAACGTGTCCCATAGGTCAACCGAGTCGGCTCACACATATATTCCTAGTTTATCCTTGAGAGCTGTATAGATTACCGGTAGCTGTACTTTTATGGCTGATTGACAACCGTTAGCTGTCGCTATTGCACCATTTACATATGTTTTTACCAGGAGCGGGCAACTTCTGCAATCCGCGGGGTGTGTATAGCAGAGTACCTTTGCGGTGCGTATTGCTGAATCGATGCATTTTTCGACCACCGATCAACATATACAAGGAATAAATCGTATTCAATCAATGTATTTTAGCAACAGCAATGTCACTACAAAGTCATATCTCGCCGATAATAACGAGGACAATGTGGATTTGAGAACCGTATTTTTATACAGGCACCGCCATGTCTGCTTCTCCCTAATCAATTAACACACGGTGCAATACTTAAATAAGATTTCATAGTGGTCTATAAGCCTGATACCCTAAATTGACAGAGATATCAATTCATTACAGTTGTTTTCTAACGACGCTACAGACAAGTATCAGTAAACACAAAACGAATTGTCACACTGTTGCGTCAATTCACCGACGACTCAGTATGAGACACGCTCGACCAACGAATATGCATGGGACAACCGAAACAGGTGACCTTGCGTGGTGGGTATTTTCGATAACACCGATACGGCAACTTTATTCTCTCTACTGGCAATGTGATGGAGAGCGGCTTAATTCATCAGACAAAGGCTGGAAGCAACAACTAGCAAAGACAAATCTAATGGCCACACCGACATTCACAGGTATTCGATAGACCCGATCATACCGAGGTCATCCCACTTCTGTAATGGCACGGGTACGAAGCATTTTGAACGGTGTTGCTCGGTCGTGGTTTTTGGCCTTCCAAGACCTCTGTTAGCATCAGTCTATCTCACTGTTGGAGTGCCAATGTCAAACGTCGTAATTGCGATCACTCGCTCATGTGTAGAATATAGAAATTGACGCCTGTACTATTTGCACGACCTCATGGCTTTGGTAAACTTACTAAAGCGGAAAGTCACTGCCAAGTTGAACATTGATTGATCGTTCTCTTGTTAGCGTCGATATTCGCTCGTACGTGCTTTCATGTCTTTGAATTTTTGTTATCGTCGAGTGTGGTCATAAATAGACAGGGGGACAAATTTGATGCGTTCAACACAATACGCGTTTACCACATCTCATTCCGGACCGTAACCGATCGTTGACCGAGCCTACGATAAACGTCGCTTTTTACTCATAGGTAAGCAGATGATCTGTGAAAACACAGGCGCTAACGTGTCATTTCGTTATTCCTTCAACGTCACATGACCGCCTATGAAGGCTTTTTGGGTGCCCACCAATACAGTGTTGAAACGTGATCCATAGTAGTTTACACCTGGTGTGGAGCAGCGGAGCGGGTGCAGAAAGTAAATTAGACAACACAAACCAGTTGACTACATCGATGAATATACGAGGGCTCATCAATTTTGTCAAGTGACTTTTGAATGGATGTTATTTTTGCCAAATAAACCCCCACTCTGTTTGTAGTTTGAAATAGTAACGTAATTAGTGGTTTTTCCGTTGGGTTAAACGCACTTTTGAACACGAAGTATATTGGCAAAATCGAGTGTGACACAAACGGTGTCAGTCGTCAATCTCCTGTTTGACTAAACTCACATATTCGAGTGGGTTGACAGCAATGCGATACATTTGATGTTCACATCGATCCCTATATTTATAGGGTTGTCCTCCTCCTTTTCCCAAATATGTACAACCTTCGCCAAAATGTGTTCCTTTTTTGTAAATTTGTCCTCATTTTCAACTTAAAATAACAAAAAAACCCACGAATAACGCGAAATGTAGGTCTGGTCGATTTCGGTGAGTGACCTTTCATTTAGCTAACTCGCACAACACAAGTAATTGACAGGTATTTCGGTAGTCGAGTCAGATGAAATGACATTGTTTTATAGTCAATCTAATGAAATTAGCGGTATAGATATAAAAATACGTCCTCCCCAATCGTAACTTGCAACCTGTGAAAAACGTGTACCGCAAACTATCCCCAACACCCCCAACAAAACATAGTTGCGAAAAAATATCATACTATGGACGTATTGACTCGGCGGAGTGCTACCGTGAGAGAAATGCTGTTTGACCCCATCGACCTAGCCTTGGATTTACCGTTCGAAAAATTCCACCAGTGGAAGTTGTGATCGAGTGTCGCAATCAACGTCAGCCACGCTCCATCAATCTGTTGCTTTGACAAAACTTGTACGTATACACCAGAGATGAGCATTGATTAGGATTTAGAAAAAAAAGTATTTGTGCAATTTTGCTGAATTAGGATTGCATTAGGTTTTGAGATTGATTTACTATGTCGTACGGGCAATTACTACCGAGCCCCGTCGTGACGATATCGGATTAATCAGTCGTCGAACGACAAGTTAGGGCTAACCGTTTATACTCCTAGTTTATTCTTGAAAGCTCTATAGATTACTGGTTAGCTGTATTGTTGTGGGCGACTGAAAACAGTTAGTTGTCGCTATTGTACGATTTACACTTTGTGTTATACATTTTTTGTTACCACCACGAACTAGGAGATCAATCACGACGACGGGCAACTACTCCCAATTGGCGGAATACTGTTCGATTCATTTGTATATTCAGCTTTAGCACCACAAGAAGTATATTAGAAGTTTATGATGCACCAAAAGATAAACAATGTATGCCAACAAAATAGTGTCTTCGTTTTAACATGTCTTTGACGTGCCGCCGAAACACTATAAAATAAAATAATAGTAAGACTCCATACTTGTGTCACAATATACAACCCCACCTGTTTTTAGGAATTCCATGTGACTCGACAGGTCTTGTAGCTGAGACGGGCGAGGAGGATGCCAGCAGATTCTTGCGTCTATGAATAAACGTGCCTTAGCAACGACAGAGAGCTAAGAGCATATTTACACACCCCCAATCTCCTCCAAAATGTTTCTGAGTCTTCTCACGTCCATGTTCAAAGCCTCTATCTTCAAGACCTCAGCCAAAAGCTCCATCCGGTCTGCCCCGCATTCGTGTCGTATGATCAGACCAAACAGAACCCCAATCTCAAACTTGTCTTTCTGCTCGCACGGAGGTAAATGATCGTACCCAGACATGTACTCCCGCAGTGGGAAGAATTCTGCATGATCGATGTATTGATCCATCTGAGAATTGCAACAATTATGATTTCAATTTATGATGAATCATAACAGTTTCAACTCACCGCGATTCCTTCTATACGCTGATAAAATCTGAAAAGAAAAAACTCATTGTATTATACAATCATGAAACACAATACGCTTTTCCCCACCTGCTGTAAGTTATTGGCCTGCGGAGTTAATGCTATCGTCTGTAAACAACGCGAGAAAACGAGCACTATTGTGAAAGGTTCAAGATGCATAGAATAATTCGAGTCAACATGAGAGCATAATGCGAAAACAGGTTTAAAAAAAGCACAGAATACGGAAAGTGCACATTTGAAAAAATCATAGTTCCAAGGGTCTCGTATGAATACCGTCTGATTCGACTATTCGCTTACAGTAGAAGTGAGACAGGGCCGATCGAAATTGCTCATAGGTAAAAATGGAGGCATTTTTCCGTACAAAACCCGAATTAATATCCCCATGCGGTTTTTTCTCAAACAAAACTTTCCGGTAGATGTCAGCAGTCAGTTTGTTTACTTTTGAGAGCCCTTTGCATGAGTACTTATCCTCGTTGCAATAATAAGTCTTTGCGGACAGACCAACAAAAATATTCGATTGTGCCTCAATTTTGAAAAGACCACTGGTCCGTTGATCATATCGATTACGAGCTTTACAACAGGCACGTTTATCATTGAACAAGAGAGGATTGGCCAAAAATTCGCTACGATGCTCGTCACAGGCGATTGCTGGAAAATATTTGTGAAAATTTTCAAGAAATTCTGCTTGTTTTTCGGGTCGTACAACTTTTAGCAGGCTGTCAGAGGAGATAGCGCCGTACCAGGAATCAGTGTCCGAATATAATAGTTCAATGGACCGTGGCAGGAGGTAGGTGGACATATACGAGTGGAACCGTAATAAGGACAATTTCGCATAACCATACACAAAGTACCCAATGTGGTTAGGTTGGTTCCAAACATGTTTTCTCAATTTCATGGACACCTCAAAAATATCTGGTGACAACTCAATCATTGATTTAAATCTGGAGTCATTTACCAAGACCATAGCTTTTTGACGGTTAACAATCTTGACATCAGAATATTTTGTACAATTCGAGATAGTTTTACCTATACAGGAATTTCCAATGTCCTTATAGAACTGCCCTAGTGGCTTCTGGGACGGGTCATCGTCAGCCCGTCTTCTAGCCTCGGTTATCGTGTCTACAAGAGAATTGAAACATTCAATGGGTTCAAACTCGATAGCTTGAAATACCTTAGTAACGATTAACCCATTCTCGAGGTACCACTTCAATAGTGGTGTTATTAACAATGTTTTTGTGGCCTGCAGAGTAGCAATCAAGAATTTCCGTGGCCGTTTCAAAAAACCATGTTGTTCAGCAAATGCTTTCATGTATGGACCTATATCATCACGACTTACGTAAGCATGTTTGAACAGGGGACAGAACTCACTAAAATGCTCCTTGAGATGACTAGGCACATGAATATCGACCTCAACGGCCCCAAAAAATTGATCTTTTGACACCAACTCTAAGAGTTTCGAACTTGAAAGGACCCGACATTTCACCATTTTACTGGATTCGAGAGTTTGAATAAAGGCAGCTATATCACTTCGTTGGCGCATAATGACCCATTGACATTCTGTGATGTACTCCAATTTATACCCCACTTTTTGAATATACTGGATTTTACGCTGCGTCGCGGCCCAGCGGGCTTGGCGATCCGGGCTGGCTCCCAACTCGCAGCCGTGACCATGGTGAAAACATCCAAACAGCTCAAGTGCAACAGGTCCTTGTGGAGTCCTATAATACCCATCAATACAAATCTGGAGCAGGCCGATACGATGCTCAGGACCATTGAATTGATGTTGGATTTTGACCCCCCGACAGTGCGCAATGTAGCTTAGCCATTGGTGAGCCATTTTTCCATAGAGCGGTGCCGTTTTTGTCCTGGAGAATAGAGTAAAATCTTCATTAGGTGACCACAGACAAGGATAGCCCCCCGGTAATCGTGAACGGAGAGTATCCAAATAGAGACAGTTCGAATCCAGACCTAGCACCTGTTCTACAGGTAGAGCGCTATCGCCATAGATTTGGGGTTTGATTTTTGTGACTTTAGCCTCTGCATATCGCAATGAAACAACAGAAAGCCCGCCACGTAGATTTTCCCGTATCAAGGTGTGTATATGGCTATACTTTTGATTCAACAAGGTGAATACAGGTGGTATGCTATTAAACACCAACCTTGAGGCCAGAGAGGGCAAAGATATACCATGTTTAGCCATATCAATTGAGTAACGAGCAAAGAGTTGCTTGTGCTTTGTGAGGGCCTCCAGTAACGGCCCGACATCTAAACTAACATAGAAAGATAGATAGTCACGAAAAGTAGTCATTTTATGTTCCGCCCACTTTGATTGACACCAAAGATATTGTTCATCAGTTATATTAGACCGCTTCAGTTTGTTATAAAAATGTATGTGGTCTGGGAGAGATTTTTCATCCAATACTGATAAATCAGTGAAATAGTTATATGGAAAAAAAGCCTTCGTTGAAGCGCAGTTATGACAACGTGTGTACGCGTCATAACTTGTACCGGCGCCAAGATACAAGGTCACATCCAAAAATCGAAATCGACTAGTCGACAAGGACATATACGATGTGCCCCTCTTAATAATACTGATAGGGTCTGATAAGTACTCCAC
This sequence comes from Botryllus schlosseri, assembly GCF_051294905.1. Taxonomy (NCBI): domain Eukaryota; kingdom Metazoa; phylum Chordata; class Ascidiacea; order Stolidobranchia; family Styelidae; genus Botryllus; species Botryllus schlosseri. The sequence continues at coordinate 1,067,984 of NC_137240.1, forward strand.
CAGATAGGGGATAATCAAAGGTATATCATAACGAGACCCATTGAAAGAGAATACAGGTAATTGACTCAAATAATTCAAAAAACGATGTTTCAATAAGGTCGCCGGGCTCATACGTTTGACATCCGGCTCAGCGGTATGCATTTCTTCAGCAATACAATCTAATCGTTCCAACACGTCATAAAATTGTTGACATAATACCTCAAAACACTCACTTTGGATCAATTCAAACCGTGACATCATTCTAGCAACCAGCGCTCCAGGGTCGCCATCACTAATCAGTACTTCTGGAGTCTCGTACCCTGGGTAATTACATGCGAAGGCCACCGCGGCCGGAATATGACAGTCCACATAGTGCACATTAGCAGTATCGTTTGGAGTCGAGCCTTTTTGTAATATACTCTCATAGTCAAAAACCAAGTTATACGGGTAGAAACGAGATGGTTTGGGCACGATTATCCCCAACTCGTCCAACGCTTCAAATATAGTAGGCTCAGGCTTGAACATACCTCCACGGTAGTGATTAGGAATGTCTTTAAAACAATTATGACGATCGAGGAAGTATTTTGAACTGAACAGACGATGACAGGTCTCACAGCTATAATTCTTGCAATATAAGCTCGAATTTTTAATATAACAAAAATGTCTCCCTCCCTCTAAATGAGCGTGAATTTTCAACCCCTCCCGAGCACCGTGTCGTAGTATATAACCGACTCCTTCTTTCAATGTATAGACACAGATGGATACTTTAAGACATGACTCAACTTTATCTAGATCGTTAATACATACACCCGAATCAGGGTCCCCATATAAAGCGGAATATTGTGCCACCAAAGAGAGTGTTTTAGACTGCAAGTCACCACTATAATGATTACCATCACAAAGCATAACAGCGACACAGCGGAATATACAATAATGATCGTCATATGGTACACCATGTCGATTTTTCATTAAATCCAAAACACTATGTGAATTCACAATAGACTTTGGTATTTCGATTGTACTACACCCAATTAATCTGAAGTCAGATTTGTACACGTAAAAGGTCACGTTTGTGACTACTAAGACAGCAAATTTAGTATCGTCTCTTTGAAAGCGAGCACTCTCGAAGCCAGCGGCCAGGTCTATATTGTCTACAAATTGGTCAAAGTCACTACGATTGGCAATCATTTTAGGTGTATCCAACATAACACCTGCGTTCTCGGACGCATGATAGTATCTCAATTCGTTTGTCTCAACATTATCTAGTATGTGGGCAAAAGCGTAATTGATTCGAAAACCATACTGTTGTGAGACGAAGATGTCCTGTAGATCGTTGATGACGTCACTTGGGTTGCGGCCGAGTACACGGAAATTGTGTAGGCTGCGTATACTGTGCGGTGCGAGTGTAGAGCTGCGAATGGAGTGCCAGTTTTCTTCCACGATCTCGATCAGATTTTCAGGTATACCCAAGCTGCTTGGTTGTGCAAAATCAGACACAATTCTTACATGGTTTCGTCGCCTAGACATTCTGGAAACAAAAAAAACACAGATTCAATAACAGGTAGCACAAAACACACATAATTACATATGATATTACAACATAAGCATGTGATTAAAACATGATAGCACATCAAAAACAGTTATACATTCGTATAAAATTTCATGGTGGCTCTGGCAGCTGACATCTCTTTGAGAAAAGCGACTTTCGCACGCATGATGCGTTCCAAGGGTAATTGCATACGCAAATCCTGACCGTTCGACTGAGATAGTATTTGCGAAATTTCTTGCTCTATCCGGTTATAATCTTGAGTGAATGTTTCATGAGAAGGAAAACTAGATCTTGAAAGTATATCATCCACTTCCCCCAGAATAGTGAACATCGCTTCCGATGGGGCGATTGAAATAGCCTCAACAATGGTCGCCTTGAGGTGCTCCATCATTCGTCTACTGTATTTACCAAACCTCTCACCCCCAGGTCTACGTCTGGATGGGAATGCGGGGGGTTGGGCTGGATTTTCTACATTTTCTGGAATATCATTTGCAGGGCTAATCGCATCGAGCAGGTCTACCGGATAACCACCATCCATCAATTCTGGTATCCCGTTATCAGCCATAGTCATGAGCAAAGATTTGTGATGGTAAGCTCAATTTACACTTACTTATAGACACTGTAGCCACATAACAAGCAGAAGAAGGTACGTAACACAGTTTAACAGTGCCAGCAAAACGCGGGAAGGAATTTTATGACCCTCCACTCGCCTTTTCCCCCAACCATTTGAATATACAAGCCTCTTTTTTCTCTCGTGCCATACTTGCATACCCAATTTACACTTACTTATAGACACTGTGAGCCACATGACAATTGGAAGAAGTAACTTAAAACAGTTAAATAGAGCCGGCAAAATTCGGCAAGAAATTTTATGACACTCTAATCGGCCTTTTTCCCCCAACCATTTGAATATAAATACAAGACTCTTTTTCTCTAGTAACATACTTACAGGCATAATTACACTATGGCATGTAAATACAACCCGTACGAAAATACTGCAACGAAGCGCAAGCTAGATATTGACTTGAAACGGGCTACCCCGTCTCATATCCCAAATTTTGACAATGCTACCAGTTTCTATGGCATGCAAGTCAGCTTCGATGGACGTGTACAATTGGCGTCGACCAGACGACATGGACCCAAGATGACTTATATGAAAGTCTTGATCACAGATGGTAAAAAATCTCTACCAGGGGTGATATTCAATGACAAATTACTGGACTGCATCGAAACTGCATACAGACAAGGTCATACTATGACATTCTGTAACATCAAGATCACTGCTGACGCAAGAACTGATGCCCCGTCATTAATCATTGGTCGCAATTCTACTGCTACGAAGAGCAAAGCACGCTTACCTTGCCCAGAGATGGTTGAATTCCGGTACGTGTCCGCAGAAGATATCCAAAAAGGCTTGTACGACGACAAGATTGTTAATTACAGAGGTCTCTGTATTGCCACAGATTCTGAATCCATTGGCACAACCTCGGAGAGACAGCTACATTCATATGCACTAGTGAATGGTGATGTTTCTATTGATCTGAAAAATTGGGGTATTATACCGTTATTCACTGCTGACAAATACTATGATGTCACCCATCTACGTGTACAAGTCCGATCAGGCAAACGTGAGCTGTTCTTACAAGACTATTCGCGCATTTGCAAAGAATGAACTGTTTCATGTATGAAATAAAAGAAACATGTGATTATCTTGTTGACACTATCAGAGATTAGGGTTGGCTATAGTTAACTTTCAAACCTATCAGAATACATCATCTTTCGATATCATACTACTAGCTATCGTCTCGACTCAGTAATCTCACACGAGCGGCGTGGAAAGAGGTTATCAGATTGTAAAACCGCGTGTTTGTGAGAGCACTATACGCAGTGATAATTAAAACAGAGCGAGACAGTATCGCAGTACATTAACAGGGGGAAAATCAGCGTGATACGTAATCAATACTCAACTCTCGCTTCCAGTATAGTGACCAAGCGACGACCGAGACCAATGTCCAACGTTTTCGAACAAAGAGAATAATTCCTCGACCCAGCGGGATGTATTACAGGACAAAGGCGCTGTGTACGAGGCGACATGGCTGTTTTCGAAAGCGAGATTGTCGCTCCTCGGCATAGCAGGATGGATCACAAAACAAAAGGCGCTATGCAGTCTACGCGCCCGATGTCATTTTCGAAAGCGATATTGAACATCGTAAATTAGGTCTTGGACAAAGCAGCGCGTCGTATAATACCCGAGCTAGGTAGTTATAGTATACTATAAACCGGATCCTGACACCGCCAACGACCCGTAACCACAATTCTAATACCGCGACAATCCATACACAATTATACACCATACCAAGAACTTTCAGGGTATCCGTCGACGGGCTTCGAGCGATTGTCGACACGTGATCCGTGCTCTGTGACCCGTAACAATAGAGGGCTTTATTTACATAGGTATTTTTTCATATTCTCGAGAACTCGAGTTGACACGTATATTTATAACTATAACTGATCATCTCCCCCTACCACAATCTCGGTCTATAAGCAGAGTACGATTCGCGTATGACACAGGCCGTGGGCGTCGCTTTGCACAACCGAGCGTATGGACACCTAAAACACGCACCAGGATATCTCTATCAGGAGAAAACTCTACGACAGACAACTACTACCAATCCCCATCACGCTATATATTATTATAATACAGATAGATACATATTATTTTATTGTAAATAAAGGAAAATCCACTTTATCAATTCATCCGCCCGGCGTTGACCATCTACCTAAAACACGAACCGGGATCTCCCCTACGGATCCGAAGGAACAAATACTATACTGACGTCATGCTTGACGGGGAAATATTCCCAAATCCTATCGTGTTTACACGCAATTGGATTAATCAACCCACCGCGGAACGACACGTCAAGACAGGTGAACTATACCGATTCGTCGGCGTGCACACCATTGAAATTAAAAGTCAATCCATTGTTATTCGAGGGAAAATATAAAAAATAATACACAAGTCTCGTGTCCAGAGGCGAGGTAGAATCAGGAGTGGAAAAGTACAAGTAGAAGTACTCCAGTCTGAGTACAAAGGTCAATCCAGATTCTTTGTTCGTTTTCTCTCTATCGTTAATTATTCCCCCTTTTTTTATTGCCGCACACAAGGTCATAAAAGTATTGCTGCAAAAATGAGAATGAGGTAAATCTTTCAGTATCTTTTATATTGATAATGTTTGTTTGTTCTTTATAAATCGCGAATGGGGGGATTCCGCACAAACCTATTACTACTTTCATTTGCAGCCCTCCACAACGCGATCAGTGTGGAACGAAACTGCCCTACTGCACGAGTGGTTCGGAAACGAGACGGACAATGCCATCGGCGGGTTCGGATGCGGAACCGGAGCCGGAGCAGTGTCGGTTTTCAAAATGAAATCAAGCGGTGAGCATCACTAAACAATTTAAATTTTAGTTGCATAATTGGAATGATCAGAGCGAAATGCGGGTCATTTATTTCTACTATGATTTTAATGCTAACCTAATTTCTGGTCTTCCTGAAAATGCTGCAGAACTGCATATAGTGTGAAACAAATCAAACTTGGTTTTACATTCACTTGCCATTCTCGTACTTATGAGAATGAACCTGATATGGGAACTGAACTTGGTTTTTGTTGTATGACACCTCCTCATTTGGAATGTAGCCTAATTTCCAAGTCTTTGGCAATTCATTAATTCTAATTATAATCTAATTTGGAAAAGCTGAACATTTTTAATTGCCCAACTCTGCCCCTGATGACAGGAACCCTAACTCCGGAAGAATTCAGCGTGACGTCATCAATCGGAGATAAAGTCGTTATTCGGATGCTCAGCAAAAACTCGCACCAGCTCGGAGGAGTCCTGTGGTACAAAGACGGACATATTCTGGATCTGAGAGAGAATCCGAGAATATGGGATGTAAGACGAGGACTGAATCTTAATCGCAATAATCCGTGGATAACTAACCTACGAATGAATGCGAAACACGTGACTGCATGGTTTGGCAAACAGCGAGAGCTAGCAATTTCTGTCAACATTGGTATACAGAGTGACACGGTAATGTTATAACTTGCCAAATTTATTAAATCTGGTCTTGCACGGAAGCTACTGCATCTATTTCGAAATTCCCCCTAAAAGACAATTGGCATGCGACACATGAGCATGTGGGTTAAATTACGGGTTAGGGGTAGGTTAGGGTTGGATTTATGGTTGGGTTAGGCTTTAGGTTAGGATATATATATAAGGGTTAATTTCAGGGCTATGTTTCGGGTTAGGGTAAGTTTTTGGGTTATACAGTCACATGCTGAAGTGACGCATGCTGATGTGTTCCATGCTGGGCTGTCGTTTTCCATTGTGTTGCATGCTCATATGTCGGGCAACCGATATGTATATGAGTTTATTGTTACTAATTTTATCCCGACTTATCTTTCTTGTTTTCAACAATCCGAACACTTTGAATCTTCGCTTAAATTGACTATATTACAATCACATGTTGCGGTGTTCCGATTGTTCGTAACAATTCTGATTTCTAGCCAGCTCTGATTTGTGCAGTCATATGTTGAGAAGGGATACCATATGTCCTCTTTTAAGAGAATTTGTCATCTTTTTTCAATAAAAGAGAAATGTCCTCCGAGTATGCCCAAATGTGGTCTTTTATCGCAATCCGTCCTCTCTTTTTGTTTGGAGTGTTAGGCGACTAGAGACGACTGAAAAGGATCAATTCACCCAAAAGTACACGTGAAAACCGGCTTTTTCTAGAACTATGCAGCGATACCCATACACGTTTCTCATTTTGATGTACATTTTTGTAACTTGTAAAATTGTGCTTTTTTTCGGCAAACCGAATGTTGACCATCTATTCATGTAGGGTACTTATCTATAGATAGCTCAGTGTTCAGCTACATGCTGAGCCCTAATCAGGTCATAGTATGGTTTGGAACGAAATTCCGGCATGAAATATTGAACTTTACAGGTATGGTATGGTTCGGTATGGAATATGAAAGTATTTGCAGGTATGGTCCGGTATTCAAATTATCATATCATAATATACAAAATACCATACAATAATATGCCCGTGCGCCAATAAAGACGATGACTGACTGTTCATTGCGATATAGGTTGATAATTCTCCGAACTTCATTGTTATAAATGTGATTTTGTTTAGATTGACGGAGGGAGATCTCTCGTGATCAGTTCCATAATCGAGGGTGACTCTGGCACTTACATGGCTCACTATGCACGCGAAGAGAAGATTCAGGCCGCGGCCACAATCCTGCACGTCCGAAGTGAGTGTCAAACAAAATTTCTTTGCTGAAGATTTGCGAGCTGCCATAAGCAGCAATAGACTCGGTAAACGAACATTATGTATTTTGCCGACTTCTACCTTAGGAAAGGGTGCAAATTAGGCGAGGGATATTTTCTCGCACAAAATGTTGCTTTTGCACCCATACTAATGGGTAAAAACGAGTCAAATACAACAATTCTTATGGGAATATAATATGTAACCAGTGGTATACAGTGGGTTCTGCTTATGTCAGCCACCCTCTTTCACCTGATCGGGGTGGTACACTCAAACATCTCACTGCACTCCTGGGATATACTTTTTTTTTTCTAAAAAACCCTTCTCATCTTTTTCTAATTGTTTCCAAATCCATTTCAGAGTGCTCAGAACTGTCCTGGTCCGCGGATTGCACGCAACGTTGCCCCGTTTGTGAAAATGGAGGGTCGTGCAATGAAATCTCGGGCGAGTGCATTTGCCTGCCGGGGTTCCGCGGACAACATTGTGAGATAGGTGAGACGAACTGACGTTATCCTTTTCCTATTGTCATAAAAGTTACATATTTGAACGTACGACATCATTCATACTGTTATGAAGTCATAATGAGTTACACTCGACGCCTTCAGAATCGAATCACTCGGGTACCCTACATATGAGATTGCGACATTGGGCACTTGAGCATGTAACGCTTGAGTATGTAGGTTAGAGTTAGCGTTAAGGTAGAGGTTTAAAAGTTACGTGCTAAAGTGTCGCATGCTCAGCTCTCGATTTACGTTGTGTCTCATGCTCAAATGTTATGCAACCCGAGTAACTTTCCCCTGTTTTCAGCCTGTCTGCCATCCCATTTCGGACATGAATGCGAATACCAGTGCGCGGACGCTGGCATGGGAGGCACAACTTGTAGCGGAATCCAGCTCTGCTCGACCAGCGGATGTTTCTGTTTCAACGGGTGGGGTGGGAGCGACTGCACGGAAGGTAGAGAACGCAGCACAATACGCAACACAACACACGTTGCTACAGAATTTTGTGTTGCAGCCTGCGCACTGAACTACCACGGGTCCGGTTGCAAAGAGAGATGCGATTGTATAAACGGTGGAAGTTGCGATCTATATCAGGGATGTATCTGCACTGCCGGATTCTCAGGCACTTTCTGTGAGATTTCTCAAAATGGAAGCGACAGCACAGTCGTTGCGAGGTAACCAAATTGATGCGATCTGATGTCACACTCCGACCGATGAGCCGAATCGCCTCATCGATCTGCGATAATTAAGCCTGGCATGTTACGACAAATAGGCAATTAGCAGTGCAAGCCAATATCAGCGATTACCAAGTTAGCAAGATACCCTCTTCTGCTTCTTTGCTTATGGCATAGCTATCAAAGTTATTTTACATCATCTTCTTAAATAGGCGGTGTGGAGTTTCTGACCAATTTTAATAATCAGCCATAAACTATATACAATATACATAAATTGAATATCATTAAATTACTATTCTTGCTGTAATGAGTGTCTCGACTTTGAATGTAAGATATCGCCGAATCCATGAAGACGAAATCCGGTTTTGAGATACCAATGCACGATTTCTTTCGCAGTAGTTTTTCTCCGGAACTGACGCCCGGTTCGACGGAGACGCTTCCGGTGATCACGGAAATCGTGGCTGATCCTTCATGGATGGTGAGTGTGGCGTCATACTAGTTTGTCGAAGTGTATAAAACGGCATCCCCTCGCAGGTAAACGAAAGACAGAGGGTGAAAATCAACTGTTCGGTGTCAGGGAACCCTTCTCCTGGACATGGTGGGATCATTCTCAAGGTCAGCAGATTATACATCGTTAATACAAGCCTGGTGGAAATAAGTGTATTTATTAAATTTCCACCGCAGCGTTGGGTGCAAACAAAGCATGTAAGCCAGGGGTTCTCAACCTGGGGGCGCGCCCACCTTGGGGGCGCGGGAGGCTCTCACGGGGGCCGGGAAATTTTTGTCAATTTTGTCAATGTCTGTATAAATTGTGACTAAGCATGTGTTTCACAACCATTCTGAAGATACGATTATTGAAGATTAAACTTAATTCGTATTCTAGAGAGCTTAACAAACTCAAACTTCAGCAGTCGCGCTCAACGGAGTATAGGCTGACTTCAACTTCATTTGAGCAAATTGTTGATATTCTTTGAAGATTTAGAGAAATTCCCACGTGCAAGTCATTCATTACTTTATAGCTTTGGCAGTAGCCCAAATCTATGTGCGCTAGGTAGCTGTTGTTGATAGCTGGCGAACTGCACTGCCTAAGACAGACTTAGATGCAATGTAAGTTGCCCGGTTTCGACATCAATAATTTAATTCATTCCCAAAACTGGTCATATTAAGCATGGCAAGACAGAACGACGCCGTGCTCTCTGTAGTCACTAACCCGCATCAGGATTAGTCTCAATGCAACCTACCTTGAAATTAATTGATGTCCTTTTCATTGTTTTTTTGTTAATTTCAAACAAGTTTGGGGAAGTTTGTCAGCAATGTAAAAGACTAAACAACTGTAACGCGGATTCAAAATTGGCGTAAGATATACCTTATGTATACTATATTATATCAGGGGTGGGCAGCCCGTACGGCCGCATGCGGCCGTAGAAGGGAATTTGTGCGGCCGTTGACGCCTAATTCAATTAGTATGTGTTGGCAGCCGTAGACATGCAAATTGCAATTACGAATTCACTCCCGAATTTTCGAGAGATTTTATTTAATCTTGAAATTTTCTTCGCGCTCAGCGCAATTCAACAAGACTTCATTTTTCGATTTTAATGCAGTAGCGCCCTTCTTAATTGGATCAGGAATGGGAATCCTCAAAAAATAACAATTCATTCGCGGCGCTGAAAAATTTTAGCGCATCGCGCCACAATATGCACTCCCAGCAACTATTCATAACATTGCCATGCACTCGCGATTTCGGTGCGTACAATACGCCGTTGTGAAAAGTAGAATAGTCCGGAGTTCACCGGGAATGGATATGGACAGTTTACCATAGGCATTTTGCGTCCAGATCGTTCATTGCGGCTATGCTCTGGAATGCGGCCTTAGGCTACATAAGTAATCGAATTGCGGCCATGATTAGCAGGAAGGTTGCCCATCTCTGTATTAGATGATGTGCTCTTTTTGACAAGACGATCAATGTCAGGGGGGTCAGGGGCGCGCGATTGTTTTGACCATCGCCAAGGGGGGGGGGAGTGCGTGTAAAAAAAGGTTGAGAACCGCTGATGTAAACACATGGATTTCCACTATAATGTGGGGTGCAGAGAATGTAAAAACATCGGTGGAAAAGAGTGACTGAAAAATATGTCTATTTTCCATTTTACATCATAGAATTAAATCGGATGAACGGTACCAAATTTTGCTTTCAAACCCTTCCAGATCGAAATTAATGAAATACATCAAAAATTATGGTCATTGTTCCAGGAATATAATGGTTTCTGTTTACGTTCAGGGCTACCCATTTTTTTACATAAATTATTGAGGGGGTTCTTGAAAACGGAACCACCGACACCTCTATGATGTATCTCCATAAGAATTGTTGTCCTACTCATTTTCAATCACTGGAAAGGTGTAATGCACAATTTCGTGCCTGAAAGAGCCGTTTACCGCATTTGCATCATACGATATGGTGAAAATCGGAGGAATACACAATTTTCGTTTACAGCGCATACAGACTTATAACGAACATGCATTCGCTTACAGTGGCACAGCGGACAGACAATTGAGCCGACCACGACAAAAATGTTTAGCGCACGCACCACTACGTCAACTTTCGAGCACGATATGACGACATACGCAGGTCCGTTTTGGTGCGTCGCGAAAACCAGCGCGGGACAAACGAAGAAAGAGTTTAATTTCACGATACCAGGTTCTGGATTTATATTTTGGGAATACTTATTTCCTTTGTAATTCATATCATAACAATATGATGACCAGAACGCTCGAAAACTCTTTCTTCCTTCTTCGAGGTTTGATCGTTCTGAATGATTAGCTAACTAACCTACAGATCGACGCAAAATATACGATTGGGCATTTGGGCAATAATATATCTCTATCAATTTCTGGTAGCTTCGTAAACAGACTTGGTAATGCTATAGCTTATGAACCTAGTGCATATCTTAGGCCTATTGAAACTGGTTTTGAGCGAAAAGCTACTGTCGCGCTGATTCCGAAATTCTAAATCGTAATCTGGTCAGGGCACTGCAACTATCTCCAAATTGCCACTGAAAGTCGGAAAATGGCATCGTTTAGAATAATTGGGGCGCCTCAATACAATTACGGGGAAACTGATCCATTGCGCCGCACTGGATTGTTCGCAGCAATGCCGACTTGGCCCAACCCCCTGAAAATTGTAAAAATCATCAATTTCACTGAAAAAGGACCGCGTACATTGTACATTGTACAGCGATACAGTCGTGTAGATTTAGAGTTGAAAAATTTAAAACAATATGTTATATATGTTTATGGCTTCCAGAAAAGGTATCACACACCCCATGGTTGCGAACCCCAACCTAATAATGACCCTATTTTATATTAAATTCTTTTTGCAGTGAAGCCGAAACCAATGAACCCCCCCGAAGCTTTGAAGAAACAGCCGAAGTTTCTCAGACTGAAATTGAACAGCTACCCGTTCAAGGGGGACGGACCGATTGTCCGAAAGTTCTTATTGTACAAGAAAACTAGGACGGCACTGCCGTTCGAGACCTTTCAAGGGTAAGGAAACCATTGACTTTTTCTCGGGGCACCTTGTAGTAATGAATCGAGTCATACTCATGACTCGAATTGAGCCGCAATCTTTCGGTGACTCGAGTCACTTGACTCGTATCAGTTTCTTAAACATGGAATACTACTCGATTTCACTAGACCATTTTTATTATTATTATATTCTTTATTCACAGAAAAACTGGTAAATACACAAATAATCCGGGGAGCAACCTGCCCCCAAAGGAAAATGACGAGATTGGAGTAAATTTTTCAAATTTCAGTAATACACTCAAATTGTTATTCGTATGCAATACATGAAGAGGTCAGATTAGAGAGTTGCTGTAGATTAGGAATTGGCAAGGGTTACAGAGTAGAGGTAGAGATGATTGAAAATGAACAATCAAAATTACACAAATTATACTGTGATTTAACGCGCACAAGTGTAATTGTAGTCCAATTCGAGGATTTGCGAATAATATGCACAGTGCCCAATAACGTGATCTTTTGGATCATGTCGAATCGAACGTTACCCGGAATCTATTGAATATGTCTCATGAATATTTTGCCTAAGACTTAGTATTATTAGTATCGTTTAATAATATATTGATGTTATGTTGCTTATAACAGGGCCGTTCTTTTGCACCACAAGCCCATGAATTCCATCAATAACACTAGCTAAATACCAAATACAATATAATTCAGTGGATAGGTGATTGTCAATAATTGTATACGTCGACGACTTGACCAGAGTTATGTAATACATTGACTCGACTTGCACTCGACCAAGTAATATGACTCGAGAGTAGGACTATAGATTACTGACCTACCGGACTCGGACGGCCAAAGCAGGTATTTCATTGTAGCTTCTAAATCTTGTAAAGTTACCACATTATTGGTATTTCTTCTAGGAGAACTGGTACTTGAAAAGTATACGACCAAGAACTGATAAGAGTGAGAAAAAGTAGTATATTATGGGTTCGAGTTCATTGAACATGATTTGAACTCGTAACTAAACTTTGAACACAATGAATCCAAAATATCAGAGTAGCTAGCAATTTCCTGGAAATTACAATAGCTTGGTTTCCTGTGTGTCAGCAACAATTGAAACACAGTGCCAATGTGATCAATCAACATTCAACATAATGTAAATCAAATTGCCGGTAAAGAAAGCTCATTCGCGACAGAATGTCTAATATAGCTGGCGGTGCTCGAGAAACTACACGAGAATATGAAGGAGATGACCTGATTGCTTCTTACCACGATATCAGACCAGATTACCCGTCTGAAATACAACAACAGATATTAGAACGCGTGAAAAGACGACAATTCATGCTCGATGTTGGATGTGGTGGTGGAAAATCGACTGGCTTATTCCTTGATGATTTCGAGAATATTCTAGGGATCGTCGTCAGTGAATCGCAAATAACGTATGCTCAGCGCAATATCAAGAATAGCAATGTTACATTCGAAGTCGTACACGATAACTTGTTACCTGTTGACTCAAATGGCGTGGATTTGGTTTTTTGCGGGGCATCTTTTCATTACTTGAACGCGCCGACGTTTTTTAAACAATGCGACCGCGTTCTACTACCAGGCGGAATACTGGCTTGTGCCATATACGGCCTTGATGTGGTGAAGACCTTGGAAGGGAAGATGATTAGCGATTGCACGCCAGGTTCAAAGATGTGGAAACTGCGTTATAACTTCGGCACCAACTGTCGCACGCCGGGCGGGATCCGCGACGCTTATCTGGATAAATACGAGAGTACTTATCGCTCGTTGAAAAACCCCACGAAAGAGATGCTACCCTTTGCTGAAGTAGACGCGAAATATACGACGCAAATGTTCGTTGATTACTTCTCCACAGTGTCTGGATATATGAACAAGGTTTTCGAAGATCCCGAAAAAGACCCGCTCATGCTGTTACGCAGGGAACTAACGGAAATGTTAGAGGGTGCCGGCATGGATTGCGAAGACGACACAGAATTTATCGTTACTTTTCGGTTCACTGCGATGGTAGTCGAGAAAACCGCATACTTTGGATTTGCGTAAATGGTGTCTATAACTCTATAGCAACGCATCTGTTACAAAAATGATACATTTCAAAGCAATTGTTCTCTTGATGACAAAACGATGAGAGATTGCAATGAAACGCGCGGGGCGAATACATATACAAGCTGTCCAGTGTCCAAGTTCATTTCTCATCGTGACGTGTGGTTTAATGCGTACTATATGTTGATGTTAATTTTCACATTCCTTACACCAATCCTATATATACTGTGTAATCATCCATTCCTATATATGTTTTTGATGGTGTTAATTCCATCAGTAGCGATATCGCAGACAAAAATATTCGTCACGAGCTTTACGGCCTTCATAATGGCTTTGACTGGCATTATTATGTCATCACAAACATAACGCATTAATTTGTTTAATATGTATCGTTCGTGTGGAACTAACCGAGGCTCCGTGCGGTTTAAAGCCCGTTTCACGCATGCCTGAATTCGGGCTAATTTGGGATTGAAAATCTGAGTACTTGAGCGCTGGTCTTGTAATAAAAGACGTTCTTTGCGCTATGCTGGTCGACTCGTTCGTTGAATTTTACAAATCGGAAAGGAAGGCTTGCTGTAATTTTGCATACTACTAAATGCACAAATATTGAACATGCAGTCGAATGTTTAATGGAAGTTGGCAGTGCCGAACTCATATGCTGAAAGGAGGAATGATGCTTGCGGAAAAATGAGGATTTTCATTTCGTAAATGTCGTCGAAATGGCAAAGAATGAACCAACTATGCAGTCTTCATTTATCACCCCGTCTATAAAAGTAGCTTGCTTTGAATTTATATCCCGTAGTATTCGATTTTGTCCTTATTTGATCTTATTTTCAACAATTACAATACTTTTATGAGTCCTCACTGTTGCGATGTTTGTGGGGCATCTGTCACGTTTAGGGCTGCATGGGCAAAATGATTTGAGTAAAGGCTGCTCGTATCTGAATCGAGTGTTGATTTTAATGATTCGGGTCGACTCTAGTCTAAAGATGTCTTTTCTGCCACTTACCAATAATAGTTAATTTATCAGCGATCATTATAGCTTCGGTACTATTTTGAGCTATGGAAGATTTCAACCGCGATTCGTGGTATCGCAGCATACGACACATATCGTACACACCTACGCACGTTACTGGAAATGTCATATCTGAGACGTCGTAATCAAATCACATCTTTGTCAAAAGGTGAAAATAGCGGATATAGCGGGCGTCTTTTGTTTCCGGAATATGGCATCGCCTTGTTAATGATATGGGGCGTCCTGTCTGTCAAATTACAATATTTCATGCGCAAGGTGTTCCATACAAGAAAGCAGCGATGGTACAGAGGCCACAAGGGCTGCCTGCGATGTGAAGACCCCAGTAGCCAATTTAGCAGGGATATCTAGAGTTCTGATGGTCCATTACGTGCCAGCTGGAATTCGTCCGTACGCTACATAAATAATCGAAATGCGAGAATAACAAAAAGGTTGGACACACCTGCATTTACGAGTAGAGGTGACCAAGCTAGTCAAGTAGAAGTGACGACGTAAATTCACAATCAAGTACAAGTAGAAGTAGCGATTTCTAAGTGTAGGTAAAGTCGAAATATAAGTATTAGTCGACACATGAGTGAATCGGAGGCATTCCCTTCTTCCAAGCAGAGTTTGTCAAAATGAGTTGGACTCCATCTGAACTCGGGACCGAACAGTAATAAGAAACATTATGACTTGGACTCGGACTCGAGTCTCAACGCTACGCCTCGGACTGGACCCGTTGCATCCTAATTTAAACATCACACGGTGGTTAATTGAAAATAAATCGGCTTGGTGTCAAAACCAGGGTTATAACCAAGTAACAAGGTTCCGAGTCACAAGTCAATTTTACTTTTATAGCTTTGTCTAGAACAGTGGTTCCCAACCTTTTTCGAACCATCGCCCCCTTTTCAAGCTTAACACCGATCATCGCCCCCCCCAGATGAAAAATGGGCATACAAACTGTAATCACATGCGGGTTGACTAAAAAAAAAGGTCATCTTTCTCCGCTCAGAGCTCAAAATAACGTTTTGCTCTCCGCATTGCTAGGTGGATCACTAAAAAGAAAAAAGGTCAGCCGTTTTGTCGCGACATCGCCCCCCTATCGCCCCCTTGGCTAATTTCGCCCCCTGTCGCCCACTTTGTCCATTTTCGCCCCCTATTGCCCCTTCGTTATTTTCGCCCCCCTGTACCGCAAAATCGCCCCCTGGGGGGCGATATCGCCCACGTTGGGAACCACTGGTCTAGAATCAAGTCGAGCCATTTTCAATTCACCGTCCATTAAAGTCTGAATCCAAGCCAGGCCGCAACAGGTCAAGTCCGAGTCATATTGTTTAATGTTCAGTATCGAGTTCAAGTCAGGTTCAACTCACTTCTGTAAAACTCTTGAGTGACATCGAAGTCCTCGGATTCTTATATACTTATTTTTCTCATTCCAATCATGTTTATCCAATCAGATAAAAGACCGTTCATTGGCCTATTTTTCAATTATCGATCCTGGTATACGAGATTTGAATAAGTCATATCGAATGTCTCGAGTCATATGAGTTGGTCGAGACCGGAATCGAGTCGATTTTCTTATAAATGAAAAATGACTCGAGTCAACGAAAAATTGTGACTCGACTGACTCCAGTTGATCGCTGTCTAGCGTCATTACAATCCAGGTCAAAACTGAGAAAGGCAAGTTGACTTGTGATTCGGAATCTTGAGCCTTGCGGGTTACAGCCTTGATCTTCTCGATTCACCGCTGGAGTTGATGGATCAGTTTGTTTTTTCCAGACCTATCGAGAACGACACTGTCATCTTGAGAGATCTGGATCCCTACACCGACTACACCTTCCGTCTCCTTCTTGCGAGGGAGGGGTCGCACGGGATGGGCTATCCCGGACCCGAGGCCGTCATAAGGACATTTTGTGACTGTGAGTCGAATTGTGAAGAGCAGTGGTTACCAACGTGGGCGATATCGCCTCCAGTGGGTGATTTTGACAAAAAAGGGGCTTAAATAGTAAATACCAAAGAGGACGATTGGTGAGCGATAGGGTGCGAATGTGTTAGAACGTCTAGTGCGATATATTTAATTACCACAACCAAAAATTGCATGCAACGACGGCTTATTCTGATTATGACGCGAATCCTTAATCCAATCGAAGTTACATTATGGCATCCTCTGTTGGTGGGCTGCCAGTAAAACTGCACTCAAGCCACTGCAGAAACTACAGCATAAAGTACTCCGAATCATAGCTAGGGCCCCAAAGGGGCCTGGCTGCCCATCCAATAAGTCGCT
The DNA here is from genome assembly GCF_051294905.1 of Botryllus schlosseri. Classification (NCBI taxonomy): domain Eukaryota; kingdom Metazoa; phylum Chordata; class Ascidiacea; order Stolidobranchia; family Styelidae; genus Botryllus; species Botryllus schlosseri. The sequence goes on from NC_137240.1 coordinate 1,084,891, forward strand.
GCTGAAGAGATTCGGCGTCCTAAATAAAGAAGATATGCGGAAACTAGAAATCGCCAAGTTTATGTATCAGTTTAAATGCGGTCGTTGCCCCGAATATTTCAATGACTTCTTTACCTCGGAATCAAAAGCGCACAAGTACAACACACGCGCGTCCACGTCGTCCAAATATCATATGATCGACCGAAAAGATCATCGCTCTATCAAATATGCCGGACCTGATGTGTGGAACAGTATCCCGTCGGCCATCCGACAGTCGACGAGCATGTCCACATTCAAGTCGAAATACAAGCAATTACTACTAAATAAATACATTCCATCCTCAAGATTACCGGACCACGACTGACCTATCGATCTCGCTTCCCATGACATGCCGCCCTATTTCTTGTCGCTTTCTTTTTCTATACTATCTTCTTTACTTCATTCAGTGTGCATGCCTCCTCTTTACATCGCCTAGGCCAAGGTGGGTGTCAGATTCCATAGACAACCTAGTCGCTTCGACATCTTCCTTTCTTTCATTGTATCGCATTTTTTGTGGTGTATTGAACTGATAAAATTGCTAATAAACCAATGATGATGATGATGATGATAAAGGGGACTAAAAAAGGTCAATCCAGCTAAAAGTAGCCACAGAAACCCGTTTTCCGAGTCCCGTCTACACAAAATGACCTTTATATTTTAGCTAATTACCCAGCAATTACGGTTAGGTGGAAAAATTTCATTTTTATATGTCCTTTTTTCGGGTTCGTAAGTATGGGGAGGGGGGGGGATTTGTGTCGAGATTAATAAGGGGGGAGGCGAAAATGGTTGGAAACCACTGGTGTAGAGCCTGACTACTCTGTCATTTTAGCAATTACCTAGTTTCTTAAGTTTAAAATGTGCTTAGTTCATTATAGCTCTCATGCAATATTTTAGTCATACAAATTTAGTACTGCATAACTATGTACAAAATACAGTAAAGATGAGGCATTAGCAAAAGCAATAAGTGAGATACATTTATCGTTCTGTCAGTCAGAGCGGTCGAGAGAATCGACATATTTTAATTTTCTTGAACGTTATTTAAATCCTGGTTCCAAATTGATGATAGCGAGTCGAACGTCTTGGTGAAAGTTTTCACTGGTCGTGCAAATGCAAAATCGATTCTTTATAACGTTGATGAGAGGAAAAACTGACTCGCAGTTGTAAGTAGACCCCAACATAGTGAGAAATTACAATGCTAATTTGTGGCCCGGCAGTTAAGTAGCCCTGGTAATCAGGACGAAAGTCTCTACATCACTTGCATTAACGCAGGGGTTGCCAAAGTAGGTGATTTTTGGGGATGCGGGGAAAGAAAGTGTTTAAGTAGTGGTATGCAGGCTTAACTGCTTGAATAAGTGGAGACAACTTACTTCAATATTATACGGAAAAGTAGAAGGATCACCTTATTGATGATCTCTAGTATTTGGAGTGGTGATACAGATATATTGAGCTTGATAAGGGGGCGATGAGTCAAAAGGGGGCATTACCGCTCTTTCATTTTTTCAAATCCGCTTAATCTAACCTGATTCTCTCGCAGTCCCCCGGAGAGCTCCAACCATCCAAAGCATTTACGCCAGAAACGACACGATCCTTTTCGTCTCGTGGAAACTGCCCCCGGCGGCGGACATCCGCGGGGAAGTGACGGGATATCAAATCAGCTACAGGCTGCTCGGTGAGAATTCAACATCAGCTCGGTCGCACGAATGTGAGGTCCTTAAACCATTGGGTGGAGCCAGAGGGGGTCAGTGGTCAGCAGGGATGGCCACAGTCCGTTTCAGGAGCCGGATCCGGAGCAGGATTTCATCGATTTTTAACGTAGCCGGATTGGATCCGGATTTTGAATTTGGGCTGATGGTCGGATTTTAGCCGGATTTTTCTATTGAAATATGGGTATAGCATTGTTTTGGCAGGATTTTTCCGGATTCCGAATTGGACATTCACCAGCCGGATTTTTTCGGACTCCGACCATCTCTGGTGGTCAGTGGTCAGTAACAAAGTAGTTCCAATTTTTTAGGTGACCTTTTTCGGCAAAGATACTTACTTTTACACTTTGGAGGTACGGAACTACAATATAAAAATGAAAAAAAAATCTATTCCTAAAGAATTTTACCCGAATATTTTCGGCAGACACTCGGTCACTAGTAATCGTCGGCAGCTATAGTAGCGATTTGGAAAGAACATTGTACATCAAAAATCGTTTAAAAAATCTCGTCGCCTCGATTCTTCGAAATTTCAACTCTGGTTCCAACTCACAGGCGAAGATCCCAAATGGACCTGGATCACGCTGGCGTACAGCGACGAATCTTCGACCACCGTGGCCAATCTCATCCCGCTGGGAGTGTATAGCGTCCGGATCCGGTTACGAAACTGCGCCGGATACAGCCCAGACTCAAAAGAAGTCCGGGTCACAATGGGTCGACTAGGTGAGTGATGCAGATGCGTTCACGAAGAGAGAGGTGCAGAATTTCGATATAAAATTGAAAAACGTATTCATATTGAAATAAAATAGAATATTAGATGTGCTAGACCACTCATTCTTTCATTTGTGTGCCTTTGGGTCGACTTTGATCAAAATTCACCAACCTATAGTTTTTTTATACCATCTAAAAATAGTGCATTCAGCTTGAGCCATCTGTTTGCCTCGATTGTCCGACTTTTCATGCATGTGAGTCATATTTGGTGAAACCATAGTGTCCTATATGGTGTCGACACAAGCAAATCTCACGGCTCAGTGAAATTGTATCACGTCACAATTTCCATTGGGCTACAGGCAATTTGACGGTCATTTTTGACCGGCTTGCCGAGCATTAAATTTGGTAAAACGTGTATCAATCGAAAGCTGACTCTGCACTGATTACGAAAATATAAATTTTATTCCGCTCGTGGCCCTGCAACTCCCACAATCAGCCTCGAATTTTTCATTGTTATGGAGATTGGCATTGGGACGCAACAATGCTGTCTGGCGAAACGAGAGAGTAGCTCATGACGCAACAATGCTGTCTGGCGAAACGAGATAGTAGCTCAAGAAAAAAAGAGCCAGAAGGCATTGTTGCGTCCCAATGCCAACCAGACGTATTATGATGCTTATGTCTTTCATACTATGTACCGTACATGCATCTTCTTTACATTGCCTAGCCTAGACCCTGGTGGTTGTCTGATTTCAAAGACTCTACTCCAATTCGTTTCGGTATCGTCCTATCTATTAATTGTATCGCAGTCTTGTGTTGTTTTTAAATGATGAAGTTATTAATAAACTGATACCCCTGACAATTGTCAATCGAAAATATTCGGGTTTATTCAATCAATCAATCACATCGTTGAGTTATATTTTCATCTGAATAAGTCACCAACTATGTACATTGCGATAAGACACAATGCGATGTAATGAATAGACAGGAGGATATCGAACGACACGCAGTTGAGATCTTTTTAGACTGACATCCACCTCGGCCTAGAGTGCCTGATGTCATAGTTATTTTCGATGTTGATCTTTTTGAAGCCACGGCGCTTTCTAGTTCTTTCCATTCCTTGTGAGTGCTTTCTTTCGTCGGGTCTTGTTTCATTATGAATATCCTGTTGTATTTGCATATGTTGCTTGTAACTGTCTTATTACTTTGCAATCTATAGAAAAACCTGCCGGACCCGATATTCGCTCGGTCAACATTACATCTAGGACAGCGTACTTCAGTTGGGCTCCGCCCCACAACGCCAGGCCCTACACCATATCGGGATACGAGGTGCGCATGTTCCAAGAGTTTGGAAAACTAAAAATTTCAGATTTCCAAATTAGATTAGGATTAGAAAGATAGCTACACAGCTGTTTTCCAAATTTCGTTAGAATTAGAATTGTAGCTACACATGTTTTTCCAAAAATATAGAATTCGAATTGTAGCAACACAGCTATTCCCCAAATTAGATATTAGAATTAGAATTGTAGCTATACGCAGCTCTTTTCCGAATTAGAATAGAATTCGAATTGTAGCTAAACAGCTTTTTCCAAAATTCGAATTCGAATTGTAGCTACACAACTATTTTCCAAATTTCGTTAGAATTAGAATTGTATTTACACAGCTTTTTACAAATTAGATTACGACAGGGTTGCAACCAAGTCACAAGGCTCAGAGTCACAGGTCGACCTCACGTTTATAGGTTTGACTCAAGTCATGTAAACCCACTTTTTGTAACTATGTTTGGTGATATCGAATGGTTCGCATTTATAATATACTAATCTTCCTCACTTTTAGCAGTTTCTGGTCGCGTTTTCAAATGTCAGTACCGATAGACGAAATATCAATAGCGTGATGGCTACTTTACTATTCTTCGGAATTACAACGAAATGTCGGTCTTGGCCGTCTCTGTCTCCAGTCATATGACTTGGTACTAGTCATTTGCAATGAATCGAGTCCAAGTCGAGTCAATTCACAGATTTGCTCGTGCCGATGAATTACGGAATATGCAAATAACATGGAAATTGACTTATATTGCGAGTTAGGAAGAAAGTCAACAGAAAAATGAATTTCATTTCATGTCAAATCAGAATTCATTCACATATTAAGAGAATGGTAAAAGCATTTCCTGAAAAACTATAAATTACAATAAAATAACGATGAGAGCACATAGAAACGCTGGACAAATTAGATTGAAATTATACTCGGCAATTCGCTCTAAATAGTATAACTAGACGGCAATAACTATCTAGTTCTCCAAGTCCGGATCTTAACATAGTCACCGAAAGGCTTTCTGTTCAGTAGATGAAGAACCACTTACGAGAAGTAACACTTTTTCAGATTTCGTTGCGAGAAATGAACTCGAATGGGGAAAGTACGAAGCGGAACGTATCGGACGTAGAGTTCGTTACTAGAGACCTGGCGCCGTACACCAAGTATCGTTTCAAAGTCCGAGCCTACAACCACGAAGGACCGGGAAATTACAGCGACGAGGAAACATTCCGGACGGACGAAGCAGGTCAGCTATCCATATACGGATGTCCCCAAGAAAGCACTTTGAAAATAAATAAAATTGTCATTTCCGCACAGCGGTTGAAGAACACTGACTTATTCGACTTTCGATTGTAAATTCAAGGGGAATAATCCTAATTTCAGCGCCGACCAATCCTTCGAACTTCAGCGTGACGCAGATCACCGTTTCCTCCATTCAACTGTCCTGGGGCACCCCCGTCCGTCCTAACGGGATAATCAGGGGTTACGAGCTCAATTACACATCGCAGGGCCAGCCGTGGAGAGCCGTACAGCTCGGGCGGGTCAACGAGTATACTGTTCAGGTCAATTTTATATTTTATTTATGCATACACACTATCTGGGTAGCAATTCTCGTCTTAATTGAGGACACAACTACTGGAATTGTAAAATCAGTGAAACACCCATAAGTTCAATAAAAATGTAGCAATCTTTCTGAAATTTTGACCCAATGTGTTTTGGTGGACACCGTAACTTTGATAAATTCATTGTATTTTGTGATTTTGAGACTAATTTTTACCTGACAAGGGAAAATATCGGTTTAATTTTATTTATTACGAAAATTATTCTACCGCGCGTTACGCTTCTCTCCGTGACACCGCTACTCCTGTTTTAGAACTTGAAAGAATTCTACGAATACGAATTCAAAGTTCGCGCCATCACGATCGAACCGGGCGAGTGGACGGCGGCCGTGCTGCAGAAGACGATGTCGTCTAGTGCGTGTGTGTGTTCAGAATAAATGATTCGAACTTCATTCCTAATCCACGTTGCAGGCCCGTTGGAACCGCCCAGGATCATTGCAGTCTCGAATCAGTCTCCGAAATCGGTTTTATTTCGATGGGAGCCACCGCATCCGTCCGAATACGTTCATCAGATCGTGTATTACAAAGTGTCTTATACGGACGACATGAGGCAGAACATCGAACACTGGGATTCGAAGGTAAATCGTGATGCTGTGATAAACGCAGACTTGTACAAATTACCAATCCAGATAGTTGATGGTCAACTAACTACCGTTTTTTGAGTATTTCTAGTTGCGGATTTGGAAAAGCAAGTAGTTCTAGTTCTAGCTTCATTTGAGCATTAAAATGTCCTCAGAACAACTGAAAAAACACTTGTTGCCGTTTAGCGTTAATCGTAATGATGTGTGATGTTCTTACGCCCATTGCTAAGTCAGAGTCTTTGCTATAATAAGAGTTGCATAACGTGAAAGTGGATTTTCGGGGATCGAAATCCCGACCATTCCAAACATGGCCTAGTGTTCAATTGTAAAACCGAACCGATTCCTTTGAAATAATAAGTTGCTTCGTTGTGTTTTATTAGTTGACAGTTGGGGATCTTTAAAGTTTGGTAGTTGTAGTTCTAGTCACGAGTTTTGTACGATAGTTTGTTCAAGTGCCAGTCTGCACATACAGTTGCTAGACATTTTTGCATGCTACACAGTGAAAAACTGCATTTGGGCATTTTCATGGGGTAGCCAATAAAATTTGAATTTATTTCGTAACTTTTTTAAAGATAAATCCAAAATTTTCTACTCTCATTCCTATCTTTTACAGGTTAGAAATGAGCAATTCATTTTTCAGGCAACCTATAAATTTGTTCAAGTAGCCAGTAAACTTTGAAGAGAAGTTATTTTTGTGCAGCGCTAGTGAGCAGTGTCGCATGAAGTTACGGTCAGTGTTAGATTTAAGGACAGGTTAGGGCGAGACGCGATGAAAATAGTCCGCGTTGCTACTCAAGTAGAAGTAGAAGTAGTTCGTTCCTTTCTAGTCAACAGAAGTAGCAATTTTCAAAACATTTCAAAACTACTCCAAGCGGAAGTAGAAAATTTATGAACTAGCCAATAAAATGTGAAAATATCGTATTCAAAAATGTTTGAATATGAACTCATGCTCATGTTTTTAGCTCGTCCAAGGCAATGATACCAGCACGATTGTCGAAGACCTTCGTTCGGACACCGTCTATCTGTTCGCCATCGCGGCGGTCACGTTGAAAATCGGACCGTTCACCGAACAGCGAACATTTCGGACCGACTCTCTCACCACACCCCCTCGCCCCGATGTCTACTGTTACAATATCACCTCCGGCCGCGTCACAGTAGCTTGGAAAGTCTCGAAAGGTTACGACGTCAGCAATGTTGGGCTGAAGTGAGTCATAGACGATTTCATTGAGTATTGAAATTATATGTTCCTTGCCCGTACAAGAGATAATTTATCAATGTCAATTATTTTTGATGCTATTTTCCACTTCGAAAGACTGTAAATCTGGATTGATCGCAGCGTCAAGCCAAGCCGCCAAGTGTCTAGCACCGACTAGGTGAAATGGACACTTGGTGGACCCACGGCAATGCATGCTTGATGCTTCCTTCTTGTCTGAACTTGCTGCTCCGTGAGGGCGCAGAAATAAAGCTGTCTAAAAACTATTGTGAATCACTTTACATCGAATATATTAGTAGGTCTTCCACACATACTCTTACGGTGCCATAATGAGTGATAGAGTGATACACGAATACTTGACGAATACTCGATTAAGAATCGAATCACTCAGGTATACTCGATTTTGCCTAGCTGAAGTCGTGTATGTTCTTGAATGCCTTTCAACAATAATAAAACTTGTCAGATGGAAAAGCGTGTCTTCAAACGACTGGAATCTCCTGCATTTCACGAACGACGCTAAGTCGGTAACTCTCGACACTCTCGAGCATAATACAAACTACAACGTCGAGTTGATAGCCTACAACTCGGAAGGCCAAAGCCCACCGGGAACAACCACATTTCTCACTCAGAACTCAGGTAATGGCCCTCGCACTTTCTCCTCTTCAATCCAGAGCAGTAGCCAAGTCAGAAGGTTCCGAGTCTCAAGTCGATCGTACTGTTATGCTTTTGACACGAGTCAAGTCGAGTCATTTTCAACTCACCACAGAGTAAAGTACCAAGCTGAGGTACAAACGGCCAAGTCCAAGTCGCATTGTTGAGACTCGAGTCCGAGTCATATTGGTTATTACTGTTCACTGTTCAGTCTCGAGTTCAAGTCATGATCGGTTGAATTTAAACAGATCTGCTTGGGAGAAACCAATCCTGCGCCTTCGTGGTATACTCAGTTGCCCCACTCCTACTGAGAGACTCGTCAGTAAAGAAATATTTCTATTCTGTCGAAGTTCTCAAAGGGTTATATTTAGAAAATACTTCTAATTCTACTTCTTTAGTTTTCAGTTATTCCGACAAAACTATGTCTACGCTTATTTGGTAATTGCTACTTGTACTTGTATTTGAGTGTTAATTTACGTCGTTACTTCTACTCGAATCAATGCAGCTTTTGACTTGAGTCGAGTCATTTACCGTATTTAAGAAAATAACTCGGGCCAAGTCGTAAAAAGCGACTCCAGTCGGTTACCGACTCGAGTCATTACTGCATGGTGCCCAGAGCCCTCTAAAAAGTCATAGGTTTCTTTGCTCTTGTAAGGTTTCAAACGGCATTTTCTTTATTCGGAAAAATGATGCATTGCAATTCTTCTAAAATCCTATCGAGAAAGCTCCAATCCTCCGTCTTGTTCCAGGCGATGGAACGATCGGTTTGAGGGAACGTATTATTATCGGGATTTCTTCTTTCGTTGTGATCTGCGTCATCATGACAGCTATCTGCTGTCTCGCCAGTCGCAAGTGAGTGTTTTTTACGTGGTGTGTTTATTTTGTGCAAGGATTATAATGAATATAATTAACTAAATGGGACCATAACCAATCATAATGAACACAAAGAATAACTCCAGACCAGGTTTGTAACTAAGACACAAGGTTCCAAGTCAAATTAAGTCAATTTGACTTCAATAGCTTTGACTCGAGCCAAGTCAGGGAGGCACGGATCGAGGCATAGTGTTAAGACTCGGTTTATTAGCAATTTTATCATTCCAATACACCACAAAAATTGCGATACAATGAAAAGACAGGAAGAAGTCGAAACGACTTGGAGTAGTCTTTGGAATCAGACACCCCCCTTGGCGTAGGCGATGTCAGAGTCAGAGTCCAAAGTCATATAGTGTCTGCTGGTAAGTATCGAGTTCAAGTTTCAACTCACTTCTGTAAAACTCTTAGGTGATATCGAAGGCCTCGAATTCATAATGTACTTATTTTTGTCGCGAGCGAGATAGTGTAATGGTTATGCGTCCGGCTTCTCGATAGGTAGGTCGTGGGTTCGATCCCCGGCCGGGTCATACCAAAGACTCGAAAATTGGTATCCGCAGCTATCCTGCTAGGCGCTCAGCAATCACGGATAGCATGGAGGAGAAAAAACGGGGGCGCAGACTAGATGACCTCACGGCCGTATCATAACTCCGTCGTCAAAGCATATCGATGGTGCAGGCGATAAAGAGTATCATATCTCACTCTCTCTCTCTCTCTAAACATGTTAAAGGATAGCTTCCGGGCCTATTTTTCAAGTATCGATACACGAGTCATATAAAATTTGTCGACTTGAGGCAATAGCAAGCGGATTCGAGTCAAGTGGTGTCTTATTCCATTTTAAGAATATGCCATGATGCAGATATTGTTGTAACGCCGTCTGAAACACTTCATACATGCCCTGCAACCCAGTCATTCTCCGAATGCATCCCAGAGATGATGTATGGCGTTCGCAAAATGCGACGGACGCAAACACGCATGCGATGCCAAGCCGCAAAAACGGTCCCGGCATATGCCAAACATGTCCCAGTCAAAATAAGGTTGCGACTCATTATGCGCCTCATCCGAAAACTTTCAATGTGATCCCTATCTTCATTATGATTACGGCTGGCACAATGATTGAAGTACTTTGATCTGAATCGATTAAAAAATTTGGTGATTCCAATGGAGAAGTGAGAAATACTGAAATTATACGATCCTTTGCCACTGAAAGTTGATTTTTCAACGAGAATACTAGTTTCGATACTATTTTCTCTGTGGGTTGTTGTAAACCTCGGTCAGTCGCATCGTAACATCCAGAACAGGCCTAGTAGACTACAAAGTTATACACGTTAGTGGAAATAACACATCCGTGAATTCGTGATAAACCAACTGCATTGTCACAAAGAGCAATGAAGTAGGTGTGGCATAAAATTGCCAAATAATCTTCCATGTGACGAAGAACTGGCAATATATTCTCTGTGGTCGCATGAAAGGTAGGCTACATATTCGAGCTTTCCACGTCATATATGCTGGTATGACGTTTAGTGAGTGATACTCAATTCAAAGAGGAATCACACTGACTATATTCGATTTCGCTCAGTCCAGATTACGATCCTTATGTGCATTATCCCGCTGCAATTGTTCCCAGTAGACGGAGGAAACGATCCGACGCCGAGTACTACGGCCACGAGATGTCTAGAAGGCACGAGATCAAACGACAATCTACCATCGGCTCCTCCTTTAACGCCGGGGCGATTACGTCACGATCGATGACTTTGCTCTCGAATCACTCCTCGCATTCCATGAATTCAAAAGCAGCTTCGAATTGCGAAGGACAGGTAATTGGGACGCCTCTGTGACAGAGTTGACAACTAGAATATTTTCAGCCTTTATTATAGCTACATTGTTATATCATATCATGATATATATATCATATATATCATATTATCATATTGATATCATATTAGAATTAAAATGAGAGCATATAGAAACATTTGACAAATTAGATTAGGATTAGATTACAGGCATTTCGTTAGTTTAATCCCATATCGATACAATTTTTCCTTCTTATTTAGCTCGCTATTAAAAAGTCCCTACACGATTCAATCCCTGATAGACTTTTTATGATGCAAACTAGGGACATATAGTTTCGTGAATGAACTTAATAGGCATGGTCCAGAAGGCCTCGGTCACCGAGATGGCCCCTCCCCATATACACATAAGAAAGGCTACATACCGACATTTCGCTCTAATTTGAAAACTATAATTAGTACTAGAATTCTCCAGTTGTTCAAGTATGCTCTGATTCGAACGTTTCCTTGATTGACAGCTCACGCTCCCGGAGCACATGATCCTGAGCTGGGGAAGCATCTTTTTCGAGGACGAGACTCTCGGCGAAGGAAACTTTGGCCAGGTCGTGAAAGCGATTATTCAGCTCGACGAAAAATGCATAGTCGCCGCGGTCAAGACTTTAAAAGGTAAACGGAACTTGTTCGATAACGACTAGGGGGAGAGAAATTTACGACATTGCTTTTATATGTTATTGAGTAGCAATACTGACTATACTTTGACCACCCCTTTTCCCTTCATGTGGATGATTTTCAATAATTCGAATAATTTTCAAAATATTTTCAAGATTTTCAAACTGCGAAACTAGACCTTTAAAACTAGAACTGCTCACTTTTCAAAATCCGCCACTAGACCTAAAACTTCTCAAAAAACATTAGTTAGTTCATTATCATCATTTTATTAAATCTTTTTATCAAATGAATACACCATGACAAGATTGCGATATAATGAAAAGACAGAGGGGACCGAAACGACTTGGAGTAGTCGTTTAATCAGACTTAGAGCATGTAAATAATTCTGGCGTAAATAAGAGATGACTGACTTGAAGTCTAATCACAACATTACCACTCAGGAGAAACCGTTTTACCAATGATGCGATGGTGACATAATCGACCACCGATAAAGCCTGACTGTCATTTTCCACGCAGATGGCGGTTCTCTGGACGACAGAAAAGACTTTTTAGCGGAACTGGACATGATGGTCCGCCTCGGAAAGCATCCAAACATCATCTCCCTTATCGGGGCGTGCGAGCATCACTCGGACGTGTACCTGTGCACGGAGTTCGCACCCAACGGGAACCTCCTGCAGTTCTTAAGGAAGAGCAGGAAATCAGGAGGGGAATCAACTTACACGTACTTGACTCAAGGGCAGCTGTTGCAGTTCGCTCTGGATATTTGCCAGGGAATGTCGTATTTGAGCGAACGAGAGGTGAGATCACTACAGGAAGCCAAACAGATTACAGTTTTATATCTTAATTGCAATATGCAAGATGTTGGATTACTGTCCATTAATTAGAAAAAGGAAACTTATAACTTATAACTTTCAATTGATTTAAATGTTAGTAACGTATTTTTTTTGCAACGTGTAATAAACAATATAGACTTCATATGGTCTCCTACAATTCTGTTTATTAATCGCAACAACAAAATTGGACGCCCGTCTATTAATTAGAAAAAGACTCTCCAATTTTTTTAAATATTTATTTAAATAGAGTATTTGGAATACATTTTTCTGCGTCGTGTCGTAATATAGGCTTCATAATCACCTGCAATTTTATATCTCAATACAATATGCAAGCTTGACGCCTGTTCACTAATTACATTTTAAAAAACGAAACCTGAAAGTAAATAATTCATTTTAATATTTGATATGTAATTTTCTGCGTCGTGCCGGAAGGGAATTCGTGGTTTATTTTAGATTTTGCTTACTTCGCAATGCTGCAAGTGTCGTGCCAAACTATTTAAGAATAGCCTACAACTATTTCACGACCACTTATATTGATGAGATATGAACACTTTTTGAACAAAATTTATGATAGAACCCATGATACCAAGATGGCTGTAGCAAATTTCTCATTGAATTGAAGTTCGCAATATTAGCTTTTTCGTTGCATACAATTGTCCTAATCGCATATTCGGTTTATTTTTTAAGGTTCACCGGTCCATGAAATTTGTTTAAAAATATTTACGGACCCAGACAGTCATTGATTGACATTTTTATCGATTCAAAATCACCGCAACATCGATAACGATAGATTTTGGGTTGCATTTAAAACCAAAATCAATTTAAAACAAACATGTTTAAAACAAGGCCCTAATTTAAAACATGATTGTTATTGTTTTTTTATGTTTTTTAAGCCATGACGTCGCCAATATTCAATTGTGACGGCATAGTGGATTGACATTTACAATTGCAAATATAGGGTGAAAATAGTTCGATGACGCTTATTTCCGTTCAGCTTATCCACCGCGATTTAGCGGCTAGAAATGTCCTACTGTCGGCCGACCTCACTTGCAAGATCGCAGATTTCGGGCTGTCGCGAGGGGAGGGCGTTTATGTCAAGAAGACGTCCGCGCGATTGCCAATCCGCTGGATGGCAATTGAGAGCCTCAACTACAACGTTTACACGACTCAGAGCGATGTGTGAGTGGAACAGAATTGATTTAATCCAAAGTATAGATTGAAATTAGAATTATAGCCACACAGTTCTTTACAAATTTGATTGGAATTACTGAATTCACAAAAGACATACAACAAAATCAAGTTAGTTCATAGCAAATTCGAGTTCTTTGTCATAGAATTATCTAGTGGTCCAAGTTTGGAGTGTAAACTCTTTCCTTGTTTTAAGCGTTATTTTTTAACCTGACTTGAATATCTAGATGTACAGTTGGACACGAGGCAAGTTTGGTGTAAGATATTTTTCCATTCTAGTGATCATTCATGAAAATGAACTTGATTTTCGCTTTATTTCTTTCTATTCAGTAATGCATTTAAATTTTCTAGTTTCTGTGAATTCAGTAATTCTAATTTTAATCTAATCCGGAAAAGCCAAAAATATTCCAGTTTTACGACTCTGTTTTGAGCAAACACTCGCGCTTCAGGTGGTCGTTCGGAGTGGTCTTGTGGGAGATCGTCAGTCTCGGCGGAACGCCCTACTACGGTATGTCCTGCGCTGAATTATACGATAAACTACCGAAGGGTTACCGGATGGAGCAGCCCCTGAACTGCGACGCGGAGATGTGAGCATCGTTACTATAGAGGTTACGTTCACGCACGAAACCCGTAACCCACTATTTCTTGTATAGCTACAAAGTGATGTGTCTGTGCTGGAAGGACCGGCCCCACGAACGACCCTCGTTCCCGCAACTGAGCGTGGCGCTTCGAAGGATGATCGACGAGAGAACCGACATTGTGAGCAGATTTGGGAAGCTGGAATACTTTCCGTTTTTACAAATTGGATTGGAATGAAAATTATAAGCACATCTACATAGTTTATTCCATATTACATTAAAATTAGAATCCAATTCGCGAAAACTTTGGAATTGAATTAAATTCCGACTTGAAAAGAAATCCAACAGAACTTAAGTTCAGTTCCTATCAAATCAGCGTTCATTCTCGCATGTATGTGAATGGCCAATGTCTCTACGCAGAGCCGGGCTCGTTTCCCACAATACTGTTTTCCTGTAGTATTTCCAGGAAAATTAGTCATTAGATTACAATTACAATTCAAATGAGAGCAAATAAAAGTAGTTTACTAATTAGACGAGAATTACAATCCCGGCATTTCTCTTTAATTAGTCTAATTATACCACTGGAATTATCTAGTTGTCAGGTCCGATTGTGAATGCATTGTGACGTTGCCGTGGATACTTAAACAAGCTACCAATCTAGTTAGTTGACCGTCAAATAACTTCCGTTTTTGAGTAGTTCTAGTTGCAACTTTTAAAAAGTGAGTAGTTCATGCTCTAATTGAGAATTTCGAAAGGTGAGTAGCTCTAGTCAAGACATGTGAAAAGTGAGCTGTTGTAGTACTCGTTCTGGCAGCGTATTTTGAAATTCCAGGACTATGTAAAAGTCTGTTGTCGTGATTATCGCTTTTTTCAGAATTACGTGAACACGGCGGTGTTTGACAACTTTTCGTTTTTCAAAATCGACGCCAACGAGGAAGAGGAGGATTAATTCCGTCATGACGTAACGACGTAGTTGAATTCGGCCTTCAGAACGACTGTGACGAAGCTTCACTCCGCGTGGTGTTCGAAGAAAGGAAATGCATTTTTACCCGTTTTTCGATTAGAAGCAAACTATTGAATGTCGCAGTTTTCATTATTACTCTTGTCATAAATAGAGTCCGACCGATATCGGATTTTTGACCGATACAGATAAGTAGCACCTTCACCGATATATTCAGCCGATATTCAAAAGATATGGCATCTGGCTTAAGGCGCATTCCTAAAACGTCACGGCATTTATTTGAACAGCTGAACAACCATTGATATGCTTGGATTGCAAATAAACTGCTTTTTCAAAGAACTGCAGTAGTTTCTACACACTTCTACTCGAGTACCAACGATGACTCGCTATTACCAACCTATACCTGCCAGTTATAAGACAGGCGCGGCCAATAAGTCCATTTGTTCAGTCAGAGGCTACATTAGGGCTACGAACCATCGCACTGGCCGCTTTTAAGTTCTGGTGGTCTTTTTGAAGTCGTCCGATAGGAGTGAATCGCATTTGGTTTTGAAAACAAGACTTATCCTACCACGAATCGAAATCAATAAAAACTATACGTCATAAAAATCGCGCGAAACTTGTTCAGAGTTCATGAATCTGTTCGCTCAATAATATTGTTGCTTGCGTAAATTACGGGTAGCTTCTGTATAACGATGGGCTCATTTGGCAATGACAGAATACAGAATCTAGTCGTGTACCACCTGGAAGACCTTCGCGTACCACCAGTGGTACGCGTACCACAGGTTGGGAACCACTGCTGTACTGGAATGGGAATCGTAGCTTCACAGTTATATCCAAAGCAGATTGTGAATACAGGTAGCCTTGTTTTTAACTATTGCGTATTTTGTTAGGGGTGTAGGTACATATACTCACAATAAAATCAATAAATGCACACAGCGACACTGAAGCGGAAGCGCGCGAAATGCGACTAAACAAAATTAAAAACGCTGAATCTGGTTGATTTTTATCCATATTTTTGGAATCAGTGCGACAACGAAGACCGCGAGATGGCGCTGTCGCTTATGTCTGCTGAGATTTCCGCTGATGCACCCATTGCGTAAAGCTCGTCACCGCTAGTTGTCGCTGTCGTTCGTTTTCAGGTTCTTCTGTAAACCTTCATCTCCGAGCAGCACAAGTCGTGATGGACGGCGCCATCATCACCAATATCCATCCACCACCAGATTCCCTTATCGCCTGTTTTGTTGAAGTTCCCGTTCAGGTTGCTGAAGGTGCATGCGACGCCATACCACCAACCTGCTTCGGCGACGGACGCGCAATTCAGTGATGGATGAGGATCGTGATTGGCGTCCCTCGTTGAGAATTGTTGATTGTTGTTGTATGCGAGAACATCGAAGGTATTCCCGGAGAATCCGGATACGTACAGTCTGTAGTTGTCGCTGCCGGGTGCGATCCGGAAGTTGCTGGAATTGAGGATTCGGGCAAAACAGTCAGTCAAACAGCAAGGGCCGCAAACCGGAAAGGAGAATTTGGGCCCCCCTTTTGGGAAAGACGTCAGGCAGATGCGGATCCGGTCTGGGGCGATTACTTGATAATGTCAACAGTTTCGACCCAAATACATCGACGATTTTACCATTTTTGACGTGGAAAATGATTTTAACAAAGTTTGGACCTACGAAACATGTGACCAAGTAGTTCCAATGTGAATCGCACCAAAATATGGAATTAAATGACTTTTATTGCAATCCAAACCCGTTGTTCTTAACCTGTGGTCACGGTCATACCTTTTTCCGCTTCATTTTCAGATATGTGCGTTCGAATACAGCTCACCTGTATTTAGCCGACAAATGATCTTTTTTATCTTTCGACATCATGTTGATTTCCAGCGACATGTCATCTCCCTTTGTCAATTCGTGCAATGCCTCGAGTCCTGGAAACAAACGATGAGAATTGATAAAAGACGTTAGCTTTGGAATCAATTACTTTTTACGGCATAACCCGCTACACGAACGATGATATTTCAGTCATCATACAATCGAGTTATTTATTACACAGATAATGACCGAGTTACGGATTCTTCCTGAAATCATCAAATCCCAACATTCCTACCGAGCCAGAAATCTCCATCGCGATTCCCGAATCCGTTCACGTAATCATCCCAACCTCGGAAAAAATCCACGTTTCCGTATTTTCGTCGTTGGAAAACCTGAACGAAAAAAGGGGAGCAGGATAAAAATGTTTCAATTTACCGAGGTCGCGTCACTTTATTAGGGTGAAAAACATGCTTAAAAAATAAAATATCATTTAAAGAAGGATAAATAAAAATCCACGCCTTAAAGGGACAGTGCATTCTAAATATGATGTGGTATCGAATTAACGATAAAATCGGGAAAAAATTCTTGGCTGCTGCTTTTTTCTTCAGAAAGCCACCGTAATGGAGCTGTAGTTTAACGAAAATTCCAACTACCCCGATTCCTCGTCAGTGGATTCTCTTCTCTGAGTATTCGTTCGAGGTTATGGTGCAAAATTTTGTTTCGTTTCAACCTGATTTGAACTTTTGTTCATCAAAAACCGAGGTTCATGTCTTAAAAATTCCAAATTCTACTCACAGTCCATTTCTCAGCATATCTTTTGTGTTTGTAAAACTTCATCTCCGAATAGCACAGGAGGTGAGGCGAGGGGAGAACTTGATTATGAACATCTTCCCGCCACCAAATCCCCTTCGCGTCTGTTTCGTTGAAGTCTCCATTCAGATTGCTGGCGCTGCAGTTGCCATACCACCAGCCTCCTTCGAGGAGAGAAGCGCAATTATCCAGGGAACGGTCGTCGTGGTCCGCGTCTTTCGTTGTGAATTGTAGATTGTTCTGATATACGAGAGCATTGTATGTTGCATTCCCGGAGTACCCGGATACGTGAAGCGTGTAGTTCTCCGATTCTGGTCCGATGCTGAAGTTGCTGAAATGAGAATTGAAGTCAGTTTCTATAGCTCAGCGGTTCGGAGTCTTTACAAACCAGTCATGCATGACAAGTATTTTGTTGACCTGATGCTTAGTCAAGAAGAACTTCTGACTTTTCCCGTTTTGCGCTCTGCCTCGATGTGAGGACGAAAGCGGTTTTGAATGACCCATTCCGGTCTGTCATGACTGAGGCGACTCTTTGGTTATGCAAACCTGTGGTTCTCAATGTTTTTGAACTAACGGACCAGCAACACAACTTCAAAACCTATCTTGCGGATCAGAACACCTTCAAAAAGAAAAATTTACCCTAAATTTAATTGCGACAAATGTAACTTGTGCCAAACGAGTTGTAGGGTACTTTATTCCGGTTTTGTACAAAACTCGCAGCATTTTGACGTACGCTGAAAGTATAGCCCATGAACTGTCTATTGCGACGCCATGCAGAAAATACGTTCCAAACTTGTTATTCAATTTACAATTTGATGTTTTATTTCTCTAATGAGCAAACGTCCAAATTCCTGCATTATAGAATCGAAATAGAAAATTCTAGCTTATTTGGCGGACCGCCATGAAACAGGCCACGGGACGACGGTTGAGAACCACTGATGTAAACAATGAGAAATTTTGACAAAAAATTGGACGGGAAAATTTTTTTTGACTAAATTGTGGCTAACGCAATAATTTTGACCTTTTTTTACAATTCAAAAAATAACCACCCTAGTCATGACGTGAGATCTATGAATTGATGCATTCGAATACAGATTACCTATATCTAACCCGCATATGGTCCTTTTTATCTTTCGACTTCATGTTGATTTCCAACGCCATGTCTCCTTCCTTTGTCGCTTGATGCAATGCCTCGAGTCCTGGAGACAAAACGTTGACTTTGTTACAACCATGCACAGAATCACGTCTGACTTTATTACTCAGATAATGCCCAGGTTAGGATGAACAAAATTCTACAACTTGAAGGAATCAAACGACAACATCCTACCGAGCCAGAAATCTCCATCACAATCCCCGAATCCTTTCTTGTAATCATCCCAACCTCGAAAGAAATCTACGTTTCCGTATTTTCTTCGCTGGAAAACCTGAAACGGAATTCGGCAAACAATCAATGTCGCAGAAATCTACGAATTCCCTTTCCCGAGTCCACGTTATGGTTCAAAATTTAGTTTCGCTTATACATGATTTACATCTTTACCACCCCCGATGACGTGATGTGCTATGGTAGAGTTGCTTCGGACTGAGTCATATTCTTGATACATTATTACTATCCCATGCTTTGTTACACATATATATACATGATATTTAATAGAAGCATACCTATCGTTTCGACTAATACATTTCTTGTTACATAATAACAACCGAAACCACACAATCCATTTACTTCCGTGGGTAGGGGCAATCCCACCAATGACGGCCTACGGGGACGAGATCTTGTCGTAAAGCATTGGGATTCTTACCTAACCAAATTCTGTTTTAATATATTTGACCACAAGAATTCCAAATGGATCCACTACAGAAATCGTATACTGCGCCTTAAAATGCTGCCAATGTCAGTTCCTTCCTTCTTCCTTCCAGCCTTCGGCAGCTCAACACATGATTTGAACTTTTGTTCGTCGTAAACCGAGCTTCATATCTGAAATATTGCAAATTCCACTCACAGTCCATTTCTCGTGTGCAGCACATCGTTTGTAAATCTTCATCTCCGAGAATCGCAGGAGGCGAGGGGAGGAGTCACCTTGATCATCAACGTCAAACCACCACCAGATTCCCTTCACGTCTGTTTTGTTGAAGTTCCCGTTCAGGTTGCTGACGCCGCACCGGTTATACCACCAGCCACCTTCGGCGACAGAAGCACAATTCTCTTCCGACCAATGATCGTGATCCGCGTCGTTTGTTGAGAATTGCTGATTGTCGTTGTATGCCGTGATGATAAGTGCGTGGTCGTTGCCCATGAGTTGGGCAGTTACTGTGGTAGTGCATTTTTGGGCTACGTCACAAGATGCAATGGTCAAGTCAATGAGTGACCAGCGGTTAACAGCTCACGCTGATAGGTTAATGCGGGTAGGCAACACGGTGTCGACAGTAGAACCATGTTGTTCGAGCCGATTTGATCATAGACCATGCTGCAAACAGATAACATGATGTCCAATCTAAACTCTAAAGTGTGACATGATTTATTTTACAATTTTTGAGTTGACTGTTGTTGTATAATTTATATTGTGCGGAGTAATTCATGATTTCTTTAAAAAATCTTAGTGGCTAGTTACAGTTAGTTAAAATTAGATGTTTTGATTTAAAGAACCTCTTACAGAAGTCTTACCGCAATGTGATTCCTGCCCAGTGCTATGAATATCAAAGCGGGAAGTCAGTCTTGAACGGGTAAATGGCGAGAGTAAATAGTAGCCCGTCCCTTCAATCAGTACCTAAGAAGTAGCTCTTGGTTGCAAAAAGGTTGGCGACCCTGCCTTAGACTAATTCAGTGGTTCCCAACCTTTTTTCATATCGTGGATCCCTTTGGCCGAAATTCGAGCCCCCCCTTCCCATGCAAGAAATCAGTTGGACGATTAGGAAAGGTGATTTTTCCCGCGCAAACACCCGCTGACTAAAGAATGAGACGGGTGCTACAGAGTGCTTGTTTCAGGTTGGGTCGTAACAATACTTTGTGGACCTCCTCAAAACAATGGTCTTGGTCCCAATTCACGGTAACACAACCACACAGATAGACACACACACCCTCTCCTCAACGAACTAAGCCCAGTATCACGCGATTCGTAGATGTGGTCGTGTTTGTCGAACGCAAAACTTATCCATTCATGTTTGTTGGCTTACCATCCACCGATCGCTAATACAACTACTATCTACTAACTATTGGTGAGCATAAAGTGACTGTTCACGCGATTTTTATTAAAGTTCATGTACTGGAGCTGATGGAAATGGTGTTTTCGAAAATTTAAGACACCCATGCCACACAGTCAAGCCTTCTAATGAAGTTTCGGGCTGATCCACTTTACTTTGTTGAAGCATGTTTTTAGCTCGTGACCACCGGTAGATGCACGATTGTTAAGCTACTCGAACGATTCCAGACTTTATTGCTTGACTGGAAGTTGTGTTTTCATACTTCAGGTCGCATTTGCATCGCGGGGTTTGGATTCGGTATTCGAATTGGATTCTGTTGGTTGACGCCGCCGATCTTTCCGATATGTTGCATCTCGGGAACCGTCTTGCGTTGTTCTCGAACGCCTCCCACTCTTTCCGCTGGGATAATAAAGAGACAGAACCTTGCTCGATGTTTGTTTTTCTTCTTATCGTCACTTTTCACTCGATTGTCAAGGGTCATTGTGAGATCACTTCACTTAGAATTGTCAAAGCCATCTCCAGGCATTATTACACGACAAAGCGTATGACATCGCGACGAGCCTGTGCAGCAGCCTCGATCGATTCCGTTTCGCTCAGTTCTAGATGAGGTTGTTTTAGGCAGTGGTCGGTTCCGTCGCTTTCAGAAAGTCGCAATCGCCGACCCTAACTGGAAGCAAGAAACTTAAACCGATTGCTGAAAAATATTCATTCACTCCACTTCGCATCAGAGTTTGACGGCTAGAAAATGTTCACCTTTTCAAAATTAGAATAGGGTTAGAAAGGCAGCAACACATTTTATCCAAGTTATGTTAGGATTAGGGTTACTGAATCCGCAACAACTTGGAAACAAAATTGATTCCGATTTAGAAAGAAATACAGCAAACCAAGTTCAGCTCATGTCAAATCACAGTTTACTTTCGTAAGCACGAGGATGGCAAATGTATGTACGCGGATCTTGGCTTGTTTCGCACTATGCGGTTCTCCTTGTACCGTGTCCAGGACAATTAAAAATTAGGCCACATTCAAAATGAGAGCATAGAATCAGTTCACAAATTAGATTAGAATTAGATTATCGGCGTTTCGTTGTAAATGGTGTAATTGTACAACTATCATTATATCTGGTTTGGAATCGCAAATCGCCGATGGAGCAAATCGTCTTCGTTGTGTCCGATGGGAAGCATTTCCAGTTTGTGTTCCCGCCCAATGTAAATATCAATTAGCTGTTGACGCGCGGATTGTCCACGTAAACAAATTCTTCTATTTGTTCTGTTAACACACGATCCACGGCGCATGTCAAGAATATGGCGATGAATCGACCAAACTCGTGTTTGCGCAAAGAATATTCTATCCGCTTTATACGCGCAATTTCTGTTCGATTTGACGAATGAGCCGGTGTCGGATAACCGGCGTAAACACGGCTTCGATTTCGCGATTAATAGGGTAAGGACTGCACCCCTAGGCGACATAGATCAACCATTTTGAATAAAATAACGGAATTGCTCACATTTTCACGCTATTAATAATTTCATAACATCACAAGACGGCGATACAATGAATAGATACGAAGATGTCGAAGCGTCTTTGAAATCAGACGCCCATACCTGGGCCTACAGGCGATGTAAATAACAGGCATCAACACCGGATCGGATGGAAAGATGAAAATCAGTGACGAATGTCTCGTTAGGCGGGGTTGATATGTCATCTTGAGATACGGTGTATAAGCTTGCGGGCTGACTATAGTGTTCATTCACTCGCTAACGACCCCATCCGTAATCATCCCCATTTATGGTCGCAAAGCTCCTGTACAGTCGTGACTCAAAAACAATTTTGCGATATGCGTCACTCAACTTATTATTTTTAAGATAATTACATTAATTATAGCCCCAACCGGCAATGTAGCGAGCTGTAACCCTGCGAAGAGTAAAACCATCAATTTGTCTGTGAATCGATACGTCCCTACTTTGCTAAAAAAGGCGGTAATCATTGGCTTTGCGATCAAGTAAAGGCTTTTAGTGACTCATGGATCTTTTATAATCCATCCCGTCATTTGATACAAGGTTCCAAGAGCACACGGGTTATTACTTCGAGCCATGATATGGTATTATTTGCGAAGTTTCATTCGTTGGTACGAAGCGTCACAAGATATTAAGAGTAAACAGGGAATCGTAATTGACGAATGTTTGCTCGGATAATACGTTGGCTTCAATCGGTTAGACCGCGCAAATCATCATCACATGGATATCCTGTTCCGCTGGTATACGCCGGGGTACGCAGGATAAATATTTTTAGCAAAGGCTCATAGTTACAAAAGTTTGAAATTTGCGTAGAACCCCTATAACTTTCCCATGAGATAATATACAGTCTTGCAAATGTAATGCGGTTTAACTACAGTGAACTCTAATTTATTCGGACACTTCGGCCCCGATCGCTCCGGATTAAGCAGAGAAACGGCTTCGTCTAACTAAGCGTAAAATCAATTTATTCGTTTCCGGTAGTGCGTAAACACGGAAAACGCCTTAAAATAATGTACTTAGGCGTAATAAACGAATTGCAGCTGCTGCGCTAGCGCATTAAACGCATATTAGTTATACCTTCAGTTTAGTTGTATTGCATAGTACTGTATTTCGATACTATGGTGATCCGCAATTGGCAATAATTACGTTCACATGATTAGTTACGTTGCACAGTACATTGTCGCCTTATCGTCACCGTGACATATTTTCTGTTTTGCTGTCGGTTGTGTTCTATGTTGCTTAAAGTCACATTGGTTATCTTGGCTTTACTTTCAATAAAGGTTTAGTTAGTTACTCAACGCAATAGTCAGTTTACGACAGATACCAAGCGATTCAAGAATTCCTAAATACTTATTTACTATATATTACTGTGTAAAACACACATGGGCAGGCCGTGTTATTTTTGGCATATGCCAAAACTGCCAAAAATAAGTTATTTTTGGCATTTTTCGATTTTTATTTTTGGCAGTTTTGGCATCCCCCTCTAAATAGATAGTTTCAGCCTCGAATTAGTCGCAAAAACGCTTTATTTGGGCTAGTTTGTCAAAAGACACCACAAAATGTGCAGCATCCACTTATAATCAGTGCCAACAAATAATAGGAAGAAGAAAAAACCTAACGATTTCATAGGTTAATAATATCAAACTAAACAACAAAATGTGCAGTATTCATCGGAATCGGTGCCAATAAGCAAAAAAAGAAAGACAAGTCTAACAAACACGCTCAACAGCTGATTGTTAGAGCTGTTGAATAGACTTAAATCGTTTGCACTGTAACAGTGCTTCCAAACTCAGGTCAGCTAAGTTTCTCCTAAATTCATTTCTCGCCCAGAGAATCTGGGAAATATCGGCTTCAACAGTAGCCGTTGAGGGAAGGAATGTTGCCAGTCATCCACAAAAGGTTTACAGAGCTTCAAAATCGTTGGAGGGCCGAATCGGCTTCCATGCATCATGAAAAGAGATCACTTCGCCAGTGCCATCGATCTCGTCGCGGAAAGAACTGTCTTCCCGATCCTTTTCCAGGAATTTCCTGTGTTGTCTCTCAACACATTCTATTTAGTAGCCAGACTATCATTTCTCCTTCAGTCTACTGATATATTCACTTCAGGTGGCTTTAATATTACAAACTCGCATGGAAGAGTCCTGGGAAGGTTAGCTTGTTTAAGAACGTTGGCGCAACAAGACTGTCTGGAAAAACGAGACTATTCAGCTCAGAAATAGCCAGACAGTTTGTTGCGTCACAATGTTCAACGCGATTACAATCCAAAAATCGTGGTTGATTTGGGGGGGTTCCAGTTCCATGAGCAGAATATAATTTATATTTTAATAATCAGTACTGCGGCAGCTTCTCATTGATACCCGTTTTATCAAATTTAGCGCTCGACAAGCCGGTCGAAAATGGTCGTAAAATTGCCTTTGGACAAATGGAAAGTATGACGTCAACCAAATGCAGTCAGCCGTTCAATCTCGCTGTGCCCACACCATTTATGACACCATGCTTTCACCCCTAATGGGTGGGCTGGACCCAGATTAAGAAACCTGCCTTTCACAAACGCTCTTCTCGCTTGTGACGCGGTCCCGTTAACACAACACCATGAACGAAATACACTATTTGGCAGGCCGTTTTATTTTTGGCATATGCCAAAAATTGCTTATTTTTGGCATTTTCAAATTTTTATTTTTGGCAGTTTTGGCATCTGGCTCCTGAAATGCCAAAAATAACACGGCCTGCACATGGGGGTAAAAATAGCACAGTAATTCTTCAATGATCGAAATACTATTTTCACCTGATACTCCACAAAAAGTAGAAAATTTGGGAGCAAAAATATTATACGCAGAAAAGTTGTCTGTTTCAATCTGTTCAAAATGCCATCGAAGTAAAAGCGACTATAAGACTGGCACTCTCTTGTATGAGGTTCATTGTTGATTGTTAATGGAAGGGTAGAATTTCTTTCACCATAATGACTCATTTTGTATTAAAACGAACGAAGAAATCTTCTGTTTATTTTGTCATAACGAAATGATAGGAATTGCTATCCGATGCATGAATTAAGCGGGGAGTTTTCAACGTGCAATTTTTACTTTTGTTCCGTTTCCGAGCATTTTGTCCGGGTATTCCGATTTCCGAATTGAGCGAATTCAAATGTATATACAACTCCGGCAAGGCGGTATTAGCAAAAGCAATATTCTAAATGTATTTATTGTTATCTTAGTAACAGCTAGTGGGATGATTGGCATTTTTATTGCTTGCTACTTCTTTACATCTTGGTTCTGAAATGATGAGAGCGAATCGAAGCAGCGGTGATAGTGTTCACGGGTCGTCCACATGCGAAATCTGTTTTTGTACAGTTCATGTCTGAAAACGGTGACTCGGAGCCTTAAGTAGACCCATTGCTCGCATTATTAATCTGCAAATCAACGATAATAATGGTTTAGTTTTGTTGAAAAACTAATTAACTACTGAGACCGATAAGGTCCGGATTCAACACTGCAATGTCCACATATAGGACCGCGGGTTGAGTAGCCCTGCTGTATCAATCAGCGACATTGAGGTTTATCAGACCCATGTGAAATGCGAACCTCCAATCGAAATTATCTACACAAGTTTTTTTTTAATTACATTATAATTAGAACTACTGGATTCGCGATTAATTGTGACTTTGAAAGAAGTTAAATTCATGTCAAATTCTGGTTCATTCTCATAAGCAGGAGGCAAATGTCTGTACAGCAAGATTGACACGTTTCGTACGATAAAGTTCTCCTATATCATTTACAGGAAATCCAGAAATTAGATTGGAATATAAATTAGAGCATCAAACATTTCACACATTAGATTACGGGCATTTGGTTTCAAATACACTAGTCTAATAGACGACTAGAATTACATGTATCTAGTTCTCCAAGTCTGTCGCATTGATTTGTGACGTATTTGTCGACCAATACGCGATAACGTTGCCATGGTTTCTGCAGCGTCACTCAACGTCGATATGTAATTCCTTGGATAAATAGTAAAACCTGTAAACACGGTCGTTTTCATAGCGGCGCCAGATGTCGAAGGATGGCTTCAGTGTGGCGTAGTAAGGCGTAGCGAAGGAGTGTGCGCTATCATAACAATTCGAAAGGGAATTCAACAGCCTACAGAGCAGAGCCATTGAATTACAAAACAGTGCTGAATAAACCAGTGATCCCTAAACTGTGTGTCGCGAATCGTTTTGTAATTTCGGAATTGTTGATATACAATGTTCTTTCCTATTCTCTACTAGTTGCTGACGATTACCACTGACGAGTGGCAGCCGAAAACATCCGGCTTCATTTATAAATGAATATGCTATTCATTCCTGCGGGCCGTATGTTGCCCGTCCCTGAACTATGACATTGGCAATACTGTTACGAAATGGTCAAGTTGGTACAGAACAGATACGCTACGACTCTGCGTCCGCAACTAGGATCGCCAGCGCGACATGATAGGGGTATTACCTGTTTTAGTCGTGTCGCAAACCTAGTGTGCAGCCGGCCTTACTAAAAGAAAGATATGGAAAATTCAAAGCTGTACGTTTTATACTACCACAAAGAATACAATGTCAGTGTTATATCGCATTAAAGATAATTTGATGTTTTTCATTGCACATTGTGACAATGCTGATGTTCGATCACGACTCCAACCACAGATACCGTATGTCATTCACACTACATGTTTTGTACGCTGAGATACAACAAATCGACGTTGCAACGCTGCCGCAGTGGTAAATAGTATCGAAACTATAATTCTCATTAATAAATTAACTGGTCGTTGCGAAGGGTTACACTTGGCTGAAAATCTGCCCTATCTGCCACTTGATTTCATTCTCGTATGTTTTACTCTCGATGTCACGGCAGATGCGGCGTACCTAATTTTATAGCATGGCTTCCAGTCTCGAGGTCGTGCGTCATAGAGTCACCTCAGCTGGCATGGCGTCACCCGGGCATTATCCCCTCACTGCTTCATCGCGACGAAGACACGCGCCGGTCGGTGTCGTTGGATTCTCGCACCACAGTCGACTGAATCCAGTGGGTTTTCTCGGTACGATCATCTGTGTTTACTGTCTAATATAATTTCGCTGCACGTTTCTGGGAAGATTATATTACTTCGCAGTTGTTGCAATTCACCGAATTGTGTGTGATTGATTTCCTTTCATACAGACAAGCGTCGCAAACTGCTAGATTTTCAAAATTCGTAATTAGAACAAGTCCTAAAACTACCCACTTTTCAAAACTTACAATTAGAACTGGAACTACAACTAATGTTCAGATACCAGCAGTGCTGTTCAGTGTTCACTGATTAGCATTCAACATGGCCATTTGCCATCGATGTCGTAATTTGCTTGATGATTGAAACATGATGCAATGACGAAAATCATATATGCCCATAATAAGACCGCAAGCGCTTAAAATTGTCGAATTGTACATGCAATAGCAATGCTGTAAAAACTGATTATAATATCTAAGTATCCAGTAAATCACTTTTACGAATGCAAATGTAAATCTTAAATACTAATTATCCAGTATATTTCCTTTACGAATGCAAATGTAAATCTGAAATACTGGCTATCCCGTAAATTGCTTGTACGATTTGAATCTGTAATATATTTACCCTCCAAAACAAGTAAAATTCATTTTGACCTGTCCGTATACTAATTCAACGGGCATTTACCGTTAATTTAACTGACGGAAGAAATTTACAGGTATCATTTGGATAAATCTACGAATATTTCTAAGAGTGTACTCAACTTTCAAAACTAGCGATAAGAACTAAATATTTTGGAAACGGGAAAGCAGGACACTTTTTCAAAATTTTCTGACTTAGCATACTGGAGTAAAGTCCGGAAAAGTGGTTAATTTTGCACGGCATTGTGGTTGGATCACTAAAAAAAGGTCAACTTTTTCACACTTTACGTTGGTTGACTAAAAAAAACGTCACTTTAGTTCGAACCACGAATTTCCTATATAGTGTCATTTATGCCCATTTTCACCCATTTCCACTATCTTAGCTCTAAAAGCTGTAAAGGAGGACGAATTGCCAAAATAGAGGACATTTCGGCGTCCTCGGAGGACATTTTCAAAAACCTGAAAAAGGAGGAGAAATCCGGAAGACCTTTTATAAAACAGAACAAACTACTAATACGAATTAATGAATCGCAAATGAGTCAAAGAGATAGACAGAATCGGCATTTCAAAGAGAAGGGGTTTCGAGTTACAAATGTGAGGGGTTTCGACCCCAAAACTCACTCCCTAGCTACGCCACTGTTTGTAGTGGTCACTCTGAGCTAGCAATGGCTGTATGAACATCGTACAACAGCTCACCGGTATCACGGTTCACGCCATACGGCAACACGCGTTTCTAGTTCTTCCACAACTTGTTTCAAACGCGCAACCAGAACCACGTACTTCACAAAGCCCGCAGCTCTCGGAACTAGCAGTTCGTTGATCAACGACGAACTAGATTAGTAGTTTGCACAAGTCTGAACAGTAGCGTACATTGTTTCATAGCATATATTATATTGTGAATGGTTGCTCTATATGTATATATTTGGGGGTGAAAATTTTATGTCTATCTGTGAACTACAGCTTGCACCATGTATCCTAGTCTCCATTATCATTTGCCAGTGTCTTTTTTCTTGTTTGTTGGCGTGACGGAATAAAAACTCATCTATCTATATCAGAGTAATGCGAATATTTTACCGTTTGAAAATTTCAGTTTTTCAAATTCAGGCCGCCATTCTTGGCACAGCGTGTCGCCGCAGGGCAGCAATTCTCTACTCTCGACGCGAGTTCAAAAATTCAATTTGCGACTCAGCCCTCCCACGCCAGGCGAGGAAGAACTCTGTCGGAACTGGTTGCAGAACAGCGCGAAGCATTCGAAACGTAACAATGAAGACCATGCGGTGTCTTTGGCGGCGAAACACAGTCTGGCGGCTCTGGAGAGGCCTAAAACCGCTCAGGTGACAGAGCTAGTTACTGTAGTCTGAATAAAAGTAATGCCGTAACCATCTACTCAATTAAATATAGAAGTAAAATGTTCAGCGATTTGTGCCAGTAAGCAATATCGAGTTCCCTAACTTCTGTAGACCGGCGACCGTTATCGTCATATCACAAAAATGCAACCAAAATGCTGGCAATCTGCTGTATATAGACACTTTTGGAGGTACAGAACTTCAATATACAGTTGAAAAGCATATTCTTGTTGAAATGAACCCCGATAATACGATCCAATTAAATACACTGTTGTGCGTACAGAACTCCAATTTACAATTGAATAGTATTCTTATCGAAAAGAGTACGAATATTTTCGGCTGACACTCGTCGCTGGTAATTGTCAGCAACTACAGTAGAGAATTGAGAATAACATTGTATAATGTTGAAAGATATCAAACACAAGCGTCTGCAACTTGAACTAAATATCTTTAGCCTGGCCGTCGCCATTACCACGACCCGGTCGGGCGCCGGCCGATCAACACCGTTCAGAGTGCACGGATGGCGTCGTCGGGACTGGACCGCGTGGCATCATTTGAATCAGAAAGACGAGGGTCACCCTGCACGACTCAGCGAGCATCACCTCCTATTGCAACACAAGCAATGAATAAAGTGAGTGGGGGTTATCGAAGTAGGACACTTGTCCTTCTAATGTTATTTTCTTGTCAAATAGGTCGTGATCAGGTCCGCATGAAGCTAACACACACCTCTTATCCCAGAAAACCGCTTTTTCATTTCTAGATCTCTGAAGAACGAAAATTCGCAGAAAACCCACGGAATTCACCGAACAACTATCGCGCGCCCGTCCGTCCCTCCTCAGCGAGGCCGCACGACACGAAACGGCGCATTGGGGCCAGGAACTCGGCCACTCCTCCTCACACGGGCACGGGAAAGCCCGAAACGAGGCGGTGGTCTTTGAGCGAGGCCACCACGAATGGCGCCGCTAAAGACGACGATTCTGCCTATTCGTCCTCTCGAGACGTTACAGACCGCGCCCACACCAACTCCCCGGGACCCCCACGATCCGCCCCAAACCCGAGGCGCCCCAATCCGAGGTCGAAATTTATGGTTTCGGGTCAAGATGGCCGGCCCGTGTTGTATTATCGTCACAATGATGGTGACAGGTAGGCAGGTGTTTTGATCTGCAATTTTCATATTTCATTCATTTATTCATTCATTTTTTTCATTTTTTTTTTCATTCCAATCGTTCATGTATTTAATCATGTCATTTATTTCTTCATTAAGCTTATTTCCTTGTTATTCATTTATTTGCAATATATTCCATGGAACTCTGTGATGTCGTTATTGTTTTGTTGTTGCTGTTGAATATTTTTTCTTTGTGATTTGTTGGTTAACCTAAAGGGGCTAACGACATCTAATCTTTGATGACTCTGTTGCATCGGGCCTCCCGTGTATAACTTGCATATCTGTATATCGCATTTCGCCCAATTGCATTTTAGTTATATGCCATGCGTGCCATTGATATGCGCGGTTGACAAATAAAGACTATCTCTTTCTCTCACAGCCGATTGTCGCATCATAATATCAACGACAGAAGATTCATACCCCTCATTCGGCCCGAGGGAGAATTACGCAGGCCTGTCACGCAGCCAGCCATGGTTCGTACCTCGACAGTCACTTGGTTACTGTTGTTTTACATTCGTTTTATTATTTTATTTTAATATTTGATTATTTATTTAATCAATGTACATACAACTTCATTGTGTTTGCAGAGAACGGAGTAGGTGTCATTGTTGTTTTTACCTTGATTGTACTGTTATTGGTAATTTTAATATTTAATATATATATTCATTATATTACCTTCATTACCGTATCAATCTTAAATTGTGTTTACAGAAGTCGAAATTGCTGTTGTTATATGTATCGAGAATGCATTATTTCTATTCTTTTTATTCTTCTTCTTATAGTTTAATTATGCATTTTATTCATTGCATCACATTCAACGCATACTTGCACTATGTTTGCGGATAACGGACCAGTTATTTTTGTCTTGAATGTAACGTTTTTATCCATTGTATCATCTGCATTTCATTCCTGCATCTTGATTCCAGAGGACAAAACAGTTTTATCAATATTTGATCATTTTCATATCTTTTTCCCTATTCACTGTATTACCTTCTTGCATTGTGTTTGTAGGGAACAAAGCAGAGAAGCAGCGGACCATTTCGACGAAGATCCACGAGGCTGCGTTCCTCCGACGATGACATACAACAGTGGACGTCAATAGTAATGCCACAACGAACGCTGAAATCGATCAGCCAGTTCCTCGAACCGCAGCTGCTCGATCGAATTTTAAAATGGCTCGAAAAAATCGAACCGAACCCGAAACTCTATTACGGTTTCGAAACAGATCTGTTCGGCGGTTCGCTTGGAAATTCCGGATGACACGCGATTTTACCAAGCTCTTCTTATTTATTTGCCTTTGATTTTACAAACCCACATCACAAACTCCATCTACCTCTCAGACACACAAGCTTTCCTATTTCTGTCATTATGTCATTCTGCTGTCACGCGACGCGTTTCGAACACGAGGTCCGTCCTGGTTTTATTCATCTTTTCATAGACAAACGTCGTTTCTTACCATTTTCACGTCATTTTCAAACCGAATCACGATTAAAAAAAGGAAACTCATTCGATGTCGTCCAAGGCCTCTTCGGCTTTTCGCATGCCCTCGTCCCGCATCTGGTCGTCTTCGATCTTGTTGTAGAGGACCCGGGCCTCCTGAAAGCTAGCTTTCGCCTTGGCGAGGGAGCCTATGTCTTGGTACAGGAGGCCGATGTTGTAGTACAATTGCGGGAGAGTGATCACTCTGAAGAGAGACGGAATCGGTGATTATATGCTGAAGATAGGCACTTGCGCGTCAGACCCTTAC
This sequence comes from Botryllus schlosseri, assembly GCF_051294905.1. Taxonomy (NCBI): domain Eukaryota; kingdom Metazoa; phylum Chordata; class Ascidiacea; order Stolidobranchia; family Styelidae; genus Botryllus; species Botryllus schlosseri. The sequence goes on from NC_137240.1 coordinate 1,116,811, forward strand.
AATGTGTGCAAAAGAATCAACTACACCTGAAGAAGATATATCCCAGGGGTGTAGTGGGTTATGCTGTCGCTTCGCACCTCACAAAATCTCAAAAAGAAGGTGCAGGTATAGGGTACATAACCCACTACTAATGGGCCAAATATACCAATTCCCATGGAGACATATCCCGAGGTGTATAGAGTTTCTGTGTAACACCTTGTGATGCCTTGGGGTGGTTACAGCCCTGGAATTGATCATACAGGTGTATTTGACTCATATAGCAATCCGATGCTATAGTAGAGTTACCAGAGAGTATATTTTCACTCTGTAGATAAATCACTTCAGATTAGGGCGGGGATCAATGATTACATTGAGTATTTGCTGTCGAGTCCAATATAGTGAGAGGCGATTATTTCGAATACTGGAATTTTACGCACCTTTCGTCGTTAGGAGTTCTATACACTGTAAATGTATGGGTGGAAAATAGATGTACAGTCAGACTTCGTGGATGTGAATCAGGTAAAGGGCACTTTCATGTAGAAAACAGTGCTTCAGACTAGAGCCCGACCGATTATCGGCTCGCCGATAATATCGAGTCGATATCACGCTTGGAGAGAAATATCGGTATCGGCCATTGAAGGTAAAAAAATATCGGCCATTTTCGTGACGTCACAACATGGTGGCAGGTAGTCAAGAGAAGTCGGTGAAAGACGTGAGGACGGTCAATTATAAAAATAAATGGCCAAGCTGCATATAGAGCATACTGCATACAGGGCAGTAGGCGTGTCTATCTGAGTATTATAGATAACTAACCACCGTTATGCCCCACTGACTTCGTGGGAATCCCCCTTCAGTAATCGATCAGCAAAGACAGAGAGCAGCTGGATGGATAGTTGTCTGCAGAAGATTTCAATCAGTAAGAGAAATGAGAACTTCAATCATGATGGACTGACCCTCGTAATGATAGAGAAAAGCGTCGCGTCGAAACATTTCCCGGTTCGGTACCAACAGAGCTAATCATACCAGTAATGTATGAAGTCGTCTGACTGAGGCCTGCGGCTGCGGAGCCACCATGATAGGAAATATGCGAGCATAAAGGGCAAGAAAATCAAGCAAACGTGGAGTAAAGCCAGTAATTGATACGAACATTTTTGATTCCATGATGACATTGGCCAATTCTGACAAATGCTGGTCAAAGGCCCATGGGGGATGGATGGAGCAGTTGCAGACGTGGACAATTGGAGTTCTTTTGCACATTCTCATCAGCTATTTGTTAATGATGTGCTGAAGGCTCCAGGTGTCAGAAGAATATCAATATCAATATTTGGTTAAACCGTTAAAGGAAAGATCCCCTGCAAGGGAGCGGTGGAACCGAAATGAAGAAAGATTTCCTGCTGTGCCACTAACTATGCTACCAAGTGAAAGACTGCTCACTGTGTTTAGTACTATATACATCATCTATGGAAGACCACAGAAGTTCACTCCTTGGAGAAAGGGCCGAGAAATTGTGCTTCGTGAACTGTAATCTGCAACTGCTGGATAGGTGCTTTTAATACATTTTTATAGTTCCTTGATCATTTATTTCATGTTCAAGCATATCAATGGCTGTAAAGTTGTTGAAAGAAATGCTCTGAGGTGTTAAATATGGGCCTTGAGCTAGATTCCATATCTTTTGAATATCGGCTGAATATATCGGGGTTATCGGTGGAGGCACTGGATATCGGTCTTATCGGTATCGGCTCAGAAATCCAATATCGGTCGGGCTCTACTTCAGACCCTTTCCGATATAGGTGCAAATAAGTCAAGTACTCATCGAGGAGATGATCCATGGGATTTGGGGGTTATTACACGAAAATAGAGCCCACTACACCCCGGGAGAAATCCCTTTAAGGTTCGTTGACTCAATTTCACCAGTTAGCTTTCGGCATCGACTTAAAAGTGCGATATCGGTCGGGTGCAAGTAAATATTTCATACCAACCTGCAGTCGGCTCCGATATTGTCACGCAGCAAATCTATTCCCGCCTTGAGCAGGGTCTCAGCTTGCTCGAACTGTCTCAGCTCGTAGTGGCCGATCCCCACGCTGTTCAGAGCTTCCGCCTGATTTTCCGCGCGAAAAGCTGGGTCCACTTTGGCGCGCTCGCTGGCCAACATGAAGTGCGCGTGCATTTGCAGCACGACGTTCATCGCGTTTCTCACCTGCGTACAGACTGTATAGATCAGTGGTTCCCAACGTGGGCGATTTGGCGGTCTAGGGGGGCGAAAATGACGAAGGGGGCGACAGGGGGGCGAAAATGGACAAAGGGGGCGATGGGGGGCGAAAATAGCGAAGGGGGCGATGACGCGTCAAAACGGCTGACCTTTTTTTTTTTTTTTTTTAGTCAACCCGCCGGTGATTACAGTTTGTATGCCCAACTTTCGGTACACAAAATTTGGGGGGCGATGATCGGTGTTGACCTTGAAAAGGGGGCGATGGGTCGAAAAAGGTTTGGAACCACTGGTATAGATGAACAACTGGAAAATTGTCAGCCTTTCCAAATTATGTTAGAATTATAATTGCAATTAGTTTTGTCTAATTAAGATTAATACTAGAATGACTAAATTCGCAAAAACACGGGCATTGATGTCAATTTTCGAATTAGAAAGACATAGAAAGGTAGGCTATATAAAAAAAAATCGAGTTCAGGTAATATCAAATCAGATGTCGTTCTCATAAGCATAAGAACGCCAAATGCCTGTACATCAATTTCGGCTCGTTTCGTGCTATACAGTTCTACCGTAGCATTTTCAGGAAAGCCAGGGATCAGATTAGAGTTAAAATATGAGCATAGAAACATTTCACAGACAAAATTACAATTAGACTCTACCGGAATTTCGTTCTAATAAATCTCATTGGGCAATTAAAATATTGTAGATGTGCAAATCCGATCCGGTCCGATAAAACGAAATCCTGATCCAATCCGCTTCCTATATTTCCGTCTTTATGTTCAATTCCGAGCATTCTATGCCATTGACAGAGGTGGTCAGCAATGAGAACATCAACTTTTTCGGGGCACTCAAGTATGTTTTGCCGTCGTGCGAAATTTTCTCAAGTGCCTGCCTTTTAGAATATATCCACGTATCCAAAACTATACTTATATATTTTTTACACATTGAATTTTTTACTGAAGTAGGTTTTGCCTTATTTGCAAACTACTGAAGCGTTTATGATTTTGAACTATCCTTCTTAAACTAAACTTCTATCGACATTTTTCAGCGTAGAATTACCTGGAAATTGTTACATTGAATTGTATTTGAATAGAAGTTTACGTGATTACTTCTACTTCAATACCAACAACGGTAACTTGACCACCTCTGGCTGTCAATATTTTCCTAATTATGCCTCCGGAATGCATTGAGGGTATCAAGGATTTTTCGAAATTGCGGTGCAATATAGAGTTCAAGTCAACACAAAACATTCAAGCAAACTAATTGAATATATTGGAGCCCTGTCCTGATTTGACACTTGAATTCTAGTTAGGTTCGTATAGGGAATGCTGATCCTGTAGATATGTAGCGCACAGGCCGTTGACCATCGTCGCGCGGCGCTTCGTTTTCGAATCTTACTTGAGATGGGATCTCTCCGTCCGAGTACGCCCCGCCTACTTGCTTTGCGAGAGATCGCACGGAATGGCGCGCCTTCAGAATGCAGTCTCGCATCCTCAGTATCTTCTGCCTGTCGTCCGGGATTCGGCTGTAGCAATCCTGCGCTTCTTTGTAGCGATTCAACGCGGACGCGTACCTGATGAGGGAACAAACAGGCAGAGGTCGTCAGCCACGAAGTACTTCTACGATTTTGGATTAGCCTACCTAAGTAAGTTTTATCTTTAGTTACTCAAGTAGTCATATTTTTCCCTTTCGACTTGACATTTTGCGGCAAAAACTACTTCCATTTTAGAATTTCGGAATAGGTTTTGCCGACATGTAATCAGGGGTGGTGAGTAGCGAAGTATTGCCAAAGTACTTCAAATAGCCTACATCTTGTCTATTTTCCAGAGATGAGCATGGATTAGGATTAGGATTTGAAAAAAACAGGATTTGTGAAATTTTGTCGGATTTGGATTGGATTACGATGAGAGATTTTTTTCTGAACGGATTTGGATTGGATTTACATATTTTCTGGGAGATGGATATGTCGTGTGGCGAATGGCGACAAACTTCATTCAGATCAGTTATTAATGTACTTATGGTTACTAATTTATCTTGAATCAAGGGAATCGTTGGTTGTGAAAGAAAATTTTCCAATTCCTATCTTGCATAAATTAGCATTTTTTCTGAATTTCCAGTTAGAATCGGATTAGGATTGGACATGGACTTGAATATGAAAAAGTTATGGATTAGGATTTGGATTTGGATTTGGATTGGATTAGGACATGGAAATTCCAAATTCGCTCATCTCTGCTATTTTCACGACTTCCTCAAGTGGCTATGGTTTTAAATTAATTCTATTTATACTTGGCAGTTTTTAGTTATTTAGGCAAAACTAGACCTAGAATACCTCGACACCGCGACAAAATGTACGTTTGAAAACTGTTTACTCGTGTCCTTTTCAGAGTCTGAAAATTTCAGACTTTCTATTCTATCGTCCACGTGAAGTAGGCTCTAGTTTTGACACTCTGTAATCACTATAGCTGAAGAGGAGCTTGGAGGTACAAAACTTCAATATACAATGTAATATTGATATTGAAATGAACCCGAATGTCGCGGTCTGACACTCGTCAGGGGTAATCGTCAGCAACTAGTAGAGAATTGAAAAGAACGATTGCTGATATACATTCATTTCAATTTTCTACTAGTTTCTGACCTTTACCCCTTTCAGTGGAAAATATTCTGAGTTATGTTAATATTTATATGTAAATAACTACTTGTGATTGATTAGAAGTTTGCGTCGTTACTCCTATACTGCTACTCAAAAAAAAGCAGAATTATCTGAGCACCTCGGCAGCCTGCATGCATGACAGGAACAAAAAACCGCGCTCCATTTACAACCTTTACCTTCCAGTGCACTCGAACGCAAGTCCCACGATGTTCAGACACAGAGCTTTGCAATGGTCCCGATAACCGGGATCCACGTCGCAATGGTTGATGACGTCCACGAAGAGGTCGTGCATTTCCAGGAGTGCGTTCAGGGCCTCCCTCGCTTCGTGAGACCCTCCCTCGACGGGTTCAGCTTTCATTAAAGATTGTATCACGTCGTTCTGACCCCCCATGCTTAGGATCATCCCGTCGATGCCCTCTTGGCGATTCTCTACGCCTGAAAAGGTCATCAAATTTGGGGTTTGTTCCCGATTCTTGTGATAAACAGATGAAGATTAGACTTGTACGAACTACGAATCTAGCTAGTCGACGGTGAACTACTATATTCTTGAGTAGTTCTAGTTCTTGTTGTGGATTTTGAACAGTGAGTAGGCCCTAGTTCTAGTTCTATTTCTAGTTTTTTTTTGTAACGCAGTAGGTTTTACAAGTTGGCCGAAGAGAGACAAACCAGAAAAGAGCGTGTTTGCCATGAAGTAGTTTCTGTGCGCTTCGTCGAATTGCTTGTTTTTCAAACTCTCGCCCGCTTTTGCCTTCGCGTTTTTAGCGGAAGCCAGAAGGTTCTGTTGTTGCTTTTCTGTCTTCACCGTTCTGTCAGCGACTTCTCTGTTGTTCATGTGAGAGATCGCCTGAAAAAAGCAAGCACTTTCACGCGCGTTCGCTCAAAACGCATAGCGATGACTTATTATTATGTCCCACCAATCCCAGTACGACGCATGATGCTGTAATATATCACAACGCGGTGTATAATTATTATGTGCGTGGTCACGTGTTTGGCACCTATCCATGGGTTAGCTATCGATAGTAGTCCTATATTGGGCGCTTTTCGCTGCTTTAGTGCACCGACTATCGGTGTTTGGCTACTGTGATCTCACTTCGATAAAAAATAATAGCATTGAGTGATGCACTATTTTCGTAGTCTCGTTTCGCTTTTGGCGACGATGGAAAGCGTGGCCCGTTAGTTATTCACTACTGATGTCTAATTTCATGTAATTGGAAGTTAAATCAAGACCCTGCTTCTTCCCCAGCCGTTTGAGAAGCATGTATTTGTGTATACTCAGAGAGAGAGAGAGACAGAGAGAGAGAGAGAGAGAGAGAGAGAGAGAGAGAGAGAGAGAGGGAGAGAGAGAGAGAGAGAGAGGGAGAGAGAGAGAGAGAGAGGGAGAGAGAGAGAGAGGGAGAGTCTTTATTTTCATTCAACCAAAATACATAGCAAACGGCAGTGATGGTACAGAAAACATGCATGCACAGTATTCGGTATTAGATAAGAATGATCGATAAGACCGTGAAGGTCATAGTCTGATCACACCAGCATCAAACAGGTACACTTGATTCTAAACAGTGTGGCTGTAAAAATGTTAGTTAAAAAAGGAAAATAGAAGAAAAATTAATCGATGGTACCAAATGATTGATGAAGCAATGTCTGGGCGAGGTAGGGCAACAGTGTTAGTATAACGACAGGAGGTGATCATGTAGGTCTTTTTTAAATTTATTATAAGGCAATTCACGGATATGTGGTGGTAATGCATTCCAGATGATAGGTCTCAAGTAGTCGATAGATCTCTCATACTGTATTAATGCAAGCATGCAGCAACTCGACTAAACAGTTGCTTCTCATCTATTGAGAAAGTCACATGTTGCATTTTGCTCTCAAGCGCTGGCGTTGCGACTCTAGGACTCGCCTGTTGGAAATGAATTCCAGCCTCCTCAATCCTCCCCAAGTTGAAAAAACATCCGGCCAGCAACTCGTGCATGTAGCATTCTGTCTTCTCCAGTTGGAGTTCCAACATGGGCAGCGCCTCTGCGAACTGACCCATTCGATACAGCTGCACGGCTTTGTCTGTCAACAGTGTTAATCTTTACGAGGCCATCCCCGTCAACTATTTGCCATAGGGCAAGAAACTACATTATTTGCAAAAAAGTGTGTTGTCACACCCATGTACCACCTTGATATACGGGTATGAATATACACCCATGGTACACAAAACGAGAACCTACTCAGACTTACACCACGGTATGAATAAAACACAACATTTTAATCCAAATGATACTTGTACGCAGGGACGTAGGAAGGTATGCACGTATAGACCCGTAGGATTTATAACCGTGATATCATTCTGAGTTAGGTTCTGTTTTCATGTACCACCTTTTGGGTTTGACTAGTGACTACACACTCAAATCTTCGAAGTATACCATTTCCGTTCACAGCGCACTCACCTATAGATTCAGTAGGCCCTTCAATGTGCACCATCGCAATTTTGATGTGAAAATGACATTCCAGCTCAAAGACGCATAGCGTGTGTTTTCCAAGGCCGCTGCGTTCTCCGACTATGATCAGATCGGCCAATCTCTTCTCCAGGTCAGCTCGAAGCTCGTCCGCGTTCAAGCCAGCGTCTGTTACAAGCTCATTTGGGATTAGGAATCGTTGCAAACGTTTGGAGACCGACCGATTAACATTTATCGCTTCGCCGGTAATTTCGATATCGAGCATTTGAGGTTAAAATCGAGTCGGTATTTGAAAGAAATATCGGTATCGGCCATTAGAAGTAAACAACTATTGTATTAGTGACGTCATAGTGAGAGTCATAGAATTATAATCTGCGATTACTAGACTGTGAATATTCATTTATCTGTCATATCCTACAGGCAGTGGTCTAAGCAGTCATCGTTGGTACTAAAATATAGGGTTACCATACATCCTTTTTTAGGAAGTTTTGTCCTCTCTTTTCAATAAATTGAAATTATCCTCGGAGGACGCCTAAATGTCCGATTTTTAGGGAAATTGTCCTCGTTTTCTCGAAAAAATGTCAAAAATGCGCCCAAAACTGGGCTCTGATGCAGCGAACGCCAGATTTGCAAGACAATCAACGAAAGATACTGCGCGACTGGTATTTTGGGAGCAGAGATGAGAAAGATGACCTGAAATGGGATAAAAGGGGCAATGCGGGAGTCGGGTCAAAGTGATGCCATGTATTTTAAAATTTTAGTCAACACAGTAATATTGGTTAAAAAACTTTCAAAATCACCAGTTTTCTTTTCCTGTACTAGAGCTTTCAGAATTTTTGAAAATAGTCCTTCTTTTTCGGATCTCGCAATATGGTAACCCTACTCAAGCAGAAGTAGAGGTAACGTCGTACGTTTCTTCTCAAATAGGCGTAGAAGTAGCGATTTACAAGTACATATAGAAGAAATTCGGTATTATGTGCAATTGCGCAAATTTGTGCCTACACATGAAAACTATTGAGTACAAGTAGTTTAAAAACATAACCATGCACTTGAGTATTTAGTGCAAGCATCTACAAGCCCACTTGAGTACATTGAAAAAGTTGTAGTGTTCCGTCACTGACAACCTCTGCGTACAAGTGTCCAGATGCAACCTTTCTATTTTCTTTCATGTTCAAGCATAGAAATGGGTGTGCAGCTGTGCAGATAAATGATCTGAAGTTTTGATGATGTAAGTCTAAGCTAGATGCCGTATCTTTTGAAATATCAGTTGCATATATCGGGATCATGGGGGTCGGCTCAAAAATCTGTAATCAGCCTCGGTCGGTCTCTACGAATTTTGTTTGTCGCCCACCTTGTCTCTCTTCGTATTTCAGGAGAGTCGCTTTCTCGCAAATCTTTCTGCATCGCTCGATGATGTCGTCTTTGATCTGACGTACGATGTTGTCCATGTTGAACTGGATGTTCGGGCGAGCTCGCCCTTCGCTCACGGGCTTGATGTCTTGGCTACCTATCAAATATCACTGTTTGTATGAAAGGGTCATACCATAAATTACTAATCTACGGATAGATGCGCAACTCGATCGTCACACTTGGATACGCAGAGTTCTTCACTTCTGAGCCGACTAAAAGCAGCATAAATGGTAGTCCCATAACTGGCGACCCGAGGGCTCCAATTTAATAAAACTAGTCTTAATCGAAAGCTAATTCACTAATTCAAGTATTATTATTAAAATTAAACTATGGCAACGGAACAATCTGCGTTTGACGGCTATATCGGAGTGCGGTGGTTTACGGGGTGGGAGACGAAATGTATGCTGTAATGCGGCAGCGGTCGAATATCATTTCTTTTTATATATTCAGGCTGGAATAATTATCATTAAGAATATTTCCCTTCATATGCGCGTTGCACAACTTTGTTGTCTTCAAGTGGACAGGGGGTGGGTGAGTACCATGCCTTGTCCGTAGGTTAATAATCTATAGTCATATACTCTGAACGAAAATCGTATATTATATACCGATTTTCACCCTAGCGTTAAGTGTACTTCGTGAGTACTTTCTCAAACACAACATCTTATTCCAAATGATGCTTAAAAATTAGAATAAGCACAAATGGAAACGGAGGAATGAGGACATGAGAGACTTGGGATAACGATTATTTATTTACGCCATGAATTAATCGGAACCGTTCCTCCCTCACAGTAACCACAAGAACTTAGCTCGCGATTGACTATTCAGAGAAAGAAACGCGCTGATTGATACCGATGATTGGCACAATCAGTGCGATAATTATATTGAAACACACAAATAGCGAAATGATGATTAGTTGGTAACAAGTCCGGTGACATATTCGATCGCCACATATCACGAGAACGGATTTCTGAATTCACCCATTTACCCATGTATTCACAGTGCAATGATCGCAGGTCTTCTTATGGTTCACTGTTTATGATCGGGATTAAATCCTGCAAAAGTAGCAGCAAATATTCTGGACGTATGCCTACCCCGTGATCTGTCCAGGTTTAGTTCTTGCGAGGTGAGATTCACGGTGGCTTCGTGCAAATTGTAGCCGACTTCCGAGGGCGGACCCATCGAATTCGAGGAGGAAAAGCCTGGTACTTCACCTGCGAGCGATCGTCGTCGACGGGTGAAGCTGTCGTCGTAGCTCCTCTGCTAAAAATGAGTGACTTTTAATCGAGGATAATAGAAGTTCCCTGGTCGACTGATGGAAAGTGCAGCCCACCTGTTATGTGAGCACAAGGAATGACAGTTATACATCATATTAAAGATTATTTACATTTTTGACCCTACCTATTTCATTGCACTTAGTGACAATGTTGTGAGTTGCTCATGACGTCACAGATATGTCATCTCCACTAGCATGCTGCGTATTTTTGTACTTCATGTTTCGTATGCTTCCATACGACCAATTGAGGTTTCCAGCCGTCCACAGTGGAAATAGTATCGAAACTAATTTTCGTTGGTAAATCTTACTGGCCAGGATGGCATAATTTCAGTATTAGAAAATAATCGGCTTTTATTACTCAACTCGAATCATTATTCACAGCCTTATAATTCCTAATGCTGTATGGGGAGATCAAGACTAGGCATTGACAAAATCGAGTACCTGAGTGATTCGATTTTAAATCACGTAATATGCTTCGAGTCGAGTATCGAGTATCACTCATAACAGAATGTAATACGTCAAAGTTCAAGTATGTACCGTTTATGCCACCACAAAGAATATAATGCCTGTTATCCATCTCACAAAATATACTTTTGCATTATTTCGACCATACCGATTTCATTGCACTTCTTGACAATGTTGTGGGATGATCATGACTTCGGAAATGTGTTATTTTCAGTAACGTTGGTAGCTTCGTACTATGTCTCGTATGCTGCAACACGGCCAATCAAGGTTTCACGGCCTCCTAAGTGGAAAATAATATCAAAACTATAATTCTCGTTAGTGAATTAACTTTCAGTTGCGAGGAGCGTATAATTTCATTACTCGAAAAAAATCGACTTTTACTACTCGACTCGAATCATTAAAATTAATACTCGATTCAGATTCGAGTACTCGAATTATTGTGCCCAGCCGTAATCAAGTCTATTGATTCGCGTTTTTCTTCAGGTCGGGTCCTTGAATTTGAGTCTTATTTTTCGTCTCGTTCCAAATAAAACATTGCATCGCGCTAGCATATACTGCAAGGACGTAAATATATGACCATACATGCGATGCTCACCCCGTAGGAATCAATGCCGGGCTTATCATTCCTGATTCTTGAGGCTGGAACTGCGGTAGATGGCCTGCTATTCGCTACCAAGTTGTCAAAGTCCGCTAAGAACATATCTGCGAGTTTCTTCGCGGTCGCGGTATCGTTATCGCCGTGTAACGACATGGCAGACAGATCTTGCTATCTAAATTCACGACTTATACAAGGTTTATGCGAATTCTGCCTAATGACGGCACATCACCAAGATGTCGAAATCATCATTGACGATTCCCAATGCGATGTGGTCGTGAATAGCCAGAAAAGTATCAAAAATATGTGCGAACTCGTTGGTTGCTAAGTAAAAGGAATTCGTGGCAGTTGAAGAGCGATCAACCGCAAAATAAAACCATAGCAATCGCGTGCAACATTCATTAAAGCTGATCTGTAAGGTGAGAAACTTTTAACTGAGAATTGCCATCTCGCAGACGAACCTTTACAGGAACAAAGTTTGTAAGTGATAATTTCAATCATTTCAATACCAATCTTGTCTGTGGTTCCTTGATCGCTTGCCGTCTTTATTCGACTGAACATTATGCCGTTCAAGAAATAAAGCCGAATCCAAATTAGCTGGACATCAGTTTGCATCTTTTTCAAATAAGAATGGAATTAGACCTACACAGTATTTTTTCTTCAAATTACTGAATTGGCAAAAACCGGGAAATTGAATTAAATCCCGGATTAGAAACATATAAAACAGTGCTTTTTCAGTTAGCGACCCACTTTTAATGCAATGTTTCGACCCACCATCGGATATCGTCGATCGATATCATCGATGTACAATGAGTCGTGTGACGGTGTGAGTGACAAATGAAATTGTGCGACAATTCGAGAATCTGAGTGTATCAAGCAGGCAGGAATGCAAAGTTTACGTCGGCGGAACTATTTATTTCCCGTCAAAATTTCTCACTGTTTAAATCACCAAAATTACAAATAGTCATGGCAGGCCTCACATTGAGACTGGCATCATAGATATTTAGCATTGTAACGAAATATTCCATTGTAACTCAATAAAGCCGTCTGGAATAGTAGGTTGCAGCTCAGGAACTGCGAGAGAGTGTATTTGCAAATGTTGACTTTTTCAGCAACTTCCGGATCGGCCCCGGTTCTGACTTCTACCGACTGCACGTATCCGGATACTCCGGGAATGCAACCTACGATGCTCTCGCACATCACAACAATCTACAATTCTCAACGAAAGACGCGGATCACGATGGTTCGTCGTACAGGAATTGCTCTTCTGTCGCCGAAGGAGGCTGGTGGTATGGCAACTGCAGCGCCAGCAATCTGAACGGAAACTTCAACAAAACAGACTGGAAGGGAATTTGGTGGTGGGGGGATTTTGATGATCAAGATCTCCTCTCCCCTCACCTCCTGCGCTACTCGGAGATGAAGTTTTACAAACGCAAACGATGTGCACACGAGGAATGGACTGTGAGTATCACCATTCAGAATCGACAATTCGCGAGATTTCTGCAACTGCTGAATTCCACCGTTTCAGGTTTTCCAGCGAAGATAATACGGAAACGTGGATTTCTTCCTAGGTTGGGATGATTACGTGTATGGATTCCGGGACTGTGATGGAGATTTCTGGCTCGGGGGGGATGTTGTACTTCGATTCCTTCAGGTTGTAGGATATTGTCGATATAGTAATTCGTGTATTATCTGAGTGATAAATAATATGCCTCTGTGTAGGGTTGAGACCAATGTCACAAGGTCATGACGAGTCACAAGTAAATCGTATTCGAGAATCTGAGTGTATCAAGCAGGCAGGAATGCACTTAACAGATGATTACAAACGAGAAAGCGCGTATTCAATCAGAAACCCGTATTTTCGACGATCACAGAGGGGTGCCGACACTTCCGAGAATAGCTTGCGTCGCGGCAATTGATTTCTGATTGTATTCGAGCTGGATCATATTTTCCAATGAACGTTCGCAAAACATTTTAAGGTATATGCATGATTTGCTATTTTCAGTCTTACAATTTCGCGGCACTCCGATCAAAGTGTCATATAACAGCGGATTCGGGCGCCAATCAGCATTCGTGCAAAGTTGGTTTCCAGCAGTGCACCCAGAATATTCATCGATAAATTGTGACGTACATTACGAACCTCTTTTTGTTTGGTTGCAACCTCTAGTAGAGGGAATGGGAATCTCTAGGATCGACTATAATTCATTTTGAATAATATGAAAAAGGTTTCGTTACGTCATTTCCGTTGCAGCTTACACAATAAATAGTGGATGGACACATATTCCCCTAATCGGGGAAAAATTGACAGTAACTTCTCTCCACGCCTCAATCGATTCAGATGTAAGAACGTTTGTTCGTATGAAGCGGTCAATAGTCAGGGATTCATGTTTTGTATAGGCGCTACAGATATGTGTGTCACATTGTTGTGTTATTACCACAGCGTTATGAGTCACGGCGTATCAACATGGCAGTATACTGTATAGTAACAAATTATAGCTGAGCATTATATCCGGTTGAAAGATACACACATTGAAAGTGCATATTCTAACGACGCTGTGAAAGGTCATAAGTCATTCTCTGTTCATTTCATCATAACAAGGTGCAAAGCCGTCAAGAGCAGTGGTTCCCAACCTTTTTCGACTCCTTGCCCCCTTATCAAGCTCGACATAGCCTATATTTATCGCCCTGCATAATTTTCGAATCTGAGAACGAGGACATATAAACGGGAAATTTATACATCTCCGCACTCTGATCGATGGTAAATGGACTTAAAAAGTTATCTTTCGCAGCGATCTCTGAAAATCCCGGAATCTGATGATAGCTGGTGGAGAGTTAACCTTTTTTAGTAAACTTTCGCGGCAGCTCCAGAATAGCCTGTTTTTCTCGTGTATTTTGTGTCGGTATCCGGTTGCCGGATAATTAAATATATGCGAATGAATATCGCAACAATTTAGCCCCCTATCGCACCCTTCGTACGTTTGCACTCCATCCAATCTACCCCTTAGTAATTTTCTCCCCCCTGTTTCTCAAAATCGCCCATTGGGGCGCGACATCACCCACGCTGGGAGCCACTGGTCTAGAACATCACAAAATTCGAATGCCAGGCAGACACTGGGAGGGTCAGCGAGCCTGTTACTTAAAAATGTAGCCGCTGGTCAGCAATATAGTTCGCGTTTTTGTAATTTACGGCTATTTCCAACTAGATTAGAGTTACGCGTACTGAGTTCGCAAAAACTTAGGAAGTCCAGAAATCAACTCATGTCAGATAAGAGTTCACTCTCATAAGCATGAGAATTGTAAATGTCTGTACAGCAAGCTTGGCTCGTTTCTAACCATACAGTTCTCGTTTATCATTTTCAGGAAAACCAGGAATTACAATTAGAGAAGAACAACATTTCACAAACTAAATTAGGATTAGATTACCGACACTCGCGCTAATGTGTCTAATTCGACAACCAGAATTATACAACTGTCCATAAGTCTGGGTCGTTGAGTCACATCGTTTTCATAATATTGTCACTTTTAATTCAGCTATTTTTAATAACCCCAATACAGGCGCCTTAATGCGTTGCGATGGTTACGTTTTGATGCAGTCGCTGCGACTCAATTTTCATTATTGTAAACCTCTTTCAACGAAACGCCAGTGTGAATCGGCAGATCGGCACCAAACGATTGCGTGCTCTCTCTTCGGAAACATTGTTGCGCAGCTGAGAGTGACTGGCGTCACGTTCATTTTGAATGTACGTCTCAGGATTTGAAGCGTATATGAGATGTGACATTCTCAGTTTCGTGTCCAAGTAGCTGAAGGTAGTTTGAACACCGCTGTTCACGTACTGTCTGTTTAAATCGCGAGATTGATAAGTTTCTTGTTAACGGACTTGCCGATCAGGCGTATATACAGAGAGGCGAACCTCATGACGGACAGAAGCGAATCAGAAAAGTGCTCCAGGGCATATTTAAATGACAGTTGCGAGGATTCCCAGTCGCACGACCGCAGAGGTAAGTTCAATATATGACATAGCTACTAAGTAACCTATTATTATACGCTGTAAACGTAAATCGTGTATATCGCCGAATTTCACCCTAGCCGATTTGGACAACTAGCCTAATTCTAGGTGTCTAATAGACCAATTAGAGCGAAATACCGGTAATCCAATTCTAATCTAATTTGTCATATGTTTCTTTGCTTTAATGTTAATCTAATTCGCGAAATGTTTCCATGATCTAATTTTAATTCTGATGTAATTTCTGGTTTTCCTGAAAATGCAACTGCGGACTGTATATAGTGTGAAACGACCCAAGCTTGGCGTACAGACATGTGCTATTCTCGTGATTATGAGAATGAGCCGCCCAAAATATTCTATACTTTATGTTTATTTACGAGATAATTTTCGGCCTTTAATAACGCATGATTTCACACTGCATCTCGAACGCCCTGCTTTTGTGTTTCGTACCCGGAAGGGTCCACTGATACCTGGTAAAGAACCTCTGAACTAACTCTAACTAACTATACTTTATATTCTCAAAATGCCCAACTTTGGAACTAGAAGTGGAATTATACTTATAAACAGTTCTTAGTTACCCGCCCACTAACTAGATTGGTAATTCGTACACGTCTGACTTTGTGTACCACAGAAATGATCCGAATTTGCGACAACCTCTCCATCGATGTTCTAAGAACTATTGGTCGCCACGGCAACGTCTTCGAAGGCCAAATCGCAAGTCGCCTGTGCGGCGCCCGGTCGTGCGTCGTGAAATTTTCTGCCATTTCTGAGCAGAACATGCGAGAAGCCTCGATTCTCACCAAACTCGGTTCTCACTCAAACGTGATATCCCTCATCCAATCCGGGACTTACTGTGACGGGTTTGAGGAACGTTGCTACGTAGCTCTGGACCAATGCCACGGGGAGAACCTGCGACAGTATCTTGCGAATCGAAGGGAGGACAATATCAGATTCGATTCGAATCAAGCGAGCGAATTCGCGAAGCAAATCGTAAACGGGGTCGTGTATATCCACGACAATAACGTCATCCATTTAGATTTAAAACCTTCCAATATTTTACTCTCCCAAAACCTACGTCTTGTGAAAATTGCCGATTTCGGCCTCAGCGTGGAAGTGAAATCGCCCAAATCGAAACTTTTTCACAAAAATCAATTCGGTTCGAACAGCTACAGGCCCGTGGAAAGCTTCGGTAACGGAGTGATTTCTCAAAAGACTGACATTTTTTCTCTCGGCGCGCTTCTATTTCACGTTCTCAGCAACGGAAAGGATGTGTTCGGCCAGGACGAACACACGTTCGTACACAACGTCACGAACGACATCACGGATACTTCCGGCTTGTTGGTTTCGAACCCCAACGCAACCGAATACTTAATCAAAAGCATGGTGAGAAAGGAGAGATGTAAAAGGCCGAACATCTGGCAGGTTTTGGACCATCCATGCTGGAACGGAAGGGAAGCCAAATGTCATTTCGGTGAGTTTCATTTGGTTTTGTGATCTCGTTGGTTTTAAACTCGCGATCGCGTTTAGACGATCTTGTTGCGGATGAATCGGATTCCAGCGACGAGGAGACGACGATAAAGAAAGCGAATCCTCCAACGAACGACTTCCATGTGCGACGGGAATTCATTCGAAAAATGAGGGACTTTGGATTCCGTCGGTGAGCTTTGCTTGAGTCAGTAACTCTCGAAAATATGGGGTTATTGATTAGCACGTGGCAAGATAACAGCTGCAACACAATGGGTCGTGGGTTCGAGTGCGACAGCGGCCGACTCCAGAATTCCTATCAATGCCTCGATGGTTCTAAGCTCATCGCCTCGCTATCTGAACCGCTTATTAAGCTATGCTTCGAAGTGGGCCGCTCTACAAGTGAGCAGATACGGAATCATAATAAAGTTTATCGTCCAGGTGTAAAATGGCCAATGGTCAAAACACCATGAATACCAAAATAACAACAAGATTAGCAAGAGGAAGCTAGAATCCGCAGAGCTCGTGCATCAGTTCATTGGCGATTTGCCCGAACTTGGATTTGGGGTTTAATACCCATTCGGGTATAGGGGTATGCAACACGTGTGCGCTCATGCCGTCCAATTATCACAATATCATCACTTAAGAGAGAACGCTCCGCTCTACGCTCGAGATTACCGGGCGACGATCTGACAAATCGACATTGCATACCGTCGTACTCGAATTAATTTTCATGGCATTTTCATTATTGTGGTAGTCTATTGTCTTGCATATCTATTTCGAGCATCATTTTTCGGGCATTTTCTTCTTTCCAATATTATCTGTACGCTAGGGAGCGATACAAATAATTTATCTAGTCGTTTAGACTCCGCCTGTTCTTCGTATAGCTATCTCTTGTGGTGTTTTGTGTGCAACTGATGATGGTGATCAATCTCTCACCTTTGCACGAAAGCAATATAATAATAACATTCTTGGTTCAAATTAGAGGTCGACCAAGATTGATTTTTACTGGCCGATACCGATACCGATATATCGTCACACTCACAAGGCCGATAACCGATATCACAGGCCGATGTATAATATGCAAGGACTAGGAAACAACTTCACCAAAAATATGATATAGTAGGCAAGATGACACTTGTTCATGCCACTGAAAGCTGAAATACATCGAGAAAACTGAAATTGAAAAGAATTATTGCTTGTGCACATTCGTTGAAATTTGGGATAACGCAAAAAGCAAAACACGATAGAAATTGCATATCAGTCCAGAAAAGGTAGATTGTAATGCAGGAAGCATAGTTTTTCTGCATGCTCACCCAGTTAAACTCGTCCTGCAAGGGTAAATCTGTCATGTATCGCCCTTTGCGTCGTCGATTTCTTGAGATTGAGAACACGGAGCATCGAATTTCCAATATTTTTGATACTTTTTCAAATTTAAATTATCGGCCGCGATATCGGCCTTCATAGGCCGATATCGATCATCGGGAAAACTCTAAATATCCGCCTCTATAATCGGCCATGTCGATAATCGGTCGACCTCTACTTCAAATGACAAAAGTAGTTACACACGGACACGGTCGAGGGTTACGGTGACAACTGCGAAATTGAAGGATCCGCAAATCTGAAATTTCATTCAAAGCACACTCAAATTGTGTTGATGTATTGCTGTGTTTTCCAGAAAATCCACCATCGCAGTGTTCGACCGCTTCACTCGTGTTCTATTCCACGTCGACTGGGAACGCGAAAAACTGTCTGAGATGAGGCAGCTGAACGAGCACCTCAATTTTGGTACTTTCAGAGCGATTTCTTTCAGGGAACACATCTATGTTTTCAAGGAAGACAGTTGTGTATATCGACTGGAATACGGTGATGTAGAAGCCCAATGGGAGAGAATGGCAGACGCCATCGGGCGACACGGTGACTGGCCGCAAGCCGTGGCTTCCTCAGACCACATCTTACTGGTCGGAGGATCAAACCTGACTTTTAGCAAAGCGTTGTCAAAATTCCATCCGGATAAAAATCGATGGGAAGCAATGAATGATAAACGGTTTGCTTCAAGTAATTCTGCTCTTCTGGTTCATGAGAGATTTCTCTATTGTTTCGGAGGCGCGACTGGAGAGCAAAATGCGATAAATGCGGTTGAAAAAATGGATCTTAACACGCAAAAATGGTATTCTCTCGCCAACATGAACGTACCAAGGCATGGTGCGGCCGCTGCTGAACACTGCGCCATGATATACGTGACCGGAGGCATCACCGTGGACGAAAGACTGCGATCCGCCGAGGTCTATGATATTCATACCGACCAGTGGACTATCTTGCAACCGATGTCAACCGAGAGAGCGTTTTTGCGATGTTTTGCAATTGAAAACCGGATTTTTGCTGTGATTGGTGACCATTATCCTAAAACGATTGAGTCTTATGATGTTTCGAAATCGAAATGGGAATTGGTAACCGAATTCAAAGGTCTATTTGTGAACGATTCGGTGCTAATACAAATGTCGGTGTAAGCCAGTGGTTCCTAACCTTTTTTCCTCCAGCGCCCCCTTTCAAAAATTATGTTGCTCCAGCGCCCCCCCAACCTCATATTGTCAGAAATATAATAAAGACAATGAGTAAGAGGGAGGGCGGTAACAGCACTTCGTCAACCCCCCTAAAAACGATTGCCTTGCGCACCCATAGCGTGATAAACCAAACTTCTGAGGGCTTCGCCCCCAAGGACCTCGTAGCGTGATTTCGATGGTCAGTAAAGTTTGTGTGGCCTGGTCGCCCTAGGTGCCAAAATATTATATAATGCATGAATGAATAGGTGGTAATTACATATATAAGTCGCTATAAACTTTTTATCCTCTCAGCACACGTAATCAGATTTACCAGTAGTGCTGAGTGAGCTGTTGTATGGGAAAATAAAGGACACGTAATTACTAATTAAACATATTCGGGCGTTCCCGTAGGTACAATTAATTCGATACCAGGGCCGTAACAGCACTTCGTCAGCCCCCCCCCAAAAAAAAACGTTGGTCTTGGGCCCCCCATCGGGTGATAAACCAAACTTCCGGGGGGCTTCGCCCCCAGACCCCACTTCGGCTATCTGCTATTTGCTGATACTAGTTATCTACATTGGGTGTCCATTTACTGAGTCAGCTATTCTCGCCTAGACGCGCGATGCGCGAAAAATTTAGTATAATTAATGATTGAATTGGTCAATATGATCGGGTATTGCATGCATATTGATATCAAGTTTTATCCTCCCTCTGCTCACGTAAATTTACCGGTAGAGCTGAGTGATGTGTGATTGAAAAGGTAGGACCCCGCAATAATAATTATACATTTTCGGGCGTAGGCTATACCCGTTGGCAGGTAAGAAACGGCACTTCATCAGGCCCCCCGAAAAAATTTGGGTCTTGGGCTCCCATAGGGTGATAAACCGACCGCCCCCATCGCGTTGTTCGCTTTTTCCACGAAATCAGCTGTACTGTTTTGCTAACCAGTGCGAAGCGCGAAAACTTTCGATAATTCATGATAAAATCGGTCAATAAGATCGGGAATTGCATATATATTGCTATCAATTTCTTGTCCTCTCTGCTCACGTTACCAGATTTACCGGTAGAGCTGAATGAGGTGCAGTGTTCCCTCTAAGCTTCGCACGTGCGCAGTGCTGACACGGTCTCTGCGCACAGAAAATCTACGTTGCCCACAACGAATCCGAAGTTATGACCTTTTTTTAGTAGTTACGCACTGTTGTCCAAGGGTCTGCGCGCAGTGAGTTGTTGAGTGTGCGCAGACTCGTCAAAACGTAGAGCGAACATTGTGAGGTGTCTTGAAAACTGTAGGGCCCGTAACTACTAATATTTAAACATATTCGGGCGGGCGAACCCGTTTGTATGACTTCATTGCATGATGTTATTTCGTGACCTCCTGTCTGCTATATCAAAAAATATAGAATCGCCCAACAAGGATATCGCCCAACAGGAATATCTAGTTTTAGATATCCCTATCGCCCAATCGTACTAAACTTAAAGACGCACACGATTTCGAATTGGTATGTCTTCACTGGCGTGTAATTTTTCCCTGCCAGATGGAATTCGTCTTCTCAGGTTCAGATTGCCAAGACAGGAACATTCGGTGCCAATCATTTAGGCACCCATGGACAATTAAACCTATGTCTTTTGTAGGCTATATATAACGAAGTTTTCGGTGTTAGTTTGCTCTAAATACTCATTAAGGATATGTCCTACCACCACATCATCTACTGCGAGGATATTTCTCCAGCGCCCCCCTACCGCCCCCCTGAGCCCAGCGCCCCCCATATCGCCCCCTAAGCGTTTCCGCCCCCGCAAGGTTAAGAACCACTGGTGTAAGCTATCCTCAATTTGAGCCTGATGCGTTCTCCGATTTTCTATAGTCGTCTGATTTCATCTCGAGTTTCATTGTCGTCGCATAATACTTAATTAACGGTACGTGTTACGAAATAAGGCAAAGTACCAAAATAGATAATCGCCTTGGTATAAATCTGTAGAAAATGGCACCGAATTTATACAATATGTAGGCCTACATCACTGATAGGAAAGTAGACCTATTCCTTAACTTTCTAATTAAAGGTAGTTGTTACCAGAGGTGGTGAAAGTATAGTCATAGTCATCCTTGGAACTCAAGGAGTTGGCCTAACGTCCCTAATTCTTACTAAACGTACAAATGGAAACAGCCACTTTCAAACAACATAAGCACTTTGGGTCACTCTAGTCTGGGCCAATAGTCATGCCCAAATGATCGAAAATTGTATAAGTGGCATCCAATATAGTAGTGGTCGGGAACCTATGGCTCGCGAGCCATATATGGCTCTTATGGGTATAATATATGGCTCTTTGCCGAGTATTTATTTTTGTACTGAAGTTTCATCATTGCCAAAATAAATATTCTCGTGGCAGTATTAACACATTTGTGAGCGGCACAGACAATGCCGTCTTTAGGTTTAGGGACTCGGACCCCTCCCTTCAAAGTCATCAAATTTAAGTTTCTGTCACGCCGGCGGTCAATATCACTCGCGAATTCTATGCGCCAGTATTGTATGTGTTATACTGAAGCCGAACCTCGGCTCCTGTTAATTGGCAGGCTAACGATTAGTTCTCTGATTGCGCCGTTTATTTAGTTGCCTTATATAACGACTACTCGTGTTGTTAGGATGTCTGGTCTATAATAAACGTTTATCGTGTGTCGACATCGTTTCGTTGTGCAACAGGGAGTACAGGCTCTGTATCCTGGTGTGGTGGCAGCGATGGGATTCGAACTAACGCCATCTAAATGGCTGGTGACTCAAACCTCCTGGCCATGTATCCGAATCGAAATCTTGAATTGTGCGATACGTTGAATCAAAGAGCATAGCATAGCAGACATGGCGGCGCCCATTTCAGAATGCAGTTTTGAAACGTACACAATCACAAACTCGAATTACAAACAACGCCGTAGCTATACACTGTCCACGTTTTCCACGTTCTGTGTCGTACTGGCGATAAAAGGTATGCGTGTGTAACAGACCTCCGTCTGTAGTTGATCACACACGATTCAACAACTGCTGCAGAGACTTTATTATGCGTCTGTCCGCCGAAGCGGCCAGAAGCCAAAGAGGAAGTGAAAGCACGATGCGATAATACTACAACTGACGTAAGGGGCAGTATAGAGCACGGCTGCCACACGTGTAGCGCAACGCTATGTTACCGCCGAATACTTTGAGAATTGAGAAATCGATAAGTATTTAGATTTTTGGAATCAGTGTGACAGTCACATTCGATTAATATCAGTTATAAAATTCTAAGCTACTTACGATGAATTGCGTTATCATTGGTGAGGCTTGGACGCCTGCTCCTTACCTCTCATTTCGAGCTATATTTTCGAACAAAAAAAAACAGTTTTTTACAGAGGAAATGTGACGCACACGAGGGATCCCATGTAGTGAGTTCGAATAAGTGCTACCATGACGTCACGAACTTCCAATTGTGACGTACCAGTTGATTGGCCTGGATGGCTCTTTGAGATGGAAACAAATAGGGCCAATATGGCTCTTCGGACAAAAAGGTTCCCGACCACTGCAATATAGCATCCTCTGGGGGCTTCCATTAAAACTGCACTCGAGCCACTACAAAAACTATATAGCGTAGGACTACTCCGTATCATAGCTAGGGCCCCAAAGAGGCCTGATCGTCCTCCCAACAAGTCGCTGCTGAAGAGATTCGGTGTCCTAAACATAAAAGATATGCAGGAGCTAAAATTTCCGAGTTTATGTATCAGTTTCACTGCGGTCATTGCCCCGAATATTTCAATGACTCCTTTACCTCGGAATAAATAGCGCACAAGTAGCGTACGACGCACGCGCGTCCATGTGGTCCAAACATCATATGATCGATCAAAAATATCATCGCTCTATCAAATATGCCCGGACCTGATGTGTGGAACAGTATCCCGTCGGCCATCCGACAGTCAACGAGCATGTCCATGTCCACATTCAAGTCGAAATACCAGCAATTTCTATGAATATACTATAGTCCGCACTCAAGGTTACCGGACCATGACCTGGGCTATCAATCTCACCTCCGTGACATGCCACCGCATCTTTCGTCGCTTGCTTTTCTATACTATCTTCTTTTACTTTTCATTCAGTATGTGTATGCCGCGACATCGCCTAGGCCAAGATGGGGGTGTCTGATTCCAAAGACTACTCCAAGTTGTTTCGACATCTTCCTATTTTGTCATAGTAGGCTATCGCGAATTTTGTGGTGTGTTGAACTGAAATAAACAGCTAATAAACCGAACCGGAAGTGGAGTAGTATATACAAGCATATAATCACTTGAGCAAAGAGTGCAGAATTTCAGGATGTACTTCCTACTTCATTATACTGCCCACTATATGAAGCAAACGTTTGCTGTTCTACGTAAGTTCTTACCTGATAGCTCCAGCGAGCTGCAACGGTACTGCAAGTTGCAATGATCGATAGGTTTGCCTCAGATACGTTTCTTTGGGGAGTCAATTCAATTACAATAGGTTGCATTATGAGTTGTGAGGGCGTCTAACGTGTCCAATAGTCTACGATGGTATACGGCGCGTAGGTGGTCTTCGAATACCGGCTTACAATATACTTATAACTGGCAGTAGCGGAGACTAGCGTCCTGCGAGTGAGTTCTTGACAGCAGCCTAAAATTACATGAAGTAGAAGTAGAATTAACTGATTTTAATTGTACTCAAATAAGTAAGTAGTTATGAAATGAAAACGGTCGTAATTCGTTCGCACGGAATTTCAAAATCTGCCAATTGAGCTATGTGGAGGTGTGGAGAGCTTGGTTGATATTGATGCAACCCACGAGGTAGGCCTATCAATTTTCGACAGAATAAGCATTCGTCCGCGCCATGCGATACAAATGATAGTATTGATTTAGAAATGCTATACTATTCTTTTTTCACTTCAACACCCCGTTTTAGAAAATATCATGACATGCATGTTATACGGTCCATATAGTATAGTCGAAGAGAAATACGGAGAAATTGAATCGGATACTGCGTTAACGATTTATTGCGTGATTAGTATTATACGTTATTAAAAAACATGGCGCGGGTCGTTAAAATGCCATTCTAGCTTTATTTTCGGAAAGTATAGAGGCATACTACACTTGCTTTTATACTTCAACATGTATGTTCTCCAGACAAAGGAACTGAAACTAATTAGAACTCAAAGTAAGATACTGGAATAGAGAGAGAAATACAACTGACGTTTAGATAGGTTAAGATTGTGAAACATTATTTTCAAACGTTATGATAGGCCATATTTATTGTGATTTTATATGTGGACAAATGCGGTGTGAAAAGAATGACACAACCCGCTACCTAAATAATATTCACCGATACTTTCGTGAAAACATTTTTTTCACTCCACATCTACTGTGCGTGAAGCGAGACGAAAATGTTGGGCTTTACTCCGAAATTCCTTAAGCTATCTTTGTGATCGGAGGATTTAACTACTTCTATGGAAAATATCGAAAAGTAATTGTGAGTAGATCACAAAATATTACGAAATAGAAGTAGCAGGACCTTAGATTTACTTGAGTAAGTACCACAAGTTACGAAAAAGTTCTTGAGTACTTCGAAAAAGAAGAAATACTTCGTTACTGACCACTTCTGCACACGAATATAATTCACGTGATATTAAGGTTACTGTTACAATACGTCGTCTTCAGGATTTGTCCTCCTTTTTCAGGAAATCTAAAATGTCCTCCGAGGACAATCAATGTCATCCTTTCTGGCAATTCGTCATCTTTTATAGCTTTGACAGACAGGTGATTGTACGCATTAGGCTACTGTACAGGCACAACTAAAAACGTCATAAATTACGCAAAATCTGGAATCTGGTCTTTCAGAAGTCGTGTTGTAAAAATGACTTTTCATAGTCAACACAACAGTATTTCCTGTAAAGATTTTCAATTACCTGTTTTCACGTCCGATATTATAAATGTTATGATCTATGATTTGTGATCAGGGCCGTAACAGCACTTCGTCAGCCCCCCCCTAAACGTTGGTCTTGGGCCCCCGTAGGGTGATAAACCAGACTTCTGGGGGGGTTCGCCACCCAGCCCCCCTCGGCTTATACGTTGTTCACCGCTACTTATCATCTATATTGGGTGTCCGTCTATTGAGTAAGCTTTTCTCGACTAAACGCGCGAAGCGCGAAATTTTTTTTATAATTCATGATTGAATCGATCAATATGATCGAGAATTGCATATATATTGCTATCAATTTTTATCCTTTCTCTGCTCACGTAATCAGATTTCCTGGTAGAGCGGAGTGAGGTGTGTTTGAAAAGTTAGGACCACTCAATAATGATTAAATATCTTCGGGCGTATACCTGTTGGCAGGAACGAAACAACACTTCGTCAGGCCCCGCAAAAAACTAGGGTCTTGGGCTCCCATAGGGTGATAACCAGTGTTGGGATGACCCGAGTCATGACTTGACTCGAGTCGGACTCGGGTCACCTTTTTCGCATGACTTGACTTGACTCGAGTCACTTTGCTAAAATAACTCGACTTGACTTGACTCGGCGTATCAGAAATGTGGATTGACTCGTGACTCGGAGCAAAATTCACGAGTCAATTTCAAGTCATCAACTAATCGGTGTCGTTAAAAATCACTGTATTTTGCATGTGTTAGGATTGTTCGCAAAATGCTGGTGTAACCCGTGAGAGCGACCAATCATTCAATGATCGTGCTTTTCACTGAGCCTCGATTGTTCTCTCACAAATAAATTGACCACAAACGAAGTGATCGAAGCTTACACCTTACGTTATTGTAATTCTAGTAGTAAAGCAATAAAATAGCAAAATGTATATTTCCGTTCTCTGTTACCTTAACTAAACCTATTGTTTTATATAAATTGACTTCGAATATAGTTTAGTCCTCAGCCATTGGCGCAAGCTCGAATTGTATCATATCTATTTGTAAAGGGGTAATGTATTGCATCTTATCAATTCGTTTCTCCATTCTCTATTCCTGCTGGTAACTATAAACTGTGGCTATGTAATTACGTAGTTCAACAGTTCTATGTATATGTGAGTGATACAGCGCCTTCTTGCGTGTATATTTAACTCTATATTCGGTCATCGGTTCGGAATCAATAAACACTCAAACTGTATTTCAGACAGCTAGCATATTGCAATGACGTAATCATTAGGGATGGTGTGAACGTGAGGTTCACGTTCGTGTTCTGTGTGTGAACCTCGGTTCGCGTTCACAACAGAACCTTGGTAGGTTCTGCACTGTGAACCGTTTTCATATATTGCAATTTTCACTTCATTATAACGTCTTTGGTTCAAATTTATTGACTTTCAACTGCGGGCCACTCTATGCATGGATCTGGCAGCATAAACATTAAACACTAAACGAGCATGCGCTTCACAATCTCAAAAATTTACTTGTATTGTTACAAAAGTTTGCTCGAAATATCCAGCCTTCCGTTTGTGGATATTTAGTGTCTCTGTGCTGTGAGCTTGACCCGCAATCACATGACATCAAGAGCGAAATACACTGTATTTTGTCAGCAAATGATCCTTATTCAACCAATCAATGAGATTGATATCGTCTTCTGATGTAAAAATCTAGCAGGCGTACGGGGTCAATCTTGACTACATATGTATACTGTATCATAAAAACCACATTCGTGCGACTGGGGTGTTGGCTATACTGATGTATAACTTGTTAATCGGTAGCAAGTATAGAAACCCATTTTACACTCTGCTCAATATCCATGTGGCAATACTCAGACGCCGAATACATTGTCCGATCAGGTCGAAATTGTTGGCAAAGCGACGCAAGATACTGATTTTATGGGATTAATGTATCATTTGATCGCCCCAGTTGATACATTTGGTGACGTTTCAAACGTCAATATGTACTTAAGTACTGAGCTATTATGTGGCGCCGTGTCGTCGCTCGGTATCTTGTACAGTAGATTAATATAGGCAATCACCTAATTGAAATATGGGGTGTAAATTAGCAATATGACGTCACGTGACGTCATGAGGTTCACGTTCGTGTTCACACAGAACCTTTCAAAAAGGTTCACGTTCACACGAACCTGAACCTTTCAGAGGTTCACACCATCCCTAGTAATCATGCCTCACACATACTTCGTAAAGGCAACTTGACTTGAAAAGTGACTTGACTCGTGACTTGACTTGACTTGACTTGACTTGACTCGAGTCACCTCCACAAATCGAGTGACTTGACTTGACTCGAGTCACCTTTGAAAATCGATTGACTTGACTTGACTCGAGTCAAAATGTGCAATGACTCGAAATGACTCGTGACTCGAAGGTAGTGACTTGATCCCAACACTGGTGATAACCCGACCCTCCCCCATCACGTTGTTCGCTTTTACCGTGAAATTATAGTTGTATTATGTAGTGAGCACGCGCCAAGCGCGAAAATTGTCAATAATTCATAATAAAATCGGTCAATAAGATCGGGAATTGCATATATATTGCTATCAATTTCTTGTCCTCTCTGCTCGCGTTATCAGATTTACCGGTAGAGCTGAGTGAGGTGTTTTGAAAACTGCAGGGCCCGTAAATAATAGGCTAATTAAACATTTTCAGACGGGCGGAACCCTTGGTATGTCTTCGTTACATGATGCTATTTCGTGACCTCCGCTATATCAAAAAATATGTAATAGCAAAAATGTACTAAACTAAACTAAAAGACGCACACGATTTCAAATTGGTATTTCTTCACTGGCATATAAGATTTCCCTACGGGATGGTATTTCTCTTGTGAGGTTCAGATTGCTAAGACAGGAACATTCGGCGTCGGTCATTTAGGCACCTATGGACAATTAAACCTATACGCATCAGCATAAGCGCAGTTCTTTTCGGCCAAGGTTTTCTCGCTGTCGATCATTCTGGCACATTTCTTGGAGTCGCATGTTACATGTTAAAACTTTATATCTTGGTGCGTCGTGGCGCGGTAATGGCCAACGCCGGTATCCCCATTTCTATAAATCTTGCGTATTTTTTCTTGGGTGAAGAGTACCCAATAATCAAGATATTTGACGAACTGATATCGCGTAGTGCGCGAAAAAATCTTGAAATAGCTGCATAAATTTTCAAAAAATACTTTATAATTTATGCTAATTCACGAAATAATTTTGGGCCCCCTTCGAGCTCGCCCCCCCCCCCCCCAATTGGGGGTTTTGGGTGCGGCAGTTAGGGTCCTGTTTATGATTTCCGGATCTCAAAATATGGTAGTCCGACGCCGCTACGAGATATAGCATTCTTGTTCCGTAGACAGTGTCAAAGTATAGAGATTGTACAATCTCTATAGTCGAAGTGTCGGAGGTCGAGGGAGAGTAACGAGAGAGTAACTCTCTCGTTTCGCCAGACAGCATTGTTGCGTCCCAATGCCAATCTCTCGTTTCGCCAGACAGCATTGTTGCGTCTCAATGCTAATCACCATACCAATGAAAAATTCGAGGCTGATTGTGGGGGTTCCAGGGCCGCGAGCGGAATAAAATTTATATTTTCGTAATCAGTGCACAGTCAGCTTTCGATTGATACCAGTTTCACCAAATTTAATGCTCGGCAAGCCGGTCAAAAATGACCGTCAAATTGCCTGTAGCAAAATGGAAATTGTGACGTGATACAATTTCACTGAGCCGTGAGATTTGCTTGTGTCGACACCATATAGGACACTATGGAGAAAGGTGTCCGGTCAATACCGAGAAAACCATTACCGAGAATTCCATTACCGAGAATGGACAACACCGAGAATGGACATTACCGAGAATGGACACCACTGAGAATGGACATTACCGACGAGAATGCAATATATGCAATAAACCAATGATGATGCAATGCAGGCATGTTATGCATATGAACAGGTCGTGTGAGTGCATCACGGCGTTGCCACATTCGGTGTCGATGCTCAGGTATAAATTTCTCGACAACGTCAGTCCCAGTAAGCTATATTCTTGACATTGGCCATTCTCGGTAATGTCCATTCTCGGTGGTGTCCATTCTCGGTAATGACCATTCTCGGTAATGTTCATCCTCGGTAATGTTCATTCTCGGTAATGGCGTTCTCGGTAATGTCTATTCTCGGTAATGGTTTTCTCGGTATTGGAGAAAGTATTAGTTTTCACCATTGATGCCCGTTACGCATCATTGCATTCTCCTTGCATATCTCAAGTTTGCGGCAAATGGTATTTATTTATCTCGCCGGTTACGGAACTCACGTAGTCACGTTACGATTAAAAATTAGCGCCGACTGTTACACAGCGATAAAGTAAGCATTGAGTCTCTGCGGTATCTGCTCTTACTTCACCAAACTGCAATACTGCAATACGTCAATTATGTCTTGAAGTTAGCCCCTGGGTTGGTGTCATATGAGTGTATTCGATATTCATATTTCATAGGTTACTGGCTTATTGTTATACTATGTGTCATTTCGATTTCTTTACAGATCTTAGTTGAACGCATTATCAAATTAATATTTGGAGCATAGGATTTCTTCATAATGTCTTCGGTCTCGCAAACGAGTGACTCCGAACGTTGTCATATCTGTAAATACCCATATTCTTTCCTGAAAATCGGGACGCCCCAAGATCATGTGTTGAAATGCAAACAACGAAAATCACCCAAAGGTAAGTACGTCATTCATTTAAATTTTATTTTCTGTCCAATCGATTTATGCAGCATCTTAAAATCCATTAATTAATCGAATTCATGTGTCATTGCTTCCTTCTGCTACAGTCTCTACAGACTTGTACAAACTATCAATATAGTAAAATGACAGTCAATGGTCAACTAACTATTTTTTTTATTAGTTCTAGTTCTAGTGTATTTTGAAAACTGATAGTTTCCGGACAAATAGGAAAGACATGTCTTTGTTTGGCGTGAATCATTATACCGGTGTTCCAGAGTGGAATTGGTGGCAACTGGCAATGTCATGCAGAACTTTCTGTTTAATTACTCAATTATTCTATGCAGAAAAGCTCTCATCACGCAGGATTTATTTCAAAAAAGGAACCGAGATTCCATAGGGGTCGGTGTTCTGCTGTGGCTGTGTGATGTTCTTGCAGTTGCAATGCAGCCATTGCTAGCTCAGAACTCAGAGTCATGACTACCAACAGTGGGTAGCCACTAGCCAGGTTGCGGCTTTTAGGGATAGAAACCCCTCCCATTTTCTTCATCATCATCATTGGTTTATTAGCAATTTTATCAGTTCAATACACCACAAAATGCCATACAAAGAAAAGATAGGAAGGTATCGAAGCGACTTGGAGTACCGTAGTCTATGGAATCAGACACCCACCTTGGCCTAGGCGATGTAAAGAGGAGGCATATGCACTAGGGGTCGGCATATGCACTAGGGGCTTCGAAAATGACTTTTTTTCTCAAATCGTACTGACTACTTGATAAAATTGTTAGGTTACCTAATTTAAGCCTACACACCAAATTTGGTTCAATTCCAACCAGTAGCCGCATTGCTACAGGAGAAGAAAGTTTCTATTTATTATATAAAAATGAATAACAAAAAATTTGAAAATTTTCTGTTCACCCCATGAAAGTGTTAGGTTGTGTATAGAAACGATGTTCATCAAATTTGGTTCAATTTCAACCGGTGAAAGCGGAGTTATTGCCGTCGAAAAATTTGGATTTGAATAAAATAGTAGCCTATTTACGGTGGGCGCCACTATAATAAATAATTAAAGAATTGGTCACCGTAAATGCTATTTTATTCATGATCCAGATTTTCGACGGCAATAACTCCGCTTACACTGGTTGGAATTGAACCAAATTTGGTGTGTAGGCTTAAATTATGTAACCTAACAATTTTATCAAGTAGTCATTACGATTTGAGAAAAAAAGTCATTATTGAAGACCCCTAGCATGCACACTGAATGTAAAGTAAAGAAGATAGTGTAGAAAAAAGCAAGCGACAAAAATGGGGTGCCATGTCATGGAAGGCGAGATCGATAGGTCAGTCGTGGTCCGGTAATCTTGAGGATGGACTAGTATTCAATTAGTAGTAATTGCTTGTAGCAGAGCTTTAAAAGTTAGTTCTAGTTGCGAGTTTTGAAAAGTTTGTGGTTTTAGTTCTTAAACTTTGTGTTCCACATTCTGCAAATCTGATAGGCCTAGTAAGTTCAAGTTTGTTGATCGATACCTATCTACTATGTAGCTTGTTGAGTATGTTTCTTTTTTTGCAGGCAACTGCTTGGAGGGTCTCAATTGTCAGTCGAGAATGGCATCACATTTCCAATTGTTTCATCATGAGTCAAAACCTATTAGCCCATTGCAAAGCTCACAAGTTTTTATTGATCTCACTGATAGTCAGGCTTCTTCGGAAGAATTTTCATCGACACCCGTGCCTACTCCGAAGCAACGATCCACATCGAAATCAAGTTTGAATTTGTCTTCCCGAAAACGCAGCCCCTGGGTTCGGAAGACGCCGTCAAAACTTTCAAAACAAGGAAAATCGTGTAAAGTTGAGAAGCCTTCTCCGAGTCCGAAGAATCCCTGGACCATCACAAAAGAACAGCGGAAGAAGACTCGAAAACCACTCACAAAATTGCAGGATTCCGACGTGATTGACCTGACTCAAGTCAACGACACCGGAATCACAGCCCAAACCGCCCCAAACAGTTCATCTCAATCGGAAAACATCTGGACAAATTTGTGTGCGTCTAGATTTGAAGATAATGGAGAACAATCTTCCAGTGGCGTAAAGCGACCTTTGTTGTCGCAACATGACAATTTTGCGGCAAATAAACGTTTCAAATCTGATCTCTCATCGGAGGAGTCGCATAGCGGCATTGATTCTTCCGTAACCCGTCAGGAAAGCGTCTCAGATTTTGCACACAAGAGTCTGTTTGTTGAATCGAAACAGCCGCCCTTTCCTGAATCGTTAGAGACTCTAGACAGCGAAGATTTCACGACGCCCCCACCCAAAGGACCTGGCTTTACGCCGATGATTCCAATTAAAAAAACTATCCCTTCTGAAAATGAGTCCCAAGTTGAGTCCGAGGAAGAGGATTTATTTGCCATGAGCCCACAAGATTTCGGGGTAAACGACGGTGACCCGGTCCCCATGTCGCCCATCTTTAAGGAAGACTCTACCCTAATTAACCCCAAAAACGTGACCGACCTAGCAGACAGCTTGGATTTATCCGATGAAGATGATTTACCGGTGTTTTCAATAAGTCAACGTAAAACTGCTAAAACTGCTGGCAACCCACTGTTGCCCACGGTTGACGAAGATTTGACTCAAATTAATCGCAAAAACTCTGATACCGACCTAACCGAGGGCTTGGAATTCTCTGATGAAAAAGATTTGAAGGTATTTTCAACGCGCACTGGCGAGGAAGATTCGGCTCGAACTGATCACAAAAACTCTGGCGCTGGTCTCACGGAAGGCTTGGAATTCTCCGATAACGAGCTGAGCCAGAATGAGAACCCAAACGATGAGACGCATGGAAGTCCACGTAATTCTTTTCTCCCAGAAGACGAATTCGATGATTGTTCGATTCTTGATTTTGCGAGCACAGATCAGGTGCCTTTCACAGGCCCGCCTGACGCCATCTTCTCACAACAACCTATCTTAAAGAGTAAAGGGTCAGATTCTACCGTGCAATCCAGTGATAATCAAAATGGGGATAATCAACCTGAGGAGAGAGATTTCAATAACAATCCATTGCAGCATGATTCAGCAAACTGTGATATCGCATCTCCAAAGAAATGCAATGATCAAGTGGATTGTTCTGCATTGGAAGGTCCCTGCAATAAAACAGCAGATTCGACTTTACAAGAACAGACTTCAGCTGAAAGGCAGAATTTGCCTTCTGCAGAGATTTTAAATTATGGAAAAGGCAAAGAAATGTCTGAGAAATCTGACAATGATACTGAGACATATCCAGCTTTGTCGTGGCCTTCCCCACAAAAGGTCAGAGTGGTTCAGAGGCACCCGGGCCGTAAATTGGCCTTTGAAGGGGCTGAGACTGAGAATGTGGATACGGCTAAGCTAAAGAATGGTGAGTAAGATAAGATGTTACTTATTTCAACTGGTTCAATTCACAGCAGTACACGGCAAAAGAAGCATATTATATTTTCTGTACCGGTATTCAAAAAAACTCATGTCTCGCTATTCGACTCAATCATTAGAAACATTACTCTTCTGCCTGTCTGCAAAGCAAGGGCCTACGTTATGTACACATTACACTCTGTGGAATTTGTAATTGTTATTGCAGGCGATATTGGTTCGATGCTGTTCGGATTGAAGCCTGTCGTGAAGGAGAAGCAAAAAACTTTGAAATCCATCTCGAAAAATCAGAAAAGAGGTGAGTTTTAGAGCTAGTAGTCATTTGAAGAGGAGCTTGTAGCGGGCCTTGCAGCCCGAACCCGACAATGTGTTATTACCGAGCCTTTAGTTACAATTTTGGTTGCATAAGATATAACGAGTGATACTCAAATTCTCGTTTCAGAATCGAATCACTGCGACAGGGTTATAACCAAGTCACAACGTTCCGAGTCACAAGTCAATTTGACTCGAGTCAAGTCGGGTCATTTTCAATTCACCACCGGGTCGAGTCCGAGTCATAGTGTTAAGACTCGAGTCTGAATCCAAGTCATTGTGTTTACTGTTCAGTATTCACTTCAAGTCAGGTTCAACTCACTTCTGTAAAATTCTTGGGTGATATTGAAGGCCAGGTGTTCATAATATACTCATTTTCTCACTTTTATTCAAACAGATAAAAGACAGTTTCTAGGCTTGTACAAACTACTCATTTGGTGAGTCGATAGTAAACTAACTAACGTTTTTTATTAGTAGTTCTAGTTCTTATTGTAGATTTTTCAAATCCAGTAGTTTTAGTTCTAGTTTCGGATTTGGAAAAGTGAGTAATTCTAGTTGCAGATATTGAAAAGGGAGTAGTTCTTGTTACAGATTTGGAAAATTCAGTAGTTCTAGCTCTAGTTCAATCCTAGTTGCGGATTTTGAAAAGTGAATAGTTTTAGTTCTAGTTGCGCGTTTTAAAAAGTGAGTAGTTCCAGTTCTAGTTGCGCTTTTTGATAATCCATTAGTTTGTACTGGTCTGCAGTAACCATCTCAATATGCGAGTTTCTGTTGCGTGCACCCTGTATTAGTAACGATATTGTTGCAGGTAATTACGTGAGGCAATGTCCTTTCTACAAGAAGATCGAAGGCACAGATATTGCGGTCGACGCGTTCAGTTACGGCACCGTGCCTGGAATCGGAAATTATTTCCTCACTCACTTTCACTACGACCACTACGGTGGTCTTGACAAGAATTGGAAACACAAGATTTACTGTGGAAAGGTACGGTGGCGTTTGTTTGCCTCAATAGAATACCTGTCCAGGTTAAGACTAGTAGAAACTTTAGACTTTTCGTAAGTAGATTAAAATTGGTATGATAGCAACATAGTTTTTTCCACATTCTATTCAAATTGGAATTACTGATTTCGCGAAAACTTGGAGATTGGATTCAGTTCCTAATTAGAAACAAACACGACAGAAATCAAGTTTACTGGCTTGTTTCTGACAATGCAGTCCTCCAGAAATTAGATTAGAATTACAATGAGATCATAACAGCATTCGACAAATCAGATTAGGTTACATGCATTTCACTCTGACCAGTATAATTAGACAATTCAAATTATCTAATTGTCCAAGTATGCACACGAGTCGGTCAACTTGAGGCTGGTCAAATTTTCAGCTTTTCCAGATCAGATTATAACTATAAATATATATATATAAATATAAAAATATTTTA
Source organism: Botryllus schlosseri (assembly GCF_051294905.1). Lineage (NCBI taxonomy): Eukaryota > Metazoa > Chordata > Ascidiacea > Stolidobranchia > Styelidae > Botryllus > Botryllus schlosseri. The sequence goes on from NC_137240.1 coordinate 1,151,623, forward strand.
CAAATTTCATTAGAATTGGAATTACTGAAGTCGCGATAACTTGGAAATTGAGTTCAAGTTTTTATTCAATTTAAAACGAGAACGTAGAAACATGTCACAAAATTAGATTAGGATTTTAGGTTACCTGCATTCTGTTCTGATTAGTCTAGTTACTAGAGGAAAAGATCTCTCATTCTCTCTTATATTACACACCTATTCGCATGCCAGGGAAGGAGAGAATAACCGTTTCTCTTTTTGCCCGTAACGCAGGTGACTGGCAATCTCGTTGTGCAAATGCTGCGATTTCGCGAAGACCTCGTCGTGAAGCTGCCAATGTGGGAGGAAGTGAGAGTGGCAGATGAAAATGTGACGGTCACGCTGCTTGATGCAAATCACTGTCCGGGTGAGATGCATTTTTATGACTTGTCAGTTGTCACTAGGGAGATTATTTCTTAACTAGAAAAAAATTTGAAATTTTTACAATTTTTGAGTATGACAATAATGCCCGGGTAAGACATTTGGTGAGGAAATTCCATTCCATCTGTGCATTTTGATGACTAGCTAACACGATTATTATTTGGCCTGAAAATTAAGACGATTTTACTTGGAAATTTATAATTTTGACAATGTTTGAATATACAAAATTGTCCATGTGAGACATTTGGCAAGAAAATCCATTACGTCCATCGCATTTTTAAGGCTAGGCCTAATTAACGCTATTATTTTTTGACCGGAAAAAGTGATATTTTGATGATTTTCGAATATTAGAAAAATGTCCAAGACAAGGACAATCAGTGCCGCGATTATTTTTCGGCCTCAAAACGTAACGGTCTTACCTAAAAATTTATCATTTTGACAATTTTCGAATGCTAAAAAATGTCCTGGTGAGACGCATTTTGATGACTAATCACTGACGTGGGAATTTTTTGCCTATAAACAAAGTTTTCCCTAAAATGTGACTTTGCAAAAGCCTTACCGGACGGGCAAGAACGTAAAACTTACTTGGCTATTCTGGAAGAGAAATGCGCAAATTAAGAATCACAAAAACTGATCAATACATTTGTCTATCATAAATCAAGTATCAACACCACGAACGGCTGCAATCAACCTACAGCTAACGCAAAATGACCTTTTTACGACCCTGATTTATGATACGCAATAACAGGAAAGTTGGACATTTGCAACAGTATAAAGTAGGCCACACGTTGTAAAATTTATGCAGAATCAAAAGTTCACCAACCGTGGGAGCCTATAAAATGCAGTTTGTAAACAAATTGTCTTAGTAAACAACTGCGTTGTAACCTAGTCACGAGTCATTTTCAATTCATCACCGAGTCAAGTGTAATAGTCATAATGTCGAAACTAGAGTCTGATTCCAAGTTGTCATGTTCACTGTTCAGTTTTGAGTTCAAGTCATGTTCAACTCGCGTTTTCAAACTATGTTCACGGATATCGAATGCCTCACATTCATAATATTACACTCATTTACACTCAACAGTTTATTATTTTTCAAGTACCAGTACTGATAAACGAAGCAACAGTAATTTGGTAACTTAACAATACGTGGAAGTTACCATGAATGCCTGTTTCGGCCTTCTGCATCCGTGTTTTAAGGAAATGACTCGAGTCAACCAAATAATTGACTCAAGCCGACTTGAGTCATTTTCTGTACTTTGAGGAAATGCCTCGAGTCGACCAAAAAAATCGCTCAAACGGAGTCTAGTCATTTTCTGTACTTAAAAAATGACTCGAGTCAATCAAAATATTGACTCAAGTCGAGTCATTTTCTGTATTTTGAGAAAATGACTCGATCCATCTAAAAAATGGGCTCAAGCCGAGGCCAGTCATTTTCTGTACTTTGAGAAAATGACTCGAGTCAACCAAAATATTGACTCAAGCCGAGTCGAGTCATTTTCTGTACTTAAAAAATTAAAAAATGACTCGAGTCAACCAAAATATTTACTCAAGCCAAGTCGAGTCATTTTCTGTACTTAAAAAATTAAAAAATGACTCGAGTCAACCAAAATATTGACTCAAGCCGAGTCGAGTCATTTTCTGTTACAAAATTAAAAAATGACTCGAGTCAACCAAAATATTGACTCAAGCCAAGTCGAGTCATTTTCTGTACCAAAAAAATTAAAAAATGACTTGAGTCAATCAAAATATTGACTCAAGCCGAGTCGAGTCATTTTCTGTACTTAAAAAATTAAAAAATGACTCGAGTCAACCAAAATATTGACTCAAGCCGAGTCGAGTCATTTTCTGTACTTAAAAAATTAAAAAATGACTTGAGTCAACCAAAATATTGACTCAAGCCAAGTCGAGTCATTTTCTGTACTTAAAAAATGACTCAAGCCAACAAAAAAATTCACTCAAGCCGAGTCTAGTCATTTTCTGTACTTGAAAAATGACTCGAGTCAACCAAAGTATTGACTCGAGCCGAGTTGACTCGGGTCATTTTTCAAGTACAGAAAATGACTCGAGTCAACAAAAAAATTGCGATCGAGTCATGACTCGAGTAATCGCAACAGTAAGCAATTTTGACAGTTTTCAGCCTAACACTATGAATTTTGACCCTTTTTCGACAAGTCAAGAAATAACCGCCAGACTCGTCACGTTTCAGGCGCCGTTATGCTCCTCTTCAAATTGAGAAACAACCGCGTCGTACTCCACACTGGCGACTTTCGTGCGTCTCCTGATATGGAGAAGTATTCCGCGTTACAAGGTGGGTATTGTCACAGGTGATGAAGAAGTACCATTGTTGCGAATGGCCTACTCAAGTAGATTTTACCCACTTGCAATCAGACTAATTCGGGGGAATCTAATCTAATCTAATTCTAATGTAATTTGTGTAATCTTCTGTGCTGTCATTTTAATTCTGATCCAATTTCTAATTTCCGATTTTCCTTTAAATGCTAGAGGATAACTGTATAGTGCGAAACAAGCCAAGCTTGCTGTACAGGCATTTGTTATTCCCATCCTCAAGAATGGACTATGATTTGATATTAGCAGAACAGGATTCAATGTCAAGTTTCGTCTGTTCAGTAATTGGAATTGTGATCTAATTTGGAGAGAAACTGTAGCTATAATTCCGTATTTGATTTAATTTGGAAAATCGGTAGATTTTCTCATATTGTCCAATTTTTCAGGTATCAAAATCAACACTCTGCATTTGGACACGACTTATCTGAACCCCAATTACTGTTTTCCACCCCAATCTGCCGCCATTGACGCCGCCGTATCTGTGGCCTCGAAATGTATCGAAGAATGTCCCAACACCCTTTTTGTTGTCGGGACCTACACCATTGGCAAAGAAAGGATGTTTGCTGGTGGGTTTCAGAATTCACCGATTTTCTATTGGTCAAGAATCATTGTGATTTGTTCTAGAATGCACTGATTTTGTATCGCTTACCAATCATTGCAATTTTTTCAATATAATGCCATGTTTTGATTTTATAGAATTGAATAATGTATTCTATACATCTTATTCGCAACTTAATTTGTACCAAAGGAGCTTGTGTATAATCTAAGATCAGAGAGGTCTTACAATCATGGACTGTCCGAGTATTTATGTCCGCCAGTATATTTGGTGATACGACTGTTGATTAGGGCTGTTCTAAAAAAAAACTTTTCCTTCAGATTCCACTGGGTACCTACTTGATAAAATTGTTAGGTTGGTGAAAAAAACGCTACACACCAACTTTATCTCCATTCCAACCAGTAGAAGCGAGATTCGTGCAGTAGAAAGTTTTGAATTTATCATTAAAAAACTAAAAAATTAAATTTCAGAATTTTTCTGCCGACCCCATAAAATTGTTAGGCTGTGAGTAGAGATGATGCACACCAAATTTGGCTCAATTTCAAACACTAGAAGCGAAGTTATTGGGTAGAAAAATTTATATGATTTTATAATATATTATCAACGAGTTAGTCACAGTAAATACTATTTTATTCAAATCCAAATTGGTGTACTGCCCTACTGTTGATACATGATAATAGGTACAGAACTTTGGTACGCATATGAATACATTGATGTTGAAATAAACCCAAATATTTCCAGCTGCTGAATATTTCCATGCCGCGGTGACATCATATTCGGTGATACGATTGTTGATATGCAATGCTCTTTCCAATTCTCTACTATTGGCTGACGATTGCAACACCAGACGAGTGTCAGCATAAAATATTTGAGTTATACAATTGTATATTGAACTTCTCTACCTACAATCTTCTCTTCAAAGACTTTTTGCCATTAAAGTCACGTTAATTCCAAAGCTACTGTCATCTAATTGACGAAAAACCATTCTCTTACAAAGCGATCGCAGAAGCAGTCGGAAGCCAGGTTTATGTACCTACCGGTAAATTGCGAACCATCCAGTGCCTTGAGGACAGCAAGCTGTCAAAGCTTGTCACAAATACACCGGGCGGATGCAAAGTTCATGTTGTGCCGATGAGATTGGTGACAGTAAAGGTTTGTTCGCAAAATTTTTTTCTTCAACACCAAGTGATGTGCGTACGCCGTACGGCCGGCCAAGATTTAGTAGCCGAGTTATATTAAGCTTCATGTTTTCGAATAACACTCATTATCACTCAACAGCATGGTAGATGCGGGAAATCACATTACGTACCTTTTATGCGACCACAAAAATATAATGCTAGTTCTATATGACATTTGAAGATAATTTGTTTATTTTTTCACCCATACCTATTTCATTGCACTTGTGGGTTGATCGAGGCTTCTCAGATATGAGACGTATGCATCTTAGTGCGACATGTCAGTATGTTTCATCATGACTACGACTGGGTACAATCAGGGCTGTAACCAAGTCGTAAGGCTCCGAGTCACAAGTCAATCTCACTTATAGATTTGACTTGAGTCAAGTCGAGTCATTTTCACTTCACCACCGAGTCAAATCAAAGTCAGCGAGCAGAGGGTCGAGTCCGAGTCACGGTATTATGACTAGAGTCCGAGTCCAAGTCATTGTGTCGACTGCTCAGTTTCTAGTTAAAGTCTTGTTAAACCCACTTTTTATAACTCTGTTTGGTGATATCAAATGGATTGCATTTATAATATACTAATTCTCCTCACTTTTAGCAGTTTCTGGTCGCATTTTCATGTGCCTGTGCCAATGTTTCCTCTAATTTTTGACAAGTTGCACACTCACCTACTTACTGCGCAGACCCTTGGACAATAGTATGTAACGACTAAAAATAGGTCATCCTGTCGGATCGAGACACCATCGAGTCGGTGTTGAGAAATGATTCTTTCCGGTACTGAACTAATATGCTTCTTTGCACTAAGAGTTAATTCATCAACGAGAATTATAGTTTTGATTCTCACTGGGAAGTCTCACGATCTCTCCCTTACTGTTACTTACATGTTTTCTCAGAGCTTGAAATTGATACTGACAAAACAACAAGCGTTCAGCAGGATTGTCGGCATCAAACCAACTGGTTGGACCCACGGCAAACAAATCGATTTGAACACCATCGAGCCGACCGGCACATGGCCGGTCAAGATACTTAAAATACCGTACAGGTGAGTTGTTGACATGGGCAGCTGGTAGCCTTTCTATTTAGCTTGAAGTGCTCGTATAACTTTTGCCTGCTATTGCACTACTCTATTCTAGTGCAGACTTGAATAGAGCCCGACGGATTATCGGTTTGCCGATAATATCGAGTCCATATCACACTTTATAATAATTGGAGGTGAAAAAATATCGACAATTTTCGTGATGTCACAGGGTGGTAGGAAGTCAGAAAACTATAATCCTTGACCGCTAGACTGGAAATATCGCTGTATTTCATATAGCTTACACTTTCAAGATGTCCGGATACAGCCTTCCAGTTTTACATCATGTATGTCAATGACTGTAAAACTGTTGAAATAAATGCTCTGAAGTTTTGAAAATGCGCCTTTTGAGGTACAAGGTTACTAGGTGGCGGCCACCTCGTACAAAATGCTCAAACGCCCAAGTGATTTGTGACCAGTAATTAGTAATCAGGCGAATCGATGCAACCTCGTTAGAGACGTGTTCGATTTCGATACGCACGTGTGCCAGGCGCGTAGCCAAGGTGGTTTCGGGGGTCGAACTTCCCTATTTGTAACGCGAAACCTCGTCATTTTGAAATGATCATATTCAGTTGCAATTCAATAATTGTGTTATCAGTGTTCCGCGCGGCTGATTTGCGAGAAACGTGTTTTCCGAAAAATCCCAGATTTTTGTTCGATGCATTCCGTTGGACGGAGGCGCAGGCCGCAATTACACTTTCGAATGGTCGTATCGTTTTAAGATTCTATTTAATAACTCGATATTAATGAGTGCGGGGTCGGACTTCAAACGTCACAAGGATGCACTGGACGTTGACGTGCGACGATGACGTCATCTATATGTAACAATTATGACGTCACAAGACTTCGCCACCTCGTAAAGAAATAAAAGTCGGCCTGGACGCCACGCAGTACATGAATAGCTGTGTTTTAGTACGCGATGTTGTTCTGTCATGCGATGTCACTGTCCAACAATCATGACATAACCATCGCTAATCATTATGCAATCAACGGCATTGTCTCTAAACCAGGGGTCGCCAACTCAAAACGGGTCGCGGGCCACTTTTCAAATTTCGCAGCGACCGCGGGCCGCATGAATTCAATATCGGTATAAACTAGGCAACCATCGTTTTGAAACTCTACGTCAGTACAACGCGGTGCTACTTAATTTAGGCAATGGGCGTAGTGACCACAAACGAAGCAATATTTTATCAAAGGAATACAAATACAACAAAAAATCATCATTAATTTCATTTTATTTTGCAGTCTGAGCCCCCCTTAATGATACTGAAAACGTTCGCTTCCCCCTTATCGTCATTACAAAATGCAACCAGAATGCTAGTAATCCCAACGGATAGTTTGATGGCATTAAAGGTTATGACTGTTGATATACACAAAATACACGGACCACTAAGCAAATTTAAATTTGAAGTAAATCGCGCGGAGCGCGAAAAATTTTGCAGTTGACCGCAGCTCCGCGCCCTCTTCAGATGCTTTCACGCCGCCAGTGAACTACTCTCGTATGCCGTTTTATAGGCCTCTCGATCTTGGCAGTGTTTTGGCCATTGCACGTCAAGGCAATATGCCCAGCCCATTATTTTCAGCGGATTATTCTTCCTCGATGGAATGCCGTGCCATCTCCGAAGCCGTTTTAGCTAGTGATGAATAGTGATGTTGGGCACAGGAGAATAGCTTATTTCGAAACAACAACAACAACAACAACAATACTTGAAACTGCATTTCAAAATTGTTTTCTCAGCTTTCTTCTGAAATCTCAAATTACGTCGCGGGCCGCAAAATATGACCACGCGGGCCGCGTGTTGGTGACCCCTGCTCTAAACGATAGTACAGAGCAGCCGAAGCCTGCGAGGCTGGCGACGCGATAGTTCGGGCCAGCGACACGACGTCTTGCGTACTAGGCCTATTACAGATGCGATCGCTAATCATTCTACAAGTAACGGTATTGCTTCTATACGATAGCAGCCAAAGCCTGCGAGGCCGGCGACGCGACATCTTGCGCACGAGGTCAGATGCGATTGCTCAGGACAGGTCGTGCACACCACGCCTGTTGGAGGTGCGACTGATTACGCAAGCGATTATATTTTGCGCACGTGGCCTGTCGATGAATTAGCGAGGATTGCCGCGCGCGCGTTCAGCAATCAATGAATGACCTAATTTCGCGCGCGTGCAAACGGCAAACCAACTCGGCAGGAGATTGCATGCGGTGCAGACGACTCTCGTTAATTGGCAATACACTTTTTGCTAATTGGTAGCGCGTTACGCCGATGATACGATTTACTAGGCACGATGGCTGAAAGTGATGCGCATTGGAAACAAACATGAAGAAAGGTGTGATTTCAAGTTTTTTATCGAGGGAGATTTTTTTCAAGCGTGTTGTTCTCATGTATAATACGCACCCCCCCCCCCCATCCCGATTTTAGGCAAAAAATCGTGAAAATTTTGCGGATGATACATGGAAAATTACGGGTACAACTAGAATTCAAATTTTAATCTAATTTGGAAAAATTTGTATAGATATATATTATATTTCTAATTTTACTCTAATTTAGAAAAGCTGAAAATTTTCTAGTTATCAAAATTCCGCTATAGCTATTACGCTAAGTTAGATTAGATCACCGTCATTTCGCTGTAATTATCTAGCTGCCCAAGTTTGCCTTATTACGCCAGTGAAGTATTCACGGAATCGACGATATCTGTAGTCTGTACTCGGCTCCCGTTTGGGACTCAAGAAAACTTGACCTGTTATTTCATTCCTTTAGCGAGCACAGTAGTTTTGACGAGCTACGCCACTTCGTCAAACACACGAAACCAAGAAGGGTCATCGCGACCGTTAATGTCGGCAACAAGGCGACGCGCACGATGATGAATTCTTTCATCGATTGCTGGAAAGCGTGAATCTGCTGCTTTAAAGACAATTTTTACAGGCTTTGACACGCAACCAGCCGTCTATTGCTGCGATGCAGTGTAGTTTTGTTTTTTTGTCACAGTATTATTTTGATAAGATCCGCTACCCGAGTTCCCTTCTGCCTAAGCTTCGTCAATGGATGGAGTCCTGATTTGGAATGCAAGATCTGAAACGGTGGAGCTAGCCCGCGACTTACTATCAGAGGTGGTCTGCAATGTATGATTTTAACATCTGCATTAGTATATTGTGCCTGCTTACGCTATTTCAAGTGATTATGGTTCAGAGTGATTGCTAGTTTTCTATACAAAACTGGGTCTGTAATGCAAAGTTGGAAAACTAAAAATTAGGTTAGAATTAGAGTTGAGAGAATTGGGTTGACTCGTTTCGGCATATACAGTTCACCTGTAGCATTTTCAGAAAAACCAGAGATTAGAGTTCGAATTGCAGCATAGATGCATCAAACAAATGTGAATTACAATGAGATGATCGCCATTTCGCTCTAATAAGTCTAACTATACAATCAGAATTATCTGGTTGTCCAAGTCTGCGTGCGTAGTCTAGAATCATAACCGCTTGAAGAAGTAGAGAGTTGGCAAAATTCACTTGAAGTACTTTGACAGTCTCTGACACCGAATCACGTCTCGCTTCATTATTCACACTTGCCTTAACGAATCCGCCACTGCCTGATGTTTTGTATTTTAACGCTGCTATCATGTTATGAGACATAGATTTTATGGTGATATATCTGCACGGCTTCTTGAATACATGCAACGCACTTGTGTATGAATTGTTTCTGCGTGTCGCTGCCGTTCCCCGGGGGTAACTCCACACAATTCCTTAGAAAGAGAGAGGGAATCTTGAGTTGTCACCCTTTCCGATCGGCAACATACATAACAAAAATGCAACTGGTTGAAGTGTGATGTACAGATAAGCAAGGTATAGACGGAAGGCTTTGAAGGTGACTAGTAACAAGGCCTTATTAGGTCATATCGTCAGGGTTTTAACTAAGTCGCAAGGCTCCGAGTCACAAGTCAATCTCACTTTTATAGTTTTGACTCGAGTCAAGTCAAGTCATTTTTATTCACCACCGAGTCAAGTCCGAGACCAAGTCAGTGAGCAGAGGGTTGAGTCAGAGTCTTGTTGAAACCACTTTTTATGACGCTGTTTGGTGATATCGAATGGTTCGCATTTATAATAAACTAATTTTCCTCACTTTTATCAGTTTCTGCTCGCATTTTCAAGTACCAGTACCAATAGACGAATTCCCAATTGTGTCGTTATTTTACTATTCTTCGAAATTACAATGAAATGTCGGTCTTACAGAAGTCGTGTTACACTCAAAAGTTCATATTAACTAACGAAAATGTTAACGTAGCACGCGGCGGCGGCATCGTGGTAAATGAATTGACAAATGAAAAATATAAGGCCTTACACATACAATTTAGCGATAGCTTTAGGGCAAAGAATCAGAACATAGATTTTTGAACACGACAGGTAGATTACAGAGTTCACGTGAAGTTTCCGCACTCAGTATTCCAAGGATAGCATGGAGTGATGGTGCAAGACTTTGCACGGCAATTCCTGCACCATCGTGTGTGTCTAACTAAGAATCATACGTTGCTATCAATCAATCGTCAGATTATATTTTGTCTGAACAAGAAACAAAGAATGTAGGCCTACAATTCGATGTAGGCCTAATGAACAGATAGGAGTATGCCGAACGACCAGTTGCGGTCTCTTGTACCGTCATCCACCTCGGCCTTGTACCCGATGTTCAGTTCTTTGTTCGATGTTTTGTCACTATTCCGCGGCTCTTTGTTGCTCTTTCCAATTCTAGTAAGTGCGCTATTCGGGTCTTTTTCTGGGCTTTTTGTCGCCGTAAGAACAGCGACGCGGAGGAGGAGTTCAGAAGAACTTTCCGTCACGGAATCGGACCGGACGGCAGGCACTTATCGTCACCACTAGGCCTACGCTATCCTGCTACCCACTCCCCGCAATTCGGTGTATGCCGCAAAAACATCAAGGACAAAAATACGAACGTCCCATCCACATCCACGAACAGAAAACAAATTATTTTGTCGCAATATACTCAACACCAGACTTCAATGCTTGTGCGACAATAAGGGCATCACGAGGAAACGATTCCCTGCCTCTTCGCCACCGGGTCAGGTTTTCCGCATGTCGATATTCCGTTGCGATGTCACTCTGCATTCTTGAACTTCGGATCGCTCGTAAGTTCCTTCTCGTGCTCATCTGCTCATAGAAACTGGTCGCGATTCGCAATACGCGAATTAATTCTCATTAAAGACGATAGAGACGCCGGACGCCGATAGTTGTTCATATCACGTTTTAAATCAGTAGCCTATCGCGACCAAGTTTCGCAAAATTTAGACCGCGTGGGGTAGGATTGCGGATTCTAGGAAGAGACATTCAGTTTCTTAGCCTACAGACTTCTGCGGATTTGTAAAATCCAGTTAGAATTGCCAAAATATGTTATCAGCATCAAGGCAGCAATATCCACGCAACAGCGCACTTACATAACCTAATCACGTAATCCTGTGACCGAGGGCCTGCAAATGGCTTACTACTAATTGCGATAAGTAGGTAGGTAGCGGCTAACGACCAAATATAGACTGAGGGATGAGCGTGGTGTGATAGTTCTTTGCAGAACCATATGGTTGTTGTTTCCTTTCATTCGCGTGAGGAGACAATTCATCTCAGATACAGACGCTTTTGTTTTGTAAGAATGTTATATAATATTCTATGAATAGATACTTGCTAATGATTTAAGACTCTTATAATCGCACTGCTGTCACATTCTCATATATCTGATGACCATGTTCCACAATCCACTAGGACACCGATGAATTGTGCATCGTGCATCTTCCGGTACAAGCTCAATCAGTTCCATTGGCGTCGATATCTGGAATAAGTTGCCACCTAATCTTAGGTTTACGATATTTTGAGATCCCAAAAATAGTACTCTTTTTAAAAATTCTGGATGCTCTACCGAAAAATAACTGTTGCTTTTGAAAATAGTACTGTGTTAACTGAAAAAACGAAAAAGTCATTGGTTTGACTCGACTCCCGAATTACCCGCTTTTTACGATAGTTCTGTGATGTCGCTTGAAAAAGGTCATCTTTTTCATATACTCCCGAAAGACCCGTCGCGCCGTATTTCTCGTTGGTTTTCTCGCCAACTGTTGCGTTCGCTGCGTCGGAGTCGAATTTATGATCGCATTTTAATATTTTTTTTCAGAAAAAGAGGACAAGTTCCCAAAAAACAGGACATTTAGACGTCCTTTCAATTTATTGAAAAAAAAAGAGGACTAATTATCATCTCTAAACTCTCTGTTTATATAGCTCAGTGGGGTCGGCATGTCATGGAAAGCGAGATCGATAGGTCAGGTCGTGGTCCGGTAATCTTGAGGACTCTCTCTCCATTTTTGCTCCCTCGCTCTCTCTCTCCCTCACTCTCTCTCTCCCTCCCTTCTCTCGCTCTCTCTCTCTATCCTTCTCTCTCTCAGGTGTGAGCACACCCAAAAGTGGTGTGATGAGAAAAAGCAATGATTAACAGAGATGAATTCGCGACTGAGTTCGGTATTGTGAGACATGGGTGTATCTCTATTTCATATTATCACTGTAGGACGTTGGGGGGCGATTGCGGGACGGTTAGGCAAAGAAATATCAAAACCAAGAATTTTCAAGCAACGATGACGCGCAGCCGCGGCATGTGGAGTGGAATGGCCCTTATCCAAAATTCATTTAATTGCAGCTCCATTTCGGTGGCTGCGGCCGTAATTTTTTTTCGATCTGTGTTTCAATTTGAGACCACATCATTTTTAGAGCGCAGTGCCCCATTTAAGTGCTATAAGGGTACTCTTCTTCAGTTTTTCTGCTACGTAGCCTACGTAGAGGTTTTTTCGTCCACCTGTTCACCAATCTGTATTTACAAGTCCGACCCCGTCTACATCTACAATCTACATTCTACAACAACAATTACAAATCATCATCTAAGGTGTTTCAACTCGAATCTTTGGCATTGGCATAAACATTGTCAGCTCAATTCCCGGAAGCTTAGATAGCTAGTTTGATACAACTGCTTCCAAGAAGAGCCAAATATTGAAAAGAAAGGCCTAACGAGCCAAACAATTTTGTTTTGAAGCCAACCGCCTCTAAAAAGGGCCGAATCTGTGAAATTTGTCTCCAACAGAGCGAAACCGGCAACCCTGGACCTTATAATGTAGGCTGCAGTCAATTTTCAATGTTGATGTTGAACATTTGTGTGTTTAGAATACCGGTCCACGGTCAGTTTTAGGCAAAACTATATAGGCCTGGACTTATACTCACTTTTTTACGTTCTTCGGAAATCACTACTTCTACTTGTACTCGAATAGAAGTTTATGAGCTTACTTCCACCAGCTATGACTCTACTTTGGCCAACCCTGGTTCTGTTTCATCAAACCTTAACACTTTAGCTGCGATTGTCCTTTCGCTATTCTGTGTTCATCATTAGCACTATCATATTTACAAATATTTTGCCCGACTGTCTAGTGTCTACCCGCTGGAATCTTTCTTATTTTGTTTCCCTAAACAGTCGAAATGTTGCTGTGCTTTATAATAATTTCATAACGAAAGGCTTTAGCACATTTAGATGTGACGCGCTCCAGGTTTTGTTGCATAACATGTTTGCATTTTGAATTTAATTTAACCTTAGTCAGGTTGGGTGGTCGTTATCAAGACTTATGCCACATCAATTGATATCGAGAAATATGGCGTTTTCTCAACACGCTGTGGATATAAAGCCCGTATTTTCACCACGAATCTACATTAATGCTACGACTGTAGAGTAAGTATGAATATTGTTTGTATTGTGATAATGCAAAGCAGCTCGCGACCAACCACATGAGATTATGATCGTGAATTCCCATAAGAAATGCGTTTTCAGGAATCATTTATAGATACCATTATTACCTGCCTATTAGAGCAATTATACAAGATCATCAACTCGAATATGACCCAACCTAACTCATGAAGTATTCTAGAACGCTTCACGATGCTGAAGAGCATTTTTCTGTCGATCTGCATGCTGGGGTTTGCCCAGGCGCAATGGAACCCGAACTTCGCGTCGGACCGCTTCGGAATAGTCCATTTGTTTGAGTGGCACTGGGGAACTATCGCAGACGAATGCGAAACCATGCTAGCTCCAAATAAAATCGGAGGAGTTCAGGTAAGTGTCGACTGCATCTGCAAGGGGAACATAAATATCATATTTGTTGGATAGTTCGATCATGTGCATTCTGTGTAGCGCGGAAAGTACGGCCCGGTGGTATCCCGCTAGCGACTAGGGATGCGCAAGATCGAGGACCTGAGCAATTCTATTATCACTGACTACGACGCCATAGCATTATAAAAGACGCGGGAACTTCAAATATGTACCTTTCATGCTACCACAAAGAATATAAATTCAGTTCTAAATCACAATAAAGATTAATTGGTGTTATTTCGACCATGCCTATTTCATTGCACTTGTGACAATGCTGTGGATTGATCACCGCTTCACATAAGTGTCATTTGTACTAACGGGTGTAGCTTTGTATACCTAGGGTTTCATTTAAAACAAACCGTGTTTTTAATCACTTTGTTTAAACTATAAAGCATGTTTCAAACAGGCTTGTACACAAATGCCTTTTTAATTGAAACAAATTTGTGTTTTCCTTTCAAACGTTGTATAAGTAGGCTATGCCATAATTGTTTAAATACTTTCCAAAAACATGGGGTATGAGCCTACGGACGATTTGTAACCAATATAGTCGACGTATATACCGTACGAAATGGCCAGAAACCTCAGAATCGTAGTCAGTTCAACAGAGCAAGTATATAGATATAGATCATTGGTACGGAATGAGTGTTCTGATGATGATGATCGCCGACCGTAAAAATGCTGCATGACGATGTAGTCCTTGTTGAAGATATTTTTGGTCTGTTTATGACAGTGGTCGAAAGCCCTTTTCGTCGAAGGAGCCATATATTTTAAATTGTCAATGACAATTCACTGTGGCGCCACAATTAAAGATTCGTGACGTCATGGCTAAAAAAAAACATGTTTTAAACAAGGGCCATGTTTTAAACATTTTTCTTTAAATTGATTTTCACTTGAAATCCAACCCTATTGCTACATGTTTCGTATGCTGCGACACGACCAATCGCGGTTTCATGGCTTCCGCAGTGGAAAATAGGATCGAAACTATAATTATCGTTGATAAATTAACTCTTGGTGGCAAGGAGTGTATCGTTCCCGTACTTGAAAAATCATCTCTCACTACACGACTCAAATCATAATAATCAAGACACGATTCAAATATGAGAACTTGAACCATTGTGCCGAGCTCTACTATAACGACCAAAATGCAGATGACTCTCGTTGCATGACCGGTCGCTGTCGTAAAAAAAAAAGCTAAAATTTCGACATGTACCTCAGATCTCGCCTCCAAATGAAAACAGAATCGTAGAACCGAGGCCGTGGTGGGAGAGATATCAACCGATCTCATACAAATTGGAAACCCGATCTGGAAATCGCGATGACTTCATGTGAGTGACGTCAAGTTCTTGGTGTCTTATATCATCATCTTTTGTATCGCTCAATAATAATCAATAATCGTCAGATTATATTTTAATCTGCCGAAGACAATCACAGAATGTAGAATCGATAAACAAGACACAATACGATGTAATGAAGATAAAGGAGGATGCCGAAACGATCAGTTGCGGTCTCTTGGTCTGGCATCCACCTCGGCATAGTGTCGATCCAATTCCCAAGAAATTTCAGCAGATTTCCGAATGTTCTGACGGTGTTACTATTTTTGCAGCGACATGGTGAACCGATGTAATGCTGTCGGCGTACACATCTACCCCGATATCGTCATTAACCACATGTGCGGTGCAGGCGGTTCGGGTGAGTCATTCGATGGCGTCGCCTTATTCGCGAAATGCTGTAACGTCGCATGATTTGATACTAAATATTCAACTATATTTGGATTGCTCGCGCTATATCCTCAGAGATTATGAATGACGAAGGACCTCTACTCTTTTGGGGTGCTCAAAAACGTTTTGAGTACTTGCAATGCTTACCCAAGCGCCAATGCTTTATGACTATGGTTACGATTATTGTATGCTAACACTTCTACTTCAGAATTTTTCAGAAAACGGCTTGTATTTACCTTTTAAACTTTCAATTTCGTAAAGTAGAGAGTATAACTTTGGAGATATGTTGTCATCACGCTTTTAAGTAAAATCGTCACTGTACCTGTACCTGAATATATTTTCGATAATTGTAACACGCCGTAGTGTCATATTAAGAAGTGGTCAAAGTGGTTATCGTCAGTACTCAAGTATAGCAGTAGCAGTAAAGACATCAATTTCTGACCAAGTGGTTTTACCTCTAAATCTGAAAAACTTTAACTAGAAGTAGTCTAAAATCAAAACCATTTGAGTAGGTAGTGCTAGTGGCTAAAATCTACTTCAAGTAATTCAGCAAATAGAAGTACTTCTATACTGACTACCTCTGGTCGTTTCTCATTCAATGTTAGTCACCAAAATGCATCTTGCAATTCCGAAAGTAGCCATACGGCCCCGCTAAAAGTATCCGACTCATCAGCCAAATCTACTTTTCGAACCTAAATTTTCTACTCCCGAGTGGTTTTGACGTGTCTTTGGAATGGCTAGTTATACTTGCAATCGATCAGAACTCTCTATTCTAATTTGGTCGCTACGCGGACTGCTGTGACTGTACTCTGTACGCTACATAGCCTACTCCAGCGTTTGTTTAAATCTTTTACGTTCACTCCAGGCACTGGAACCGGGGGTACTTACTTCGACGCGGATTCCCTGGACTTTCCGGGAGTTCCCTACGGCTACACGGACTTCAACACAGAATGCACGGGGGGCATCAATTACGCAGATCCGTGGTCGGTGAGGAATTGCTGGCTGGTCGGCCTGACCGATCTCAATCAAGGGAAGGATTACGTCCGAGGTGAGAACTCGACCCGCGACTTGTTGTAATGACTGCAGTACCAATTTTTCCTTGACTCGAGTCATTTTCGTAAAAAAATAAAATGATTCGATTCGACTTGAGTCACTGCATATATTGACTCGACTTGCGTTCGAGTCACTACGCATGACCCGCGACCACGTCATATGACTCGAGACATTCTATATATATTCTATCAGGACTGATACTTGAAAAGTAGGCCCATTTAATGTCATTTATCTGTTTGAATGAACATGCTAAGAGTGCGAAAAATTAGTATATTATGAATGCGAGGCTTTTGATATCACACGGAAGTTTCACAAAAGTGAGTCGAACCTGACTTTAACCTGATAGTGAACATTGAACGCTTATGACTTGAACCAGATCCGTTGCTCCGTGACTCGACTTGACTTGACTCCAGTCAAAACTGTATAGAATAAGATTGAGTGTCGACTCGCAACCTTGTGACTTGGTTACAACCCTGACAACATCCTAACGGATATATTGATGCGCAGGAAAGATGATCGATTTCATGAATGACATGATCAACATCGGTGTCGCCGGATTCAGAGTCGACGCTTGCAAGCACATGTACCCGGGAGACTTGGGAGCCATTTTCGGAGGCCTGAGTGATCTTAGAAGCGACGTGTTTGGCTCCGGGCAAAGAGCATACATATTCCAAGAAGTCATCGACCAAGGAGGTATTTAGTTTAGTTCGATTCGTTTTATTTGTCACGTCGGCGGTGAAAATCCAGCACGGACCAGTAGGAGTACGCACGCTGCTGGCTCACTACAGTGAGAATAAATAACTAAGAATATTAGACTACCAGCAATGTACGGGAAAAATTGGTAAATTAAGATACAGTACAGGATATATGCAACTAATACACGATACAACACTCACAATGCAATATAAAATGCACGTGGAAATGAGTTTCAGATCATCAATACCATAGACCTGTGCCGGACTGGATATCCGGCCGGATAATTTCTATTTTGGCCGGAGCCGGATCGAAGCCGGATTCATGTTTTTGCTGATACGGTGAGGGTCGGATCGCACTTTTTCGATAAGGTCACAATCGCTATTGAGGCTATTGATGATTTGATTTGGCTATTTACGAACCGTTCTGTGACTTTGTGACCGCCATATCTGACTTCTTGTTGTGATTTCAACGTCCAGAACCTATACTCAACGATTAGTTTTCTTCTCCGGCTGACATTCTGTGGAACAATCTTCCACCTTGCATCATATTATTATCTGAATCAGTAGTTGTTTCCAATCTTATATAATCAAAACCGTATTATTTATACGTGCATTCCAACTACACTTGTGCTCGTTCTTTCTTTACAACTATATAGAATAATCAACTTCCTTCTAACATGTCTTGACACATTTCATATTTTAACCAGACCTGGTGTACAGCGCTCTAGTGTAGGGGACATGCATTGCTATATACGACACTCTATATAACTTAGTATATTAATATTATATTTCTGTCTCGCTTCACTGAACTCCGTCCTAATCCATCCCAGGCGAACCAATCACTGCTGGCGAGTACACCGGAATCGGTGCTGTGACAGAGTTCAAATACGGCATCAACGTCGGCAACAACGTTCACTCTCTGCAGGTACGAGGGTTGACATGATTTGATACTGTGCTCCATCAACTGATTAAGTCTTGGATATAGGCTACTCGAAGTGCTTTGTCCCGATTTTTAATACCAACCCCACTGATTCGCTGCCAGTGGCGGTAAAATTAGACAGTGTTGGTACCCGGAGAAGTAGAAGTATATCTTTTGATTGCTACTTAATTTAAAATTAAAGTAGCGAGTGAAAAGCACCCAAGCAAGTAATTTCAAATAGTATATTCGGTATATGGATCGCATACCTTTAGTAGTTTGTCGAAGAACGATATAGGCTACCTTTGAAATTGCCAGATTTATCTTCGCTACGCAAACTAACCACAAAAAAGTTCGATTTTCGAACATACAGATCTGTTACCAAGATTTCATGCTATTTCGCACAGTTTTTATTACAATTTCCCACATATAAGTGACAAAAAACGCATACCAAAACTATTTTATCTGTATCAAAATCTCAAGTTTATAAAGTAAGTCGTTTTGCATACGAATCGTGCAGATAGATGTGGAAGTAGTTACGAAACGCAACCACTCAAGTACTCAGTTCAAATAGGCAAAAGCAATACTTGAGTATTCCAAAAGAGTAGAATTGACCCGTCACTGAATGTCTGTGCTCCAATTCGACATATAGTGAGTTTCGGCTGCCTTGAACGAATGCACTACTCGCCTTACAGTACTTGTCAAACCTTGGAGAAGCTTGGGGTATGCTCGCGGGAACCAGCGCCTTGGTCTTCATCAACAACCACGACAACCAGAGAGGACACGGCGGAGGAGGAAGCATCGTTACGTTCGAAGAGCCGGAAGGTAGATTCAAAATCATTTGCACCGCTGGGGATTACACTACAGCAGTGGTTCCCAACTAGGGCTAGGCACAAAGATTCGAGCACTTAAATCTGCATCAAGTAATAGTTGTAATGATTCGAGTGAAGTAGTGAGATGATTTTTTTCGAGAGCTGAAATCACAATCTTCTTGCCACTGAGAATGAGTTAATCAACAAAAATTATAGTTTCGATACTATTTTACACTATGGAAGCCTAGAAACCTCAAAAGGTCGTATCGCAGCAAACGAAGCATTAAATATCTCGGTCCGCGTGGAAGGATATGTCGTTTAAACGCTAATCCTCGTCTAGTCACGTGCTGGAAAGGGAAAGAATACAGGTCTCTTGCATGTTTCATGAAATGTGATAAAACAGATTTTCGCAGAACTCAAGATCTTGACGGCTTTCATGTTGGCGTGGCCGTACGGAGTCCCGAGAGTCATGTCGAGCTACTACTTCAGGTGAGATGATTCGTCATATCTAAAGCAATATACCATATCTCCGTACCTCTGTCACTATAGCCTACAATGCAAGACCTTGGTAGTTTTCACGCCTTATTTACCGTCCACTTAATACAACTAAATACTCCAATGTTGCTAATCAATCAATCAATAAGGTGTGAAAGCAACCAGAAAGTGTCGTCTACCGGATTCGCACCCTCAGTTATAGCCGATATAGATAAAACTAAGACGTTGGTACCTTTCACAAGTTATTGAAATCTCACAGCAACTCAGAAGAGGGACCCCCACCTAACCAACGTTACGTGAACGAGGACGGTTCGTGCGGGAACGGTTGGGTTTGCGAGCACAGGTGGAGACAGATCAAAAACATGTTCTCATTCTCAGCGGCCGTTGTCGGTGAGAGAGCCGTTTCATCGCAAAATAACATATTTAGGGAGTTATATTCTTCTTGCGACGAAATCGGATTGATTGATCGCAAAAAGTGGTTAGCGAAGGAAGTACCTCTATTAGGCTTTATCACTTGCTCCACTTCCTAAATTAATAATCTTGTCGGACTACTTCAATTTCTTCTTAATACTAAACTGCTTACTTTAAACAGATTCGATTTTGAAAAGCAGAAAGTAATGTTATGAAATTGTCACTCAGAACCTCGTGAAATAGGCCTGCATCAAGATAACTGAATCTTGACGTATATTGACACATCTTGTAATCTTGACAAGCGTTGGAAATGGCTACTTCTACTTCTATAATTGAATAGCCATGCGGTGTAATTTGGCCACCTCTATTGATTGCAACGTTATTTTGAACGAACGCGAGACGAGATACTTTCCAGTCAACTGAAACCACCTTTTTACACTCAAGGCACCGGAGTCGACAATTGGTGGACCAACGACAACAACCAGATCGCGTTTTCCCGCGGATCGAAAGGATTTTTCGCTGCCAACAACGCCGGATACGGCATGAGCGAATACTTGTACACCGGATTACCGGACGGATCATACTGCAACGTAATCCTCGGAGATTTCTACAACGGCAAATGCGCGGGTGAGTCTTTATTCGCTATCTTGGTTCGCTCTCTCTCTCTCTCTCTCTCAAGGTTGAAAAATCTAGAATATTCTCGGTTTTATAAGATTAGATTAACATTCGGATTGCAGCTACTCAGTTTTTTTTCAAATGAAATTAGAGTTAGATATATAGCTACGCTGTTTTTTAAATTAGATAGAAGTAGAATTACTCAATTCGAGAAAACTTAGAAATTGGATTGGATTTCGATTTTGAAAAAAAAAATCGAGTTCAGTTCATATGAAATCATCAGGGTCAATTCCCATAAGCGAATTAATTTGTACGCCAAGATTGGCTCATTTCGTACGATGCAATTCTCGTGTAGCATTTTCAGGAAAACCATCAGACATTAAACTGGAACTAGATTACCGTGGTTTCGCTCTAAGTGGTCTAATCATACAACTAGAATTAGCTAGTTGACCGAGTCTGATTACCGTGACATTCCAGGCGACTGCGTCACCGTTTCTGGAGGAACCGCGCAGGTCAATGTCGACGGCAGCGGAGAAAACCGAGTTTTTGCGATCCACGTAGACGCTATGACGACTCAGTGCAACGTAGGCGGCGGAATAGATGGTGGAGGTAGGCGCGGTGTTTTGATAACTTGTGATCAGTAAGGGAGTACTGCTACTTTTTCTGAGTACTCAAGTAGTTTCTGATTATCTGTACAACTTACTGAAGTGGTTGACTTTTTTTAACTACTTACTCTTCTACTCCACGGAAGATACTTACTTTTCAGACTTTGGAAATTGTAAACGTAGTTTTACAAGTAGTGTCGGCGACAACACCTAATGACAGCACCGAACACCAGAAAAGGTATTCGGTGTTGTCAATAGGTGTTGTCTTGAATTTAGATTATATACTTTGACCACCTCTGTTTGAGAAGCAAGCCTATTAGTATCACTTCCTCTCTACAACAGGTAACGGTGGTGGCAACACAGGCGGTGGTGGTTATATCGAGACCACCTGTACGGATTGCACTTGCCCGGATACCGAGAAGGTTGACTGCGGCGAGTTGGCGTCCACGGAAGCCACCTGCACAGCCTCTGGGTGTCTCTGGTGTCCTCTCACGGACGGCAGCAATGCCCCGTGGTGCTTCCACAAAGCTTCTGAGGAGTCTTCGACATCAAGCCCTGGAAATGGAGGATCTAATGGCGGCGGAGGTGCGATTCGTTCTCGCTAAATATAGTTATGGGATATGTTTGCGTCAGTGGAGTGGGCGAAATAATCAGACTTGTACAAACTACTGTATCTTTAAAATTCGCAACTATACAACTAGAACTTAAACTACTCAATTTTCAAAACTGACGACCTTCAAAAATGCGCACCCGAGTAAGATATATCGCCAACACTCAAGAAGGGATTCCAGAGTCGACCTCGGTCGGATTCGAACCCGCAACCTCATGCGCAATTAAGCAATTAGTATCAAGCTGTTACATTTCGACCGAACAATACGATGGCCATGTCTTGGGCGAAGCCTCGCATCACTGAACTGGTCTCTGAAAGCGAATATCAGAATTTGCAATAAATATATATTTATGTCATTCAATATTTATGTGTGAAAATCATATTTAACAGTCTCGCTCTTTCAAAACATTCCATTAACGCACAGTTGATTTTCTGCACCAGCAATCTATAGTAATGTATTAGATGTGAAGTTAGAAGTATAATGCAGTAGGCTTTTGTGATTTATTGAAATGTATTGAGATTTCTAGAAGGCTTGCAGAATAGCGTAACGGCTCCCCATCAGTTTATTCAAAGTTATAGGAACCACCGGTTTGGTTCCGTTCAGACGAGTCTTGCGTGGACTGCAACTGCCCCTCCCACAAGAAGACTGACTGCGGGTTCCTCGGAATCGACGCGAACGGTTGCAATATCGAAGGGTGCCTTTGGTGCGAGAGCTCTGTGAGCGGGGATCCGTGGTGCTTCTATCCCGATAGTGACGGAGACGGAACCGGAGACAGTGGAACGAGACAATGCTACGTGGACGTAAGTCGCCTTCATTGTTTCTAAACAGAGTTGGGTAACTAGAACATGCTCAGCTTTTCCAAGTCATAGGATTATAATTATGCGTACAAAGTTTTTTTTTATCCACTTAGATAAAAAATATAATCGCAAAAACTTGAAAATGGAATTAAATTCCGAATTTATTGAAATGCAACACATGAAATCATAGTACGTTCACATAAGTACCAGGAATGGTGTGAACCTCTGAAAGGTTCAGGTTCGTGTGAACGCGAACCTTTTTGAAAGGTTCTGTGTGAACGCGAACGTGAACCGCATGACGTCACGTGACGTCATATTGCGAATTCCAACCCTATATTTCAGTGAAGTGATAGCCTATGTTGTACTCGATACCTTGCGACGACTCGGGCCACATAATGTCACAATGCTGAAGTACACGTTGACGTTTTAAACGCCGCCAAATGTATATCAACTGGGGCAATCAAATCATTTAATAATCCCACAAAATCAATATCTTTCGTCGCTTTGCCAACGATTTCGACGAGGACTTGCAAGGGAATATAAGCTTACGCCTTGACGGTCTAGGCCAGACTGGACAATGTATTCGGCGTCTGAGTATCATCGCTACGTTGATATTGAGCAGAGTGTAAAACGCGTTTCTATACTTGCTACCGATATTACCCATCAAGTTATACAGAAGTAGCCAACACTCCAATCGTACGGATTTGGTTTTTATGATACGATAAACATATGAAATCAAGATTTCCCCGCACGCCTGCTATATTTTTACACCAGACAATGATATCAATTTCAATATAACCATCATTCGCTGACTACCTACATGTAGTGTATTTCGCTCTTGATGTTGTGTGATTATGGGTCAAGCTCACAGAAGGGAGTCACTAAATATTCACAAACGGAAAGCTGGATATTTCGAGCACACTTTCGTAACAAAGTATTTAAAATGTGTGAGATTGCCAAGGTGCCTGCTCGTTTACAGGTGATTTTTTATACTGCCAGCGCCATGCATAGAGCGCCCCGCGGTTGAAATACAATAAATTTCAACCAAAGATGTTATATTTACGTGCAAATTGTAATATATGAAAAAGGTTCACAGTGCAGAACCTACCAAGGTTCGTTTGTGAACGTGAACCTCTAAATTTCCGAGGTTCACACACAGAACGGGAACGTGAACCTCACGTTCACACCATCCCTAATAAGTAGAAGAATAGCAAATGTCTGTACACCAAGCTTGGCTCATTTTAACGCGATACAGTTCTCCTGTAGCATTTTCACGATCGCAGAAATTGGATTAGAATTCAAATTATGGCACAGAAACATTTCCCAATTTAGATTAGAATGAACACATGTATATCTTTCTAATTAGGGTAATTGAACAAGTAAAAGCCTCTATAGTTCTACAAGTCAGTCTTGAACATCGCAGAAAATAACTTTCCCCACTTTCTCAATGTCTTAGGATGCAGACAAGACCGACTGTGGCTACATGGGAGTCGACCAACAACAATGTGAGTTGGATGGCTGTTGTTGGGCAGAGTCGAACACAAACGGAGTGCCCTGGTGCTATCATCAAGTACAAGGATGAACTGAATTTAATCATGCATTCTATATTTGGGATATAATTTTATAAAATCTTGTGACTGCCATGGGATTTTGCGAGAAATTTATGAAATACGGAAGCTATGCCCTTTGGAGGTGTTTCCCGAAAGTACATCAGGTAGCCTATCCAAGGACAAATGAAGATCTATTTTAGATGATCTGCTTGTAGGATACGCAAAATCATCGATGTATCGAGGGGCTGTTTAAAAATAACTTATTTCCTGAAATTTCACGGATTTAGTGATTAAATCGTTAGGTTGCCGAAAAAGGCTACATCCAAACTTGACCAAATTACCAGAAGCTGCCGGAAATTGAAAATTCGCCGTCATTTAAAAATAATAGTATTTCATGAGACTCTTGGAGGTACAGAACTTCGTTATGCAAATGAATGAAGAACGAAAATTAAAAAATAAACGAATATGATACGCAATAGTATATATATCTACGCTGGCTGATTCCTTCACTTCACCATGACTAAGCATTGGGTTCCAGTCATGCCTTTAAGAAGAGTGATGCTTTTTCACGCGTTTTGATCTTATATATATATATAATACTTTCCACATTAAAATGGAGACCACGAAGAGGAAGTATATTTTCCAGCAGCTAAAATGTAAGTTAACCTATACATCTTAGGAGGCATTATTTTCGACTTTCGGGGGCCTTCAGACGTTTATATGTAGTGAAGTCGGGTGATCCAACGAGAAGACGTTAGAGAAATCTCATGCCATCTTCGTCCTTTTAAAAATAGGTATCGCCCTCTTCTTTACAATTTCATGTCATTCTCGATATAAGGTGACTACCGCATGATTGTCGTCATTGAACGTAGTACAGTGGTACTCTGTCGGTGTTCCCTCAGCAAGGTTCAAAGGTTCCCTGGTGGTCAACATACACATACAACTCATACATGTGATTTCTGATGGCACGTCCGTCTTGGCCATGGTTACTTGCAGGTAATCATTTTCGATCAGTAGTTCAATTGTGGCTTTTGTGATTGTAGCTGATATGAAGTGGAGTACGTAGGAGAGGTTGGGGTTCGAAATCGGAACTACGTTTTTCTGAAATGCGAATTGTATCCAGAGGTGGTCAAAGTAGTCAAGAAAGCTACTCAAGTAGAAGTAGAAGTAGCGATGCAAAAATCTACTCAAGTACGAGTAGAAGTAGTACTTTTAAAAGCGACCTAATACTTCTTGAGGTAGAAGTAGAATTGACTGACTTTAAATCTACTCAAGTAAGTAAGTATAGTTGTGAAAACGATCGTAATTCGTTCGCATGGACTGTCAAAAGCTGCAAATTGAGCTATGTGGAAGGTGTGTAGATCTTGATTCACATTGATGCATCCCAGGAGGTATCGATCGATACTAATCCTTTGTTTACACCCTGTTTTAGAAATATCATGGCGCCCTCCCCCATATTATAAGGCCCGTAGTTTAGTCGAAGAGAAATTTGGGGAAGTTGTATCAGATACGGTGTTAACACTTTGCGCGATTAATATACGTTAATAAGAACATGGCTGATCGTAAAAATGCCATATAGTGTAGCTTTATCTTCGGAAAAGAGGCATCACTACACTTACTTTTATACTTCAACATGTATGTTCTCCAGCCAAAAGAACTAAAACTAATTAGAACTCTAAGTATAATACAGGGAATTGACACAGAAATGCAAATACTACTTCTAAAAATCGGAAAATATATTCATGTCTTTTGTTCAGAAATTTTAAACGGGGTCTTCTAAAACAGGTCTAACGCTAACAAAAAGTCGGAGTCTACTCTTCCAAATTAGGACACGTCATGGGTATCTAGATTATGATATGATAGGTAATTTCTAGATCGCGAAAGGGTAGTTTCAAACGTTTTGACGGGCCATATTTACTGTGATTTCCTATGAGCGCGACGAAAATTTCGGGCTTTACTTGACTTTTATAAAAATTAAATGTTGGTACTCCGTGAAAACAGTTCCGAAATTCATCAGACTATCTTTCTGATTGAACTCCTTATACTTGACAATCTGAAAAAAGCGAAAAGTAAGTGAGTATATCACAAAATATTACGAAGTAGAAGTAGAAGTAGCGGGAAATTGGATTACTTGAGTAAGAACCGCAACGGAAAACTACCAAGTACTTTAAGAAAGTAGAAGGACTTCGTTACAGACAAGCTCTGATTATATCTCCATTATTTATAAGCTTATTTGGTAATGAAAGCAATTGTTATCACATTGTTGCGATTCTACAAAACAAATACATACTTTCAAAGGTGAAGTATCGCATTTCTGAACTGGTGTCAGAAAGGGAATAACAGAATAAGTCACACTGATTTGGAATAAATATTCAGTACCGTTCAATTTGTGTGCTAGTAATCTATAGCAATGCATTAGATGCATATTGTGGTAGATTTTTGCTTGTATGCGGACACAGCCAAAATTGGGGGTTCCAAGAAGGCTTACAGATTGCTGTGAGTTTAATCGTTGAGAACCACTAATCTAGTAGAACGCCAGTGCATTTGATACACTTCGACCGGAAGAAGTTTGGGGTGATATTGAAGACCCCAGTTCATGCAGAATGTCGACAGCTTACAACGATAGAGTGATGAGCATCGCCAAACACATAATGGAGACATCGGGGAGAGTTTTTAGTTGCGCCACGTGGTTGTTATTTCCGTGAATTCGAATTGGTAGACAGCTCGTCTCAGAAACGCCTCCATTTGTATTTGTTCGAATGTTATATAATATTCTATGAATAGATAAATTGCTAGTGCTTCATCCATATTTAGGTTATCGCTCAGCTGTCACATTCTCATAGATATCGGGACATGTTGCAATTGCAATCGGGTTCCAATGATTCGCTAATCGTATGCAATGAGACGAAATAAGACGAAACACAAAGCGATGTATACTCATTACTCAGTGAGAGGCATGTAGCTCTATATCAGAGGTCTCAAACTCAAATGTGCTCGCGGGCCAATTTTCCAGTTATGACGACGCCGCGGGCCGCAGCATCTATAGGGGGATTATATGTCTTTCCAAGTAGACTAGGCCTTATTTGACGGGATGAAATTGTCCTATTCAAAGTGAGCCGACGTACCAGAATGACATTCAACACACATCGTAAAAATGCCATTTACTTTTGTAGCAATTTAGACCTGGCACGAAAAAATAATCACATTTATAACTATCTGAATCGAATCGCCGTTGTGCTTGATAGATAATAATTATAATATATAGACACCATGCGAGCGGACAAATGCATGATGTCATTATAAAAGCTATCTCGTTATAATTTTGCAGCCACTATCAATATTTTGAATTTAACAGATTGATAAGATATGATATCACAGAATTTAGGGTCGAGCAGTGTAGCCCAATCCAGAATTCGGGTATACCCCTAATAACTGGGCTATTAATCTCATGATTGTCCTTGGTCAACTACCTTGGAATATTGGGGCATGTAGATAGCAATATATATATTATTGGATGTGTCATAGTAATAAAAATGTCGGAACGCCGAACATCGTTACATCGTTGGATCGTACCACTGCGGTATATTTCTTACCTTTAAGTGGCCTTAATAACATGTGTATGTACGGACCCAAGATGTAACTAACAGATTGCCAATGTTTGCCATAACGACTTGCTTAGATAGCGGAATACCAAGCTACAACCTTCCGATCTATTACTATTCCCCATGACACGTGAATAGTTTGTTGCATTCATATGGCTGCAACCAATACGGCGTTTCACTGGAGTCATTTTCATTTTGTCATGGAGTCAGCCGGAGTCCGAGTAATTCTACGAAAGTTCGCGTCCCAGTCACAACTTACAAATTTCAGTCACAATCTAAGGGTCCAGTTTTATCATCATGAATTGGAAATGTGACGAAATAATGAATCTTCTATACTGCATGGTAGCGTTTCTAATTGATGTGATGGTGAAGTTTGATGAATAGTTTCAGGCTTTCAGAGTAATTTGAGAGGAATCTCAACTTTTAAACCTGAAAATATATATTTGGCACTTATATATTATCAGATATTTGAAAATCCAAATTGTCATCGCGGGCCGCACAAAATGCTGTGGCGGGCCGCATGCGGCCCGCGGGCCGCGTGTTTGAGACCTCTGCTCTATATTATGTTACGAAATCATATAACCTTATCGTTGATTGTTAATAGTAATACAACAGCGCCACAGTCATACGGGTGCGGTCAATTAGTTTATTTCACTGATTGGGAAGTCAAGGATATCCTTCCAGACCACCGTTGGGCTTTTAATCAATGTTCATGCTTTTTCACAAAATACACTGATACTTCATCATTACTGTCACAGCGACTCAATTTTCGAAGGAATTTCGTACCGGTAGAGGTCTGGTGGAGGAGAAGCAGTGACATCAACACCTCGACGTTTCCAGTTTGACCAGGACAAATGGCCTCTTGACAACAGTATTAACAAGAATGAGCGTGATTCCTGAGTGAGCGCTTTGAGTAGCCTACTTCTCGAATAAAAGTAGCTCATGTGTGTCTCGAAGTTGTAAAGCATATGTCGCTGCTGAAGAGATTCGGTGTCCAAATCATAGAAGATCTGTGGAAACTAGAAATCGCCAAGGTTATGTATCAGTTCCACTGTGGTCGTTGCCCCGAATATTTCAATGAATTTTTAACCTCGGAATCAAAAGCGCACAAATACAACACATGCGCGTCCACGTCGTCCAAATATCGTATGACCGACCGAAAAGATATAATCGTTCCATTAAATATGCCGGACCTGATGAGTGGAACAGTATCCCGCCGGCCATCCGACAGTCGACGAGCATGTCCACATTCAAGTCGAAATACAAGCAATTACTACTAAATGAATACTCCGTGCTCAAGATTACCGGACCTATCGATCTCGCTTCCCATGACATGCCACCTCATTTCTTGTCGCTTGCTTTTTTCTATACTATCTTTACTTTTCATTCAGTGTGCATGCCTCCTCTTTACATCGCCTAGGCCAAGGTGGGTGTCTGATTCCATAGACTACTCCAAGTCGCTTCGACACCTCACATCATTTCATTGCATCGCATTTGTGGTGTATTGAACTGATAAAATTGCTAATAAACCAATGATGATGATGATGATGATGATGTAGGCCAAGTCCGAGATCGCCTCGCACAAATCAGCTGACGCTTCAGTGTGTTGCTGGGATATCTTAAACGAATCGCTTTGTGCAATGTTAAAATACCGTGCACTCACAATGTGATTACTTCTGTCAATCCGATTAGTCATGCATGATTCGAATCCGTGATTCGTTATTCGTTTTGCCCATCACGTCATGTTCCGCAGCAACGCACTAAACTTCTCACATGACCACACAATGACCGCATAGCTGTTCAGTTCAATGAACAGCGTTCATGCTCAGTTGCATATTTTTGTGATCGATATTAGTCTATTCCGTGGAATCTTTTTGGCTTTGTTCTGCACAATTTTGTTTCGACGCGACACTCCGATGTCAATGAGTGCCGATTTACCAGGCGTCGAATCCTGTCAGCTCAGCTGAATCTGCTCTTGGACTCGCTAACCTTGCGTATCAGTCTTGTATTTCAACAGAATCAAGCAACCCTAATCGAAGATTAAACAATGTGAGCTTCGGAATTGCTTTGAAAATACTAAGATGTTAATACAAGCAAGTGAGATTCGCAATAGTGCTCGCTCGTCCGTTGCTCGATGGTATGGAGGACGAGACAACGGTAGCGAGGGCAATTTGTACAAGCGAAAAAAGACAATTTAAAACAGTAATCAAACAATCAAATCACTAAAATCGTACAAATACAATTAGCACAAACAACATATACAAATACGGACAGTTGAAAGACGAACTGATTCCTCTAAAAACGTTATCAAATAAAGGATAGAAAAATCATGCGCAATCGCAAACAACTTCCAAATGACGAGTGTCGAGTCTTATCGTCCATCGGTTCTGTTGCATAATATGTTTGCGTTTGGAATTTCATGATCCGTGATCAGGTCCGGAGGTCGTTATCAAGACTTATGCAACACCAATTGGTATAAAAAATATGGCGTTTTCTCAACACGCCGTGGATATAATGCCAGGACTTTCACAACGAATCTACATTAGTGCATCGACTATAGAGTAAGTAGCCTATACATGTTATTTATATTATATTGCGAAGCAGCTCGCGATCAACCGCGCGGGATAATGATTCTGAAAGCCCACGTGGAATGCGCTTAAGAATCATTTCGGGCAGAGGTTCTTAACCTTTTGGTAGTACGTAAACCTGATTTTTTTTTGGGTGGCTGCATATAACCCCTAACCGCAAAATTTCGGTAGCAGATGACTAAAAAAATATGCTTGGCAATTGAGGCCTTCGGTGAGCACTGTAAATAAGACAAAACAAGAACACGAGTCAAACATAAGGAAATATGTTATAAATAAAGACATGCTAGTTTCACAATTGTAGTTTCAACATAGGCCTTTGATGGACCCTGAAAATTAGTACGCAGATCCCCAAGGGTTCCTGATTTTGAGATATCACGGAACAAAGATCCCGGGACATCAACTTGAATTGGGTTTAACCTAACTTGTGAAACATTTTAGAACACTTCACGATGTTGAAGAGCATTTTTCTGTCGATTTGCATTCTTGGGTCTGCCTACGCGCAATGGAACCCGAACTTCGCGTCGGACCGCTACGGAATGGTCCATTTATTTGAGTGGCACTGGGGAACCATCGCAGACGAATGCGAAACAATGCTGGCTCCAAACAAAATCGGAGGTGTTCAGGTAAGTTCTGTTGCACCTGTAAGGGGAATATAAACATCACATGAGTGGTATCCTTTGCGTTTGGTCGGTATACACTACGACGGCCAGCAATCAAACCGTAGGAACAACTAGTTGTCTCATTAGACGATCTAATGCGAAATGGCGGTAAACTAATTTTAATCCAATTCGTAAAATGTTTCTACGCTCCTAAGTCTAATCTGATTTGTGAAATGTTTCTATTCTCTCACATTTTAATTCTAATATAAGTTCTGGTTTTCCTGTAAATGCGACAGGAGATCCGTAGAGTGCGAAACGAGCCAAGATCGAAGTGCAGGCGCTCGCCAATCCCATACTTATGGGAATGTCCTCTGATTTGATTTGAACTGAATTTGATTGTCGTTGTCGTTTTTTAGAATTCCTAGTTAAATTAAATTTCAATTTGTACGAATCCTATAATTCTAATTCTAATCAAGTTAGGAAAAGCTAAAAATTTGATACGTTCGCTGATGTGAATAATATCTAAAAACCAATCATTGTGCGCAGATCTCGCCTCCGAGTGAAAACAGAATTGTACAGCCGAGGCCGTGGTGGGAGAGATATCAACCGATCTCATACAAGTTGGAAACTCGATCTGGTAATCGTGCCGACTTCATGTGAGTGACGTCTTCGGGTTCTGGGTGTCTTATCTCAGCATTGATACTGCACAATCCAGTTGGATTTAAGACTTTTGTAGCAGTTTCGATTCAATTGCCGAGAACCTGAATTTTAGCAGATTTACGAATGCTCTGACTTGTACAAAATACGACTCTCTAGTTAGTTGACAGTCAACTAGTTACTGTTCTTCGAGTAGTCCTGGTTCTAGGTGCGTATTTTGAATATCCAGTAGTTTGTACATGTACATGTACAAGTTTGGCTGACACAGGCCAAAAGTATTTTCTACTAAGAAAATTAGCCGCCGAACAACTAGAAAACCTTGTGTCTTCTTGTGGCGTTAATCGCGATATTATGTTGTGTGATGCAGTTATTGTTAGCTCAGAGTCATCGCTAGTCGCTACTAACAGTGGCGTAGCAGAGATGAGCGGATTTGGAATTTCTATGTCCTAATCCAATCGAAATCCGAAGCTTGAAATCCAAATCCAAAACCTAATCCATAACTTTTTCATATTCAAGTCCATGTACAATTCTAATCCGATTCCAACTTGAAATTCAGAAAAAAATGCTAATTTACGCAAGGGAGGGATTGGAAAATCTTTTTTCACAACCGACGATTCTCTTGATTTAGGATAACTTGGCACAGGGCTGCACCTCTCATGTTCATTTGCACCGAGTGAACCATAGTGTAGTGTACCATAAGTAAAATAATAACTGATCTGAATAAAGTTTGTCGCCATTCGCCACACGACATATTATTCTCCCCCAAAATTGGTAGTAAATCCAATCCAAATACTAATCCGTTCAGAAAAAAACTCTAATCCTAATCCAATCCAAATCCGACAAAATGTCACAAATCCTGTTTTTTCAAATCCTAATCCTAATCCATGCTCATCTCTGTGGCGTAGCCAGGGGGGAGTTTTAGTGGTCGAAACCCTTCGCGTTTCAAACTTGTTCTGATGTTCGTGTGGAAAGCAGATTCGATTCAAACAAAATAAAAATAAAGAAGTTGTTTCGGAATTGAATCTACTTAGTTGTGTTTTAGTAATTTAGTTGCGCATTTTTAAGGGTCATTATGGTTGCAGTTATATTCTAGTCGCGAGTTTTGAAAATCTACTAGTTGTAGAAGTATGTGTGATGGAATAACGATTTCTGCAGCGACATGGTGGAGCGATGTAATGCTGTCGGCGTACACATCTACCCCGATATCGTCATCAACCATATGTGCGGTGCAGGCGGTTCGGGTAAGTCATTCTATGACGCCTTATTTGCGAAATGGTGCCTCATCGCCTAATTTGATAACGGCTATTTTACGACTGATAGTCAGGAATGATCGAACTACTCCGCGTCACATTTATGACCTTATACAATGTTGACTAAATATATTTTATTGCAACTCTTCGTACAGTGCAGGGATACTCGAATATTTTTAGCGAAGGTTCAAAAGTACTTTTTCGACCTTCTACTTCCGGCCCTCCTGGCATCCCTTTGAAATGTATATTTCTACTTATAAATAGTAGAAGCTTACGGTGTTACTTTTAATATTTCAGCAGCAATACCAAATGCTTTTGGCTCTCCTGTACGCTACATGCTGAAGTGATTGATTTATTTTCACTCTCGTACGTTTACTCCAGGCACTGGAACTGGCGGTACTTACTTCGATGCCGATTCGCTGGACTTTCCGGGAGTTCCCTACGGCTACACAGACTTCAACACGGAATGCACGGGCGGTATCAATTACGCAGATCCGTGGTCGGTAAGGAATTGCTGGCTTGTTGGACTGACTGATCTCAACCAAGGAAAGGATTACGTGCGAGGTGAGAACTTGGCCTACGATATCCGAACGGAATTGACGGAAATATTCACTTGCAGGAAAGATGATCGACTTCATGAACGACATGATCAACATCGGTGTCGCCGGATTCCGAGTCGACGCTTGCAAGCACATGTATCCGGGAGATTTGGGAGCCATTTTCGGAGGCCTGAGTAATCTTAGAAGCGACGTCTTTGGCTCTGGGGCAAGAGCATACATATTCCAAGAAGTCATCGACCAAGGAGGTATTTTTAGAGCGTAGCTAGTCAGTTTCCAACCTTCCAGTGGCTTTTTGACCGTAACCATAGCTTCTGTTGTACTTTGAGAGTCTAGAACGACAGAATATATAGCAAAACGTCGATCTATACAGCGACAATCTGTTATTCTATGCAATAATATTCAAGCTTTTAACAGATCGTCTGACTCACCGTTTTATTTATACGTAGGGTACATAGCATAGTAGTACAGCGCCATAGCTTAGGAAAGATGCATTGCTATATACGGCACCCTATAAATTATTAGATCATTTATATCATATGTATAACTCGCCTCACTCAACTCCTTCCTCATCAATTCCAGGCGAACCAATCACTGCTGGCGAGTACACCGGGATCGGTGCTGTGACTGAGTTCAAATACGGCCTCAACCTGGGTAACAACGCTCACTCTTTGCAGGTAGGAGGGCCAAAGATGCTTCAATACTGTACTCCATCGACTGACTCAGTCTGATATACTCAAACTCCTTCGTCGTTTTTTCAACTCCACTGAATATCCTCGATGGGCGACCAAAGTAGACAGCGCTACTACCCCCGTAGAAGTAACACATCACAATTAGGTAACCGTAGAAGTAACACATCACAATTATGTAAAAGTATTCGAGTACCACAAAAAAGTAGAAGTGCTTCATTACTGACCAAGTCTTATCCTTCTGGGAAATCTCGCTTTTCCGCTTTCTCAAACGAAGTCACTCCTCGCTTTGCAGTTAGGGCTGCATTTAAAACAAAAATCAATTTAAAATAAACATGTATTAAACAAGGCCCTTGTTTAAAACATGTTTTTTACTGTTTATTTTTTATGCCATGACGTCACGAATATTCAATTCAGACGTCATATTGGGTTGACAATGACAATTGAAAATATAGGGAAAATATAGCTTCTTTGACAAAATATCTGTACTATTGCTGTTGAACCGACTATTTTGAGGGTTCTAACCTTCCCATATCGATATACGTCGAATATATCGGGTGGTAATTGTCCGTAGGCTCATACAACATGTATTTTGGAAAGTATTCACACAATTATGGCATAATTTTACAATTTAAAAAAACACAATTTTATTTAAAAAAAAACACAATTTTTTAAAGGCCATTGTTTTAAAACATCTTTTGCTTTAAATGCAACCCTATTTGCAGTACTTGTCAAACTTCGGAGAAGCTTGGGGCATGCTCGCAGGAACCAGCGCTTTGGTCTTCATCAACAACCACGACAACCAGAGAGGACACGGCGGCGGAGGAAGCATCGTAACGTTCCAAGAGCCTGAAGGTATATTCAATTATCATTTGTACCGCGGGGCTCAAACTGGAACAGTGGTTCCCGACCTGTGGGAATTACATAGCATATTATACTCCGTTGGTATGCCTCCTTTTGAAATGCAGATTGTATCTCCAATATTTCTTATCTCATTTGCAATTCTGCAATTTCTGTTATCGGTGCCTCAATTAGCGAGTCTGGAGCGCTATCACTCTTGCACTCTCGCTGCGACACTGATCGCTTGCTCTTGAGCAGTGGCGTCGTTATTTCAGACGGCATTATTATGTCGCATATTGCCAAGCTCCGTGACGATGCAAAATTCGAGTGTGATTTCGAAGGGTTCCAGGGCCATGAGCGAAAAAAATTTGTAATCAGTACCGGGGCACAATTCGATTGTTTCTAGTTATAAGAAATTCGCGCTCGAAAAGCCATTCTAAATGGTGTCGTAAATTGCCTTTGGTCAAATGGAGAAAATGACGTAACCCAAACGCAGTGAGCCGTTCGATTTCGTTGTGTTCACACCATTGTAGGACCATAGTGTCCTATATGGTGTCGACACAAGCAAATCTCACGGTTCAATGAAATTGTATCACGTCATACTTTACATTTAATCCAAGCCAAATTGACGGTGATTTTTGACCGGCTTACCGAGCATTGAATTTGATGAATCGGGTATCAATCGAAAGCTGACGCTGTACTGCTTGCGAAAATATAAATTTTATTCCACTCATGGTCCTGGAACCCCCACAATCAGCCCCAAATTATTCATTGTTGAGTAGATTAGCAGTGTGACGCAACAATGCTGCCTGGCGAAACGAGAGTAGCTCAAGAGTGGGGTTGTGGCCGAGTGGCGAGAGTGGGATCAGCTGACGTCGCGGCAATAACAATGCGCAACCGCGCTACAGAGAAACACTGCGCTGTTGATACTTTTTCTATGCGCTTCGGTACAAACGAGCACACACCAGCCTTTCCTCGACTTGTAAGGGTAGAACTTGGTCCACAGAATGTATTTGGTCCAGGGGCGGGCAACTTCTCCAGTCGGCGGGCCGGATATGGGAAAATTAAGTACTTGGCGGGCCGGATTGCTGAATCGATACGATATTGACCCATTTATCCACCTATACCAGGAATAAATCGCATTCAATGAATGTATTTTACCGACAGCAATGTTACTTCAGAACCATTTCACGCCGATAATGACGAAGACAATGTTGATTTGAGAACAGAATTGTCATACAGGTGCCGTCATGTCTGCATCTCTCTGATCAACCAACACACGGTGCAATCCTTAATTAAGATTTCAAGGCGTTCGATAGGCCCGGTACCCCAAATTTACCAAGCTATCAATTCATTGAGGTTGAGTGGGTGACGCGATAGCGTCGTTGTTCACCTGTGTGACATATTTAATCTCGATTCGTCCTCTCCGAAATTTCAAAAGTGTCCCGCGAGGCCGCGAGCCGTTTTGAGTCGGCAACCCCCGACATATAAGCGGTGCCTTACAAATAAATGTAAAGGAACATTGCAGTCGACGAACAGTACGATTACCAATAACGACATTAGGGTTGAGTACATCGTAAATGCTGATGATGCAAGTCTTCTCGCTACGACGAACTTACGCGTAAGCTCCACTCTCGAACGCTACATACAGTCACTAAAATCTAACGTAGTAAGCAAGTAGTGCGGAATCTCGGCAGACTGGGGCCGCGGGCCACATTATCATGTAAGACGGAATACTGTCTGCGGGCCGGATAAAATCCCTTCGCGGGCCGGATCCGGCCGGCGGGCCGTATGTTGCCCGCCCCTGATTTGGTCCCTACCAATTTTCGCGCAATTTCCTCTAGCTGATAGAGATATGTAGGCTACGTCTAAGTAGTCTACATTGGATATGTCAGATTATTATGTTATCGATTGCCTTAGCCCGCTTATTGTTGCGTAGGGCTCCAGAGATGCGTGGCGCTGTTGATAATTTCTATGGGCGCTTCGCTAAAAGCGAACACACAATACCAGCCTTTCCTTGATTTGTAAGGGTAGAACTGGGTCCACAGAATGTATTTGGGACCTACGAATTTTTCTTCAATATCCTTCAAGTTATAGAGATCCTTCGGTCTAGGTATAGCTATATACATTAAGTATTGTATTAGCCCGCTTGTAGTGTCGGTCCCCAGAGGCAGGTTGTGCTGTTGATGGCGGGTGTCGATACTTCCTACAGTCGCACACCTTACGAGCCTTTCGTTTATCTTTAGGGATAGTGGTGCACAGAATGCATTAGGGCCTTTAATGTTTATAGCTGCATAGACGGAAAGATATATAAGTTGCAGAAGAATGCAACCTGCCTTTGGGGACCGACACTACAAGCGGACTGATAAAATATTTAGTGTATATAGCTATACCTAGATGGAAGGATCTCTATAAGTTGAAGGATATTGAAGGAAAATTCGTAGGTCCCAAATACATTCTGTGGACTGAGTTCTACCCTTACAAATCAAGGAAAGACTGGTAATGTGTGCTCGCTTTTAGCGAAGCGCCCATAGAAATTATCAACAGCGCTACGCATGTCTGGAGCCCTACGCAACAAGCGGGCTAAGGCAAACGATATCATAATAATCTGACATATCCAATGTAAACTACTTAGACGCAGCCTACATATCTCTATCAGCTGAAGGATATTGCGCGAAAATTGGTAGGGACCAAATACATTCTGTGGACCCTCTTCTACCCTTACAAGGCAAGGAAAGGCTGGTATTGTGTGTTCGCTTTTAGCGACGCGCATAGAAAAAGTATCAACAGCGCAGCGTTTCTCTGTGGCGCGGTTGCACATTGTTATTGTCGCGACGTCAGCTGATCCCATTCTCGCCGCTCGGCCACATCCTTGCTCTTGAGCTACTCTCGTTTCGCCAAACAGCATTGTTCCGTCACACTGCCAATCTACTCAACGATGAATAATTTGGGGCTGACTGTGGGGGTTCCGGGGCCATGAGTGGAATAAAATTTATATTTTCGCAAGCAGTACAGCGTCAGCTTTCGATTGATACCCGATTCATCAAATTTAATGCTCGGCAATCCGTCCTCCAAGTCTGAAATATCGGCATTGTTCAGAACAATCGGGTAACCGCAACACAATGGCCATAACAATGACCCGTTGCGACTCTCCGATTGTTCGAACAATGCCGATATTTCAGACTTGGAGGACGAACTCTAGGTGGATCAGTGCCTGATCATTATTTTAATTTATATTTTCGGAATCGGTGCATCAGTAGCTTTCGATCAAGACCAGATTCAATAATTTCTGCGCTCGGGAAGATAGCTTTTGGATTGCCAGAAATCCTACAGTCGCTTACGCAAAACAATTCCCCACTCCAGCCTCGGCGAAGCGGAACGAAGCTGCAAAATCGGTCGTTGCCGTTCCATGTTTAATTTCTATAGTAGGACACTATGCTCCATGCTAATACCAACCTGTTCGTACAAATTGAATATCTCAGACAGTAGTCCGCTGAACGACAATCCTCCTATAGTCACGAGATATATATATTTGAGAAAGTACAGGCTTCTTGCATGTTGAAAGATATGTGATAAAACTTATGTTCCCAGAACTCAAGATCTTGACGGCTTTCATGTTGGCGTGGCCGTACGGAGTCCCGAGAGTCATGTCGAGTTACTACTTCAGGTGAGATGTTTATGCAATTTTATACCATGTTAACAAATCACCTTACCATTTTAACTATTCACCAAAATTCTCCACGGCTTAATGGCTACAAATTATACAAAAACATGTGTGATTTAACCATTTGCTTCTTACAGCAACTCGGAAGAGGGGCCCCCAGCTAACCAACGTAGCATCAACGAAGACGGTTCGTGCGGTAACGGCTGGGTTTGCGAGCACAGATGGAGACAGATCAAAAACATGTTCGCATTTTCAACGGCCGTAGTTGGTGAGAGAGCTTTTTCATCGCGACAAATTTAGGGAGTTTATGACCTCGAGACCAAATCGGACAGCGCCCTCGTTCCGTGAAACGGATTACCAGAGATAGTCAATAACGAAGTACCTGTACCTTTTCGGAGACTTTGCCTACTTGTAATACTAAGATGCCTATAACTAATATTAAGTGTTACATTTCAGACGACTTCTACAGTTTTTTATACAATATAACTTATTCCACTTTACATTCGGAATTTTCAGATGTAGAGAGTAGCTTTGGGATAAGTTTACATCAATTGTAGGAGTGCTATTGTTATAAAATCGACTCATATTGCCCCTTATATCACGGTAACTGGTATTCATTTGGTGATAGTAGCGCAGGCTTGTCTTGCAAAAGTAGTCATTTTGATTACCTGCCAAAAGTATACGAACCCGCGACCAAATCTAATTTTTTAAACTATATAGGACTACTTAGTAGTTTTCAGGCCTTTTTATGTGCAGTACCTTTTACACGTGTTAGAAATCGCAGCTGGTATTTGAAATTGAGCAGAAAGTTACAACGTTACGTAGGGTCACCGTATTTTGACATCCGAAAAAAGAAGACTTTTCAAAAATTCTGAAAGCTGTAGTAACGGAAAAGAAAACTGGTGATTTTGAAAACATTTCTACCAATAGTACGTTGACTAAAAAATAGTAAAAGGTCATATTTTCATTTCTGCTCCCGAGTACCCGTCGCGCCGTATTTTTCGTTGATTTTCTTGCCAACTCTATCGTTCGCTGAGTCACAGTCGACTTTTTGATCGCATTTTAATTTTTTTAATTTTAATTTTAAAGAGGACCCTAACGTTACATCTACTTCTGATTAAGTAACAAGGCTGTATATTTGACCACTTTTGTTCATTGCAATATTAACCATATCCAATCCATCCTGTCCAAATCCATCAATATTGTATCGCGTCCATATCCAAGTCCAAATGGCTGAAATGTGGCCAAAAGTGGCACGAAAATTGGCAGTTGGGAGATATTTCACGTCCAGGTCCAAATCCGTCTTTAAAGTGATCTTATATCCGTATTCGATGCGGATCCGGTCAAAATCATGAACTCCGATTTTTCAAATCAAATTCGAATTCCATGCTCATATCCGCTTTACACTCTATAGGTACTGGGGTCGACAACTGGTGGACCAACGACAACAACCAGATCGCGTTTTCTCGCGGATCGAAAGGATTTTTCGCCGCTAACAACGCCGGATACGGCATGAGCGAATACTTGTACACCGGACTGCCGGACGGATCTTACTGCAACGTAATCCTCGGAGATTTCTACGACGGCAAATGCGCGGGTGCGTGCTGATTCACTCTCTTGGTTCGCGCTCTCTCCGACGCGCAGAATCGGACAGCTGGATTCTTTTCAGCCTTTCAAAATTATGTATTAGAATTAGAATGATAGCTACACAGTTTTTTTACGAATAGGTTTAGAAGTAGAATTACTGAATTGGGAATTGGGAATTCAATTGGTCATTGCCTTAAATTCTGAATTAGAAAAAATATAATAAAAGTCACGTTCAGTTCATATCATATCAGAGTTAATTCCCATAAGCACGGGAATGGCAAATATCTGTACGCCAAGCTTGGCTCCTTTTACACTATACAGTTCTTCTGTAGCATTTTCAGGAAAAATTCTGTTAGAATTAAAATTATTGCTAAGAGAACATTTCAAAAATCAGATTATAATTATTGATTACCGGCATTTAGGTCTGACTAGACAACCAGAATTTTATAGTTGTCCCGGTCTGATAGTTGTGATATTCCACCAGGTGAATGTGTCACCGTATCCGGAGGAACCGCGCAGGTCAACGTCGACGGAAGCGGAGAAAACCGAGTTTTCGCGATCTACACAGACGCTATGACGACAGAGTGCAACGTTGGCGGTGGAATCAACGGTGGAGGTAGGGCCGATGTCTTGATGGCATTTAAGAAGACAGGTGGTTAGTAGCAATAATGTACTCTCTGAGTACTCAAGCAGATTTTGCTGACTTTTTCCACTGAAGTGGTTGACTTTTTGACTACTTCATCTTCTATATCATCTATTGTTAGAATTTCTTTTAAATAACTTTGTATCGCTACGACGGACTATATTGCTCCTTTATCCCTGTAACAGAATTTATTTTCGGAAATATGCGACCCATCGTCCCAATCTACCTTTTTGAAGCTACGTCATTGAGTGCTTACTTTGCGGGTGTTTCGTTTTCTACTCCCACTGAGAGGAGTTTTTAAATGTCATCAAAAATCTATACTTGCACGTGAGTATCAACAGCTAGTACTTTCACATCCTCTGTTTGAGCAACATATTGGATGACTTGATATCTGCAACGATTGCCCGACATTTAAGCATGCGACACTATGAAAAGAGACATTTAAGCATGCGACACCTTCGGATGGGACTTTGTAAACCCAAAACTAACCCTATCCCCAAGCCATATAACTCAGAAATCAACCCTTATAGATATCCTAGTCTGGGACCTAATCCTAACCTAACCCGGTATCCAACAGTAGCTCAAGCTAATCTGAATCGTAACACACATTGTCTATAGTGTCGCATGACGAGCTCCCACGTGGTGAAATGCAACATGCAATTATGTCGCATACTGCTATGTACATATTGTACACTGACTCTCTGCCACAGGTAGCGGTGGCGGCAACACGGGCGGCAGCACGGGCGGCGGTGGCAATGTCGAGACCACATGCACG
This sequence comes from Botryllus schlosseri, assembly GCF_051294905.1. Lineage (NCBI taxonomy): Eukaryota > Metazoa > Chordata > Ascidiacea > Stolidobranchia > Styelidae > Botryllus > Botryllus schlosseri. Next base: position 1,193,074 of record NC_137240.1, read on the forward strand.
GATTGCACTTGCCCCGATTACGAGAAGGTCGACTGCGGCGAGTTGGCGTCCACGGAAGCCACATGCACAGCATCTGGGTGTCTCTGGTGTCCACTACAGGATGGCAGCACGGCCCCGTGGTGCTTCCACAAAGCTTCCGAGTCCGGTGGAGGGTCTGATGGTGGATCGAATGGTGGATCCAATGGTGGATCTAATGGCGGCGGAGGTATGAATAAAAAAGGACGCTGCGGTATAAACGCGATGTGGTTTCTAATTAAATTTGAAATCGTAAAGAGCAATTTTTGAGCAGGCAAATACGATATCAGAACCGTATTTGAAATGAATATATGATAGAATATGTTCTCAAATTAAAGTGTGATGGCCTTCAACTCTAGCAGTGACGAAGTAAAGCTGTTTTAAGCTCTAATAACCTGTGTATAGGTTCCAGCGGGTCTTGCAACGATTGCACTTGCATGGAGCGAGTCGACTGCGGTGAATTGGCTAGCAATGCTACCTCGTGCGCGGCTTCTGGCTGTCTCTGGTGCCCGCTGGAGGACGGTAGCACACAGCCTTGGTGCTTTCACCCGACTGGTGATGTCGCTACGACACAACCGAGTGGTACAACTCAACCTAACGCTGCCACGACTACTACGACTGCTTCAGGTGGGTACATTCAAATATACGCATAATTGTACGTGATCAGCCTTAATTAGGCCTGCTACATGTCCTTAGGAGGATTTATCCTAGTTTCTCGGGAAAGGCGAATGGTCCCCCGAGAACGCTAAAAAATGCCCAAATGTCCTCGTTTTCGCATTTCGAGGTTGTTGCTAATATGCTTTCAACAAGGCGTTTAATTTATTTCCGAAAAATGACTGCAGCCATGATAAAGGCTGAATTGCTGGTTAAGAAAAGGTCTCTGACGAATTGCCTTACCAGCGCTACCTTCGCGGTTGTTATTGCAAACATTGTAACATCTGGGCCTTTTTACATACCAGGATCTGTTGAGATTTTCTGGCGGATTTCGAACTCAACAGATCTATTAGCTGGATCAGTTTCGAGCATCTTGACGGTTGTGTATAATTTCAATGATATTTAATGTGAACAATTTAACGAGCTCGGTAGAATGACCATTCCTTGTTAGCAGAAGGTAAGGTAACCACAACGTATTCATGGGCTGTATGCGAAAAATAAATTTACTTTGGTGTTTTTGCGTCTGTTTTTGTAGCTTTTGCCTTGCTTTGTTTTGTTTGTTTTTTGTAAATTTTGCCTGCAAATAACGAGGAAATAAACATCATCAAAGTCAAACGTAATAATTCTACTTTACGCTTTAATTGCCGGCCCAATATATCTTCTTTTTGGGTGCTGAAAATATGGTAGGATATCTTAATACAGCCAAATACTCCAATCTCTCACGACCTCGCAACATGGCACTGCTGAAGGGCTGGGCTCTACTCCATCAGTCACGGGGTTAAGTTATTCTCAGCTCCATTCAACTTCTCAGGTTCTAGCGGGTCTTGCAACGATTGCACTTGCATGGCCGGCCGTGTAGACTGTGGGGAGCTGGCTAGCAACGCAACCACTTGCGCGGCTTCTGGCTGTCTCTGGTGTCCATTAGAAGACTATAGCACGGAACCATGGTGCTTTTATCCCACTGGTAACGTGGCGACGACACAACCGAGCGCCACAAATTCACCCGGTACTACTACTACATCTGGGGTTACTCAACCAAACTCTGCCACGACCACAACCGCCGCTGCTAGTGGGGGCTGTAACGACTGTACCTGCATGGACCGCGTGGACTGTGGGGAGCTCGCTAGCAACGCCACAACTTGCGCGGCTTCCGGCTGTCTCTGGTGCCCATTAGAGGATTATAGCACGCAGCCTTGGTGTTTTCATCCCACTGGGGGCGTAGCGACGACGCAACCAAGCGCCACAACTGAACCCGATTCTGCTACTGGCCAAACTCAACCCGCCACGACCACTTCGACCGCTTCAGGCAAGCACACGTCCCCCCTCATATGTGATTTTCTACCTAGGTAGTCAGGGTCGAAGTAGGCTACTACTTTTTCTGAGTACCCAATCAGACTTTCCCAACTTGCAATATATACTCAAGCGATTATTACTTTAGAATAATTATACTTTTATAATTGAAAACAGTTGTTAGGCAAAACTATTTGCTTGAGTACTTTGTAAGCCTTCATTATCATCTCCTGTTTGAAGTAGTTTTGGAAATGTCTTATAAATCGCAACTACTAGTTGTAATGGAGTAGCAATCAGGGCTGTAAACAAGTAACACGATTCCGAGTCACAAGTCAATATAAATGTTATAGTTTTGATTCGAGTCAAGTCGAGTGATTTCGAATTCACTACCGAGTCAAATCCGAGTCCAATTCTAGATTCAGAGTGCTGAATCCGAGTCTTAGTGTTGAGACTGGAGCCCCTGTTCAAGTTCAGTTCAGTTTCGAGTTCAAGTCATATGTTCAACCCAATTTTTACAGCTCTATGTGATATCGAATGCGGCGGTTATATAATATACTGATTAGTCTCAATCTTAACGGTCTATAGCCCTAAGCTTTCAAGTACCAGTACTGATAGACGAAATACCATCAGTGGCGTGGAAACTTTACAATACTTCCAAGTCTCGAGTCATATGACTCGGTCGACTCATGAGCAATGACTCGATTACACATATTGACTCAAGTCGAGTCGACTCGATTTCTGTATTGAAAATTACTCGAGTCAAATCGAGTCAACAAATGATCACGACCCGAGTCGAGGCATGACTCCGGTTCTTACAACGTTTGTACAAATATACGGCGTTATCTCTACTGGATTACCGAAACTTACTCCTGTGACCAGTGCCTATCTGATTTTCATACGGTGTACTGTTTGGTTCCGTTCAGACGAGTCCTGTACAGACTGTAATTGTCCCTCCCACAAAAAGACCGACTGCGGCTTCATGGGAATCGACGCGAACGGTTGCAACATCAAGGGCTGCATTTGGTGCGAGAGCTCTGTGAATGGGGAGCCTTGGTGCTTCTATCCGGATAGTGACGGAGACGGAACCGGAGACAGTGGAACGAGACAATGCTACGTTGACGTGAGTCGTCTTGATTGTTTCAAAACAGAAATGGACAACTAGAAAATATTAAGCTTTTCCTAGTTAGGTCAGAATTAGGATTTTAGCTACACAGCTTTTCCCAAATCACACTACAATTTTAAATTACCGAATTCGCGAGACTTGGATATTGATTGGTATTCATGATTGAATAGAAATGAAACAAAATCCAAGTTCAGTTCAAATCAAATTAGAGTTCATTCTCAAGAAAACCATAAATCAGAATAGTATTAAAAAAATTCACAAATGCGATTGGAATCAGGTTACCGGCACTTCGATCTAATTTTTCCAATTAAATAACTAGAATTATTTAGTTGTCCAAGTCTGTCTCGAACACTCTGGAAAGTAACTTACTTCACTTTTTCAATTTCTTAGGACGCGGATAAGACCGATTGCGGCTACATGGGAATCGACCAATATGAATGTGAAATGGATGGCTGTTGTTGGGCAGCATCTAACGCAAACGGAGTGCCTTGGTGCTATCATCAAGTACAAGGATGAACTGAATTTAATCGTGTATTCTATATTTGGGATATAATTTTATAAAATCTTGTGACTGCCATGGGATTTTGCAATGCAAAGGATGAATTGCGTTTCATGGTGTGCCCTACATCTCGAATATAATTTTGTAGACCTTTTTGATTAAAGTGGGATTTTGGAATCAATTTGTGAAATACAGAGGCTTCGCTAAATAGGTATCGCTGTTGTGGTTTGGATATTGTCAATTGATCCGAATAGTAAGGCCTGTGAGATGAAAAGCGAAGCCACAGCGAAAGTTTTATTCTCACTGAATATTCGCTGTAGCTCGAAGAAGTTCGATTCGAAGAAGTTCTTCGAGACATAGCAGCTAATCGTGATGTGGACATAGCCGTACTGGGCAATGCCATGATTGGATTCATGGCCATAATCCCGCGTGCTTATTTATCATTTTATCAACTATTGAAGAAGTTGAACCGCTCTGAATATGCTTGCCTGCGTGCCTCATCTTCAATATTGTGCAGCTATTTTCCACATTCCCAGAAAGACGCTCGGGACACCTGAGACTATGTGGCGACACAGTAGTGTGCCGCGGCATGCAGTTTGGGAATCACTGCCATAATAGGTAGTACTGAATTCCGAATATTTTGTTCCGTGTTAGATAGTAGAAGTTGTCCGGATGAAGAAATCCTTGCGAAAGTGAGATGTCATCTATATTGTGGCTTGTGTAGCAGTAAACACACAGTACCGGGTATATTTTTCAGTGCTGCATTTAAAGGAGGTTTTTCAGAATCAGTTATAAACATAGCAACGATATCCCTTTAAAAACGTCAACATTTTGATTACATGAAATAAAAGAAATGCATTAAATGACCGACTATATGTAGACATTTGATTGCGAATTGCAGCCCGTAGCATAATCAGTCGATTCAGTCCAGTAATGCGTTGCATCGGCGTACGCCAGTCGCAATCTAGTCGCTCTTCGGTTTTAACGATGTCAGCGCGACGGTCCACAGGAAGCCGCAAAAGTTGCCAAAGAGCACCCTCATCTGAACCCCAATTTATTACGACTGTATCACTCTCAACTCGTAAATATTGAGATAACTTGTTTGATTATTGGCAAACGTACGTACACGGCTGTAGGATAGGGTTGTTAAGATATAACTTATGTTTTCCGGATTCCGGGGATTCACTGATTATATTGTTAGGTTGCCTAAAAAACGCTGCACACCAAATTTGTCTTGATTCCCACTAGTCAAAGTCGAAAAAGATCCAATTGAAATTTTCGAATTTATTATAAAAAATAATTCAAATTTTACTGTCAACCCCATAAAATTGTTAAGTTGCCTAAAAGAGCTACGCATACCAATTTTTGCTCAATTCCAACTCGTAGAAGCGAAGTTGTTGCAGTTGAAAGTTTTAAATTTGCAAAAATAGCATTGACGATGAGAAAATCCTGAATTATTAATGAAAAACTAAAATAACTTCCGATTCTACGGGTTGGAATTGCGTCGAATTTGTTTAGCATCATTTTTGTAGACAACTCGACAATTTCATGAGGTTTACAGTAAAATTTGGAAAAATAATTTTCACTTTTTTATAATAAATTTCAATAGTCTCTGCGGCGGCTTCTACTGGTAGGAATTGAGCCAAATTTGGTGAGCAGCGTTTTTTTAGGCAACCCAACAATTTAATCTGTGAATCCCCGGGATCCGGAAGAAACGTTATTTTTGAACAACCGTACTGTAGGATGATCTCACCTGAGGCGGTATGAAGTTCAGATTGATTATTTGAGCAACAGTATAGTACTTCCAATTCATTGTGAGAGTGAGCCAGTAGACCGCTTTCAGCCTCGTAATTACCGCGTCTGACGTTCCTTGCTGAAAATGTTACTTCGTATCAGAGTCGGGAAATCGAATACCTCTCATGTCATAAATATAGTAAGAGCGAATTGCTAAGTTCAAATATGTATGTGTCTTTCATACGATGGTTGAGGAAATAATAACAACTACAATCATGACCAATTGACATGCACTATGTGAAATGCTACGGGTTGATTACTATTTGAAAATCTGGTCTGTATGTGAACACTAGGGCTTTTGAAAAATGACTTTTTTTCTCAAATCGTACTGGCTACTTGATAAAATCGTTAGGTTACTTAATTTAAGCCTACACACCAAATTTGGTTCAATTCCGAACAGTGGAATCGGAGTTATTGCCGTCGAAAAATTTGGATTCGAATAAACTAGTATTTACGGTGGGCACCACTATAATAAGTAATTAAAGAATTGGTCACCGCAAATACTATTTTCTTCATAATCCAAATTTTTCGACGGTAATAACTCCGCTGCCACAGGTTGAAATTGAACCAAATTTGGTGAACATCGTTTTTATAGACAACCTAACACTTTCATTGGGTGAACAGAAAATTTTCAAATTTTTTGTTATTTATTTTTATGTAATAAATAGAAACTTTCTTCCCCTGCAGCAATGCGGCTACTGGTAGGAATTGAAGGCTTCAATAGTGGAAAGATAGGGTCCAAAACTAGAATTCCAGCCTGTCAATAGCTTCTTGTTGAGATAGGTGCATAATACCGGAACTCGACTAATCACTACTAATCGCTACTACTAATCATACATTGAAATACATACATTAAAGACACCTGCGTTAACAGGTCCGCTGAAATATTTGATCGAGACCACGAAAACGGGGTTTGTGAATTCTGAACCAGGTGCTGTTATTGTGTACCGTATTTAGAGTGTAGTCACGATGGTTAGGGTGAGGGTTAGGGTTAAAATCCTAACGACCTCAAACTGACCTCCATTGCCGCCATTACCGAATGGAACACGAGACTGTAGAAGGGGGTCAAAATGAGCCTCTCTATCAGCAGCCGTTTAATGACGGCGTCGCCACTTTTGCCGGGCACGGCTCTCGCCAGAAAATTGTAGAAGTAATGCAGCAACGGGCCGCTGAAGAAAAATCCGAACGATGCGAACCTGTAGCGAAATCAGAACATTGTCATTACAAATCAATTTTTTGGTTTTGGTTTCGTCTGAAAGCTGGGAATTATTTACCACTCAGATTCCCAGTATGCGGTGTTTTATCAGGTACGATACGATTCGGTACAATATAATTTCAGAGGAGGTCAAAATAGTCATTGTCGGTACGCAAATTGGAGGAGAAATAATGTCGGAAATGCCTATATACTCAATCACAAGTAGAAGCAGCGATTTCGAAGTAAGTAATAAGCATGCTAGGCCTATCGTTTTGCCAAAAAATCTGCAGAGTTTTAATTAATTCTTTTCTTTCGCGGACAGGTCTTTCAAAACATAAATGTTCACGTTCAGCATTGAAAATTGATCCTAGCTCATACACTATGAATCACTAAAGTGTGCCCGGTGAACCGAAAACACACATGTTTCGATTAAAGAGATTAACTTAATTAATACACCATTTTTTTAATCAATTGCAGATGAAAAAGTACCGGTCCAGACCACCTGTTGGCGATTTTGCCAACCACTGCCATAGCGCGTTACAAGGAGCTGATGAAGGCAACTTCTACTTTGAACAAACTATAAACAACATTTGCGTATATTTGATATTTGAAGAAGTTTTTTTACCTCAATGCCGGAGTAAGTGCTATTTCGTTCGTCAGCCCTCTGTGCTTATCGATAGCTTGTCCCGTAACATTGGCTAGAAAGGCAACGATTCCACTGAAATGGTAAGTATATACTGTATGAATGTCGTAATTCAACTATGAAGGAATAGAATACGCAAATTATTCACTAGTCAAAGTCACCAATACGAGTCGGCGAGAGATGTCATTCACTCCATTTTGCGAACGAATCAATTTTCTATATGTATGGTATCTTAAGCTCCACTTCCGAACGATATGATACGATCAATAGCGGGTCCGCATGTGCTGTCAACTAGCAAGTTGGAGATCTCATGCACGCAAATACGCGACGTAATTAATTCACCAATACGCGCGCCGGGCAATCAATTTCAATCAATCCATTCCACGAACAAATGAATACACAATACACATCCACGGCGATGGCGCAATATTTTCACAAATGAAATTTTCAAGAAATATTTTCGTAAAAGTCTGTTCAGTCATGACACCTATTTTAGATGAGTCATACCTTCCTCATCTTTTGATATCTCGAGCCTGCAATACATCTTCTAATCGGTATGTTTGAGTATTAGCGCAAATCAATTACACCCATTAAAGCCTGTTCGCAGCAAGTTATGTATATTTGAATTAGCTCGCATGTAGTCAATCTTGAGCCAGTATGACATCAAATCACAGAAGACGAGATAGTTGAGGCCAGCGCGCCCGCACATCATATTAGTACACATCAGGAAACGTCAATCAATCCATTTCGCATGCAAACGAATAACATTCTCTGCTGGAGATGGCGGGCCGGTGAACACAAACGATTCTAGCCAAACTGTTAATACTAATTGCAGATTTGCAAATGAGCCAAGGAATATTTGAGAGGAATCGGCATTTCTAAAACCGGACTTCGAGTTTGAAATGGAAGGGGTTTACACCCCTCAAACCCACATCTGGCTACGCCGCTGCTACACCTCCCGATGAGTGGGTGCATGAATCCGCATTCAGGTAGGCCTATATTTAACGACAATGTCTGTTTTAAACCGGCTTCACTCAATGCTTGTTCTCGTACTTATCATTTCCTTTCACAGGAAGGCAAGGCTACCAATTTCATAAAGCTATTTCACGGTTAACCACAAACTACCATCGCGGTGCTGATACCATCACGGTACCTTGTCATAGATTTGGTGAAAATTGGCCGCTTTTCCAGAGCCCGCATGTATCTTCTCTGCAATTCTGCGGCCATACTTTTGTCCGATCTTCTCCCATCGTCCATTTTTTATACGCGCAGAGACGAGTAAAGTGTAATTTCGAAGGCCTGCACCTATGCAACAACGCCGTATATAAGTAAGACCTTACCAATCTAACTGAACACAACAATTTCATTATAGCTGACTGCTGTTTGGGATCAATGCTCAATTGCTCATTCAGCTCAGAGATTATAGTTACATGAATTTCCTCGAGTCGGCTGCGACAAAGCGTCTTAATCTAAATACCAGCGGTGACATGATACTTCTCGGTCAGCAAATACATTGCAGCATTAAACTTGTGGAGCATTTGTTTGCACTTTAGGTAGGCAAACGTTGCTTGGAACATATTGAGCGTCTGATCATGATTGCCCACTAGGGGAAGGCTCTGAGGTACCGAAATAGTGCCAAATGATCGTTACTATTTCAATATCCCCACATAGAAATGGGAAGGAGCTACAACGGTCCGACTTACCTTATAAATTAGGCCACAGAAAAAGGTCGACGTTGTAAAAGCGCATTGCTGCATTTGTAACGGCCCGGTATTCGGATTGGAAATGCCTGTTGTATTTTGAATCAACCAATTAATATTGGTGTTAAAATTGGCATAGATAGCTCGTTATTGATAGTTAGATTTATATAAATTGTACATCATGATAGATCACTTACCTACCGTAGGGTAGGAATCTAAAATATCATTGTTATAGTCAGTGGTCGGTGTGTTGGCTCTGGTGATCCAGCAGATACCGTGTAACGTAACACCTTAGCAATCGTATGCTTGAAACTTCGTGCTTTTTGACCAGTGTTGTGACTGGTGGATGAGACTTCAGTCTGCCTTGATAATAAGAAGCAAGTGGCAATGGATTTTCAGCATAGAGCAGGGGGAAAAACGGGTGGAGGAGGCGTTGCCTCTTTCTCGGAAGCCAACAGAGACCGACGTGAAAGATTGAGGCAGTTGGCGTTGGAAACTATTGATCTCAATAAAGTAAGCTTTTTGTCGACATTGCAAATGAGACACAGTCCATACCGTAGTTTACATACTGGTAGCAATTTTCCATTTATGCGAATCGATCGAATTAATTTACATGCATATAGCTAGAGAAAACAGATTCTTATTCAACTGTATTTTAACTGTTTTTACTTTTTGCAGGATCCATATTTTATGAAAAATCACCTTGGTTCATATGAATGCAAGCTCTGTCTGACTCTTCACAATAATGAGGTAAGAATTTACCTCATCCTTGATAACGTTCTATTATTCAGATACTTATTAAACTCCCTACTTACTACAGTACAATATTGTGACGTTTTGGAAATTTCTGATATTTTTTTAGCTCTAATGGCCGATACCAGTATTTCTTTCCAAGTCTGATTGTTAGGTTGGTTAAAAATTGCTGCACACCAAATTTACCTCAATTCCAACCTGTAGAAGCGAAGCTATTAATGTTAAAAATTATAAATTCATTCAAAAAATTCTGTATTTCGATTTCAAATTTTGCTGGCCACTCGATGACATTGTCAAGTTGTCTTGAAAATGATGCGTAACAAATTCAAATCAATTCCAGCCGGTAGAAGCACAGTTATTGTAGTGAATCCAAATTGACATTGAATCCACTTTATGACATTCTGCATTCCGGCACGCTTCGATTTCAGGGAAGTTATCTCGCTCACACGCAAGGTAAGAAGCATCAAGCTAATCTCGCTAAGCGAGCGGCTCGCGATGCAAAGGAAGCCCCCGCTCAGCCGGCACCCATGAAACCAATGGTTGAGGTGAAAAAATTTGTCAAGATCGGAAGGCCTGGCTATAAGGGTATGTGCGTATATCTAGTTTCCACTTTATTGATAGGGCTTGACAGAATCGGTGCCTTAGTGATTTAATTTTGAATCGAATATTAGAGTATTACTCGTTATGACGTCAAACAGTATATATTAAGGGGGAAGTGAAAATATGTACCTTCTATGCTACTATAAACAATAGAATGCCGGCTCTACATCACAAAGATAATTCGGTAATATTTTGAACTTTCCCATTTCAATGCACTTTGTGACAATGCTGTTGGTTGATCGCGACTTCACAGAAATCTCATTTCCACTAACATGAGTAGCTTTGTACGAAAATTTTCTGTGGATGAGTTAACTCTTAGCGGCACTGAGCGTGTATAATTAACATACTGGAAAAAATCATCTCTCTCCTCGACTGGAGTCATTAGAATTAATACTTGATTCATATTTGAGTACTCTAATCACGGTGCCCAGCACTATTCCTTGATAGATCATTGATGGATTATTTTTACGCAGTTACCAAACAAAGGGTCCCTGAGACTGGACAACAAAGTCTTCTTTTCCAAGTGGATTATCCCGAAATAGTGGATGCAATCATACCGAAACACAGGTTAGATTTTCGATAATTTTACTTTGATACTAGTTAGATAGCCTTCTAGTTTACTGGACCACGACCTGACACCTTTTTTGTCACCTGTCATTTTATGTTAACTTCTTATACTTTCCATTCAGTGTGCAACTGTGCATACATCCTTTTTTACATCGCCTAGGCCAGATGGGTGTCTGATTTCGAAGGCTACTTCAAGTCGTTTTGACACTTCCTATCTTTCATTGTATCGCAGTCTTGTGGTGCGTTGAAATGATCAAATTTTTAGCAATAAATTGAATTGAATTGACATACAAGGAAGCTACTCTGGGAGCAGGTCTGTAGAAACAACTGGATTTTCAAAATGACCAACCGGAGCTTGGATTAGAACTAACAACGTTTAAAAACTAAAACTGACTGACTATATGGTAACCCTGTCCCTAACTTAGTTGAACGTCATCGAAATAGATTGTTAGTTTTTGCAAGTCTGTCTTGGTTTATATAGATCTGCGCAACAAAGCATATTCATAATGGTGATACAACAGTTGATTGGCAAAGATGTTTTGAAATCTCTACTAGTTTCTGACGAGTACCACTGACGTGTGTTGGCCAAAATTTTTGGCGCTTATTTGAATATGAATATATTTATTTCAGATTCATGTCTGCATACGAACAGAGAGTGGAGCCTCCAGACAGGAAGTGGCAGTACCTTCTTTTCGCTGCAGAGCCGTACGAAACAATATCATTCAAGGTGAACATTCACTCATTTCGTACATTTCATTAATTCCTAACTAGTCAGTACAGAAGTATCTCTACTTTGTCGCATTTCTCAAGTATGTTTTGTCTGTGATGGTCATGTTTTTATACTGATTCACATCCACTGTATAATTTTTTCACCCATAGCAGTAAGATTATACTTAATGTTCACTGCGAATCAGCGTTACTCTTGCTGCGAACCCCAGGATTTTTGTGATCCTGGTAAAAACCACTGATGTAATACGAAAACATATTGCAGGTGCCGAGTAAAGAAATTGACAAAGGAGAGAGCAAATTTTGGACTCATTGGAATCGAGACACAAAACAGGTTGGTTTTTTGTGGAAATTTCTGATGCTCGAACGGAGCATTGCTAGGCATCAGCGGGTTAGATCTAATTTTTTGAAATCATTTTTTTTTGCTCACTTGCTTCTAACCAACTTGGCAGTTTTCATAGCAAAGTACATGAACTTGGTTAATTCCCATAACTAGCATTTTCTGCACAAATTCATACATTTCTTCAACTTTTGTCCCTCTTTTTAGTTTTTCTTACAATTCCACTACAAGCTCGAAAGGCCAGGAGACGATCGGGACGACGAGATGCACATCGGTCCACCTCCCATCCTCAATTCGGACCTACCACCCGGTGTTGGACCGCCCGGAACTGCCCCGCCTTTTCAGATGATGCAGCAGGGCATCCCTCCCGGTATGGGTGGATGGGGGCCCCCGCCTATGGGCGGAAATAATCCGCCTCCTCCACCGATGGGCCCTCCTGATGGGGACATGCCTGAACATTGAAGTCTGATTATCGACTAACGTGGTAATGTCTGAAGTTTGGTGTCAGATGGTTGGGAAGATGCACTGATGAGGTTTTATATTTGGGCGCCAATCTGTTTGTCAGTACGATTGTTGATGTGTTCATTATCGCATGTCAATAAAGTCGAGAATCGCCTGTTTGCTTCGGACTTCCATATACTGCTGACATATAGCTGCCAGACTTGTACAAACTACTGAAGTGTCAGAAATGACCTACTCGCTACACGGGGGTTATGGTTACCAGTAAGCGTCGATTGTTTTCTCGCGTGCAGTTCATGAAAATTCTGTTATGAACTCCGGGTAACGAATAATGGTGTCACAAACGCATCTAGTACGAGTGGCGTGGTGCGAAATAAACTTTCGCCTAATTTTTAGGGCTACTGGTACATATTATGAAGTCTTACGTTGAAGTTAACGGCGGTCGTCGTAACAGACGTCCCACAGATATTGGGTGTACTCGAATCAGCACGTGACATCTGGCATATCACACCGTAAACCAAATTTTATTGGAGGGGCATTTTGTAGGTTCTAGGTTGTGCGGGGAATGAAGACGCGGAACGAATCGAAAATAGGAAACGAAGAAATAATATATATTCATATTGAAATGAACCCGAATATTTTCGGCTGACACTCGTCAGGGTAATCGCCAGCAACTAAAAGAGAAAATACAATGTTCTTGTATATGGAAGTTCTATACCTAAGGTGTAAATGACCATCGTAGTCGAAACACCATGTATGCCCAACAACGTCTGCAAGAAAACACGTCGCTCTATCAAACGACCGAAGAAAACTGCGGATCCGTATTCCGTCGGTTACGCGACAGTAGTAGAGCATATTGTCCATATTGACCACATTCGAGTCGAAATACAGTAGGCTTACCATACGACCTCTTTTAAGAGGATTTGTCCTCTTTTTTGACTTTTTTGAAAGTGTCCTCGGAGGACGCCCTTTTGTCCTCTTTTTTGAGATTTTGTCCTCTTTTTTGAAAATTTAGGTCAGATTTAGAGCAAATTGCGAGTGATATGCCGCAAATTAGCACAGAAGTGACGCTCCGGCGGGTATTTCGGAGTGAAAACGGTGATTTTAGCTCTGAGCGAAAAGATGACCTTTTTTTTATTTTAGTCAACCGATCGCAAAGTGGGAAAAATTCACCGGTTTTTGAGAATTCTACTCCGGTTTTGCAAGTTGCAAATTTCTGAAAAAGTGTCCTCTTTTTAGATTTCCAAAATATGGTAAGCCTAAAATACAGGCAGTTTCTACTAAATAGATACTAAGCAGCCCTCGAGATTACCGGACCACGATCTGCTATATCGATTTCGATGCCGCCTAATTTTGATTTTCTATTACTTATCATTCAGTGTACAATTGTGCAATGTACATTGTACAAAAATGTTCATGCCTCTTCTCTACATCGCCTAGGCTAGGGGCGGGCAACATACGGCCTGAGACAGGATTTTGCGCGGCCCGCAGACAGTTTCCGATCTTACATGATAATGTGGCTTGCGGCCACAATCTCGTACATACATTTTCGACCATGAGCATTAACAAGAAAAATCTGCGTTCCAATCTTACTGATGTTCATGCGCAGTCTTTACTAAGGGTTTCTATATCATGGAGCCAGAGAACTCGAAGAACTTGTTGATAAGTTTGATCGACCACTTCAACATCTATTGAAGTACATTACGGTAATAAATTTATTGAACACTGTTTAGACTCGAGGTTTACATTAAAGTACATTAAAGTCCTTGTATAGACCTAGGTGGATAAATACGCGATTAAAATATCGATTGAGCAATCCGGCCCGCCATGTTGGCTACATCATCTTCCTATATCAGGCCCGCTTAATGGAGAAGTTGCCCTGGCCTAGGCCCCCAGGTGGGTGTCTGATTTCGGAGACTACTCCTAGTCCTTCCAACACCTTCTTATCTTTTCATGGTATCGCAATCTTGTGGTGTTTTGAAAGGATAAAAGGACAAAACTCATCCCAATTACGAATATTGTTATGACTACTGAGATGCGTTTCGTGGGGAATGCCTCGACTGCATAATTTATTGAAAAGGTGTGGACTCGCAACGCCGTAATACATATAACTCGATATAATAACTCAGTATTATATCTACAGGGCGTAAGTGAATGCAATATCAGTTCCGGCTAATTTTTCCGTCATTTGTCGGTCAATCATCTCCGATTGTGCCACAGTGAGGTGATCTTTCCAACTTCCAACTTCTCCTGTAAAAATGGAGAAAGTTTGTCTGATTTGAACGGCCAGCATTCGCATCAAGCCAAGTAAAGTGGGAGTGTCACATTCAAAAATACATTCACATATAATAACGATGTCGGTAACTGAGACCATCCAGCAGATTTGGACAGGAAATTTTCATCTTTTCTAGATTAGATTGGAATTCGAATTATGGGCTGGCTACGCAGTTTTCATCCAAATTTGATTAGAATTAGATTGATCGAATTCGCAAAGACTTGGAAATTGAATTAAATTCCGAACTAGAAAGAAATGCAACAAAAAGCAAGTTCAAATCAAATTTGAATTCATTCTCGTAATCATGAGAACGGCAAATGTCTGTACAGTTGTACACCTAGGTTGACTCGCTTTGCACGATACAGTTCTGTAGCGTTTTTAGTAAAACCAGAAATTATATTAAGGAAAGGAAAGGACGTAGTTTATTTTTGTCCTTTATGTTTTTGCGGCATATACACCGACTCATGATACACATACACACGATCTGCGCATATGCATACCATGAGTGCATGATCTGCATATGCCGCTGGACAAGGAAGTGCAGATGTAGCCTTTACGCTTTCTTAGTCATGCACCACCCCTCCATGCTATCCCAGTAATGCATGAGCGCCAAGCAGGGAAGCCATGGATACCAGTGTTACTAATCAGGTCTTTGGTCTGACCCGGCCGGGAATCGAACCCACGACCTACCGATCAAGAAGCCGGACGCTTAACCATTACGCTATCTTGTCTATTAGAATTAAATTTAAAGCATAGAAACATGCCACAGATTAGAATTAAATTATCGGCATTTCCCTCTAATTGGGGAACTAGAATTATCACATATATTGTACCGCTGCGAGTGCTTCTCTACGCGAATATACCTTTACGAAGATTCTGCGTCCTTACACCCGCCGCGTTTTTCATCGCCGATATCGTGCATCTGTCGGACGTTCTTTGGACGTCATCCTCACTCAATTGCACTTCAAGAAATTCTGAAATCCTTAGAAGCTCGGACGCGAAGTCCTGCGATGTATGCATGCTTGTTACTCAAGAAAATCAACAAGCAGACAGAACCAGATGTTACCTTTTTTAACGATTCGTATTCGACTAACAGGATATCTTTGTTGCGTTTTATCTGCTTCATCCAACCGGTCAGATGCTCCGGGTACCACTCTCCCTTACCCACCCCAGTGGGGTGCTCTCCTATTAAGATAAGAGGTGGTCAAACTAGTCAACGTTTTAATCAAGTGCGAAGTACAAATTTCTTCACGAGAACAAAGTAGCAAGCACCGATTTCTAAAGCACGTCAAAACAACGTCGAGTGCATGGGGATAGAAGTTGAGAAGGTCTGTAAAGTACTTGAGCAAGTATTCCGAGCGAGATGGCGTAATGGTGGTGCGTCCAGCTTCTTGGTCGGTAGGTCATGGGTTCGAATCAGACCAAAGACTATAAAACTGGTATCCGCAGCTAAGATGACCTTACTAAAGGTCGTATCGCGTCTCCGTCGTCAAAGCATCTCGATGGTGCAGGTGAAAATGAATACTCAAAACTATAAAAGTGAGATTGGCTCGTGACTCGGAGCCTTGTGACTTGGTAGCAACTCTGACCATACGTCCTCCTTTTTCAGGAAATAGAAAATGTCCTCCGAGGACACCTAAATGTCTTCCTTTTTGATAATTTGTCCTTATTTGCAGCTTTTACAGCTAGGAAAATGGACAGGGTGAACTGAAAATCGGCAGAAATGACGTGAAATAGGTAATACGGACGTTCGAGCGGGTTATTCGGGAGTCGAAGGAAAGTGATGACCTTTTGGCGCTTCTTCGATATACGTCCGGGATCGAAACAGTGTTCCTCATGACAAAGGCAAAAAAACAACAATTTATTTTGACGTTTATACAATTGTATCGTGTTCATGGGAAACACTTGCTGATGTCATGTGAAACACTGTTTCGATCCCGGGCTTATATCGAAGAAGCGCCGACCTTATTTTAGTCAACACCAAAGAATTAACGTAAAAAGTGAGTAATTCGGGAGTCGAGTCAAAGTGATGACCTTTTTTATTTAGTTTACTCAAGGTTTCCAGTCAATATATCAAAATTTGCTATTTTCAATTTCGGTCATCTAACTTTTATGATTTGGTCAAAGTGACGGGGAAGTGTCGAAACAATTTTGAATACCGGCGGTGTACTTGTCGAAAAATTCATTCCAATCCTTTCCCAGAATAGCATTTTTCTGTTCTTCCGTGTACATTCTCAACTTGGTGGCGAAATGGTACCAAGAAACGGCCTGGTCCTTTGGATTCCGGTATACGTAAATGACCTGAGGCAGTACGAGAAATAAACAAAGTACTTCGTAGTCTCGGGAATGTACGGATCCTGTCGATATACTCAGTTATCTCTCAAGTATTATGTGTGGAGGTGTTCAAGTCTAGCTAACGATACAGTACGAGCTTAAAAACAGTTCGGACTTGCTTCAGACATGATACATCAGTGATACCTGAGTATATGCTACAGGGCCGAATTTGAGTCGTTGTGGATGATGATGGTATTTACCCAGCATTGTGTTCAACAGGGTGCGTTCTCGGCATGAACCGACACTATTCACCAAGTATAAAAGATTCCTCATAATAGTACCCCACCTTTGAATTGCTTTTTTTCAAACTTTCGAAGTTGAAGAGTTCCGCGGGCACGTGGGTGAAAAAGAATTTTCGAGGAATTGGAAAATTAGGGTAAACGTCGAACTTCTTTCCTGCGGAAAAACATAGTCATTTAACGGCACATGCGATGCCACCACTAGATTGGGGACTAAACTTGTACAAACTACGAATCTATGGCAAATTGACGGTCAACTAAGCACTGCTTTTCATGAGCAGACCAGCCTTCAACGCGCTTACAGAATTACCGCCTTAGTAGATTTGGTATTGCGTCCCAATGCCAATCTCCATAACAATGAAAAATTCGAGGCTGATTGTGGGAGTTCCAGGGCCACGAGCGGAATAAAATTTATATTTTCGTAATCAGTTCAAAGTCAGCTTTCGATTGATACCTGTTTCACCAAATTTAATGCTCGACAAGCCGGTCAAAAATGACCGTCAAATTGCCTGTAGCCAAATGGAAATTGTGACGTGATACAATTTCACTGAGGCGTGAGATTTGCCTGTGTCGACACCATATAGGACACATTCGAGGCTGATTTTGGCGGGTTCCAGGACCACGAGCAGAATATAATTTTTATTTTCGCAATCAGTACCGCGGTAGCTTTCGATTGATACCCGTTTTATCAAATTTAATACTCGACAAGTCGGTCAAAAATTACCGTCAAATTGGCTTTGACCAAATGACCAATCTCACTGAGCCATGAGATTTGCTTACCACACCATATAGGACACTATGGTTGAACTATACAGACTGCAGTCGTCCGGTCGCGATGAAGTGTATCGGAATATCGAGTTAACTACTGTAGCAGACCGCAGGTCCTTTTCATTCGGTGTCCCTATAGTTAACGCCATATATCTGTTATGAAGGAAATATACTGTATGCTCGTACTAGGATTTTACCCTATAATGACAACTATCAGAACTCTACTATCTCTTCTAGTGTTGCGCAAGCTTCATAAGCATTGTTACGCCAAACATAGTCCTAGCTAGAGTGCTGCCTATTTCCTTCGCTAGAACCAGGGATATCTATAACTTAGATATCCCTGACTAGAACTTTACCAACCCGTTCTCATTGGCTAAAGCTTACAATCGCATACATTGCTACGCATTTTCGGGTATAAAAACCCACGTTTTCTCTGTTACGGTCCTTGAGATCTGAGATTCACCTCAGCGCCTGACGTACTTACTCTGCAATACATCCGACCGAGTGAACTTGTGGGCTAAGGAATCACCAGCCGCAAGACAGTAAGTCGCAGTTCAGCTACGTAGCTCCAGCACGACACAACCGCCTGTTTCACTACACACTGAAAAGTCGCACATGCTCAAGCGATACATGCTCATTGCTCAAGTGTCGCATATGCTCAATTGTCCCCAAGCTCATTTGTCCCCATGCTCAAATGCCACCATGCACAAGTGTCCCCATGCTCACGTGTTCACATGTACAACATATGTGACCATGACCATGCCGATCAGTCCCCATGCTATAATGCGTCAGCATGCAAAAGTGTCGCACACTAATCTTTCCCCATGCTCATATGTCCCACTGGTCGTGTTTCACCATGCTCCTGTAGGCTATCAGTATCGGTTTATTATTATTTTCATCATTTCAAAACACCACAAAACTGCAATACAATGAAAAGATAGAAATGTGTCGAAACGACGTGGAGTAGTTTTTGAAATCAGACACCCACATTGGCTTAAGCGATGTACAGAAGAGGTATGTGTGGAAGACCTAACATAGTGGATGTAAAGAGATTCACAATCGTTTTTAGACAGCTTTATTTCTGCGTCCTCACGGCAGCAAGTTCAGACCACAGAAGAGGTATGTATTGTCGTGGGTCCACCAAGTGTCCATTTCACGTAGTCGGTGCTAGACACTTGGCGGCCCTACAAATAACAGTATACATAGTACTAACTATAACAATCATCACATACACCCCTAATGGGTGGGTTGTCACATATGCACATTGCAAACTGAATGAAAAGTCAAGAAGATAACATAACAAGCAAGCGACAAAATGAGATGGCATGTCGCGGAAGGCGAGATCGTTGTGTTAGGTTGTGGTCCGGTAATCTTGATGGCATTCATCCATGTGTCCCCATCCCATGCTCATGTGTCCTCATGCTTTAGCGTCGCATGCTCAACTGTAGTTTTTCATATTGTTGCATACTCAAATGTCGGGCAATCGACTCAGAGATAGCAATGGCGGCAAGAACACCACACAACAGATATCCGGTAGTCTCCTGTCCTGCAGTAGTCTGGCAATTATTTTTTTTTTCAAAAATGCCCAACTGTAAACTAAAACTACTCACTTTACAAAATTTACAACTAGAACTGAAACTAAAAATACTCACAAATCCAGTAGTTAGTTGACCGTCAACTGACTACAACAGTGTTTCTCAACCGGGGGTACGCGAAGCATTTTCATGGGGTCCGCGAAGCCTCCAAATTTGGAAAATGATTGATAATCTATTTTTTTTCAAATGAGTAAAATCACAAGGCAGTTTTGCTTCATAACTGCTAAAACTTCAGTACTCCACTCATATCAATAGAATAGCCGTCTGAGAAGAAATATCCTACCGTGCATACATAGCCTACTCATTTCAATTGCCAAAATTACCAATAGCTTTCTGATAAAGACATATTGATGTTTAGAGATGTGTTGTAAAAATAAAAAGTTGGAGTAGTAACGTCAATCAGGACGACTTCGAAATGTTTGCTAAACATTATGGATTTGAAGTTGTCCGTCTCAGCAAATTAGTGAACACTGAACAGGAACACTGAATTTGAATTAGAAAATCCAATTTTCCAGATCTGTTCAAATAAAGCAGTGGTTCCCAACCTGTGGTACGCGTACCACTCACTAGTGGTACGCGAAGGTCTTCCAGGTGGTACGCGAGTAGATTCTGTTTTTTTTTTTGACCGAAGGAAGTTCAGGTATCAGTTATCAGTTCAGACTTTAAGTTTTTTGAAGCCGTCGTCGTCGTGGGTAGGGGTGATCCCACCAATGACGGCCTACGACAGGGGTGGCCAACTGCGACCGCATGCGGCCATAGAAGGGAATTTGTGCGGCTGTGGACACGTAATTCAATTAGTATGCGTGGGCGGCCGTCGACATGCAATTTGAATTTATGAATTGACTCCCGATTTCGTGACATATTTTAATTAATCTTGAAATTTTCTTCGCGCTGCGCGCGATTCGTTGTGTCTTTTTCGATTTAAATAAAGTAGGTCCCTTTGCAATTAGAGCCCCACATTTCAGATTCGAGGACTAGAGGAAAATGATGCACCCCATATAGAAATATACCAACTCGGGAATCGTGTACATCTCACTATACCGACAATCCTGATGGGGGGTCAAAAAATAACAGCATGCAGCAAAATGATGATGCACCCGAAGATGCATCATCATTTATAAAACTTGCCCAAAAATTTCGAAAAAATACCCTCATTAAACTCTACCGGTGAATCTGACCACATCCGTGGGCTGAGAAAGGATAAATGCTTGATAGCAATATGTAAAACTACTAATATTAATCACGAAATTCATTAGTAAATCTGAAAAAGATTTCGCGCTTCGCGCGGCAATTCCTGCAGCCCCACAACATCACCAGTAGCCACTCGCGATTTTGGTGCGTATAGCAAGCCTATATGATTAAATAGATTAGTTCGGAGTTCACCGGAAATGGACATAGACACTATAACGTGGGTATTGGGCATCCACCTATAGTTAATCACGACGATGCCCTGAAATGCGGCCGAGGGCTACATGAATAGTTAAAATGCGGCTGTGAATGGGAAAAAAGTTTGGCCACCCCTGGCCTATGGGGAAGAGATCTAGTCGCAAAGCATCGGGATTCTTACCAAACCAAATTCGGTTTTAATATATTTGACTACACGAATTCCAAATGGATCCACTACAGAAATCATATACTGCACCTTAATGGGCAGTTTATTTTCTGTTTCGCTGCCTTCGGCAGCTCAACCCGGTGGATACATTTTTGACCGCCTTTGGCGGGCGTAATTTATGTAGGTGGTACGCGAGCACTGCATAAAACCTCGAAATTGTACGCGGGTGGAAAAAGGTTGGGAACCACTGAAATAAAGGAATTGAAACGTCGCCAAGGAATCTATTTTCTCCTGTGATATATGTAACCACTATTCCGGAGTTACTTCACTATATGAGCTGCTAGAACAGTGGTTCTCAAACTTTTTTAGAGACGTGCTTTCTTACAGTTGATTAGATAAGTCTCAAATATGAAATTCGCACTATAAATATAGCAATAACTATGGAATGGAGGTAAATCGCGCGGAGCGTGAAATGTTTGTTCAGTTGACCGCCGCATCGCGCCCCTTTCAGATGCTCTCACTATTTCAACTGCGGTCCACTATATGCGTGGTGCTGGCAGCATAAAAAAATCAACCCAAAAGCCGCATGCTCCTTGAAAATTTCACTTGCTTTGTTACAAGACTTTGCTCGAATATTTAGTGACTCTCTGCTGTGAGCTTGACGCGCAATCACACATCATCAAGGGCGAATTAAACCACATGTAGGTAGTCAGCGAATGATGCTTATTCAACCATTCAATGAAATTGATATCGTTGTCTGATGTAAAAATCTAGCAGGCGTACAGGCTCAATCTTGATTTCATATGTTTATTGTATCATAAAAACCAAATACGTGCGACTGGGGTGTTCGCTACCGTTGTATACCTTATTATTAACGGGGGTAATGTCGGTAGCAAATATTGAAACCCGTTTTACACTCTGCCCAATATCAACGTAGCAATACTCAGACGCCGAATACATTGTCCGGTCTGGCCTAGACCGTTAAGGCGTAAGCTAAGCTTATATTCCCTTGCAAGTCCTTGGACATCGAAATTGTTGACAAAGCGACGGAAGATATTGATTTGATGGGATTATTATATCATTTGATTGTCATACACTTGGGGACGTTTAGAACGCCAATACGTACATCAGCATTGTGACATTATGTGGCCCGAGTCGTCGCTAGGTATTGTGTACGTACGTTAATATAGGCTATCACTTCACTGAAATGTGGGGTTGGAATTAGCAATATGACGCCACGTGACGTCATGAGGTTCACGTTGGCATTCACACAGAACCTTTCAAAACGGTTCGCGTTCACACGAACCTGAACATTTCAGAGGTTCACACTATCCCTTCCCTACTAGAATGGTAGTTTTGTTTGTACAAGTCTGGATTCGCCGATTTGAAACTTCCTAGCGTAAAGGTGAATCCCCACGTGCATTGTGCAAAGTGCACGCATCAATGACCTCTCAAGAACTTGTGTATACTTCTGTAGCACGCTATTGATCGTTTCCTACTGCTGACTTGCGCAATCGCGTACAAATATATGGAGCCGGAGAATTGAACTTACTGGAGCTAGTTTCCAAGAAGTGTGCCGTGAAAGGAATCGTCCGGGAGCTCTCTAACAGGCTTTCGTTGCTGCCGTACAGGATTTGACGAACAATCTCCAAGCACCACGTTGTTCCTGCACAAATTTGCTGCCTATGTTACGCATTAGTTACCATACCACAGGGTTTCAATTTGACCTCTGCATTGAAGTTTGGTCCTAGTCGGAATGGTACTAATGACACGATTCTGTTGATAATGATTTGCCGTTTTATACAGTGGCGTAGCAGTCACTTGGCGGTTCTGACTCTGCGCCAGGGTGAGATGGAAAATCACGAGCTAATTAGTTGGGATCAAGAGTGGCATCGGTGGGTGCATGGCCTACTAAAAACACGGCCTTACAGTCTGCCTATTGACCTGAAAATTAAGAGGCCAGTTCTGAAAAAGTGTAAATCTCACAGTTATACCTACGCATATGGTAAGTAGCGCGCAAGTCAAAACCACAGTGGATTCTGACTAGGATTTATTGTCTTAAGATGATGGAATATCGTTTTAACACGGAAACAATCATTTTAGTCCCAAAACAGCTGCTAGTCAGGTGGTCAATTCACGGATATTACTGCAAAAACTCGTGCGGATGAATACAGTTGTAGTTGTTGTTGTTGAAGTCAAGACATTTGTAGTTGTTCGGGTTGAGCCGTGTGTTGCTGTTCGTCGCATTGCACTTGTTTCTTTCGCTATGTAGAGTATATTCACGAGCTAAGGGTCAGTATAATCATTTGATAGGCTAGTTAGCAATCAGGTTACTGTTCCTCGACAGTGCCAGCGGTTCAAGTTGACGCGAAGAACGTCGTGTTCGAACGGCTCTATTGTAGTATCATAATCTGCTTGCTCGCTAACATAGTCTTGGATACGGTAGTCTATTTTGACGAATTGTATAACTGGTAGCGTTGGTTCTACGACATTTATAATGACGAAGGCATGTTCATTGTAACTGCTTCTATAGAATTTCATGAATTGTTGCAAGGCTTGGATAGGGTGCTGTGCCAGAATACTATTTTACTTCAGTGATGTATAATTTGTTAATATTCATTTTCTAGTGTAGTTAATAGGCGATGGTTCTTAAGTGTTGTGTGGTTGGGTGTACTTCTGGTCTGGATATACTACTGCCAAATCTGCCAAAGTCTCAAGCAGGAGATCAGCATGTTATATACTATGAGCTATGTTTGGAAAACTTTCCGAAAATCAAAAATGCCATAAAATCTACAGTCAATTGAGGGTGCAGATGCAACATAATGGGATACCTGTGCCTTTACCAACATGGTTCCGCACAAGCAGAAATACTCTGTTCAAAAGGAAATGCGAGCTACTAAACTTCCCAAGCTATTTGGATAGTCTAACTGATCCGGATGCCGAAGTAGATATTTTGGAGGAGCTGCGTAATCTACGATACCACAAGGCTGTCAATACTCTGGCATACTCTGGCAATATGATCCGGTACTGCTTGCTTTTACGTTCTATTTCTTGCCAAGCGCACAAGACACTTTTGGAAACTTTCCCTATGCCATCTTTGAGCTGTTTGCGAACAAGACTAAAGGGACTATTGATTTTTCAAAGGCCATGGAAATTTCTGAGGATGTTATCGTGATGGTGGATGAAATGTATCTGCAAAAAAAGTGTGCAATATCATGGTGGCAAATATTATGGTGCTGCTGAAGATGGAAATCTTTACAAAGGCGTCATAGTGATTATGATCAAGGGACTTGAAAAATCGCTTCCTTTAGTCCTACAAATTTTACCAGAAACACAAATTTAAGGTGCCTGGTTAGCGCAAAAGCTGTCTGAGTGCATCACGAAAATCTCGGATCTAGAATTTAATATGAGAGGTATTGTTTCTGACAACCACAGTACCAACGTTCGTGCTTTCAATACACTGTCATCGCAGTTCGGTGAGTTGTTCATTTGGTGAAGAACATTCGCAACAATCTACTGAATGCTAGGAGATTTTCCTCTCCATCATTCTATATTAAATGTGGCGATATATCCATAATTAGCCCTGCTGGTTATATTGCATGGCAGTTGAAGTGTAGCCTAATTCCCGAATGGCTCCAAAGCTAACAAAGGAAGCACTACATCCTGGCCACAACCACAAGCAGAACGTCAACCTGGCACTGGCTATCTTTGATGAAAAAACCATAGCAGCTTGCTCCAAATACCTTTCAGATAAGGCGGATACCTCAAAGTCATACATATGTGGTGGAGTGTTGTAAACAGCAAGCAGAGGTACTCCCCCAATAGTCTTGGTAATGCTGTCATTCTGCGGACTGCACTGAGTGTAGCTTATCGCCCACGACTGATGAAACCGAAGAGGAATATGATGAATATTTCAGTTTGGTGGATAGGGGACGGTTGACTGTACCTGCCGTTCAAGTGGCCCATTTTGTATTTGATTCCTTCGCAGTTCTAGATTCGGCTAATCAGTTCATATCTAACCTTTGCACTGTTCCTCTGCGCCGTGCAGCTATACGTGTGTTGAAAGTTGTTTTAGGTAAATCACGAATTGGTTGCAATATACGTAGTTAAAATTGTACAAATGTCGCGTTCAAGAAAATTGTGAACATTTTTTACAATAATCAGCAAAAATTTGCGAATTCCTCACTCAGGGAAGACTAAGTTCGCCAATTTAAAGAGAGGCAAAGGCAAAAGAAGTGATGGTCCTGTAAGGCTGTGATATTTGTCTTCGAAGGCTCTAATTCAAGAGTTTCTGCACCCATTTTTCTTTGATTATGCAAATTTTGTTCCTAATTTTTTGTTATATATTGCTGCAATAGACTGTTTTTACATACATTCTGCACTGGTGTGTTAGTAGAGTACCAGAGACAGGTAGCAATATGACAATATCGCATTTTCTGACCAATTGAGTGCACAGCTGGTAAGGATTGGAAAGTAGACTTTAGGCCTCTTAATTTTCAGGTCAATAGGCAGACTGTAAGGCCGTGTTTTTAGTAGGCCATGGTGGGTGTTATCGACAATATGTTGCGAGTGACAGAAGGGTAATTAGGGTGGAAGCCGATCAAAACCCTTTTTTTAGTCAACACTACAAGATTTCCAGTAAATATTACAAAATCAGCTGTTGTCAATTTCGATAAACTAACTTTATGGTTTTTAAAAATACTCCTCCTTTTTACTGGTATTACCCTTACCTGTTTTCGGGTAACTAGCGACGATTACTGAATTTTCCGGTATTTTCCAGTCGTTCATCATGAACTCCATGCATTCGGCCGAAAAAAACGGCAAAAACAGTTTTCCCCTACATTCAGTCGCCGCGTTGCCCTCCTTGTTTTGCGCGTAGTCCGAAATCTCTTGCATGACGCGCTTGATATCTTCGGAAAATGTAGGCTGACTAGATCCCTCCATTGTAGAAATAGGCACTGGCTATTAGACAGCGACTGTCCACTGCAAACGTTAAGTTACCGCCACGATGGCTGTGTGAAAAAGCTTTCAATTTTTTTAACTCGACAATAGATAGCTGACCGCAGTAGATTAGTTACTACGGAGGCACTCGAGGGAAATGTTTACAGTGCTAAGGTAACGCGGGGATATTTGGATATCGCTGACGTTACGAATACCGAGAGTGCTGTACAGCTACACATGAAATAATTGAGAGATCGATCGATGGAAATATATCGACATAGACCTCACCTCACCAAGCAGCTACTCGATTTCGTTATATTGACTGGAAGAGGCATATATGACATTTGATTCCAATGTTAAGCAATAAACGGGCTTCTGATGTACAAAGCTATAGCAGTAGCACCATTCCTCACAAGTTATCTCGTATTCAAAGCAACACCACTGTATCAGCGTCTGCTGAGCACGCCCCAGTACACGTGCTGTAGATTGCTGGCGGCTTCGAAACTACAATACTGATTTGTCGTGCGTGACATTTGCAATGGAGTCCATTCGGACAAAAAATTCGCCAAATGCAATCGCCGTAGCAGTATGTGATTATCATGACAGATATCCACGGAAACAAACCGCTTAGTAAAGAATTCGAGTTGAAGAGACTCCTGGAAGTACATATAACTTCAATATACAAAGAAATAATGTATTCATATTGAAACAAACCTGAGTATTCAATTCAATTTATTGCTACAATTTCCATCATTCCATTACACCACAAGAATGTGTCTGTGTTGAAGTCGACTATCATAAATTTGACCAATCCTGATTATGTCGGCAGAAAGAGTTTCTATACAATTTTAAATTTTTCCATTATACCGCTATAGTCACTTTGTTGCATGCCGTTATTTCTTGACCTCCCATCAGAATTGTCGGCATAGTGCAGCGGTTCACAAACTGGGGCGCGCGCCCCCTTGGGGGTCGTGCAAGCATCTGAATGGGTAGGGGGGGGGGTAGAAGCCGCTTGAGAGAAACGATGTTTCTTGGATTCCGAATGAGTCTAATTTGTGCTGAAACTTCCAAGTTTCAAAAATGGCAATAATCCAAATTATATTTCGATTTTAAATTTCATAATTTCGTCGTACCATCCACTTACTGATGCTAGATTTTGACTGATACTAAAATAAACCTTGCACCTATCAGAAGATATCCCTGAATGAAGTGTAACTGGTAAATGCGCGTTTGGAATGCCCCACCAGAAACAAATTTCTTTGGTGAGGATCACACAGTTCCATGTTGGTATTTCTATAGGGGGTGCATCAT
Organism: Botryllus schlosseri; assembly: GCF_051294905.1. Taxonomy (NCBI): domain Eukaryota; kingdom Metazoa; phylum Chordata; class Ascidiacea; order Stolidobranchia; family Styelidae; genus Botryllus; species Botryllus schlosseri. The sequence goes on from NC_137240.1 coordinate 1,220,447, forward strand.
TTTATTCAGCTGTTCGCATCTGTACTGTGGGCCTCAAATTAGAAAAGGCCTTACTATATTAAAATTGTAATCACAATGAATCGCGCAGGGCGCTAAGAAAATTCCAAGATCAATTTGAATCTCACAAAAATTCTGGAGTCAATTCCTAAATTCAATTTGCATGTCGCCGGCCGCCAACACACACTTATTGAGTTACGTCTCCACGGCCGCAGGTTGGCCAATGACCACCCCCGTTCTAGTCGTTTAAGCACCTTCGGATCTTTTCCTTGTATCGCAATCTTGTGGTGTTTTGGAAGAGATGAACTTATTACTTATTAGTAGGGCAGTTTTTTTTTTTACCTAAAAAAAATAACATTTTTACCTAAAAAATCAAAATTTTTACTTTTTTTGACCTAAATAAACTGAATTTAGACCAAATTTTGACCTAACGTATGCAAATTAGATGTTTTCCCACGTAATGTTAAAATTGTACCACTTTCTTCATTTCTGGTTGGAACTGACTGTCCTAACGAAGTAGTTAGGCCTGAAAAAACGTTTTTGGCTTAGAAACAGGCAACTTTTTACATGAAAAAAACAACGTTTTAACGAAATCTGGCCCTTATGAAGAATTCCAGTGGTTACAATATGAATTATGGTAGAAATAATTAAAATATTTTGTAGTACAACGAGAGATACTTTCCTACATTCTTGGGTAGAAAGTGCACGTCCTTACTAAGAAGCTTGCCAAGGACGTTCAACAGCGGGAGTTGTTGGCTGACAACACTCAAGTTGTGCATACACAGCTGGTGCTGGTGACACTCCGTGTTGCTTCATTCTGACAATGTTGTCTACATCACAATTTTTCATCATGCGCTTCTTAATGTAAGAATGATGCAATGCACAAGAAGTCTTTCTTCATTTAGGATATTGCGGTACGTTGACCAAAACACCATGTCTACCAATTATTTGTTTTATTTGACCGTTTATGATTCACAATGGGCAGACGATCAGCCGTTAACAATGGTAGGCCTATAAAATAGGCTAAAAGCGGTAAAGTATCAAATTATAAGTTCACCGACAGTGCGAAATCTACAATGCAAACAAAATGCAGACGTCAAAATTTTTTTGACTTTATGAAAAATTTTGACCTAACGCTACAATTTTGACAAAATTTTGACAAATTCTGACATGTCAAAAAAAAAACCGCCCTACTTTTTACCAATAAACTGTAAAGACATCTCAACTCAATTATGAATATTGTCATAACTTTTCGAGATGCGCTTAGTGGAGAATGCCTCGACTTCATACTTTATTGGGAAGGTGTGGACTCGCACAGCCGTACATAACTTAATGTAATATATATGATATCTACAGCGCGTAAGTGAATGCAATATCAGTTCCTGCTAATTTTTCCGTCATTTGTCGATCAATCATCTCCGATTGTGCCACAGTGAGGTGATCTTTCCAACTTCCAACTTCTCCTGTAAAAATGGAGAAAGTTTGTCTGATTTGGACGGCCAGCATTCGCATCAAGCAAACTCAAGTGGAAGTGTCGCATTCAAAGACACGTCCACGTAATAACGATGTCGGTAACTGCGATTCAGCGGATTTGAGTAAATAATAAAAAATCGGCTTTTCTAGATTAGATTAGAATCAGAATTATGGCTACCAAGTTTTCTTTTGAAATTTGAGTGGAATTAGAATGATCGAATTCGCAAAAAACCTGAAAATTGAATTATATTCCGAATTGAAAAGAAATACCACAGAAATCAAGTTCAGTTCATATCGAATTAGAGTTCGTTCTCGTATAAGCATGAGAGAATGACAAACGTCCGTAAACCAAGCTTGGCTCGTTTCGCGCTATACAGTTCCCCTATAGCATTTTCAGTAAAACCAGGCATTTGACTAGAGTTTAAATTAATGCATATACCCAAGTCAAAGATTAAATTAGAATTAATTTACCAGCAGTTCGCTCTACAGTCAAATTTGACTAGAATTATCCAGTTATCCAAGTCTAACCTGCAGTACAAAGAATATATCCGAGCCTACGCAAAAGCTGTGACGGTTCATTGACGATACGGTGGGACAAGTCCTGCATCTGATGTAGCCTACTGTACGAGTGTACGTGCTTCCGTATGTATGCGAGTATATACCTTTACGAATATTCAGCGTCTTTCCGCCCGCCTGTTGTTTCATCGCCGATACCGTACATCTGTCGGACGTTCTTCGGATGTCTTCCTCACTCAATTGCACTCCCAGAAATTCTGAAATCCTAATAAGCTCGGACGCGAAGTCCTGCAATGTACGCTCGCTTATCACTCAAGAAAAACAAGCGGACAGAACCAGATCATACCTTTTTTAACGATTCGTATTCGACTAAAAGGATATCTTTGTTGCATTTAATCTGCTTCATCCATCCGACCAGATGTTCCGGGTACCACTCTCCCTTACCCACTCCAGTTGGATGCTCTCCTATCAAGATAAGACGTAGTCAAAGTGGTCAACGAATTACGGGAACAAAGTTGAAGTAGCTATTCACAAGATATGTCATATAACTACATCAAGTGGAAGTAGAAAATAAAAAGGTTTGAAAAATATTCAAGCAAGTAGTCTCAAAAAGTAGATTTGGTGGAGGGGTCGCACACATTTAATGGATATAATCGGAGGTGGCTGCTATCGAAATTATAAGATGTGTCTACACCAGCAGTGTTCCTCACGGACCGGTACGCGAGAACCACTAAGACGAAGTAAGCCTAGCGTAGTAGTAGGCTACTTCGTCACTGAGGAGTGGGCATCTCTATAGTCACAGGCCTATAGAGATGTCATTAAGAGGTGGGTGTCTTCTACCTGCGGTGTACTTGTCGAAGAATTCATTCCAATCCTTTCCCAGAATAGAATTTTTCTGTTCTTCCGTGTACATTCCCAACTTGGTAACGAAATGGTACCATGAAACGGCCTGGTCTTTTGGATTCCGGTAAACGTAAATGACCTGACGCCGTGCGAGAAATAAACATTGAGTCAAAGTGTTTCGGACTCTGAGGAATGTTAAGGGCCCGGTGGATATACTCGGGTATCATTTCCGAGGTCATATGTTGGAGTCTATCTAACGCTAAGTATATCATGTTTTAGATATCTTGGCACTCAGATTTCGCAACTATCACCTCAAACACATTCGACATGAGATATCCGCGATATTGCAGTGTCAACCAGATCCAAGACATGACACTTAATCGTTAGGGACTTGAACACAATCCAGACATGATACTTGAGTGCTGGAAAAACTTGAAAACACCTTAGGTCAGAGTTACTCTGGACGTGCTACCTCAGTGATACCTGAGTATAATGTGAGGATGAATGTTTAGAGTCGTTGTCGATGTGTAAATTGGATTCAGAGATCGACGGAGATGCGCTACGACCATACGGTGATCTGGTCTGCAGTCCCGTTTTTTCTCCTCCGTGCTATCCGTGGATGCTGAGCGCCTAGCAGGATAGCCACGGATACCGGTTTTCAAGTCTTTAGTCAGACCCGCCTGCGGATCGAACCCACGACCGACCGTACGCATCACCATTACACTATATATCGCTCGGATTCTTTGTCGATGATACATTATTCAGTGAGCATTGTTTTCAACAACAACACTACCCAGTAAAAGAGCCTTCTAATAGTTCCTCACCTTCGAATTGCTTTTTTTCACACTTTCGAAGTTGAAGAGTTCTGCGGGCACGTGGGTGAAGAAGAATTTCCGCGGAATCGGAAAATTAGGGTAAACATCGAACTTCTTTCCTGCGGAAAGGATCGTCATTTACCAGATGCCATCGCTTGCTTGGGGACCACAACCACACTTGGACAAAATACCAATACAAAAACTTTTTGAGTAGTTCTAGTTCTAGCTACGTCACTGTTTGTTAGTGATGATTCTGAGCTAGCAATGTCTGCAAGAACATCACATGACAGAACACCGGTAACACTATTCACGCTACACGTTGACGTATGTTCTTTAGTTGTTTGGTTGAGATACCATATTTTGGAATCGGGAAAGAAGGACACTTTTACCAAATCAAAAAAGTTAGTTGATCAGTCAGACTGAAAACAGTCGATTTCGCTATTCTTGCTGTAAAATTTGATGAGTTGATCAAAAAATAAGGTGATCACTTTCGTTCGAATCCCGATTTCTGCATTTTCTTTTTACTTAAATTTAGTGGTGTCGACTAAAAAAAACGTCACTTCCGATCGGACCCCGAATTACCCGCTCGAAGGTCCATCTTCGCTATTTAGCGTCATTTATGTAAATGCTCTAAAAAGGAAGAATTACCAAGAAAAGGGACGATTAAGCTTCCTCACACGACATTTACAAAAACCTGACAAAGGAGGACAAATCCTCCTAAAGGAGAACGTATGACAACCCTACTGTTTGGCAACTAATTTTTGTCTAAATTCACTGACTGGAATGACAGTTTGCACACTGCACATAGTGCACAGTGTGCATGACTCCTCTTTACATCGCCTAGGCCAAGGTGAGTGTCTGATATCAAAGACCTAGTCGTTTCGACACCTTCCTATCTTTCCATTGTATCGCAATTTTTGTGGTGTATTGAACTGATAAAACCGGACCGATTAAAAATTTCTAGCGTATTGGTGAATTCCAATGTGCACGCATCAATGATCTCAAAAGAACTTGTTTTTTTGTACTTGTGTAATCTGCAGTGTAAGCACATGACTAGCGCGATCGCGTACAAATATATGGAGCCGGAGAATTCAACTTACTCGAGCCAGTTTCCAAGAAGTGTGCCGCAAAAGGAATCGTCCGCGAGCTTTCTAACTGGCTCTCGTTGCTGCCGTAGAGGATTTGACGAACAATCTCCAAGCACCACGTTGTACCTGCACAAATTTGCTGCCAATATTACGCAGTACTTTACCATTTCGCACGGTTTCAAATTGGGTAATCTTGGTGCTGGCGACCATCAGAGCGCAAAATTCAATCAAACCACTCTCAATCGAAAGCTAGCCTACTCCTCACTGATTCCAAAAATACTAGTTAAAATCTGGCCCAGGCACTATAGAGCACCCCTAAAATCACCCACAAAGTTCGAAATTTCCATTGTTCTGAGCAAAAGGGGCACCCGAGCTGGATGCCGATTAGCGTATCGTACCGATTGTGACGCCATTGAGCGTCTATGCGAAGTTGAGCTCCCCGTGACTCGTATAAATCGATGTAGTTCGAGTAGTTTTCGTATTTCGCGGCGTCGCGTATTTATAAATTCGACAACGCAAATGATAGCACAGAAGCCAACGCATATCGTAGAATTTACTATCAACGTGTACTTATTTGCACTAACTGGCCAATTTACAAATCAACTATAGTTCCATTCGGGTCTTGATGGTTCATAAATTTCATTGGAATTGACAATATTGGAACGTATTTTTCAGCGTTGCAACTACTCTGAGTAAGTTGCGTCGCATCAATCGCTGTAAACGCGAATACGTTCTATAATGCAAGTACTTTCATATTTCGTGTCGCGCCTTTACAAATTTGGCCAAATAGAAACGAGAACCGGCTGATAGACGAAAGAGTTCGCTCTTCGCAATGCGACAGTAGCCTATAGTTCTCGCACAACTCATTCAGCTGCAAGTCCTAAACGGCATCCCAACCAAACCTAAATGGCATGTTAACAGTGGTGTGTGATATAAGTGGACTTGGCCTCCGACGGCAGGTTGTTAGCGACAATACATAGCCAATAACTGTATCACATCAGTCGGAGTTCGGATTTCCTGGCGATTATTGCATTTCCGAGACTGGTTTGAATGCGAATGCGGAAAGGGGCGAATGCTTTGCGAGATGGTAACGCAAATGCATGATTTTAAACCGCCGAGCATCGCAATTATAGGTACAATTTATCAAACTATGATGCACTAACTGTCTCGTGATTAGCCTGTTACACCTGGTGTACTCGCATTTAGGACATATTCGCGTTACAGCGATTGACGCGTCGGAAAATGATGATTGATACGCCGGAAAATATGTTACAATATTGCCAATTCTGAAGAAATTTATGACCCACAAAGAGCCGAATGGATTGATCTCCTACTTGCATCTACATTAAATTCAACGGTGATATGCGTGGGCTTCACTTGTATTATCGAAATTCGTAATTGCTCTATGACGCTAAATACGAAAACTACTCGACTTCGCCGAGACGCCCGATGGCGTCGCAATCGGTACGAGACGTTAATCGGCTATTGTCTAGTCATCTAGTGTCTACCGGTGATACCATCGTTGAAAACAATGCAGATTTCGAACTTTGCGGGCGATTCTCGGGGGGTTACAGTGCCGGACCAGATTTTAAGTTATATTTTCGAAATCAGCGCGACAGTAGCTTTCGATTGAGACAGGTTTAATCAAATTTTGCGCTATGATCGTCAGCACTAAGATTACCTCAATTTGACCTCTGCATTGCGATTCGGTCTTCGTCGGAATTGCAATGAATGACAGACAATACCACGAGTCAGATAATACATGCTTTGCTCTTTTACCTCACCTGTTTTCGGGTAACTAGCGACGATCACTGAATTTTCCGGTATTTTCCAGTCGTTCATCATGAACTCCATGCATTCGGCCGAAAAAAACGGCAAAAAAAGTTTTCCCCTGCATTCATTCGCCGCTTTGCCCTCCTTGTTTTGAGCGGAGTCCGAAATCTCTTGCATTACGCTCTTGATATCTTCGGAAAACGTAGGCTGACTAGATCCCTCCATTGTAGAAATAGGCTTTGGCTATCACACAGCGACTGTCCACTGCAAACGTTATGTTACTGTCACGATGACTGCGCGAAAAAGCTTTCAAAATTCCTTCACTCCGACAATAAATAGCTCACTGTAGTAGTTTAGTTATTACGGAGACACTCGAGTGAAATGTTTACAGTGCTAACGTAACGCGGGGATGTTTGGATGATTCCTGGCGCAACGAATACCGAGAGTGCCGTTCTCACGAAATAATTGAGAGATCAATAGATAGAAATATGACGACACAGACCTCACGAAGCAGTTACTCGATCTCGTTATTTTGACTGGTAGGGGCAATGGGCACTGGGCAGTTAGTCACATATGACATGTGATTTCCAGGCTTAGCAATAAACGCGTTCTCATGCACCAAGCCCTAGCTGTGACGCCATTCTTCTCAAACAATCTCGTATTCAAGCCAACACCATTCTATCAGCGTCCGAGCACACCTCAGTAGTCAGTACACGCGCTGACTCACACTGATTGCTGACGGCTTCGTAAAAACAATGTCTCGCATGACATTTACTATCTCCAAATCATCCATACAGTCGAAGTCGCATGTATTTTTTAGTAGCTGATGATTACCCCTGAAGAGTGGCAGCCATAATATTCGGGTTTATTTCAATGTGAATATATTATTCAATTCGAATTGAAGAAAGTATAATAGTCTTATACTCTTCAAATATAGATAAGATAGGTACGTTATGCGTCGAAAAATTATGAATTAATTCAGAACTTTGTAAAAAAAAAAAAAAACATTTATGCTATGCTTTACTAGGTAGGGTTCACCATACGCCCAGCATTCCACGAGATAGATTCAGCTATCATCAGTTGCATGAGCGAATTATAATAGCATAAATAAGATTGAACTATACGAGCGAAAACCGACGGATGGGTTCATATTGTGTACGTAAACTTGATTCCGGTTCCGGATAATTTTTCTTCAAATATCCGGTCCACCAATTCAGACTGAGATACGGTTAGATGGTCTTTCCAGCCGCCCACCTCACCTGTTGAGATCAGCATTAAGTCACGGCGAATTGGTCAAAGTATAGTCATCGTGGCTACTCAAGTAGAAGTAGCGCTGTAGATTTATGGTCAATTACGTGTAGAAGTAGCTCCGTGAATGAGTAGCTCCGTGAATGAGTACGAAATGAAATTATTAAAACGTACTGAAATAAATAGCTCGAAAAAGTGGATTTGGCTGAGGGGGAGGGGTGGCATACTTAGAGCAATTTTTCAGAAAGATACTTTCTCAAATTGCAAGATGGATAATCACGACTACCGCAAAATGGCTACATGACCTAACATATAGGTGCGATTTCCGAAAATATACTCAGTTAATATGATACGGGATCATGTAATTCAAGCTGTTCATCGTGACAATTTTTACCCGCAAAAGTGATGCAAATGTACTTTACAAAATTCAAATTACACGAAAAATAACTAGATATTGTTAATTTATTCACTATATGCTTTTATTGACTCTCACCTGAGTAGCGAACGTCAGTGAAACAATAGGTCATAATTTCCATCAATGTGCGGCGAATCAATAGAAATATAGGAGATATTTCGTCCGTGTGACGTAATAATCACAAAAACAAACAACTATATTAGACAGCTGGATTATGCTAGTAACCATACGTCACAAACGTTGACGAAATCATATTCGGTTAACGATTGTTATGTATATCTCACCTGTCTACGTAGCTCTTAATTTATAGATTACTGACCCAGAGTTGAAAGAGCATCTATTTCCATTCAAAGCGAAAACATTACAATTAATATATATTGCAAATTAGTGTGACTTCTGGTGTCCCCTTTCAGATACCATGTTCTGAATTGCTTCAACTTAGAAGGTGTCATCGTATCGTTTGGTTTAAACTCGATAGCTTGAATAATAATTACTTAATAAGAAATGAGCTTGGAAATGGAACTGTCATTTGAGAAGTTTTTTATAAATCCGAGCCCCGACCTATACACGTCGTAGACCACCGCCGCAACAGTCTCCGGGCAACCCCTTAGATTGGCTCAGGTAACCTCTAATGTCTCATGGAGAACCGGTTAAGAACCACTGATCTCATACAAAATAACAACCTTTGTTGACATTCTTCTGCAAAAAGTTGGTTTGATCCGCCTTCTCGTCTCTCTTCATTTGCGAGATTGAACAATTCGTGGTGATTTTGTCAACGATCCCATCGCCAAGCTCGACTTGAAGAAATGCTGCCATTCGTCGTAGCTCATTTGGAAAGTCCTATGGAAAAATACCAGAAGATTCATTAATTAAGTATTTATCTATTGAGTATAGAATAGATGAATATCGTACTTTCTTCAGAGATTCATATTCCACCACCAATATATTTTTGTTCCTCCGCGCACGATTCATCCAGCCAGTCAGATGGTCGGGGTACCATTCACCGGGCGCTGTTCCCAACGGATGCGAACCTATCAAGCACAATATACGCTTATAGCTATAGCTCGATATTACTTTTATATATGAATTGCCCATGCCTGCGGTGTAGTTTGCAAAGAAGTCACTCCAATTCTGTCCAATTGCGCGATGTCCTTGCTCCGACACAAACTCAAGCTGTTTGTTGAAAAAATTATACCACGAAACGATCTGGTCTTTAGGGTTTCTGTAAATGTAAATGATCTGAAAATAAAAGTCCAAGATTAGTCGAAAGAAGTATTCTAGTAGGCTACAATAGGTGAAATATTGTATCGACAACCCGACCCGAGAACGGGATTTTTGAATTATGCGGTATGGTTTCATTTACTTGTGCCCCATTTTGCATGGTTTTGAAAACACACTCTTTTCTTTTCTTACGAATTAAAAAGCACGCAAGGGCGCCTAATTAAAATATAGATGCAATATAGTAGCTGTGTGTAAATAATTTGCTAATCGGTTCGATTGTTATATCTACTTATTGTTGGCTCCTCGAATATAGCAGCGGCAGTCATTACTTACTTTCGAGTTACTTCTTTCCACCATCTCAAAATTGAAAATATCCGCCGGAATGTGAGTGAAAAAAAACTTCTTAGGAAGGTGAGGATACAGATCGGTGTATTTCGCCGCTGTTATCAAAACTTGCATTAGACCGCAACGGGAATGGGCTCAGCTATAAAATGACACATTACCCGATCCCATTTCTAGGAAATGCGCCAGCACCGGCACAGATCTCGACTTGTTCAACAGATCATCATCGTCCCCGCAGAGGATTTGACGGACCACCTCAAGACACCACATTGTCCCTTGAATGATAAGTTTCAACGCATAATACTCAAGTACGGTCCAAACCAAGCACGCAGGCTCACAGGACATAGTAAAACTATGGTACGTCACAGCTTCGCATGAGAGTTCATCCATCACCGGAGTACTGAAGAATACGTTTTGCCTACTTTTAGTGAATATGTTATCATATTACCTCCTCTTCCAAATCATAGTTTTTGACACGAAACCTTTTACACACATTTTCTATGGTCAAGTAAAGCGTAGTCTAGTCATTAGCTTGTAGCACATTTGTGAGTCAACAACTGCTTTCCGAGATAGTCCCTATATGATGATATCAAAATTAATCTTCAAAAATTGCTATATTTGTCATAGTGTCATCAGTAGGGCGATTTATATAAAAAAAAGAAGTCAAAATTAGGTCAAAATTGTAGCGCTACGTCAGAAATGTCAAAATTTTTACGAAGTCAAATTATTTTTGCAACCTGCATTTCGTTTGTATCGTAGATTTTGCACTGTCGGTGAACTTAAAGGGGCACTGCACTCAAAAAATGATATGGTCTCAAATTGAAGAGCAGAACGAAAAAAAAATTTTGGCCTCAGCCGTTTTCTTCAGAACGCCACCGTAATGGAGCTGCAATTTATTGAAATTTCCACAGTTGCAGCAGTCGCGGCTCCGGATAATCTCTTAACCCGTTACATGGCACGATGACTTCATCGTCGCACTTGCTCGACGCGATTACGCAGAGGACGAACTTTAGATAGTTGTCAGTCGATGTTATGAATGACTCATGTCTTGCACACCAAGGCGGCGCTCAACGTACGGTGTTAGGTCAGGAGGATTTGTGTCTGGAGCTTGTCACGACTCTATAGTATTTGCCAGTTGAATGATACTGAGATGCCGTTACAGTTGTATATTGATGCAGATACAGCTGTCATTTTCAAGATGTATTATTGACTGCACAGTGCACAACCTTTGGAGTAGTGGTCTTGCGGAAGATACAGACACATGATATTTGTTAGACATATTTGCTTCAGAACATCGGCTGACAACTATCTGAAGCTCGTCCTCTGCGTGACTGCGTAATCGCGTCGAGCAAGTGCGACCATGAAGTCATCGTGCCATGTAACGGGTTAAGAGATTATCCGGAGCCGCGACTGCTGCAACTCTGGAAATTTCAATAAATTGCAGCTCCATTACGGTGGCGTTCTGAAGAAAACGGCTGCGGCCAAATTTTTTTTTTCGTTCTGCTCTTCAATTTGAGACCACATCATTTTTTGAGTGCAGTGCCCCTTTAACGTTTGAAATTTTACACCCTCTAGCCTACTTTATAGCCTACCGTTGTAGACGGCCCCTTGTCTGCTCATTGTGAATCATAAACATTCAAATGAAACAACACATGGTGACATGGTGTTATGCTCAACGTACCGCAATATCCTATCCGATGCAAGACTGCGTGGGCATTGCATGGTTCTTGTATCATCATCATTGGTTTATTAGCAATTTTATCAGTTCAATACACCACAAAAAATGCGATACAATGAATAGACAGGAAGATGTCGAAGCGACTTGGATTTGTCAATGGAATCAGACACCCACCTTGGCCTAGGCGTAGTAAGGCATGCACACTGAATGAAAGTAAAGAATACAGTATAGAAAAAAAAAGCGACGAGAATAGGGCGGTATGTCATGGGAAGCGAAGAAGCGCGTGATGAAAAATCGTGATGTAGACACCATTGTCAGAATGAAGCAACACGGTGTGTCAGCCAACAACGGCTACTGTTGAACGTTCTTTCTCCATTCTTAGCAAACTATTTAGTAAGGACAGACACTTTCTACCCGAAAATGCAGGATAGTATCTTTCGTTTTACTACGACAAATTTTTGTTATTTCTATCATAATACGGCATGTAACTACTGGAATTCTTCAAAGGGCCAGATTTCGTTAAAATACAGTTTTTTCATGTAAACATTTGTCAGTTTTTGAGTCAAAGAAGTTTTTTCAGGCCAAACTACTTTTTAAGTACATACAGTTTGAACCAGAAATGAAGATAAGTATAGTACAATGCTAACATTATGTGGGAAAACGCTTAATTTGCATACGTTAGGTCAAAATGTTGTCAAAATTAAGTTTTTCAAGGTCATAAAATGTCAAAATTTTGATTGTTCAGGTCAAAATCTTCCGTTTTTAGGTAAAAAAATCGACCTAGTCATCAGTCATTTGGCGTTGCCAAGAACGTGTATCTTGCACTCTCGAAAGGATCACGCACTGCTAAAAAAATATGCGACACCTTCGACTAAATCTGCTTTGTAATACTGCAGTACTTATACTGGAGTACTTTTCAATTCGTTTATTTTCGACTTCTACTTGTTTCTGCATGGAAATAGTTCATTCTACTTGTATTTGAATAGAGGTTTATGGCATTGTTTCTACATCTGCTCGAGTAGCAAATGTTGACTACTTAAACCACCTCCCACCTCTCATCATATCAGCCCATTTGCGTCACTGAAATTGTACCTGTTTTTGGGAAGCTTGCTACTACTACAGAGTTTTCAGGCATCCTCCATCTATTCAGAGCATATTCGATGCTTTCTACGGAGTGCATAGGCGCGAAATGCTTTCCTTTGAAGATCGGTGAAAGAACATCCTTCCTTGTCATTGCATTCGTGATGTCACGCATCGTCTTTGCGATGCCTTCTGAGAGTCCTGCTGGTGAGTCCATCTGTTCTATTTATGCAGAAGCCTACACGAGTACACAGTCGCTATGTGATTCTAAATGCACCAGCAAGTCAATAAATGAGCTTCGTCTTGATATGCCAACTTAATTGTCGCCATCTTCTGTTACTTAAGTAATAATATTATATTATTATATCATTCAATGAATGTATATATGCAGGCTATGTAGGGCGGGCCTATATATGTATTGTATATTCATTGTACTCGGGACCGTAACTGCCGCACCCCGAACCCCCGATTGGGGGAGCGGGAGCTCGAAGGGGGCCAAAAATTATTTCGTGAATTAACATATATCATAAAGTAGTTTGGGGGAATTTATGCAACTTATTCATTTTATGTTGTCAAATATATTGATTATTGGGGGTCCTTCCCCCAACCATGGCCTACTAAAGACTTTAGTAGGTCATACTCCAACAAAAATGCGAATTATCTATAGAAATGGACATTTCCACGTCGGTCATTACCTCGCTATGACGCACCAAGACATATATGAAGTTAGAGGCCATGTAACATGCGACTCCTACAAGTGTGCCAGAACGATCAACAGCGAGGAGACCTTGGCCGAAAAGGACCACCCTTGTGCTGACCGAAAACTGTGATATATGTAGGCTAAATATATGTTTATTGTACATAGCCACCTAAATGGCTGGCGCCGAATGTTCCTGTCCTGGCGACCTGAGCCCCACAAGACAAATGTCATCGTGCAGGGAACAGCATTTGTCAGTTAAGAAATACCAATTTGAAATCGTGTACGTCTTTTAGTTCAGTATGTTTGGTCGATTTCAATATATTTTGACATAGCAGAATGGAGGAGGTCACAAAATATCTTCATGTAACGAAGTCATTTCACCAATGGGTACGCCCGAAGATGTTTAGTTATTATTTCGGGATCCTACCTTTTCCAACACACTTCACTCAGCTCTACCGGAAAGTCTGACTACGCGAGCAGAGAGAGGATAAACATTGATAGCAATATACAGGCTAAATATGTATATTCATTGTACTATATATCATTCATTTTAATAAGAGCGAAAGGTAGTTGCTTGATTGAAAGACCGCTCCAAGTCGTATCGACTACCCCACTACGTTTTCATCTTATATTGTGTTGATTTGAATTAATAAAATTATTATAAATTGAACTCGACCGAACTGATGTATAATACCCACCAAAGATACCGTGGAACAGATGAAATACTGGATATATCATTTTGCTAGCAGTAATAAATGAAGTTCATTTTGTACAGTAAAATGATGGAAAGCATTCTATCTTTTATACCAAATACAAATTCACGTATTCGGTTCCGCCATCATACTGCAGCGCAAGTCGAGTGGTTCTGGACCGGTGACAAACAGAGATGTTTGGACAAGTCTGAAGTATAGATGAAAACGTTAGTCTTGTTCGTCCTATTATTCCATTTTGTACTACAATATCGCAGTGGTAAAATACCTATAATATCAGTACTCAATAAAATCATGTCTCACTATCGGACTCGCATCGCTGAAGCTCAACCTGTACGCAGCCATTGTCGCGAACACAAACTTCAGATACAGTATACAAAACAGGCAATACCTCATGGTGGGCCAGCACGGAGCATTTTCAGAACGAAAAATAGGTCGGTACTGTAAACAGGTTAAAAACCACTGACAGAGACACCTCGAAAAGTCTCACATAAGCCAATGAGGATATGTAGGTCACGAAACAATACAAGCATTGCTTCAAAACGGAGTCATGACACTGTGAGTCCTTTCCTTTCTATCTTTACAAAAGATCTATCATACGCATTGCAGCGATGAGGTGTATAGCCTACACAACACCGTATTAACCTATCGTCATTCGTCATGAGCAACCCAGGACCAAACATTGGAAGTCCGCACTCCGCAGTCCTTGCCAGTTTGGTTCGTAGATTGCACGATATATGTTTAACAAACGGCCACAACTAACAAAACGATACATTAGCTTTATTGACACACTCCATTACCAGATAGCGCTCGCAGGACGGTAAGATTTTGTTGACCGCAGCATAAAATTGTACAATATGCCAGTGTTTACTTTTTCATTGCAACACAGAACAGAACGACCCAAGTGTCCCAGGGACTATACGGCTGACATGTCATTCTAGAATTCCTTGCTATCGTCAGCTACGACAAGGGCTGGGTACGTGTACCGCTATCTGAATCGAGTATTAATTCTAGTGATTTCAGTTTAATAGTGAGAGGTGACTTTTTTCGAGTACTGAAATACCCTCCTTGCTAATAAGAATTTATTCATCAACGAAAGTTATTGTTTCGATAATAATTTCCACCGTGTATGAAACGCACAATACAAATAATCTACCTACTCACATATATGTAAACTAGTGATCAACCCACGGCATTGTCACAATTAAGTGCAATGAAATCGGCATGGTCGAAAAAAAGCAAGTTTATCGGTAATGTGATGTAGAACTGATATTATATTCTTTGCGGTAGCATAAAAAGGTACATATTCGAACTTTCTACTTCATTCATACTGTCATGACGTCATAATGACCGGCACGCGAATGCGCGATTCGACTGGAAGCCCTCTGTTTCCGTACTCGATACAGAATTGAATTTGCTCACCACCAATTCGGCCCACGGGAATCGAGGAGTGAGATATGATTTTTCAGTACTAAAATGATAACTGCCACCAAATTATTCATCAACGAAAAGTGTAGTTCCGATAATATTTTCCACTGTGAAACCTCTATTGATCGCATCGCAGCATACGAAACATGTATTTCAAGCTACGCGCGAAAGTAAAAAACTCAAAATGACGTATCTGTGAAGTTGCGACCAGCCCACAGCATTGTCACAATAAAGAGCAATGAAATAGGCATGGTCTTTGTGGTCGCATAAAAGGTACAAACTTCAACTTTACACTTCTTTCACACTGTTATGGAATGATAGGCCTATCCGAATATTTGAGTCAATGCGGCCAGTGCTGCCACTTAAGTAGAAGTATCGATTTCAGAGGCATCTACTCCATGTGGAAGTTCAAGTTCTAGTTTATTCATAAAATTTCATCATTCCAAAAATCACAAGACTGCGACACAATGAAAGAAAGGAAGGTGCCGAAACGACTTGGAGTAGTCTTTGAGATCAGACACCAGTTGCAAATGATGGGTTTTAAAATCACCCAAGTAAGTATTGCCGTGATATCGTGATCGTCCATCCATGACTGTATTTTTACGCGGTATTTTAGCATTAGAAGATTATTCCCTGACGCCTTGTGTATATTTATTTCAAGTAGATCTGTGTCTCAAAGCACGGGGAGGGGATGAGACTATATACGCTGAAACTACTTGCAAGCATAAGGTAGAATAAATTGTATTGAGTATATCTAACACGAAGAACTCTATCGACCAGCAACCGGACTTCTCGAAGTTGAATATTCAGACATCTATAACCTACGATATTTGGTAAGGTATAGCACTTGTTATGTTCGTGCATTTTACGTTGGTATCGTTTGTTTCTTATTTGTCTAGGAATAGTAATTACCGTTTTAACTGCACTCTGGATCGTGTCGCTGCCTTAAAGTTATTCTGCTGATAATATACTGATTTCATATTGCAACCTCGTCGTATGAGTTATTGTTCAAACAAGATCAAGAACACAGCAGCACTGATACAGATGAACAAGAGACAACAGCCTAAAATACAGCAGTATGGTGGGAAAAGTAGTTTTGGTAGATGAGTCGCACACTTTTAGCAGTTATTCGGAAATGGCTATAGTTTCTGAATTGCAATATTTCCTATTTCTAAGGGTGACTTACGTATATTTTCAGTGGCCTGACCGGATTGAAAATAGCTTTCAATTGATTAATACCGGGACAATCACTTTTATCTGAGATAATGACACAGATCCATGTTTAGTCAAAAGAATAACTGCCATAACTGCCAAATCATGAAATTCAGGGTGTATTCGGATGTGCTGATAACCAACGCAGCCACTAAGCCGCTTGCTGGGTAGGGTTCTGGTTTAAATCTGGCTGATTAAAATCGGTGTGATTTAAATCAGTTTTTTTTCGTTGATTTTGTATTTTAATTTTACCATTTTGATTTTATTGAATATTTTTTTTTTCAAATTTTCGGACGAGATGCGTGAATGTGGTTTAATATCGGACAATCATGTGCATTTTATATAAACCTGAGATAGCATCTTGGCACCGGTATAGTTCAGCTATTTGACAGACGGACAGGAAAACAGCAAAGAGCGATAGTCAATCAACATGTTAGCGTTTTGCTGTGGATACTAGTTAGTTGTCTGCAACTCGCTGCGGATATTTCCGAGGCACTGGCGGGATACCGCAAACGAAGCGCAATCCGGAGTCTCTATCGGAGTCTCTATCATTGATCCAGTTTGCTGGCAGAAACCACTCCATCGATCAAGATGAAGATACAACTATTATGGATGGTCCCGGTTTGACTCAACAGTCAACATGTTTCCGGGCTACGAGAACAGATCAGTAATGATTCTGGCGACCCATCAGTATCACATAGGTTAAACCTTTTCAGCTATCATTATCACATCGGTTGAACGTTTTCAGCTATCTGGATGATGATTCACAGCCCCGCATTAATAAAGTTCAAGCGTTATCCTTCATAACCTTGATTGACATTCATTCATCCTATTTCATTTTGTTCGTGCTGTTGTTATTATGAGTTAAAATCCTGATTTGAAATATTTATTTGATTAAAATCGATTTCAATCAAGATCAAAATGATTTCAACCAGAACCCGGGGGTGTCCCTGGGTGAACTAAATTGAAGCAGATACCAATCATCGCCTGTTCCACCCATGCGCATACCGAAGTAACATGTTATTTAGCGATAGAAGACGAATTTGTGTGAGTGATACTAGCATTCAAGTCATAAATCGTTTGAAATTGTAAGACGTTTCCAATGAGTTTCCCTATGAACATGACTTTCTTCGACCCGGAAGTTACTATCCAATGAAGCACCGTCACGGGCCTCTCAGTTTAGTAGTGAAACAGTCTCTCAATACTATTTCGGTATAATATCAGCGAAAGTCATCGACAATGACGAACTAAAGTGCGTGCATTTTACAATATTACGATCCTACAAATAATTAATTTTCGACCGTAAAACTGACCTGGCGAACATATGTTGAAAGAAAAACAGATTTCAAGGACAAAAAGCCAGAAACCCAGGTGATGCTAAAAAACACAGATCTGGGTGCAAAAATCCAGGAGTGGCATGTCTGAAAACGACGAATGAGATTACTAACCTACGGATAGATACGCAAGTCCCGTCGTTACGCTCCGGCAAGCAGTTACACTTATTGCTCAGCAATCTAAAAGCAGCATAATTGGTGGTGTTATAACTTGCGACCTGAGTGGTGAAATTTAATGAAACTGGTCTTAATCGAAAGCTACTGTCGCACTGATTCTGAGAATACAATCAAAATCTTGTCAGGGAAATGGAACCACGTCAAAACATCCCCCAAAGTCTGAAAATCGGCATTGTTCTGAACAATCGCTTGACGTGTTGCGGTGGTGCCATCGTTGGAACAATGCCGATTTTCAGATTTTGAGGGCTGTTTTGAGGTGGTTCCATATCACCGACACGATTTTAATTTGTATTTTCGGAATCAGTGAGGCAGTAGCTCTCGAATAAGACCAGTTTCATTACATTTCAGCCCTCGGGTCGCAAGCTATAACTCCACCAATTGTGCTGCTTTTAGATTGATCAGCAACAAGTGTAACTGCTTGCCGTAGCGTAACGACGGGACTTGCGTATCTATCCGTAGGTTAGTAATCTATAATGAGGCCACAGAGGGGCTATTCGCCAAACAATTTCAACCAATAAAGTAGAAAGCCACGCAAATGCACGCGGTATAATTGTGTCGGGTTCTTTTTTGGTCCACCACCCTTTTCGGCTCCTTGCGAGTAAAATGCGCACTCAGCGCTAAGAATTTAGGTGCTCATTCTAAAATTCCAGCAGTCGGTACAAGTCTAACCTGCCCCGCCCCTACAAAACGGCTCAAAAGAAGACGCATTTCCGTTCACAAAAACAACATCTTGTATTGCACAGACACCATTTCGTCACTGAACACGGGGCACGAAAACGGTCATTCGCAAAAAGCACCCGAGCATCGCGTCCCACGAAACGACATGCCCGCTTCGTAAATAAAACTCTATTCTTATCACACACAACGGCGCACAATTTCAACAGTTTGGAGTGAGCGACTCGACGACAACGTCACATGATGAGCACGATAAAGACAAACAAAACGTACATAAGCAAGTACTAATAGATTTGATAATAGTAGTTTTCTCAGATAGTTGAAGATCCTTCCGTGTATCGCGTCGCGTTACTTTGCAGTCTGTCCCGGCGTCGTCTTTTTCCTGGGATAGTGTTCGGCGAGAACGTCGCGAGGAATACGTTTCAGCATTTCTTTGGGGAAAATTCGAAGCAATTCCCAGCCAATATCGAGGGAGTCGAACACGCTACGGTTCTCGTAAGGGCCTGCAATTGAAATCAATTTTAAGGAATCTATATAATAACTCATGGGCTGAACCAATGGTTCTCCCCCTTAGAAGTTCAAAACTCAATTGAATAACATATTCATATTGAAATAAACCCGATAATTTTCGGCTGGCACTCGTCAGGGGTATAGTTGATAAAATTGCCTGAAAGAAAACGTTGCACACCAAAAGTAGTATTTATGGTGGCTAATTCCATTATAATTACCGGTATAATTTCCCACCAGAAAATATTATTCAAATCCATTAACTTCGCAACTACGGGTTGGAATTGAGCCAAATTTGGTATGCATCCTTTCTGCAGAAAACACAACAATTTCTTCAGGTATCCAGCAAAATTTGTAATTTTGATTTTTTTGAATAAATTGAAAACTTTGTCCTCTAATAGCGGTGTCTCTAGAGGTTGGAATTGAGCCAAACTTGGTTTTAGGCATACCTTACAATTTTATCACCTATAGCCAGTAAATTTTGAAAAAGGATTTTTTTGAACGGGGCATAGTGTGTAATGTCATAGTGTGCAATGGCGATAAAAATTGTACACATAAATCAGCGGTAAAGCTAGCTGTCATGCATATACCAGTATAATGCAAAAAAATCATACAAAAACACCCGGACATACCTTGAGAAATAAAGTTCTTTTCAAACTTATCCAAAAACTCGAGATACAAAAGATCGTCGGCGGAAAGCGCTTCCTCACCAACCACGGCCTTCATGGCTTGTACATCTTTCCCAATCGCGTAATTGGCGTACTGGAAAAAAGTGGCAATACCATTTATATAAACCTTTTTGTTACGGGAGAAAGACGCAACAAAGACAAGTTTGGATCCAGTCTACCAGTGGATTTTTCATAAGAACGGCATGAAATATCTGTTTTATCAAGACTAGCGAGCATGTTTTAAGATTGTACGTAATCGCAGCATCATTAACATTAATTTCCTGTTGGCCCCCAATATCCATCTCGAAATTTCGAAAGCAGTCACCTCCAATTGTACTATAGGAGTAAGAGATACCTCGATGACTCGACCCCTCGACTTTTTCAAATTACATGTCCGAATACTCTTTAGTCTTTCTTCTACTTCAAATTGAAGTAGTTTTGACAAGACTATTTCCATTTGTAATTAAGTAAAAGTGGACAGCAGTACTTTACTGCTAATTGAGTAGCAGCACCATCTACTTTTGATCACCCCAGTTTAAAATCTACACTTTAAATCCGACATTACCAGCTGGTTCGAAACGTCCGAATGATCCTTCCTGGTCATCCCGTCGCCGATAGCAGATTTCATAAGCCGCGATAACGACGGAAGAACGTTGATTGGCGGGTAAACTTGACGGTTATGCAGTTGTCTGTCGATGTAAATTTGCCCCTCCGTGATGTACCCCGTCAAATCGGGGATAGGATGAGTGATATCTGGAGACAAACGAAAATACTCTTGGACGCGATGAACTTCAATTTACAAATGTATAATATATTCGTATTGGAATAAACCTGAATATTTTCGGCTGAGCCTCGTCAGGGGTAATCGTCAGTAACTAATAGAGAATTGGAAAGAATTTCATATACCAACAGTAGTATCAACAAATAAGCCTTCGCAGGAATAAAAAATTCAATCATATTTGGTGATACGATTGTTGATTTACGAAGTTATTTTTGATTCTGTGCTAGTTGCTGATAAATAATTAACCAGACGAAAATATTCGCGTTTATTTCGATATAAATATATTATGCGAACGGAAATGTTCGACCCATTTGGCGATTGTAAAGTAATTCTTTATTTGAATCAAGAAATCGAAGAGCATTGTTTGGGGGTGGGCAAAATCAAGTTTCTGCAAATGACTCGATTTTCAATCGAGTACTGAGATGCGAGTCGAGTAATAGAGCATCGCTCATTATGTCATCAGTTTAAATATGCAGCCTTTTACGCAGCCACAAAGACTGTAATGCCGATTCATGTAGGATAACTTGGTATTTTCACACCATCATTATTTCATTGCACTTTGTGACAATACTGTAGGTTGATCATTGTGCCGAGCCGTAACTTTTAGGAACAATGAATTTCCAAGACTAAGAACACATACCGTCATTGGGCATAGTCAAAATAGGAATTTGCGTGATGGAACCGTTTCGGCCGGCTACTCGGCCGGCGCGCTCGTAAATCGTGGCCAAATCCGTGTACATGTAACCGGGGAAACCGCGGCGACCTGGCACCTCCTCACGTGCGGCGGAAACCTGGTGAAAAACATTGTCAGAAAATGAAGATGTCTAGCTCTCGGAAAAATGTAAATTGAATAACATCCAGAAGGTCAGTATAAGAGTACTTCTACATTGCGTACTTGCACTGCTTACTCAAGAGGTGGTGATCTGATTACTTGTACTTCTACTTGTAAGTTTCCATTCTCCTCGGTAGAACTGAGACTAGATTACCTAAGGTTTTACTGAAAATCACTACTTGTAATTGCATGGAAAGCTATGGTATTACTTCTACAGTTCTACTTCTATTTGAAGATAGAGTTGGAGATTCAGAACTTCAATATACATTCGAATAATAAATTAATATTGGGATCAACCCGAATATTTTCAGCTGACACTCGTCGGGAGTAATCGTCAGCAACTCGTAGAGAATTGGTAAGATCATTGCATACCGAAAATCGTATCACAAATTATAACGCGACGTCACATGCATAAAAATTCTATAAACCGAATAGCAGTGCTGACTACATCGGTACTCGTTTACCTCGCGAAGAGCATTAGCGTAGGAGCTCATGTCCGTCAAGATGACTAAGACGTGTTTCTCGCACTGGTACGCCAGATATTCGGCCGTGGTCAGGGCTATTCTCGGGGTGATGATCCTCTCGATGGTGGGGTCGTTGGCCAGATTTAAAAACAGACACACGTTGTCCATGGAACCGTGTTGCTCGAAGTCGGATTTGAAGAATCGAGCCGTCTCCATGTTGACCTAGAGATAACAGATGGTTGAACAGATGGCTTACTGCAAACTTTTAACAATTAAATAATTCAAATTGTCTAATTAGATAGATAATAGCGAGATGCCGGTAATCTAATTGTAATCTAAATTTAAAAATACTGTGTTGCTATAATTCTACTTCTAATCTAGTTTGGCAAAGAAAAACTGTAGCCATAATTGTAATTCTACTCTTATAATGGGAAAAACTGTGTAGCTACCCTTCTCATTCTAATCTGAAAAATCTGTATAGCTATATTTCTAATTTTAATATATTTGGAAAAAACTAACTATAATCCCAATCTAATTTTGAAAAGAATGTGCAGGTATAATTCTAATTTTAATCTAATTTTGGAAAAAACTACAGCTATCTATAATTTCAATTTTAATCTAATTTAGAAAAGCTGAAAATTGTCTCGTCATCTAGGTGAAATATAACTTGTTTTTTGAAGTATGCGACCAAAACTTACACCCATAGCGGCAAACACGATCGCAAAATTCTCTTCATGGCCGTCGAGGACTCCTTTGTCGGGCATCTTGACCAGACCGCCCTGTCTGCAGATTTGGGCGGCGATTTCGTTGTGAGGCAAACCGTTAGCGGAAAATATCGGAATCTTCTGGCCGCGAGCAATACTGAAACAAGAGGACAGTCTAGATACGTCTGGACAGCCCACTGTACTGACTCATTAAATTTCAAATCGATTTAGAAATTTGGAAAGGAATTTCAGCGTGGTGCGACTTTGGACTTGGCATACGTCACAATTGCAATGCCGCATGCGTTGCATCAAACTGTCTAAAGATAGCATATAACTCCTTCAAGGCCTTTTATATGTAAAAGCTAACACCTGAAAACAAAATCAGTTCAATTCCGACATTACAATTTTAGTGACATTTGGCAGTAAAATAGAGGCAAGCAGACAGCAAAATCGCAGTTCTTTCAAATGAAACCGAACAAAATAATCAATTTAGTGGTCAGTAACAAGGCTTTGTCTTTCAGACACTTCAATATATGCACATGTAACAGGTGTAATATCACAGACATGGCAGTAAATTTCTCGATAAATTGACGTTTTCAATATTGACATCTCAAGGTCTCCAACTTAAAAAGGTTAAGAACCAACTGCTCTACAGCGTGCCACTGAAGGCTCTCTATGTTAATTTTAAATAATAGAAATACCAACCAACCTGTTCATGACATCAATGGCGGATATTCCGGTCTGGATCATCTCCTCCGGGTAAATTCTAGACTCTGGGTTGATAGGCTGCCCGTTGATGTCCAGGTAATCTTCTGGCAAAACCGGTGGGCCCTTGTCGATCGGTTTACCGGAGCCGTTGAAAATACGCCCTAAAATTACATTGCCGCTAATCAGTAATACAAGTTTTTGTAAAATCTCGGATTCAAATAAAGCCCTCGAGCTGTAGAAGAGGGCCTCATGAGCTGTGGCCCACCTCCCACGGTCTAGCTTTAACTACAAACTATATTATCTGTAATTATAAGACCTGTCCCTAGTTTGAAACCAGGACATGATTTGGACTGGATGAAAAAGATGACTAAGGCGATAGTTTTCAATATTTTGGCAATAGGGGGTCCTTGCTATAAAATGTAAGGGCCCCAGGTATTGCATGAACATGGGAAAATCACAGCCAGAGCAGCGATGTATTGCAATGGTCACACAAAACGTGTAGAAAAACCCAAATAGCTTACCTAACATATCTTCAGAGGTAGGGATACGCAAGATGTCACCGGTGAATTCGCAGGTTGTGTGCTTTGCATCGATTCCAGGAGTACCTTCGAAGACCTGAATAGCAACATGCCAATTAGTTATTTTCATCAAAAATAAGCCCAAACAGAAAATCATCAGTCTTGGTAATTTTTTATTCTGCTATTGACTAGGGGCGGGCATACTTGAATTCAGACTTGGAAAACGAGAAAACTTACAATTTCTAAATTTGATTATAATTACTCAATCCTCAAAAAAAAATAATACAAATATCACGTTCATTCTCATAGCTTGAGCATTAAAATGACAAATGTCTATGCACCAAGTTGGGTTCGTTATGTAGAATTATGTAGTTTTGTAAGTCTGCTTGAAGTCAGTACTAATTAAAACATGAATGACATTATAATGGAGATACAGATATTCAAATTCGAATTGTTCACCTGCACAATAGCTTTGTCACCGCTCACTTCCAAGACTTGCCCACTCCTTTGACTGCCGTCAGCCAGAGTCAACGATACAATCTCGGCATATTTGGCAAATTTCACTTTCTCCAATATGACCAGCGGTCCATTGACCCCAGAAACCGTTCGATACGCTGCAGAAAATGCATCAACGTAATGCAATTGAAGCTTGCAATACGTCTGAGTTAACTAGTATACAAACTACTGGATTTTCATAACTTATAAATATATCTTAAAACAGCCTACGTTTAAAAATCCACAACTAGAAACGTGATTCAATTCCTAACCAAATCATAAATTTTTAGTTATTGAGCCTAATCAGCTGAAATGGGAGGGATTTTGACCCCCAACACCCAACTCTAGCTACTCCACTGTTCGCAGTGATGACTTTGAGCTAACAATAACTGCAGGAATATCACACAACAAAACACCGCTATCACGATTCCCGACACATTTTTTCTAGTTTTTTGACAACTAAATTTTTTGTAAATGTGCAACTAGAACCAGAACTAGAACTACTAAAAAAACCAGTAGTTAGTTGAGCGTCAGTTAACTAGATAAATAGTTTGTACAAGTCTAGGTCTGAGCAAGATAGCCTACTCACTTAATCTCGGCTGTGAGATGTAGTCTCTTGTGATCGCCAGGGCGTGCTCCCTACTGGCCGAAATCGAAGCTTGATCAAAATTATTCGTCAGCTGCATAACATCCATGATGGATCGACTAAAGATTAACTACAGTCCTGAAATACAAGTTACAATAACAGTCAGACACAAGAAATATATAGTTACAGCATCAGACTAGGTGGAAACAAGTGTGGTTTAGATCATATTCCGCAATCCTCTCATCAAATATACACAAATCCAGAGAATTGGTTGCTTTAACTGACTTGTGTGGATAAAATTAGGTCAACACATCGACTATTAATCACCTGCATTACCGGAAATACTTTTCAACGTTATGTCGTGCAAGATATAACATTCATGACAGGAGCTACAGTTACTACAGTTTTGACATATGGTAGTTGACCTCGTATAGTCTACAAAATTAACAATATGGTGCAATCTATATAGCGATACAAACCATATTATCAAGTCACAGTGAAAACACGACAGTAAAATAACACTTGTACATCAAGAGTATAGTTTAGTATTAGCACCAAGCTTCACAGTCAAAGTTACATATAATTGAAGTACGGCAACAAAATACAAGAAGATACTGCACTCATACAACTTATGATTGGAATACGAAGGTATCCTACAAATATACCAACATGAATATGAGCAATTGAACATACAGATACAACAAAATACCAAGGATTGCAATTCATGTCAATGTCAGACTTCAATAAGCCGTGCAATATATTTTGAAATGTTTCTCAGTGGTACAACAGAAAATGGCGATGATATATGGAATGTTACTTGCTCCTAATGATAACATCAAGCAATGCCTCAGCTGAGTGATATCGTGTAAAACAAGGGCAAGACATGGTATCTCTCCATTCAAGCAAAAAGGGGACGTTAATTTTTAGACCCTCACATTATATTCAGAGACAATGGCATGTGAACAAAAACATAGGTTTGGGATTTGGCAATATTGAAAGGTAGACGCATAGGAGTTCAATGTTGATACCAGAGTATCTCCGCTTTACCGAACTGGATCTGAATAAGATTTATAGCGATGCATTTTTTTCCAAATTAGATTAAAATATTACCGAATTTGCAAAAACTTGGCAATTTAATTAAATTACGAGATACAAAGTAATGCATCAAAAATCAAGTTTAGTTCATATCTGTGATATTCATAAGCATGAGAATGTCTGAAGCCAGACTTGGCTAGTTTCGCGCAATACAGTTCTCCTGTAGTATTTCCAGGAGACCGGAAGTGTGAATAGAATTAAAATTGAAGAAAAATAACATTTCACATATTCCTAATTGCATTCAACAGAGGGCATTGGTCATTTGGCAAAAGTCATCACAGTTTTACTGACCACATTCCGTTATTTGATAATACACAGAAAAAAGCAGTTGTAATAGAGTTTTGATAGCAGTACGGAGAGTAATAAAGTGAATGTTATTATTTCAAGTACATTGTACATATGACAATACCATCTCACAGTAATGTATGAAAAGGAACTGCACGGTGATGCAATACTTTGCTACCAAGAGATATACAGGGATATACCAACATATATTGTGATGTACAGCTGCAATACAAATGATAATCACAGATCAGCACAGTTATATACCTGCATCTCGTATAAAGACAGCTTACTTAATACTCCCTGCCAAATTATACGCAGAACCTAAGACTTAGTACTCGGACCGGTAAATTTTTCGGCTTTGAGTTTCAATATGAGTTGTCTCATGCGGGTCACGTCACTTTTGATGCTACGATTATTGGGGTTGAGATCGCAAAGCTTCGCAACATACTCCCATCGAGTTAGTTCCCCATCTCCGCAAGCCATGACAGAATTTGTGAATCCAATTTTTTGTTGTACTATCGATTCCACGTCGGTCAAAACATCATTGGATTGTCTTTTTTCTTTCTTTGATTTTTCTATCATATTAGTGTAGTTTTGAAGCCATGTTTCATACTGTGATTTTGCACCCGACATCATTTCCTCCTGTCTGCATTTTTCTTCGCTGTCTTTTCTCTTCAAGCGCTCTGCTCTTTCTTTGCGCCATCGAATAATATTTTCAGGTTCTACTGCTTCAACAGGATTATCTATTGGTGCTTCTGTATTTTCCGTTTCTTGGCAATTGTCGACTTCAGTTTCAGTGTATGGGTTCACAGTATCTGGCATTTCATCCCCAATCATGTTCAGCGCATGTCCAATTGATTCCATATCGAACGTAGTGCTTTCAGACTTGTCAACAGGCTTGGCTTCGTTAGAGCTTTGATCATTATCTGACAAGAAGTCCATGGTCGCGACCAAACTAATACTGAATATAAATTGCCGAACCACAGTCCCTATTAAAACTACAGAAGTTCAAGCCTCACCTAAAATGACGAAAGATAGTTGATGTTTTCAAAATGAACACAGTGTGGCAAATAGACGGCTTACTTACTGCAGCATCTGCCAGAATTATCAATATATTGATCGGTACCTGACTAAAGCGAGCATATAAGAACACTGACGAGCAAAAACAGTACCATACAGCAGCATGTCACGAACCGAGGGCCGGAGACATGCACATATTTCGGTAATTCTGCACGGCACAGCATATGGAATAATACACGTTAATTACACATATATTTCGTTTGGATTATCACGGTTATTGGATCCATTAATGGTAGTTTCTACGATCGAATACCAACTACTATTTTCAGCCGAATCTTGAACTCAGACATCAAAAATTTGTGCCGGTGTCACAAGATACATAAATACATCACGTGATTTCTCACATGATCGATCGCTTTGGTCGTTCTCGTTCAGTTGTGCATTTTTATTTCAAATATCCTCTTCACAATATCCTTCGATTATTAAAATATATCGATGAGTACGCATTCATATTAATACACTATAGGTTGCCATTACTTTATTTTGCTTTTGATTGAGTTCATGTTGGGTTACCTGTACCCATGGGAGCGCTGTGAAGCTGCTTTGCGAAAGTTTATCATTTCAAAACAGCACTAGATTGCTATTATAATGAAAAGATGAGCTATGGTGGAAGTGAGAATGTGACATTGTATAGTGAAAGAATAGACTTATATAGAGATTAAGGGGGTAAGGTACTCCCAGATCATCAAAATTTTTCATAATTTTTTTATTGCAGAATTACAAAATATGAGACTAGCTCTTTCCAAAAATGTAATCATCCTGCATGATTTCAAGCTATAAGTAGGTTAAAATTCCATTTAAAATCTCTCATTTTCGTAAAAATTCCAGACCCACACCCCCCCATATTTTTAACCAGCTCAAAATTGTCACTAAAGACCACATCCTTATAATTTAAACAGTTATTAAAAAGAGCCATATCTGTAATCACTCAAGCATGAATATCATAACATTCTCTGGCAGCCAAAGCAGTTGTAAAGCACTCGCAAGACACTGTTATCAGCTATCCTGTTGTCGGTGGCTGATTTTTGAATTATTTTACTTATCAAGATAATATTGCGAGAAAACTGATAGTTAGTTGTGATTTTACAATGGGCGGGACAAAGATAACAACAAAACAGGCATTTGACCAGAGAAGGAGAAAATATTATGATAAAGTCATTCGAGAAAAGTTTGGAACTTTTATCTGCTTTGAAGTCTGATGGTGGTGGATGGAATTCAGAGGAAACCTTTTCCTAGCAAGTCATGCATGGTGCAGTTATTCAATGTATTGTGACTTGCCCTGACTGTGGTTCAACAGGCAGGGGCTATTGGCAAAATATCCAGCAACAGCAAGGCTTTGCCACAGAGATTAGCATCGGAGTGTCGTGCTGCAAGAAAGAAATTTTTCGTCGGTTTACCTCATCAAAAGAGATGATGTTGAACAGGAAGGCAAAAGCATTGTCATCACCAGATAAACACCAAAGTGGAGCCAGTATTATCATAATGCCATCGTAAATGGTGCACCAGATGCACAGGAAGCATCGAGGAAGTGTGGGCACTACTGATGCCCAACAGCTCAACTCCAGAAGAACCGATGCACGGCAATTGTGATGAAAAGAGGTGCTTTTATTTGAAGGCAGAACTTGCAGATGCTACCGATCCAATCCGCAAGTATCCGCTGACATCCAAAATGTATCAAACGGTCAAACCCGACTTCAAGGACCTTGCAAGTATTGAGCTTTTTTCAAAGTGCATGACTTTGCAAATGCAGAATGCTAAGGGTTATGCAACTCTAATTAGTATTGGAGTGTCATGATGAAATTGATGCTAAAAATTCTATGTTCGGGGGACATATGGGTGTAGTATCTTCACTCACACCACCTGCAATCAGTATTTTGACAATTTCGCAGTATTCTTGATATGTTGTTTCATCTTTACAACATCTAACTGATGTCCAATTCAAGGTTTGTAAATTTTTCGAATCTGGTATAGCAGTTTTGAGTAAAAAATCATCAAATCACTCATACTTTTTATGACTGATTTTGCATTTAGGCACATTCAATTGTCTTCAAATTTGGCTATGTACTGATTAAAGCATGCCTGTACCATTTAAAAGCAACAGATTTCAAATACCTGCTCTACTTTTTCAATAAAATATTTTTCAATTTTCAAAGTTGATTTTCTCCTATTTCTAGTTTTTGTTAATATGGTGTCACGGGGACAGGGAATTTTGATATCAGAAGACCTTCAATCCTTATCAAACTTGGCTCAGTACAAGCAGTAGGACTGTTCTACCTGCTGAAACTATTGTTTCTTCTATAAGAGTTTTAGTTTACTGACTTTGCTACTTATGATCTGAATTTTATGAAAAAAAATCGAAAATTCGGCACCGTATCAGTATCAAACACATATTTCGTAAAATTTTTCGAAAAATCGGAAGTTTCAAGCGTTTCAGCAGGTGCTTAGAGGCCTCAGGACACTTTATGAAGCATTGTTTAGGATCTCTCGGCATCCATCGAAGAGACAGGCGTTTCCCCGTGCTAACCGTCCGATTCACCAATCTCCCCCCCAATTCGGGCCCAAGGAATTTTTTTAAAATGCTAAAATTTTTACAGTGTATGAAGTTGAGTATAAATAGTTTACATACCAATTTTTGAGAATCTAGGATTGACTGTTCATGAAATATCGCAATTTGAAAATTTTGTGAGTCTAGCAGTACCTTACCCCCTTAATAAGATTGTTCTGTAGGCTAATGGACGATTCTCACCGCTTTAGCGCCCCTTGTGGATGGTTGGCCAGAGTGATTTCGCCTCCATAAGGCTAGCATTGTCAGCAAAGGCAATCTCATTATTTTGCCCTTCTGGCGACGCTTTACTGCGAGCGTATGAGTTCTTAGTTATTGCTACAGTCCTTATGACTGATTTCATGTAATTGCTAGCAAAATCAGGACCCTATTTCTTCACTAGTTGTTTGAGAATCCTTATCCGTTGAACTGCATTTTGCCAAAATGCACTGATGCCAATGTTTATCTCCAATGTCTCAAATGGCAGGAACATTGTAGACAGTAATCGAACCGAGAGTATGGAACTAGTATATTCCGGGTTGTTGACGGGTTTACCCACGTTCAGTTTTGCTGACGAAGATTGCCAGTGAATCGAGGGGCAGTGGAAATAACAAAGATAAAAGGATATAAATTATTCGCTGAGTCTTATATAACAGATTTTAGAGGTATGTAGAAATTTACACCAGCAAATAGGTCGTTGGTAGATATTTTCAAGCAGTTCAGTCGTTGGCTCTCACCTGCCTTTCCGTATTTTTATTTGAGAACTAGTAGTAATGACTTCGCAAGTAGCATCAGTAATCAGTTTGATCATCTCGGTATCTGCACAGTGTTGAGCGATGTACAGCACTTTGCAGGCAATGTGATGTTGTATAATATTGAATCAATTTTTTAGTTATTTGTATTTTCAGCATGTCACGACACTGCAATTTTCTACGTGCAGGCGAAGAGCTATCATACCATGTCGAGAAACAGCCCTCTTCACAATTTGAAATTGACAATCAATAAACTATATTTTCTCGAAGAGAATGACAATTACTTTTATCAGGTCATGGGCCAACTAGCTTTAACAGGACTGTCATGGTGTGAGTTCGTGGTATACACACCTTCTAAAAAGGTCTACATAAACTAAATTTATGCTGATGAGATTGTATTCAAAGAAATATTCTCCAAACTTGAAAAATTTTATTTCAAATTTTTTTTGCCTCTCGCTCCCGTCAATGCGTGATATTGGTAAAGCAATAACTTGTAGAGCTAAGTATAAGCAGTGAAATTGTTCACAAATATTAACGAATTATACGAAGCTTTAAATACGAGTACAAAATACTGCCGCATATTCTTATTTTCCAGGTGCAGATGTGCCATATTGACCAACCACAACGCCGTGGACCATGGAACGATGGACATTATTTCAAGATCTGATGACGAACTGCCTAGAACTGTCAGTGACACCCAACCCATTTGCTGGATATGAAAGGGTCATGGCGACCGCGGGAGATATTTCATTTTAACCGGGTTTATATTTTGGTCTCCATGGTGTTCTCATGCACCAAACCCCTCACTTCCAGTTGTGCCCCGGATAGCTCTGCATAACTGGCTACGTCCATTGTCTACTTGCCTAATTCGTCAATATAAATAACGCACAGAACTGTCGAAAGTTGATGATTTATTGAACAGGTGGGTAATGAAAGGATTGCACGCTATGATAGAATAGCAGTCAACCATGCCTCAAGACTTGCGTGTATCCTCCGTTCAGTGTGCTAGAGGATTTGTGAATATACGCATCGTCATTGAACCTTGTAATAACGTTTCGTTCAGACCTTGCGATCGCTAGCTGCGAAGAGAGAGACAATTGGCAGTGCAGATAGAGCAGCGCAGATAGAACGTCAATCAGAAAACTATAATAGCATATTAGGAACAACAAAGGACCTAGTTCCAGATTCCTTAGAAACTACATGAAGAGTGATTCAAACAAATTAGCCTACATGCTACAGTTTTTAGATTGCGAAATTCAGACAAATTACATGCTAAGGTACTATAGTTTCCAAATTGCAAAATATAATAGCATACTAGGAACTATAAAGGACCACGTTCCAGATTCCTTAGAATCTACATGAAAAGTAATTCAAACAAACTACATGCCAACTGCCAAGGTACTAGTTTCCAAATTGCAAAATATAATAGCATATTAGGAACAACGAAGGACCTTGTCCCAGATGCATTAGAAACTACATAAAAAGTAATGGAGAAAAGTTACATGGTAGGAATATTCAAAACAACGGGCCCCTGAAGTTAGTGAGAAGATATGCCACACACCACAACTGATTAGCAATACCCATTTTTCCTTGTTTCTTCTTTAACAGGAAACCTGTGAAAAGATAAATTCATCGTCATTGTTACATATTGGAACGCAACAGTGCAAATGGGATCTTCCTTTCACAGTCCGCAGTCCCTTATCTGCATTCATATCCGATTTCCTATAAGCTCTATAAATAGGCTATAGATTTTTTTAACGGTACTTTGCAAATCAACCTGTACAGATAAAACATAAAGATTATTAGTCGAATAAATTTACTACTTTATATGCGTTATGACCAACTATTTCACAGATAGGGTTATGCTATGGCCTCAAAGTGTATCTGGTATATTACTTGTTGGTCCTGTGAATATACAGCTGTCGAGTCGAGTCATCAGAAAATCATGACTAGAGTCATTGCCGCCTTGGCTGTGATACAGCTAATACCTGAGTGATACAGCTGATACTTGGGTGATACAACTGAAACAGCTGTGATACAGCTGCATATCCACAGGGCCTTACTTGTTCCCCGACTTTTTTATGAGTGAAAAGTTCTCACACACCGGCACAAGAAAGCTTTGTAAAACGACTGTAAACCAGTTCGGTTTTTCGCTCAAAAACATTGTATAGTATTGATGAGTATTTTATCAATACTTATTTTGCACCAAAACGCGGAACCACCATAAAGCGAAAACGCACGGCGTTAAATAACGTAACCTACTCCAAAACAGCCACCTGCGCCTATGAAGCACAATTCAGCTCTGGCCAACCATAGGCCAAGATGGCGGCGCCCGAGAGCAAAAATGAAAATCGTCCATTCCCATTGAGTATGCTGCTGTGCATATGGCTCTTTTCAGCACATCACTCGATATGTATCGGCGAGATAACGTAATGCTAGGGCGTCCAGTTTCTTGAATCTTCATCGATTCCATTTCCGACCGGGCTAGGCCAAATGAGCGAACGTAAAACTGGTAGCCTCGGCTTTCCCCGCTCGGCCCTCAGCTCCGACTGGGATAGCGTGGACGGGATAAACGGTGGTACAGTGCAGTATCGATAGCCTAACCAACGGTTCCTTCACGAACAGATCTTTCCTTCCTGTTACTATGTAATGCTCATATACGCATTGCTTATGCTTCACGCTAGTTATGCTACTTTCAAGAAGAGAGATTCACAGTTACGCGTTACCGGACATTGCCAGGTGTGGTCTGCTATATATGTTGGCTGATAGTTGTACTAATTCATGTACATTATGTGTGAATAATATGAATACGGCACCAATTGTACAAAATGTACATTGAAGTTCTCTTCCCCCCAAAAAGCTCTTTTATTGTCCCATTGATCACTTTCGGAAAAGATCAGGAAATGTAGTCAAAAATAGGCTGCATAAATCTGCTCCGCGTTATGCTGATTCACATAATCACTTCCGTCCATCTGCTAGGCCAGAGGGTTGGTTTTAGGTGGTGCAGTCACGGCCCTGCACCTAGGCTACCATGTTGCTGCTCAAAACCAGAAATTCCTGCGGTAGGCCTACGCCTCACAAACCTATGAATACCACCCATAAGACGTGCATAACGTCTCAAAATCCAAGTGTCGATTAAATTCGGATAAGCAAATTTATTGAAACGACGCGAAGGCAGAAATACGAATAAAACAATAAGAAACGTAAAAAAGTACATCGAAATCAGTAGCATCCACAGTACTTTCGACCAGCGGCGTGCGTAACCAGCGCGTGCCGAGGCCCTCCATTAAAGTGATCAAGCGCATCAGATACACGATATGTCAAGAAAATAATCTACAAGATACGCCGTGTACCACGCAGCTAACCCAGGCGCGTAATTAACGATCGAACAACAGTCATTCTGCATTTTTATATTTACACGCGCGCGTTTTGGGTTGGCGGTTAAGCTATCGACAGAACGCAGTATAGTCAGCAACCAGTCTGATGGCGATCGCCGATCATTGCCTGCACGTATCGAAGCACTTATAATGTCTGCCAGAATTAGGTCAGTGTGGGAATGCGTTATACGCAAGAATTAAGAACCCGGGGACATGTCAAAATGTACAGCCTCCAAGCCTACACACCACTGTATCGAAGAAATAAATCGAATTAACAAAAATACGGGTACATCAATTAGTTAATTGTGGATTTTTCAGTTTACTTTCCTTGTTTTACGTTTAGATCGTATCTAATATTTGCGCAATGGCTTCCCGTGCTAAAAGAAGAAATTATCATGAAAGTTAATTCATCCTTGGCTTTACATATCAACACGACGTAGAGTGTACCATGGTGCTTATTGTGAGTTGTATTTATATCATTGATCGTTCTAGTTACCGGTTGATGTATCAACCAGTTTTTGTAGAGCTGTTTAGGGGTACAGAACGTCACTATTCAATTAAAGAACGTATTCATACCGAAATAAACCCGAATATTTTCGAATTTACATCAATTGCGCCTGACGAGCGCCAGCCGAAAATATTCGAGTTTATTCCAATATGAATATATTATTCAATTGCGAATTGAAACCAGCTTTTATTAAAATAACGTTCAATTTTTTAAAATGTTGAAAAAACCGGAGACATTGAATTTTAAAAATTCCAAAGCAGGCCATAACGTAAAAAACACCGGGAACCCCGGATTTAAATCGTCAGAATGAAATTGCAAGTCCACAACATTAATCGCGTAAGCCGAAAACGTAAGTTTTTCATTAGATCGTTTCAATTTGCATGTAGTTCATTCACAGGCGCTCATCAAATCAGCCTAAAATATGAAATCGGTCCCGAATCAACACGCGCCTTCGCGGGAAACCATCTCTCGTTCGGATAGCGCTTGCAGTAGAATAGAATTCGCGATCGCTCGCGCTGATGATTTGATTATAATCGCAGGTGGTCACGTATCTGCGTTATCGGCGACGGCACGGAGTTGTTTCGCGTCCGGAGATTTCTCGATCTCGTTGTCTTCCTGAATGGACATCATCGGGCGAGTTGGCGTTCGACTTCTGCTGTTGTACCTGCGAAAATGTCGCTTATTAGGAGCAGACTCGGGCTGGATAATTCTATTTGGGTATTTAGACTAATTAGAGAGAAATGGGAGTAATATACCTCTATCTAGTTGGTGAAATGCTTCTATGACATTTGCTATACACATGATGAATAAAATGAACTATGATATTTGTTGCATTACTTTCTATTTCCGTGGTATTACCAATTCAGTCATAGTAGCCTAATTGTAGTCAAATTTGGAAAAGTAGTTCTGCCTAGAAAGCTGTGGAAGTAGAACTGAAAGAGGCCTAAAACTTGAAGAATTAGTAAGTAGTTCAAACGGGCAAAAGCTAGTTGAGTAATCCGGAAAACTGGGAGCCGACTTACTTGCTACTGGTGGATTGAGGGGGGTGTCTCTTTCCGTGAACGGACAGAGTCGCGTATTTCGGGTCTGCCCCGTTCGCGCTTCGTCTGTTTGTCCTGCCTATGCGCGACGTGGTGGCCGAACCGGAGGTGATGGCGGACCGGATCTCGTTGAGCGACAAATCCGGCAGTGGAGACGCTAGATAAGAGAGAAATAGATCGAAATCTCGCGCTTTTCACGAATCAATTTGTATTACGGTAGTATTACATGACCGAAACGCCGTAAATCTACAAGCACAAGTAGAATTAAGGTGTTCCGAGACTTATCAATAGTAAGTTCAAGTAAGTTCAATGTCCGAAAAAAATCTTCAGGTAAGGTCCCACAGGGAGTGATGTCAAATCATACCATATCTATTTTCAATCTACCAAATTATAGAACATAAGTAGCTTGGCCTACAAGGTTTTCCATGTAGAAGTGAAAGAGGTGTAAAACAACCACTTGAGTATGGATTACAAGTGGGCAAAACAAACCTTCAGCATCGTCTCCGTCCGATTTCCCGTTCTTTGAAGGCGCGCTGACTGTATTCGGCCGCAGCCTAGACAAAGCCGACGTCGCGGGCTTGTTGCGGCTCAGCTTTTCCGCGGCGGACATTTGCGAGCTGGCGGTTCCTCTGTGTAAAGGCAACACGAATTGGGCGACATTAGAACTTGATATCGCTAAGAGCTTTGCCACCGACGCATCAGTTGCGACCGTCAGTGAAACTTGTGCAAACGACCAATATAGTTAGTCGTCAGTCAACTAACGACCTTTTTTGGGCAGCTCTAATTGTAGTGACCAGTTCTAGTTTTAGTTGTTGTTGCTAATCTCGAATAGTGATTAGTTTTTGTTCCAGTTCTAGTGGCGGCTATTGAAAAGTGAGTAGTTCTAGTACTATTCCTAGTTGCGGGCTTCGACAGGTTGAGTAGTTCTACGTCCAGTTCAGGCTTTAAATCGTGAGTAGTTCTAGTTCCAGTTGCGGATTTTGAAAAGTGAGTAGTTCTAGTTCTAGTTGTGGGCTTAGAAAGGTCGAGTAGTTCTAGTTGTGAATTTTGAAAAGTGAGTAGTATAGTTCTAATTCTATTTCTTGTTGAGAACATCGGAAAGTGAGTATAGTTGTAGTTGCGGATTTTGCAGTAACTAAAGATTGTTGATATACAACGTTCTTTCCAATTCTCTACTAGTTGCTGACGATTACCCCTGACGAGTGTCAGCCGAAAATATTCGGGTTCATGTCGATATGAATATACTATTTAAAGAACTAGTTTCGGTACAGTTCCGGATTTAAAAAATCCGGTAGTGTAGTTTTAGTTCTAGTTCCGGCTTAAAAAGTGAGTAGTTCTAGTTCTAGTTGAGGATTTTGAAAAGTGAGTACTGCAAGTTCTAGTTGCAGCTTTAAAAAAGTTTGAAGTTTTAATTGCGATTTCGGCAAATCTAGTAGTTTGTAAAATTCTGACGTCAGTTGCGGGCAGTGCAAAGTAAATGTAAATACAAATGCAACGTTAATATACATAAACGTAAAGTTACCGTGAACGTAAATGTATCGGAAACAATCCAGCGCGATCGCTGAAGAAAAATCGCATACCTGCACGCGTTCTGCAGCAGGAGCGCTTTGAAATCATCGCGCGACGTGGATCCGGTGCTCTTGCGCGATATCGCGTTACGGTGGCCGTTGCTAGACAGCCTGCAGATACATGCCGCGAATGAAACTCAAGTTTGAGAGCGCGATAGAGATAAAATCGCGAAATCAGCTAACGTGACTGTTGCGGACTATTCATTAAAATTGTGTTGCCATCCTGCACTCATGTTGATTCGATAAAAATCACCTTACGAGATTTTGCTAAGATCCGATTCGAAATTTGAAGTATATTGAACCCGTACTAAGTCCAGATGCGGCCTACCTTCCGTTCCGTTTTCGTTCGATAGTGGAAACCGGGCTTGAGGCGCCGTTCGTATGATACGTGAAGACTTCCCCGTTCACGCCAGGCGACACGGGAGGCGACGGTTTTCCGTTCAGTGATTCTCGCTTTGATCTAAGACGTAAATATTGCTAAGTTCCTGCATTTACGTAAAATCGTTCAACTTTCACATGTACAGGACTAGTAATTAGCGCCAATCACGACTTCGCCGTGTGCCTTGCTTTGTATTTATACACTGCGTTTTGTCATCTACGCTATCTTGTTTGTATTATAGTAATTCGCTGTTGAAGATGGAATACATTGCGTTATTATTAGAAGTTCTTCGTATATGTTTACTGTTCTTCCAAGACATATAACGTAACAAATACATTTGTCGGGGTAAAAACTCGGGTACTCTCGAGTACTTTCAAAAGGTACGTTGTTTTATAAGAGATCGAAAAAGTACCAATGAAATTACAAAAGAAGCAATCCTCGAAAACAGATCCCGTCACCGCGACAAGGGAGCTACGTTCACGCGGTTGTTATGACAAATTCAGGCACAAAATTGACGAAAACCGCTTTCTATTCTACTGAATGAAGGTGCAAAATTACGCAGTTTTGCCCGACAGTGACGCAAACTGCTTTCTACTTTTCAACAGCGTTCGCTCCCGATGAGAGTCGGTTGAATATCTTCTAGTTGAAATAAATTTGGCGATATTAACATATTGTTTGTCGCAATGTTGAACTACTGCACTTCTAAGGGTCTATTTAAAATCAAAATCGTAAATAGCGAGTTCTTTCGCCTTATACACTGTTCAAGGAAACTACTTACCTATAAATGGCCGTCATCAGATCATCGTACTTAGAGTGGTTCGAAGGAGACTTGGTGTTAAACGCTGGTTTGGCCGAAACAGGCGGACCCGTTTCTTTACGTACAGAAGGCGACAACGTCTCAAGCTCCTCCATCCAAGGACTAGACTCCTCAGTCTTATTATCGTCAGAATCATCAGAACAGCTCGCAGGTTGAATCGGAGAATGGCTAACTTTGTCTTCAGAAGACTTCGCATCTGGCGTATCATTCACAGTTGGCTCCGAAACTTTTTCCGCTTGTTGATCAGCGACTGAAGCCGGAGTTGATATCAGAGATACCTTTTCCGGTTTGTCAGGCTGTATTGTTTGCGATTTGGACGCAAAAAACGCAGCCCTCGCCAAGGAAGCTCTGTAAGACGGTGACTGTTCTCTCGACCTCTTGCTCGCGAAATCACCGCCGATCTTCGGTTTTTGACTGATAGGCGGCGGAGACTTGTTTTTCACAGAGAATCCTTTAGGAGCTATAGGAGGTGGCGACTTAGCGGGGGTAGAAATTGGGGTTTTGACGACACCCTTATCGGCAGAGGATGAAGTCTGAAGGTCCTTCGAAATTGCAGTCTTGAGGGAACTTTTCGTCGTTGACTGGTTAGGCTCGGGCGATCGCGACGGCGTAACAGACGATTTTGATTCCGGGGAAACAGGACACTCTGAATTCGATTTCGATTTCAATTTCGATTTTTGTTGAGACAGGAGCTCTTTGCTGAAAACCGCGTTCGATGCAGATTCTGTTTTCGCAGTGATTTCTTTTGCGTCCTGCGAATCTTTCCAATTCTTCAATTTCTGCTGTGACGGAAGTTCTTTGCCGAAAACTGGAGATTTCGGAAATTCGGGTTCTGTTTTAGCAGCAATTTCTGCATTTTGCTCGCTAGAATCCGTCTTAGAATCTTTAGAATCCTCCTGTGAATCTTTCCTCTTCTTCTGAGACATCCTGTTTCCCAGCAAGGCCGCCTGCATTGCTATAGACTGCATCGGCGAGTTCACCTCAGCCAGTGGACTTTTCGTTGGGGTGACTAAAGGCCTGTCTTCATCAATAGGGGTCAATAACTCGGGAGGGGGTGGGGGTAACTGGTCCATAGGGGGCGGGGGCGGCGGGGTGCTTTGATAGAAATCATTCAGAGGCGCGGGTTTCAAGCTTTTAGGCGTTGTTGGGACTATCGGAGATATTGCTTTTCTGGAAAGCGGTGCTGTCGCGGGAGGAACTGGAAATCCGTTTGACATGTTTACTAGAGGAGAAACAGATTTCCGAGACGGCGACGGGGTGGCGGCGGGGGTAGCGTTAGGCGTTTTAGGAGGTGGGGTCGTCCTGTAATAATCCTCAACCTTCATATCAGGCTTTAACCTTGGACTGTTCAAGTTGGTATATTGAGAAATAGTCTCAGAACGCATTGAGAGAGAGGGCGAAGGACATCCACTGCTAGATAGACTTGATTGACGTTTAGGGGGCGGTGGTGGCGCCCCGCGTTTACCCTTTTTCGATTTCCGATTATCAGGCGTACGCACCGATAATCTCCGGTTCAATTCCGATTGAAAATCGGCCGAAGCTGCACTGTTCACTTTAACGGACGCGGATTGACGGGTCATCAGCAGAGATTGTGGCGTGGTATGATTGCTTTTGATAGCTCTGTGATACGAATCGTACATTCCGTTTTGATTCTTTGCTTCTGGAGACTCGGAAGGAGGCGTAGTTTGCATACGAGCCTGCTCGCTATGCGTTGGTGATGTATTATCGTCTTGATCTCCTGAAAAAGTAGACCCTCCCAAGCTAATGGTATCATCAGCGGTTTTCCCGGCGGAGTACACAGAAGCACCGTCGACCTCTGTGTGCCTAGGCGACGAATCTGGTACACTATGCAACGAAACTGTATCGTCCGCACCCAGCCGTTTCTTGCTTTTCCCTTTCCTAGTAGACCTGCGGTTTTTCAAGATCTTCGTTTCCAGATTTTCGGTCTCCAACGGGTCGCATTCGTAGTTCATGAAGTTATACACGCCGGAAGTTCCGTTCGAGCGTGATTTTCGAGTCATCTTGACCATGGACGCGGCGCTTATGGCCCGCCCGCTGTCTAGGGACGCGTCGCTGGCTTGGTGCGATCTGTTGATCGTAACGCTCACGACTGACGAGGCGGGGCTGTCCAAGCGTTCTGTGGTAGGGCAAGACAAAGTAGGGGTTAATTCAGGGTCGATACTTGTGCACAAGTAAAAAAGTATAACGGCGTGCGTTAAGTTCCACTTGCTTACAAGCCAATGTTGGGAGCAAGTTTGCAAATTTGGACTCGAATCGAGACAAGTCACTCGGTTTTGGCGTTGTATTGAGTCTAGTAGTGAAGTCACGAGTCAAATCGACTTTTGGAAGCACGGGGCATGATTCAAAGCCATTGCATTTTGCTAGCTGTTCAGACACAGATGGTGTCGTCATTTCTTCTGCATGGAGTAACGAATATAGAGTTAAATATACACGCAAGAATGGCGTGTCCCTCGCACATGTACGTTGAACCGCTAAACTACGGTCTATAATTATCAAACAAATTAAGGGATAGAAATTTCGGAAAGTTGAAATAAATTGATATGATGCAATACATTACCCACCTACACAACTATGATATTCAATTTAAGCGTGCTCCAATTGTTGGCAAGTAATATAAAGATGCAAGCTACATTTATATCCATAGGTTAAGGTGAGCACTGAGCACTGATCACTGTGAGTAATATATACAACTCAGAGATACATTGCTATTAATTACTTCACTATTAGTTTACAACGCGAGCTGTAAGCTCTGATCACGCCGTTTGCGGTCATCGTACTGCGGATATAACGATGGGGGCTCAGTAAAGCGAAAAGTCGTTGAATGACTGATTGCTCTCACAGGTTGCACCAGCTTATTGCCAACAGCGATTTAGTGACACATATTACTTGAAGACTTGACAATGACTCGTAAATATCGAGTCGCGAGTTAATCCACAATCCACATTTTTGAAACACCGAGTCAAATCATACGAAAAAGGATGACTCGAGTCATCCCAACACCGTTACAAGCAAGGACTAGCAATTTCCAAGATATGGTTCGAAAGTCGCGGGAAAGCGAGAACTCACCGTCGCTGTCTCGGCATAGCGACGAGGTAGACGTTCCCAAATCCAAGTGGCTGAGTTTGCTGTTGATGGAAACGGTGGAAGACGAAACCGCGGAGCTCATCACAAGCGGCTTGCTGTTCACGATCGGACTGACTTGCCCGGCTGAGTTGGCAAACTTGGCCGAGAGACGGTCGTTTCGCAATGCCTAAAATCGAAACATAGCACTTGATATATCCAGCAAAATGTCTGGGTTTGAAGGCATGCAAGCAGCCAGAGCTGGATGTAGTGAGGAATTTGGAACATAATCTACGATTAATATACTCCTTTCAATAGCCTGAGGTGGACCGTAATGAAGTACTACTTTTTCCAAGTACTAAATTACGACTTGCCTAGCTACTTGCACTATTTACTCAAGTAGTTAGGTTACTTGACTACTTCCACTTCTGTTTAACAGTTTTTCAGGCAGACTACGCACTTTCTATACTTTGGAATCAACTAGAAAGTAGTTCTAGGTTTGGAACATCACGTTGGTTTTAGCAGAGTTTCTATAACAACTCCACGAAATAGCCCAGAATACTCCTATAGGTTTAGATTACTTCAGCTTCTACTTCAGTTTTTCAGACAAAATCTTACTTTTTGCATTTAGGGTTCGATTTCCAGAAGTTCAACGCACTTTTACGAGTGAAATCACCTCAAAATCCGTGCGAGAGTTACCAAATGTTTCGCGATTCGTGAAATGTGACTAATAGTGACGCTACAAATTGGTGTAATTTCCGTGATACAGGCGCTATGTTTTCAGAAATTGCGCCGATTTGTAGCGTAGTCAGTCATTTTGCACGAATCGCAAAGAATGAGCTTGCAATACTTTTTCAAACTACTTACTGGAGAAGCTTATCGATCTTACATGTCTGCGTGAACTTGTTTTATCATGTCTCTGAAACTTGTATTCCAGTACAAATATACTAAACTACTTCTACTTCTACTTCTAATAAAGAACCAACTACTTTGACCACTTCAGTATCCAACTCTCTCGTCACAGTGGAATCGGAGTAGATTACGTCATTTTTAACATCTTGCGACAATCAAGTCTTTGCAAGATTTTCATCGACTTTCCACCATGATCGTGTTTGTCACGTTACGCCAAAACATGAACATGGCTGAGATACGGCCGAAAGTTGATGAAAATCCGACAAAAACTTGATTTCACCAAGATGGTAAAACTGGACGTAAGTTACTCTGTTTACGCTCCAACGAGATGCGTTCGAATGTAACAAAATCAATCCCAACCTGTTGAAGCGCGTTTACAACTGGAGCGTGCTGCATCGTGATGTCAGAACTGGACGAATGCTGTATGCTCTCCGTCCCGCTCCAACAACCAGACGAGGCCCTGTCTTCTCCCTGACGAAAAGGCATATGTCCGTTACCGACACTTCTCACGCAATGAATGCTCGTACGCTTTAAGAAACGATTTGATTTCACAGACTAATGACGCATTCTCTATGATTCATTGCATACCACTGATTAAACTAACCTATTTTTTAACATCCTTTTAGACACACACACAAGTAATTGAATGAATTCGAACACATGCCGCTTCACTACAAGCACACAGCACATAATAAATATCATTTTTATTATGGCAATGCAATAGAATGTAAAATTGAGTGAATTAACCTATTTTTAGCCAACTTTTACACACACAGAGACAGTAATTGAATGAATTTGAACACATGCTGCTTTGGTACAGGCACACAACACATAATATCCAATCAAATTTTGAGACAAGATCTTTGATACACAATTTAAATTCTCCACTAGTTGCTGACGATTATCCCTGTCGAGTGTCAGCCGAAAATATTCAACGACAAAGCAACGCAACGCAAAATTATGATACATACATCATCATTGCTAATGTGAATATGCTGCGAATACATTGACAATCCTAACCTGATGTAATCTGCCACCGTTGAGACGCATGGCGATATCATCTGTTGGCTGATCGCCTGTACCATCGTCAATCGTCTTTGAAGATTTTTTCAGCTGTGGGCTGGCGACAAGCTAAAACAGTTTCAAATCAAGTTTGAAATGAAGACTAGGATATGATAGTTAGAGCCAGAGATGCGATCATTAGTCTGTCAAAGCAGGGCTAGTTTTTTCTTTAAAAACTAGAACTTTTGGTGGAATTGAAATTATTCTAATATCGTAAGCACAAGTGATGGAAATAGCTTAACCTATCAAGTTACTCCGAAAAAGTAGGCTAGCTCGACTAGAAAACCGCACTCTTAGTGGAATCAAATCACCACTGACCACCAACGGGTGAAAGATAGAAAAGGCAAAATACCTCATAACGCCCATTACAACAAGCAGCATATCAATAGCATTGAAATAATGAACCAATTATAGCAAAAAGCTATGGAATAGTAGAGAAACCGACAAAGCTGCTTTGTTACCTCTTGTGGAGTTCCAGTCCGCACAGGTGTGGGTGGGCTGCTTTCTCCCGTGTGCCTGCCTTCGTCCGTGGACGTGTCCGTGTTCTTCACGTCCAGACTGGAAGGTCGAATGAGTTGTTCGCTGTC
Organism: Botryllus schlosseri; assembly: GCF_051294905.1. Taxonomy (NCBI): domain Eukaryota; kingdom Metazoa; phylum Chordata; class Ascidiacea; order Stolidobranchia; family Styelidae; genus Botryllus; species Botryllus schlosseri. Next base: position 1,264,520 of record NC_137240.1, read on the forward strand.
CTGAAACGGATTGAGAATACTTTGCCGCCGGCAAATCAATGTTTGACGATACCCTCTTTGTGCAGAGCTTGACCACTAGGAGATGTCCCGCTTTTCCAAATTACATTAGAATTAGAGTGATGGCAGTTTTTTCTAAACTAGATTATCATTAGAGCTATGGAAATTGAATTGAATTCTTAACTAGAGAAGAAATAACAACAAAAATCCATATAAGTTTGTATCAAATGAGTGTTGTTACTCATAAGCACGAGGATGGCAAATGTCTATACACCAAGCTTGGCTAGTTTCCCACTATACAGTTTTTTTTTGCATTTTCAGGAAAACTGTATATTCGATTAGACTTGAAATGGGAGTGCAGCAGCATTTCACAAATTAGGGCCAGAATCAGAAAACTATACTTATTTAGCTCCCGAAAATATTCGGGTTTCATTCAATGCGAATATACTCACGAAAGCCCCGTTGATGGGAGTTGAAGTTTGTTTCATCATCGAATTAGTTTGACAGGATACTGCAGTTGGAGACGTCAAATATTTCGTAGATCCTCGTGAACTTGTGGGACTCTGTAATGTGATGTGAGACTTGTGTTAATAAGTCGGGATCAGGAACATGATTTGAATTTTCAACTATGTAATCCGCTATCTGTGATACCGACACGGGAATTGATATCACCCGGCTCCAAAGGCGCACAATGAACACTACAATGTGTCTTGAAGAAACAGCAGCTGAAATAACGAACCGTTTTACTGCTATTGAAGATTTTCTGTCGCATTCTCTTCTGAGAGGGGGTGATGGGAATCACTTTGACATCGTCAGTCTGGATTTCGACGCTACGAAGGCTGACTTGTCTCGGAGACGCCGCGGATGAATCTGGGTGGAAACGCGCATTTAATCAATTACCCATTCAACTCACGACCGTCATGCGGTGACGCAAACGTGACATTACTCGCATTTGTCTACAGCAGTGGTTCTCAACCAGCGTGCCGCGGTGCACTAATTTATGAGATGCTAACATTGGTATATGGTATTGTAGCTGTGGGTCGTGGTGAACCCACAGCATTGTTAAAAAATGCAATGAAATAGACATCATCAACAAAAATACAAAGCTATCTTTTGCATAAGGTAGAACTGGCTTTACATTCTTTGTGCTCGCATAAAAGGTGCATATTTAACCTTTCAACATATTTCATACCGTTATAACGATATAAGTACTATGCGTAATGGTAGTACCGCTACACAGCGCATTGATAACAGATAAAACTCGCAAACACGAGATCCTCACCGTGTCCTTTGAACGACCTGCCTTCCGAGTAATTGGTGGCTTGAGAGACGACGCTGTAAGGGCGGCTGGGCGTCTCGCCTGTTAACATAATGATTTCGTGTCTGTCATGCGTTGCGGGACACATTGCATTTCGCAAATAGTATTCCGCTATTCCACCTGGGAAGGCCAGTGTACAAGACCAGACGCAGAAGACATTGATCTCGGTTTAGCGTGAAACGGAATGTTGCGAAGACGGACGCGCGATAACCGCGTCGATAATAATAAGCCGCGACCGCGAAACACGGCACAGACTTACGAACGTGATTTGCGCGACAGATCGCCATATATGGTCGTTAACAGCATCTCAGCTTATTCGAGATGTTGGGCAAAGTAGATATTCGAATTAAAATAATTATTTAATTTGCAAACTTTTGGAAATTGCATTAAATTCAAAATCAGCAAGAATACGATAATAATCAAGTTGTGTCCATATCAAACCAGAGTTCAATCTCATAAACACGAGAATGGCCAATGTCTGTAACGCAAGTCTGGCTCGCTTCGTACTATACACTTATCCTGCAGCATTTTCAGGAAAACCATAATTCTGATTAGAAATAAAACGACAGCATAGAAACATTTTACGAAGTAGATAGACATGGAGAATTATCTAGTCAAATCAACAATTCTTGTGTATAGTGGGGCCCGTTGTCGCGTACCACCCAGTCCCAGGAAGCCACGACCCACTATACATCCCTGGGATATATCTCCCTAAAAATCGGTATGTTTGACTCATTGTAAAGGTGTAAGAGCTGACGCTATTGCGGAAATGTGATAAATACACCAATTTCCAACACATGAATTTACAGCGCACAGCTATAGAACGAGTTGAACCCAAGGCGTCGGATATGGGCGATTATCATTCAGTTCCAACGAAGGGCGGATATCATAAAGTTAGCTTATCAGGAAGAATGGTAATAGTCTTGATTAAATACTGTTGATCTTGGCCGCTTACTTCGATGGATCAAAAGTTTCACAGTCAACTCGGGATATAAAGCTCGCGCGGAACCTTATCCAACTTCATGCCGCCGCGAACAACAGACGATTAGCAGTCTCCCGGATTAGCTACCTTACGATCTCCGCCTTACGCGAGGCATAACGCGCGAGACACCAACCTAATTCGGAGGATATATTTCCAGGTAAGGCGATGAGCGTCCGGTGTTTATGCCTCTGTTGTCTGCGCTGTGCCGCGTTGGCTCTTTGACGGACTCCGCTGGTCGACAAGCGTTGCGATCGTCGTAGGTTGGCCTGTCGGTCGAATTTCGCTCCGGACGTGTCTGGAAGTACACGAGATCAATGGCGGTAATACAGACATGAGAGTAGATCGTGTGGAACTGATTATGCCGATGAGCCACAGACAAAGATATCTCGTTCACCGTATAATGACATACAGGTGTAGTTTTTGTTTGACAAGATGAAAATTTGGGATTCGCCAGGTCAATCAGTTTAAAGAACCGTTGGATTAGCTCAACATGGGCCGGCAAACTTATTCAGCACTGCGGAACGATTTCAATATGATATCTTGAGTAGGTAACGAATAAATTCGCCAACAGTCACGCACTTAACGCACGTGACTTCGCGACTGTTTTCAATCTCGTACACCCGCAGGGCATCACGAAGTGATCACGATTAGGTTCAAGTGTAGAAACAGGATTTCATTAGCTTGCAGCGCAGCCAGCTCGGATCACGATTTTGAAATTGCTTTGAAAGTCAGAATTTACCACTGAAATATGTAAAAATGAAAGGGTTTTGGGTACTGAATTTTGATTGCCTAGCCGGAGCCGGATGAATTCGAATCCTTAAAATTTCGAATCCGGTAGCCATTTACGGCAGTACCAACGTAGCAAATACAGGCACACCGGGACTGATCGCGTGTCCAACGCAGTCTGACCGTCGATTACTTACCGACTGTTACAAAATCCCCTTGCCCCGACGACGAAGTATCTTGTCTGGTACTCCGCTCAGAAATATTTCGAGTAGATTCTAGGTCCGATCCGTGTTTAGTGTTACTACGACCAGGCTGTAAACGAATAGTTGAACAATATCAATAAAAGGACTGTCTCGGGTAACTTTAGTACAGAAAGTCGGCGACGCATCAGCGGGTCGCTATCTACTTGAGATGGCGCACCGTTAAGTGGAGGTCAAGACGCGTGACACGGTGCCAGCTGTTCGCGGGATCTCAAGTAACTTGCAATGCAGCACATCGAGTGCGTTGCTTATGGCTGGTGACTTTTGAAGAGATAGATTTAACGGCACAGGTCCCACAACGTCATGTCTAGATCAGTGGTTCCCAACCTTTTTCGACTTATCGTTCCTTTATCAAGCTCGACCCAAATTTTCGCCCCCCATAGTTACGGATCCAAAAACGGGGCATATAAACGGGAAATTTAGTAACGAAATTATGATCGCTTGTGTATTGACTAAAAATGAAAGGTCGTTTTTCCGAGTAGGTGCTCGAAAAACCAGTTTTCGCGTCCACTTTCCGTTGAGTTGACCTGTAAGTCAATTTTCGCGTCATATGCAGAATAAACCGCTTTCAAGCCGTGTTAATTAGATATATCTCATTGGATGTTCTAACATTTTTCGCCCCTTTGGAATTTTCACCCACTCCTTTGTTTCTCAAAATCGCCCACTTGGGGGGGGGGGGGGGCGATATCGCCCACGTTGGGAACCACTGATCTAGATAATTCTGGTTTCTAAGTAGACTATAATTAGACTTTAGAGCGGAAAGCCAGCAATGTAATTTTAATCTAATTTGTGAAATATTTGCGAATCAAGTACCGGTTATTCTAATTCTAGTTTAATTTTGAAAAACTGCGTCGCCGTTATTCTAATTTTAATCTAATTGGAACGCTCAAATTTTCTAGTTGTCTTAGTCTGTTCTTAAGCCACCGGCACCGCTGTTCACTGTTCAGTCGACAATTCGCCTCAACACAAAAATAAAACAGCCACAATGCATACGTTATGCGTGATATTACTCTTTAGAATTGGCGGTCCTACATGGTTATTTCACATGAAGTTTGTTCTGCTCGGGATTAGCAGTGACTTAGAACTCAGTGATCTGCGATTCGTACATCAGACCTTCCCACGCCACGATCGCGGAGGCGGTTAGGCAACACGTCCTCATAACGGTTGGCGGATCGAATGGGTAGACACGACAAATACTGTTTACAAAACATGTAATACGATATCAGGTTGGTGTCAGCCTTTCGCAACTGTCGGTCGTCTTCACCCGTATGTGCCTATAACTAGAATTGGCATGGTCGACTTGCGCTGCTCAATATAACAACCGACTAGTAGACCATTGGCCAACTAAATGATTTTAATTAGAATAATTCAAGCGAGATGCCTGTCCTCTGATTCTAATGCGTGAAATTTCTCTACGGTCTCATTTTAATTAGAATCTCAATTATATTACGAGAACACTACATGAGAACTGTACACTGTACAGCGCAAAACGAGTCAAGCTCGGTGTAGAGACATTTCCCATCCCCATGCTTGTGAGATATGAACTATGATTTGATACGAAGATTTTTGCTGTATTTATTCCCAATTCCGAATTCAATTCACCGAGTTTTTGCGAAAGCAGCAATTCTAAAGTTATTTTGTCTAGTCGTTCAAATCTGCCAACTAGTGTTGTTCGGTTATCATCATTCATCCCCAAGCATAGAAATGAAGTAGCCTCGAAAATAAGGATGCTAGTCCTAAATTCACCACTGCTATATTCCAGCCACAGTCCACAGCAACTATCTAACCTCTGAACCATCAATGGTGCATCCTAATCCGCGTTCCACACGTTTCGAGTGAGATTGCGTTCTAATACAGAACAGAAGGTAAGCTCTTGCACGTATGAATTAGCAACTGGCAATAACCAATTGGTTGCCCGAAATAAAATCGCTTTTTCTCAAATATATGACGCTTTTGCGACGGAGTTAGGTACTAATTCAATTTTAATCTCAGCGGCTACTACGGTTAACCCTTTCGTGATTCGCATTCATTTCGTATGCAAGATGGCATGCGTCATGAAATTAACGTCATTCGTTGAGTACCTTTCGCGCACTAATCACGGTATAGTTCAGGGTTGCCAGATTGGCCCTTTTTAGAGGCAGTCGGCTCCGCCAAAATCAATTTAGCCCCTTGGCCCTCTTTATTCAATATTTGGCCCCTTTTGGAAGCAGTTCAGACATACCATCAAACTAGCTATTCAAATAAATGTATCTCGCAAATTGAGCGGCCAATGTCAAAGATTCAATGGAAACGCTGTAGATTTGAATTTGTTTTTGTAGAATGTAGTGTGTTGGAATTGTGAATGCAGATTTGTGAACAGGTGGACGAAAAAGCATCGAACATGGCTGGAAGCTTAGTAGCAGAAAAAGTATGAAGAAGAGTACCTTTATAGTACTTAATGATTGATAGAAATTTCAACTTCAACTTTCAACTTCAACTTCAAAACTTCAACAAAACCGGAGAGTTTTTGGTGAAAAACCTAAAACTTGAGTATATAAGTTGGATAAGTTTCAAACGTAAAGAAACTATTCTCAATTTTTAATAAAATCCATAAAATTTAATCACTCTCATATTATTGCACAAAAAGTTTTATTTTACGATTTTATATTCAGTTGGAAAAAGCTTGAAATAATAGCAGTTACTGTAGCTGGATCCACTGTAGTTGTGGGTAGTTGATTTGGTGTCCTACAACAGTATCAACAATATAAAACTGGAATTCGAGGTGATTGACAAAAGGTCTGTGGGTTATGTTGCAGCGTTATTAACGTTATTGAACAATTTCGCCCTTTTTGGCCCCTTTTCTGGCGCTGTTTGGCCCTTTTTCTCAAAAGATGTCTGGCAACCCTGGTATAGTTGTATATACGCTAACTAGTGCGAAAATCAGTATCCAATTCTAATCTAATGTCTGGTTTACCTGAGAATTGTATAGTGCGAAACGAGCCAATCATGTGCATACATTTGCTGTTCTAGTGCTCATTAGAAAGAACTCTTGTTCGATACGAACTCAACTTGATTTTTGTTGTATTATTTCGAATTAAGAATACAATTCAATCACCAAGTGTTTGTGAGTTCAACAATTCCAATTCTAATTCAATTTGAAAGCGCGGATACTTTTCTAGCCATCCAACGCTGACTTGCTCGCTGGCTCGTGTTCGAGTAACTACATTTCAATTAGTTGGCACAATATTGCTGACAAGTTCAGTAGCCTAAAGCTAAACACGAGCGACATACGTCTCGCTATATAAGTGTATCACGTCAATGGTGTTGAGAGCACCATCAAAATAGCAAACACGGTAGATTTAATCCTGAATTAACTAACAGACCAAATCCCGTTTACAGACTCCAATTTTCAGCCTTTCCTTTACCTAATGGAACGCAATGACGAAGCGTGGCGAAACCAGACTAGACTTATCTCCGTACGCGACAGGTAGCCTATTCTCTATTTACGTTGGGAAGCCTTATTTAGGCTCACCCAAGCGTGTTCGACCAGCGCTCGCTTATCTGTCATTCCAGCTTATAAAGAAAATCTATTTCATGAATGCTTTCAGAGATAGTTGTAAAGCAAGGTCCGTTTTCAATGAAGCCTCTTACAATAGACACGGAAATTATTGTCTCTGGAAAAGCGCGCACATTGCTTATATGACGTTGGTGATTTAACGACTTCGCAATTCCAGACACAAAAGTAAGTCACCTTCGCACTTCGGCGGTTATAGTTCAAGCTTTAATGCACTGACGCTAAACCAATCACACTTGGGGAACTCGATATTGCTAGGCTAGACTAATTGAAGTGAACTGCTGGCAATGTAATTCTAATCTAATTCGTGAAAGGTTCTGATGCTCTAATTTCAATTTTGAACTAACTTCTGGCCTCCCTGAAAATGTTACAAGAGAACTGCGTAGTACGAAGCGAGTCGCGCTTGTGGTACCAAGTGTACAGTACACTGTACAGATGCATTCGCCAATCTCATGCTCATCAACATGATGTCAAATTCGACATGAATTGACCTAGGTTTTTGTAGTGTTTCGTTCTATTTCGGAATTGAATCCACATCCATAAGGCGTTGCGGATGAAGTAATTCGAATTCTAGTCTAATCTGAAAAAATGTAGCTATAATTCTAATTCAAATCTACTAAAAAAAACTCTGAAACAAATCCTGCGTTCAGGAACTGTTATTCACTGCGGCAGTCCGTTTTAATTGAGCGAAATTTCAACTTGAACCTAGCTGCATATACAATTATACACCCTGCCGCTGACATCTCTGTAGGTACGTTCCGGCACTGAATACAATGGGGTATAAATAACAGCTGACGTCGCACTAACACAAAACCAGTACTCCCATATCATTTCACACAGTCCCGACATGTTTACCTTCCAATCGTAAAAAGACGCGAATATGAATGACCTCCGCAGCTAGTCGCGATTTGCCGCTCACGTCTCCGTCTCTCGCTTGTAGACAACATTTCGATGCCCCAGGGCGATTTCATTAAGTGTCATTTAACCTCGGCGATAAAAACAGCACAAAGAGCGCGGCGGTAATTAAATAATCATGCCGCAGGGGCTAGCCTATGAGTTGCAGACGATAGTCATTACAAAATATGCTTTCTGATGACTTATGCTGTTCCAAATCCCCTAATTAATCATAAAGGGCGGTACGTGAACAGTGAACACACAACCCACATACTCCCCTGATATATATCTCCGTGAGAATTGATGAATTTGACGCTTTTGGGCGTAAAAGCACAATATTATACCTGAAAGCGTCGTTCACCTGTTATATAGCATACGCTATGATAAAAATCTCACATACACCGGGGCCCACTAAGCATATCGTAGGCCCCGAATACACCTATTTTCCACCCATGAATCTACAGTGCGTAGCATGGTTATTCAAATTCAAACAGCAGAACGCGAGTACGAGTGACTCTCAAAATTCTTATTCCGAGCCGGTGCGATTTGAAAACAAATTTTGCGGACCGGTGAACCTTAAAAAATCAAAATTGACCAAAATGTAATCACTACAAAACCACGCGAGTCAAAAGTCAATATTGGAACCTTCAATATGACGAAAGATTTCCCGCTGCTTGCACTGTACGTCGAGCTCTGCTGTGCACTACATTCCAACCGATACATCGACGAATCACCAAAACGTAAGTTACCTACAATTATATCATCTAGTGCTAGACTTATGTGAAATGTTTCTTTGCTCTCAGTATAATTTTGATCTACTTTCTGGTCTGCCTGACACTGCTACAAGATAACTATGTAGTGCGAAATGATCCAAGCCCCGTCGTGAAAGATCAACTCTCGGTAAAAAAATTGGACGGTCTCGCTAGCACGCGGTTCCGAAAACTAAACCAACACCGCGAAACGCACACCTCCAAAACTGAACTCAAAATCAACCTGTAACAAGGCGCTCGTATATCGTCGAATCGCAATTTTCTACTTTTCCGTAACCGCTGCTTACTAACGCGACTGAGTCATACGCTATTTCACAAAGTCACAATCCTGATTCACTCAACTCGGGTTGCATGCCGTCTCGAGTATTTTCTCGAAAATCATCGGACCTTTTGTTTACGAAAGTTAATGACGTCACGAAACCAAATGAAGCGAACAGACTACGGTTAGCGTATAGAAAAAACCGTTTTACGGAAATACTGCCCGGGGTGTCATGTCATACCGGGACTAATCAGATCAACACAAACACATATCTCACGTCATCACAGCGTTATGCATGTAGTTCTTTCATTACGGCACGCACATGTTGCGAGGAACTGGTTAATTAGTTTCCAGCACGCCAAGATTTGCAATTTCGTCCATTAATTAGAATCGTACTGTTTTAGAATTTGAACCTCTATTCACGTGAATGATAAGGCGTTTTGACCCCGAGGTCTGTCCTTCAAGACAATCTTGGAGATACAGAACTTCAGTATACAATTGTATATTTTCATATAGAAATAAACCGGAATATATTGGTACGTAACTTGTAAAGAATTTAATAGAATACTGTGTATAGGTAATCAACGAATCATATACGAGCCGGGTTACTTCAATATGAAGATCTACCTTTTCTGTTTGGTGTTCCTTATACTTACTCAACTACAGCCACTTTCACACTGATCTATACGCTGGAGCTAATCTGGAGAGCTATTGAACCCTTAGATGTCAAAAGACCTGCTGCTTAACCGGATATAACGTCTATAGCAGAAGTCATCTGCCCTGAATTATCCTATCGACGGTCCCACTATGAAGCAGACTTTGAGAACTAGATAGTTCTACATAGATAATTCTATACAGCGACATTATACCTATCTCATTTGTGCAATGTTTTTATGCCCTCATTTTAAATATAATCTAATTCATGCATTTTCGCTAGTTCAGAATTTAATTCAATTTCCAGGTTATTTCGTATTCATTCGTTTTAATTGTAATCTAATTTGAAATAAAAACCTGCAGCTACAATTCTATTTCTAAAATAATTTGTGAAAAGCAGAAAATCACTCAGACGTCTAGCTCTTCTATATGAAGCCGTAGTTGCAGTGCTAGTTTTGAAACTATAAATCATCGAAGCAACAAACTTCACAAACACGAAACTACCTAACCGTGACTTCAACTTCATGTCGACAACTGCATTTCACACCGCGTTGACAAAAGACGAGAAATTCGCGCCCTAGAACCTCGCTCCGTCGACAACGTTACTGGCACGACTGCGCAACAAACACGGCCTCGTAATCCTCAAGGAAATGAGGCGGGAACTCGAGCCGTCTTCCAACCGACTACAGTAGACTGGGATCACTAGCTAATTCTAGTTGACTAATTAGAGCGAAATGTCTCTAAATCTTAGTTGTCAAATGTTTCTATCCTCCCATATTCATTTTATCCTAATTTCCGGCTTCCTGAGACTGCTGCAGGAGAATTGTATAGTGCGGAATGAGTCAAGCTTGGTGTAAGGACATTAGTTACTCTCAAGTTTACGAGAATCAACTTGATTTTTGTTCGATTTCTTTTTAATGCCAGAATTGTAATCAATATCCAAGTATTTTACGAATTTAGTAATTGTAATTCTAAACTTATTTGAAAGCAGACGTTGTATAATTCTAATTTAATTCGAAAAATCTGGACTAGAGTCCCGTGAAGCACTAGGACGTTTCATCACACACCCCATATAAATGGAATGCAACACCACGTATTTAGATGGCTCACTGCCTCCAAGTGACAGTCGGATTTTGCGATAGCAGATCGATCACCCAACAAAAACCAAACGCAGCCAAGAATTACCTTCAAACTAGAACAAGGTGGTCTGCGAGCATTGGCGGGCTTCTAAAATGCTGTTTTCTCAGTTATAAGACATTGAAAAGCAACACACGTCACTCGATTCCGCGAGATAACACATTTTCGTCGACTGTCAACATTTCTGTGATTTGTATCCACGTAAAATTCTTCATCGGTTCGGTCTTTCTTTTATGTCATCGTTGGCAGCACGAGTCTGTGCTTGAGGCGAAGGGATCGCAATACCGCGGCGATAAATCAACGTCAAAGGTCGAGCTTTTAAGAACTTTTAGTTTCAATCATTCAAGACTTGGAAAATGTGATCTATACTGTAGCCAGACTGGATAAATAGAAAATTTTCAGCTTTTCCAAAGTAGATTAGAATAAGAATTATATATAGTTTTTTTCCTAATTAGATTAGAATTTTAATTACTGAATTCGCAGACCAGAATTAAAATATGAGCAAAGCTTCACGAATACAAGAGTTGAGTTCGTCATATTGATCATCGCTCCCTCCGAATCGCCAAAACATCCATACGCATAGAAATTGGACAAAAGACAGGAATGTATATCCCTTGATGTACTGTTGCTACTATAGCATGATTGGATTCGCAGCATTCGTTGAACCGAAGCGCTGAGAGATCGGTGCCTGCGATAACGTCACAGTTCCTTACATGGGTTTCATGGTTTGAATCCAAATCAAACAAGGAATTTATGTCAATGTCATAGATCTTCACCCGAAGCGGCTTCGGGCACAACGAAACAGCTTGCACAAACCATCAATCTAGTTCGCTGAGGGTTGACTTAGCTACTGGTTTTAGAGTAATTCTAATTCTAGTTCTAGTTGCGGAAAAATAAGCAGCTTTAGTTGCGTATAAAAAATTAGTTGCCGAACAACTAAAACGATTGGCGTGAATCGTGATACCGGTGTTCTGTTGTGTGATGTTCTTACAGTCATTGCTAGCTCAGAGCTGTCACAACTAAGAGGGGCGTAACCAGGACATGGGATTAGCGATTGAAACCCCTCCACCCCAAACTCGAAATCCAGTACTATTGAAATGCCGATTACATCTCCAATGTTGCAGATTCGAAATAGAATCTAGTAAGCTGAGTTTTACTTAGTTAGTTGCGGAATTTTCAAGGGCGCAGTTGCGGAATTTTCAAGGGCGCAGTTCTAGTACAAAGTTCTAGTTGTGAGTTTTGAAAAGCGAGTAGTCCTAGTTCTAGTTGCGCATTTTGAAAACCAGCAGTTTGGACAAGTCTACACAGCATTCATTGAAACGAAGCACCGATCGATCATCCCTTACATCGATTTTATGGTTTGAACCCAAATAGAACACGGCATAAATTTCAATCACACAGATCACACAGCAGATCCTGCCGACGATCAAGTTCTATGTCAGCAAGTTTACCGAATTCAAAGCGGAACGATGGAGGATGGCGAATGAACGAGCATATCTCATATGAATGCTAAATGAGCAATACTACAGACGAACACATGCAGCTGGTACTTCACTTTCATCAGAAACCTTCGAAAACAAACATTCGAATCGAGCCGTCATTTCACCCGCAATCCCGTTCATGTTGACGGAGAGCTCTAAGCCGCTTTCCACTGGAAATACGTTCTCCGGCCTATGGACTGCGAGCAAACAAACCCACAGAACAACGCTAAATAATCAGAATCACAAAAAGGCTCGCGTGCCGACGTCCAAGTGCAAGTCATCGTTCTACTAAATACGAAAATCATAACGATCATTTTTCTCAGTTGTTTGGTTGAATGCTGAAAACCCTACACTGTAAATCAATGGGTTGAAAACAAGTGTCTTCATCAGATTCATACCCAGATATTGCACTCATTTTCATCCATTGAAATGATATGAATGTTAAATTTGTACTTAGAATTGATTGTACCTGATTTACAGCCTACGGTAGAGTGAAAATAGCCGAAACACACGATTTTCGTTTACATGTAGTCTGGATTCTGGTTATAATCAACTTATAGTTAACTTTATGGCTGGTAATGGCCTTAAACGAAGAAATCATGAAATACGGCCGAACCGTTTAGAAAGTGAATGGTTTCTAAACACCATCACACTAATAGCGAGATAACCGCTTCGGATGTCATCACCATTCTAGGGTTACGACACCGGCACGCACACTAATCGAGTGAAATTTATTTCTCCCTTCACCACGAATACCTCAAACGTTCGTAATTTGCGGTAAATTCCGACGCAGCCTGGTCACGGTCTTATCTAAGGATTATTATTTACGAAACGATGAACAGCGTTGGTGACACAACACGGTGAACGTCAAAAAACAAATTTCCATGCACCGCTATTAGTTTCAAGTCTCAAACACAGAACAATCCAGAAAACCTGAGTGTACTGTACAGTTTTTTATACAATGTTCCTTCAAATTCTCAACTAGTTGCTGACAATTACCCCTGACCAGTGTCAGCCTAAAACATCCGGGTTCCTTTCGATATGTATATATTACTCAATTGTATCCTGTAAGTCACTGTACGCAAAGATCCGCTTCAAGGCCATACCGGGAAAGCTATGAATTTCTCATAAAGCCGACGACATCTAAGCAAAGACAAACATCAAGAGACCGATATTTACCATCTCGTCGTCACACCCTGTCTTGTTTGCACACTTAGTCTTGAACACAGAATGATGTAACGCAATAGCGCCACAATTACGGCAACAAAATGAAACGGAGCCGTAATATGTATGGAGAAGTATATCTGACAGACTTGGAGAACTACATAGGAATCATGATAACGAAATGCAGGTAATATAATTCTAATCTAACTTGCGAAATTTTTCTAAGCCCTCATTTTAGTTATAATCTTAATTTGTGGTTTTTCTAAGAATGCTGCAAGAAAATTGTATCGTGCGAAACGAACCAAGCTTGCTGTACAGACATTCGCCATTCTCGTGCTTATGAGAATCAACCCTGGTTTGATATGAACTGAACTTCATTTAGTTTTATGTCTTGCCCATTCTAAATCCGGTCCAATATCCTAGTCTTTGCGGATTCCGTAATTCTAATTCTAATGTAAATTTGAAAAACATTACGTAGCTATAATTCTAGTTATGATCTCATTTGGAAAAGCTGGAAATTTTCTATTTGCCCGACTCTGCGCTGTAGCCTGCACGGCAAGGTATATCTGGCAGTCGTATCAACTCGCACGAAAGACGTGGAATCGCGTACGACCCCGAGATAATCCCAGTCTGTGCAAGATAACGGTGATGGTACTTGTAGACTGTGGTACCAGACAGCTGCTGCAAGATTATACCCGAATTTCATCATGAATACCAAGTCTGAGATATATTTTTAGATCTGGTCCCCTTTATGATTTAACATGATATATCGGATGCGGTGTCTAGATATCTCATGTATTAGAGTGCCAAATGAAGGCCAATGAAGCTAGCCTGGTGATCCATACGTACTCCCTGTCGATGAGTCTGTAGACTATTCTTAACGCCATTAGCAGTTGGCGTATTGAACTTTAGTCAAGAGATGAGCATGGCTTTGAATTAAGAGTAACCGGATTTGATGATTTTTGGCCAGTTGCATCGAATATGGATTTAAGATTTATTCGAAGTAATATCTCGAAACTTTGAACTTTGATTAAAAAATCACATGGAAATACAGTCATTACCAGTTTTTGGACTTGGATATGGACGCGACACAAAATCAACTCTTGGATTTAGATTGCAAAATACTAGGTCTTCTCTGCTGTGCTGTACTGATGTAACTCGTGCTCATTTCGGTCGCTTGCATCACTCGATTTATCAGCACGGCCTCCAGACATTCCCATGTCAAGCAATCTACGTCAGGTTCGTGGCTAATGGCTCTTCGGTTTCCTTCGAGCAAAATTGATCGCAATCAACGTGTAAAGTTACACCGTGCAAGTCACAAATGTTGCCGGGATGCGAGCAAACTCGTTCGAGAATGTCCTCAACTAGACTTGCGTACAACGTGCCAATGTAGTTCGTTGACGGTCAACTACCTACTGCTTTAAAAAAAATAAATCCGAGTATATATCTCGCGCCCGCGCAAATGAACTTATCGTCGATTCAACCAGTGATTTCCACAACACTGACACGCTAAAAGTAACCATAGCTACATACGAAAATTCTACCATAGTTACCATACACGCCTCCCCAGTCGGCCACACCAGCTGTACGCTCCTTCTTGGCACATTATTTAAACCCAATCAACCCTATCTTTTGTCCTGTAACGTTAGCAGTTCATATACGGTTTGCTGACCTATTTTCCCAAAGAAGCACTTATTGTTGTCTTCTATCAACTGACTCAAACTCTCAAGAAAGATTGCCGTGAGATATAACACGAGGACGCAATTCGAGCACTCATCGAACGCCTTATACACCGCGAGGCATGAATGAAGTCGAAATGTAGCCGAATTAAGGCAATGCATACATCAGCTAACAATTATATACCGCAACCTAACGACTTCTCAACTGGGTAAATGGGAAAAGGCTAACACTACTAACAGGCTTGCTGGAAGCAGCTTGTTTCACAAACCATATAGTCGAATCACAATTTCGCAAACTTTCTATATGTAACAGGATTAGCTTGACAAATATATATTTGAAGAGCCGCTCGTATAGGTACTGAACGTAAGTATACAATCGAATAATATACTCTATTGAAATAAACCCGTCTATCTTCGGATAACACTCGTAAGGGGTAATCGTATTCAGCTAGTGGTGAATTCAAAAAAACATTATATAAGACTGTGAATATAGAATGCTCTTTTCAACACTATACTAGTAGCTGATGATTACCCCAGACGAGTGCCAGCCAAAAATATTCGTGTTTATTTCAATATGAATATATTATTCAAATATATACTTCATCTCTAGCAAAAACTCACGTCATCTCACCTCTACACAGAAACACACTAAAAATCTCACGAGAAATTAACACCGTCTACAAAACGAAATCACATGACAAGCACTTCACCGTTTACCTACTAAACGAACTCTGTACCTGAAGGCCTTACCTGAAGAAACATTTACTTTTCTTATTCAAAGATCAGCCAAGCAAGACGTTTGTCGACTAAAATAACAGGATTTCTCTCCTTTTATGAACAACCGACGCGCGTTGCTCAAGCCTTCAGAATTTTTCGTCCCGTATACCGAGAAATTATCCGACCAGAAACGACCGGTATTCGCTCGCTTCCAAGTTGACCGAGGTTCGTCGAAAAAATCTGATTATCGAGGTTGTCACGGCGACGATGTAAATAACAACATCACATCGAAAAATATGTAAGGATTAATTTCAAGACGACCTAACCCGACTTGCCGCGACGGGGAACCGAAAATGTTTTTGCGCAAACCAAATCCTGTAAGCTTGTTGATAGAAAAGAATCGTGAAATAAACTCAAGACATCAGTCATCAGTCATGACCTCTATAGTAGGGTTATCATTATGTCCTCCCATTTCAAGAAATCTAAAATGTCCTCCGAGGACGCCTAAATATCCTGCTTTTTGAAAAATTGTCCTCCTTTATAGCTTTGCCAGCCAGGTCACTGGAGTGGACAGGCACAGCTAAACAACACCATAAATGACGCGAGATCAGTAATGTGGATGTTCGAGCGGGTCTTTCGGGGATAGGAATGGAAACATGACCTTTTATTATTTTATTCAGTCAACACCACAGAAGTATTAATAATTATCATAAAGTGGGTCATTCGGGACTCGATTTGGAAAAATGACTTTTTCTTCCTTTTTTCAAGTCAACACATCAGTTTAGTGAGCATCAGTTTACTTATCTCGTTTGAAGTCCTGTCCTTAGTTTTTCATCCGCGTGACACAGCAATTAAACCTTCCATAGAAAATTTAGGCGCAACCATCCGTGGGCAATGTTACAGCTGCTTACTCGCCGCAGACGAATTGCCAATCGGTATCTATCAAGACGTTAAAGAGCTTCATCTGTCGCAAAAACTTCTGTGCAAATCACTTCGAAAGATCCACGTATAAATTGATTCCGATAAATTGGTATCCTACGCTAAAGAGTTGTCGATAAAAGCCAATAACGCTACTCCCATTCCAAACTCCCACCTTTTCAAACAGACCGTCCGGTACTAAGTCACAAACGCATCACGACATTGCCTCATCGACGTGCCGGTTTAATAATTGACCCGCGATATCAGTGGAGCACACCTGACACAAATGGTATTTGAGCTAACGTTTTATCATGGAGTGCGAAGGTCGCGTCTGCGCGCAGTTTGTTTGAAGGTGTCGTGTCAATAATCATCGGAAATCCGCAATAAAAGCCTCGGCTAGAGTGCAACGCCAAGTGAATTCGTGGTCCTCGCTACTCATGACTAGGCACGAGAATGGCAAACGTCTGTACACCGAGCTTGGATCGTTTCGCACTTTAGGGTTCTCCCGTTGCAATTTCAGGAAAAGTCGGAAATGATAAGATTAAAATCAGAGCTAAATTAGATTAGAATTCAACTTCCGGCATTTCGCTCCAATTAGCCAATAGTAGTCCAAGTCTTATCAAGTAGATTATGTGGAATACAAGACGATATGTAAGCTACCGGGTCGTTACCAGTGTATTAACAATCCCTAGTCAACTGTGCCCCGCGTCTTACTTTATTGCCTAATCATTTCTTTCTTCTGACAAATCCAAGTCCAAACTACATATCTCCGTCTATATTGTCGGTTTATCGCCATCGCCATTCGTAGGATGCGTGATCCAGTAATATCGCAAAGTCGTTTCGTTTTGATTCCTTATCAGTGTTCAGCAATCGCTACCGAAGTGTTTTGAAACGACACAATTATGAATAGACGACATAATCAGTAGCCTGAGATGACCTTAACGATTCACGATCCGAAGCGCTAAACAAAATTTGCGATTCTTTGACGCGATAAGAGCTGGCGATACGGAATTAAGGATGGCAGTGAGCTCACAAATTGAGATAAGTTATCCGAATCGATGACATCGTCACTGTAACTCGATAATCGCGATGTCATGACCCAGGAAGGAAATCAAATCGACACGGCTATTGTCGTACGCGACATATATATTCACGAAATGAAATCTGGAGAGGCAAATATCTGAAAAATATCACTGTTTCGTCGAGCCGCTTATACGAATTAACATCAACGAGCATGATTAGATTAATAGACCGTATTTGCTTTCTTCCACGTCAGGGTTGTTGAAAAATAACTGTTTCCTTCAAATTATACTGGCTATTCGATAACCTTGTCAGGTTGGCTAAAAAAAAACGCTGCACACAAAAAACTCAGTTCCAGCCTGTAGCAGAGAAGTTCCTGGAGTTAAATATTTCTAAATTTATTATAAAAATCGGTGAAAAATCTAGTGCCCTCTGCTGGTTGGAATTGAGCCAAATTGTGGTTTCAGATAACTTGACAATTTCATGGGGATAAAAGTGAAATCTGAATTAACATGTTTCATTTTTGGATATTGAATGTATTATTTTCCACCCTTTGTAGCTTCGTTGTTACACGTTGGAATTGAGCCAAATCTGGTGTGCAATCAGCCAGTAAACTTTGAAAAAAAAATGTTAACAAACTTAATGTACATACTCTTTGACCTTTGATGCTTATATGGCTTTTGAATAATATATTCATATTGAATTGAACCCGAATATTTTCGGCCCGCACTCGCCAGGGGCAATAGTCGGCAGTTAGTATTAACTTTGTATACCAATAGTTGTACAACTGTTAAGGTTACTTGTTAAGCAACCCTTGCTGATCTGACCACATATGGTAGTAGAACGATATACCACGATAGCAGCAAACAACTACCATGCTCAACAGGGTTACATCATCTCTAAAAATAACGCTGGAATCTTGATGATTTAAAAGCACGACTCCCATATCTCAAACCAGCAACGCGCATCGCCAGTTTCGCGTGATAAATTCGACTCCCGATCGCGGATCGCTGTACCCGAATCTGATCGATGTTTTTCACATCGGTAATGACAGGGTTACTCGCTACCGTGGCCAGAGTTTTGAGTTCCAACAATCGTAGTAACGCTAGAAAACGGTCACGAGCAAGCACTTAATTGCATGTTTTCGGCACGTTTTCTAGAAACCAATTGCAGAATCGCGTATTTTAGTTATCTCCATAATAACAACAACTAGCTAATTGTAATCACGTTATTGCAACTGCATCTGCTCAAGGATTCATACACAGTCCACACGATGTACAATCCTGTAAACCCTAAACTTCGCTTCGAATTCTAGATATAACTCACCTAATACTACCGTGAATGTAGAGTAGGGTTGTTTAAAATTAACTTTTTTTAATTTCTGCACGGCTAGTGGCTAAAATTGTTAGGTTGGCTAAAATACGTTGCAGCTCAAATTTGGCTCAATTCCAACGAGTAGAAGAGAGATTGGCGTTGAAAGTTTTTTTAATTAATTATTAAAAATTCAAAAAATTGTACAAATTTCACTGGCTGACCCATGAATTGTTAAGTTGTCTACAAAAACTACGCAAAACAAATTTGACTCAATTCCAACCAGTAGAAGTGGAGCTATTTGAGTTTTTCTTCGATAATTCGGGGATTATCCTAGATCCATGGTTAATCCAAAAATTATCATCGAAAAACTCAAATAACTCCGCTTCTATTGGTTGGAATTGAGTCAAATTTGTTTTGCATCGTCTTTGAAGACAGCGCAACAATTTCATGGGGTTGACCAAAAAATTGGACAAACATCTTTTTTTGCATCTTTAGGTAAGTAAATTCAAAATTTTCAAACTGTACGAAATCAGCGATTATTGGCTGGAATGAATTAAAATTTGGTGTGCGTCGTTTAAGGCAACCTAACGATTTAATCACGTAACCATCCAGATTCAGCAAAAAAAGCTATTTTTGAACAGCCCTACTGTACACAGCCCCTATTCCACGTTCTGACAAATCGGTCCGTTCCGCACAACGGCGACGTTGACGATCAGACTTGTGCTACCTCTAAAGTCGTATCGATCATTCCTATCCGATAATGAACATTATGTATTCGAATCGAATCATTTTGTCCAGCCCTATAACCACGATCTGACAAATCGTTTCGCTCAGCACAACAGCGACGTTTAGCGGAATACCACGAGCGGCGGCGAGTGATGCGATAATTCTTTCTTTACGGCACAACAGCCACATCTAGCGATTACTCACGGAAGATATGAAGCTGGAATTCCTGTTAGAGTTCGGCGAGAAAAATTCGGCCTCGTACGGCGAACTGGAATCGAGCAGCAGCCTGGCGTCGAACGAATTCGGCCGCTGGACCCTCGGGTATGCATTTGAACCTCGCAAATGATGATTGATATCCTGAAAAAGATGTGTTTCTAGTTAAGACAACCGCGTCTGTGATTTGTGATGGTATGCCCGTCTTGGCCATCACTGGTTACACATTTAGGTCCGATCAATAGTCGTATTACGAGTGTTTGTGATGGTAAGTCGTCTGTAGCGACGAAATACAAGGTACATATTGAGATTTAAGATGGGAACAATGTCATTCTGAAATGGAGGTTCCATCTTCAGAATTTATCATCTCACTTGTAATAAATATTCATCATGAGTATATTCCTATGGTTTTATCATTTCAAAATTTGTTAATGCATAGTTAAACATGTGCACCAGTAATCTATAGTAATGTATTAGATCAGTTTACAAACAATTTGATCAGTTCAACACACCCCAGATTGCGACGCCATGCAAGGATAGAGAAGGTTTCGAAACGACTCGGTGTAGTCTTTGAAATAAGACACCGACCTGGGCGAGGCGATGGCAAGGAAGATGCGTTAGATATGTAATGATTTTTTGCGAATCAGCGAAAATTTGGGGTCGCGTAGGCTAGCAGGTCGCGTAAGTGTTCTTCAGTTTACTATTAAAGGTTAAGAACCACTGATTTAATGTCCGTTATCGATTACAAGCAATATCATATCATGAATTTCATGGCTGATAATATTGTCTTCCGTTATGTTATAAATTTATGATATGGAAGAGTGGGTAAAGTGCGGGAGCACGTGGCGCGTTGCTGCAACGAAAAGCGACTCACTTGTCGCGTTCTCTGATGCAGATGAATGACGCAGGGCGATCTGGATTCGACCGTGAATAAATCTTCTTCCACGGAGTTGGGCGACTGATAGTGCAAGTGCGACGGCAAGCCACGTTCCAAGTCGAGCTCCGACACGGCTGAAAATCAAAACGATGATTCGTATTTGGCTGGATCACGCAAAGCACCAGTTGTGTGATTTGTAGTCGGCGGCATGTCACCTTTTACCTAGATTTTCACCCGAGCGATACATTGAAATGACGTTATACAATTTCGCTGAAGTATCTAAGATTAGAGGATTAGGATTGTCGAGTCGACACCGATTAAACCGATAACTAGCACTTTCGCCGATAACCCCGATATAATCGATCGAGATTGCAAATATATAGCATCTCATGGGTTCCTAAACGTTTCATTTTTCACGACCCCAAATTTCGATTTGAAAATGTTGCACGACCCCATCATCACTCTGTTTGGCGTGCTGGTTACTAAAAATTGGTCATAACCTTCGTCCAAACCTACTCGAAGCCTATGTGTGAAGCTGGCGACTTTTAGTACTGCAATAATAGTATTGACTCGGCGATACCATTCGATACCTTCGCATTCCTCAGTAATCGTGTTTTCTTCTATTTTGAAAATATTAACCAAAATATTCAGATATGAGCCACCAATAGCATCCGCTTAATTGGAATTTTTGTAATAGTCATTGGAATGGTGTATAATTTTCGCCTCCCCGACCCAAGAGAATAGTCAAACCATCCCATTGGATCCGCGACCCCTAGTTTGGGAACTCCTGATCTATCTTCATGCGCATTTCCAAAACTTCAGATTATTTATTTGAACCGCTTTACCGCCATTTATGCTTGGGCATGGGTATAATGGGCATCTTGGACATGAAATAAACTCGAAAGGCTGCATTTGGACGCCTGTAAGCACTAATCAGTGGTGGTTAGAGTAACGGAGTATTTGTACTTCTTCAGACTCGAGCAGATTTGCCAACTCGCGCTGATTACTAATGTGGTCACTGGTCAGGTCATGATTTCCAACTACGTCAACTTCTAAATCAAAGTTTGAGCAACAAAAATAGATCAATATTCCCATTCTGGCAGTCGTAGATTATATTATTCCTGACTCACTGCTGCCATGATGCGACGCTACGAAGATTGCCGATATTTTTACCTCTACCGACCGATGCCGACATTTCCTTCAAAGAGTAGTACTCTGAGACTCTCGATCATAATAGGTGGGGTTTAGTTAGGATCAGACCGGGTCGGATAGGGTGTGAAATTCTGTATTTGTACACCAAGTTGTGTACGAGACGAATAGCTGTTATCGGTATACTTGCGAGCAATGCGCAAACAAAGCACTCCGGCATGTCGCGCTGCTTGCGCGATAAGACGCGACGCGGGACGTTTGATCGATGTGTGCGGATCGACGTGTGCTAGCCGCACATTTTCGGCAAATAGTGTACATGCTACAAAACGTGACAACCGAGCGATACCGACACACCAAAGTGACCGATTCATGTTTACACGTGACAGAAGCGATATCTATAAATAAAATTTCGGTTCCGAACACTAACTTTTGAATAGTATATTCATATTGAAATGAACCCGAATATTTACGGCTGACATTCGTCGGGGGTAATCGTCAGCAACTAGTAGAGAATTGGAAAGAACATTGTATAACAACAATCGTAACACAAAATATGACGTCACCAGCATGAAATTTCGAATAAGAGAGCGTTCATTACACTAACTTTGGAAAATTCGAAACGAAAATGGCATTCTGGCACCAAAAACTACACACGCCCGCCAAATTGACTAAATTCAATAATAATATATTATATCGAATCAATTGAACATTCGGCGCACAATGTTCCTTTCAATTCAATTACCTACTAGTTGAATTCTCCACTAGTGGCTGACGATTACCCCTGACGAGTGTCAGCCGAAAATATTCGGGCTTATTTCTATGGGGATATATTATTTAATTGTATAATTAAGTTGTGTGCCTCCAAGAGTGTGTTCAAATTGACTAAAATTCGACTTGAGGGAATCGTTAGATATTGTCCGTGCGAATTGAAATCTGATCGACAAGAAGTTCAAAAACCAATTCCCTCAGTCGCGCGACGCAAAATAATTAAGATATATTTCTTAACGAAACTTTACACAACGGGAAATCAAACTCGATTCCTTGCTAGCCTACTTTGAACCGCGAAACATTATCCAAGAAAGATTTCGATACAACTTCAAGCCCTGGCGCTAGCACTTAGCAGAATGTTGTTTGAGTCAAAAAGATTTTGTTGCGGGTTCGAGTCCGATCGAGTTGCACTCCAAAATTCGAACCTTAAAGATTTATCCTGGCTCGCCATGTTATCAGTGTATGGGGTGTCTTAAAAAATCCTAGAATGAAAGTGGGCCGTGCTACAAGTCGTCAAAGATCAGGAATCACAAATAATTTGGACATGGTGTAAAATGACCATAGATGTCGAAACACGCGTTTACGCGTTTACGCGAAATTCAAGCCAAGGACTCTTTCGCCTCAAACACCTTAGAAGCCAGCCTTTTCAAGACTCTAGCGCGCGGCAGAACTCCTACAAGCATTTCGCGAATGTAACACAGAACCTCAACGAGCGACAAGGAACACTCGACGCGTCTCAACCACACTCGAAGGATCTTAAGGACTTTCGAGTCGCCCCAAACCGTTTCAGAGTTTCGAGAATAGACAAACCTTTTCTGTGCGAAAAAGGAATCGAAAATCGCGCCATTGGAGCGGTCGGTATGAAATCGTTCAAAGAAGGGCTTCCGAATCGATCATTAAACCACGAATCAAGTCGAATTTCCGAGTATGTATAAAAGTATGGGCAATTTGGAATGCTCAAATGATTAATATTTAGTGACGTCAAAGCAATCACACACATACAAGGTCAGTGCCGAAGCACGTCTAACTAGGAAGTATTCCAAGTAGGTTTTGGCAGGGTCGCAACCAAGCCACAAGGTTCCGAGTCACAAGTCCATCTCACTTTACTCGAGTCAAGTCGAGTCCGAGTCCAAGTCATTATGTTCACTGTTCCGTTAGGGAGTTCATTCAGGTTCAACCCACTTTTTCAACTCTGCTGAAGTGATATAGAACAACTCGCATTCATAATATCGTAATTTTCCTGAGTCCTAACAGTTCTTGACCCTATTTTTCAAGTATCAGGACGGATTAACGAAATACCAATAACGTTGCAACTTTACTATTCTTCGAAGTTACAATGAAATGTCTGTCTTCGCCGTCCTAGTCTCGAGTCCTGTGACTTGGTTCAAGTCATACACAATGACCCGAGCACAAGTCGAGTCGATACACAATTTGACTCAGCCGAGTCGAGTCATTTTACGCATTTGAAAAAAGTGACTCGAGTCAAGTTGAGACACCAAAAAGTCGTGACTCGAATTTTGTATTGACTCTACGTGTACTCGAGTAAATGTGCATGACTCGAACCAAGTCATATGACTCGAACCAAGTCACATGACTCGAGACTAGGACGGCCAAGACCGACATTTCATTGTAACTTCGAAGAATAGTAAAGTCACCACATAATTGGTGTTTCGTCTATCAGTCCTGATACTAGGAAAATAGGGCGAGAAACTGTTAAGACTGAGGAGAATTATTATATTGTGAACGCGAGCCATTCGATATCACTCGAGGGGAGTTGAAAAACGTGGGTTGAACCGGATTGTACGGAAAACTGAACAGTGAACATAAAGACTTGGACTCGGACTCGAGTCAAAACACCACGTATCGCACTAGACCCTCTACTATAGCTGACTTGGACTCGGCCTTGACTAGGTGGTGAATTGAAAACGACTCGACTTGACTCAAGTAAAACTGTAAAAGTAAGATTGACTTGCGACTAGGAACGTTGTGACTTGGTTACAACCCTAGAAATTCCGGTTCTACCAAGGTGCACTGCTTCGTGCTTTGGATGCTGCGTTACAACTGATCCAGATTTCAAGTCTCCAAAGATTCAAGTTGATACAATATTTCTTACTGGTCAAGGACATAAAATTTCAGTGCTCAAAAATAATAGCTTCTCACAACTCGCCTCGAACCATTAGAATTAATACTATAGGTTCAGATTAGAATAATCGCATCATTGTGCAAAGTCCTACTCAATAGTACACAGAGATAAGCTCTCTCTGCCTTCGAATAACAGAGATCTTGTGAAACATGCAAATTCAAGAATCCGGGAGCTGAGCAGCGAAGAAAATATGATCCACCCCGCCCCGGATTTCGACGAAGTTCTTCCACTCACTCTTGTAATATCCCTTCGGTTTTTTTAGACTCCATCGTTTACTCTTTTTCCTCGAAAACGCCCCAAAATCGTCCGAGTACGGGCTCCAGTTCTTATCATAGTCGCGTTTGTCGCTGGAATTCAACGCGTTTCCCATCGCGGCTCAATGAAGGCGCACCTCTCGTTATAATATAATATACAACCGCTCTATAGCAAGACTATTTACATGAATAAAGATAGCTCTGAAATCATACCAAATAAAAACTACGTGTTACTAGAAATAAACGCCTCGTCATCTCCTCCGAAATAAACGTACAGCTAGTGAAGAGTGGAGTACCAGTATCGAAGTATAATCGCCTACGGTACAGACTTTCAGAATGACGATACCGCCATGTCAAGCCATGATGAGCGATTGGTGGGTAATTGTCGTACAGATAGAGGGTGGTTGAAAGGAAATTGTGGTTGATGAAACTGGATAAAAGCCTGTTATGTTATAGCTGCTGGTCGGACTTGTACAAACTATACTGGATTTACAAAATACACAACTAGAACTAGAAGTAACAACCTTTAACTACAGAGCAACTCACACATTTTAGAAAAGAAATAAACTAGAAAGAAATATTGAAGATATGCAATCAGCATTTCAAAAGGGCGGAGTTTCGAGTTTGAAATGGGAGGGTTTCGACCCCCAAAACCCACACCCTGGCTACGCCACTATTAGCAGTGATGACTCTGAGCTGGCAATAATGGCTGCAAGAACATAACACAACAGAACACCGGCATCACGATCGACAGCATGTGTGTTCTAGTTGTTCGGCAACTAATATCATTGATATGTGCAACTAGAACTAGAACTATTTACTTTTCAAAATCCGCATCAATATCTGAAACTAGTGCTACCGGTAGTCACTTTTCAAAATCCGCAACTAGAACTAGAACTGCTCAGAAAATTAGTAGGTAGTAGATCGCTCGTTTGTGCAAGTCCATACACTACACAGCCATGTCAAGCCATAATGAACAACGAAACGATTGGTAGTTAATTGCTGTAAATAAAGGGTGCTGAAAAGGGTTCTATGCTTCATTATAGTATTATACTAAGCTCATATAAGCTCATATACCTTTCATTCTACGGTAGTATTGCGCGCGCTAACGTCTCGCACTCGGCCGATAGCGAATGAATGACAGATTTACACAATGATTCGCTTAAGGAAACAAAACCGCCTGTCATAATTGATGAAAACGCTGTAATCATTCTCACGCCGAACAATAATTTACAACGGTTGAAGAGCACCGCGTAGTAAACGCGCTACGCTACCGAGGGCGTCAAACGACCGCAGGAAACTGACAAAACTTAATATATTACTCCAATATAGAGACGTAACTCTAGTAAGGTTTATTTTCCCCAAGATGCTTCGCTTGCTATATACAATACCACCTGTTTATTTACATAATAGCCGCTACTATTTACGTAGCTTCAACCATCATATATTCGCGCTGTGATCTACATACAATTATTTATATTTACTACAAAATTTGTCTCGTCCTTTGGAATACTCCCTGTGTTATGTAATATTTGCTATTCACTGTTACACCTTCGCAATGTACCACGCACTATTGAATCAATTTTTTTCTAATGCCTGCGGTTGACTCGTTCACTATGCTGCACTGATTTCTGGCTGACACATTACTTATATAAAATCATATATCCCTACGAATATTTGTTTTATATCACAATTCTTCAATGAAATGCATTTCTTGTACAACATCCAATCAATCTTTCGTGTCACATACAATTCGAATTCTATGCTTGAACTTTTTGCGATGATAAATAAATTCTACCGGGCATTACGCTGTTAGAACATTCAGCTATTCATGTCAAGCCGAAACATTCTGCCGACACCCCGCACACACGATCATACGTCGGAATACTCGTACTTGAATTAATTCATCACAAAGCGCATCCGACTCTGTGCGTTCTAAACATTAATTATGAAACACCGGATAAGCCTGGATTACATGCAGCTGTCCCCTTTCCCAACTCCGGCAGGTGGTTCGCGGACCCGGTTGTCTATGTCTACGCGAAGTGTTTCAAAAGTAGCATTAAAATTGCGTCTAGGATTGCTGCGCTGTTTTCATAGACGTCAGTATGTATTACACAGGTTACATAAATATACCGGGCGTAATTCGGAACCGAATCGTATAGGCTGCTATTAAATTTTAATGACGAATAAACGTTCTTATTATTGTGAGTCTGATACACAGACTCTTTATGACTACAAACCTACTTTTTATCGAGAAAGATGTGCATAAGGGGTTGTACAAATGAGGCTCAGATAGCATTACACATAGGTAATACATACATTGTAAAAACATGATTGAAAAATAAGGGTATATATACCAGATTTCTATGATAGCGTGGGTTACAAAAAGGGCAAATGGCACTTCTGGCACCAGATTTTGTTTCAGCACCAATCCCAATGGGGAAAACAGGTCACATGCGCAATTCTTATCGATACATATCGAACTTTTATCGCTTTCTTGGGGTAGTAGACGAAAACAGAGCATATCCCCCCCCCCCCCTAGGATCGACCTGTCCCACCCCTAGGATCGACCTCTCCGAGGACTGATGCATCTGAATTTTTCTCACCTAATGAAATGCGAAATCTTGCACCATAGAGTGGCGTTAACCCCACTCGCATCTTACGCTATGGTACAAATCGACGAAACACAAGCTTTTGGTTTAGATTAGAGTGCGCTACAACAGCGTACCATCGACTGCTAGATGCATATTCGAATGCACATTGCACAACAGAGAGCTGCTCTGGCGAAACTTCTGCCTCGCATTTTCAGAACAGATGAGCGACCTTTTCACCTCGCTTCATGCAAGTGCGTTTATTAAGTGCCAAGTTGAAAATCAATCCCTGAGAGACAACGTGAACAGATTGGCCGCAATATTGTACATATGGCTGATTCCAATATCTCACCTGCTTTAAGCTAGCTTCTCATCTAGAATATACGCGACAGGGCAGCACACTTGTACAGTGTACAGTGTGTACACTACTGAATTGCAAATAAGCTTAACAATGTTATAGATAGAATCGGCATTTCAAAAGGTCGGGGATTCGAATTTGAAATGAGAGAGCTTCAGACCCCAAAGCTCACCCCTGGCCACGCCACTGGTAGTAGGGACGACTTTAAGCTAGCAATGGCTGCAAAAACATCACATAGCACAGAATACCGGTATCCCAATTCACGCCAAACGACGACACGTGTTTTCTAAATGTTCGGCAACAAATTTCTTTAATGCGCAACTAGATCTAGAACTACTCAAAACCAGTTATCGCTAAGCGTTTGTATAAAGCAAATCGAGTCTAAAATGAACGTCGGGTGATGATCAATTTGCGATCAATTCCATATTGCGAGTCCGTTCAATAATTTACGGCCGAAATATTTTCGTATCACGGCAAGTAGCTTGATCCAATCAATTGCAAATTGATGACCGTAATTGAAAAATCGAATACTGCGGAGACATCGCGAACCATCCGGATTTTGTTACTGATTTTCTGTTCCGATATCCGCTGTAGGTTCAGTTTATAACACATGCTCGTTTGTCTCCAAGGCATCAAGCTGAGGACATTTTTACGACCGGAAGCCATAATCTATTGTAAGAAGCACTAAAATTTCATTGCTCTCGTGTAAACCTTTACCCTCGCGGTAAGTTGTCACAATACAGACGCATCACATGCTGCAGTCGCACATTAGGACAACGGATGCGAGAAAATAAATCGATGCGTAAATAAATATGTCAAGCGACAATCCATTGGTACAAAACGCGATCCATAGCCAGAACATATCGCAGTAAATTGTACGTTCAGAGAATAGCGACTCATATTTACCATAAGCCATATTCGTCCATGTACCATGTACGTATCTATAAGCTCCTTTAACTGTACAAAGTTCATAATATCCTGTCTTTCTGACTCAATGGTTACTTGACGGGTGAACGCTCGCGCAAATCTGCAAAGCTTCGGCTAGCCCCCACTTTCAGCCAAGTCACAAGGACATAAATCTAACATATTACGCACCTCGTACATTACTGTGCAATACTGTTGCACAAACCCTGCACTAATAATAGTCTAGTTCAGTGGTTTTTAACCTTTATTGACCGGGCGAACCCCATATTTTCGCCTTGTCACAAAAACAAAACCTAACACAATGCACATCTAGTACATCACTACAAAGAACCGTTGCAAAAAATGAACTGTGTATCAACAACAGCGTCAAAGGAAAAAAAAACATTAAAGCATGATTTTCACACAAAATGAATATCAACTGCAAATCAGTGCGGCTTCTGCTGTATAAGTCTGGCGAGTGTCTTGACCCCCCACCGAACCTCTGATATTGGCTCAGGGGACCCCGGTCAAAAACTACTGTTGTAGCTATTTCTCCGAATGCGCGTTATCACACTAACTCCTTGGCCCTTCGCCAGACTATATACGGTGACCAGCAATCTTACAGTAGCTATACAATATATGCTCTCTGACCATGCACTTGAACACGATGTAAACATTTTTGATTGCGGTCTGCAACCCGTAATATTCAAGTCCAAACATCTCATCAACCCTTGCCGCCCGTGCAATCGCAATGCTCCAGGCAAGAACCACTTAAAGTTTACTAAACGACTGCTGAAGTCCCGCTCGGTAATTGATCGCTGAAGGCTGGATGTCACAAAACATCTCGACTCGACAGATTTCAAGGACACTTCAGCGCGCTGCGCGGTACCACGGCGATTTTCGCAAATGCGGGATTGATCTCGATGTCGCGACTCGACGAAGTATTGATAATGCTCGCTCATTCGGAAAACAGATTAACATTTACTCTGTCGGTGCATTTACGCGATTACGAATGATCGTGAATTAGCCACAAATATTTATACATTGAAATAACCATACACATCGTGTATTCAACCAATTTCTACAGTAGGGTGGGCTAAAATCTAATAAAAGACACTTTCTGGTGGAAATTTTTGCTTTTATACCACTCAAAAGGGGTGCAAATTTGTCAAATACCGATTAATATGGGGACACATGCCAGACTTGTACGAACTATACTGAATTTTCAGAACTTTTCACAACTATAACTGGAGCTGGAACAACTCACTTTTCGAAATATGCAACTAGAACCAGAACTAGAAGTACTTACTGTAACTACAACAACTTCTCACTCCTGAAAATCCGCAACTAGAACTAGAATTACTCGAAAAAAAGAAGTTACTTGTCCGTCAAGGCACTAGATTGGTAGTTCGTGCAAGTCTGCGATATATCCATATTCATAAGAATTGGGATACTGTACTCGTTTTAACCAACTGGAATAAGTATGACGGTAAAGTTTGGTACCAGAAAGTGCAAATTTGTATACTAGGCTATGGTGCCAATCTGTTTATTAAACCCATTTCCCAGCCACGCATTTACAGTGTATCAACAACAGTTCGAAAACACGATTATAAAATTTCACCGTGAATCATCAAAACCTCTCTTCCTATACTACGAGGCTGCCAACATTACGTTGCATCAGAGTGCCAGCACACTTCTAAAATCTACTGGATTGATTTTCAAAATACGCAACTAAAACTACTCACTTTTCAAACTAGCAACTAGAACTAAATAACTCGCAACTAAATAGATTCAATTCTGAAGCATCTTATCGGAATCGGATCGCCATTTCGCGTGACCATCAGTGCAAGTTTGAAATGTAAAGTTTTAGACCCCTAAACTCCACCCCCTGGCTACGCCACTGTTAGTAGTCATGACTCTGAGCTAGCAATGGCTGCAAGAACATCACACAACGGATCACCGCGCAACTAGAACTTAAAGTACCTCGCAACTAGAAATCGAAATAGAACTATCAAGAAGTTATTAGTTGACCGCCAACTAGATTGGAAGTTTGTACTGTGTCGTGCAATGTTTCGTAAATCGGCCGCAAATACTTGACATACGCGCGCGGTTCGCGCGCAGACATCTCTATTCTAACAGATCTTCTGTTAATACCCGACTGGCGAAAAGGTTATCTGCATTAATACCGCGACGAAATCGCAGGTGCCATTCATGGGTCGCAAGCACGATTAGCGACACATTTTAATCCATTCCAGATTGATGGTTATCGCGCGACGGCGAGCTTTCAGACGCGCGATTTTGCCGCTACAAGCGAGTCAATATTTGATTGTCACACATCGTACGGTACACAGTTAACGTTATACGACTTGTACCTGCGTGGGTGAAGAGTGTCTGTGCTACAGAAATAGATTGCGAAAGTCTGCGACTGTACGAATGGTTGCGAAACGCTATTCTGCACAGTGCACAATGGCGATAATCTGACAGTCACGGGCGGGTGCTAATGAATTCACACTGGATATTGGATATATCTTCCACATGGTCGATCAAAACAGTGGGTCACGCACCCAACATGTTCCGCATTCGGTTTAAACTAGGAGAGCAATGTAGTGACGGATTTTGACTTCAAATGAAACGACAATCAGCTGCCTTGGCTTGTAGGCAAAATGCGTAAATGCATTAATCGAACGTTCATTACAAGAGTTGGGAGACTACTAAATTTTCATCTTGTCCAAATTAGATTAGAATTAGAATTACTGAATCCGAAAAACTTGGTAATTGAATTAAATTCTCACTGGAATGAAGTACAACAAAACAGTTTTCCTGTAGCATGTTCAGGTAAACCAGAATTAGGTTAGAATATAAATTATCTGTAGTTGTCCAAGCCTGCTCAGTGCTCAGTATTAACAGACTAATATCCGCTATGATTACCTGAAGTCCGTCAACATCGCTGTAAGCTATAATTGGGCGGTATTTATGCAGTTTTTACATTGGTGCTAAGACAGGGTTTACATGCAATTTCGTCGTAATGAGTTGTATAACCGAAGGAGGTTGGAAGGAGGAACGATAAAACATTCACACACGAATCCAAATCTGACTTAAATCTAAGCCGATCCGATGTTTAAGCAGACTTAATATTCCGTATACAGTTATACACTCAATACTGAAAACCGTACCAGGTTTGTACAAACTATCGGCTTTTCAAAACTTGTGCAAACTACCGGCTTTTCAAAACTAGCAACTAGAACCAGAACTCAACTGAAGTAGAACACTAGAACTAATTAGATTCAATTCCGAAGCAACTAGTATGAATTAGCTCTAAAAATATCGTATATAGAATAGGGCTCTTCAAAAATGACTTTTTTCTCAAATCGCACTGGCTACTTGATAAAATTGTTAGATGACCTAATTTAAGCCTACACACCAAATTTGGTTCAATTCCAACCAGTAGCCGCATTGCTACAGGAGAAGAAAGTTTCTATTTATCATATAAAAATAGATAACAAAAAATTTGAAAATGTTATGTTCACCCCACGAAAGTGTTAGGTTGTCTATGGAAACGATGTTCACCAAATTTGGTTCAATTTCATTCAACCAGTGGGAGCGGAGTTATTGCCGTCGGAAAATTTGGATGGGAGGGATTTCGTCCCCTAGTCCTACTCCCTGGCTACGCCACTGTTAGTAGTGATGACTCTGGAACTAGAACTACTCACTTTCTAAAATCCGGAACTATAGCTAGATTTTGAGCTAGTCACTTTCAAACTACCGGTACCCGTCACCTAACTAGACTGTTAGTTTTCACAAGTCCGGACCTTACTGTCAACTAACGCTATACATGTAATGATTTCCGAACGTTAGCGAACAAGACTTATCTCACATCGACTACAATTAGGCGCGCTCACCACGCTCAAAATCAGGAAATCGCGGGTTACGACGACAGGCGAATTACCAGCTAATCGCCGGGCCATTATCACGAATCCAACTCGTATCGTAACAAAACACGAAGACGAATAATTACACCGCACGGGATAAACGCCGAGAATTTGCGGACAAATTGCACCGAAGAAGGATAACGTGGATTAGGATAAGGTTTAAAGCAGACAAGCGAAGTTACACGCAAATTTGACGACTTACAAGCTACTTGTAGCATAGGAGCGTTTCAACTCGGTTAATGTTACACAAACGATCATCAGATCAAGCCTCGTTTCATGGGATTTGGAAGATCAAGCGTCTTCATTGGAAGAAAACTAGTATACCCAATCCAGTACACCTGTTTGTGTGTAACAGGGTGAATGTGTGTGTAGCAGGGTGAATGGTTTTAAAGCGTGTTTACATAGCAAGGTCGCGCTGCGTGCACACTGTACAATGTGTACGTACAGTGCATTAATGACCACGATGCATAAGACTGGCATGGTTTGTGGAAGTGGTCACAGCGTTGCGACTTAATTATAAGTTAGAAGTAACGCCCCAAATTTTTACCGACTGCAGGTAGAACAAGGAATGCCAAGGCACGTTAAATCCGCCTATTGAAGTAGAGAATCGATGGTTTAAAAATAGATTAGGTCAGAGAAATTGCAAGAATCGTCGCGACTTACGCCAAATGACCAATGACACTACAAATATAATAATATAATATTTGAAAACATAGTCAGCCAACGTAATACAGTGGCAATTTTGCGTGGCTCCTATGAAGATTCTACTCATAAAAGTTTATCACAGGACTACTTTCAACTTAGGAAATTCTAAGTGTAAAAAGCGAGCAGTTTTAACAAGAATCTGTTCAGCTAGAAGTGGAAATAATCTAAAACAAAACCACTCGAAACGGTAGCGCAAACAGGGAAAACCTTCTTGAGAACTTCGAAAAAGCAGAAGTGTACTCCGTTACTGATCCCATTTTTTGGTGGACGAAGGTCAGTATAGCAAATGCGCGGAAGCCAAGCAATCAGTGACCGCGAAATCTCAAACCAAAAGAAAACGCGGGCACCAGAATAAGAATTTTCGTAGTGTCAATATGATCAAAACTTCCAATTTTGAAATCACTTCGCGGGTATTTATTCAAACCGTGGACAACTAGTGGTGTTGATCTCGATTAGATCTTAACGTACTTGAGTTTAGAGTCCATTGACGAGGGCGCCGGTTCGCACCTGCGCGATACGGTCTCGGATTGTTGAAGGATTATGAACATCGAGTGCTTTTCTTCAAGTTGGGCGGCTTGTTATGAACTTATGATCGACATTTTAATGGGAAAATCGCCACGCTTCAATTCGCTCATATAATCGTACTGTGGTTAACTGCTGCCAATGTGACCATGAGGTAAAACTCTCATTAGAAGGGGCACGACACAAAGCCGATCAACAAGCACCCCCAAGAACTCAGTCTGTCTAGCACGGTGGTTCAACCATGTTAGGTACTGGACTGGTAAAATTTCAAAATCAAAACTAAAACATACACAAATTGAAATTACGTCTAAATATATGCAACTCGAATGAAAATATTCGAAACGCGAATTAAATGGGAAATTCGCTGCTGCCTCTGGGAAATTACAAGCAGACTTGAACAATTAGTTCTAGCTGTCAAAGTGAAATGTTGGTATCGAATTCTTACCTAATTTGTGAAATGGTTATACCTACGCTGAGAGAACTGAACAGTATGCAACGAGCCAAGCTCATGTGCATTGTGCATACATTTGCCATGTGAACTGTGATTTGATATGAGCTCAGCTCGATTCAATCACCCAAGTTCTCGCAAATCCAGTAATTCTAATCTTTTCTTGAAAGAATGTGTAGCTCTATTTCTAATCTAATTTGGAAAGATGAAAAATTCCTAGTTGATGCACCCTGATTCCAAATCATGCAGTGGGTTCCATTGAAGTTTATGAAAATCGAAGTCCTGTTAAAACTACCAACTTGGTTTTCACTGCCCGGTTTCTTTTGAAAGAACTTTTGCTTTTTGCTACATTCTCTTACAATGCCAAATGCCGCTAAATTTTATTGTCAACATTCAACTCATTTTGTTTGAAAAACTTTCAGATATAACTGGTCGTTAACGAGATGTAAGCTACTTCTAAGATGAACAGTTTTAACGTACGCCAAGTCCATTTAAATCAATTTAGAACTTCAGGAATCATTTCTCTACTTAATGAACAAGTGTGATAATTCTTGGATGTTGTATTGAGATAAAAATATATTAGTCGGACCGGTTACGGTAGTTGAAAACCGCTGGTCTAGAGTCCGGTCCGGCCGCGAGACAGGTTACATCACTTCTGATTCGGAGTCGCGAAATTCGATTCGAGGTTAGGCGGCGATGTCTCGACCCGTCTGAACTACATTCACACTAATTGAGTCTTATGGGATGGTGGAAATATGAAATTCGTACATCCTAGTACTAGATATACCTTCATAGAAACTCAACGCGGAACTTATTCATAATTCAATATAGCAATTGAATAACCTCGGTTGTGCCATGATCTCGGAGACCACTTACTTGCTATGCATCCTGCATTTTACGCGATACTTTGGGCCTATCTATCACATTTACTACCTTCTCGAACAGCTGATCGCCAATTAGAAAGAACAATCGCGAGAATGGCAGCACACTTCATAGTTACAACTTACAACACCCTAATGTAAACATAGACAAAGACTCTAGTCTGCTCAAGCTTACGACTCACGGCCGTGACAACGACAATCCTTACAATCTATACACATTACACACCCTGAATCATAAGGTCAAATGCCACCACCTTATTCGCGGCAAATACCCACTTAAATCGCACATTATTTCGGTACATATTCAACCATCGAATCTGCGGATCTGTCAAGACAAGAACCGGCTGGAATGTGATTCGCGATACAGAACGTCACCATTCGACGGTTCAGTGCTGCATAATAAAAGCATACCATTCAACTCGCTGACTTTGTTAACTATAGCACGCAATGCAACAAAGATGTGACATTTTTAATCCCCAACTGCTAACACAGGGATTTCTGTCTGCCCGTGATCGTCCAACCAAAGCGACCATGCTGGACTGCTGGTATACGATTATGAGATCATCCATTTATTATCTTTCGCGCTAGCCGATGGACTCCAACTGCGATATCAAATGCGGATGTCTGCATTCGCACTTATTCAGGATATTTCTTAACAAGTCTCAAATTAAAGCAATATGTTTGATAGCAAGTCGGATGTCTGTCGGGAAAGTGTCGCTATCGACAGTCGTTGATTAAAACCTATCCTATTATACGCTCTTTGTTAACAGAAACAAGCGCATTACGACACGGCCACGCCCCTAACGTGATATTAACATACATATGATTCACAACGTACGCCGTTAATAGACACCTTGACGTTGTGCGTAGAAAAGTTGCTATGGACGTTGTGTTGCCATATTATACTGTATTGCACCTGTCATCTCAGTTAAAATAACACTGTGCCAATATAGAACGATACTAAATTCCACCGCAATGTAAATTGCGTAATCCACGAGGCGTAATCCACGAATGATATCCACTAATTATGACGCGCAGTCGGATGTACGGCGTACGTATGGTCGAGGGAAATACTATTCGGTTTATCCGAGTCAATTGCGGTTGGCGGTTGAGTCTAACATTTCTCAATGTATCCTCGAAATTGCCCTAAGCGAATTATTCACAGACTGTGAATTCCCCACCAATATCCCTGAAAAACCATGTTTTCACAGTAATTATTCTCAATACAGTGAGTACAGCTAACGGCGAAGTTGAGACAGTACGCAGTTGGCCGCCATTGGCAGACTTGGATAACTCATCAATTCTATAGTTGCCTGATTAGATTTATTATTATACCGAAATGCCGATAATATAATTATATCATGATTTAGTGAAATGCCTTTGTGCTCTTCGTGTCAATTCAAATCTAATGTGGTTTTCCTGAAAATGATACAGTTCAATGCAACAGGAGAACTGTACCCGGCGAAACGAACCGAGCTTGGTGTACAGACATTTTCCATTCTCTTGCTTATGGAATCAACTTCGATTCGATACGAACTGAACTCGATTCGATACGAACTGAACTTGATTCTTGCTGTATCTCTTTATACTTCCCAATAATTATAATTCTAATCTAATTTGAAAAGAAACTGTAGCTATCATTCTAATGCTAATCTAATTACGAAATCCTGGAAAAGTTGTCCAACTATCTTCTAAGGTATATGTATTGATTACCGGCAGACACATACAAGTCACTAATGTATAGTCGCTGTTAGTTGAGTGCTAATCTCGAAATTACAAAACATTCTCTGACTGCATTGTTTAAGATTCACGGGGAGTAGAGAAACTCACTAATAAAATACCACATGATTTCCATTACCATAAGTTTTATGCTGACTGCATTTTCTGACAAATGCTCGGAATCTCGAAAGGGGGTTCCTGTACTGATAACGATTGTATTTACTCTAGTTGATGCCATACGAAAATGAACATACGAGTGAAATATAAAACAGTCCTACGCAACAAGAGTCTACGCCTCCTCAAACTCCAGGACAGGGAGACATGGTTGCGGATTATGTAGTCCGTAAAACAACAACAATCCCTCCTACCATAAACGCCGCGTGAATAGGCCGATAGCGTCAGACGAATCTATCTTCAATACAACAACTAAATGGTAAAGGGCCCACTTGAACGAGAGTATTCACGAGCAAACAGCTCCAAAAGGATCAATGATTAACGCAACGCGGTTAGCACTACAGCGACGAACGTGTCAATGGGACGATGCCGGATTGCGAAAACTTGGGAGACCATCGTTGTCAGTCGGTCGTTTAAGACGCCGAGGCGGGAAAACAACACTTATTCGACAAATTGCTAAGTAAATCTTTACGATTAAATAATATATACATTATTCATATTAAAATAAACCCGAATATTCTCGCCTGACACTAGTCAGGGGCAATCGTAAGCAATTATTAGAGAACGCTGTGTGTATACCGTATCAACAATCGTATCACAAATCCTTACGATGCCAATTCTTTCAGAGCGGGTAACCATCCTAGCTATATTAAACCCGACTGCATCTCGGGGTTTTTGTTCGCAAGGCTGGGAAAATCGAGTATTGAGTGATTGGATTCTTAATCGAGTATGAGGTTTCTATTCTAGTTAAAATGAAAACAATACCAGTTCCACATAACATTAGAGATAATAATTTGAGATTTTCCAACTGTACATACTTCATTGCATTTTGTGACACAAATTCAAATTCGAAGAGCTTCTTTGAGGTACAGAACTTCAATATACAATTGAATAGTATATTCATATTGAAATGAATCCGAATATTTTGGGCTGAGACCAGTCGGGGGTAATCACCAGCAACTAGTTATATTTTGGTGATACGATTGTTTATATACAATGTTCTTTCCAATCCTCTAACGAGTTGCTGACGATTACCCCTGACGTGTGTCAGCCGAAAATATTCGGGTTTATTTCAATATGAATATACTATTCATTTAGATTCACATTCCACTAAAGTGCCTTGATTTGTGCCTGTGTAAGATAACGCTGCGACAGGATTAGTCGACATTTCAAGGGTTTCACTGTCGGAAGGAAGACAGTATAGAAACTGCAATTATATAAACTTCGCTCCTGACGCTACCAACTGTTTCGTTTCAATGCCGATCGCGTTCTTGAATTCTGGCGACCGTGAGCCGGAATCGGTAATTACTATAATTTGTCAGCTTTTCAAGATTAGATTATAATTATAATTATTGTGACACGGTCTATACTAAATCGAACTATAACTAGACTCATAGCAACACAGTTCTATCCAAATTGGATTAGAATTAGAATTACTGAATTCGCGAAAACTTTAGTTCGTATCAAACCAGAGTTCGTCCTCATAAGCACGAGAATTGCAAATGTCTGTACAGCAAGCCTGGCTCGTTTCGCACTATACAGCTTCTCAGGAAAACCAAAAATTCGATTAGAATTCATATAAGAGGAAGAAAAAATTTCACAAATTAGATTAGCATTAGAGGGCATTTATAACTAGTTGTCCAATTCTGCGAGTTGAGAATGCAGAGTCATATCTAACACCGCTCCGCCGCTAAATAACCAGAAAGCTACCACTGTTTGCCGCAAAGTTCTGCGCTCGCTTTCGGCACAAAATCCGACTGAATAAATAGCCGCTGGAACCCCACTCGCACAAGATTCCAGCAGATGAGTCAGCTAATCGCTAAGAAAGCGATGATCGAGGGGAATACAATCCCGGGCAACTTCACAAGAGATCCGATTTAGCGTCGAATACATCGCAAGTGCGCCAAAACGATTTAGTAGCACAGCGTCATATATACGGCGCCGTTCCCAAGTTCGTTACAGCAGAGCGACGTCACCCATAGCGCGTATATATCAGACCAGTGGTTCTCAATATTTAATAACTTGGCGAACGCCTAGGCTAATCCGCAGGCCTTCGACGAACCCTAAAATTTCGCCTAGTCACAAAAACAAATCTACCACTGACACATATAATGCATGACTACAGAATATACTGCTGTTGAAACAGTGCAACTTCTACTGCCTTGGTCGTGTGTGTTTAACCTCCTGCGTACCCGAGACTGGCTCAGTGAGCTACGGCAAGATAGTTACATAGTTACGCGAGGCAAAATTGACTTCTGAATTCATATCACGTCAAATCTATTCAATATCACGGCTTTGCGCATTCGAAAGCAGAGTAAACTTTGACCAAGCTATAGACGGTATGGACAAGAAGGCTTGATAGTTAAAAACTGATCAAATTGATATCCAAATAGCCCATTGGAGGTACAGAAATTCAATATACAATTATCACATATCAAAATGAACCCGAATATTGTCGGCTGGCACTCACCAGGAGTAATCGCCAGCAACTAGTGGAGGATTAAAAAAGACTTTGTATATCAACAATCGCATCATCAAGTTGATGTTTGTTTCCAGACTATTTACTTCACCTTGCCTCTGTGACGAACACGGTTTGGAAATCTCGCACGCATTATCATAACGCGCCGGTTACGTCACGCGCGCTTAGCATCAAGTGAAGAGAAAAGGGCAGACGGGTTGAAATGCGTTCGTTATTCCGCTCGTAGTAGGTGAAAGTGGGCACATGAAAATGAACTAGGCTGGGCACTGGTTCAGAGATTCAAACACAGTGCACTGAACACTGAAGATCTCGTCCCAGTTTTCCCGTTCGATATTGAACTACAAGAGCTTTTCAACACCGATCTACTTTAATAAGCATCGCAATTCGGTGTAGAAGACAAACCTGTGCATGTACAAACTACCCATTTAGTTACTTGTCGGTCGAAAAACTAATGCGTTTTTAAGTAGTTCTAGTTCTATTGGCGGATTTAGAAAATTGGGTTATAGTTGCGAATTTTGAAGCGAGCAGTTCTAGTTCTAGTTGCAAATACGCGATATAGTTAGTTGTAGATTTTAAAGGTCGTTAGTTCCAGTTCTGGCGCTGGTTGCGAGGTTTAAAAAGTGAGTAGTTCACGTTATAGTTATAGTTGCGAGTTTTAAAAAGATAAGCAATTATAGTTATAGTCGTTGCGAACGTTGAAAGTGAGCAGTTCTAGTTACACATTTTGAAAATCCAGTAGCTTGTATAAGTCTGAAGTCATTAAAGTACTCGAGTTGAAGATAGATGTGAAATCTGGATATCGTATGGATCGGATAATGTTTACAAATAACGCGGTAGGGTAGCATCCTCTGCCCAACCAAATGCTCTAAATCCTCTTTTTACCAGATTACAAACATTGGTGCCCAAAATCTACTCCTTATTTGCTTCGTACTTAGCGATAGCGTGTCGGAAATTAGCAGACCGATGTACGTATGAAGGTTTCGAGTATGAATTTCTACGAGTTTATACATAGTAAGGGCTATACCTACGGAGTTTAAATATGTACCTTTCTCACGATCGCAAAGAAAATAGTATCAGATACACTCGCCCATGTATGTATACTCATTTTTCAATCATAACTATAACACACTCTGCGATCATGTTCAGGGGGTATTACTACCGGTACTCAAAATGCTGCGTCTTCCCGAACAAGTGCAACTCCATGCTACATGTGGTGAAAACTGGACGAAAACCGT
Source organism: Botryllus schlosseri (assembly GCF_051294905.1). Classification (NCBI taxonomy): domain Eukaryota; kingdom Metazoa; phylum Chordata; class Ascidiacea; order Stolidobranchia; family Styelidae; genus Botryllus; species Botryllus schlosseri. The sequence continues at coordinate 1,305,437 of NC_137240.1, forward strand.
GTAAACTTTAAGTACCGGTAATCGAAGAAAAATGAAGCTTATTCCAATCCAGGAGGTGAAGCTCTTCATTTTTACTGAAGAAATTAACTTGAAACGACTAGTTCAGGCTTAAAAAATGTAATGGGGACTCGAGTTCACGAAAATCTGAAACGTCCACAAATTTCCGGATAGTTTCAAAAGCGACCCACGGAGCATAAAATTACTTGATTGGAAAATGGAGCGAAATTGGACTTACACATATCACTCAAGTTCATGACAAGGCCCGGGCCAACGATGCTGAGTTAAAATTGAAGTAAAGCGCAGGTTTATTGCACGCGAGCCTATTTCCGCACCGTGGTTGCTTCGAAAGTAAAATAACATAATGGCTTTTTAAAGACCGTTCCTGGCGCTAAATCAAACATTATCGAATTAATCATCGACCGGGAACCATCTCCCAGATAACAACAATGTCGTAAACACGTACTAATGGAACAACATCAGTTTGAGCCCTGACGCCATTTATACCGCAATATCCAATACGACTCAAATTCCAGATTTATAAACGTCTTGCAGTTGCTATGGAATGACTCGGTCGGGTTGTTGACGAGCTGTAACTAGAAGTTCAATATACATATACTAATCATGTATTCATATTGAACGAAACCCAATTATTTTCGGCTAACGCTCATCAGGGGTAATCGTCAGCAACTAATAGAGAATTGATTATATTAACCATTATAAATGCATGACACATGAAAAAATATTCAATTCTTACACGTTTGATGGGTGTGAGTATTGAGACGCAAGTCGGATTATTTCCTACAGTGGTGTGTACGCTGAAAATACACTACGACAGTGTGTGGCACTCTATATTGGAATAATCGTGATTGCCTGCCCGGCTAACTGTCAGCGTATATCCGCTGGGCAAACATAGATTATCATATCGGAGCAATAGCAGCATTTTTAATAAGAGCATGGCGTACAAAATTGCGAACCAAGTCTCGTGGTGTTATCGGCGGCTATATACTCCGTCCCATTACGTCGTAATCCATCACCGCGACGGCGTCCGGCAACGACGCTTCGACATCGCTTCTCACGCTCCATTTCAAGACCATGTTGCATTTAATCGAAACATTCTTTCATTTCCAAACGCGGGGACCAAGTTGAACAAATAACGCTTTATTACGAGATACGACCGAATGGTAAAGTTGTTTTTATGAACGACCGTACTGGGAATTCAGCGCCGGACTTGTACAAACTATTGGATCTTCAAAATGCGCAAATAGAAACTCGCAACTAGAACCATCGACTTTCGAAAGTCCGTAACTAACTATCTAAAATACAGCTAACCAAAGTCAATTGCGAATCAACTCATTAATTACAATAGACCACCGGTATCACGATTCACGCCAAACGTCGACACGAATTTTCTAAATGTTTCATGAAATTGTGCGACTCGAACTAGTACTAGTACTACTACTACTCACTTTCCACAATCCGCAACTAGAGCTAGATCAGCTCAAAAAGCAGGACTTCGTTGACCGTCAACTATAACTCGATTGGTGGTTAGTACCAGTCTGTTCACGGTACTCATACAAGAATCAAGTGGTCTCGTATATGCCGAGTTGGATTTCCATCGGGAACACTCAGTGGTATGATTCAGAATCCGAGACGTTTAAATCATGGGTTCGCAAACTTTAGCGCAGACCCCTAAAAATTATTTAGGGTTTACGTGATCTCCCTTTGTGACCTAGTCCGAGAAAACGGTTTCTTAACTACATCAATTGCACAACGCAATAAAATCAGAGTGAATTGGCATCGGAATGACGTAAAGGAAATTTAGGCAATTCAATCGAAAATTGAATTGATTTTAGGCGGCATTATGCTATTATCGACAATGTGACCAAATTTTATCGACCTCAAAATAAAAACACATAAAATGTTATTGTAATGACACGGACCACTTCAAACTAGTCCCAAGGGAATCAACGACTCCTGTTTAATAACCCTTGTTTCATTAATTTTATCACCTTTCGGAAACAAAAATCTGAAACGGGAGAGGAAATTCAACTCGGACCGATATGGCGTCTCGTGTGCGCTGATGAAACTGATTGGCCGTCGAGAAGTAAAATTGGAATTCAAGCAACTCTGCGTACAACGGTGGGAACCAGAGTCGGACTCCTAGAAAATGTTCAGCTATTTTAAATTATATTAGAAATATAATTACTGAATTAGTGAAAACTCGAAACTTCAATTGAATTCAGGATTAGGAGAAATACGAAGAAAATCAAGTTATTAAGAAGACTTTCTTCTAATAGGCACAAGAATGGATAATGCCTGTATACCGAGCTTGGCTTGGTATGCACTATACATTTTTCCTGTAGCATTTTCAGGAAAATCATAAATTAGATCAGAATTTAAGAGAGCATAGAAACATTTCGCCTATTAGATTAAAAATCTAGCTGTCGATTAGTCTGCTAGCTAGACAATGCTCATCATTGGCATATACCGATTGCACCCGTGTGCTGCCGTACTGTACTTGTTTCATTGCAATAGACTTGTCAACGCCCAGTGACAAATACTCGCTGCACGATCTCGCCAAGTACGCGGCTGTCTTCCTTGCAATATCTCTAGCGCGTGTCGCCGCGAAAGCCGTAAACAGAGCCACGCTTTCCGCCACGTATCAGCGGACGCCCGAGTCACACTCGCTCAGTCAACACCGCATAAAGAACGGCGATTCGAGTCTACGACGTTCTAATCCTCAACAAACAAGCCTGCCATAAAGCCATCAAGTTTTCAGGCCAACGCAGCGGTCGCTGGAAACATAAAATCAATAATGGAATGTGATGAGATCCCGGAACAAACTTTACAGATAGCTGCTACACATTGAGAATGATAATACCTACGACAACCTCATTCGTAACAAGGCGTATAAACCTCGTTGATAAATTAACGTTTGGAGGCACCGAGCACGGTATCCAGCCCTAGTGATAAGCACCAACACTAGGGATCTTCAAAAATGACTTTTTCTCTCAAATCGTACTGGCTACTTGATAAAATTGTTAGTTTACCTAATTCAAGCCTACACACCAAATTTGGTTCAATTCCAACCAGTAGCCGCATTGCTACAGGAGAAGAAAGTTTCTATTTATTATATAAAAATAAATAACAAAAAATTTGAAAATTTTCTGTTCACCCCATGAAAGTGTTAGGTTGTCCATAGAAAACGATGTTCACCAAATTTGGTTCAATTTCAACCAGTGGAAGCGGAGTTATTGCCGTCGAAAAATTTCGATTATGAAGAAAATAGTATTTACGGTGACCAATTCTTTATTTATTATAGTGGTAAATACTATTTTATTCAAATCCAAATTTTTCGACGGCAATTACTCCAGTTCCACGGTTTGGAATTGATAATCATTTTTGAAGAGCCCTAACCAACACCAACAGTTGTGTTTAATAGACAACAAACAACCAGAACTGTCTGGATATCGCTCCTCATTTTATGAGTAAAATAGGGCCGTCAAAACAGCATCGCGTACATTCAATAAATAAAGGTGATTGTAAACGGTAATAAAATTGATGGACGACCTGAAATAATTACACCGCGACTGTGACTAGTAACCCCTTAATGCCTTAACATTCAAAAACTCAACCGCCTAAACATCGCTCTCACTCTTCTCAGTGGTTATCAATAGCCAGCACGAATCTGGGATCGCTGGAAGCGCTCAGGATAGAAGACAAACTAGACCTGAAATATTCATTATGCTCCAACGCGGAAAGCTATGGCGATAGACGTTGACCCTTGCGAACGGTGAGGCTACTACTCTTGAGCCCAAACAAGAGAAAGTTGCGGTCCATGAAATATGAATGAGTCCGCCGTGCTCTTGTTGTTGTAGCGATGATATAGTATTTGAAAGCATAGCTAAGTGTCTGATGTGGTACGCTGGAGACTGGCGTAGTACATCCCGTTTATTAAAAACTAATCGTCAGTAAGCAACTCAAACTCTTTTATGCAAATAGAGTAGAAGCCATTCAATTGCAAAACTCTTACATCATAGATTCTGAAGTTTTACAATCACGCAAATCTGCAAGCTTTCGGCGAACCCCAAATTTCCGCCTAGTCACATAAATCTAAAACATTACACATCACATACAATACTAGAGATTACTGATGCATTAAATGAACTGTGCATCAACAACAGCGCTAAAAGAAGAAAACCATTGAAACACTAAACTATTATAATGATTATTATTTACTAAAGATGAGCGTGACTTCTGCGATACGAGTTAACTGTGTGTCTTGACATCCAGCGAACCCTGGGAGACTGGCTCAGCCAAGGCCTTGGATTCATTTGAAACAAGCTTAAGAACCACTATCATGGATTCTACACTGCCAATCGCCTTGCTAACATACTACCAACATTTACATATGCTACTGTAACCAAGTTTCCCTTGTCAAATATACTTGAGCGGTCCGGAACTCGAATACTGCATCCATGGTTACAATCATTGCAGTATATCTCATTAACTGGAAGAAGTTTCGTGCGACCTTTACCAACAGCTATTGCGCCGTTAACTCTTGATAAGGGGCACACGAAAAGTCGTCGTGTTAAATATTATACTGCGGTGAATGTGGTACTGAAAGCAACAGCCAGGTGTACATAACAGAAGAAAACAATGAAACCCGAAATACCGGTGAAGCCTAGCACAACATACGCTCTCAGACTGATCTCCGTCGATAAAAATTTCGCTTGACAACAAGAAACCCACGTCTTCGATTTCCACGCGGTGGTTACGCGACGCGACAACATGTTATCAAACCCACTTTTCGCCTCCCTACTCTCAGATAAATACACGCTTGCCGTGGGCTGAAATATCGCACGGGATCAATGCTTTACGGCAATACGAATCTCGCGAGTAAAAGGCTACTCAAAGTGCTCCTAATCACCACGTCAATGAAATGCCGACCGGATACGACCTCATAAGGAATAATTACCGCTCCGTTAATGAGGAGCATGGTTTTCTAATCGGTAATAATAACATCTCTGAATGCATGTGAAATCGGTGCAGTGAATGTGTTTCACGTAGCGCGTTTGGTGAGAGCAGTTCTCACTCGCAATCATTGCGCCCTAGTGATCATACTGCTCATTTATGCAAGATGGTTCTAGCAGAGCAACCCGAATAACAGCAGATCACAACTGAGCTGTGTTTTACTATGAGAAGGCGTGCTAAGGAGAAATAGAATCAAACCCCTCAAAGTATAACTAGCAAACACAAAACCATTACTGCTACGAACTGTGCGAAGTCAAGTCAGCTCTATCGAATACTAGACGGTCTCACAAACAGCGATAACTTAACAAAAGGGCCGACTAACCGACAGTTATCGCTTCCGTGAATGTACCACGCGATTGTTTACTCGCAGCGATCGCATCTGACGACTGGGATTACATCGCCCATTATTCCGTCATGCTAACAATGGTTAACTAATTGTTCAAACATTACGCGCGCTACCACCGCAAGACTTTGATATCGTCTGATTTATGCCGTTTTCGTCAACAGGTAGCGGTCAAAAGCGAGTCTGTCCGAGCTACATTAGGCGCAGTAACTGCTAGGTGCGTAACTACGGGCAAATTTGACAACTGGGTAATGCCAGTGAGGTAATTCTAATCTAATATGCGAAACATTTCTATGCCCTTGTTTAGATTGTAATATAGTTACTGGTTTTCCTGAAACACTACAGGAAAACTGTATGGTGCGAATCGAGCCCAGTTGGGTGCACAACATGCAGAGGCAATTGTCATTCTTGTGCTTATGAGAATAAGCTCTGATATTATATGATGTTGTATTTCATTATAAATCGCAACTGAATTCAATTTCAAAGTTTTAGCCAATTCAGGAATTCTAATTCTGATCGAATCTGGAAAGAAAAACAGCGTAGCTATGGTTCTAATTCTAATATGATTCGGAAAATGTGAAAACATTCGAGATGTCGCAACTCTGACTGTGATGCCTTGCGGATAGATATCATGCGAAGTGTTTATTTGCATACTTTTATAAGTTTCATATCTCAAACTCAAGGAAGATACAAATGGGAAATTGCGGGTAAAAAGATTAAAAACCACAAAAACAATGATGACGTTCCAGTGATATACGACCTTCCACATTATAACGGACACCGGTAGTCATTTAGTCAGCGGAAGTGCGATCTGTTTATCTTGAATAGGCGGCGCGCCAAAACACGGCGGAAAGGTATTGTGTATCGTGGGAGACGCTTACGTGACTTGCGACGTTGACGGAAGGCGTTTTCATTGACTGGTTATTTACGGCGTTGGGGTTCTACGCAGACCGAGCATCCGTTCAACTAAAATGAACGGTATACGCAGTATGACGACGGCGCCATTCACGTATCATATGTTAGGTGAGTACGGAATAGTGACAACCGAAGGATCCAACGTTGTACTAACAATCCTCAAGACTACCGGACCTCAACCTGACATAACAACCTCGCCTATCCACACATGCGTCATTCATTTTCATCAACACTCGCTGTATCTTATCCCATATTTCTTTCCATTTACTGTACAATGTGCAATTGTGCATGCCTTACATCGCTTAGGCCTGGGTGGGTGTCACACTTCAAAGTCTACTCCAAGTCGTTTCAACAGCTTCCTATCCTTTCATTATATCGCAGTCTTGTGTTGTTCTGAAGCGATGAAATTATTATTAAACTGCTACTAATGCTGATACTGCTCAAGTAGATGAAAATGCTGCGCCGTAAATTTCGACTTAGTTACAATTACAAGTCGAGGTTTCCAAGACCTATCAAAACTACTTCGAGTACAAGGAAACGTTTAAAAACTATTGTAGTAAGCGGCTTTAAGAAGTAGATTTGGTTAATGGGCCGAGTACTTTGAGAGGTGGCTACTTTCACATCTGCTATATGCATCTAATGCCACTACACATAGGTGAAATTATCGAAAATATGATAATTTACCGTGAAACAGGGACTATTTCAAGCTATTCTTATGAAGATTATATACTCATAAAAATAATGCATATCCATCACAAAACCTTTTTTTCTCAAAATCCAAATGTACTGAGTAAACTTTTGCCTAAATACTTTTCCATGTATAAGCGGGAAAAGTAAAAAAAATACAACCATTTGAGTCAGTCGTACAAGCAGGTGAAACCTACTTCGGTACTCGGGCACTATCCTGAAGCTGAACTCAGAGAAGCTTTAGCCATATGAGCAGCGTCGCGCGGATTTCCAAGTCCCTAATTACTGAGAACTTCAGTAAAAACTCATCGAACACGAAAATGGCTCTCTATATTTGGTTATAGTCCAGATTTATGTTCATGTTCGACATCTCAACAGTTCTGTGCGACCAGAGGTGGGTATAGGTGTTATGTTACGGACAAAATCGAATATAACAGTTGTCAAAATACGTGAGCCTTGTTTGTGCCAACAGGAGTTCGTCTATCATCTAAAAATAGTGCATTGATAGTATACATTGATTTAGACATCAGTTCGCCTCGATAATACGAATTTTCATGCCGGTGACATCATGTTTGCTGTTTGGTGATACCGATTGTTGATATCCAGTGTTCTTTTCAATTCTCTATCATTACCCCTGACGAGTGTTGGCCCAATATATTCGGATTTATAGCAATCTGAATATACTATTCAATCGTATATTGCGCTTCTGCGCCTCCAATAGTATTGAAATAATAGTCACATGAACGCGAATTCGGGAAATACATTTTCCCAATGGCAATAAATATCTTCTGTCAGCATCACCTAGCGCAATCAAGGAAAGCAGAATCCAAGTCAACTCAAGTAACTTATACAATATTGAAGTTCTGTACCTCCAAGAAGCTCTTCAAGTAACTTAAAAGGATGAGTGGGGAGACGGCGACATCTGCCGGTGCTTTGCTGTAGTATTTCCGGCATTCATCATCATTGGTTTATTAGCAATTTTTCTCAGTTCAATACACCACAGAATGCGATACAATGATAAGATAGGAAGGTGTCGAAGCGACTTGGAGTATTCTATGGAATCAGACACCCACCTCGGCCTAGGCGATGTTAAGAGGAGGCATACACATGCACACTGAATGAAAAGCAAAGGAAGATAGTATAGGAAAGTAAAGGACGTAGAAAAGAGCAAGCGACAAAAAATGGGGTGGCATGTCATGAAAGGCGAGATCGATAGGTCAGTGTGCCAAAAACACTTCATCAGACCTCGCTAGAACATCAGTTCGGATAGACATCGCTCATAAGTCATAAGAAGTCTTCATCCTTTGTATTAAATGTCTGGTTTGGCGTATCATCTGTACCTTTACGTACCAATTTATCGCCTTACTACCGTAAGCATCGAATTTTGCGAGTTGATGAACTGTATCGCTTCGAAGTATCAAAAGTTGTTCACAAATATTTTTCCAATAGTCTCCCTCCTGTGTTTGATGACTTTTTCATACCTGCTAAACATGTCCATTCCCATTACACGAGATCTTCGTCTAAAGGAAACGTCTACTTACCCCAACCCAATAGCAACCTAACTAAGAGATCTATCGACTACTCGGGACCTATCATCTGGAATGCATTACCATCACATATCCGTGAATTGCCTTATAATAGATTCAAAAAAGCCCTACTTGATCACCTCTTGTCGTTACACTAACACTGTTGCCCTACCTCGCCCAGACATTGCTTCATTGATCATTTGCTACCATTGTTTAATTTTTTTTCTATTTTTCTTTCGTAACTAAACATTTTTTTACAGCCAGACTGTTCTGAGTCAAGTGTACCTGTTTGATGCTGGTGTGATCAGACTAGATGACCTTCACGGTCTTATCGATCATTCCTATCTAATACCGAATACTGTACACGCATATTTTCTGTACCACCATCACTGCCGTTTGTTATGTATTTTGGTTCGATGAAAATAAAGACTCTCTCTCTCTCTCTATTGGACTGTGCTGAATACACTTTGCTCTTTATGATACAACCAGTAAAGACTTGAGGATATTTAAGCGATGGCCGTCCGCAGGAGAGCCAAAAGCACGAGATGAAATTCAAACCACGTATACCGCACAAAAACCACAATTAACCAAGGCAAACAACGCCAAGGGGAACACAACAACTGCAACTTATATTATTCGGTATTTCGATAATATTGATAAAACTATCTGAATTGCAAGTTTATAAGTTGCTTATGAATAAATCCTACTCGGCAGAGCGCCTTGCACCACATGTCCTAAAGCAGCTCAAATGTGCTCGCGGGCCAACTTCCTGGTTTTGATGCTGCCACAGGTCGCAGCTCCGATATAAGGGTATTCAATGTATTTCCATGCAGGTCTTATTTGACGGCACCTTGCAGACTGGCATTCACACACATCGTGCAAATGTGATTTACTGTTGTGAATTCACGCCTGGCACGGAAAATATCACATTTTTAAATATTTGAATAACATTGTTGTTATACTTGGGATAGTTTGTCAAAAAATAAAGTTATATACACCATGCTGCGAGCGGAAATGCATCATGACATCGTAAAATGCTGTCGCGTAATAATTTCGTAGCTATAATAGCGGACATTTGACGTGCCACAATTATAGGTATCCTAGCATATATTTCCGAATTTAACAAAGATTGATCCGATAACTAGGCTATTGATCATGTCATCACTCAATACTCATTACCAAAGTGAAATTACATCAGCGTTAGATTTACCTTCGAATATTGGAACAGATCAATAACAACTTGCATATAATGATTTATGTGACATAGTAATAGAACTATTCAATCGCCGAAGAATCCATTGGTGTTGCAGCTGCGGAGTAGACCGCTACCTTACTCGCCACCTTTAATTGGCGATCATAACATGGACGAAGAGATCTAAGAAGACGCAGGATGTAACTAACTGTAGATCAAGGGGACAGCAGAATGACGATGTTTGCCATTGTCATGCCGACCTGCTTAGATAGCTAAATACGCAGCGCTAGGATCTTTTAATATATATCTATTCCCCATAACAATTTGTTAGTTTCTTGCGTCCGTGGTTGCACCAAGTCACGGCGTTCAGAATCACAGTTGACCCGACTCAATTCGAGTCATTTTTATTTTATCACCCATTCAGTCCGAGTTCAAGTCATTTTATACAGAAGGTCGCGCCTAAGTCCAAATCACAATTTCCACTCACGGATCATCAACGGGTCCTGTTTTACCATCATAAACAGGTAATGTGACGTAGCTGATCTTCCACCGCATGGTAACTTTCGAAAGTGAAGTCAAAGTGAAGTTTGACGAGTAATTTCAGTTTTTCGGAGTAGTTTTAGAGCAAATTTTAAGTTCTCAAATCTAAAAAAAGATCTGTGGAAGTTAAATACTGTTGAATACTTGAAAATCCAAAATGGGCCGCATAAAATGATCTCGCGGGCAGCGTGTTTGACACCCCTGTCCTAGAGACTTTAGCTTAACCGCATCACTGTAGTTTTAGGAAACATGCACAATACCCGCAATTACAGCAAGTATGGGTATAACAGGGATATTTGAGTACAGTACCAAATGATACAGGAATCACCCCATGAATTAATTTGTCATTCCTGCGAAGACGACTTGGAACTTCTTTCGCAACCTGATTTTGTTCGCTGCTGATGTAACAAATTATTTCATTCAAGCATCGCTAGATTGTATTCATGCTTCTTCCCATTGTTAAATCGGAAATCTCTGATGTAATACAAGACAATGGAATGTCATTCAGCAAAACAAACCGAACCGACTATGCTGGACTACAACACCGGACTAAAACGTCTATTGTTTTGGTCTGTGACCGCATAGACGAAACGTGCCAGCAACGTGCCAGCGCAAGCATATCTACAGCAGAAGTGCTCAATAACGAAATACTTCTACATTTTGAAGTCGGTTTTGCTTCTTTTACCATACTTTCTATTTTTAAAGTGAAAACATGGTAATAGCCGCGTGAAACAACCATCACATATGCTGAACATATTTTCGAAGATTGAACCTATTCGAGCACTTCTCAGACCTTTCATTTTCTACTTCCCTTGATATAGTTTAGGCGTGTATTGTAAATCGCTACTTCTACTTGTGATCGAGTAGGAATTTGCACCGTTACTGCCACTTCTACTTGAGTCAGCAATGTATACCACGTTGATCACCTCTGATATACAGTTGCTCATAGTGAACGGGATATGGAGCCTAACAAATGCAATGGGCCGCATGTAGCTTGCAGTGTTGTCGCAACGTTCAATTTGGTCAACCGCGACCTGATCTCTTTTAAATGAGGTCACTGCGTATTGGCGAGAAAGCGCGAAACTTCTGTCTGCTTCATGACCTGAGAAATCTGTCCTGATCCTCTTCAGGACAACGTACGCAAACACGATAAACAAACAATCCGCCGAGCGCACGGCGGGCGGTGCTGGCAAATTGGCAACTGGCAAGTTTTCAACTTTTACAAATTAGATGATAATTAGAATGATAGCTACACAGTTTTTTCAAATCACATTCGAATTAGAATGACTGAATTCGCTAAAACTTGGGAATTCAATTCAATTCTGAATTCGGCGAAAGAATCGCAACAAAATCACGCAGGGTAAGATTTTTTCGCCCAGTAGCTTCATTCTTGCGCGCAATCTAGTTCTTGATCGCGCAGAGTCAATGACTGTGTAGTGTCTACTCTACTCACGTATCGGGACATTTCCAGAATCCATTTCATTAACGACGGCTTGCACTGCTGCGATCCTGCGATGCACGTGGCGACATCTCCTATCATCGTAACTCATAATAATTATCACATACGAAGAGCAAAACTATCGCTGTAAAATCGTATGTCGTTGAAGTTAGTGCTGGCCATAATGATCCGAGTAATCGAATTGTAATCAAGTGCTAATAGCAATGATTAGAGCCGAGTAGTGAGATGACAGTCTTGGTGTCAAAACTATATACTTATCAGATTCATTCTGATGTCTAGTATATAGCTACTGATTCAGCTACTGAAGATAGTATGCAGCAGGCTGCTTTGATATCTTGAATTGTAAACCAATATGTGTTCATCTTAATTTCACCGAATGGCTATAAGCTCAAACTCGTGTAGAAACACTGAACTTAGACATCCGCAATTAGATGTTCACTGAAATTGCGCTTGATATTTGCATTGACAAACACGGGCGAAGTCGCGGTACTAGATTCAAAAAGCATTCAAATTACTAACAATACATTGTGTGCGTAACTGAGTATTTGGCGCTACCTGCACATACGATGCATATTGAAATGTTCCATAAACACTAATTCATCATATGCGCAGGTAACGCTAAATCCTTAGATACGCACGAAGGTATTGTTCGTAATTTGGATGCATACGAAATCCCAGCTCGACTCAGCTCCAGTTCAGCGGAAAACTCAGAACGCGGATTACGGGAATGAAAAAAATGCCTAGTATTGATCATGACCGAAATAGGTTACCCTCTAAAATGCACTTTGGTATACAATACACACCTGTTGAAATGAAACAGGTCTTTGTGCAGATGTTCGAAGATATCCGCAGCGTGGGTTGAGAGAGACGAAAGCTGACACAGAGCGTTATTGAGGGTGAAACGGGCGACCTAAACAGCAATGTAGTAAATCAGTCTTATATTCAAGACATGATACGCGATCTCATGCACCTACTAGCACACTACATACATCCGCAACGTAATTTCATTCCCGGTCAGATTTTATATATCATAATCTACATTCGATATCTCCACACTTGAAAGACATATCAGTATCGGGCTATCGGCCATTGGAGTTAAAAATATCGGTAGTTTTCATGATGTCACAACATGGTGGTAGTGAGTCATAGACTATAATATGTGACCGCTATAGATTGGGAATATTTCCGATCTGTTTCTCATAGCTTATAGGTGTACAGATGTGACATTTCTAGAGTATGGATGGCATTGGCTGTAAAGCTATTCAGAAAAATGATCTAAAGTTTTGGAAAACTTGATGTCATTTCTTCCGCATACCGGTTGAATATATTGTAAGTACCGGTGGAGGTGGAGGTTATTGGTTTTATCTGAATCGACTCAAGAATCTCTTATGATGATGGTTACTATGATCGTTACTACAGACTTACCTCGTCCAGTTCACAAAACGTCTTTCCACCTCTGCTAAGATTAACAGGTTCCACGATTCTCTGTGGAAATGGCATTTTCTTCAACCCCGATCGCTCAAATCTAAGTCGCGCTAGGGTAGGTATAAATTTCAGAGAAATTTCGCAATGTCGCTGAAAATATCTATACAAAAATCGCACAGCCACAGAATCAGATAGGCTTCCGTACAAACATCATCCACATCATTAACAGAGAGAGATAAACATGAGGCTCCCGGAAAAACTGTACCATACAGAATCTATAAACCTATGTAAGTCTAGGAGAAAAATGATTACCGTATGTAAGTTACCGTAGTAAAATGCGAAAAAATACGAAATTCGGCGTGATAATCCTTCGCGCACGCAATTATTGACAGGTTATACTCAATATCAGATTTGGACAACTAGAAATTTCAGCTTTTCCGAATTAGATTACAATTGCAGCTACAAAATTAGAGTAGAATTAGATTTATAGCTACACATATAGTTCCATACTAGATTCTAATTAGAATTATAGCTGTAAGTTTTTTTTCAAATTACAATTAGAATTACTGAATTCGCGAAAACTTGTGCATTAAATCAAGTTCCGTTAATATCGAATCCTGGTTGATTCTAATGACCATGAGAACAGCACATGTCTTGCAAGCTAGGCTCGTTGCGCACCATACAGTTCCCCTGCAGCATTTACAGGAAAACCAGAAATTAGGTTGGAATTAGAATTGAAGCAAAGAAAAATTTCACAAATTCGATTACCGGCAGTTCGCTTAGTTAGTTCAATTACACCACTAGAATTATTTAGTTTTCCATGTCTACTCAATATATCTCACGATGTTCATATTCGTGCTGTTTTCCCTTCTGGCATAGGCTATGTTCCCATAAACTAGACTAGACTGTATAAAGTGTATATGCACCCTTTATGTACGATATCAATATGAAATTCATCCGTTAGCTGGTTAGCACAATCAACTATGAATAAGCAATCAATGTGCAGTGCAGATAGATAGATGCCTTGGACTCAAACGCAAGACGGTTACCATTCTCTGACCATTCAATGTATCGGCCTACTCGCAATAAGCCGCTTTCTCTCGTACGTGAAGCAGGTACTCAGCACCGTTGCTTTAGGAATATGGAATTCACGGTATATCAACAATATCGAAATACGATCCACTTGTATATGATCTCAAGCATAGTTTATAAAACTTTCATGTTATCCAGAACGGTTTTAGAAAGGAGGGTATCGGTATAGCTCTCATAGCAGCGGCGTGATGCTGCAGCGTCCTCGCCAAGTAATTAGGAGCTATTCAACGAAAGTGCTTGTGACGCAACAATGCATCAGATCACGCTACCAATTTGAGAAGCCCAAATATACAGAACTTAATAACGGAGGTGGCTGGATCATCGGTGTATAAGTGTATAATCTCTCCCAATTTTGCACAGGTGTGGTCAAAGTTGTCATCGATCTTACTTAAGTAGAAGTAATCTCGTAACTTGCCACTCTAGTACAAGAAGAAGTAAAAGCGATTTCCCAAACATGTCAAAATTAATTCAAGCGTAAGTATATATTGAAGGTCTGCAAAGTACTTGGTAGTTTCAAAATGTGGATTTGGCCGAGGATCACATAATTGTAGCAGTTATTTACTATTCATAGGCCAATGCTTTTGAAATAGCATGAACTCTTAGCGAAAAGGGTGTGTACTCACACCGAAATGGCCGAAAAGGGTGCTACACGGAAATAGAACCTCACCCAGAAATATATCGCGGTCATAAATCCTACATGCCTAGGTGCATACCCTCCTGTATGTTCTTCTGTGCATGCGGAATGGGTGTATAGTCACACCAGTATATCAGTGGTGGTACACGGGTCGCAATACACACTCTTTTCGCTAAGAGTGTGGTGCAAATATTCGTGAGATATTATATAGGGGGAATTTTGCCAAGTTGTCGCGGCGATTTCACTCATAGAGTTAATGCAGGTAAAACCCAAAACTACTTTCTAATCCAGAGTGCGGAAGTAAGGAGTTTTGCATAAAAAAAACTGTAGAAGGAGAAGTTGTCAGAAAACTCAACTAGTGAGTAGTGAAAGTATGCAAACCTAAATGAGTACTCCAAAAAGGCAGCACTTATGTAATTAATAATTGAAGAATTTCCCGCAGTAATTTTTTTCAATTCCAAAATTGTACTTCAGTAGCTTCGAAATTCAACTAAATTTGTTTGTCATCTTATTTTTGAATCACTTGACAATATCGCGTTGTTGCCAATAAAATTTGAAATAAAAAATTTCAATATTTTTGAATAAATTCAAAATTTCTAACTCCAATAACTTCACCTCTACAGGTTGGAATTGAGATTGATTTGATGTGCGGCGTTTTGTTTTCAGCCCACCCAACAACATTATCGAATAACCAGCAAAATTTTAAGAGAGAATAGTTATTTTTGAACAACCCTACTGACCACCTGATCCTATACTAGTATTGATATTTGGTTCCGGCCCGCCGGTCGCCAGTGGCGAGATAATTGTCGATTCCATTCAAACGTATGTCAATTCCTCACAACTAAGCCTAATTGATTCCGTTCGGATGCATGCGCGTGGGTGCTTAGCGAATCCAATAACTGTCTTCTGACGACTGTTACAGACACCTATAGTTCTAATATCATTCAGCCCTCGATACATATTTGCCTCCGGCGCATTCACCCACCCGATCGTGCTCATTTCAACACACACGCTTTAGGTGCCGAAAAGAGATGTTATTCGATAGAAGTGGATACTTGACCTAATGTTGCTCGTGCTTTAGTTATATCGATGATATCGATGGTATTTCGATTTTCGAAAAACCGATTTTCCAATCTCAAAATTCAAAACACAATCAAGCAACGAATAATCGCTGGTGGTCTACGACAGATTTTTGCTAGTGGAATGACAAGAGACAATAATATACTTTCCTCAATATCAGTATCAGTTTTATTAATAATTTTATCATTGCATACAAAACCGCGATACAATGAAAATATAGGATTCTTCGAAGGTGTCGAAACGACTTGGAGCAGTAGGACTAGTAGGCCATGCTTGGAGTAGTCGTTAAAATCAGACACCCACTTGGGCCTATAGGGCGATGTAAATAAAAGACGTGCACATTGCATATGTACACTGGGTGGAAAGAAATAAGGGATAATATAAAACGACTAGCGATGAAAAAGAACGACGCATGTGTCGATATGCCAGATCGAGGTCCGGTGATGTTGTGGGCTGACTGGTATTCCTAACAACTGACTTAGGAATCGGTGTTCTAAGGAACAATTGCTCAAGCTTACATGCGATAATATGCACAATTTCACAGAATTTCCACACGACAAGCAATATGCAGCAGAACGCTGCAACCCCGCTAAAAAAGTTGGCGAATCACAAATTTCATATGAGAATCAAAGTCATTCGAGTCAGCGAATTTTGTGACTGATCTACCCTATCGCATGCCATTGAGACATACAATCTGTTTCCCGCTAAGTTTTGCTGGGAAACGGTACAGGAGCCTGTCATACGATCCCACCAGTAAACAACTAACAACACTGCGCTCGACTAGCACTCTATCTCACCCCGTTCCAAGACAACAACAACTCGTTAGCAAATGACGAATGCTGCTGAATGAGTGATTGTAATTTCGCTCGCGTTCCTAATCGGATTGGTATCGTCACCTAGCGACAGTTTATATTTTCGTAATGACTGCGACAGGATCTATCGTTTGAGATGGGTTTTAATAAGTTTAGCCCACGATTCGTCTGTTATAAAATGACCACATGTGTTTACGAGATTACCGTACCTCGATCTGACATATTGACTTCGCCTACCGACACATGCTACCTTAATTTCCATCCCTTATCCTTTTATGGTATATTTTATTACTTTTCATTCAGTGTGTATGTCTCTTATTTATATGCTCAAGGACAGCATTGTTCCCGGGAAGCCCAGGGTAACATGTCCGTCTTGGTCATCATTGGTTGTGTGCAACTAGTCCGGGTCAGTGGTCGAATTGTGAGTGTTGTGGTGGTAGGCCGTGTACAGCGACGTACGCAGAAAAGTTTTGGGTTGGAAATAGAAGCCCCATCGTTCTGAAATGCCTATATCTCTAAAATTTATAAGGTCACTTGATATTAAGCAGTTGGTATCATAAGTGTTCCCAAGGTTAGTACAGGTTAAGAACCAATCATTTAATGTTTTGAGGAGTAATGTCGTCTGTATTAAGATGCTTCTGACATGGGTGCCTCGACTATGATAACTATATCTCGATTATCTGTACATCGCAATTCACTCAATTGCATTTTTGTTATTTAGGATTACCATATTTTGGAATCGGGGAAGGAGGAAGCTTTTTCAAAATTTACAAACATAGAATACCTGAAGAAAATCTTGAAAAATGGTCAATTTTTCGCACTTCGTTGTCGGTTGACTAAAAAAAGTCAACCAACTCGCTCAGCGCCCAAATTACAGTATTTTCTTTCACATTATGAGGTGGTTGACTAAAAAAATGTTCAACTTTCCTGCTCAGCTCCCGATATACCCGCCTCAGCGTTAGTTCAGTGCTATTTCATGGTGTATCGGTCGCATTTTGCCTTATATTTAACTGAAATTCTCAAAAAAGAGGACAAAATCTCAAAAAAGAGCACATTTATACACGTCCTCGGAGGACATTTTCATAAAATGGAAAAAGAAGGACAAATCCTCCTAAAGTAGGATGCATGGTAACCCTATTGTTATGTATGTTACTGAATTGCACCGTTAACAAATCAAGACTCTCTCTTCATCTATTCACGAGGCTTGAACCGACACTTAAATTCGTGCGGCGCATGAAAACCACCGAACACCCCATCATAGAAGTCCGGCAAGCTGCTGTTCGGGTCCGGAACGACTTTGAATCTCTGCACGATGTTGGTGAATATGAGGAACAGTTCGGCTGTCGCGAGTTTTTCTCCAAGACAGCGTCGAGGCCCGAACGAAAATGGCGCCACGAACGGACTTGGAACGAAATCTCCGTCTTCGTTGATGAAACGGTCGGGTCGAAATTGTTGAGGCTGGTCGAAGTTTTTCGGGTCGAAATGAGAAGACCAAATGTGAGGGATAATCTAAAGAGGGAAAGTAAATTATATTTTTCATCAAACCAATATACATCACGATGAAGAAACAGCAACAATGACGAAACTGGATAAAAACTATGATAATATAGTTTCAATGTCACATTTGAAGAAATATCGTTATCGTTCACTAGGGGTGTAGAATATCGGCAATTTATGTGACGTTACAACATGATAGTAGGAGGACGAAAAACTATAAACTACGATTCTTGGATTGGGAATATTGATCTATTTCATAGAGCTTACACGTGTCCAGATGCAACCATTTTAGTTGATTACATGTCGTAGCATAGCAATGGATGATGTGAGGTTTCGAAAATGCACATTACGTTATATGCTATATATTTACGAACAGGAATAGTAATTCTAGATAACATGTAAATTTTAAAACAAAGGCCAGGTTTGAATGAACTCACGAAGGTTCCGGCCGGAATATGATAGCCTCGAAAATCGACATCCTGCAATGTCTTGTGAGGCACTAGTTGAGGTACCACGCAACGGTGACGTAACACTTCGTGGATAACTGAACAGGTGAACGGCAAGTCGTCCTTGTCTTTCAAAGACACGAATCTGTTCTCCCCTGGAAATGAACAAAATATGTCACGATTGCATCGACCTAACCAACAGTTGTTGTGAAACGTCACACTTATTTGCAGAGGTGGTAATTAACGGAGGACTTCTACTTGTCCAATTCTATTTTCCAATGAATAGTAGTCAGTCCGCAAGTTTACCGGACCACAACCTGACATATCGATCTCGCCTTCAGTCGCATGCCACCTCATTTTGTCGCTTGTCCTTTTGTAATATCATCTGTTGATCTTCATCAAGAGTACATGCCTCCTCTTTGTATCGCCTAGGCCAGGGGTCGCCAACTCAAAACGGGTTGCGGACCACTTTTCCAATTTCGTAGTGGCCGCGGGCCGCATGTATTCAATATCGATATAAAGTGGGCAACCACGTTTTAAAACTCTACGTCAGTACAACGCTGTGCTACCTAACATAGGCGATGGGTATAGTGACCACAAAAAAGTAATGGTTTGTTAAAGGAATAAAAATACAACCAAGGATCATTGTCATCAATTTCAATTTATTTTGAACTCCGAGCTGTGCAATCTTGTGGGGAAGCCCTAAGCCAGTGGTTCTCAAACATTTTTAGACAGGCATGCCCCCCTTTATGATACTGAAAAATTACGCCCCCGCGTCATATCACAAAATGCATCCATAATGCTACCTATCCCAACAAATAGTTTAATGGCATGGAAGGTTATAAATGTTGATGAGAGAATTCTATAATATGAATTCAGGATTATACACAGTGCAATAACTATAAATTTGAGGTAAATCGCGCCGAGCGCGAAAAACTTTTCAGTTGACCGCAGCTCCACGCCCCCTTCAGATGCTTTCACGCCCCCATAAGGGGGGGCGTGCCCTCAGTTTTAGAACCACTGCCCTAAACCGTTTCAAAAGCGTCTCGGTATTGAATGTGTTTGGGCCCTTGCACGCCAATTTCAGCATTTCAAAACGTTTTCTTAGCTATGTTCCGAAATCTCAAATCATGTTGCGGGCCGCAAAATATGAACTCGCGGGCCGCATGCAGCCTGCGGGCCGCGTGTTGCTGACCCCTGGCCTAGGCCATGTAGGTGTATGGGCGGGCGTGTGACCTGGGTTGGTGTCTTCCCATCTCTACATTGTATATCGCAGGCCTGTGATGTTTTGAAATGATAAAAGTCTTTGTAAAACTGATACTGATACTCGAGGTGTTGCCAACAGGAGAGCTATAGAGTGTGAAACGAACCCAGCCGGGAGTACAGACACTTGCTCTTTTCGTGCTTATGAGAATGAGCTCTGGTTTGATCTGAACTGAACACGCAGTAATTCTAATTCTTATCAAATTTGAGAAAAAACTTGTGTAGGTATCATTCTTATTCCAATCTAAGTTTTGGTTTACTTGAAAACGCTACAGGCGAACTGTATGACACGAAACGAGCCAAGCTCGGTGTACTGACATTTACCGTTCTCGTGTTTATGAGAACGAATTTTGATTTGGCGTGAACTGAACTTGTTTTTTCTTGTAGTCCTTTATGATTAGGAATTTAATTGGATTTCAAAGTTTATGCGCATTCAGTAAATCTAATTATTATCACATTTGAGAATAAACTGTGGAGGTACCGTTGCTATATTTTTCTATTCAGAATTTGATACAATTGCAAAATTAATTCGAATACATTTATTCCAATACTAATCGAATTTGTAAAACCTGAAAAATTTCTGGTTGTTCAACTCTGGCCAGAACTGGGACGCAGACACAGTTCGCTTATCGCATTTACTCACCGACCACAGAGCAAATTTCCCGGAATATCTTCTCCTCCATGTCAGGAAAGGTGAGCAAAGCGAGCATAGCCCATCTCAAAGTAGTCGACGTTGTGTCCGAGCCACCAACGAATAGATCGACCACGTAATACACCAA
The DNA here is from genome assembly GCF_051294905.1 of Botryllus schlosseri. NCBI lineage: Eukaryota > Metazoa > Chordata > Ascidiacea > Stolidobranchia > Styelidae > Botryllus > Botryllus schlosseri. The sequence continues at coordinate 1,326,161 of NC_137240.1, forward strand.
TTGCTCTTCCTGAAATACCATTTGTTCGCACAAGAGGATTCAAAATGGCGGAACTGGCACAAACTAAATTCCAGGAGCAGGGATTTTTAAACGGGGCTACCACGGACAACATGGGTTCGCTGAGGTCAAGACACACACCCGTTCTATACAGCAGAAGTGACTATGACTGACAGTAAGCATTCATTATCATCCAGGGTTGAAACCAAGTCACAAGTCATTTTGACTCATATAGTCGAGTCATATTCAATTCACCACCGAGTCAATTGCACTTTTAGAAAAAGGCTCGAGTCAAGTTGGGTTTAAAAAAAATTGCGACTCGAGTGCTACTCGAGTCGTGTCATGATTCGAGTCACCATAACCGTATTATTATAACCCTGTTATCATCTTTTTGTTTGGGGTGAAGGTCATGTTTTAATGGTTGATACGCAGATCATCTTGTGCATCAATATTCTATAGTTAGGTATTAGACGTGTAATAATACTGATCTTTGACAATAGCAACCATATGGGTTTCGCCAGAGGCCTGCGTATTAGCGTGGTCCACCAGGTTAGTAAATGTTAACATCCCAGTCGTAGAGCGATGATGCAAGTGCTTACATCGAAAAACGAGTCGTTTCCTTCGTTTGCTTTCATCTCTTGGAGAAATTCGTCGATAAAGTCTCGCATATAGTGAGGATCGAACGTGTTTTTGTGCTCCTCGATTGCAACCTTGACGTGACCTGCACCGCACAATCATAGTCGGCATGCAGCAGATAAACAGAAATTATCACGCAAATGTTGCCATCGCTTTGTAAAAGAGCTTGACAACTATAGCAAATATTCGACTTTTCCAAATTTTATTAGAATCAGAGTTATAGCCGCACAGTTTTTCCGAAATTAGAATTAGAATTACTGAATTCGCAAAAACTTGAAAATATAATTAAATTACGAATTGCGGAGACATGCAACAGAAATCAAGTAAAGTTCATATCAAATCAGTGCTGATTATCATAAGTATGGAAATTGGCGAATGTCTGTACAACAAACTTGGCCTGATCAGCATTATATTTAGTCCTTCCGTGGCATTTTCAGACACTTAAGAAACTATAGAATTAAAATGAAAGCACAGAAACATTTAATAAATTAGCATAATCAAATATTAATTGATTATTATATTAGCGGCATTTCGCTTTAATCAATGTAATTAGACGACTAGAATTAACTAATTTTACAAGTCTGCTTCAGAGTGCACTAGTTCGGGCACATACCTATAATGCGATTTCTTGCGTCGACAAATCTGTTGTACACCCCCCACAAGACAGGTAAGAACCTCGTGAACGAGGCGATCAACAGCACGTTGAATAACTTCCCGTCATGTTTTTCACTGAAACTGAACCGATTTCGTGAGTACCCAAGCCCAATGAAGACTTTTCAACGGCATACAAAAATGCTTCACAATCGACTCATGTAATAGCAGTGGTGACCGCAGTGCTTCTTAACTGGTGTTCCGGGGAACAAAAAGGGCTCCTGAGTTAGTCTCTGATGGGTATCGTGATAGGACATTATCATTATTTGATTACAATAACTGCATTGTGTTTTACTGCATCCAGTAAACGAGAAAACGACGATGTAGTCAATCGCTTTCTGTAGACCTGCGCGTAACGACTTTCTATTATGTTTGCATGGATACACTGTTCGTTAGCACATTAGTACTTCACATTGGTAATGTTAGTCAAAACACATATACACTCCACTCGTGCATATAATTCATGATGACTAGGGCTGGGCACAATGATTCGAGTACTCGAATCTGAATCGAGTATTAGTTTTAATGATTCGAGTCGAGCAGTAAAAATCGATTATTTCGAGAACTGAAATTATACGCTCTTCGCCACTGAAAGTTAATTGATCAACGAGAATTAAAATTACGATACTATTTTCCACTGTGGTAGCCTTGAAACCCGACTGGCCGTATCGCAGCAAACAAAACATAGTAAAAAGCTAAGAACGTTGCTATAAATAACACATTTACGAAGTCATCATCATCCCACAACATTGTGACAAAGTGCAATGAATTCGGCATGGTCGAAAAATATACCAAATTATCTTTAATGTGATGGAAAACAGGCATTATATTCTTTGTGGTGGCATAATAGGGACATATTTGAACTTTGTCATAGTACATGCTGTTATGACGTCTTAATGAGTGGTAATCGAATACTCGACTCGAAGCATAATACGTGATTCGGAATCGAATCACTCAGGTACTCGATTTCGCCCAGCCCGAATGATAACACGCTCGTCTGGGTAGTCGCATTTCAAACTAATCCCTGAAAGGGAAGGCAGACACACTGGTTTGCAACTAATATTCATTATTCTGTTTTCGCGTTATGTAAGGATCATATATTAATGGTTTTGTTCCTTTAACACTGTTATTGGTGCATAGTTTATTTTGTACATCGGTGCGGTGGAGTTTTGATTTTGTGACGCAACAAACATGTATGGTTCCCCAACGGCTCGCAGATTAGCGTAAGGGCTCTTCAAGCTAAGAACGTTAAGAACCTATGTTTTAAAGCCTACCATCTTCTTAACGCACCTTTGGTTTAGCTTGCGCAGCATGAGATTGAATTTTGCGTCGTCGTAACCATATCGTTGCCCGAGCGTCATTTGGCATATGATGTTGGACGAGATGTTTGAAAGTAAGCACTGAAAGCGAATAAAACCTGTGATATGGTGCACCAGATCAATGGCTGTTACAAGCGCATAGAAAAGGTCTATGATATCAGAAGTGAACAACTATATCATGTTCAGTTTTCCCAAATTCATTTAGACTTGAAAGTAATGCCAAAAGATCTTCTTTTTGAAATTACACTAGAATTAAAATTTTTGAATTCGCAAAAAGTTGGAATTTTCATTAAATTCACGGTCAAAAAGAAGCACCCTAAAAATCAAGTTCACTTCATATCAAATTGGAGCTCATTTTTATAAGCGGGATAGTGGCAAATGTCTCCGAACAAGAGCGTGGCTCGTTTTGCACTATAACGTTCTCCAGTAGCATTTTCAGGAAACCAGAAATTAGATTAAAAATAAAAAGAGAGCAGAGAAATACTTCACCAACCAGAAATAGATTCCGGGTATTTCAATCTAATTAGTCTAGCACTCTAGCTGAACAAATGAAATTATATAATTGTCCAAGTCTGTTGAAGTCAGGGTCGTGTATAGCTTTTAGCTAGTAACTTACACTCGGGTCGAATGCGTCTTTACTTCGGTTCGAAAGCTCGTCGAGTAGGAAACCGACCTCGCTGATAACAAGACTCTCCATGTCCCCTTTTCCGAACCCGAACCTGCGGGAATATCGAATTCATAATTACTAATCACTGTTCTCATGGACATTTTCACTGTTCTCGCTTCGATCTACCTGAAATGCTTATTGATACTACTAACGAATAGAGGTGATTAGGGTTACCATATTTTACGATCCATAAAGGCGGATACTTTTCACTATAGCGGACGAGAAAACGGGTGATTTTTAAGTTTATACAGGTGATGTCATTGGGGTGACTATAAAAAGCAAACAAAAAAGGTCATTTTTTCAACTCAATTTCCGAAATACTTGTTTCTAGTTTATGTTAGGCGAGTTCACTAAAAAAAAGTTTAGTTTTCGAACTCGACTCACGAAATACCCGTCCCTCGCCTCGCCTGACTTAACGAAAATTATATCACGGCTGCAGTACTGCACTGTATGAGTGTGCGTGTTCTGTACAATGCACATTAGTATACAATTGTGCGAACGGCCTACTACTAATATGATGTGCGGAGCATACGAACTAACACAGTCTTTCATTCCAAATATCTCACCTCTTAAGCGATTGCACTCCGAATTTCTTTTGTACTTTCCATGAAGGCCCTTCCGGTATGACAATACCTTTTCCTTTTGTCAAGTGATGATACATGTGAACGTGCGGACGTCCCGCGAACGCGTTGCCTTTTTTAACCAACGCCTGAAAGAAAGCCATAATCACAGTCGTAATATTTGGCCGCATGGAGGGCTGGTCAACATGATCCGAATACTCCAATCCTAATGCCTATCGAGTATTAATCACAATCATCCTAGTCGAGTAGAATGTCACGATTATTTTGGGGTACTTTTGTACCAGAATTTTTTCGGCCCTCCTCGCCCCTTTTCCACTGTAAGTTATATTTTCAACGAGAATTATAGTTTTGATGCTTTTAGTCCCAAAATTGAAGGCTCGGAATATCAACAGTCACACATATCAAAGATCACACATGGGGTTGCATTTAAAACAAATGATCGTATAAAACACTTTGTTGAAAACATTTTAAACAGTGTTTCAAACAAAGGCCTTCTAAAAAAATTGTTTATTTAAATTGTATAATTATGCCATAAATGTGTAAATACTTTCCAAAAAACATGTTGTATGAGCATACGGACGATTACCACCCGATATATCCGACGTATACGATATGCGAGGGTTGGAACCCTCGAAATAGTCGGTTCGACAGCTATAGTCGTAGATATAGATCATGAATGTTCTGATGATGACCGCCGACTTTAAAAAGGCTGCATGACGATGTAGTCTAGGTTAAAGATATATTTGGTATATTTGGACTGGGGTTGGAAGCCTATTCGTCAAAGGAGCTATATTCAACCTATATTTTCAATTGGTAATATCAATCAACTATGACGTCGTATTTGAATCTTCTTGACGTCATGGCTTAAAACATGTTTTAAATACGGGCCCTGTATTAAACATGTTTGTTTTAAATTGATTTTTGTTTTAAATGCAACCCTATTCACAAGTAATACAAAGCTAAGCATGTCGGTGAAAATGACATTTCCGTGTAGCCTTGATCAACCCACAGAACTGTCTTATGTGCAATAAAATACGTATGGTCGATAAAATACCCAACTGATTTTAACGCGATGTAAAACTTCTGACATTATTTTTCTTTCGTTCACATAAAATGTACATTGTACATATTTGAAGTTTCTCCATCATCCACACTCTTATGACGTTATCATGAATCATCATCATAAATATAATTATTACTTTGCAAGTGGACGTTAAACAAGGTGTGGAAGCAACCAAGATCTTATTGTTATCATAAGTGATACACAAATACTTGACTCGACGCCTAATACCCGATTCAGAATATAGAATCACTGGAGTACTCGTTTTTTCACAGCAGTAGCCGTACAGGGGCTCTTTGCGACAAGATCTCACCTCGTAAATGGCATCATAGCTATTGGGAACAACCCAGTGCTGGTTGGCAATGTTCATGACGAACACGTCGCCGTACTTCTTCCCGAGACGCATGTAAGTCTTGGTGGGGTTCCCGATGAAGGGCGCGTATCCCACGATGGGCAGGCCGCTCGGGCCAGGTGGAAAACGTGCGGATCTCTTTCGCGAAGCAAAGACGAAGCAGAAGGCGAGTATTGCGATGCACGGGAGCAAGTAATCGGAAGCGTTGTCTGAGGAAATCATTTTGTTGGTAGCATTCTATGCAGCTGTGGCTACTGGCTACAAAACAAAATGACCCCAAAATCAAGTAGAGCTTTCCTGACTGATTCATTGGTTGCTCCGGTTATTTGTGAACATGAATACCCTTTATAATTTTATTCGAGTATCAGATATAATGTTTTGAGTCGTTTAGTGGGAGATGAATTTTTTCAGTACCGATATTATACTCACCTTGGCGCTAAGAGGTAATTTATCAACGAAAATTATAGTTCCGACTATATTTTCGATCCATCGCAGTATACGAAACACGTATGGTACATAGCTAGGCACGTTAGCGGAAAGTAAATATCTGTGATGTAGTCATTGACCAACAACATTGTCTCAAAGTCCAACTATATACAGGAAGATAAAATACCAAATTATCTTGATCTGGCGTAGAACTGGCGTTGTCATTTTCTTTGTAAGGTACATATTTGAGCTTTCCATAGCTTACATATTGTTATGGAGTAATATTAAGGGATACTCGAAACCAAGACTCGACTTAGAATCGCCTGATGGCACGGGGAGTCCTCTTTGGCAAACCAGACAGGATCAGCCACCTTGAATTCTACCTCCAGACTGCGAGGATCGGTTGCTCCATGGATTAGTAAACAGAAATGTCCATAGCACATCTTAGCACAATTATTTGACCAAAACATCGGTCATATTACAGTATCTACCCATATCAAATATGCTAATCTCGTACGCAACTAAGTGGTGTCACCGCTATGTCATTCTTCACCGTCGTAAGGTTTGCCTGATACACTTGGTAAAACGTCTGTTCATCAGCGTTTTATTCACGTGATGGACTTTCCATTTCGCAATTACGTGATAATTTGTGATATATTGCCTATACATTATGGCGCGGCATCGGCATGATTAAGTTATTAGTCGGACTGTTCTACAGTGACAATTCTCATAAACGATATCTTGTCGCCGAACCCCGGTGACATATGCTTTATTTCGAAGATGTAAAATTCACTGAGCGTTTCAGACGCCAAATCGAAACTAGGTGACTGGCGATTATGTGAGGTGAACTAAATTATCGATCTAAATCAGCCGAAAGCATTCGAACCCGCTGTTTTGTGGCTTGTAAAACAACAATGATCATTGATCATTTGTCGATATAGGCCGTACAAACTGCATTGTTAGATATAATTATAGACGTTTGCATGCATCATCACTTTACATTGATTAAAATCGATGGCAGCAATTAGGTCTGGGAAAAATCTGAGTGACTCGATGGCGAATCAAGTATAGGCATCGAGTCTAATATATGAATACTAGGGATGGTGTGAACGTGAGGTTCACGTTCGCGTTCTGTGTGTGAACCTCGGAAATTTAGAGGTTCGCGTTCACAACAGAACCTTGGTAGGTTCTGCAATCTGCACTGTGAACCTTTTTCATATATTACAATTTTCACTTCATTATAACATCTTTGGTTCATATTCATTGCATTTCAACTGCGGACCACTCTATGCATGGCGCTGGCAGCAATAAAAATTAACGCTAAACGAGCATGCACCTTGACACCTCTCAAAAGTTTTACTTGCTTTGTTACAAAAGTTTGCTCGAAATATTCAGCTTTCCGTTTGTGAATATTTAGTGACTCTCTGCTATGAGTTTGACCCGCAATCACACAACATCACGAGCGAAATACGTAGTCAGCGAATGATGCTTATTCAATCAATCAATGAGATTGATATCGTTTTCTCGTGCAAAAAATCTAGCTGGCGTACGGGGTCAATCTTGACTTCAAATCTTTACTCAGTTTACTGCATCATTAAAACAAAATCCTTGCGATTGAGATGTTGGCTACTGCATAACTTATAAATGGGGTAATATTGGTAGCAAGTATAGAAAGTAGAAACCCGCTTTACACTCTGCTCAATATAAATGTAGCGATACTCAGACGCCAAACACATTGTCCGGTCTGGCCTATATTCCCTGGTATGTCCTCGTTGAAATTGTTGGCAAAGCGACGGAAGATATTGATTTGATAGGAGTATTATATTCTTTGATTGCCTCAGTTGATACGTTTAGCGATGTATAAATCGCCAGCATGGAGTTCGATGTGGCCCGAGTCGTCGCTAGGTATCGTGTACATTAATACAGGCTATCACTTCATTGAAAGATAGGCTTGGAATTAGCAATATGACGTCACGTGACGTCATGAGGTTCACGTTCGTGTTCACACAGAACCTTTCAAAAAGGTTCGCGCTCACACGAACCTGAACCTTTCAGAGGTTCACACCATCCCTAATGAATACTACTCGATATGACGCCATAAAAGTATTATAATGTGGAAAGTTCGAATATACATACCTTTCATGTGATCACAAAGAAAATATCGCCAGTTTTGCACCACATTTAAGGTAATTTGGTGTTTTTTCAGCCATATCTGTGTTATTGCACTTTATGACAATGTTGTGGGTTGATCACGACACTACAGATAAGTTAATAAGTTATTGGCCTTTACGTGATAGATTTTTGCTACATGTGTCGGATGCTGTGATAAGCAATCGTATATTAGGCTTACCATATTTCGGAAATGAAAAAAGAGGACACTTTTTCAGAAATTTCAGACATGCAAAACTGGAGAAGAATTCTCAAAAACAGGTAAATTTCACCCGCTTCATGATCGGTTGACTAAAAAAAAAAAAAAAAAAAAAAAAAAAGGTCATCACTTCCGCTCAGAGCTGAAATCACCGCTTTTTCCTCCGAAATAACCGCCGGAGCTTCACTTCTGCGCTAATTTGCGGCATATCACTCGCAATTTCCTCTATATCTGACCTAAATTTTCAAAAAAGAGGACAAAATCTCAAAAAAGAGGACAAAAGGGCGTCCTCCGAGGACACTTTCAAAAAAGTCAAAAAAGAGGACAAATCCTCTTAAAAGAGGACGTATGGTAAGCCTATCGTATATCAAACTTAAGTATAGATCGCACAGACCTGAAGTGACATGAATTTGGATATTTACATTCACATCAGCCGAACACCCTATGGTACGCAGCTCGGCTACATAATCGACCTGAGCCTATAATCATAATGACCATAAAGTGCAATCTCAGCACATAAATGCCCTGATAGAGTAATAGATGAGAATCTTTAACAAATATCAATTTATATATCCAGTGCTGTGTTCATAAAAACTAAAAGCATCGTCACCGAGGTGATAAAAACATCACTAAAGATGGCATCAACGATTTACAGTTGTAGATTAGATTCCCTGTGATAAGGCGGCTTTTGGAAATGTCCTGATGTCGGACACGATAATATTGCACTCAGTCCTTTCGCCACGAAGCCATACTCTCATCTGGAAGGAAATTTGCCGTGTCATATCGCGTTCGCCATTAAAGGTACATCGCTTATATCTTAGGTGATGATTCAAACCACGTGTTTCCGCAACGTTGCACGATGGTCATCTTGCTCAATAAACTCGGAAGAAACAGGTCTTTCCGGCGCGCCGGACAACGTATTTTGATGACAGACTGCGTCATATTGTCAGCAGCAGAAGGCTGGAACAAAACCGAGTTTTCAAAATTTAATCAAGCGACTTTGGTCAAGTCCTATTATAGAAAAACACGAAAATTGACAAATTAGACAAAAGTTTCAGCATTTCCAAATTAGATTACCAGTAGACAACTTACTGAATTCGCAAAAGGCTCAAAAGGCTCAAAAATATTGATTAAATGCGTACTAAAATCTAATTACTGCAAGGAATCGATTAAACTTTTTCTTATTATATTTCACCACGGTAATTATATGTTATATTCTTATGTATATTTTTATTTCATTGCTGGTTTCTTGGCCCGACCTTTTAGATTTTAACTGCTAAACACCACAGAAAGTCAAAACGGGAATGACGCTCACTCGGCCACTCCAGCAAGTTTATTACTTATAGTTATAGTGCTGTACTTGGAAAATTCGATTCGCGCGTGTATTAGGTATATTTGTTCTCTATATGTTCAGAAGTCTTGATATTTATAGAATATATACATTTTAGTAGGAGCATAGTTGAAGCTATCATGGTTATGACGCTGTTAGCATTGTGTGTCCTGGAGTTGAACCAAAAGTAGAACCAGCAAATCTACAAACAGATCATTGCTCACAGATTCAAAATCTCCATCCTGTTCTAAGAATCCAGACAATCGACTTTCCTTTCTAGTTTTGAAAATTGGTTATTGATATTGACTAGCTAATGAAATCTCGCCAATGTTTCTGACGCGTGTACGATATCATCAAATCAATCGTTGGCTTGTTTTAAACAGAGGTGGTCAGTAACGAAGTACTTCTACTTTTTGAAGTACGTGAGGTAGATTTTGCCTACTCAAACTACTTTTTAAGTAGTTATGATTTTAGACTACTTCTACTTCTACTTGAAAGTTTTCTAGACCGAAATAAGCGTAGAATGCCTACTTACTTACTTACTTACTTCTGAACCACCACTCCTACTTCTACTTGAGTAGAAATTCCGGCGGTACTTCTACTTGAGTAGCCACGATGACTACTTTGATCACCTTTGGTTTTAAATCAACATATATATTATTTCCATACCCTCACTATATAACCAAATATCAATATTGAGTTTTGGTTGACAATCTCAATTTTGTTTAGTGCGGCCCGCTGTGCTAGATGGTAGCGTACAGCGCGATATTCTTTTCGCACGATGTCCGATTCACGATATCATAGTTCAACACGAAATGTTCCCACGACACGTGCGGGTTGTCAGGCTGCATATGGGCTCGTTGATAAACCTTCATGTCACAGAATACAGCTTTCAAGGCATGCTGGTAAATATACTGGCCAGCAACACCACTATGATTTCAAGACACCTGGTCCACTCCGGATGCTAGGATTGGACTTATCAAGAAGATCAACAGTGTTGGAAAGCGTATGCAAAAAGTGTGCAACTGTTCTCTTACTATTTTCATAGTCACGATCAGTGATGAAATGAAGACACTGACGCCCTTGACGTAGAAACAACGTATCACGGCCGCGGATAATAACAGATCGACTGGGTAGGAACCTGCCCGTCTGCCTTCAATGGAAGCCTTCAGAATTGTAAAATCAAATCTGGCCTCGAAAACTTGAGAAATTCTGTATCGTGGCGCAGTCGTGGATGCTCGAAATCTTGGTAATGATGCAAAAATTCTCTGGATGGAACACATTCTCGTATTTATTCGAAATACTGATATACGCTTGCATAACTGTTGTTTCGACAGAGCATAAATTTATAACAGGATTCAGTTGTAAGTGCAGATACATAACATTATCTCTCCGACAAGTGTTACAAGTTATTAAAAAAGGCATAGGTTATATGCAACTAATACTGATCAGAGTGTCGACTCGCATTTATGATATGAAGTAGTAGGAAGCATACAGTCGTGCGAACGAATGAAATAAGTGCATATATAAGGCGTGCTCACTATAGATATCTAAGCCATTCCTGATAACGAGACCCTTTCGGAATTCTGATAGAACTTACCGACTAACCATAGGATTTAATGAATGAAACATGTCTTATCGACACGAAATTAGTTCGATTAGGGGCAAAGTACTACTCATACTGACATCAAAGAAGTCGTAATACTGAATAATTACGCGGGAGCAGAGATGGACAAAGTAGTCATCGTTCGAGCTTCAGTAGAAGTAGAGGTAACATCGTTAATTATGACCCAAGTTCAATTACAAGTAGCGATTACGAAGTTGCTAGGAAAGTAAGTATTCGAGGGCTATATAGTTTCACCTAAAACTGAACTCTTAGGTCGCGGTGAAGTAATCTAAACCCGTATCACACTTTACAATATGGAAGAGTTGGACAACAACAAAATTTTGAACTTTTTTAATCCAGATTAGGATTACTGCGTTCGCAAAAACCCGGAAAAATGAGCTAGAATCCGAATTAGGAAGATATTCAACAAAAACCAAGTACAGTACATGTCAAATAAGGATTCATTCTCATAAGCGCGAGACTTAACAATATCTGACAACGGCCAGCCTGGCTCGTTTCGCACTATACTGTACTCCTGTAGCATTTTCAGGAAATCCAGAAATTAGATGAGGATTGAACTGAGAGCAGAGAAACATTTCGCGAATTCGATTAGAATTCGATTACTGGAATTTCGCTCTAATCAGACAATCAGAATTGTATAATAGTACAAGTCTGTTATATAGTGCGCACCCTCGGCATAGTAGATCACTTGGCAATCTTATGTACACATTCAAAATGTAAAGTTAGAATTCACAAAGACAGACTCCTCAATACACATGTTTTCCGTGGAAAATATTTCTGTCCACGCGTTATTATCGATGTCATACTTTTCGATATTATCCCCCTTCCCCCCTTCTTCGCCGCCCATCCGTCCCACCGCGTACAGACAAGACCCAGTAGAAAACAATCTGAACCACGATCTTGGAGAATTCATAGACGCCAGGCGGCTCCAGCTACCGGTCTTCAAGCAGTATCGCTCTAGAGTCGCGTTCACGCGGCCATGACCTCGATTCAACAATCCGCCCGCCACGAAAATCGCGCCGAGACTCGCCGCCGCGGCAACGTAGGATTTCTTCTCCAGCATAGGCTCGAGAGGCTGCCACGCTTCCAGCTCGAGATCAAGTTTGGAGACTGAGTTTACGTGCTCGTCGTTCGTCTTGCCTCCGAAACTGTAGACAGAGCCTCCGCACTCCAAAACCTCAGCACATTTTAGAGTTTGTTGCACCTTGGGACAGACAAACAGACAGTTTTATTGAACAATCATTTCGAATGATATACAATATGTTTTGCAACGATATACGATGCCTATAGGGCAGTGGTTCTAAACGTTTACCAAACTAGCGAACCCTTACGCTAACCTGCAAGCCTTAAGCGAACGCCACAATTTTACCAAGTTACTAAAACACGAATCTACCACTTTACAGATGCAATATATTTTTGATACTGGTGTGCATAAACTGCGCATCAACAACAGTGTCCAAGGAAACCATTGAAAAAACAAAATACGTTAATGAATATTTACTGCGAACCAGTGTGCCTCCTGCCGGATGTGTGTCTTGACATCCAGTGATGTAGCGAGACTGGCTCAGTGAGCCCACGCGGGGTCGCATGAACCGTGGTCAAGAACCAATACGCTATAATTAATTGGAAACTGGTTCGCTTAATCGAAAATGAGTTGAACACAAAGTAAAATATCTACACAGGCCGAACAGTAGGAAAAAAACATCAACATTGATGTCACAAACATATGTAATACGGAAAATTACCAAAATAGCGATAGAGTTACGGTACATAGGATTGTCGCTATAAATATGATAAGTTTTCAATTTGTGAGTTTATAGCCACGTTGTCATGTCACGAGCAGAACTGCGCATCTTTCAAATGTAATAAAATGTCGTTTAATATTTTTGTAAGAATCTAACAATGTCCATTTTCATATTGCCAAATTCTTCCCAATTAAAATCGTTCGACTGAAAGCGACTTTGTTTCGAATTTGGTTGAACGGTAAACACTTACTGACGCTCTGATTACAGTCAGTCGAAAAGATTCGAGTGTAATAAAGATGAACATATTGTTCGTTGTTATATAGAAACTCCGCACTTCTAGAAACCTACCTTCGGTAGCACCCGCCATCGGTCACCCTCATGATCGTAACGCTCCACCGCGTTCGAAAATCCTTGGTCATAACTGCCGATGACGTAAATAAACTGCCCGACTACAACAGCTGGTGTGCGCCAGCCGTGCGCGAAGTTCATGTCGCCTAGTGGGTGCCAACTATCAGGTGACCCGCATTTTGTATCCGTATATCGAAAACAGGATTTATCGCTTCCGAAGACGTAGATGTGACCGGAAACGTGAACCGCAGAGTAATGTTTAACAGGGACCGGTGTTGAAATACTCAGTTCTACGCATTCATCCTCAGGACAAGATAAAACAAAAATATTGTGTTTGTTTTGATCAAAGATGATGATTTTGGAAGATGCGATGCCACCGCCCGTTTCTCGTTCGTGATTATCAGAACTTGGGTTTACATCTCTAAATATGTGGGGTTTGGATTGAATGAAGGCATTGGGTATTTGTTCAACGTTCACGTGCTGCATCATTTCCACCAGTTCCGCATCGCTGTGTGCCCATATCTCCGCGATTTCTACTTTCGCAGATTCTGACTCCACCAGTGAAGATTTAAAGAACGTTTCCAGCAAAGGCTTATCGATTCTTTCGAGAATCCTCTTTTCCTTAATAGCATTGGGATTCTCCTTGATGAAATTTAGACATTTTTCGAGTAACTTTAGCCGTTCAAATCGCCAGGCTATGCAGCTGAATAAGTATATATTGTCCGAGCTCAGTTTGTTGTACATCTGCTCCTCAACCGCGTAGCATAAATCTCCAAGAAGCAACATAGAAGCAGCGTTCATAAGCTCGTAATACTGATCATAACGAACTGACACTTCCCTGCCGTAAATGAAGTCTACACAAGCTTTGACGGACTCAAAGTCTAAGTCTGGAATGTCCAGGCTTTCAGTAGACTGCTTCGATCCTACTGGAGTTGAAAACCTGATGTCAAAGTATTCGGACGCGCACGCCAAGATATTACGTTCTGCTTCAATTTCCCGATTCTTAATCACAATCTTGCAGTCGTAGTTTACGCTTCTTCTCGCATCCAAACGTTGGATGAAACGACAAGCGTAGCTCGCGTTATTGCGCGGGAGCTTTGCAGCCATCACAGCGTTTTCGGAGATAACATTTTAGGGTATTGCTGGACTCTCTTTTTCTTCGCTGAACAGCGCGTAGTCATATTTCATGAAACTCCGGCTGGCATACAGACCTACCCGTGAGGTAGAAGCGTATCAAACTAACAAACAACGTAACTATTTAACGATGCTCTTTAAGGAGAAGAACTGCAATGCACAATTGAATAGTACATTAATATTGAAATAAACCACAATATTCTCGGCTGACACTCGTCAAGGATAGTAACAGAGATCGCGGCGATGACTGATGATACGATTGTTGGTAATGAACGCGGTTCATGACCTTTCATTATTACCAAGAATGCCTCAATTGTGAAATGCTGTTTTGATGCTATAGGTAAGCCAAAGTGTGTGTTTTGAATAAGCGACTTTCACTTTAAATCGCTTTGACTCGCCCTTCAAATGTTTTAGACTGCCACACTGTCTTCACAAAAGGCCTCGGATGAAGTACGAACATAAACAGTACGGGGTACCAGTACGCGTCATAAGAAAGATCACGATTAACCACATTGTTTTTCGGACATTGGTACTAATAATATAAGCAGGGCGAGGTGGATGCTAAATTGAAAGACCGTACTTGGTCGTTTCGACATCTTATATCTTCACAAATGGTATCGATCATCACTGGAGATCTTTCATTTTACGGATTGCAAATTCGAGTCGCGCAGAAGGATAGTTAACATAACTGGTATGATTGCTTCGCAGAATGAGTCACGCATCGTCTGGGACACAACAAACTCCGATATTGAGCATGCGGCCTCATTGCAGTTGTAACAGATAGAGGAGATTCGTAACGTTAACAAGTTAATAACCGACAATATTGCATCGCAATTCCTGAAGAAACTATCTATCTATTACATACTACCAGGTGCATCTGAGTAACCGTATCGCGACATACTGAATGCCCAATGTGTATCCGCTCATTCATAGCGAGTCTCACATTCGCGTCACTTGGATTCGATCGCCATTGTTTGGCGATACATCGTGTGACGCATATTTTCGCGTCTATGACACCTTGATTTAAAGCACTCGATATAGGGACACAGAACAGCAATCTTTACAAATATATAAACGGAAATTGATTCTGAATTCATTTCAACGCTGTTCCTACCTGATGCGGAGGGCTCGATCTCAATTGTAGCGCCTGTGGTGACAAAATATAAACGTTGCTGAGCCAAGAAACCCACCCATCTTGAGCACATTGAGGAATTTTCAGCTTTTAATCTCCACTACATATCGATGATATTCAGACCGGGGGCTCAATGGTGCAGGCAGAGAGACATTGAATTTTTATCTTGTGATGCTATATGCATCCCAGTTTGTATTTTCCGCGCCACGTTGGCGTAATCTGTTTCTCTCCTGGACACGCCTGTGGTCTGCCTGTACTGTGATCAGAATGACCGATACCAATAGAACTCTGCAGAGTCTAAACTAGGATCGAAAAATTCTCTGGTCTGACTCCGATCATGTTATAAATTCTCTGGTCCGACTTCCATCCGACTCCTGGGCCAGATTCTTGAAACGACACTGATCCGATCCTAAAAACTATACGATAATAATAATAATCTACGAGTATCTACCTCTATTGAACTACAAAAACAGTAGATCACACGGTACGGGATGCAGGATATATTGCAACAAAAGAAACATATGACATTAAAAACTCTCATGTTTGTATTGAATATTAAAATGAACACACTATACACAAGTGTGATTGGTGGTTATATTAGTTACAACAGGCATGCTCATCAATAACAATTCTGACCGTATTATAAAATGTACTGATTAGACTCCGATCCGGCTCCGGTCGCATCAGAAAAATGCTGACCGCTCCGAACCAGCTCCTGCCAAAAATGAGAAAATCCAGCCGGATATCCAATCCGGCTCCGATCCCAGCCCTGCTCTAGCCTTGACCAGTGGTCGGATTGCATAACACCTTTTATGCCACCGCAAAGAAATTGTGGCCCGTTCTACACCACATTGAAGGTGTTTTGGTATTTTTTCGACTATACCTGCGTCACAGTGATCACGCTTCACTGAAATCTCATACCCACTAACGTGCTTAGAATTGTATTGCATGCTGTTGATGCTGCGAATCCATCAAGTGAGGTTTCCAAGGCTTCGGGTATGGGAAAAAGTATCGAAGCTGTAATTCTCGTTAAGATTGACGGACTCGAAAAAATGTCTCTCGCCAATCTAATCACTACAATTAATGCCTGATTCGTATTCAAATACTCAAACCATGGTGCATATAGCCCTATACCTATAAGGTTGCCGTATTTTGAGATCCGAAAAAAAACTCTTCAAAGTTCCCGAAAAGGTCATTTTTCTGACTCGACTCCCGAATTACAAGATTTTATCCCATTTCAGCAGTGTTGATTAAAAAAAGTCATATTTGCCATATCTACTCCTAAAATTTTTAGTTGATCGTCTTGCCAACTCTGGCACTTGCTGCATCGATGTTCAATTTTTGTTAGCATTTTAACACCTTTTTTTAGAGGTCACAAAAAGAGGACATTTAGGCGCCCTTCGATGACACTCTCAATTTATTGGAGAAAAATGACAAATCCTCCCAAAAGAGGACATATGGTATTGGTAACCCTACCTATACCAATAAGCCATGCATTCGAATAGGATTAGGCGATATGCGATCAGAATCAACGGCAGCAGCACGATTTTGCAATCATCACTTGAGACGAGGCATGTGATCAAGCGGGTGATCCATTGTGACAGAAGACAACGCTGCACGGCATGGTACTTACGGTAATGAAACCTTGCAGCAATTTCTCTTATTTTAGTGTGAGGTGGGGATTGGAACAGGTCAGCATGTACCCTCGCAGCAAGATCATTTTCATATCATATCATCGTCATGGTTCATCTAGGTCAGGGGTTCTCAACCTGGGGGGCGCGCCCCCCTTGGGGGGCGCGGAAGGCTCTCAGGGGGGGGGGGGGCGCGAGAAATTGACGAAGTCAGTATAGGGGGGGCGCGAGAAATTGACAAAGTCAGTATAAATTGTACGTGTCTGAACATGTGTTTCACATCCATTATGAGAAGACGATTAATGAAGATGAAATTTATTCCATATTCAAGAAAGCTTGCAAAATACAAAGTCTAGCAACCGCGCTCAACGGAGTATAGTCTGATTTCAACTTCATTTGAGCAAATTTTTGAAATTCTTTGGAGATAGAGAGAGCAATTCCCACGTGTAAGTCATTCATTGCTTCATAGCTTTGACAGTAGCCTAAAGCTTGTCGCGCTGGTCAGCTCTTGTTAGTAGGTGGGAACTGAACTGCCTAAGACAGACTTAGATGCAACATAGGTTGCCCGGTTTCGCCCTCAATTAGGCTATAAATCAACACAATTTAATTAATTTCCAAAACTGATCAAATTTAGCCTGGCAGGACAAAACGACGCCTTGCTCTCTGTACTCACTACCAGCATCAGGATTAGTCTCAGGGTGACCTACCTTGCAATTAATTAATGGATGTCTTGTTCAATGTTTTTTTTTGTTATTTTCAAACAAAGTTTGTCAGCAATATAAAAGACTCAACAACCGGAATGCAGATTCAAAATTGGCGTAAGATATACCTTATGTATACTATTAGATCAGAGGTGGGCAGCCTGCGGCCGTAGATGGGAATTTGAGCGGCCGTCGACGCCTAATTCAATTAGTATGTGTTGGCGGCCGTAGACATGCAAATTGCAATTACGAATTCACTGTCGCATTTTCGAGAGATTTTAATTAATCTTGAAATTTTCTTCGCCCTCCGCGCAATTCAACAAGACTTCATTGTTCGATTTTAATGCAGTAGCGCCCTTCTCAATCTGAGCCGGAATGGGAATTGGCAAGAAATAACAATTCGTTCGCGGCCCTGAAAAATTTTCGCGCTCCGCGCGACAATATGCACCTCCCGGCAACTATTCATAACATTGCCACTCGCGATTTCGGTGCATACTATAGGCCATTGTGAAAAGTAGAATAATCTGGAGTTCATCGGGAATGGATATGGACAGTTTACCATAGGAATTTTGCGTCCAGATCGTTCATTGCGGCTATGCCCTGGAATGCGGCCTTAGGCTGCATAAGTAATCGAAATGCGGCCATGATTATCAAAAACGTTGCCCACCTCTGTAGTAGATGATGTGCTCTTTTTGACATGACGATAAATGCAAGGGGGGTCAGGGGGGCGCGATTTTTTGACCATCTTCAAGGGGGGCGCGTGTCAAAAAAGGTTGAGAATCACTGATCTAGGTGAAGATGCCGGCCTGCGTACAAAACCCGTGTTCCCGAACAGGCGTTCAACGAAACCCGAGGCTTGCTGAACCAGTGTCAGAGTAGGGCGTATGTCAAGAGACAAACCGGACTCGTACAGCGGCAGTCAGACTGGTTTGCAGTAAACATATATTCATTATAATCTTGTTATTTTGTATGTAAATCGTGTCTCAAAGGTTTTGTTGTTTTGAAAGTGTTTTTGATGCGCAAGTCATGTTGTGCGCAGTATTCTCTAGTAATTTACTAGATGGGCAATGTCACTAATGTGGTGAAATTTTGTTTGTGTGGTTATATAGGTATACATTTGGGGTTCGCCGAAATCTTACAGATTAGCATACAGTAGGCTTACCATATTTTGAAAATGTAAAAAGAGGACACTTTTTCAATTTTTCGCAATTTGCTATAAATCTGACCTAAATTTTAAAAAAAGAGGACAAAATCTCAAAAAAGAGGACAAAAGGGCGTCCTCCGAGGACACTTTCAAAAAAGTCAAAAAAGAGGACAAATCCTCTTAAAAGAGGACGTATGGTAAGCCTAGCATACAGATTCGCCAGTATGGTAAAGGTTGGGAACCACAGTTGTAGGCAGGGCTTTGGAGCCGGAGCCGGAGCCCCGGAGCCGTGCATTTTCACCGGAGCTGGAGCCGGAGCCGGAGCTCTACATAAAATTGAGCCGGAACCGGAGCCGGAGCTGGAGCCCGTTATTTGAGGAGTAGCTCCGGCTCCGACCTATTTCATAAGAAGCTGTTATATATGCAACAACCACATCTGCTGATTTATCATAATTGAACACCAGGCCTGAATTTTAATGCCGTGCACACTGCACAGCAATGGCATGGAGTAAATTGCGTCCTAGTGCAACTATGATGTTGTCGGCAATTGACAAGTATTCAGTATGAAATCACAAGCCGGCACGGCGGCACCTATATGTCTTTGTTACTACATCGGATGTTACTGACGGCTGACTGACTCTAGATTACTATAGATAACTAACCTATTAGTGGATTAGTAATCTATATAGAACAGGAATGGCCAACCTTTTCGGCCAAAGGGGCACATGCAATTGACGAACGAGTGCGCAGCCAGACTTGTAATTTTTTGTTGGCACTGCAAGTTCACAATCTGAGAAATTCATTTTCGATAATATAATAGGACATTGCCTCGCGGGCCACGCAAAGACCTCTCGCGGGCCACATTTGTGGACCACGCCTGATATAGACAAGACCATTCGATAAATTTCAGAGCCGGAGCCGGAGCTGGAGCAGAAGCAGTGGTTATAATGCGGCTCCGGAGTTGGAGCCGGAGCTAATGTATGATAGAAGATCGCTCCGGAGCTGGAGCAGTTTAAATTTACGGCTGCTCCAAAGCCCTGGTGTAGGGACGTGTTATTGAGTAGTTGGCTTCTGTAGAAGTTATGTGGGGTACTGGTGTCGCGCAAACATGCAGATGCGTTTCGATAATCATTATTTGTTTAGCCTACAGTTAAAAATCGTTTCAAGTATAATTTTCATTCGATGCCGATACGAGGTAATCTTCGCAAATATGTTCGGAAGCAAGGAAGTGCAACTCGCTGAAGCTAAAGGAGAACGAGAGTCGTTATTGCCGCCACGAGAATCGGGACGTTCCGCATCATCGAATTTACAAGATGTTAACAGCGCTACCGTAGACGTGGAGGCCTCGTGCAGCTTTCAATCGTACGCTGAGATGTACAATAAGCTCCTACAAGGTATTGGAATGGCAAATTGGTATTGATTTCATCAACTGATACGTATCGGACTGACCGCGTAGCTATCAGAGTGTAAGATTCTGGATTTATTGCAAGACAATGAATAATATTTTGTTCGATTTTTACTCACTACGTCATGAAATTGTTACGTGCCTTAATAATTATGCATAAAAAAGTCGACTCAAATTTCGACTAGAAGAAGCGAAGTTATTGGGGTAGAAAATGTAATTACTTTGAATCGAGAGGTACTTCCACATTTGACATGAGTTTGACACCAATTCTGTAGAAAGAAGTGAATTCTATTAGCATTAGTAGTATCGGTTTATTAAGCTTTACATCATTTCAAAACATCACAAGACTGCGATACAATAAAAAAAGGTGCCGAAACGACTTGGAGTAGTCTTTGAGATCAGACACCATCCTCGGTCTAGAACAGACGTCTCAAACACGCGGCCCGCCAGAGCATTTTGTGCGGCCCGCGACGACATTTTAGATTTTTATTAATTTGAAAATATATAAGTGTCACGTATATATTTTCAGGTTATAAAGTGAACATTTCCTCTTAAATTGCTCCGAAAGCTTTAAACTATTCATCAAACTTCACCATCACGTCAATTGCAAACACTATACCATGCAGTGGAAGATTCACTATTTCGCCACATTTCCAATTCATGATGACAAAACCTAACCCTTACAATTCCTGACTGAAATTTTTGAGTTGGACTTGGACTCGACCTTTCTTAGAATTACTCAAACTAATGCTAACTCGATGGCAAAATGAAAATGACCCGAGTGGATTTGGAGTGACTCGGAATGCCGTGAATTTGTTAGAACCATGGACGTAACAAACTAATCGCGTATCAGGGGAATAGAAGTAGTAGTAGTAGTACATATGAGAAGGTCGCAGCATTTCGCTAACTAAGCAAGTAGTTATGACAACCATTGGCAATCTGTTAGTTACATCTTTGGTCGCTAAACCATGTCATTAAGGCCTCCTAAAGGTACCGAGTACCGTAGTAGTACGCTCCAGCGATGTAACAACAATGGGCCGTTCGGCATTTCGACATTTCAATCACTAGGACACATTCATTAATATATATTATATTTATATCTTTTCTGCTCCTATATTTGAAGATATTTGGCCACGAGATTAATAGCCTACTTATCAGAAGTATACCCGAATCCTGGATTGAAATTACAATGCTCAACTTAAAAATGTTTTGATATCAGATCAGTCTCTATTATAAATCTGTTAAATTCAAAATATTCATAGTAGCTGAAAAATTATAACCCAATAGCTTTTATGATGGCATCATACATTTGTCCGCTCATATGGTGTCTATTTCTTATAATTATTATATATCAAGTACGACAATAATTATATTCAAATAGTTATAAATGTGATGATTCTTTTCGTGCCAGGCATAGATAGATTGATACAAGAGTAAATCACAATTTGACTATGTGGGTTTACTGTCCGTCTGCTGGATCGGCTCAAGGACAATTCATTCCCGCCAATTAAGGCCTACTTGGAAAGAAATAGAATACCCTTATAAATGCTGCGGCCCGCGGCGTCATCAAAACTGGAAAACTGGCCCGCGAGCACATTTGAGTTTGAGACCTCTGGTCTAGGCGATGTAAAGGGGGGATATGCACATATGCACCATTGCACACTGAATGTAGAGCAAAGGAAAGCACACAGTAAACGCAGTAATGTTGTGATTAGGAATTTCTACTTGCTGTTACTTTGCAAAAAACTGAATGTCGAATAAAAGTAGTCTTATAAGACCTAACCACTTTTGAAAATACAAGTAGAATTACTTCGTTAGTGACCATATCTGTGCAAATCCTGCTACTCAAAGCTACTTTCCTTCTAATCAGCTTATAGTTGTAGTCGCTTTCAAATCCTCGTTGTATTTAACAGAGCAATACGACGTCCAGAATCTCAAATACAAGATCCGCCTTTTCACCGCGATCAAGCGCATCGTAGCGGTCCTCGGTGTCTTGTCCATTGTTGTATCCATTCTGCTACACGCACTTCACTTGGAAAGAGGACCCACAGAGATGGTCATCGTTGGGTTCGGTCTAATTGGTACATCGGCTTTTCCGTGCCTCTATAGATCGCATCTGTACAACTTGAGAGACGCGAAGATAAGAGATCTTGCTATCAACAAGAACGCTGTCGAAAGAATTGCTCGGGGAGGAAGATGAGCGGCGCAGCTCAAGAAACCGTGAATATCCTACACACATCGTCCCGTTGTTCCGTTAGTAGGACTGGTCACAATATTTCGAGTCGAGTGCAAATAAAATGAGTGTATACTTTCAATTGAAAGTAACGCTAGATAAGTTGAAAAGGCCAAGCGATGTAAAAAGGTGGTGTACGCATGCGAAATCGACATGTCAGATCGTGGTCCGGTAATTCCGACAGCAGACTAATATTCATTCAGAAGAAATGGTTGTACTTTGACTCAAAAGCTCGATGATTGTCAGATTAGCGAAGAGATACTGCCACATTGCTGTGGTCCTTGTGTAAGCGAGGTCTAGGCCACGGATATGAGAAACGCACAATATGTATATTAGGGGTGTTCAAAAATTACATTTTTCTCTCAGATTGTACTGGCTACTTGATAAATTTGTTAGGTTATGCCTACACACCAAATTCGGTTCAATTCTCTGAATATTTAAAATATCTCAAAAATTCGGGAATCAATACGTTAATTCAACTTGCAATGCGACGGCCGCCAACACATACCAATTGAAAGCGTGTCCACGGCTGCACAAGTTTCCTTCTTCGGCCTCAGACTGGCCATCCTTTGTCTACTAGTGGTAGTGGGAAATGAGCAAGGTAGCACGACAAGGTGTTTGGTCCGACTCTGAAACGCCTCGTCTCTCGATAATATCTGAGAGACATGAATATTATTCGAGTTAGCTTAGTTTTCGGCGCGCAGTACTGTAATCGAGTCTCGGAGGCAAGACGTTTATCGGGGCAAGGCAATTATGCTTCGACTCTGCACCTTCAGATATACGCTATATCTTAAAATTACAGGAATACTATCATGACCATATTTCATTATGGACAACGCCCTCAAAATGTTACTCTACAATACCTTATTCGCAAAAAGCCAGATACACATTTCGCATTTTCGACACGATTTCCATTTCTAAAGGTCCACCGGCAGTCCGGCACTCCAAATCTTTTGTTTTTAATTTTACAGGTCTTTCAGCTGAAAAAAAGATTGAGAACCACTGGTGCGCTGTACACAATAATAATATTGCGGTGTATATTACGACTGGGCTACGGCCTTGTGTTTTAAAACCATTTTGAAGAACACATATCCGCCTTGTTAGTCCAATACCCGTAAATTATCACAGAAAGCGGAACTATGGGAATCATTAGAATGCTACAAGTATTAGCATGCCGCAATGAACAAACATAACAGGCGTGGAATCATTTCGCAAAGTTCTTGCTTGAAAATGGATGAGTTGGCTGCTGGAACAAAGTGATCGATTGTGGCAATATTAAAAGCTTTTACATTGAGGTCTGCTTAGCTCAGCCACTACGCTACAGGAGTTGCACCAGACTGTTTAAGAGTATAGCCCACAACTAGTTTGAGTCCTGCAGTTACTGGAACCACGGGTGACTAGTGAAATAGCAAAGTGGCAGCAGACAATTTCTTATTATTTTAAAGTTTCCAATATCTCCAATGGCATATATTTATCGTAATAACATTATCGTTAATTTTTATTTATGAAGATCGGCGGTTCGCGATATTAGTTTTGGACGTTACTGTCCGAGATGGTTGTGAACCACTGTCCTAAGAAGATGTTAAGAAGAGTACAGAGCATACCGAGTGCAAAGCAACAGAACGTAACATCAAAAGAACAGTCGGTGAAAATGAGGGGGCATGTGTCGTTACTCGTTGCCGATAAAGATATGTTAGCATATCGTAACCCGGTAATCTCGAGCACTGACTTGATTGTTGGCCTAACAATCCGACGGCCAAAACGCATTGCTAGTGCAGAGCAGATGCCTGGTATGTCGGACAATTGGACATGTCATGTATTTTAGATACCTACCTTCAATTATTAATACGCAACCTTCGTACGTAGTTTGCGTGTGACGAGTGCTAGTGTGATTAGAAATGAGTCGTCAACTGAATCCGCCAACCTGTTTTTAGATATTCTCGATTGTAATTGTCAGTGAATCTGTCTCTCAATCATTAACCTCATCGCACGTAGTAAAATCTAGAAAACAAATATTCGCGTTGAGGCACGCGTTGAATGAATCTTGTTTGTTTGCTTGCTTGAAGTATTTATTGTCGAATGATATGGTAATTCACACCAGGCCAATTCTGTATATTTTAATTCCGTAGCTGCCGACTTGTACGCAGCACTGCCAACGTCCAGGCTTTTATAAGACACCGCTTAAGCGGTTGAGATGGCGAGGAGGAACCTAGATAAACCTCCAACACATGGGTAGGAATTTTGGAGTCGACCTCGGTCGAACTAGAACCCGCAACCCATTGGTGTTGCAGCTTTGTATTATGCCACCATGCTATCTCGTTGCCGTTGGTAAAGTTCCTATTTCGGTCTCGGCGTCATATGGGAATGGTTATACTGACGTCCGTCTTTTCAGCGTGACCGTGAGACATGTAATGACTCCTTTGCTGGGTGATCAAGATTTGTATTTCCATGTAAATGCATGATGCTTGGGGTAGCCTTTCAGCACGGGTGGCCAACCCGTGGCCTGCTAGACGGTTTTGAAAAGCCCGTGCGGTACTTTTCAAAATGAGTCAGCCTACAGTATCAAAATTGAATTGCTCTTGTAATTTATTGTTGACTTGTCAACCATATATTTTATTAACCTGACCGCGAAATTGGGAACATAAATAGCTGTAAAACAGTTTGAGAAAAACAGAGCTTTAACCGCAATTAAACTACATCAAGAGCGAAATACGCTACATGTAGGTAGCCAGCGAATGAGGCTTATTCCACCAATCAATGAGATTGAAATCGTTGTCTGATGTAAATATCTAGCAAGCGAGGCCTATCTCGATTTTATATGTTTATTGTATCATAAAAGCCAAATCCATGCGATTGTGGTGTTGGCTACTGCTGTAAACCTTGTTGCTGGGGTAAACCCGTTTTTGGCGTCTGAGTGTTGATACGTAGATATTGAGCAGCGTGTCCGATCTGGCCCAGACCATTGCATTCCCTTGCAAGTCCTCGTCTAAATCGTAGGCAAAGCGACTGAAGATATTGATTTTATGGGATTATTACATCATTTGATTGCTCCAGTTGAAACATTTGGCGACGTTTAAAAAGTCACTATGTACCTGACCATTCTGACATTACGTGGCTCGAAATGTAGGGTTGGAATTAGCAGTGTATGACGTCACGTGACGTCATGAGGTTCGCGTTCACACGAACATGAACCTTTAAGGGATTCACACCATCCCTACTCTCAACAATTTAATCTTCATAGCGACGGCCAGACACCGACTTTGAGTAATTGTAGCTGGACCTTACAAATGACGTTTCGGCTGATCAGATACATTGTCTGCCGGGTTCGCAATCTGCAGTGATCATATATTCTTCTACTTTAAAAAAATAGCTTCTTTGAGGTACAGAACTTCAATATGAAATTGAATAGTACAATAATATTCAAGTTAACCCGAATATTTTCGGCTGACACTCATCAGGTGTAATCGTCAGCAACTAGCAGAGAATTGGAAAGAACATTGTACATCAACAATTGTATCACAAAATATGACGTCACCAGCATGAAATTTCGAATACGAGAGCGTCCAGTGTACTATCTGTACAAGGTAAGGTACTCGAAGTCCCTTTGTTGGCACAGCCTTCGCTGGTGTATTTTGATGAAATCGACTTCAAAGCATACAAATGTAACTGAGAACCGTCCCGCCCAATGACACGAAATCTGTCGCCTGTATTATTTTTCGCACAAGCGTTATAATCCAACAGTTGTTTGTCAATGACTGAATTTATGGCTTTTGAATCTAGCTTGAGTGGATGAGTCAAGGATTGGGCAATGTGCACTCTTCACCTAGCGTGATGCGCGTGTCCAAGTCCAATTCACAATTTTCAGTCACGAATCATCTCGCGAGTCGTGTGTTTGGGACCCCTGTTTTAGGGTAACATCAGTGACTATTTGGAATGCCACAGAGTAGTTTCGAAAAGAAAGGAATTTGCAACGTATGCAAATGAAGAACCGTGTGTTTCCTTCAACGTTATGGCGGCCTCTGCACATGACTTTACACTATTTTTTAGTAGTTCTCCTTCGCAACAAATTTGCAAAGTGAATAATATAATCAAAATAGAAGCCTATAAACTAAATATATTTCCACATCTACCGCGGTCATTCTTTATCATGTTTTGTTACGCGAATTTTCACGTAAAATTACTAATCGAGATAACTGACTTTAACGCAGAGCGAATGTTTGTAGTTGTATAATTGTATATCTGACTCCAAGATGTATTATTGACTCCAAGAAGGTTGCGTTTTACAATTCGCTGCGTGTTTCTTCTTTCGTTCGACGAACCGGCGTAACCGCGCCGTACGGCCTTGTTGGCTGACGTACCACGAAGCCTGTCTATTGGGCACGTATTCGATGGATCACACTGACGAATATATTTGTTTCTGTCTCCACGACTTGTAACTTTATTGACTCACGTACGACAAAGTAACGGACTTCCTAATCAGCGAAATATCATGAATTGAATGACCGTCTCTCATAGCCACGAGAGAGTACATGCCAAATTGTTATCTACGTTCGCACGATAAAATATACGACTTACAAAGGTCTTATCGGGTTCCAGTTCAGATAATTATGTAAGGTTTACAACACTCCCTATTGCTCAAATCTTAAAATGGCGTGAACAATATAGTTCGTTAAAAGTTCCCCCTTGCTACAAAATAAACTTGGTGTCAAAAAAAAAACGAATATATTGTTCAAAATGTTCGGTCATAAATTCCCCCCTTTCAGCCAAAGAACTTTGTGTGAAAAAAAAAACCGAACATACCGTTCAAAACCTTCTATCTAGAGTTATAACTAATCAGGGACTGGAGACAGGTAACGATTTTATATGCAGGGGCAAAAGTAAACTAATGAAACGAAATACCATACAAGCGTGGCAAGCGTGGCGAGCGTGGCAAGCGTGGCGAGCGTGACGTGGCGAAAACCCTATTTTACATAACCATCTCGGAACCAGACATGGGGTAATCGCGATTAGTAATCGTAATCGATTACGACGATTACAGCATTTTCAAGTAATCGTAATCGCAATCGATTACATTCGAAAAAATTCCGAAGTAATCGTAATCGTAATCGACTACTTCGCATATTTAATCGATTTCTTAGTGAAAGAACGATTACTTTTTATTTGTACAAGGACTATGACATAAACTGAACATTCGTGAACAAGGAAGGGCTAGATATTATACCAGGTTCGCGATAGCACACACGTCTGATTTCCAAATGGTATTGCTCATTATTACGTCAGAAGTAGCCTATTACCTTTACTCGTCATTGCGTAAGAAGTATCCACAGTAAATAGATATTCGATGTACGTAGCCTACATTAGTATGATTGTAAGAACACCCGCCGTGCTGTATATCAGGTTATCAACACGTTCCATCGTCACTCCCTTGCAGCAGGATAATTAATCTCCATTCTGCCTAGTTTAAAATAGTAATTTATGTATTGATGTTTGGCTATGCTCAGCTAAACGCAATTTGACCGTTGCTTCTTGGCGAGCAGTAGGCCTATGGACAAAGATTTGAAATTTTGTACTCGCCGAATAAAACATTACGGTTTCCACAAGGAAGCATTAAAAATCAACTGCTAATGATATATATTATATGTCATAACCGAGCCGTCTTTGCCGTTTCTCGTAACGGCAGCTTGCAGTACATTATCTGTATGAAGTTGAAGGCAGAATTTTATGTTCGCTTCATCGGGCCCCGGCTTCATCTTATTCTCATTCTACTTGAAACAAGCGTCAATCGTTATTTCACAATTCTTTACTCAACATTGGGACCTGTCGCCATGGCCATGGGCTTCTATACCATTTAGCGTGGGCTGTAGCTAGAATTTGGACCTGAACAGCAATTCGTCCCCCAGTCCAAACGTTGGTCTTTGGCCCCATAGGGTGGCATTTTCAAGTTGAAGACTGAATTTCGTCAATATTATTAGTAATTGCATTATATTACTATTAATTTTTAATCCTCTCTCAACCCCGATGGTCAGATTTACCTGTAGAGCCGGGAGCACGTAATTCATAATTACAACGTCCGGTATCTTGTTATAATTACTTTAGTTTATGTTGTTAATTCGTGACCTCCGGTCTGTTATATAATTAAAAGATATGGAAGTGGCGCAAGAACTTTGGTGAAACGCACACACAAATTGTCATGTCTTTAAAACTCTGTGGGTGCCCCGGGTGGCATTTGCATTATGAGCTCAGATTGGAAGGACCGGACTATTAGTCACGTCCACCAAGCGTGGCTATTGACAATGGACACATACCCAAAGTTTCGACCAATGTCTTTCTTTAGTAGCACACTTCGTAAAGTCGCATGTTGGTCGAAACTGCGTATATCTTTTGATGGGTCGTGGCACGGTATTGACTGGCACCTAAATGCCTATTACTATAAATTAGGGTTGCATTTAAAACAAAAATCAATTTAAAACAGACATGTTTAAAACAAGGCGCTTGCTTAAAAAATGTTTTTTGTTTCAAACCACGGCGTCACGAATATAAAATTGTGACGTCCTAGTGGATTGAAATTGACAATTGAAAATATAGGGTAAGTATAG
This sequence comes from Botryllus schlosseri, assembly GCF_051294905.1. NCBI lineage: Eukaryota > Metazoa > Chordata > Ascidiacea > Stolidobranchia > Styelidae > Botryllus > Botryllus schlosseri. The sequence continues at coordinate 1,355,244 of NC_137240.1, forward strand.
CTCATTTGACGAAATATCTGGACTATAACTCTTGAACAGACTATTTTGAGGGCTCCAACCATCCCATATCGATGTACGTAGGCCAAATCGGGTGGTAATTGTCCGTATGCTCATACAATATGTTTTTTGGAAAGTGTTTACACAATTATGGCATAATGTTACAACTTTAAAAACACAATTTAGTTTTTTTAAAGCCTTTGTTTTTAGAACACCGTTTAAAACATGTTTTAAACAAAGTGTTTTAAACAACCATTTGTTTTAAATGCAACCCTACTATAAATTATGTATCCTTTATTTTAGGAGGAGACGTATGCATTTCAAAATCAAGCTATCCAGAGAGAATTTCCAAGTTAATTAAATCTCTCGAAATGACTGTATAATTTATGTTGGTTTACGAAATACTTTTGAGTCCCCTTCGATCTCGCTCCTCACCCTATTGGAAATTTTGGGGGCGGCGGTTATGGACCTGGCAAGAATGCAAATCGTTGGGTGTGATAAATCGACCTCTATAAAAATGGGCAATCGGTACACCATGACGTAGCAAGCCAATTACGCATATTTTTTTTAAGGAAGATTGTTATCTCATTAGGCCTTTTCAGCGCAATCCATATATTGTCTTCCGATATAACTTCTAAGATGCAAAATAAATGTAATCGTGAGTAATCGTGATTACTTTTCCAGTGTAATCGTAATCGTAATCGACTACTTCCTGATTTTGCTGTAATCGTAATCGTAATCGTAATCGCAATCGATTACATTCATGAAGTAATCACCCCATGTCTGCTCGGAACGACTCGCAATATCATCGTTCCGTCCTAATGCCAAGATCAACAAGAGTTAGCATTAACACAATCAAGAAATAAAAGACAAAATATAACTAGCACCAAAAGCGGTACCATCAGCGACATTAAAGGTCACTTCGCATGCAATAATAACATGATATCATCAATACAATAAAAGAAACATAATAATTAGCCCAAAAGCGATACCATAGAGACAATCACGATCTCATTGCTTGCAATAACATACCATCATTAAACACAAATGCAGAACAAAAATATCAATAGCACAAAAGCGGGCATACACGAGCCTAACATTCTGATGTCCGCACATATTACTACAACGCATACTTTAGCAACGAGCTTCGGTGACCCCACCTTACATTCTACGACGGGAGTCACAACATGATGCAGCAATCCTGCATTTACATAGCATATCACCGTATAAAGCGCAATATAACCGCGTCTATCTTTACTTTACGCGATTCAACAATCGATGAAGCAGCAATCCTGCATTTATGCAACATATTAATGCACAAGGCACAATTTTCATCACGCATATCTATGTTCTACGCGATTGAATGCAACACATAATCATTCAAATGTCTTGGTTTAACAATTTGTCTCCCTCTGGACGTATATCTTGGACTTGACTCGTTTAGAGTTCTGCCTTCATTACATGTTTGGGTCTTAGATTTGGATTCATGCCCATTATTATCGCGATCGACATCAACAGGTAAGCATTCAGATGTACGCTCTCGAGACGCATCACTAATACTACCCGGACAGTTGCTACCGCTGTCACCACAACTAGACGAAATTACATGTACGTCACCCGGATTTCCCGCGGAGTTTAGTACCACTCTGTCCGCATCAACGGGCGGAGACTGCCGAACGAAATCGTTGAACACGTCGTTATCTACATCAAATGGCGGAAAGTAACATCAGTCTGTTTATGCAGACTACTGAAATACAAATCAACAACATTAGGCGATCAAAAAAAAAAACACAAACATCACTTAATACCTCAAAACAACACATACACGATATTATCGCAACATTAAAGGATACATTACATTGGGCATTCAGAAAACCGATAATATCACTCGCACACGAACTAATTAGCAAGATACTGTTATGGGTATGGGTATAGAAAAAAATCGAATTTTCACCTGCAATCATTTTATTCTAAATTGATATGAAACTTCCTAATTCATATCACGTAGCATTTAACATTGGTATATACTAACAGAACGAGAGTGTGCCCTATTTATTGTATTACATGCAAAGCAATGTTTGCAAATATCATGCACTACCGCGGTGCATATTTTCTCAATGATATACTCAACATAGGGTATCGTCGTATAGCAGAGGCCTAATATCTCTTCATAAGGCTTGCAATATATCATTATTCATCACACATACATATCAAGCTATTCAGCTATTGGATGCATCATGGCATCGAATAAATAGGGTAGCCTTCCTGCCACGGGTTTACCCGCACACATCTCTTAACAAAACATCATGCTATATAAGCACCTGCGTCCTACAGCTCTAGCAGCGGAGGATTAGACTCGCAGGAAATGCGACCCCTACCTGGGTTTAGAAACCAATGATTGCAAGTTACTTTACAAAACTATACTTTGTCAATATCCCAATAACAGTAACCAACTAACGTCGTAGTGCATGAAAATAAAATCGATCTACCTTTCATTTTTCTAATCCATGTGATGCATGCTTGGAGCACCACCGTCCGCAAATCTGCTAAACTTCTGCGATTTCCGAGCATTTTCTGACACTGCATACGTCTTCTTCATTGTGGTCTTTGTTACGGCGTATTGATCGTCGAAAGCACAACCCCGCTGCATTTCTTCCTGGCAATAACGTATCGTCGTCTTCTCTGATGGTATTTCTCGTCGTTTTGCAAGGCGAATCTTTATATTGTCTCCGGTCGTCGTGATTAATTAAACGTCGGGGTCACCATTTAACGCAGAGCGAATGTTTGTAGTTGTATAATTGTATATCTGACTCCAAGATGTATTATTGACTCCAAGAAGGTTGCGTTTTACAATTCGCTGCGTGTTTCTTCTTTCGTTCGACGAACCGGCGTAACCGCGCCGTACGGCCTTGTTGGCTGACGTACCACGAAGCCTGTCTATTGGGCACGTATTCGATGGATCACACTGACGAATATATTTGTTTCTGTCTCCACGACTTGTAACTTTATTGACTCACGTACGACAAAGTAACGGACTTCCGAATCAGCGAAATATCATGAATTGAATGACCGTCTCTCATAGCCACGAGAGAGTACATGCCAAATTGTTATCTACGTTCGCACGATAAAATATACGACTTACAAAGGTCTTATCGGGTTCCAGTTCAGATAATTATGTAAGGTTTACAACACTCCCTATTGCTCAAATCTTAAAATGGCGTGAACAATATAGTTCGTTAAAAGTTCCCCCTTGCTACAAAATAAACTTGGTGTCAAAAAAAAAACGAATATATTGTTCAAAATGTTCGGTCATAAATTCCCCCCTTTCAGCCAAAGAACTTTGTGTAAAAAAAAAAAACCGAACATACCGTTCAAAACCTTCTATCTAGAGTTATAACTAATCAGGGACTGGAGACAGGTAACGATTTTATATGCAGGGGCAAAAGTAAACTAATGAAACGAAATACCATACAAGCGTGGCAAGCGTGGCGAGCGTGGCAAGCGTGGCGAGCGTGACGTGGCGAAAACCCTATTTTACATAACCATCTCGGAACGACTCGCAATATCATCGTTCCGTCCTAATGCCAAGATCAACAAGAGTTAGCATTAACACAATCAAGAAATAAAAGACAAAATATAACTAGCACCAAAAGCGGTACCATCAGCGACATTAAAGGTCACTTCGCATGCAATAATAACATGATATCATCAATACAATAAAAGAAACATAATAATTAGCCCAAAAGCGATACCATAGAGACAATCACGATCTCATTGCTTGCAATAACATACCATCATTAAACACAAATGCAGAACAAAAATATCAATAGCACAAAAGCGGGCATACACGAGCCTAACATTCTGATGTCCGCACATATTACTACAACGCATACTTTAGCAACGAGCTTCGGTGACCCCACCTTACATTCTACGACGGGAGTCACAACATGATGCAGCAATCCTGCATTTACATAGCATATCACCGTATAAAGCGCAATATAACCGCGTCTATCTTTACTTTACGCGATTCAACAATCGATGAAGCAGCAATCCTGCATTTATGCAACATATTAATGCACAAGGCACAATTTTCATCACGCATATCTATGTTCTACGCGATTGAATGCAACACATAATCATTCAAATGTCTTGGTTTAACAATTTGTCTCCCTCTGGACGTATATCTTGGACTTGACTCGTTTAGAGTTCTGCCTTCATTACATGTTTGGGTCTTAGATTTGGATTCATGCCCATTATTATCGCGATCGACATCAACAGGTAAGCATTCAGATGTACGCTCTCGAGACGCATCACTAATACTACCCGGACAGTTGCTACCGCTGTCACCACAACTAGACGAAATTACATGTACGTCACCCGGATTTCCCGCGGAGTTTAGTACCACTCTGTCCGCATCAACGGGCGGAGACTGCCGAACGAAATCGTTGAACACGTCGTTATCTACATCAAATGGCGGAAAGTAACATCAGTCTGTTTATGCAGACTACTGAAATACAAATCAACAACATTAGGCGATCAAAAAAAAAACACAAACATCACTTAATACCTCAAAACAACACATACACGATATTATCGCAACATTGAAGGATACATTACATTGGGCATTCAGAAAACCGATAATATCACTCGCACACGAACTAATTAGCAAGATACTGTTATGGGTATGGGTATAGAAAAAAATCGAATTTTCACCTGCAATCATTTTATTCTAAATTGATATGAAACTTCCTAATTCATATCACGTAGCATTTAACATTGGTATATACCAACAGAACGAGAGTGTGCCCTATTTATTGTATTACATGCAAAGCAATGTTTGCAAATATCATGCACTACCGCGGTGCATATTTTCTCAATGATATACTCAACATAGGGTATCGTCGTATGGCAGAGGCCTAATATCTCTTCATAAGGCTTGCAATATATCATTATTCATCACACATACATATCAAGCTATTCAGCTATTGGATGCATCATGGCATCGAATAAATAGGGTAGCCTTCCTGCCACGGGTTTACCCGCACACATCTCTTAACAAAACATCATGCTATATAAGCACCTGCGTCCTACAGCTCTAGCAGCGGAGGATTAGACTCGCAGGAAATGCGACCCCTACCTGGGTTTAGAAACCAATGATTGCAAGTTACTTTACAAAACTATACTTTGTCAATATCCCAATAACAGTAACCAACTAACGTCGTAGTGCATGAAAATAAAATCGATCTACCTTTCATTTTTCTAATCCATGTGATGCATGCTTGGAGCACCACCGTCCGCAAATCTGCTAAACTTCTGCGATTTCCGAGCATTTTCTGACACTGCATACGTCTTCTTCATTGTTGTCTTTGTTACGGCGTATTGATCGTCGAAAGCGCAACCCCGCTGCATTTCTTCCTGGCAATAACGTATCGTCGTCTTCTCTGATGGTATTTCTCGTCGTTTTGCAAGGCGAATCTTTATATTGTCTCCGGTCGTCGTGATTAATTAAACGTCGGGGTCACCATTTAACGCAGAGCGAATGTTTGTAGTTGTATAATTGTATATCTGACTCCAAGATGTATTATTGACTCCAAGAAGGTTGCGTTTTACAATTCGCTGCGTGTTTCTTCTTTCGTTCGACGAACCGGCGTAACCGCGCCGTACGGCCTTGTTGGCTGACGTACCACGAAGCCTGTCTATTGGGCACGTATTCGATGGATCACACTGACGAATATATTTGTTTCTGTCTCCACGACTTGTAACTTTATTGACTCACGTACGACAAAGTAACGGACTTCCGAATCAGCGAAATATCATGAATTGAATGACCGTCTCTCATAGCCACGAGAGAGTACATGCCAAATTGTTATCTACGTTCGCACGATAAAATATACGACTTACAAAGGTCTTATCGGGTTCCAGTTCAGATAATTATGTAAGGTTTACAACACTCCCTATTGCTCAAATCTTAAAATGGCGTGAACAATATAGTTCGTTATAGTTCGTGATGCGCGTGTCCAAGTCCAATTCACAATTTTCAGTCACGAATCATCTCGCGAGTCGTGTGTTTGGGACCCCTGTTTTAGGGTAACATCAGTGACTATTTGGAATGCCACAGAGTAGTTTCGAAAAGAAAGGAATTTGCAACGTATGCAAATGAAGAACCGTGTGTTTCCTTCAACGTTATGGCGGCCTCTGCACATGACTTTACACTATTTTTTAGTAGTTCTCCTTCGCAACAAATTTGCAAAGTGAATAATATAATCAAAATAGAAGCCTATAAACTAAATATATTTCCACATCTACCGCGGTCATTCTTTATCATGTTTTGTTACGCGAATTTTCACGTAAAATTACTAATCGAGATAACTGACTACCAGCCTATGCGTCAAGATCGTAGATATAAGCTATAATCGATCATTTGTTCAAAAGTGAAGGCGATTCGAAGAACGACGAAGAAAATGCTGAGATGGCCTACAGAGATGGCTGGTCGAATCAGTGGCGTAGCAGCCACTTGGCGGTTATGGCTCTGCGCCAGGGGCGGCAGGCTCCAAGGGACCGGCAACTTATGGTGCACACTGCACAGTGTAGTGGTGTACACAGCCGGCAAAAAAGTGGCGTATAGTTGGTAATCCTATAGCTGACGACTCGAGAGCTCAAATATAATCAACTCGACTTCATCGAAAGCTAGTGTCGCACTGATTCCGAAACACACAAATTGAAATGTGTGCATGGCGATGAAACAACTACGAAATCAGAGGTGGTCAGTAACGAAGTACTTATACTTTTTGAAGTACTTGAAGTAGATTTTGCTTACTCAAACTACTTTTTAAGTAGCTATGTTTTTAGACTACTTCTACTTCTACTTGACAGTTTTCAGTTTTGTAGGCAAAAATAAGCGTAGAATACCTACTTACTTACTTACTTGTGAACCACCACTCCTACTTCTACTTGAGTAGAAATTCCAGCGTTACTTCTACTTCTACTTGAGTAGCGACGGTGACTACTTTGACCACCTCTGTACGAAATAGCCGTCGAGACCGATTGTACCGAACTATCGAAGAGCCGCAGCAATCATCACCATGATAAAGGAAATTTTATCGATCTATTAGTCGGAACAATGCCGATTTTCAGACTTGGGTGGCCATTTCGGGGTGGTTCCGTCCTGACATGCTTTTAAATTGTATTCCCGGAAAACAATGAGCTTTCGATAAGATCAGTATTGTTAAATTGGAATAGGCTGCGGAAATTGACAGATTTAAGAGGCAGGTGCGTAGCTGTGAGCAGGGCATGGTAAGGTATGGTATGGTATGGAAGTATGGTATGGTATGGATCGATATTTTGGTATGGAATATGGAACAATGCAAGTATGGTATGGAATGGAAGATTTTAATCTATGGTATGGAACGACATTTCCATACTTCCATACATTGGCGCTTTATACATTTTATCGTGATCTGTGCAAGCTTCATGAAGCGTACGTTGTTCGTTGTTCACGGAATACGATCGTCGATCGCTTTTGTTATGTGTGAACGTGAACTATTGAACGCTGTGTAGGAACAAATACACGCTTGTGCAACGGTTTTAGGAGCACTTGGAATGACTTGATTTTGTGATGTAATAATGACAGCAGTAAAGTTGATCCGATATTCTCTCGAGTCGAGAGACACGACGTCTCCGAGTAGAGTCTGTCATGTGACGCAATAATTGGTAATGTAGGCTACTCCAACTACCTCATTCTTTGAGTGACGACAGCTTGCAAGCAATCATGATGCAACGAACTAAATGCTCAATGTGATTGATAATTACATTTTTTCCGAAACATTGTCCGCACATCTATACTATTTACATACCGAGATATCTTATTGGTCATATGTCAAACGATCTCGCATTAGGATTATAGATCAGGGAGTGGGGTAGATGTAGTTTGGAATTCTCGCCACGCTAACCCCGACCAAATGCTGTACTAACAATCATGCAGACCGCTGCAGATTGCCTGCAGCTGGGATATTTTATGGGTGCGCCTATACTATAAATTATTTTGCGAGTATTTACTTCAAACTTGCATGTGTCTCATGCCAATGTACCGGAAATGAGATGACATGCATGGAGCAGGGCGGGCAACTTCTCCAGTCGGCGGGTCGGAAATAGGGAAATTAGGTACTTGGCGGGCCGGAATGCTGAATGGATAAATTATTCGCCCATGTATACAAGGAATAAATCGTATTTATTGAATGTATTTTATCGACAGCAATGTCACTTCAAAGCCATTTCTCGCCGATAATGACTACAAGGTTGATCTGAGAATAGCATTGTCATACAGGCACCGCCGTGTGTGGTTCTTTCTGATAATAATAACTCACGGTGCAATCCTTAATTAAGATTTCAAAGCGTTTGATAAGCCCGGTACCCAAAATTTACCAAGAATAAATTCATTAGGGTTCAGCACATCGTAAATGCCGATAATGCAAGTCTTCTCGCTTCGACGAACTTACGCGTAACCTCCACTATCGCACGCTGCACAGTGCGCACACCTATATAATAACATACAGTCACTAAAATTTGACGTTTAGGCAAGTGATTATGTAAGACGGGAAACTGTCCGCGGGCCGGAAAAAATCTTGTTTCGGGCAGCATCCGGCCCGCCAGCCGTAGGTTGCCGGCCCCTTTTATGGACAGTACTAGATAACAATCTACTCACAATCTCATTTTGCTCGCGGAAGCTGTAGAGTAGACGTACACGGCACCTCACCACCGTGAACTAAACCTCACCAAAACAGACTCTGTAAAACTATTATCAGTACTTAGATTCGCATTAGATTCGCTAGTTTAAGCAATAATGATATCCGAAATATCAATAATATAGGTGCTGTAAAAGGTACTATACTTATGATATTGAAGTATTTGAAAGTATGGAATGTATGGAAAGTATGGTATGGAACAATGTTGGTATGGTATGGAAAATTGCAAGTATGGTATGGAGAGAGTAAGGCAAGTATGGAGTATGGAAAATTCTCGCTCCATACCATACCATGCCCTGGCTGTGAGTAGCTAGCATAGTCGCTGGTGGCGAAAACCGTGGTTACGACACGAATGTGTTTTCATGGATGCGCTGACGGCGTGACGTCGTACTATCACGTATAGGCTGCGTTGTCATGTCGCACATCGCATGCCGTTGAATATGAAGCATATTGATCACATGATCGACCCTTACTTCATGTGTGTATTACAAATTATTATATATGACCGATTCGTGTTAATCCCAACGTTTACGGTGAGTGGGATAATGATATAGCATTATTCTTATGCACGCGGTGACTTTAAGCAAAAAAGGTGTGAAATAGTTTGCTAAATCTAGAAATCACTCGCGTGGTAATATTTTGGTGATTAGTTTACCACAGAGCCGTCGTAGACGTTGATTTGAATACCAACAATAGCCGCGTACGCAAACTAACACTTCAAAAAGGTGTGAAATATTTGTAAAATCCTACGATCGCTCACAAGATAACAACCTCAGACATAGCCATCTATCGCGACTTTCTGTTACATACATACCAATCGCTCACAATGTCATATTTTGGTAATCAGCATGTCGCAGAACTGCATTTCACTGGTAAGATTTAATAAGTAACGAATAACAGAACCGTCGCAGACTACAAATTCTCTCTTATTTCCGCTCTAACCCTATTCCTCTGCGGAGTTAACGCTTATTCAAAAAGGTGTGAAATAATTGTAAAATCCTACGGTCGCTCACAAGATAATGCTTCAGACTAATGTTCCCTCTAATTTTTCACGAGTCTGCGCAAACACGTCAACTTACTGCGCAGGGCCATGAACAACAGTGCGCAACCAGGCCCTTCATATGGTGGTATACCAAACTTCTGCGGGGCTTCGCCGTCCAGACCGCCCTCGGCACGTGCGTTTTTGGCCGCAACTTATCATCTACATTTGGTGTCCCTTAGTAGGTGACAGGTGTATGGCCTGGACGCGCGAAGCGCGAAAATTTTATATAATTCATGATTGAATCGGTCAATATGATCGGGAATTGCATATATATTGCTATTAATAATTATCCTCTCTCTGCTCACGCAATCAGATATACCGGTAGAGCTGATCGAGTGAAGTGTGTTCGAAAAGGTAGGACCCCTAAATAGTAATCAAACATCTTCGGGCGTACCCGTTGGGATAATGACTTCGGTACATAATGCTATTTCGTGTCCTCCTATCTGCTGTGTCAGAAGATATTGAAATCACCCATACGTACTAAGACGGACACGGTTTCAAATTGTCATTTTTTCTTTGAAAAAGTTGCATATATTTCCAAAAAATATTCCATGATTCATGTTTATTCACGAAATAATTTTGGCTCCCCATTGAGATCGGGTCCCCCAACTGAGGGGTTTGGAGTGCGGCAGTTAGGGTCTTGTGCGTAACCCAGACGTGCGTGTATCCATTCGAGTCACATGATTCATTGATAGAATCAAAGTACAGCATTTACATTTAGTTTTATTGCATGACACCAGATCATCACATTATGAGTGAAGAAGGGGAACTACGCTCTAAACATGATGTGGTCTCTACTTGAAGTTGAGCCATTGAGGGCATTTATTTTCACAAAGCCGCCGCGTTTGAATATTTTCGGGATATGCACCATAACACACGTGCGACTCTGTGGTGTCGCAAGGGGTTAAGAATCATTCACGCGCGGTGGCGATAAACCTTGACATCATGGATATCGCACGTGTGGGTGGGTGTGTGTTGGTGGGTGGGTGATATGGCTTCAGGTCGAGTGCGGTGGCTTTCCTAAGAAAACGTATGCTATTCTTTTCCATATTTTCTTCTAGACATATTTTGCAGAGCAGACCTTTCTCGCTCGAAAAAGAAAAATTCTCAACTAATTTTACAATTTTTTCTTCCGTTTTCAATGCTCCGACAACCATTACATGTTAAACGAATCGCACTTATTTGTTAATTTGCTTTGCATATTATCCTATCTCACCATACGTGATCAGATTCGCCAGATGGAGGTGATGACTTCGAAAATTCGCGGCACTGTAACTGTACAGTTAATCGTACGCAATGTTCATGCCACGCGGAAGACTATTCGTTAGTTTCTCGCAGATTAACTTTGAGTTAGCCGATTGTTATTATTTATAACTTTTTAAACCATGTTATTTCGCCATTCCCAGAAAAGATTGCGCTATTGAAACGAAATCAGTATCGTTCACGCGTACGAGGCCGATAACGATAACTGTATATTAGGGCTGTTCAAAAATAACTTTTTTATCCCGATTCAAGCCGGTCACCTCTTAAATCGTCAGGTTGCAGTAGAAAACCTTGCTCACCAAATTTCACTCCATTCCAACCAGTAAAGGCCTGCGCAGATCCAATTAAAATTTTTAATTTATTATGGAAAATTAAAAAAAAAATTTCCAAATTTTTCTGCCAACTCCATGAAATTGTTGAGATGTCTTCAAAGACGTTGCATAACAAATTTGAGTCAATTCCGACCAGAACGTAGAAACGGAGTTATTGGAGTTTTTCGTTGAAATTTCTCGGATTATCCTTGATTGGTGGATAATCCGCGATTTATCAACGAAAAACTCACATAAATCCGCTTCTACTGGTCGGAATTGACTCAAATTTGTTTTGCAACGTCTTTGAAGACAGCTCAACAATTGCATGGGGTTGGCAGGAAAATTGGGAAATTTTTTTTTTAATTTTCCATAATAAATTAAAAATTTTAATTGGATCTGCGGAGTCCTATACTTGTTAGAATCGAACCAAATTTGGTGTGCAGCGTTTTTTAGGGTAACCTGACAATTTAATCAGTGAATGGCTGGAATCCGAAGAAAAAAGTTATTTTTGAACAGTCCTACTGTATATGACACAGGCCGACGCCGTGCAGGCCGTTAATCATCGACGTGTAAACATCATCACACGCAGGTACCATAAAATAATGTTGGCTCTCGGGCTGTCGAGTCCACAGAAACCCTTTAGAATTAGATCATTTGCAGAAAATAGTATATTCATATTGAAATGAACCCGAATATTTTCGGCTAACACTCGTCAGAGGTAATCGTCAGCAACTAGTAGAGAATTGGAAATAACATTGTATATCAACAATCGTATCACAAAGTATGATGTCACCAGCATGAAATTTCGAATGAGAGATCGTTCAATGTACTATTTTTAGGTGGTACACGAACTCCTTTTGTTGACAGAGTTTTGGTTGGTGTATTTTGATAAAAGTTGATTCCAAGGCACACAAATGAAATTGTGAACGGCTCTTCAAATATTTGCACAAAACGTCGCAGCTTACAGGAACGAACGCGCGAGTAATCTTTCCGGCCGACTTTAGGAAATATATCCATCCATGAATGCTATTAATTTTTAACCTGATACAACTATAAACTGTGCACCGAAGTTATACGACACTAGAACTGTCAGGATAGAACTTAGATTCACGTGAAGCGATCCGAGATGTATAATAAAACTCACGATCTACCGTCGCAAAAACATCTGTAGATCGTTCTTACGAAAGTATACTAAACGGAATTTTAAGAAAGTTAAGTAGGCTACTAAAACAATTTTAGTAATATAAAAGCTTTGTCGAAAACGACGAGAAAGCAAAATGTTTAGTAGAAATTACGTCCTGACAGGTTTAGAACAGGTTTATCTTCAAGCAGTGGCTATTCGTCCTGAACCGGATGAATAGCCTGGAGTATGAGCATAATAAAATTTATATTTTAAGTAATCAATACAGCAGCAGCTTTCCATTGATCGATTTATGCGCTCGGCAAGCCGGTCAAAAATGGCCGTAAATTTGCCTTTGTCCAAATGACAATTGTGACGTAGACCAATTTCACTGATCTGTAAGGTTTGCTTGTGTCCACACCACATAGGACGCTATGCTTGTCCCAGTATAGAATGTTAACAGGGAATGACAATGACCGATTTTGCTGCTTCGTTTCGCTTCGCTGACGCTTTATTCAGAGTTATTTTGTGGCAGCGACTATAAGATTTCTGGCAATCCAAAAGTTATCTTTCAAAGCGCAGAATTTATTTAATCTAGTCTTGATCGAAAGCTACTGTCGCACTGACTCCGAAAATATACAAGAAAATATGATCATGATCAGACACTGAATCGCGTAGAATTCACCCTCTCAGCTCTCATCGGCATCGTCCGAACGATTGAAGAGCCGCAACGGGCATTGTTATGGTCGTAGTTTTTTGCAGTCATCTGATTGTTCTGAACAATGCAGATTTTGGATGTTGAGGATAATTTTTCATCTAAGTAAGGAGTCTGATCGTATTTTCATTATCACGTATTTCATCGTGATCTGGGATCCATACAAACGATATGGAGCCTTCGTCTTTGTGTGCCTCATGATTCGACTCAATAATTACATAAATAGCCTAAACCAGTAAAGTGTGAAATGGCCTGGAATGTTTGATAACATTCAAGGCTCTTATGCACTCGCTATTTATTGCAACTGTCGTGAAATGGTTCGATTGCAGTCACAGTAAAGCATTGTAAATAGCAATAAGCTCCAGTTGAGAAGTACGCCTTTCCAATATACTCCACTACCACCACTATCCGAAAGCCCGATTATGACATGTAAAACATCAGTCGTTTTTCTTGAATATGGCAACTACTGGTGATATAGTCAGTGCATGAGTGTCATGAACTGAAATAGGCTAAAATGTTCTGATGAGATGTAAAATATGAGCAAATAGACTGAAAATTTGCAACACTACGGAACACCCGATAGTATTGTGAAGAAACTTGTCACAAATATGAGTGATGGTTTGATTTTATCAATGTATGCTCCCTTATATCAAAGACTCGGAGGAGACCGCTACGCCCGTACAATAGGATAATGCTTGGTCTAATATTCACATAATTTGCGATGTTTTCAGGCCGCATAAATTGCAGTACTAATATTTACAAGGCTTTAACTTGTGGGCAGCCGAAATAAAAACAAACTGAATTTTATTTGACGATAAGTACAAACTGATCGCATGGTGTATAAATCATATCATTTGTTATTCAACACATCGTTTCCTCACCATATATAGGGTATTCTGAGGTGGCCAGAGTAGTCAAGAAAGCTACTCAAGTAGAAGTAGAAGTACTTCTTCCATAAGCAACCTGAAACTACTTGAAGTATAAGTTAAATTTGCTGGCTCTACTAAAGTAAAGTAAGTAGTAGCGAAAAAGGTCATAATACGTACGCATGGAGTTTCCAAAGCTGCAAATTGAGCTTCATGTAAAATGCATATTGATGCATCCCTGAAGGTATAAATTTCTGACAGCATGAGCATTTGACCGTATCATGAGATGCAAATGATAGTTTTGGTATGGAAATGAGTTACTAATCTTTTGTTTACTCGAACATCCCGTTTTAGAAAATCTCATGACGTGTTCCCTCACGCATCTTGCGGCCTTTAGTTTAGTCGAAAAGCAATACGGAGAAGCTGTATGGATACGATGATAACACTTTGCGCGATTCGTATACGATGGTAAAAAAAATATAGCGTAACGCAAAAATGCTATATAATGTAAATGCATTGTAGGAAAATAGACGGCGATTCTACACTTGCTTTTAAACTTGAAAATGTATGTTCTCCAGACAAAGGAACTGAAACTAATTAGAACTCCAAGTAATAATACTGCGAATTGAACGAGAACTACCAATACTACATCATAAAAGCAGTAAATATATTTCATGTCCCTTGTCGAGATCAAACGCTCAAAACGTCAGAGCCCACTTTTCCAGATTAGGACACGCCATTGGCTGCGGTAGATTGCGATATCATGGGTAAATGCTAGATTGCGAAACGATAGTTTCAAACATCATGATGGGCTATATTTACTGTGATGAAACATGTCATATGGGCAACAATGCGGTCCGATCCAATCTGCAGCTAAATAATATTCACTTTCGTGAAAACATATTTGTAACTATATATCCAATTGATGTGAAGCGCGACGGAAATTCTGAATTTGACTTGAATCTTGTCAAAATTGAAATTTAGAACTCCGTGAAAACAGCCAGAGAATTCACCCAGTTTCTCTTTCCAATTGGAGGGTTACACTACTTCTACTTCACAAACTGAAAATAGCGAAAGTAAGTAAGTCGATCACCAATTACTATGAAATAGAAGTAGCGAAGATTCTATCTACTTGAGCAAGTACCTGATTTGGATGAAAACTACTTGAGTGCTTGGAAAAAGTAGAAGCACGTCATTACTGACCACCTCTGAGGGTATTACATATTTGTGGACATGTGACTGTTGTCAGATCTTATTGCTCGAATATAAATGTCAGACACACAGTCAATTGCTAAGGATTGATAGTCTCAGCCTGTTGTTCAGAAAATTTGTATTATATATTATTTGCATTGTCATGTACAATAGATAATTAGTACCACTTGATCAATACCATGGCAGAAGGGGGTCGAGATCAAAATTCTGGTGTCGCTGATGCCATGACTACATCATTATCACCGGGAACATGCGGTAAGTATATTACCTGGTGTATTGGAGCGCAGATTATTACTTGGAATTTGAAATGATATCATCTATACATATAGTGGTTATTTAAATACAGTACATCTCACTCGTTCCATAAAAAGATACAGAACATATTAGAATCCATGCTATTTTATGATAAGACTATATATTGAACCTGGCACACAGTACAATAATCACGTGCGTCTTAGGATCCGCAACTTTGACTGAAGGTGAAAATCTCAATCAAAAGTTTGAAAATTGCTCTATTAACGTCAACAACAATACCGGTACTGAAGGAGAAGCAAGTCCCTCGAGTCAGGGTGAGTGCAATGTTTTTTTTTTTATCATTTATTACGGTGTCCCAATATGCGGGAAATTATTTACTTGAAGGCACGTTTTCAATGACGAGCAAAATGTGTTATAAAATATTTCAAGGCCGGCCAGTTAAGATAATTGGATTAGTGTTCTGGAGTATCAGCACGTTGATACATCAATTATAGTAGCCTATATCTCGTGTTCCTATAAAAAAGCAAACAGCTCGCCTCGACAAGAAGACACATAGAAAATGCTATAGGTCAGTGGCTCTCAACTGCCGGACCACGACGACATTCGTGCCGGTCCGGTAAATTACAATTTTATACCTTAATTTCAAGATGCAGTTTTGATAAATTAAAAAAAAATATATATCCAATTTTAAACTGATTCAGAACTTCGTGAGGTAATATTAAAGCTGGAAACACACGATTTGACTTGAAGTTCAAGACATACTGATACTGATATATGACGACATGCGAGCGACAAGTACAGGACATATACGAGCTGACTCATTGCTAAACAGTGCAGTTTGCGCGATCAATTCGTTTTCGATTAATTCGTTTGTGCAGAACCGTAACTGGGTCACCCTAAACCGCTCAATTGAAGAGGGCCGAGCTTAAAGGGGCCCAAAATTATTTTGCAAATGATCATCAATCATAGCATATTTTTTAGAACTTCTCCAACATGACCGACAATTTCCGACATTTCCGCGACTAAGCCACATCAACTGTCTGCCTGCACTGAGTAGATTGAGATTGCTCATCAGAAGGACAAGTGAAAACAGTGGTCAGTAACGAAGTACTTCTACTTTTTCGAAGTACTCAAGTAGTTTTGCTCTACTTGTACTACTTACTCAAGTAGATCTGACTTTCGCTACTTCTACTTCTACTTCACAAAATGGAGTGACTTACTTACTTACTTTTCGCTATTTACAGTTTGTCAAGTAGAAGTATTATGCTACGGTAAGGTCATTTTCGTTACGTCGAGGTCGTCCAGTCATTACAAAACACGACAGTGCACGCGCTGCGTAATATACATAACACCTGACTGAGCATCCTGATATCGATTATGACGAAATAAAGACTCACGTGTCAAATTATCGTGACATTCAGGACATTCATCTTATCTCCACTCCACTGCTGCTGTGCTTCGCACATGTCGTTTTTTTGGCGGGGTTTTGGTCTTTCTCGGTGTGGTTTGGAAAACTTGCTGCTGACTTACAGTTAAGTGTGGTAAGCATAACTTCGCACGAAGTGGTTTAGGAGCATGGGTTCGAGGGCTGTAATGTTCAATGGGCACTCTTGTGTAGGGTTTCCCATCCCATTTATTGCTCTGACACTGTATGCGATGGATAGAAGTAGCTGTTCGCTTTCACATTCATTGATCGTTCTAACCAGGGCTTTGGAGCCGGAGCCCGGAGCCGGAGCCCCGGAGCCGTGTTTTTTCGCCGGAGCCGGAGCTCAACATAAAATCCAGCTGGAGCCGGAGCCGGAGCTGGAGCCCGTTATTTGAGTAGTAGCTCCGGCTCCGACGTATTTCATAAGATGCTATTATATATGCAACAGCCACATCTGCTGATTTATCATAATTGAACAGCAGGCCTGAATTTCAATGCTGTGCACAGCAATGGCAGAGAGTAAAGTGCGTTCTAGTGCAACTATGATGTTATCGGCAATTGACAAGTATTCTTGATGACGTCACAAGCCAGCACGGCGGCACCAATGTCTTTGTTGCTACATAGGATGTTACTGACGGCTGACAGACTCTAGATTACTATAGATAACTAACCTATGGGTAGATACGTAATCTATATAGACCAAGGAATGGCAAACCTTTTCGGCTAAAGGGGCACATGAAATTGACGGACGAGTGCGCGGTCCACTAGCCGCGCCAAGCGGGTAAAATTTTCAAAGTTTATGAATAAACTAGGTCAGTAATATTATTACTTGAGTATATTGCGGGTCTACTGTATACCGCCTGCTAGGCTCAGTTTGCAAGGACACGACTATTCGGTGTCTGGCCACGTCGATATCGAAGGTCTCCGATAATATGCGACAATCATTTGGCGCCTACATTTCACCGTCGACGATCTTTATGCGAGCGCAAACGCTAAAAGACTTTCTCCCGTAATTGCGAATACAATTAGACTCAATCGGGTAAATTAGGCGTTTTTTTCATTTTCAGTCGGGGGTAGGCTACCAAGTAAGAAATCGTTTGACAATTAAACACACGAAGCGTGAAGAAAACTTTCACTAATATTTTAGATTATTGTAATGTACGACGATTTACTGAAAATGTGGCTGCTGGACCCTGGATCTGCCAATGCGTCGGAACTGATATTCTAGTTATCAACATCCCAAGTGTCGCAGCTAGACTTGAAACTTTTGGTTGGCATTGCAAGTTCACAATCTGAGCAATTCATTTTCGATAATATAATACAGGGGTTCTCAACCTGGGGGGCGCGGGATGCTCTCAGGGGGGGCGCGAGAAATTGACGAAGTCAATATAGGGGGGGGGGCGCGAGAAATTGACAAAGTCAGTATAAATTGTACGTTTCTAAACATGTGTTTCACATCCATTATGAGAAGACGATTAATGAAGATGAAATTTATTCCATATTCAAGAAAGCTTGCAACTCTAGCAACCGCGCTCAACGATTTCAACTTCATTTGAGCAAATTTTTGAAATTATTCGGAGATATAGAGAGCAATTCCCACGTGTAAGACATTCATAGCTTTGACAGTTGCCTAAAGCTTGTCGCGCTGGGCATCTGTTGTTAGTAGCTTGCGAACTGCACTGCCTAAGACAGACTTAGATGCAACATAGGTTGCCCGGTTTCGCCCTCAATTAGGCTATAAATCAACACAATTTAATTAATTTCCATAACTGATCAAATTTAGCCGGCAGGACAGAACGACGCCTTGCTCTCTGTACTCACTACCAGCATCAGGATTAGTCTCAGGGTGACCTACCTTGAAATTAATTAATGGATGTCTTGTTCAATGTTTTTTTGTTATTTTCAAACAAGTTTGGAGAAATTTTTCAGCAATGTAAAAGACTCACCAACTGGAATGCAGATTCAAAATCGGCGTAAGATATACCTTATGTATAGCCTACTATTAGATCAGGGGTGGGCAGCCTGCGGCCGTAGAAGGGAATTTGAGCGGCCGTCGACGCCTAATTCAATTAGTATGTGTTGGCGGCCGTAGAGATGGAAATTGCAATTACGAATTCACTCCCGCATTTTCGAGAGATTTCAATTAATCTTGAAATTTTCTTCGCCCTCCTCGCAATTCAACAAGAATTCATTTTTCGATTTTAATGCAGTAGCGCCCTTCTTAATCTGAGCCGGAATGGGAATTGCCAAGAAATAACAATTCGTTCGCGGCTCCGAAAATTTTTCGCGCTTCGCGCGACAATACGCACATCCCGGCAACTATTCATAACATTGCCACTCGCTATTTCGGTGCGCACAATAGGCCACTGTGAAAAATAGAATAGACTGGAGTTCGCCGGGAATGGATATGGACAGTTTACCATAGGAATTTTGCGTCCAGATCGTTCATTGCGGCTATGCCCTGGAATGCGGCCTTTCGCTATATAAGCAATCGAAATGCGGCCATGATTATCAAAAACGTTGCCCACCTCTGTATTAGATGATATGCTCTTTTTGACATGACGATAAATGAAAGGTGGTTCAGGGGGGGCGCGATTTTTTTGACCATCTCCAAGGGGGGCGCGTGTCAAAAAAGGTTGAGAACCACTGATATAATAGGAAATTACCTCGCGGGCCACGCAAAACCCTCTCGCGGGCCACATTTGGCCCGCGGGTTGGCCACCCCTGATATAGACAGGCCCATTATATAATTTCATAGCCGGAGCCGGAGCTGGAGCTGGAGCAGTGATAATAATGCGGCTCCGGAGCTGGAGCCGGAGCTAATGTATGACAGAATAAAGCTCCGGAGCCGGAGCTGGAGCAGTTTAAGTTTACGGCTGCTCCAAAGCCCTGGTTCTAACCATATTTGTGAGAGTTGAGTAGAAATCTATTAAGTCTCAAAATGATAATCCAATGTATAGAGCTAAATTCTGTCAGGCCTGCTCAGCATGGTGCGGTATTGTTTCAAATCACGCAAGGCAGTTGACTACCGGTATCCTGTGAAAAATATGCTATACTGCCTAATACATAACCTGGACGGACAGAACACTAACCGGATTAACAATGGTCCTAATTTTTGACGGGTGTATACTAGCTGCATTCCGTGGGTTTCTAGAGTGGTATGATGTTAATACTGAGAATAATACTGATATGAATTTTCAGATTGTGTTATGAAGTTGCTGCATACGTATGTACATGTACAGGTACACGTGGTTATTGCTATTAGTATAGCAATCGTTGAGGATTCTTCATGTGACATGGACGCCAATAATGATAATCCATGGCCCTATTTGGCGCCTTTCTTTGAGTTCAAAGCACGACAGGGAAACTCGCTGAAGTTTGCATGTATAAAATGCCAGCCGAAGAAAACGGAAATCTCTGCATACTGCAATTCCCCTTCCAATTTAGGGAAGCATATTATGGTAAGATATGATTTGTCTATTTCCAGTAGGCTAATTTATTCGATTGTTGAAATGAGTTATTTCCAAGACACATGGTTTAATATTTCTTATTTTGAGCAAATCAATATATAAAATCCAGTAACTATACCGGTATTGCTGTACGTATTAATGACCGAATATCTGATTCACTTAGGCTACCGGTACTAGTTGTGAAGCATCAACCTATTGTGCTCAGATATGGTAGATTAGGTGTTTTCCCACATAATGTTTGAATTGTACTACTTATGTTAATTTGTTAATTTCTGGTTGGAACTGTCTGTCCATATATGTTTTTTTGACCTGAAAACTGACAAAAGTTTACATGAAAAAACTGCTATTTCAACAATCTGGACCTATGAAGAATTCCAGTAGTTACATCACGTATTGTGGTAGAGATAATTAAAATTTGTTGTAGTTGAGCGAAAGATACTCTCCTACATTCTCGGGTAGAAAGTGTATATCCTTATAATAAGTAGTTTGCAAAGAAGGGAGAACGAACGTTCAATAGCAGCATGCAGTTGTTGACTGGTTGCGTACACTACTGGTGACACACCGCGTTGCTTCATTCTGACAATGTTGTCTATACATCAAAATTATTCATCATGCGCTTATTGATAATAGAAGCAGCGCCCACGCAGTCTTGCAGACTTGGACAACTAGAAAATTTTCAGCTTTTCTGAATTAGATTAGAATGAGAATTTGAGCATGAAAACATTTCACAAATTAGATTAGAATTAGAGCATGGAAACATTTCACTTTAGATTTGAATCAGATTACTGGCAATTCGCTCTAATTTAGTAAAATTAGACAACTAGAATTATCGGCACTTCTTCGACAGTAGGTAGACATCGACAAGTGTTCACCATGATCACCAATAAATGTTTCCCATGAACACGAATAAAAATTTATAAACGTCAAAATGAATTGTTTTTGCGTTTGGAGAGGGTTAGGGCCAAAGTTGGGTTTAGGGGTATCCCAAGATTAGGGTTTGGAGGGGGGATAATAGGATTGGGGTTAGGGGGATATTAGGGTTGTGGGAGGGGGGATATTAGGGTTGTGGGAGCGGGGTATTAGAGTTGGGGTTATGGGGATATTAGGGTTGTGGGAGGGGGGATATTAGGGTATTAGAGTTTGGGTTAGGGGGATATTAGGGTTGCGGGAGGGAGATATTAGGGTTGTGGGAGGGGGATATTGGGGTTAGGGGATATTAGGGTTGCGGGAGGGGGATATTAGGGTTGCGGGAGGGAGATATTAGGGTTGGGGGGATATTAGGGTTGGAGTTAGGGGGATATTAGGGTTGGAGGTGGGTTAGGTTCAACTTTGGGGTTACACTACCCCTAACCGGGGTTTAACCCACCTCCAATCTCCCTTTCACCCAACCCTAATATCCCCTCTCCCATAGCCCTAATATACCCTAACCCCAACATCCCCCTCCGACAACCCTAATATCCCCCCTCCCACAACCCTAATATCCCCCTCCCGCAATCCTAATCCCCCTCCCACAACCCTAATATCCCCCTCCCGCAACTTTGACCCCAACCCACCTCCAATTCCCCTTTCCTCAAACCTTAATATCCCTCTTTCCCAAACCCTAATATCCCCCTCCCATAACCCTAATTTCCCCCAAGCCTAATCCAAGCCCCTCCCAAGCCCTAATATCCCTCTTTCCCCAATCTTAATACCCCCCAACCCGACCCTAATATCCGTCTCTCCAAAGACGCAAAAAACAACAATTCATTTTGACGTTTAGAAATTTTTATTCGTGTTCATGGGAAACATTTATTGGTGATCATGGTGAACACATTTCGATGTCTACCTACTATCGAAGAAGTGCCGAATTATCTAGTTGTCCAAGTCTGCAGTCTTGCTTCAGTTATGATATTGCGGTACGTTCAGCATAACACCATGTAAGCCTATATATTTAATATGACCGTTTATGATTCACGCTAAGTAGATAATGGGCCACCTACAATGGTATGCCTATAAAGTAGGCTGTAAAATGTCAAATGATAAGTTCACTGAAAGTGAAAACATGATAATTTTTTTACCTAATGCCGCAATTTTGACATGTCAAAAAATGGCCCTACTTATAAGTAGGGCTGGGCAAAATCGAGTACCTGCGAGATTCGATTCTGAATCACGTAATATGCTTCGAGTCGAGTCGAGTAATCGAGTATCAGTCATTATGTCGTCAAAACAGGATGTACTATGCCGAAGTCCAAATATGAACCTTTTATGTCACCACAAAGAACGTAATGCCTGTTATCCATCACATTAAAGATGCTTCGGTATTTTTTCGACCATACCGATTTCATTGCACTTCTTAACAATTTTGTTTGATGATAATGACTTCGGAAATGTGTTCTTTCCAGTAACGTTCGTAGCTTTGTACTGTGCCTGGTATGCTGAAACACGGCCAATCAAGGTTTCACGGCTTTCTCAGTGGAAAATAGTATCAAAACTAGAATTCTCGTCAGTAAATTAACTTTCAGTTGCGGGGACCGTATAATTTCAGTACTCGAAAAAAATCGTCTTTTACTACTCGACTCGAATCGTTAGAATTACTACTCGATTCAGATTCGAGTACTCGAATCATTTTGCCCAGCCCTACTTATAAGCAATTTGAGTGTCCCTTCTGGCTGGATGTTCAAGTTTCACCTCACCCATGAAATTACCAGCATATGCCATATTACGAATATAAAATATCTGTTATTCCTGATATTTTCTGTAGTTCGTAATATTTATGCACTGCAGTCGAATAGCAAGTGTATTTTTTACGTTATTTGTTACATAGGCTGTAAGATCCGTCCCAGCAGGGTGCCAGTAATCTTCCCTCATTTCCCACGACCCTAATCTCTTATTGATAAAGTAGTCTGCGAAGCACAAGCCACGTGCTTTGAGAGAATGCCAGTGTCGCGCCGTAGCGCGCGTGTTCGCGAGTCAGTCGCAGAGTCGTACACATACAATTAGATACATCTAACTTTGTTCTTTTTATATTCGGTAATATGTTACAGTATGATGTGAACCTGGTAAATCTACAAGTTTCTGACCACTAATTACTACTATTTGGCTGTTCTGTGCTAGTAAAGAAAGCTCCTTGGATCTGCGTGTGTAATCAGGATTGCAAGAGTATACTCAGAGCGGTCATTAGTCAGTGACTAGAGCGTACAACAGGAACTGTAAGCTGTAGCGTCGACTCCAATCAAGCACTATACCAGCGTGTCTTGCAACAAGCCGTTGCAGCGACCGCTACATAGGCTATGATCCCCTTAATTAAATCGGTCTGCTAATATTGAAATTGTTCTGTGCTTTGTCTCTGAGAAGTAGGTCAAATTTGTTCGATCATGTAAGTTCACATACATCTAAATTTTGCACGTATTTGAGGTTTTCCGTTAATAAGTTGGTATTTCCTTTTAGGCGAAGCATGGATCAAAGAACCATGAATATTATCAGGATCTGACAAGAAGAGCAAAGAATAGAAAGATTGCTACTATCAACACTGCCACCATCAGCAAACAGAGAAAGCTAACGGATGTGGAATTCAATAGGAAAGCTTACCAGGACAAATTTGAAAAAAATCTAATGCGTCTGATTGCAGAAGGTGCCCTACCATTCAGTTTTATGGAGTTACCCTCATTCAAGGACCTAATTAGTGATTTTGGTGTTTAAGAAATCAGTAGAGCAGGGGTCGCCAACTCAAAATGGGTAGCGGGCCACTTTTCAAAATTCCCGGAGGCCGCGGGCCGCATGACTTCAATATCGAGATTAACATAGCCAACGCAGCTTATCAATCACGTGTAATAACTCTACGTAAGTACAATGCTGTGCTCTCTTACATGGGCGATGGGCACAGTCGCCAGCCACTAAATGAATAATATTTGATTGAACAAACACAAATACAAAAAAATCAGGCTCATCAATTTCATTATATTTTGAACTATAAGCTGCGCACGATACCTGACAACACTCTGTAGCAACCAAAACAGGGGTGGCCAACCTTTTTGCTATTCACGGCCGCATTTCGATTACTCGTGTAGCCCGCGGCCGCATTCCGGTGCATGGTGGTAATAAACAAGCTGGGGCCAAATATCTACGTTAAACTCACCATGTCCATTGCTGATACACTCCGGACAAATTTATTTACTCATATCGGCTTACTATGGGCACCGAGATCGTGAGTATAGGCATGTTGTGAAGATGGGCAACAGTGATTCGTCTACTGTAGTCGCGCGAAGCGCGAAAATTTTTCATTTTCATGAGGGGATTTCGTCATTGTATTATTAGTATTGTTTCACACATTACTATCAAAATTCATCTTTTCTCGGCCCATAGAGTTTATGCATAGGGTTTCTTCAAAAACTTAGAGAAGTTATTAATGCTGTGGTGCATCTTTGGGAGGGCCAATTCTCATTAGTCTCCTATGTTGTTGCATGCAGTTATTTCTTTACCTCGCATTAGAATTGTCGTTATATGGAAATATATTGGATTCGCCCAAACGCAGGCCTACCAAAAAAAATTAATTCGGGATGAGGAGAACACGATTAAAAATTGGTATTTCTGTATGGGGCACATAATTTTTCTCCGCTGTACGCATCTGTACTGTGGGACTCAGATTACAATGGACAGGACACTGCTATATTAATATCACAAATCAACTTGCATTGACGCGCGCAGCGCGAAGAAACTTTCAAGAATAATTCAAACCTCTCATTAATTAGGGAGTCAATTCGTAAATTCAATTTCATAATATTGACAGCCGCCAACACATCCTAATTGAATTGAGTGTCGACGCCCGCATAATTTTTATTCTACTGCCGTAGATAGTACACGAACTCCTTTTATTAACACAGCCAGCTGGTGTATTTAGATAAAAGTCGACTCCTAGGCACAATACTCGGGTTCATTTCAATATGAATATACTATTCAATTGTGTATTGAAGTTCTGTACCTCCAAGAAGCTGTTCAAATAAGTACATCTTCAAATCGAAACAAAGAAGTTGCATTCATTGAACATTGGTGTGGTTGTGTATCAATGATATGACACCTCATTTGAGTGACAGAATCGTCATCTTAAGAGTTAGTTTTCTGAACAGTCAACGAGAGCGTATATTTGACTTTTCTGAAACTACTTACTTACTTGAGTAGATTTAAAGTCAGTAAAAAGTACTTCTACTTCAAGTAGTTTTAGGTTGCTTACGGAAGAAGTACTTCTACTTGTACTTGAGTAGATTTTTCTTCGCTACTTCTACTTGAGTAGCTTTCTTGACTACTTTGACCACCTCTGGAAAATATCCATCAAACTGTGTGGTCTGGGGGCGAACGCAATCGTTTTGGGGGCTGGGCTGACGAAGTGCTTTTTCGGCCCGGATTTGCGAATGGCCGGTCTAGCTGCGTGTGCTAGGTGTTTTCGTGCAGTGCATTGTATTCGTAGTTGTCAGAGTAGCCTTCGCCTGGTGGTGGTGGCAGCAATGAGCAAGGCAGCACGACAAGGTGCTTAGCTAAACTCCGAAACGCTTCTGTTAAACCCACGGCCTTCGACGCGAAAGACTGTAAAGGACTCTCGGCTTGGCGGTAGCATGTTTATCTGGACAAGGCAATTTTACCTCGACTCAGCAGACTCACTACTTTAAAATCACATGGATGCCATCATGAAGATAATTAATTGCGATCAAAATCCTTCAAATATCTCTCTATAGCTTCATATAATTGCGAAAAAACGGTTGCATGCTTTCCATTTTGGCTTCATTTTAATTTTTGAAAGTCCACCGGTCCGCCAGACATTTTTTGAAATTCGGCCGGTCCGCGAGGTGAAAAAGGTTCAGAACCACCGCATAGGTTCATTTGTCTTAGTCGGTCACCAATCTTCAGAAGATCTGTATCATCGCACATCTGACGTCCTTACAACAGGCTGACTGAAATAACGAAACAACTTACTATGGGAATCATAAGTGCAATTTGATTTTGAGCCGTCTTGCCCAACCGATAAATACCCTGCAACTAAAAATGGGAGCCATTCACAAACCTCCTGAGGGAGCCAACACCTCGTCCTATCCTCCGTACTAAACAAACAAAACTTATAGCTATATTCGCTAGAAAATAGGTCAGTCCCTGCCTGCTGGAATCGGGTTAACTTGTATGCAAGGCCGTAACTGCCGCACCCCAAACCCCCGAATTGTGAGCTCGAAAAAAGGCCCAAAATTACTTCGTTAATTAGCATAAATTATGGAGTACTTTTTGAAAATTGATGCTGCTGTTCGTGCATTTTGCGTTGGTATCGTTTGTCTCTTATTTGTCTAGGATTAGTAATTACTGCCAATTATTATTTCCTCGTGTGTCGTGCTTCGTATTTATACCCTGTGCTCTGTTGTCTACTCACATTTCGTTGAACTGAACTCTAGATCGTCTCGCCTGCCTTTATGTTACTCTGATGATAATACACTTATTTCATTTTGCAACCTCGTCGTATGAGTTATTGTTCGAACAAGATCAAGAACATAACAGATGCAACTTTTTCAAAAAAATTTTGCGCCTGGCGCGATTTCAAGTCGCCATGTATCTTGTTTATTGAATACTCCCCCCCCCCAAGAAGAAAGACGCAAGATTTATATAAATGGGCATATCGGCGTTGGCCATTACCGCGCCACAGACGCACCAAGACATACAAATTTTTAGGCCACGTAACATGCCAGGATGCGACCCCAAGAAGTGTGCCAGAACGATCGGCAACGAGAAAACCTTGGCCGTAAAGTGTTGCCCTTATCCTGACCGAAAACTTCGTTATATATAAAAAATACATATAGCTTCAATTGTCCATATAGGCGCCTAAATAACTGGCACCGAACATTCGCATCTGACCGCCGAGGTGTACGGACGTGTCTAGATTGAGCAGCTCATCCTGCAATCAGCGTCGAGAGCTTGTTGCGAGGTTTCTGTTTTCTGGTGTAAAGGCTTAATTATAGTTTTACTCTAGCGGTTCTCGGATAGTATTACGTGCAATGAGAAGTTATTAGCTGTATAAACCACCATCCCGCCTGATGGCAGCCGATGTTGGTAACGATGACATGGAATTTACTGTTGTCACATCAAAACGCCGTAAAAGGGGTTCACAGAGCAAGTCGGATGGTGATAGTCCGCCATTGAAAGCAATGAATAGTACGTCTGATGCAGACTAATCTGGCCGCTCAGCGGATTCAGCTAGCACCGAAAATTTGAAAGTAGTTGTAAAGGGCAAAGATAGGCAGTTGAAACACTATCATCCTACCATAGTGAACAAGTGCTTACACGCAGTGATTGGTGATCATGAAGGGATCCGTGTCTTCCCGTCGAGAGGCTTACTAGTCACCTGCCACAATCGCACGCAGGCCGATAAGCTCCTATCTCTAGATATGTTTACGGACGGAGTAGTGTCAATTCCGTTAAAACGGATGTTACGATGAGAATAAACTGCGTCAGCATGCGTCTAGGGCCATTATCCGAGGTGTGCCAGCTGACATGTCGTAACACGAAGTTGTTGAATTCCTTAGCGAATCATACGTGTGCTTTGTTGAACGTCTATAACGCAAGTCAGCTGATGACTATTTTTTGCTAGTTTGTCAATGCTGCTCGGGTTTGATGTTCCCGCACCTCCAGATGAGTTGTATATTGGATATCTTTGATTCAAGACCAGTCCCTATAATCCTCCCCCATTGAGGTGCCACCGATGCAATCTATTCGGTCACACGATGGCAAATTGCGGTGGAAGAAAAACGTGCTCCAAATGTGCGAGTCATGATGAGCATGAGCATCATCAATGCGATCAGGAAAAGAGTTGTGTCAATTGCAAAATGCCCCATAGCGCAGCTTATGGTGGGTGCCCACTGCCCAGTATATAAGAGGGAATCCAAAATACAAATAATTCGAGAACGAGAGAGTTTATCGTATGTCGATGCTAGAGCGAAAGTATCGCATGTCGATGCTAAAGCGAAAGTACCAGAAACATCTTCACATACACAATTGTCGCCACCTCCCAGCGGTAAAACTTATAGTCTGGCTGTACAACAACGGCAGGCTGTACACCAACGTCAGAATCCCTCTGATAAGTACAACTTCGGCGAAAATCAGTCCACCGCGACAACCCCTTCCAAACGATGCGAACTTATCCTTATTGGAGACCTCTTCTCATGTAAATGAGGCCACCGAGGCCTCCAGTACCCCGTCCAAATCAGATCACGACTTGTCAATTCTCTCTATCATGTCTTCTCCACATCCGTTACTATCCTTCGCATTCATATGCGAAAATTGTAAACCTCACAGCAAAAACTTGTTCAAGCGATGACATCGACCTTCCGTCATTGATTACCTCCGCGGCTCAGAAGCGACTAAGCGTTTCTTTCGACCTTGAATCACTGAAAAGCCTCTTGAGCGCAGTTCCACAAAATGTGAAAGAACGCTGGTGTTCTGATACTGCAATGGAACTGCAGAGGAATATATAAGAAGTTACCTAAACTGAAAAACTTTATAGAACAACTCCCTAGGCCTCCTGGTATTATGTTTTCCCTAGGCCTCCTGATATTATGTTAAGAGACATATCATATTGATAAATATGTTCCGAAGATTGAAGGGTACATCATTGAAAGAAAAGATAAAACACTTCGCAGTGGTGGGCTAGCCATTCTAATTAATAAGCAATTGTCTTATCGAATTCTCGATATTCAGTCACCCGGTGGTGGCATAGATACGCTGTGCATGTGCATCGAAGTGAACGGTTTGCGGATCTGTAACAAATACTGCTCTCCCGAGTACTGAGTTTTTGATAGTGACTTAGACTTCCTGGGTGACCTGTCAGATAGGTCTTTGATATAAGGTGATTTCAATGCCCATCACTGGTTATGGCGTGCTGGAAACTCGAATCGCAGAGGTCACATGTTGTATGATTCAATAAACCGTCATGGATTGGTAAACCCTAAACGCAACAAGTCCAACTCGCATCAATACTACATACAATACAACGCAGTGAGCAGGGCCTCACTCATCGATTAGTCACTGGCGTCGGCAGATATGGCACACTAGTGCTCTACCCACGTGACAAACTCCCTATTTGACATCTTTATTGGCTACCTACCCCGCTCTAACAAACGTCCGCTTACGTTGGCCCTGATGTCAAAGGCACATTGGGCGAGGTTTTCACCAGATGATTGATCTACCCGAGCTGCCAAATTTAGGAAACAACATAGACGCCATGGTCGACAAATTCACTAGAGATGTATTATGTGCGGCCAGCCTGTCCATTCCAATCAAGAGAAGTCACACTCGCTCATCAGTATCATGGTGGAACGACGATTGTGCCAGGGCAGTGAGAAGGAAGACGGCAGCGTTTTTGAAAACGAGGCAAACGTTTGATGCGCAATACATCGCTGAATTTAAACGTCGTCGCGCACAGTGCAGACGAGTGATACTACAGCAAAACGTGAATCATGGAGATGCTTTTGTGAAACACTTGGCACCAGGGGAAATTTCCAGAAAGGGTGGAGTGTCGTCCGTTCTATTTCGAGCAATCTTTTAATAGTTCGATGGCATCTTTGAAAGTTGTGAGCAATTATATTACTGATGAAAGAGGAAAAGCACAAATACTAGCGAAGACATTCCAACGTTGTAGCAGCTCTTTGAATTACCGTCATAGCTTGGACTTGAGAGCTTCAATCCTCATAGAAGTCGAACACCATAGGAACGATGCTCTTCTGAACAATCCTTTCACGATTGCAGAGCCTGAGAAAGCACTGAAATAGAAAAAAGACACGCCCCCGGGACATGTTACCCTTTGCTATTCCATGTTTAAAAACTTTCCGCCAGATGCCCTACACCAGGGGTGGGCAAACTACGGCCCGCGGGCCGCATGCGGCCCGCGACACCGTTCTGTGCGGCCCGCGAGAGTCTAAACAAACTTTTTAAAAATATTGATAAAATACGTAATTAATGCAGGGACTTGATTAAACTTTTTTCTTGGTATATTTCACCATGATAATTTTAAGACAATAGTTCTCAAACTGGGGTGCACGCCCCCTTTGCGGGTGTGAAGTGAAGGCGTCGTAAGGGGGTGCGAAGCTGGAGCTTAACTGAAAATTTTTTTTCGCGTTCCGCGCGATTGTCATCCACTTCATAATTATTGCTCGGTATTTAGTCTGAATTTCATAGTTAAAAATCTCCCTTCCACAGTCGTAACCTTCGATGCCATCAAACTATCCGTTAGGTTTGCTAGCATCCTGATTACGTTTTGTGATATGACGACGATAAGGGGCCGCAAAATGTTTCCCTATCATAAAGGGGGCGTGTCTTAAAAAGTTTGAGAACCCCTGTTCCAAGGTAAATAACCCCTGTTCCAAGGTAAATACTTCCTATATTAATATCTATGCCTAATTTCTGGCGCGACAGCCCGATCTCAAGGCCCACGCAGTTTGAAAGGTTTCAGCGGCTAAACATCACAAAAATCCTAAACGAGATTGACATAATTTGGACCACGAGTGTGATTTCAGATTGGCCACTCCAGTTCAATAATCTCAGTGATGTGCGTATAGAAAAAAAACGATTCACGCGTGTCTTAGGTAGATTCGTTCTCGGTATGCGTAGAATTGGGGTATTTATATTATATCTACAGATAGTAGCAGTGTATTTGAAGCTAACATGGTTATGATGCTGTCAGCATTGTGTGTCCTGGGACTTAACCAAAAGTGGAATTCGTAAATCTATGAACATATCGCTGCTCACAGATTTAAATTTCTATCCGGTTCTAAGAATCGGGACAACTGACATTCATCTCGATAGTTTTGACAAATTGGTTATTGATGTCGATCAGCCGATGAAATCTCGCCACTATGTTTCTGACGCGAGTACGATATCATCAAATCAAAGTTTGGTTTGCTTTAAATAAGCACATATATCAACTCCGTCCTCACTATATTATCAAATACCGATATTGCGTTTCGGTTTATATTCCCAATTTTATAGCCTATAGTGCGGCCCGCGCATAGATTTAGATGTTGAATGCGGCCCGCGAGATCAAAAGTTTGCCCACCCCTGCCCTACACAGTATGCTTTCGGTAATATATAACTCCTGGTGCAATGGGACTGTCCCTCGCAGCTGGAAGCACTCCATTGTTATTCCAATTCCCAAAGGAAACAAGGACCGATCACACCCACGGTCTGACTATGTCGTCCTATAGCCTTAACCAGCCACCTCTGTAAAGTGACGTAGACGATGATTATGAAGCGACTGTCCTGGTATCTCGAAAAGCGCGGCTTACTGCACTCAGCTCAAAGTGGCTTTCGTCGTGGACGGCGGGCCCTGGATCATGTGATCCGATTACACGAAGCCAATTACAAAGCTATTCATAATGGAAGATCGGTTTTAGCTGTCTTCTTAGACATCGAGAGAGCATATGACATGGTGTGGAGGGCTGCTGTCATCCATAAATTACGGGAAATGGGTATTTCGGGGCTTTGTCTCTCTTGGATCAACAATTTCATACACAACCGTACTTTGCAAGTTCGAATCGGGACAACGGTATCCGACATTTTCATCACAGAAAATGGTATTCCACATGGGAGTGTGCTTAACCCTTTGTTATTCAGCATTAAGATAAATGACCTCCCAACAGTTATCGAGTCAGACATGGGAGTCTATGCGGACGATTGTGTCATTTGGGAGACCGGTCTTGTCGTTGACCAACTTGCTCAAAACGTTTAGTCATCCCTAGATGAGATCCATCGATGGTGTGTAAAGTGGGGTTTTATGGTGTCAGTCGAGAACACCGTAGCAATGGTTTTAACAAAAAAAGCGAAATTATGTGCAACCTGTACTCAAACTAGGAAGTTATCAGCTGAGGTATGTGGAATCCTTCAAATATTTAGGCGTCACAAATATTTAGGCGTCACCTTTGACAAAAGACTCAACTATAAGATACACACATCTAACGTTGCATCCAAATGCGAAAAACGAATGAATTTATTCTAAATGGTATCCGACACATCTTGGGGTGCATCCACTCGAACGGTAATAACCTTTTATAGGAGCCTGAAAATCCATCAAGAGTATGGCATGGAAGCGTACTTCTTCGCACCGAAATCACACCTCAACAAAATAATTGCAATCCCCAATCAAGCTCTGAGACTTTGTTGCGTTGCCATGTCCAGCACCCCTATATGCGTATTAGAGGCCTCGTGTAACGACATGCCCCTTTTTCCCGGGCACCAATATCTTTGTCTCACTACCGTTGCAAGATCAGAACACAACAATCAAACCCAGCACGTAGTTAATTGGAGGGTTCATGGGAGGAAATTTACAATCTACTCTCAGACCGATTTGTGACTTTCATTATCTTATCCCGACTTCAAATATTGGATGATCTGCAAGTCAGAGGTAACCATCCTCTTACCATGTGCCCTTGGTTATTGAAATGCGCTATGATTGACACATCATTGCAAACAGCCCTCGGACGCGATCCACCACCTCACATTGTCGATGCTATATTCAGAGATTATGTTCTTGAGCAATATCCAGACAGAATGCTAATTTACACCGATGGATCTAAAAGCATCAACGGTGCTGGGAACTCCTTCTATGTCCCCGATCACAATATAAGAACATCAAAAGTATGTTCGACACTCCTATCAATCTTCTCAATTGAGCTGAGAGCAAAATTCGATGCACCAATATGGATTTCAGAAAATTCTATCGAACGAGTTACTATTCTGAGTGACTCTTTGAGTGTATTGCTGTCATTAAAAACCATCTTGGTGAAAATACCTATATTACCAATCAAATATTAGAACTAACCCACCATGTCTTACACGAAAGCCATAGAGATATTTCTTTTGAATGGATTCCAGGACACTGTGGGATTGAAGGGAATGAAGTCGATAACCGACTTGCGAAAGAGGCTGTGGCCCTTGACTTTAATGACCGAAGTGTAGATCTTACTTCTAGCGAGGCCAACTCATTGATTTTAAGTGACTGTAGGCAAGACTGGAACCAACGTTTCATCGAAACCGCCTCTGGAGCACATTTCAAACAGTTCTGCTCTGACATATACACAAAACTACCTAACCACGCCACGCCGTGCCGAAACCACCATTTTCAGATTACGGACCGGACACTGTCGTCTCAACTACCATCTTAGCAAAATTGGATGCTCCGATACCCCTGATTGTACCACATGCCATGCTGAAGAAACTGAAGATCATGTTATTATGGAGTGTGCGAAGTACGCCAACGAAAGATGCCAGTTTAGAACCGCAGTACTGGACTTGAGATTACCCTTCACCATGGCAAATATAATAACTACTGATTATATCAGGGGTGGGCAAACTTTTGAGCTCGCGGGCCGCATTCAACATCTAAATCCATGCGCGGGCCGCACTATAGGCTATAAAATTGGGAATATAAACCGAAACGCAATATCGGTATTTGATAATATAGTGAGGACGGAGTTGATATATGTGCTTATTTAAAGCAAACCAAACTTTGATTTGATGATATCGTACTCGCGTCAGAAACATAGTGGCGAGATTTCATCGGCTGGTCGACATCAATAACCAATTTGTCAAAACTATCGAGATGAATGTCGGTTGTCCCGATTCTTAGAACCGGATAGAAATTTAAATCTGTGAGCAGCGATATGTTCATAGATTTACTAATTCCACTTTTGGTTAAGTCCCAGGACACACAATGCTGACAGCATCATAACCATGTTAGCTTCAAATACACTGCTACTATCTGTAGATATAATATAAATACCCCAATTCTACGCATACCGAGAACGAATCTACCTAAGACACGCGTGAATCGTTTTTTTATAAGCACATCACTGAGATTATTGAACTGGAGTGGCCAATCTGAAATCACACTCGTGGTCCAAATTATGTCAATCTCGTTTAGGATTTTTGTGATGTTTAGCCGCTGAAACCTTTCAAACTGCGTGGGCCTTGAGATCGGGCTGTCGCGCCAGAAATTAGGCATAGATATTAATATAGGAAGTATTTACCTTGGAACAGGGGTTATTTACCTTGGAACAGGGGTTCTCAAACTTTTTAAGACGCGCCCCCTTTATGATAGGGAAACATTTTGCGGCCCCTTATCGTCGTCATATCACAAAACGTAATCAGGATGCTAGCAAACCTAACGGATAGTTTGATGGCATCGAAGGTTACGACTGTGGAAGGGAGATTTTTAACTATGAAATTCAGACTAAATACCGAGCAATAATTATGAAGTGGATGACAATCGCGCGGAACGCGAAAAAAAAAATTTCAGTTTAGCTCCAGCTTCGCACCCCCTTACGACGCCTTCACTTCACACCCGCAAAGGGGGCGTGCACCCCAGTTTGAGAACTATTGTCTTAAAATTATCATGGTGAAATATACTAAGAAAAAAGTTTAATCAAGTCCCTGCATTAATTATGTATTTTATCAATATTTTTAAAAAGTTTGTTTAGACTCTCGCGGGCCGCACAGAACGGTGTCGCGGGCCGTAGTTTGCCCACCCCTGCCCTAGACCAACGTTTTTTAGGGGGGTGATGAAGTGCTGTTACGAACCTGCTTGTATATAGGCGTTTTAACATATTTACGACGGATGATTGAGTTCAGTGCAATTTATAACTTGCCAGGTTACTTCGTGTACCGGTATTTCATTTCCAGAGAGTGACGTTTGAATATTAGCTGATCAACATACATTTCATTTTAATAGACTGTATTATCATCAATCTACCAAATAAAATGCTACGATATTGCTGCGTACCTGGTTGCACGAGTCGGATTGGTGGTCATTTGATTCCGACATCACCAGGGAAGCTGATGAAATGGAGAGTAGCAATTACGAGATCAGCTCAGGCTTAGAAAAAAGTCAACCTTCCGCTCAGAGCTTAAAATACCGTTTTCACTCCGCATTACCAGGTATGGTTGACTAAAAAAGGGTCAACTTCCGCCCGGTATGGTTGACTAAAAAAAAAGTCAACTTTCCGCCCAGCTGCCGAAATACCCGTCGCAGCGTCCCTTCGGTGCTGATTTACGGCATATCAGTTGCATTTTGCTATAAATATGACCTAAATTCTCAAAAAAGAGGACAAAATATCAGAGAAGAGGACAAAAGGGCGTCCTCTGAGGACACTTCCAATAAAGTCAAAAAAGAGGACAAATCCTCTTAAAAAGGACGTATGGTAACCCTAAGCTTTACGGTGTTTTGCGTCTGATATGGTGAGACGCCGAGTAGCTATACGGCATTCGGCGTCTGGTATGTTGAGACGCCTATCAGCTATACAACGCACGGCGTCTGGTCTGTTGAGACGCCGAGTAGCTATACGGCGTTTGGCGTCTAATGTGGTGAGAGGCCGAGTAGCTATAGCTATACGACGTTTGGTGTCTGCTATGGTGAGACGCCTAGTTGCTATACGGCGTTTGTCGTCTGTTATCTCAGTAAACTAAGCATAGGCTAAATCCTTTCATGGCGCGACTATCAAGTTATCGCAACTATATGATACCTAAGATTGTTACATTTTGGTCATAATACGCGGTGGCGTAATCCCAGATGATTGTAGGCTATGCTCAGATGTTAAAAATTATTGTATAACCTCCCAGGATTGCAGTGAATCGAGTCATGTCTCGAAAATGGATTTAGTCATTAGAGCTATCTACATGTCCATTATATTTACCCGACAGTGATTATTAAGTAGGGGGACTCCCCGATAGCTTACTCAAGAATGGTATATCAGGACTGAGAAATAAAAGATAGGTCCCAAACCTGCGTTTTATCTGTTACAATAAAACATGTTTGAAGTGGGAAAAATGAACATATTAATTATCCGAGGCCTTATATATCACTCCCGAGAGTTCCACAGAAGTGACCTGAAGCTGCACGGGATGGGGTAACAGTAAACACCGTGACTTGAACTCAACTCAGTGCACTTGGACTTGACTCGGTGGTGAATTGAGAATGACTCGAGTCAAATTGACTTGTGACTCGGTAGCTGGTGACTTGGTTACAACCCTGTCACCACCCCATATTTGTACGCTCGCAATGAATTTCAGACCCAAGTCTGCAGATACAGTATGTAATGAAACCACAATGAGAAACATGTAAACAATACCGCAGTAAAAATTATCAAGAAATAAGCATTGGAACCACAGTAAAATCATTTTTAAACAAGCAACGAAACCACAGTAAAAGGCAATAATAAATAAGCAACGATACCATATTAAAATGTCCCCAATAAAGATATAAACATCATAATTTATATCTGGGTACATACGCTACCTGCTGTTCCGGGCATCTTTCCTCGTGCGTCCATCGACCACAGCTGTCACATGCAACCTGAAAACAAGTTCGAATCAATATATCTGATAAATGTAATCTCGTAATTGCGTAGGCGAGATATGGAACCGAATCATCGAAAATTCCAAAATGGTCTCTGGCCCTCAAATCTTCAGACGACAATTTATCTTTTGATGGATCAACACTTTGATCCAAGCTCTACGTGTCGCGGACATTCACATGAATATCCATCGAAAAAGCATTAACGTTCAAAATTTGTTGCTCGAACGCATCATTAGTCCCCACCCGGTGGGTCCAAAGGCACGCGACCATGGGACATATGAGACATACCCTCAGAGGTGGTCAGTAACGAAGTACTTCTACTCTTTGGAAGTACTCAAGTATTTTCCCTCTACTTCTGGTACTTACTCAAGTAGATCTGATTTTTTGTACTTTTACTTCGTAATATTTTGTGATCTACTTACTTACTTTTCAGTTTGTCCAGTGGAAGTAGTTTAATCCCCCAACTACGAAAGATAGCCTGGGGAATTTCGGGGCTGCTTCACGGAGTACCAACATTT
This sequence comes from Botryllus schlosseri, assembly GCF_051294905.1. Taxonomy (NCBI): domain Eukaryota; kingdom Metazoa; phylum Chordata; class Ascidiacea; order Stolidobranchia; family Styelidae; genus Botryllus; species Botryllus schlosseri. Next base: position 1,392,528 of record NC_137240.1, read on the forward strand.
AATATTCATAAAAGTCAAGTAAAGCCCAGAAATTATGTTGCGTTTCGCGCACAGCAGTAATCAGAGGTGGTCAGTAACGAAGTACTTCTACTTTTTTGAAGTACTCAAGTAGTTATCCTCTACTTCTGGTACTTAGATCTGATTTTCGCTAATTCTACTTAGTAATATATGGTGATCTACTTACTTAATTTTCGCTATTTTCAGTTTGTCAAGTAGAAGTAGTTCAATCTTTCAATCAGGAAGATAGCCTGAGGAATTTCGGGGCTGTTTTCACGGAGTATCAACATTTAATTTTCATAAAAATTGAGTAAAGACAAGTATTTTCGTCGCGCGCAGTGATGGATGTGGAGTTACCATTATGAGTTCACGGAAGTATCTGTGAATATCATTTAGGTTTACACCGTATCCTATACAACTTCTCCGTATTGCTCTTCGAATAAATTACGGACTTTATAATATGGGGGATGGCGCCATACCATGCTATTTTCTAAAACGTACTGTTTGAGAAAACAAAGGATAATTATCGCATTTCCATATCAATCCTATCATTTTCTTCCCATGATGTGGACGAATGCTTATGCTATCGAAAATTGGATACCTGACGGTATGCATCAATATGAATCAAGCTCGTCACCTTTCACATAGCTCAATTTGCACCATTTTCCAATCCATGTGAACGAATTAGGATCGTTTTCACAACTACTTACTTACTTGAGTACTTTTAAAGTCAGTCAATTCTACTTCTACTTCAAGTAGTTTCAGGGTGCTTATGGAAGAAGTTCTTCTACTCGTACTTGAGTAGATTTTTTCGTCACTACTTCTACTTCTACTTGAGTAGCTTTCTTGACTACTTTGACCACCTCCGCATACCCTCAAAAAATCTAATTTTTCATATTGTTTTGTTGTGTGATATAATCTAAGCTACAGCAAGTCAATGAAGAATGTTCGTCACCACCTTCAAGAATAATATGGTTTATATCAAAGCAAAATCACGTTTCGATTTATGCCTAAAATAACAAAATTTTTGGCACTTACATATTACCCGTAAATAGGGCTGGGCAAAATCGAGTACCAGAGTGATTCGATTCTGAATCACGTAATATGCTTCGAGTCGAGTCGAGTATTCAAGTATCATTAATTATGACGTCATAACAGAATGTAACACGTAAAAGTTCAAATATGTACTGTTTATGCCATCACAAAGAATATAATGCCAGTTATCCATCTCATACAAGATACTTGGGTATTTTTGCGACCATGCCGATTTTATTCCACTTGGTGACAATGTTGTGGGATAATCACGACTTCGGAAATGTGCTACGTCAAGTAACCTTAGTAGCTTTGGGTCATATTAGGGATGGTGTGAACTTCATGTTCACGTTCGCGTTCTGTATGTGAACCTCGGAAATTTAGAGGTTCGCGTTCACAACATAACCTTGATAGGTTCTGCACTGTGAACCTTTTTCATATATTACAATTTTCACTTCATTATGATATTTTTGGTTCGAAGTTATTGTTTCAACCGCGGGCCACTCTATGCATGACGCTGGCAGCATAAAAAAAATCAACACAAAACGAGCATGCACCTTGACAATCTCAGAGATTCTACTTGCTTTATGACTAAAGTTTGCTTGAAATATCCAGCTTTCTGTTTGTGAATATTTAGTGACTCTCTGCTGTGAGCTTGAACCGCAATCACACAAGATCACGAGCGACATGCAGTACACGTAGTCAGCGAATGATGCTTATTCAACCAATCAAGGAGATTGATATCGTTTTTTGATGTAACAAATCTAGCAGGCGTACGGGGTCAATCCTGACTTCATATGTTGACTGTATCATTAAAACCAAATCCGTGCGATTGAGGTGTTTGCTATACAGCTGTATACCTTGTGACGTAGCCTAATATCGGTAGCAAGTATTGAAATCTGTTTTAGACTCTGCCCAGTATCAATGTAGCAATACTCAGATGCCAGATGTCCAGTCTGGCTAAGACCGTTGAGGTGTAAGCTTATATTCCCTGGCAACTCCTCATCGAGTATTAAATCATTTGATTGCCTCAGTTGATACATTTAGCGACGTTTCAAACGCCAATATGTACTTCAGCATTGTGTCATTATGTGGCCCCGGTCGTCGCTAGGTATCGTGTACACTGTACATTAATATAGGCTATCACTTCATTGAAATGTAGGGTTGTAATTAGCAATATGACGCCAAGTGACGTCATAAGGTTCACGTTCGCGTTCACACAGAACCTTTCAAAAAGGTTCGCGTTCACACGAACCTGAACCTTTCAGAGGTTCACACCATCCCTAGGTCATATATTTCGATAGCTGCGATGCCGCCATTCAAGGTTTCAAGGCTTCAACAGCGAAAATTTGTATCGAAACTATAATTCTCGTTGATAAATTAACTTTCAGTGGTGAGAAGCGTATAATTTTACTACTCAAAAAATCATCTTTTACTACTCGACTCGAATCATTAAAACTAATACTCGATTCAGATTCGAGTACTCGAATCATTGTGCCCAGCCCTACCCGTAAATCAACATTTTTAATACAAATACCTCGTTATAGCGATAAAACACCACAGGTAACCATGATTTGCAGTCTCTATATATGTAGGTAGGCGTGTTTCTATTATTAAGTGATTAGTAGTAGTATTTCTTCTATGTTGCAGACTGTCCGCTGTAAAATTTATTTAAATGAATACACTTGGTTATTTCACTGCCATTTAGGTGATGAGTAATAAGGCCATATCGTCGCTTCCAGTCAAATTTCCATGTTCGACAAAGCAGTAAATGTCTGTCTGATTCAAGCATGATGCTTAAGTTGGTTATGGTACCATCGGCCCCCTACGCTATAAATATTGTAAATGAATTGAAAATAGTCAACTCGAGGATGGTATTGAATTAAAAATGATGGGGCATTATATACCCTGATACAAGCCCAACACTTCACATCAAAAATAATAGCTAGTTTGCTGGTGTGTGTGCCCACATGCATTTGTAGACAAATTCACGTACTGTAATCAGAACATTATCACAGAGAATTTTTCAAGTATTTTCCGTCCCGCTGTCTCCCCTACCCATTTCATGTCTTTTTTTATTGGGTTTGTACTACTGCATTCAATGCAATACCGGTAATCTCCAAATTCTTCCTCGTCTGCATGAGAAACATGGTACGTATTGAAATGGTTTTAATCTGACATTGACTAACTTATCCATCGCATCAAGCAAGATTTGATTCAACTGCTGTCGGCAGCTTTCGCAAGCTCGTCGAGTATGATCAAAATCCATGTTTGCATCGGGTAGAGTTCGGCGGCCTATTACGTGAAAGTAGATTGCAAATCAATTTTGTCAAATTTAAATACATGAACGAAGCAAGTACTCCACAATTTCATCCATCTTTTTTAACATCTATCCTGGTCTTTAACCTTGAACTTCTCACAACCAAAGGTCATTTGGAGTATACTCGTGTGTGTGGAATTTTGCAGAGTAACATGGCATGGTAGCAATGTGTGTCTTGAATACGATATCTGTGACGTGAACTGTTGACTTACCACAGCACCTACGTGAAGTGGAGATACAGGGGATTTTGGAGCTGTTTCAGTATAGTATAGAATCAATCACCAACTATACTGGTAAACAATAAAATATCTTTCGGCATGATAAAGAAAAAATCTGTCAGGAAGACTAACAAACGAACCCATTTACACAAGAACCTACTGAAAAATTCCTTCAGGTAGCCTACACGTAATGAACAGACATTGACAGTTTCTGCATTTAAAGGACATTGCAATGTACGATGTTCATCTATTGGAGTACACCTGAACAGTGTTTTCAAATGAAGAGCAAGTTTCTCTGACGACACTGATGAGAGCCAGAGCAATGTGTGAAAAGGCCGCTACTTCTACTTCTAATTGAGCCTACTGACGATAACTACGTTTTGCTTCTATTTCCCTCGCTAAATCTCCCCGCAATCAGGAAATAATGTACTTTTTAGACATCCCTGCTGTGCATAGTATATTATTCGAGAGACTTTGAATGCACCACTGGTCTACATGACAAAATGTATTGTGACGACCTTTATTACAAGTAGTAACCAAATCCTTTATAAAGTGAAAACGAGCACTATACGCAATACAACCAGGCCAGCAACTAAGGTACCAAAAAGAAACGACAAATTACCTGCGACGCGATATCTAAAGAAGAAGATAGCTAATCAAGTAATAATTAGTTAACTAAGTAAATATACAGAACGAGACAATGGAACACAAGAATTTATCACATGTCTACTATACTTTAAAATCACAGCACAATTTTTGTAATTTCGATTCTTCATTTTCAATCATTTCTACCTCTTCGTTCATGCATTACACAGGAATACCAATTTGACTTAATTACTGAAATTTCTTAGTTTACTTCAATCTCGTTTTTTTACTTAGGGAGCATCTTGCATCATGCTCCCGGATTATGCGCGTATTTACACTCTTACTATAAATATAATGATATTACTTGTCCACGACACTCATACTCGAACACGATTATTATTTGCATGAAAATGGATTTAAAGAATTTGCCCGATTGCAGATTCACAACATTTTGATGTTTGGATCTAGAATTTACCTTGGATAATGAATTTCTAGTAACTTCCATTTTAATGACATAATTCACATGAGGTTGAGGCTTTGAATATTTGTATTATTTTTAATCCGATCGCATCTATCAAAAGGTAACAGAGGCAAGAAAGGTAGTCCGGAAGTTGACAAGCCCATGCCCATTCTACAGCATTCGTATCCATTTACCCGGTCTTCCTACCGTAACCGCTGTTTTTGCCACAGGATCGGATTTTACAATACAGTCAACGATAATTGATCGATACCCGATAATTGAACGATACCATGTCTGAATTGCGATACCAGAGGCGTAATCACTGAGTTGTAATGATATATCTCTGTATTGCAGAAAAGTATTCGGCACTGGTAAACATCGTCAACGCGAACACACGACAGAAGACTACCGAAAAAATTCTTGAGGATTTTAAGACTGGACTTCTGCACCGACCGGACTTCCAAGTTAACCCTCGGATGAGAAAGGATGAAGTCCAGGATTACTTCAGAGGGACTGACCGATATTCTGAAGTCAGGAGGAGAGTAAGCACGAAGAAGGGGACATGGCCAAGTATAAAATGGAAGATAGCATTGGAAACTCAACCGATCAAAGAAATAGGTTTTCACGGACACAGATACCAGGATACCTTGTCGTTAGATAAGCTTATAATGTCAATTACTGGTTTATCCAATTCCTCACACCCAGAGGAACATTCGGTCATAGGCATTGTCGCGTCTGCGGGATCGGGGAAAACCACTCTCATGCGTAGATTAGCGAGTAAATCGCTCGATGCAGCCTCCCTAACACAAGAGTCCGGTCAAGTAGTCTCGAAAATGATACATTTTATCGAATTGAAAGACATCCCATACGCTGGTTATGTGAAACCATCTACATTTCTCTTCGGAGGACTTTTCAGAAATAAGTCAGATGAGCAAAATGCTTATCAGTGGTTGCTGGATAACCAAACGAATGTGGTTTTATATTTCGACGGTCTAGATCAGGCTTCGTGGAAGATAGGTCATGCTACAAAATACAATAAAATTAATCCATTCACCCATTCGGATACAGCAACAATCATGTACAACATACTCTCAGGTAATCTGTTTCCCTGGGTGAAAATTGTCTTCGCATCACGCGAATTTAGTGTATCAGAGTTACCTGCGGAGGCACTACCTAGCGACATCATTACTCTCTCAGGATTGACGCAAAATGACGCAAAAAAACTTTTCGTATTTTTAATCGGAGAAGGTGGTGCTGAGGCCTGGGAGAATATTCGTAGCATGTCGCACAGGCTACTCAACTTGGTGTCAGTTCCTGTGTTCCTCATTTTAACAGCAGTTGTAATGGCAGGAGATCCGACGAGACCTCCACCGACTACAGTTACCGAACTGTATAGAAGAATCATTTCCGCTCTTCGACGCGTCGAAAACATCCGACAGCGTGACAAAATAGACAAAATATTATTAAAATTGAAGGAAATGGCTTATCGAGGAATGAAAGAAGGGCGAGTCGTATTTTATAAGGAGGATTTGCAAAAGTTAGGTTTGTCCACCGAAGAGGTTCAGGATTTGATTGTGAAGGTTCCCTGTAACCATCTGCTCAGTCGACATTTAATTGAGGGTGATTTTATCTTCTTTTTCTGTCATCAAAGCATCCAAGAGTTCCTGGCAGCAAGCTTCATAGCTCACATGACAGCTAAAAAATTCTCTCGATTCAACGGAAAATATCTCCACGAAAATCGATGGTCGGTCGTTCGAAGATTTGTTTCCGGACTCGTTCGCGAACAATCAACGGATCAACTTTATAAAAGTGAGTTATTGTTAAATTGACCCTCCATATTGCGATAAGTTTATATCTTATGTATATAGATAAAGCTCAATTCTTCTTCAAAAGCAAGAAAATTGTTCTTCCTTTTTAAAGTCAAGTTGTGTGTGATATATAAAAAGATTATGCGCGAAGTCACAATACCACTGGTCTTCCTTCATCCGCACGTCTGCTCTGCAACGTAATATTGTTTAGTTGATCAGAATGGATGGTGGTGTCGTAAATATTCTAAAGTTTTCGACTGTCAGATTTACTTTGCTAACTTCAAGTTTTTTAGCTGTCATAAGAAACATACCCTATCTAAATCTAAATAATTGCCGCGAGAAATGCGGATTTTATTGCGAGACCCACAATTGCATATACCGAACAATTAGAATTGCTTAGTTTAATGGGACATGCGTCGACATTTGTCAAAAATCGATTCTTTATTTGACATTGCTCGCGTGACTATTAATTTAACGTTTCAATGAGCTGTAAAAGCTTGCTTTTTTATCATGCGCCAACTTGAAAAGCTTAAAATTGAATTTAAAAACTTGAAATTGTTATATATTTGGAAGTCGCTTGATCCAAATTTCTGTCTAATCCAAAAACTGAGATAAACCATTAATTTGTTTTCGGGCTACTGACATGAAGTTAGCCTTTTACTTGAAACGAATGAGATGCACCTGCAGTCACTGGAAACATACGCTTCCTGTATAGTTTTTGTCATTGTTACTGTAATTTCAAAGCACTGATAAAAGTACGTACGTATCATGGGAGATTACATAACTTGCATGCAATTTTTTCGTCTCACGATTTGTGGTTCACGAATCTAGACGGGTGATGAAACAAGCGATCTCATTGAACAACGGCATTTAAAACACCGCTTGTTTCGTGACAGTCCAGGATCAAAGGAAAAACCAGCGAGTTTTCGATCGGTCGATTCGTTCGCAGCTCAGGAAAAGATACGGCGACAGAAGCATTCGCATGGAGCTTTACACAGCGATCTGCGAATCAGACGATCTCATGAAACATGTTGGTGTAATCGATGTTCGTGACATCCGATTGAGTCGCGAGCAAGCTCACGTCGTTGGAACGCTCGTTGCGAGGAGTTGGTTGGCTCGTTGGTTGGAACTTGAGAAGTTGGATTTAGGCGACTGCAAGATCGACGACGAGATGCTGACCGTCATCGCGAGATGTCTCATAGATCCAGTCCACGTGAGTCGCTTTGATGCGTCACACCGAAACCGTTCCAGGTGGTAGGGTGACTTTGCATGGCAACAGATCACAGATCACAGATCTAGTGAATCAACAAAATCCGTTTAAGGTGGTGGATGTGAATTTGCGCGGCAACTCCTTCTCAGCTTGCGCGCTCCGTTCGTTCCTCGGACATCCTCGGATCGAATCGTTGTCTGGGAATCTACATTGGACAGAGGTGAGTGACGTTTACGTCGCCTATCACGCACGAATGCGCCGCCGTACGTCAGCGACGTCTTGTGATGCGAAGACGGTGACGTCAAACCGTCGACGATGCGTGACGTGACGCGGTGGGCATTGTCCGTGTGTTATGACGTGACGATGTTCGTAGGCTGACATCATGCTCAAGTTCGCGAACATTGTTCAGGTTGTCCAGCTGGCTGTGGGAGGTGAGTGGATCTGGTTGGAGAACGACGAAGATAACGTCAGGGTAAGGGGGGAGGAGTTCTGGAGTGGCCACTTCGATGTCGAGGTTCGGTAAAAGCTTGTTCACCAAATTCTCTCTAAACCCCGCGCGAATGGATCCTTGTCGGGGTTTAAAGAGATTTTTTAAGTTTAGGAGTCATGTTCCTAATACTGGTTTGGAGTCATAGCTGCCGAAGGCAGTATAGCGGTAAAAGCTTGAGACACCGGATTCTTTGTCGGGGTTTGAAGAGAATGTATTGCACAACAATTTGGTTAACCTGACATTCTGGTGTTTTACGATAGGATCTTCCTCGGTAAGATGTCATAGGTGGGCTTGACCCTACCGACAAGAATTCAAAGATTGGACGTTTTGGGTGGATATCATGTAACATAAAATCTGGGAATATTTAAGATTAGGAGTCCTTATGGGAAGATGAAGTATTCGATGGTGTTATGGTGGATGAAACACGAGGCACCCGACAATCCGTATCTTCAACAGAGGTGGTCAGTAACGAAGTACTTCTACTTTTTGAAGTACTTGAAGTAGATTTTACCTACTCATACTACTTTTTAAGTAGTTATGATTGTAGACTACTTCTACTTCTACTTGACAGTTTTCAGTTTCGCAGGCCAAAATAAGCGTAGAATATCTACTTACTTACTTGTGAACCACCACTCCTACTTCTACTTGAGTAGAAATTTCGGCGGTACTTCTACTTCTACTTGAGTAGCGACGGTGACTACTTTGACCACCTCTGATCTTCAATATATTCGTATGCAAGGAAAGACACTTCGGAATATGGAATTGTTATGTTTGTTAGTAGTCGTTAGCAACAAGACTAGTTCATATTGTGACGCAATATACGCGTGTGTGGTATGCTAGATAATTATGGCTCATGTCATACTACATTACGAAGATGAGAATGAAATCATAAGGTAGTATAGGAGTAAAGGGCGTAGATTAAAGTAGGTAGTTGAACAGAAACAGGTGCAAGTAATGAACGTATGAACCATTAAGTAGTAGACCTATAGCTGATACGACCTTATCCATTCGGTGGTGGGTGAAACACGAGTCACCTGACAATTCGTATCTTCAATATATTCGTTAGGGCTAAGGTTTGGGTTGGGTATAATATATAGTGAAGTATAACGAAGGTCAATTCAACATCCAGGTTTGGTTCTCCATTCATGTTGTCCGGCAGCGACTGGCCTCAAAAAATCTCATCCCCTGGCATTGTTGGAGGGCTTGTTTGGCGGTGTGTGGATTGTGGCGCAACTGACATATTCTATTCGCAGGACTCCAGTCTATCGTTCGCAGGATATCCTCCCGTCGAAACAGTGAACTTCCTCGAGGAACTTTTCGACGCTCGATCGAAGAAGACTCCCGTAAACATTGATTGAGCATTAAATCTGTGCACCCGTAAAGCGTAGCACATTTAGCGTATACGCGGCTACGCGCGCACGATTCTCACTCTCTCACTATGGAACAGTGGTTCCCAACCTTTTTGTCTTCATTCCCCACTTCAGATTTATTCCGAGCCTTCATTCCCCACCAGGACCGTAATAGCACTTCGTAAGCCCCCTCTAAAAATACGTTTGTCTTGGGCCGCCTACAGAGTGATAAACCCATTTGGGCCTTCCCCCAATCAGCCCCCCGATCTTGTACACTTTTCCCCCGCTACTTTTTATATAATTCATGTTTGAATCGGTTTTATGATCGGGAATTGCATATATTTTGTTATCAATTTTTTATCCCCTCTTTATGCTCACGTAATCAGATTTTCCCTGCGTGATGGCATTTGTCCTGTGGGGTTCTGATCGCCAGGACAGGAACATTCGGCGCAGGCCATTTAACCGCCTATGGACAATTTAACATATATGTATATTGTATATATATCGAAGTTCTCGGTCACCACATGGGCAATCGTTCTCGGCCAAGGTCTTCTCGCTGCTGATCGTTCTGGCACACTTCTCGGAGTTGCAAGTTACATGGCCTATAATTTCATATGTCTTGGTGCGTCGGGGCGCAGTAATGGCCAATGCCGAAGTCTCCATTTCTATAAATTTTACGTATTTTCGTGGGGGAAGGGTATCCAATAATTAGGCGCGAAAATATTTTGAAAAATTGGCATAAACTTCAAAAAAATACTATATAATTTATGTTAATTCACGAAATAATTTTTGGCCCCTTCGAGTTCACCCCCCCCCAATTGGGGGGTTTGGGTGCGGCAGCTACAGTCCTGTTCCCCACTACCCAACACTTTTGTCATCATAGAGCTGCTATTTGCTGGTTTGACTACTCAAGACACACAACCACACCAGTAGGCAAGACAATCGCCTATAATTGCAACATAAAACGTATCGTGAACCGATACCAGTACCGCTCATAATTTCGCGACAGCATGATTTCACGTCAGACTAGTCGTGCTGGATGCGATTGTGATGCCATCATTGGTCATCCAGTGTTAAAATGAGGTTTTGTGAACAACGCGCAATATAATTTTCGTACATACATTCCAGAGTAGTTAACTGGTAACGGTAATTGCGCATTTATCTCCGGGAATAGGTCCTGCTGTATATAATTCTGAACAAATGCGTCTATTCCCCACCAGAAACCATTGAATTCCTCACCAGTGGGGAATTCCCCACCGTTTGGGAACCACTGCTATAGAATGAAAACGTGGAATGGCAGCGACCGATTTGTTTACATTCTATACTCTCACTAAATTGGCCCAAATGAGACATTACGTCATCGCTGAACGATGGTTTGCGAGTATTCACAGTAGAGCTGGGCCGGTGCCGGATCCCATTTTCCCATTTTTGGCCGGCTTAGCTCTTAAGGCTTAGCTCATACGGAAACGACGGTTCTGATTGATTCATGGTGTTTAGTGCGTTGCTATAAATCTTACGTACCAACTTGAGTGAGCCATAAGTGGGCCGTGCTACAAGACGGCAGCTACGGAATAAGAATGAAGGAATTGCCCTGGTGTAAATGGCCATAGTAGCCGATAAGCACCATGGAATACCAGATACAACATGCCTTAAATTCGTATTCCATGCTTGTTCTACTAGTCTGTCACGCATCATTTGGATTAAAACATTTTGATTGATTTCTACCGTGGTATAGTTATGAGGTAGGTTTTGTTTTCGTGTGCCCCCTAACACACAGCGTTTGTCGCTATGAGTGTATGGTTCATCTGGTTACTCTTCCATTAAGGGTGAAAATGAAGCTGGAAGAACAACTGAGAAAAGCGACAAAATAGGAGGCGTCGGTTATGGTAAATTTCACTGCGCTTGAAGATTCACATTCATTCTCCTGCGCTGCTGCTGACACATATTTTCGTTTCAATCATTGCAGATGGGCGAAAATATTCAACCGATGATTATCCAGGTTGGTTATTAATCGAAAAAAGTTTGCACTGTAAAAAAACATCCTCGATTTACCGCGAAATGTTTGGAAGCACGGTAGGCAGACATTTCGTGGCTATGTAACATGGCCGTTAGTCAATGTAAATTTAACTTACACTCGTCCGGTAACCTCACTTTACACGCCAAGACTGTAATGTTACAGTCACCTCCAGTATATCTAATCTACGTTTTATCCTGCATATTTGCCACTCAGACTGTAATTTTACCGCCTACCTACCCTACATGCAAGCTGTCTGTGTAAATCAGGATTACATACCAGCTTGTAAATTCACGTACATCCCATACCTATCGCAAAGCGACCCGATGCTAAAATATCGCAAAAGCTTCTTCACACCCCAAAAACGACATTGGAACAAACTGTATATTCATTCATGATTCGCGATGAGAAGATTATCGATGGAAAAGTATTGCTGCTGGAGGTCTAATTCTTCTTTAGGAGACATGCAGTAACACGAGTGGTCTCCCAACCAAACTTCTAATTGTTTCCTTTTCTCGTCCTCATTCCTTCTGTGTAGCTAGTATCTTGCAGTTCCACTAAAAAGAATTCATGCGTAAGTCGCTATATTAAGCAAAGTTGCTAACCTAGACATGACATTATGAAGACTACTACGTCGTAATTTTATCTATAGTCTATGTGCGTGCGAGTTTGTGTATAGCATTTAAGTTTGTGTTTGTGGATGTGCTGTGCATTGTCCATTTTGAAGGGATGTCAAACTGAATTCGCTGGCCGGATTCCAACGTTCTGATCGCTTGCGGGCTGGAGCAGTCATATGATGCCACAATGATACCTCCCTGTTTATACCTTTATTTTCAGTAAAATGCCTCATTATCAAACCTGAACATAATATATAACAACGTGGAACATAGAAACCAAATTATAGCAATATCTCATCATACGCGAACGGTGGAATTGACAAATATTTAATAATTTGATGATCGAATGCAATTAGCAATCAATAAACCGGATCCCGACGGAATCAGCTGGCATAGGCCAGTGGTTCCCAACCTTTTTCGGTGGCAGGGCCAAATCTAGAACTTCAGAGTACGGTCGGGCCGCACGAATACCAGGGCAATGACAGGAACCCAAATTAGTTATCAAAATATGAAAATTGCCATTGTTCCGATCATTCGCTTGACGCCATTGGCCATTGTGTTGCCGCGCTTCCGTTGTTCAGAACAATCAACTTCTGGTGATTATTTCGTAGTAGTTTTATTGCCCTAGCGAGATTTCAATTCGTATTATTGGAATCAGTGCGACACTTGTTTCCGATAAACACCGACATATCAAATTATTCGGACACTTGGGTCGCGAGCAATAGGACTACCAATTATGCTGCTTTTTGCCGGCTAAGCAGCACGCATCTCGGCGTATTCAATCGTGAGTCACTTGTTGCGTCCGTAAATTAGTTATCAATACCCAGGGCCGTAACAGCACTACGTCAGGCCCCCCTGAACGTTGCTCTTGGCCCCCCATAGGGTGATACACCGAACTTCGAAGCCCCCCTCAGGCCAGACGGCTGTTTACCGTTATGTATCATCGAAATCGGGTGTCCGTTTTAGGTAGCTACTCTCTACTAATCGCGCGAAGTGCGATAAATTTCTCTAATGCATAATTGAATCGGTCAATATAATCGGGAATTGCATATTTATTGGTATCAATTTTTATCCTCTCTCTGCTCACGTAATCAGATTGACCGGTTGAGCCGAGTGAGTTGTGTTTGGAAATGTAGGACCACTCAATAATAATTAAACACCTTCGGGCGTATACCCGTTGGCAGGAACGAAACAGCACTTCGTCAGGCCCCCTAAAACACTTAGGTCTTGAGCTCTCATAGGGGGATAAACCGACCCCCATCCCGTTATTCGCTTCTACCACGAAATCAGAATCACCGTTTAGCGAGGCAGCGTGAAGCGCGAAAATCTTCGATAATTCAAAATAAAATAGGTCAATAATATCGGGAATTGTATATATATTGCTATCAATTACTTGTCCTCTCTGCCCACGTAATCAGATTTACCGGTAGAGCTGAGTGAGGTGTTTTGGAAACTGTAGGGCTCGTAGATAATAATTAAACATATTCGGACGGGCAGACCCGTTGGTACGACTTCGTCACATGATGTTATTTGGTGACCTCCAGTCTGCTATATCAAAAAATATAGAATCGCCCAAACGTACTAAACTAAAAGATGCACACGATTTCAAATTGGTAGTTCTTCACTGGCCTATAATTCTTCCCTGCGGGATGGTAGTCTATTTGTCTCGTGAGTTTCTGATTGCCAAGACAGGAACATTCGGCGCCAGTCATTTAGGTGCCTATGGTCAATTATACCTATATGTATTTTGTATATAGATAACGAAGTTTTCGGTCAGCGTAAGGCTAGTCCTTTTCAGCCAAGGTTTTCTCGCTGCCAATCGTTCTGGCACACTTCTTGGAGTTGCATGTTACATGGCCTAAAACTTTATGTCTTTGTGCGTCGTGGTGCGGTGATGGCCAACGCCGATATGCCCACTTCGATAAATCTTGCGTATTTTATATTGGCGGAAGAGTACCCAATAATTATGGTAGTTGGAACCCTGAAATCACGCCCCGCACGAAAAAGCTGCATAAAATTTCATAAAATACTCTATAATTGATGCTAATTCATTAAATAATTTTGGGCCCCCTTCCAGCTCGCCCCACCCCCCAATTGGGGGCTTGGGGTGCGGCAGTCACGTTCCTGTCAATACCTATCTATATACCTACAACTACAACCCACAACTTTCCTGCAATCCTAATTGAAAACTCCAAGCCAAGCAAAGAGTATTTTATGAATATATAATTTTTCATAAATCGATTTCTCAATATTTTTGCGAGGGTCGCATGCGGCCCTCGGGGCCGCGGTTGGGAATCACTGGCATAGGCCCTATTCGATTGTAATTTTGTTTTGGTCTGGATGCTGCACACTCGCATTTGGCTCATTGTTATCAAATCACAATTCGATTCTCCACGCAGCATACACAAACTAAAAGTTTATAAAACTTAGCCTTTAACAATAGGCTTATATCATTTTTGAAAGTATTCTACCCGTTATTATTTTTTGCTAATATTAGACTTTTAAATCCCCAGTCTTTTGGTTTGATAACCTCTATATGCTGTGTGAGAAATCCAATTGTGATTTGATAACAAAGGTTATCAAACCGCCGGACTGAGGAAACTCAGCGCACTGAACAAAGCATGAGATCTGGTAACACTGGTCAACAGAATGAAAAGAACATCTGAAAATCGTTTCTCGGGTTTCAATGTTGCTGATTACTAGCACCTCATTAGTTTTTCCATATTGACTCTAGTTTGAAAGATACTTATTCCCAAAAATAAGCCTAAACTACTGTTTACCTCCTGAATATTTCTCTTAGCAGGAAGTAAATCGTAGCTTTTTTACTTTTATACTGCACATAAATAGAGAATTGATTATGAAGAACTCTAATTTTGTCCTGAGTTATTCAATCATTATTAACATGACTTGATGCAAGATATTTGCTCGTGAAAAAAGCAGTTTGTAAATCCTAACAAATGTAATTTTAACAAGTGATTTGTGGTACAGAACTTCAGAATAACGCGAAACAATAACTTCATATTGTTAATTTATTCGCTAAAAGCTTTTCGACGAACTCTCATCAGTAGCGAACGTTAGTGATGGGGTGAATCAAAATGTAATTTTCCACAACAGCAATATATTTTCTACTGTATCAATGTGTCATTATGCCAAGAAATTCAATATCGGTCGCGCTCTAGAGTATGGTAGTAGTAGTATAGCAAAGTTTATTTGCTGCTATCTTTACGCTCGAATCTCCTGCAGCGATAAAGTGCCTGAAAATCCCATTGCAAGTCGGATATGTCTGTTGTAGATGTCCCTGACACTAACATAATAACAGAAAGGGAAGTCAAATTGATGGATGAACTGTATCGGAGTGCAAATGGACGTATAAATAAAGATGAAATTTGCAGCAAAGAACACCTTCGAATTGTAAATTGTTTCTATATTTGGACCCGTGTCGAAAATTGAAGTTACTTTGTGCAGGACATTTTTTTCGATTTGAACAAAATGATTATAATTTTATAAATTTATACCAAAATGTTCATTAATTCCTGCTACAGGCAAAATTGTTTTTTCTAGTCATAACCCTAATGAACATATTATAGCAAAATATTTCTGGGATCTTACAAGAGATTGCAGTAAATTGCTTACAATAAAAAATCATACAATTTTATTCTAAGATAAAATAACAATGTTATATTTGGGCTGATTATGTTGAATTTACAATAAGTGGTTGACATAAAACTGATTGAATTAATGCAGTGTTACTTGAGTATTAAGGTAGATAGGCTATGTATGTATATGTATGATTGGAGTTTATTTACGTAGGCTACATGATATCCGTGAAAGTCTCCAACTTTACGATAAATCTAATGCACATATCATGATGTTGCTATATTTTGATATAAAATTGTCTTCGATGTGTAAAAATAACAAGTACGTCGAATTTCCGAACTTTATAATACGACTGAACCCTTCTTTATGTAGCGGATACTGCGAAAATGTGAGGTTTTAGTCTAAATAACCCCACGGGTTATTTCTAAAACCAGAGCCAATTTGAAAAAACAAGGTCATATTCGAAATCAGTGCCCTTCAAATCAGTAACTAGAGATATTTGCAATATAATTTTTCTGCACTGTAACTTGCTTACAACGGTGGTGGGATGACTCGAGTCATCTTTTTCGTATGGCTTGACTTTACCCGAGTCACTTGTATAAAATTACTTGACTTGACTCGGTGCATCAGAAATGTGGATTGACTCGTGACTCGAAGCAAGATTCACGAGTCAATTTCAAGTCATCAAGTATAATAGGTTTTAACAAAATTACTGTATCTTGCATTTGTTCGGATTGTTCGCGAAACGCTGGTGTAGCCCGTGAGAGCGACCAATCATTCAATGATCGTGCGATTTACTGGGCCCTCATTGTTCTCTCACAAATACATTGACCGCAAGAGAAGTGATCTAAGCTTACAGCTTTCGCTGTCGTAGATTAATATAGTAAAGTAATTTTATAGCAAAATATATATATATCTTCTTACCTTAACCAAACTTCTTGTTTTATTGAAATTGAATTCGAATATAGTTTATATCGTCCTCAACTGTTGGCGCATGCTCGAATAGTATCATATCAATCTCTAAATGGGTAATGTATTGCAGCTAATCAATTCGTTTCTCATTCTCCATTTTGGCTGGTGACTTTAAACTATGGCTATGCAATTTTAAATACGTAGTTTAGCAGTTCTAATCATATGTGAGCGATACAGCGCCTTCTTGCGTGTATATTTACTTACCTCTATATCCGTTCATCGGTTCAACATCAATGGCCACTCAATCTGTATTTCAGACGGCAACTATATATTCCAATGCTATGCTATTACTTGCGTTATTTAGCATTACTCCGTATATGTGAGCAATAAATCGCCTTCTTGCGTATATATTTAACTCTATATTCATTCGTGAGTCCAGAATCAATGACCACTCAATCTATATTTTTGACAGCTAGCAAAATGCCATGACGTAGCATATCTCATACTTCGAAGAGGCAACTTGACTTGAAATGTGACTTGACTCGTGACTTGACTTGACTTGACTCGACTTGACTCGAGTCACCTCCAAAAACCGAGTTACTTGACTTAACTCGAGTCAAAGTGTGCAATGACTCGAAATGACTCGTGACTCGAAGTTAGTGACTTGATCCTAACACTGGTAGAGACATAACTAGTATAGGTGTTTTAGAAAAAAAAACAGAAGCTGACAAGCGCTCTGCATAGCAACAAACTACAACTGGCTATGACGAGTAAGAACAAATATACGATAGTGTATATGACGAGTATCAGGAACGCGCATGTCCGCGGCATGATGCGTTCGGCGGATATTTTTGTCACATGACTCATCACATAGCTTAACTTATATCAGCAGGGTTGTAACTAAGTCACAAGGCTCCGAGTCACAAGTCAATCTCACTTTTATAGTTTTGATTCGAGTCATTTTCGATTCCCACCGAGTCAAGTCCGAGTCCAAGTCAGCGAACAGAGGATCGAGTCCGAGTCATGGTATTATGACTCGAGTCCGAGTCCAAGTCATTATGTTGACTGCTCAGTTTCCATTTAAAGTCTTCCTAAACCCACTTCTTTAACTCTGTTTGGTGATATTGAATGGTTCGCATTTATAATATATCAATTTTCCTTACTTTTAGCAGTTTCTGGTCGCATTTTCAAGCACCAGTACCAAAAAACAATATCCCAATAGTGTGTTGGTTACAAATTAAAATGAAATGTCGGTCTTGGCCGTCTGAATCTCGAGTCAATGACTTGCTTCGAGTCATGCGCAATGACTCGAGTCCAAGTCGAGTCAATACACACAATGACTCGAGTCGAGTCGAGTCATCCGAAAATCGGGACTCGAGTCTGACTCGAGTCGAGTCATGACTCGAGTCATTACAACCCTGATATGAAGCCTAGATATGAAGATATGTGTGGACTTGTATGGAGGGAGACTAGCTTTTCACGGAAATAAACAACTAACTTAGGCTTACCATACGTCCTCTTTTAAGAGGATTTGTCCTCTTTTTTGACTTTTTTGAAAGTGTCCCGGAGGACGCCCTTTTGTCCTCTTTTTTGAGATTTTGTCCTCCTTTTTAAAAATTTAGGTCAGATTTAGAGCAAATTGCGAGTAATATGCCGCAAATTAGCACAAAAGTGAAGCTCCGGCGGGTATTTCGGAGTGAAAAACGGTGATTTTAGCTCTGAGCGAAAAGATCACCTTTTTTTAGTCATCCACCTGGCAATGTGGAGAGAAAAACGGAATTTTGAGCTCTGAGCGGAAGAGATGACCTTTTTTCTCTTCTTCTTTTAGTCATCCGATCACAAAGTGGGAAAAATTGACCGGTTTTTGAGAATTTCACTCCGGTTTTGCAAGTTGCAAATTTTTGAAAAGTGTCCTCTTTTTTGATTTCCAAAATATGGTAAGCCGAAACTAACTATGCTCTAAAACGGCTAGAACGAAACATACAGTACGTTATCTGAGAGTGGTCAATGACGCGCACGTTGCTGAGACAGGGTATTTTGCAGCATATTTATCTAACTACGGTATTTCATATCCAATATAGAAGTCTTAAATATAATAAATATCAAATAACAAGGTATAAATGAACTTGCACGAACAATATCTATTCACAGAAATGAACAGCAACGACTTAGCACAGTTAGAATGGATAATATATCGTGGTTTCGATTACGGTACTCTTCTCTGAACTCTGTTAAACACGCTGATGGGCGCTAATAGTAATTAATTTAGACTGTAGAAAAGAACGTCTATTTAGCCGAGATAGTATAGATCCGGGATGGTTCTTCTGAGCGCGCGTAGGTATCAGAATCGATGGCTTCTCCAATGACGTCCCGTCAATTCGCCTGATTACTAATTACTAGGCCAAGTTTTGCAGCTTCTGCAACTTGTTTTTACAGCTTCCAGGAGCTTCCTAAATACTCGGAAGTTATGTAGAAAGCTATTTGAAGGAGTCTTTTAGTGCAACTTTTTGCAACTTTTGTCCATATTTTTCATGCAACTTTTTCGATTTTCTATGAAGAGTTATTTCGATTTTTCATGCAACGAACTTTTTACTGGAAATATTTGGCAGTATATGTAAATAGATCACTTGATTATATCACCGTTTTTTGAGAATTTTAGTGAAATACATGGCCAAATTCGACTGAAATACCGTAAATCAGGTCTGAAGTAACGATCTAACGGGTAGTTCGGGAGCTGAGCTGGAAAGTTGACCGATTTTAGTCAACTAATGGAGAATGTGGATGGAAAACTGTAATTCGAGAGTGGAACTGGGAAGTTGACCTTTTTTTCTTAGTAACCGACCAAAATGTGGCCTTTTAGTGCATATTTTGTGAAAAATAATTGTAACTTTTTACTGCAGCTTTTGTGGAAAATAAATGCAGCTTTGCACGGATTTAACTGCAACAAAAACTTGTCCTTCTAAGTACTAGTTAAAAATTACCGGGTAATTTGGCGACTATAAATGTTGCTAAATTTTCGGAAAATATAGAGGCATCACTACACTTGCTTTTATACTAACATGAATGTTCTCCAGAGAAATGAATTAAAACTAACTAGAACTCATAGTATAATACTGGAAATTGAAAGAATTACAAATCCTACTTCTAAAAAGCAAAAAATATGTTTGAAGTCTTTCGTCCAGAAAGTTTCAACGGTTGTCCGATAAAACAGGACTAATGCAACAAAAAAGTCAGAGTTAATTTTCCATATAAGGACCCGTCATGGGCTGCTAAATTACGATATGATATGTAGGCCTAATTGCTGGATTGCGAAACGGTAGTTTCAAACGTTATGATGGGCCACATTTACTGTGATGAAATATGTCAGATGAGCGATTATGCGGTGTGAACGGAACTACACAACCCGCTACCTAAATTATTCACCGATACTTTCGTGAAAACGTATTTGTCACTCCATGTGTACGGTGCACGAAGAGTGCCGAAAATTTATGAAAATTTAATGTTGGTACTCCGTGAAAACAGCCCCGAAATTCCTAAGGCTATCTTTCTGATAGAACGATTAAACTACTTCTACGGGACAAACTGAAAATAGCGAAAAGTAAGTAAGTACATCAGAAAATATCACGAAGTAGAAGTAGCGCGAAATTTGATTTACTAGAGTGAGTACCGAAGTAGCGGAAAACTACTTGAGTCCTTCGAAAAAGTAGAAGTACCTATTTACTGGTATTGATTCACTGTTTCATCATCCATCATTAAATGAGTCGCGTGTAAATAAATAATCGTTTCATTTTCCATAAATTAAAAAGGTTGTTGACCTGTGGCATGTACCATACTTTGAAAATGCTTATTTAATGGATAGAATAAACCAAATTACTTGTGAGACCGAAAACCTTTTTGACTAGTAAGTTATATCGCAGTGCGGCAGCGGATATTTCCATTGTATTCTTTGAGTAGCGTTTTACTCCATTCTCGGGACTCGATTTCATTCACAAACAACGTGGTGGCCGGAACATTCGTGCAGAAAAAATTGTCTGAATTCCGAATGCTCTCCGGGCTTGGCTAACTAAATTTACGATCGTAGACTTGTCAATGACTACCGTGTTTTATCACAGTTTATCTGTCCGAGAGTGGTTCAGGGAGCTCAATCGAAAATGCTGTAAGAACGATGGAATCCAACATATTCTGGATGACAGACATGGACGGTAATAAGTAGGCTACTGTGCTTGACAATTCTTTTCGGTAGCCCTGCACCATTTCTCTGATTTTTGTTCCAATCATTTCAGATGATACCGCAATCATTTCAGATGATACCGATTCTGGCACTGGTACTGATGCGGAAATCGATACTGATGCTGATATTGACACTCATATTGATCGATATCGATTTGATTCCGATAAACGCCATGCCAGAAAACGCCGTGCCAGAAAACGCCATGCTAGAAAACGCCGAGGTAGAATTCGTCAATCAATGCTTTTGCTCGAAGGTCCTGACTGTTGATATCAGTGACGTGCGGTGAGGTTCATGGCTGGTGAGGCACGGACCCCCTAACACACACACAAACAAACACTCACGCACGTAAAGTACCTGATAAAGAGACCCAAAATGTGAATAACAGCAGCGACGTTTTCTTTGCACACTGATAGCCGTTGCAATTCCACATTCTACAACACATGCAGGGCTGGTCGCTATTGTGCTGAATGGGCAAGTTTAGACGCATAATAACTACTATCTCTTCAAGTACCGGTATCAATTATTCGAAGAGCATGAAAATAGCGTCCTCATTTAGAAATATTTTTCAGTAAAAAAACACCAGGTTTGCCGAATTTCGAATGAAAATACACAGGGACACGACTAGGTCAAGTCAAAATACACTGGATCTAGTGTAAAAACACTCTTGGTAGTAGTGGCAACACTGACCACAAACAACGACAATGCAGTCTATGAAAGTAGCTCTAACATACCACAATTCAACGTAGCTATGGATGGAAAATACATTACAGCCACATAAGTAAGGCAACGTATTTGCTGCGCATTGTATTGGCCGTCGCTACTGTGTACAATTCCTACAAGACTGTTGTATTCCGAAATCGGCAGCGCGTTTCACTGTGCTGCGATTGTCCAATTGTTAGCGAATAGTGCATGAGGCAGATTCGTTTGTGCCTCACCTGACCATTGTTTTTCTGCGATGGCATTCTCTGTATTAAAGCCGAATGTCACCTTCCTTGGTGAATTTGGGGGGTTCTGGTGCTCTGACACTGTTAATATTTGGATTTTCGGAATCAGTGTGACGATAACATTTGATTGATACCAGTTAATATGAATTCTGAGCTATTTATGATGAATTGCATTGTCGGGCGGGTCGTGCCTCACCTGTGCCTCACCTCTCCTTTCGCGTTGTATTTTGAATAGGAATTATTGAAAATTGATGATGTTGGTTAAATAAATGTTCAAATTTAGGTATTTATGAGTATCGATGTAAAATCTCAATACTCATCGACTCATGGAGGGTTTTCACAATTTTCAATTACTCACCCTGCCGACAGTTGAGGCACTGCCTCACCGGCCTCATTGGACCGCACGTCACTGGTGGTATAGTGGTATAGAATTCGTATAGAAGTATGTGTGTCTGCGGTGTATTCCACGGGTATCAAACTAAATTTGGGTCGCGGGCTGGAACAAAACCTTTTGATCGGTTGCGGGGCGGACCAGAGATATGATATCACAATATTACCTCCATATGCACGTGGAATTCTAACAGCAGACACGCCACAACTATCAAGTGTGAGCTGTTTTATTGTCAAGCCAGGAACGCGAGTTCCTCACACAGCAGCAGAAAACAAGGAATAAACCAGACTTGGACAACTAGAAAATTTGCAGCTTTTCCTAATTTGATTAGAATTTGAGCTACACAGTTTTTTCCAAATTAGATTAGAATTAGAATTTCCTAATTCGCAGAAAGTGGAAAATTGCATGAAATTGTGAATTATAAATAAATAAATCAAGCTCAGTTTATATCAAATCACAGTGCATTCTCATAAACATGAGAATGGTTAACGTTTGTACATCAAGCTTGGCTCGTTTTGCACTATATACCAGGTGTCACCAACACGCAAGCCACATGCGGCCAACGATCTGATTTGTGATTTTGGAAGAACGCGATACACAATTTGAAATGCTGAAATTGATTTCAAGTATCAAATTGTTGTAGTTGTTTAAAAATAATTAATTCGCCTGTGCCAAACACCACTATTCCTCACTCGCTGAAATGGCTTCGACCATCGTTGGAGAGTAAACTGATATGGGCATATTGCCTTGACGTAAAATAGCCCAAGACACTGCCAAGACCGAGACGCTTAGAAAACGGCCTAGGGCTTTCCCACCTGATCAATCTTTAGGATGAGATAGTCTTTCAGCTAGTAACATGTCCGCATATCCCCAATATCGATTCATTATTCGCTGAAAATCCTGGTTAGGTATCGTGTGCATCTTATAGTTCAAAATAAAATGAAGTCTATGATCATGGTGTTTCATGTTTTATATGTACTTCCTGAATAGAGTATTACTTCTTTTGTCGTAACCAAGCTCATCGCCCATGTTAGTACGGCGCAGCACGGCGTTGTACTAACGTAAATCTTTAAAAAGCATGGTTGCTCAACTGTGTGTTGGATATTTTGTCTCTATATTGTAATATTGTATGGCTCTCTTGCATGGCTGCAATAAAGCTAAGTTCTCGAGCAGCAGCCTTATGAGGAAAACGTTTCTCCACTTTCCAGTAACTCAAAACATCGCATTGCATAATCTCATGCTCTGCTTCAAAATCTCTAATCCCTCTCCACTTCATTCTCTAATATATTTTCTTTGGTTAGATCTCAAGAAACTATCCTCCTTTAACTTGATGTAGTTATGGGCATGAAAGTGAACAAGCATGTGTTAACTATTTCTTTTTCTTCGCTGCTATA
This sequence comes from Botryllus schlosseri, assembly GCF_051294905.1. NCBI lineage: Eukaryota > Metazoa > Chordata > Ascidiacea > Stolidobranchia > Styelidae > Botryllus > Botryllus schlosseri. The sequence goes on from NC_137240.1 coordinate 1,416,097, forward strand.
CTGATTGTGATCGAAACTAGAATGTTGTTCGGACACTACAAGCTATGCCAACCTGGTTATTATTCGTAACGATAAATAGGCTACTGTGATGTTACCATGTATTTAAGTAATGCGATTGCGCCTTGGCACTTGATTTCCCTGTGCGAGAGGGTTATTCCTGTTAACTCGCTGCAAAATGCCGCGAACAACAAGGCATTTTCAGGAAAACGATAAAGTAGATTAGAACTAACATTGGAGCATAGAAACATTTGACAAATTAGATTAGAATTAGATTACTGAGCGAGATAGTGTAATGGTTGTGCGTCCGGCTTCTCGATCGGTGGGTCGTGGGTTCGATCCCCGGCCGGGTCAGACCCAAAGACTCGGGAACTGGTATCCGCGGCTATCCTGCTGGGCGCTCAGCAATCACGGATAGCATGGAGGAGAAAAAAACGGGGGCGCAGACTAGATGACCTTACTATAAAGGCCGTATCGCATCTCCGTCGTCAAAGCATCTCGATGGTACAGGTGAAAAAGAATACCATATCTCTCTCTCTACTGGCATTTGGCTCCAATTTAGTGAAAATTGACAAATAAAATTATCTAGTTGTCCAAGTCTGGAATGAACACGGCCTCATCGTCTCAGAACAGCACGTCCAGAGTAACGAAACGTGGCAACACTAAAGGTTGATGTCTAGAACAATCAATTGATCATCAATCATTCATATTTCAACATTCTCACTTGATTGATATTTCAATGCTTCAGCATTTTGAGAACCATTGTCCCTTTCTAGTTGCAGAAAGTGCCACAGATAGTGGAATCACATTTTAGTATCAGACTAACCTTGTTTATCCATCAAATTAGAAATGTATCGTTTTTAATGTCAATAGATACACTTCTCAGTGTGGTCTTGCTTAATGCAAACATCTATGCAGATTCACCGATACCCGCCATGATCCTAAGAGGACGAGGCCAAAGTGACGTCATCAACAATGAACAGATTCTTATCAGTTCAGGTAACGCATGAGTTAGAATAACAGCGTTTGAAACCCAATCGACTCAAAGTACTGATTAAATACAATGTTCCAACAGCTTTGCGGCCGTTTCGATACACACAAGGAGTTATTCGATGCCCGAACTCTATTTATAGTTGGAAGGGGCTTCATTTGTGTAAAAAAGTTTTGAAAAGTAGTTGTAATTGATGGTATATTTTGCTCATTCATAAGATCAGTCCCTACATGCTTTTGACATCCTACCCACTGCTTCAGTGCTTAATTTCACCTATAAAATCAGTAATCTGCTTGTAACTTTTTCCCGTTAGAACTAATGCGTCGCTGCATTCAAAAAAATTAATATTTTCGTCCTGTGCTCACCAATTTGACACATTGGTGAGCACTGTGCATTCGAATGAGGCCTGGTGATTTTTACGTGATAATTCGTTGATAATAATGCAAGTCTTGTACCAAAATGCTAAAAGTAGATTATAATTCCTTTGACAAAAGCAACAAGTGAATGCTGAAACAACTTTTTGAACAAAACAAATTCAGCGGCACAGTTTAGCGAAATTTTAAAGTGCAACTATAGCAAACAGTGATATCGCATTTCTTTCGGGTTTAAGAGTTGACATGTTAGCAAAATGTGTCTTTGAAATTTTACAGGTCCATACGCTGAAAAGGCTGGGAAGCACTGGTCTGAACGACGTAGAAATCGTCATGGTACGTAGTTAGATATTTTGAACTGATATCTCGTTTTATGAATGCATGAATGAGCTCAGGTTCTTTTGCTGGATATGACCCACTATATTTTGATGATGTGTCACTGATATATCATACTTTATTACCCAAAGGATTTCCCAACGATGAAGTGTCGGAATACGTCGGCCCTGAAGGAAAAACAATGAATATCGGCGGTTGTTCTGTCACGTTTCCACCGGGCTGTTTTGAGAAAACACAAAAAGTGACCGCATCAGTTAGCATAAATCCGGACGAGTGGCCCCGCGGTTTAGTTGGAATTACGCCCGCTCTACACGTTAAGGCGCAGGACTTGAAAGTTCCTGCGATCGTAAAATTGAAGACATGGTGTGTCGATGACGATAATGGGAATATACCTGTGGAAGTGCTACGTTTTGATGAAGATGAGTGGGATTGGAACATTGTCCACTCGTGTCAACTTGGACAGTCAAGAGAAATCGTATTCGAAATCAGTCACTTCAGTGACTTATTGGCATTTTTGATGGACCTTTTGACACCATCCTACGCTGTACACCCAATCGTTTGTTTCGATAAAGACCAATTTGCTATTGCCACAGTACTCGACGATGAAACAGCTAAAAAAGACTGTATGAACAAAATAGAAATGAGAATAGGCAAGGACGTGGCAGTTCGCCATTACGACACTTTCCACTGCAAATACTCCACTCCAATAATAAGTAGAATATTCTCGGAGCAGCACAAAACCGAATTCACGTTTACTCCTTCTGAGATTGAGCATACAGTGCAGCATGTGAACCAAGGTCATGGGAGTTTTGTAACTGACTTCATGCTGGTAAGCGAGAGGAAATCGACGACAACGGTCGCTTTGAGATTCCAGGTCTTTCTGGATAAAACTAAACGACATGATCAAGCTTTCAAATACGTCTGGCGGCCCGAGGACGAACGACCAACTTCAAAACATACCGAATCGAATTTTCCTGGAACTTCAGCAGGAAAATTCCAAGCCGGCCGTGATATGCATGTGCATGTGGGCCAGGATGCCAGAAAAACAACCGGTACTGAGATCCATGGACATGGACAGATGACATCTCGTAACGAAGGCTGTTCTGAAACAATATCTGGTTGATGATGATGGACACATTGTAGATGTTGTCCCGCAGTTATTAATCGCTCCTAGTACAAATAATATTTTTGGTAATGTTAAAATTGTCAGATTTGTCTCAAATGATCTTCAAGCTAATTGAAATGCCTCTCAGTACTCAGAAATTCTGGTTGCAGTGCTTTAATGTTGCATTTCTCACTCAATGTATCGCATGTTACGACGTTGTGTTAAACATTGTTCTTTGAATCAATATACGATTGTGGAATGTGCAATTGTGCATGCATCACAGCGTGGCATTTGGACAATATATATTGTTGCAGATGAGCATCGAATAGAGGAAATAGTACTATTTTATATTATTCAAGACAGTTGCAGCTCCAAGAAGCAGTTGAGAATGCAAAAGTTTGAATGGTCCAGAATTTGAAGTACAAGATCCGTCTGTCCGTAGCGATCAAGGGCATTGTCACTAGGGATGGTGCGAACCCCTGATAGGTTCAGGTTCATGTGAGCGCGAACCTTTTTGAAAGGTTCTGTGCGAACGCGAAAGCGAACATATGACGTCACGTGACGTCATATTACTAATTTCAACCTATATTTCAGTGAAGTGATGTATTAATGCACACAATACTTAGCGACGTCTCATGCCACGCTGTGGCACAATGCTAGAGTAGGCCTATAGGGTTACCATATTTTTGTGACCCAAATTCCGGACGCTCTTTAGCGCACACTAGTGGATTTTAAATGAGTTATGAGCACATTTCGATCAATATGACGTCACACCAGCAAAGCTTTGTCTATCGACTAGAGGTGGTCACGATCCGGTTCAGGAGTATGTGGCTGTGTGTTGTAAGTTGTAACCACGGCCGAAGCCACATATTTTCACCTCACTCCCGCACAAATAAACACTGATCGGCCCCCCGTACGGTAATCGATGCAACTTCTGGGGGCTTTACTATATATGCATCTGGTCGTAAATGATTTGAATGAATTACAGAAGAGCGCGGAGAACTAATCCTCTTCGATAATCGATAATCAATATCGATAATAACAATAATGTAACGTTGGGATACTTTTTTTATCACACACAGAGTAGCCTACAATGCGGTAAGACACAATGCGCTGTAATGAACGAATAGGCAGTGCCCGACGTCACAGTTATTTTCGATGTTGACATTTTATAAAGCCGCGGCCCTTTATAGTTCTTTCAATTCCGTATGAGTGCTTTCTGTCGCCGGATCTTTTTCTGGGCTTTTTACGGCGGGGAAAGAGGAGACCAGATAAGCCTCCGGCCGGTATCGCACCGGCGCCGCCCGGTTAGTGGACCCTTATCGTCACCACTACGCTATCTCCCTCGTGTATTGTGGAATTATGTCACTAATATTGGTTCTTCCATATATTATTATAAGACCTTGTTAGTTTCCACACCCTATTTAACGTCCACTTGTAGATTTATATAACTTTATTATAGTCACACGAGCTTTTGGAGCGCCGCTCCTTCATCAGGTGTTAAAGCGAAAGTAAAATTATATAATTTTGATCCTCTCTCCGCCCACATGATCAGAGTTAGCGGTCGAGCTGGTGAAGGATGATGACTTCGAAAATGCAAGTATAGCGTAATTCTACGTCATGATCATGTCACACCGATAAAATCATTTATCAGCCTGCATCACTGAGCTACATAAACACCGCACATTCGGTGGTTACCAACCTTTTATGGTCGCGACTCCATTTCCAACTTGGCGTTGCCCAGCTGATTACTAATTGATGGTCGGCAAATTTGCCCAGATTTATACTCACAGCCTATTTTGGAAGCTGATTACGTTCAACCTCTTCGTAAACCCCTGAATAAAGGAAAACTATCTTTGAATAAAGCATCCAAACGGCCTCAACCGACTCTATGAATATACCGTTGGCTTGTAATTGCGATTACAATTAGACTTATTTCTGTAAATAATTGCTATTTTATATTTTTATCGCAGTTTTTGAGAGGGTGGTACTTCCGATATCCAAACGAAGATATGTGATACTAAATCGCGCGCAGCGCGAAGAAAAATTTCATAAATCTGCCTAAAAACAATCTTGTCTATGTTCATTTACGAAAAAATTATGAGCTTTTTTCAAGAGTTCAAAATTCCGGACATTTGAGCATATTTTGGAAATTCCTCCCGGACGCAGTAAAAACAGTGAAATTCCGAACATGTCCGGGAAATTCCGGACGTATGGCAACCCTACTATATGCTGACTTTTCAAACGTCACTAAATGTATCAACAGTAGCAATGCTATAATAATATCATAAAATCAATATCTTCCGTCGCTTTGCCAACAAATTCGACGAGGACTTGCAACGGAATATGAGCTTACGTCTCAACGGTCTATAGGCCAGACCGGACAATGTATTTGCCTTCTGACTATTGCTACGTTGATATTGAGCAGAGTGTGGAACCGTTTTCTATACACTTGCTACCAATATTACCCAATAGACATGTTACGCAGTTGCCAACACCCCAGTATTATGGATTTGGTTTTTATGATACAATAAACATACCAAGATCTTTAACATTACAAAACGATGCATTCTTTATATCAATTCCATTGTTAGTTGAATAGGCATTATCGCTGACTACCCACATGTAGTGTATTTCGTTCTTGTTGTGTGATTGCGGGTCAATCTCAACGCAGAGAGTCACAAACGAAAAGTTGAATATTTAGAGCAAACTTTTGTAAAAAATCAAGTAGGGTTACAATTTTTTTGGTTTGCAAGGTTCACGCTCGTTTAGTATTGATATTTTGTGCTTTTATCGCCATGCATACAGTGACCCAAAGTTGAAATGTATAAAATTTCCAATTAAAGATGTTATAATGGCGCGAAAAATTGTATTCTAATATATGAAAAATATCTACAATGTGCAGAACTTACCAAGGTTCGTTGATGAACGTGAACCTCTAAATTTCTGAGGCTCATAGACAGAACGCGAACGTGAACCGCGCGATCAAATCATCCCTAATTGTTACGGTTAGGGTTGCATTTAAAACAAAAATCAATTTAATACAAGCATGTTTAAAACAAGGCGCTGGTTTAAAACATGTTTTATTGCTTGTTTTTTAAAGCTGAGACGCCACCAATATTCAATTGTGACGTCATAGTGTATTGACATTCACAATTGAAAATATAGAGTAAATATAGCTCCTTTGACGAATTATCTCCGTACTATATAGCTGTTGAACCGACTATCTCGAGGTTTCAACCATCCCATATCGTATACGTCGGCTATATATAGGGCGGAATTCGTCCGTAGGCTCATACAACATGTTTTTTCGAAGTATTTACACAATTATGGAATAATTATACAACTTTTAAAAAAATAATTAAAAGGCCTTTGTTTAAAACACTGTTTAAAGCATGTTCTAAACCAGTGGTTCTTAACCTTGCCTCCAGCGCCCCTCAAGGGGCGCTGGCGATTTTGAAGGGGGCGGAAACGCTCAGGGGCGATATGGGGGCGCTGAGCACAGGGGGGCGGTAAGGGGGAGCTGAAAAAAATGGCTTCGCCGTAGATGATGTGATAGTAGGACATATCCTTGATGAGTATTGAGAACAAATTAACATTCCACAAAACATGTCAAATCCCGAAATTTTTTTGTCGCGATACGCGACTATGTTCGCTACATATGTTTTCATAAATGTAGTGGGTTATTATAATTCAGATAAAACGAATTGCGCGTACTTTTAGATCGCCAATTTCCCGTTATTTAAAACACTGCCGCCACGCTTGCTAGGGTTATTTTCAACAAAATGTTTTGAATTAGGTAATATATCCCACAGGGCACAGGGTGTGAAAATCGAAGAATGAGGCACTGTATATCACGTTTGATTGAGAGTGAGAGCCCCTTGTACATAAGTACGTTTTGAAGCTTCGTGCAAAAAATGAATAACTTCCAGAGCTACAAAATTAAATCGTCAGAATATTTCCTCATCGTATCATAGAGGGGGATCTCGTGTTTTGGTTCACAATCTCACATGAACGTTATATAATACGAGTTGCTTTGTTTGGAATACCTTCATGTTAAAATAAATAACTGGGTACACCACTAAATTCAATATGAGCAGGTATATGCATCTCATTCTCAGTTGACTTACTTATAGATACACAAAGCATTAAGACTAAGTCCAATATCATTAATCTCCTCGTATTGTCAATCGCCGGTGTGAATTTGGGAGGGCTCGTACCACATGGTGTGAGACCGTACCCGAAAGTTGTTATAACAACCTTGATTTGACCATGAATATACCACACACAATTATTATATGGTTATTATAGTCCAATTGTCCTCGAGCGCGATTAAAGCGCGAAATATTTCCAATACCAAAGTTCCAAAAAGACCGACTGAACTTGGACCTCTTACCAAGACCGAAACTGCTACAACCCAAACCCCCAATCGGTTACCTCGAAGGGTGCTCCAAATTATTTCGGTGAATGAACATAAATTAAACATCATGTTTTGACGACTCCCCCACGGAAGAATACGCATAATTATAGAATATAGTAATGAGCATTTCGGCGGCGGCCACGACTACGCCACGATGCATGAAGACATATGAAGTTCCAGTGAATATGGGACTCCGAGAAGTGTGTCAAAAAGCCAGCGAGAAAACCTTAGCCGAAGAGGATTACCCTATATTGAGCGTAAACTTCGATGTATATAAGTCTAATTGTCCAGAGGTACTTAAATCGCTTGTGCCGAATTATGTGTCGTCGCAATCTGCACCCCACAGGACAAATAACATCCATCAGAGAATATTATTTGCCAGTGACAAAATACCAATTTTGAATCGTGTGCTTAATTTAAATTTAAATTTAAATTTAACTTAAACGTGTATGCGTTTCAATATCTTTAGACTATATAGTGGACAAGAGGTAACAACCATGTATCGATTTAATCGTACCAACGGGCACGCCCGAATAGGTTCAATTATCAATTACGTGGCCTTCATTTTCCAATCCAACAGCTCACTCAGCGCTACTGGTAAATTTGATTACGTGGGCTGAGAGGATAACATTTTATAGTGACATATATATGCAATTACAACCTATTTCATTCATGCATTATAGAAAATATTGGCTCCTAGAGCGACCAGGCTACATAAAATTTGCTGACGATCAAAATCACGCGACGGGATTCTTGGGGACGAAGCCATCATGAGTTTGGTTCATCACGCTATGGGTGCCCAAGACAATCGTTTTCTAGGGGGGCTGACGAAGTGCTGTAACGGCCCACCCTCGAACCCATTGTCTTAATTACAGTCCTTACAATATGAGGTGGGGGGGGGGGGGCGCTGGAGCACGATAATTTTGGAAAGAGGGCGTTGGAAGAAAAAAGGTTAAGAACCACTGTTCTAAACCAAGTGTTTTAAACAACCACTTGTTTTAAACGCAACCCTAGTTACGGTCCTTAGAGCCTTATTGTATTTATACTTTTATAAGCACTTAACTTTGGAGGAGGACCCAGAGTGACGGTCCTCTTTAGGTTCAGTCTAATCGGAGCACCGGCTCCTCCGTGCCTCTACAGACCGTATCTGCACAACTTGAGAGAGGAAAATATAAGATATCTTGCGATCAACAAGAAAGCTTTTGAAAGGAGGCCTCGTGAAGACAGATGACAAGCAGTCAATAAACAGGCAGTCAGTTATAATATTAACATTTTCATCAGATCAAAACATCACAATATCGCGATATAATGAAGAAATGGGGTGTCGATTGTCGAGACGGCTTGGCTCGTACAATATGTCCCTATTTTTTATTTATGTCCATATTTCGATATATCTTCAATGCTCGCCACAGGTCACAATAGCAACACGGACACTACGAACTCTAATATTTGTACTGCAACTTGTAGTCAGCTCCAACTTTTAATCAGACAGTTTTTTAGTACTCAGCTCCCCAAATTTCACGGCTACACTTTCACGGAACCACCAAGAAGGATGTAACGGTCCGCCATACATGCTCTCTGGCCGAGAGTATGTAAATATCAGGCATCCAAACTGGATGAAAAGTAACATAAACCGTGCATATCCTACATCTCCCTCCGTTATTCGTTGCCAGATCATTTTCGAATGTCGACATTTCTGTAGAGTTGGTCAAAGTAGTCGACGTTTCTACTCGAGCAGAAGTAGATGCAAAGTCACGAATATCTGCTCAAGTACACGTAATAATTTCCAAGACACGTCAAAACTACTTGAAGTGGAAAATATAAGGCCTGAAAAGTAGGTAATTTAAGAAGTAGACTTGATCGTGATTGGAGTTGATTCCTTTCGAAATTGCATTGTGAGTCGGCACGAATAACGCAAAATAATTTCTGAAGGTTCAAATAGTTGCCACTTTCGAATATATACTTGGTTATCGTGACACGAGATATATTGTACACGGTTCTTACGACAATTAATCCACTCATAGAGGTGATGCAAACTCGATTATCTTAAAGTCATTTTCTACTTTTCACTATCCAGATTTTAAGAAGTAAGTAATTCTGTCGAAAATACTGTTCTAAGTGAAACTAATCTCCAATCATAACCGTTTGAGTAAGTCGTACAAGTAAGCAAAACTTTCTTGAGTAAGCCGACAGAGTAGAAGTACTTCTGTACTGATCTATCTACACTACATTTATCAGCGGCCTCATGCTGTGCATGTTTGTACGCTTCGCCAGGCGAAATACGCAATATCAACTCTTCAAGCTGGTGCTATATTCGAGATTCCGAATATGCGTCGAGGATTTTCATGTGGTTGAGGTTAGTCGTCTCGTGTGTGATATAAAGATTTGATGATTTGCAGCTGAATTTTCACTGCAAGATCAGGAGTGGATTCGTCTTTTTGGTCATGCTGCAGGCAAGTCCATAGCATCACACCGTTTTTGGAAGTCAGTTTGGTTTTCAGTGCAGTAGGACCTTAATTGCCGCACCCAAACCCCACAATTGGGGGAGGGGCGAGTTCGAAGTGGGCCCAAAATTATTTCGTGAATTAATATGAATCATAGAGTATTTTTTGGGAAATTTATTGCAACTGTTTCATTTTTCTGCTGTTATCGAATATCTTGATCGTTGGGCACCTTTCCCCCAACAAAAACTACGCATGATTTATTTAAATAGGCACTTCGTCGTCAGCCATTACCGCGCCGCGACGCACCAAGACATATGGAGTTATAGGCCATGTAGAATGCGATTTCGAGAAGTGTCTATGGCAAACGATCAGCAGCGAGAAGACCTTGGCCGAAAAGGACTGCCGTTGTGCTGACCGAAAACGTCGATATATTAACATATATGTTATATATTTAATTGTGTATTATAATTGTAAATAGGTGCCTGAATGGCTAGCGCCGAATGTTCCTATGTCCTGACGATCTGAGCCCCACAAGACGAATGGTATCTCGAGGGAATATTATTTGCCAGTAAAGAAATACCGATTGTAAATCTTTTAATTTAGTACGTTCGGGCGATTTCAATATCTTCACGAAATAACATCATGTAACGAAGTCAATATAACAACTGGGACGGTCGTAGATGTTCAATTATTATTATTTAGGGGCCCTAACTTTTCCAACACACCTCACTCAGTTCTACCGGTAAATCTGATTACTTAAATGGAGAGAGGATAAAAATGGATAGCGATATATATGCAATTACTGATCATATTGACCGATTCAATATTAAATTATTGAAATTTTTTCGCACTTCGCGCGATTAGGCGGTACAAGCTCACACTGTAAACGGATACCACATGTCGATTATAAGTAGCGGCCAAAAGCGTATAGCCTACAGGGGCTGGCTGACAAAGCCTACATTTCTGTTTATCACCCTATGGGGGGCCGAAGACCAATGTGTTTTGGGGCGGACGAAGTGTTGTTACGGTCCTGAGTGCAGTATATCATTTATTTCATCAATTCAAAGCGCCACAAGATTGCGATAAAATGGAAAGCTATAGGAGACGACTTGGAGTATTTTTTCAATCAAACACCCACCTTTGGCCTATAACAGTAATTTGTAACTTGATTAGCTCATGGTCGACTAAGTTAGCAAAGAGACTTGGAGGTACAGAACTTCGGATACAATTGAATAATATATTCATATTGAAACAATACCGAATATTTTCGGTTGCCACTAGTCACTGGTTATATTAGCAAAGAAATGTCATTGGCCCATGAAAGTTCAATGGAAAATACCAATGTCCAACAACACAATCAGTCGAATAAAAAGTCACCGAGATTTATTGAGAAGGTCTTAGCAGTATTTCGTCCACAAGACTTTGAAGTCAGGCTGCTGTCGATGAGAGTAAACAGCGTGTTCCGTTTCAATCTCAAGTCTGTTGCGCAGTTTGGACTTTACGCTGAACTTAATAGATGAAAATGCTGAATGGTGCAACTAGTCGAAGGTGTTGGTTTCATAACTTAATTTTGCTGATTTGTGGATATGATGAAGACCCTTGGACTTCCGTGTGTTCATAATAACATGATTTCTGATATAACTGTATACTGTATACCATGCCAGCTGTATTTTAGACACTGGATACAGCGTCATGGCCCTATAGGTAGGAGCATAGCACAATGATTCGAGTAATCGGATCTCAATCGAGTAATAATTTCAATGATTGGAGTCGGAAAGTGAGCGATTCTTTTTGGAGTACTGAAATTGTACGCTCCTTGTCGCTAAAAGGTAATGTTTTCACAATAATTGTAGTTCCCACACGCTTTTTTACACAATGGAGGCCTTTACACCGCCATTGGACGTATCACAGCATTAAATGATGTAATATATCAAGCCACTGGTACTCGCGTTACTGGAAATGGCATATCAGTGAAGTCCTAATCAACCCACAACATTGTCACAAAGGGCAATATAACAGATATGGTCGAAAAAGAACTTATTTTTTGGGGGTGCAGAAAGCATTTTTCTCATCGCGGTCTGATAAAAATCACATATTTCAACTGTATAAAATCATTCAGATCTTTGTATAGCCCTAGGTTTAATTAATGACTTGAATATGAACTGGATATGATCGACGACTGTAAGATTGCCGGCAATATACTATTACACAGCCCTGGTCCGTCATAGTCATTTAACCTAGGTCGGGATCACCGGACCATAGATAAGAATAATGTAGGCCTACATAAATATTTTGGTACGGGTTTTTCTTCTACAGCCGGCACAGACATCATGTCGGTTGGAGACGGACGCGTGTATTCGGGGGTAATTCTTGGAGGTACCGGACTTCAATATACAATTGAATAGTATAATCATAATGAAATGAACCCGAATATTTTCGGCTCTCTTATTCGTAATTTCATGCTGGTGACGTCATATTTTGTGATACGATTGTTGATATACAAAGTTCTTTCCAATTCTCTGCTATAGTTGCTGACGATTACCCCTGACGAGTGCCAGCCGAAAATATTCGGGTTCATTTCAATATGAATATACAGTTCAATCGGATTCAGGGGTATAAGTTAAATTAAATTTTATTAATACTGCTGGTCCGTGGAGACATGAGCAATGAGCGTGCGGCCAACATTAATGTTAGTTTGGGGGCTGTATGCTCAAAAATCGGTCAACCACACACGCTATGCAGATATTTCAAAACGATATTTCAAGATGTGTAAAAACTATGCTAAGTAATACATATTCGTTTTGACGGTGCAATGAGCGTAAGCAATCACAGAAAGCAGAACTAGCAATATCATCGCAATAATACAAACATTATGACGCAATCAACTAATATAAAGGCGTTCCGTGATTCGCGAATTGGCATCATTTGGCGAAGTTCCTGTTTCGAGATGGATGATTGGGCTGACCGATTATAGGGATTGATCGCAGCATTTTTAGTTTGAGATCCACTTCTACGAGCTCTACTATACTGCAAGCGTTGTGCCAAACTGTTTAATAGTAGCCTAGAACGCATCTGAGATCAGTTATACGTGAGGCTAGCAACATTTTTCAAGCCAAAATTAGACAAAGACATTATATGAACATTACAAAAATTCGTATCGCAGTGCACATAGCCTGAAAAAGGCGGGAGCACCACTCTAAAAATGTCAATCACTGATTACAATAGTTTCGTTGCGACAGTAGCCTACAGTTTAGCGTCATTTGGCAGAATATTTGACGCTATCAAACCATAAGGTCACAGTTCCTTTTAAGAAATCGAACAGTCAGAAACAAGTTACCGCAGAAACTTCAATAAAACTACGTCTAACGTGTAATATGAAAGCGACCATACCCCCTCAAATTTTCGTAATTTTTTGTAAATTAACATGAAGCAGAACATTTCGCGTAGATTGATTCAACTTTTTTTTCGTGCTTGGCGCTATTGTGTGTCTCAAAATTGAGCCTAACTGTACTCGAGGTTATTAGAAAACGGATTATTCCCAATATCACTTGAGGCCGCTGGGAGCAGCGCGACCGGTGTTTCCGAGTCATGACTCACACAAATATACCAAAAGTCATTGGCAGGCCGTGTTATTTTTGGCATATGCCAAAACTGCCAAAAATAAGTTATTTTTGGCATTTTTCGATTTTTATTTTTGGCAGTTTTGGCATCGTCCTCTAAATAGGTAGTTTCAGCCTCGAATTAGTCACAAAAACGCTTTATTTGGGCTAGTTTGTCAAAAGACACCACAAAATGTGCAGCATCCACTTATAATCAGTGCCAACAAACAATAATAAGAAGAAAAAACCTAACGATGTCATAGGTAGGGCCTTTTAAAGTCATTAAAGTCTTATTTTTTTCTATGCATCAATAAGCCGTGAAATCGATTTTAACGCGAAAACCGCATCCCTATGGGGTATATTAAGAAAGTTTTAAAGTCATATAAAGTCATATTTTGCTGGTTAGGTCATAAAAAGTTATAAAGTCATATTTTTAGTATAGTTTAAATAAAAAGTAACAATTTAAGCGGTGAAGCAATCAAGCACTAAGAAACTAAGGCAGTTACTCGTTGGGTAGCTGGTCGAATGCTGCTCAATATTATGCCGAGACGTAGGAAGGTGAAGTTATTGTAAAGAGCATCAAAAATTCAGTCAACTATCCAAAGTTGACTATTCAGTCAATTTGTCTTCACTATACCAATATTTCAAACTTACTACTGAAAATGGAAAATTGTAGCCCACGTACACCGTCAACCTGATGTGATGTTGTAAGGGAAAGTTATAGCCTACGCACACGCCCTTGCTGATCTAAATGCCCTTGATTTCGGAAAAGATCCGCCTGAGCTTAAAAATTACATAAGAAGCAATTGGACAAAAACGATGTGAAACAAATTATGGAGCTACAAAGACGAGACATTTCACCATCGCTTTATGCAAAACTGCTGAAGTGTCCACCCACATCAGCGTCTGTGGAGCGCTCATTTTCCTTACTAAAGTAATTTTACGTCCAAATCGTAACTTCAAAGACTCTAACATTCTCCGCATTACATGAAACTGTACTACAACAGTGGCTTCAAATAAAAATGGATGTGTTATGTTGCGATTGCTTTACTCTTTAGTTCCGTGAGTGAAGTTGTTCACATGTAAAAATACACGATTTTCACATAAAGTCATATAAAGTCATATTTTCCGAAAAATAAAGTCATATAATGGATTTTTTAAGGTCATGTAAAAATGGCCCTAGTCATAGGTTAATAATATCAAACGAAACCACAAAATGCGCAGTATCCATCGGAATCGGTGCCAATAAGCAAATAAAGAAAGAAAAGCATAACAAACACGCTCAACAGCTGATTGTTACAGGTGTTGAATAGACTTAAATCGTTTGCACTGTAACAGTGCTTCCAAACTCAGGTCAGCTAAGTTTCTCCTCAATTCATTTCTCGCCCAGAGAATCTGGGAAATATCGGCTTCAACAGTAGCCGTTGAGAGAAAGAATGTTGCCAGTCATCCACAAAAGGTTTTCAGAGCTTCCGAATCTTTGGAGGGCCGAACCGGCTTCCATGCATCATGAAAAGAGATCACTTCGCCAGTGCCATCGATCTCATCGCGGAAAGAATTTTCTTCCCGATCCTTTTCCAGGAGTTTCCTGTGTTGTCTCTCAACACATTCTATTTAGTAGCCAATTATCATTTCTCCTTCAGTCTACTGATATATTTTGAGAGGACTTTTGTCACTTCAGGTGGCTTTAATATTACCAACTCGCATGGAAGAGTCCTGGGAAGGTTTGCTTGTTTAAGAACATTGACGCAACAAGACTGTCTGGCAAAACGAGACTATGCAGCTCAGAAATAGCCAGACAGTTTGTTGCGTCACAATGTTCAACTCGATGACAATGCAAAAATCGTGGTTGATTTTGGGGGTTCCAGTTCCATGACCAGGATATAATTTATATTTTAATAATCAGTACTGCGGCAGCTTCTCATTGACACCCGTTTTATCAAATTTAGCGCTCGACAAGCCGGTCAAAAATGGTCGTAAAATTGCCTTCGGACAAGTGGAAAGTATGACGTAAACCAAATGCAGTCAGCCGTTCAATCTCGCTGTGCTCACACCATTTAGGACACCATGCTTTCACCCCTAATGGGTGGGCTGGACCCAGATTAAGAAACCTGCCTTTCACAAACGCTCTTCTCGCTTGTAACGCGGTCCTGTTAACACAACACCATGAACGAAATACACTATTTGGCAGGCCGTGTTATTTTTGGCATATGCCAAAAATTGCTTATTTTTGGCATTTTCAAATTTTTATTTTTGGCAGTTTTGGCATCTGGCTCATGAAATGCCAAAAATAACACGGCCTGGTCATTGGACAATGGTCAGGCTTCTGCGCTTATAATCGGCAGCGCCAGATCAGATTGCCCCGCAGAAACAGCAGTTCTCTGATTACAAACTATAGAATGCTTTGACGTCACGAAAACCGCCGATATTTCGGTATAGATATTTCTTTCCAGGCGTGGTGATGCAGCTCTATTAATAAGTATGAGGCTTGGTTTAAATGTTTTATTTCTGCAAGTACGTTGAGATCTGGGCAAGCGGTACTGGCCGTAATGGGACATATTGGCTAGAATGACTGATAGTTTCGGGTTTATAAATTCACATGATCAATGTCTGTCAGCCGCATACTGGACAGATATTTCGGAAAGACACCTCCGAGCTGTCCTAAAACTATTCTACGGAATACATATTTGCGTTGGTGGTGCAATGTGCGTAGCTGCGTACATTAGCAAGCACAAAAAAGCGGAACTACTACAGAGAATCGTGACAATGATACAAACATTGTCATACCAAAATGAACAAATATAAAAGGCGTTCGGTGACCCGAGAATTGGCATCATTTGGTATTGTTCCTGTTTCGGGATTGATGATTGGACATGGACATTATCAAATATAAAAGGCTCTTCATGACTCGAGAATTGGCAAAGAGGTTTACATTGAGCTCTACTACAGCAGAGCAGAAGCATTGTACTAAACTTTAAAAATTGCCAATGGCTAGTTTAAAAACAGGCTAAGGCAGGCTATAAGAACATTTTTGTAACAAAATTCCTTACATCTCGAAAGTACAGTTTAGTTAAATTTGACAGTATAATGGAAGCAATCAAACAAAAAAGTAGCAGTTCTTTCTAAAGAAATCGTGCAGTCAAAAAAAAGTTATCACAAAACCTTCAATAGAACCACGTCTGAAACGTGTCATATCAAAATGCCAGCAGCATACCTTTCAAATGACAACCAATAAAATGTCACATCGTGGTCCGGTAACCTCGTCCAGCTAACAAGACTAGTTTGTTGACCATAAAATGCTAGGGTCGCAGCAAACAATACACACAGCAAAGGTATTAACTGTGAAATTGCAATAAACGTGTGCAGAGGAAATACTCTCTAGTACAGTGGTTCTCAACCTTTTTTGACACGCGCCCCCCTTGGAGATGGTCAAAAGATTCGCGCCCCCCCCCCTGAACCACCTTTCATTTATCGTCATGTCAAAAAGAGCACATCATCTAATACAGAGGTGGGCAACGTTTTTGATAATCATGGCCACATTTCGATTGCTTATGTAGCGAAAGGCTGCATTCCAGGGCATAGCCGCAATGAACGATCTGGACGCAAAATTCCTATGGTAAACTGTCCATATCCATTCGGGTGAACTCCAGACTATTCTACTTTTCACAATGGCCTATTGTGCGCACCGAAATAGCGAGTGGCAATGTTATGAATAGTTGCCGGGAGGTGCGTATTGTCGCGCGAAGCGCGAAAAATTTTCAGGGCCGCGAACGAATTATTATTTCTTGACAATTCCCATTCCGGCTCAGATTAAGAAGGGCGCTACTGCATTAAAATCAAAAAATGAATTCTTGTTGAATTGTGCGGAGGGTGAAGAAAATTTCAAGATTAATTAAAATCTCTCGAAAATGCGGGAGTGAATTCGTAATTGCAATTTCCATGTCTACGGCCGCCAACACATACTAATTGAATTAGGCGTCGACGGCCGCCCAAATTCCCTTCTACGGCCGCAGGCTGCCCACCCCTAATCTAATAGTATACATAAGGTATATCTTACGCCAATTTTGAATCTGCATTCCAGTTGTTGAGTCTTTTACATTGCTGAAAAATTTCTCAAAATTTGTTTGAAAATAACAAAAAAAAAACATAGAACAAGACATCCATTAATTAATTTCAAGGTAGGTCACCCTGAGACTAATCCTGATGTTGGTAGTGAGTACAGAGAGCAAGGCGTCGTTCTGTCCTGCCAGGCTAAATTTGATCAGTTTTGGAAATTAATTAAATGGTGTTGATTTATAGCCTAATTGAGGCCGACACCGGGACACCTATGTTACATCTAAGTCTGTCTTAGGCAGTGCAGTTCGCAAGCTACTAAGAACAGCTGCCCAGCGCGACAAGCTTTAGGCTACTGTCAAAGCTATGAAGCAATGAATGACTTACACGTGGGAATTGCTCTCTATATCTCCGAAAAATTTCAAAAATTTGCTCAAATGAAGTTGAAATCAGACTATACTCCATTGAGCGCGGTTGCTAGAGTTGCAAGCTTACTTGAATATGGAATAAATTTCATCTTCATTAATCGTCTTCTCATAATGGATGTGAAACACATGTTCAGACACGTACAATATATACTGACTTTGTCAATTTCTCGCGCCCCCCCTGAGAGCTTCCCGCGCCCCCCAAGGGGGGCGCGCCCCCCAGGTTGAGAACCCCTGCTCTAGTATATATCATGCATTTTCCATACCTTAACTTCAATAGTGGATACGTAGTACCTTCTTACGTAGTCTGAGGTAATCTCCCTCACAGTAATAAACCGCATGTAGCTATAGGGAACGCATATTTGCTTAGAACGAACAAACTTATCACAGAAAACGGAGCCATTTAATCATTACAATGCTACAAACGCTATTATGCTGCAATTATCAATTATAAAAGGCGCGCAGCGACACCTGAAATCGATTCATTCTGTCGAAATAGATATATAAACCACAATATATAAAGAGGGAGCGTTTGTTCAAATGTAACGGAATCCTGTTGAAGAGCTCGAACACGCTACAACAACGAAGATGGGTGATAGAATGAAGCAGGAGCAGGAAAGGTTATATAATACTATACTTCAACAATTCTAAGTTATCGCCATATCGGTAACGTTGACTCGGGATAGATTTCAGTATTCATTTTTATTGGTTGTAAAAAGAGGCACGGTAACAATGCATAAATATATTCTCTTCATACTACAGAAGTGGTGATTCGATTGGGACGCAGATCAAGGGCAAAGTCACTTCAACGAGTCATGGTCAAGTTTGAATAAGTAAATCCATAAACTATTTTTCCTAATACATAGGCCTAATGAGTACGTTAATTTATGCACTATCTAGTAGAGAACCTCTCGAATTGGTATTTTCTAATACCTCATTCCCATAGTTTTCTTAATAAAATTAGTATTCATTTTACAAAAAACGTCGTGTAAAGGTAAAGTACTTGTACATTTCGTAGTGCTCAAGTATAAGTTTTTAAACTATTAACTTGATAACATTTTCAGAATATCAACTTTTTGCGTAAAGTCTGTCTTGCATTTAGTTGCCGGCTCTGAAAGCAAGCAAAGTTTGTGGTATTTGCGCAACATCGAAATTTGTACACTTCACGCTTATCTTATGTCGAAAAACATAAGTTAGTTAACAATATTTCGAATCATGGGTATGAATAATTTTTAAAAACCTAAATATGGCGCATCCAAACTTCGTAAATTCTTTCGGTTAGTTTTTGTCGTTTTTATCTACTTTAAAAGCCTCATTCAGACCTCGAAGCTACGTGAACACTTGTTCATTGGAACTTGAGTCCAACACCAAAAAGATCTACTTTACAAAGCTCTACTCTGAAAGCAAGCAAAGTTCGTGGTATTTGATCAACATGGAAATTCGTGCACTTTGCGATGATAATTTAAAATATAGAGTATTAAAGTCATTAATGCATCGGTCGCAATTCCGCTCGAATACAAGAAGAGATTTCAAAGTAAGTAAGTGGAATGTTCGTAGACTAACGCCACTTCTATGTAGCGATTTTTTAGTAAGTAGTTATGTTTCTAGGCTACTTTTACTTCTATTTAACGGGTTTTCATAGAAATCTGCTTACTTTTATAACTTTATATTTTGTGAAGTAGAGAGTAGTTTAAGGTTATGTTTGTCTAACCTTGACGAGTGCTATTGTCACACTCGATTACCATCTTTAAATCATGGCTATCTCAATGATGTTGACTAAATTTACGGCTTCAGAACGTGCTAATTAGACCTAATCGTTATAACGCTGGGGTTCGCGTACAGGTATCGAAAGTGTTTATATAATTAAAGCCCTGCGAATCGCACGCCTGCGGCTATAGTTCGTTTGATTATTTTCGCCTTGGGATTCGCGTATATGCTGCTAAGCTGTTACGACTTTAGAAAATTCTACAAGACTATTCGGAACGCGCACATGCGAGTGATTTGTTTCCGTAGCTACGAACTGGACAATCGCTTGCCTGCGTCTAATAAAAATAAGTCGTAAAATGTGGAGGCTGCAGAGACCGTAACTTGTATACATAAAATCAAATTTAAAAATATGGACGGATGAGTTATCTCTGACCAATAGAGTAATATAACCGCCTATAGTTTAGTGGGGTATTGCTATAATGTATATCCAAACAATCGTTTTTTCGAAATAAAATGAACTCGTACACTATACAATGCTATTTCAATGAGACCGAGTAAAAGTTAGGAGACATGAAAGGTGCTGAATCGTATGAAATGCGGTGACTACAGGGTTCGAACCTACAACCTAGATCAAGATAGTTGGCTGATTCCTCTGTGATGACGTTATGAAATCTAGTTCAAAGTTTAGTGTATTACGCGAGAATTCATATTCTCAAAAATAGCTCAGTACGCATAATCATGATGATGTAGCAATGGGCGTTATATGGGTGGATGATGTAACAATGGGCGTGGCTGATGACGTAGCAGATGATGTGGCAATGGGTGGATGATGTGGCAAGGGGGCGTCCTATAGGTGCGGCAATGGGCGGATGATGTGGCAATGTAGGCGTGGCAATTAAGGCGACGTGGCCTTCTGGGATTGGCCGGCGTATAATCCAACTCATATCACTACTCATAGGTGCCTAGATGGCTGTCGCCGAATGTTCCTGTCGTGGTTAAAAAAGAAAAAAGAAAATACATGTTTTAAACGTGTTTGTTTTAAATGCAATCCTAATATTGTCATGGCAACTTGTCCGTGGTTGTCACTCATTGACTATAGTACCAAGCACAGTAGTATTGGATATGTGGGCTAATTATGCAAGCAGTAAATAACGACAGAAGATTGCGAGAAGAAAAATCCACATCCTAGGAAATTCAGCAAATATTACAATAATTACAGACATGTTAAAGCGATCTCTCTGGCGCGACTGCGACACAAACTTTAGGATACCCTGCCTTATGCAATCGTTCATTGCAGCACTACAGCGTCCATAGAATTATAATCATTCTATTATTTACGCTTTCTGTGATGACTAACGTGCGTTGCTGCTTCAAGGCAAATATTTGTTCCCTAGAATCTAGGTGCGGTGAGGTTAATGATTGAGAGGCAGATTCACTGGGAATTGGAATCGAGAATATCCAAGCACAGAAGTACATGTTCTCCTCTTCTCAACATCTCTGAACAATAGAAGTGGAGTTATAGTCTACAAACATAACCAGTTACTTACTTACTTTGAATTTTCTACTTGTAATTGTATCTGAGAAGAATTGTACGATGTTGAGTACCATCTGAGGGCGTCTATCATACTGCTGGAAAATTAAGGTTCAGTGCTCGAGTATAAAATTAGATTTACTTGAGTAAACGCGAGTTATAAGCAGAGGTGGTCAAAGTAGTCAAGAAAGCTACTCAAGTAGAAGTAGAAGTAGCGACGAAAAAATATACTCAAGTACAAGTAGAAGTACTTCTTTCGTAAGCAACTTAAAACTACTTGAAGTAGAAGTAGAATTGACTGACTTTAAATCTACTCAAGTAAGTAAGTAGTTGTGATGAAGTGGCGAGATTGCGCAGTGGTATAATCCGCGGCTGTAACACCAATAGGTTGCGGGTTCGAATCCGACAGAGGTCGACTTCAGAATTCCTATACCTAAGTGATGATGGTTTATCTAGGCTCCTCTCATCCCCTCATCCGCGCAAGCGGTATCTTACAAAAAGCCTAGAAGTGGGCCGTGCTATAAGTCGGCAGTTATGGAATAAAATATTAAGAATATCGACTTGGTATAAAGGACCATCGTAGTCGACAAACACCATGAATAATAGAAAAACAGAACGTTATGATGAGCCATAATATTATATACCGTGATGAAATATTCGACATGGCAACGGGCGAAAATGCGGTGTGAACGGAACCACGCCAACCCGCTACCTAAATTATATTCACCGATACTACAGTGATATTAAACGGGTTACCCCGTACCCACTGCGTGCGAAGCGCGACGAAAATTCTGGGCTTTAAACAAATTTTATGGAAATTAAATGCCGATGCTCCGTGAAAACAGCCCCGAAACTCCTCAGGATATCTTCCCGTTTGGAGGATTAAACTACTTCTACTTGACAAACTGAAAATAGCGAAAAGTAAGTAAGTAGATTACAAAATATTATGAAGTAGAAGTAGAAGTAGCGAAAATCAGATCTACTTCAGTAAGTACCAGAAGTAGAGGAAAACTCCTTGAGTACTTCGAAAAAGTAGAAGTACTTCGTTACTGACCACCTCTGGTTATAAGAGATTCTACTAAAGTTTCTATGAGGCTAGGTGCTGGTAAAAAATCTCCAACTTGATTATTTCGGAATATAGAATAGATGAACAACTGCTTTCGCCAAGCACCATAGGACCCATCATTCATACATACATACTTACATTGTTTGTTTGGTGCTGTGCTTGGTAAGAACGGAGTAAAGGCATTGAACAGCAGCAGTTGCGGGATTGCTCGCACAAATTACTAGGTACATAATTACGCAAGTTAATACATGTTGGTGCAATCCCGGGCTTACGTGCACCAGTTACTAGCTACATAATACAACAAGTTAACGCTTGTAGAACACGATATTTGCTCTTGGAGAACCGTCGAAAGTTGGTGCGGTAAGGTAGGTTATTTTACACTATCAATAATTAGAGTGTTCAAATCAGCCAGCACTCCTACATAGTGTTGCATGGAATAACGGAATAGGACATCGACTGTATTTTGTTATCCGAGGTAATGAATATTACCGAACACACGATTTACTTTACTATACATATCGACTCATGGGGATGAATAATTTTAAAAAAAAGTCAAATATAGTGTTTCGGAACTTCGTGAATTTTTCGATTATACTTCACAAGATTCAGTGTAGAAGTTTAGTAGAAGTGAACGAGTTTAATAGAAGTATTTTTCTATAGCTACTTTACGAAATTAAGCGTACCATCTTCCGAATCGGTACGGAACAATGCGACTAAGTTGTCTGACTTACTTGTACGAATTACAAGCTACATAATACAACAAGCAAAAAACCTACTTGAGTAATCTGAATAAGTGACTACTTACTTGTTTAGTCGCTCGGAAATCACCACTTCTTGTACTTACTAGAAATTTGTTGAAATGTACTATTTCGTTGACCTTGATGAGCGGGGGGAGTTTCATCTATATCCTATGATGCACTTTCGCGCTCCGGAATGACTTATCGCAATGACAAAATAGCAAATACACATCGAGAATTTGCGAAGACTCACTTCATGGTATTACAATATACACTTAATCAATATAGCGACTTGATACTTTCACGTTATTCAATAACTCGATTCTCGAAACTTGTTGCTTGTGCGATTTACTGCTGGTGTGCAAAGGGTTACGAACGTATCTAATGTAGTTCCACATTCTAGTTGTTTTGATGTAAGGAAAAATCATTCGATAACTCGCCGCTTCTCGTTATTAAGTAAATTGTTTGCGCGTTAGCTTTCTGGAACGTAAGTCAAATACATATCTAGTATTTTGTGGAAGTAACTTGATTACTGTGATGACATTGATAGGTCTCTCAAGCAGTGACCATGGTTTTGTTTTTGAAAGATGTCGCGATGTCGGTATAATATTTTCTAAAACTCAAACTAGGACGAAATCATGAATGTGTAGGACTTACGATAAACATATGTTGTGCACATACAACTTTATAACAAGAATTATGATATTCCTGTAAGTACTAGTTTCGTGTTGGGTTATTTGAATATTTAGATACGTGACCATTCGTGTAAAAAAGTTATTTTGTTTCGATTCCGATGTCGATGCAGAATTGATCGAAGTTAGGATTGCAGCTTAAAAGAGTAAAGAGGCTGAAGCAAGTGATGATGACGTAACAATTATTGATGAGGCAGTGGCTCAACATATTCAGATTTATACTTGTTCCGTATACATAATATTCGTATAACACGATATTTGAAGGCGGAGAACTAACGAAGTTTGGTGTCGTAAGGTACCTTATTTTAAACCGTCGTAACTTCTTATTGCTGTTATGTCATATAACACTGTTCCAAGTATCAATGTTATCACTGAAGAGGTTGTTCAATGAATATCGTTAGTCAAGATGATCAAACAGAACGAATATGAGCTCAGCGTAACATATACTGGTATTTGACAGACTTTATATATAGCGAAAAGTAATTATGTGAGTTATAAAATTTGAAAAGTGTACAAGTAGAACTATTATTGTGTCATGAAGTATTCAACAAAAATTATAAATGCAACAGATATGGCGAGAAGTAATTATGTGAGTCTAAAATATAAATAAGTGTACAAGTAGAATTATTATTATGTCGTGAATAAGTAGTTTTCTACCTACTTTAGAAAAATTCAATGTAAAAGTGTTCGACATTTTATCAGAATTAGTATTTATTATACGTTGGAAAATGTAGTTTTCTATCGACTCTACAAAATCCGTAGTGTAAAACTTTAGTACATTGGAAAAGTAGTTCTTCTATATACGTTGCAATATTCAGTGTAAAGGTAGTCGCAATATAAGTAAAACAGTTTAGAAGTAGTTTTCTTTCTACCTCACAAAATTCGGTGTAGAAGTGTAAGTCATCTTATTATATGCTCAGTTCAAGGTAATATATGTCAAGAAGTGTAAAGCCTTTTATGTGTGTGCTCTGCGAGTGATCTTCATTGAGTGTCCGTGATGGGTGATGAGTTTAATTTGGAAAAATTAGAGTGTTCAAATCAGGCCGGTGGCCAACATAGTGTTGCATGGAAGAATGAAATAGGACCTCAGTTATATTTTGATGGTTTACCGAAGCGACGTAATGATTAATACCTAAAAATGATTTACTTAACGACATCTCGACTCATGGGGATTGATAATTTTTTTAAATTAAAATATGGTGTATCGGAACTACGTGAATTTTTCGATTAGTTTTACTTTTCAACTAACTTGCTGTCTGTCGTTATATTCATTAGACTCGCATTCATGCGGCTAATTTGTCCCTATCGTTATAACGTTGGGGATCGCGTACCTGCAGCGGAAGTGTTTGTTTAATTATATACCCGAGAATCGCGCGCCTTCGGCTAGTCCGTTGTCATTTTAGTACTGATTTAATCACCCTTATACTTAACATGCAAAAATTATGCAGGCAGAATTAAGTCTCATTCAGGTATACCGCGAGCTGATAATAAGACTTAAAATGTTGAGACCTCGGAAATCGAAACCGCGATCTGACTGCACTCAAAATCACATTTTATATTAAATAATTATTGATGATGTTACTGCCTATTCACTATGATATATCATCATAAAAACCGCGCCAACTTCAACGTTGATGAGTGTTATCCTAGAGCTCATATTATCCGTGAAGATACAAAGCCCTAAATACACATAATAATAGAACATCTGGCGAATATAGTCTTGCATCATAATTTTCGAAAGTTATGTATTATCTGAATGTTACTTATATCCAGAAAGCAAGTTTCTTTCAAGTTTCGGAATTTAATCATTTGAAGTATATTGAATGTTATTTATTTCTCGTAAGCCAGCTATTATCAATACATAGTGCTAAATACACGTGAAGAATTGGTATTGAAATTCACAAAACAGCCTAGTATGCCAAGTTCGCGCAATAGTTAGTTCAAATCCAACAAAGGTCCCTTTGACATGGCACTTGATGATGCAGCTGTGACACATGACGTAGCAGATGATGTGGCAATGGGTGGATGATGTGGCAATAGGCGTCATATAGGCGTGGAAATTAGGGCGACGTGGCCTTCTCCGATTGAACGGCGTATGATCCAGGTGATATCACTATTCGAAGCGACGGAAGATATTGATTTTATGGGATCAATATATCATTTGATTGCCGCATTTTATACATTTGACGACGATTTAAACGCATCAGCAATGTAGCGATATGTGGCCCAAGTCGTCGTTAGGTATCATGTATCTTGACAGGTACACGTGTGCAGTAATATAGGCTATAACTTCACTGAAATGTTGGGTGGAAATTAGCTACATGACGTCAGGTGACGTCATGAGGTTCACGTCAAAGTTCAAACAGAACCTTTCAAAATGGTTCGCGTTCACATGAACCTGAACCTTTCAGAGGTTCACACCATCCCTAGCAGGGACATATGATTATTGATTATATAGTACAGTGGTTCTTAATCGTTTTACCTCCAGCACGCCCTTTCAGAAATCATGCGCTCTGGCGACCCCCACCCCATACTGTAAGGACGATGTGTAAGAGGGCGGACCGTAACAGCAAGTCATCAGCCCTTCTTTAAAAACGTTATCTTGCGCACCCGTATAGCGTGATAAACCAAACTTCTGGGGGCTTTGCCCCCAAGAACCCTGTCGCGTGATTTCGATCGTCAGCGAAGTTTGTGTGGCCTGAGTAGTGTAGTCGATCGCTCGTGACTTGGTGTTTTTTGCATGGGGTAGTATAGGGCCCGCTCGACCGGTGCCTGGAAACTCGTGTTGAACCGGTGACCCTTTTGACCCCCCCCTTCCGCTCGACCGGTGCCTGGGTTGGTATAGGCATCTCTCGACCGGTAACCCTTTTCGGTATAGGGATCGCTCAACCGGTGCCTCGAAACTCGTGTTGAACCGGTGACCATTTTGACGCCCCTTTCGCTCAACCGGTGCCTGGGTATAGACATCTCTCACACGGTAACCCTTTTCGGCATAGGGATCGCTCAACCGGTGCCATTGTTTCTGGACGAGCTCGTAACCTGTCTGTCATGTATTCTTACGGGATCTCTGAAGATTCGCCATGTGTTCTTATGGATGCGTCCGCATATCGTACTTTCGGGTATAGGCATCTCTCGACCAGAGATGGGCGGATTCCAAAATTTTGGGATCCGAATCTATCCGGATCCGGCTGGCAATTGGAAATTCAATGTGTTTCAATTCAATAATGTATGTATATCGACGTTTTCGGTCAGCAGAAGGAAAGTCCGTTTTGGCCAAGGTTTTCTCGCTGCCTATCGTCTGGCACACTTCTCGGAGTCGCATGTTACATTGGCTAAAACTTCATATGCCTTGGTGCGTCGTGGCGCGGTAATGGCCTACGTCAAAATGCCCATTCCTATAAACCTCGAAAGCAATAGCTGCTACTTTTGTCGTTGAGTTTACTCCATCTGACTGAGTTCAAGAGAAAGTACGTGGGTTTTGGAACGAAGCGAGGCGAGACGAAGCGAAGTCAACGGCAATATTTGCTCAAATTGTACTAAAAATAAACAGAGCTTTCTCCATCTGTGTAAACCATCGTCCATCGACCGTAACAGGCGTTCCACGACACAAAACCTGGTATCAGTTGTTAAAGTTCCTGTTTCGGGATGTATGGTTGGGCTGACGCATCAAGGGGATTGAACACAAGATTCTTGAGAGTTTCTGCTTGGAGATCTACTTGAGATATGTCACTAGTCTGCAGGTGTGTAGTACCAAACTGTTTATAAGTAGCCTAGTAGCTAGTTTAATGAGCATCGTATTGTATATATTCAATTGACATCTGATCGGTCAGAAGGCATGTCGTTATGAAGAGCGGCAAAATCGCGAAACACCCGGACACAGAAACAGGAAGCAATAATACCGGTAAATATAACTTTGCAATTTCTGGTACAAATATTTACATTCACACCCATTCCAGTGCATGAAAACAAGGCAAATTCAATCCAATTCAATAGGCCTTTTGCAGGACTTCGATCACGTGACTAGATACGCATAGCAACAACAAATTGGTTAGCAAGCTACTTTCTCGCGCACCTGCTTCAGTGCTAAATATCGCATAGTGTACTGTTGATTTCTGGTTGTAAACGTTTCGGAAATTTGTTGTAGAAGTCATCAGAGATTTACCTATGCTAGATGTCAATCCTGTACAAAGCACATACAATGTTATCGTTAGAATTACGCAGAAATCCGTCGTTAACGTAGCCGTATTTCGGATACAGTATATTATCGTTTTCGGGCTGTAAACGTTCGCAAGTGTCATGGAAATCCGCAAGGATTCAAATATGTTGGATGTCTTTGATTCATGAACTATGTAAACTCCTTGCGTCAAAATGATCGACATTGTAGCCGTTATTTGGTAGTCAACTATGATTTTATGACACCAAATTCGACATTGCAGGACAATTAAGTCGTTTCCATGTGCGGCCACTACTTGGCTTAGCCCGCATTGGCTGAGCCAAGGAATGGTGGCCGCGTTTCCATGTACAATTGTACATGTTACAGTACATGATCATGATCAGCGGCCGATAAACGTCGGTGAACAAAATTTGACAATCGGTACCGGTACTTAGTGGCGAAAAGTTCGTGCTGGATGATATCGACGTTTAAGTACCAGCTAAGTTGTTTGTGGAATTCGATAGCTTTTAGAGATGTTTCTGTAAATATACCCGGAGTGGTGAACAAGGCCTATACAGCGAAAATCGTCCAAAAGAAACTTGTGCTGTCGGGTGCTACTGCGTATAGCTATGGATAATATCAGGACGGTATTTAAATCAGCAACATTGATATCCCGCCGAGGATTGTTGTTAATGCGTCCTACCAAATACCGCCGATGTAGCGAATAGGTCGCCAAACCATTACTGCCTATCCTTTCAATCCGGATTATGATTTTATAGGCTACAAATTCGTCTCTGTTTGCAGGTTTCAAATATTTTGTCTTTTAATAAAGAAACCATCAATTCACCAAAGCATCAGTCATTGATCTATCCAAACATATTCTGATTGGAAATAGATGTCAGAATATTGGTGGTAGCTAGTCGTGAAGGCGGTCCATGGCTGCGTCATACACATTTCACATGCTGGCAATTTGTTGCAAATGTCTTTCCGCACACGCCTTCAAGAATTCGAGCTGTTCGTCGAGGTCGTCACTTATTACTTTCAGAGCCTTCATTATTCTTCCAGATTTCAATTTCCTTTTCATGGCGTTCCTTGAAGTATCGTACCTGCATTATAAAAATATGAGTACTGGTAAAAAGCAATACAGTATACATCGTACATACCGCGATACCGGTACCACATACACAGAAAATCTGAAGAATTACCACGAATGACCCGCCGGGATATCAATAATGGAAGTTGACGTTCCTGGTGCGCCTTCCTATACTCGATAACACAGTCCACTTGCACTAAAAAATTGGCATCCTGCTGTGGTTGATGCATCACCGGCAACTCCAGGCTGCTTTCAAAATTCAAATCATTCTGTTTTGTTAACTAACAATAAAGTAATACGTCTATCAATAGTAAAGTCCAAATTCAATTATTCCCGCAATTAGCTGATCCCCGACTAACAAAAACCTAAGATATTAAGCAGATGACCGTAGCCAAGAGCGGAGCAAGATACTCTGCCAACGATGAATTACTCTGACAACCGCTAACCGACCGGGGCAACCACTTGGCAGAGTAATTTTGCTGAGTCATGAAATCCATGCCCATATATGGTCACTCTGCCAACGAAACCTGCACATGGAAACGACTTAATTGACTGCGTGATATTTATTGCAGCATCAAGTTAGGTGTGGATAGTATACTATAGTTGTATTGTAGCGGTAGTTGGTAATCATTGCAGCATTTTGATGATTGATATCGATTGCAATATATATAGGATACTGCTATTTTTAAGCCTAAGAGACAATGACTGCCAGTGCCAGTACGTTGATGTGTTATGAATTCATGCTCTGTGCTACATACCATATATATATTAAATATCCTAAGCTATTGCATGACTTCTCAGTTGAACAATTCAAAATATTCAGACCTCTACACCTATATTACAAGTTATTGATCATTCCGTCATGCTGCCAAGTGCCACTACCCGAAGGAAAATGATCATCAGCTCCAATTGAGGGTGAAACAAACTGTCCCGGGGCCTGGATTACTTGATTGATTGCCTGGATTGGATTACTTCACTCTATGGCACAGTGCAAATATCTTGAGTTTCAAGACATATGGCTATACCACATGCATACGGATTAATGATCTGATGGATTATCCCAAGAGAGCCGAACATAGGCAACTAAGAAATTAATGATGCCTTCGTCAAGAATTCAGCCTGGAGCCAATTATTATCACCACATAAAATTTGGTCATGCGGTGGAAGGCAGCGTGGTTTCATGCCAACAGAAAATGTCAGCAGATGATCTGACCACTGACTAACTGTTTTGAACTTCTTTCCCGATGTTGATGTCTGCTTTGAAAATGATATTTCATTTGTGTACAGCAAGACAAGCGCTCTTCCGCGGATGCTATGAATATGTCTAGACAAGTGGCTATGAAGGTAGAGGAAAATACATACGCATAACAGTCTCGGCAGTTATTGAACTTGATAAGGTTAACAGCCTTGCGAGTCAATGCGAAAGAAACAATGTTAGTCGTCTTTAGAGGATGATTCTGAGTTGGTTGAGCCAATACACAGAGGGGGTCAGCAACGAAGTACTATTTTACCTGAGTACTAGCGTCATTATGAGTTTAGGCTACTTCCACTTCTACTTAACACTTTTTAGGTAGTAGGGCCTACTTTTTTGCCAGGTTTGGGATTTTGTCAACTAGAAAGTACCTTTGGCGCATGATTGCATCCCCTTCAAGCGTGAGGTTGTCATAACAACTGGGCAAAATAGCCCCAGTACCACGGTAACTAAATTAATTTTTGAAAATTGCACTTATTTGTGGT
This sequence comes from Botryllus schlosseri, assembly GCF_051294905.1. Classification (NCBI taxonomy): domain Eukaryota; kingdom Metazoa; phylum Chordata; class Ascidiacea; order Stolidobranchia; family Styelidae; genus Botryllus; species Botryllus schlosseri. Next base: position 1,446,554 of record NC_137240.1, read on the forward strand.
GTCATCACCATTTTGCGTTGATCAAGAAGATGCAACATGCAATGTTTACAGTTGTCACATGGCATCAATTTCTAAAACTAAGTGACCCTCAACCAAATCTACTTCATGTAACGAATTTCTTGACCGCTTTTCAGAAATTCATTTCTACTTCCACTTGAAGTACTTTGGACATGTCCTCGAAGTAATTAGTGCTACTTGTACTGGAGTATAAATTAGGGCATTACTTCTTCTCGGTTCCCAACAATGACCACGTTGACCACGTCTGGGTATAGGATGACCGATCTTGTCACTGCGTTTGAGCTGCTCTAAGAGTTATATGATAGTTACTTCCCTTAGTTCGCTAAATATCGCACATATGTGACATCAACTATTTATCAAAATCGAGTGTGATTTGCCAAATCCACTTCAATCGCAGTTGCGAAGTAGTGCTGATAAAATCGGCATTGTATAAGGCAACAATAAAGTGCACTGATTTGCTTAGTCTTGACGGCAGGCTCTCCCAAAAGATACTTCCGATGTGTTCAGCGACATTTGTTTTATAGCAGCACGCCAGCACCCAAACCAGCAGACAGTATATCCTGATCCTTGCGGGTCCCGGCTGCTTCAGCCATATCTTCCATCCAAAATCAGGCTCCACAACAGACAAATAGTACTGCTTGAACTAACAAATACTCTTACCAGAATATAAGCCAATCGCTTTACCTCAAATGCGTAAATTTAAGTACATATGATCAGAGTTGAGTACCGTAATACGACTACGTTACCGATGGATTTCTGTGTAATTCTGACGATATCATTTTATGTGCTTTGTACAGGATTGACATCTAGCATAGGTAAATCTCTGATGACTTCTACAACAAATTTCCGAAACGTTTACAACCAGAAATCAACAGTACACTATGCGATATTTAGCACTGAAGCAGGTGCGCGAGAAAGTAGCTTGCTAACCAATTTGTTGTTGCTATGCGTATCTAGTCACGTGATCGAAGTCCTGCAAAAGGCCTATTCATTAAAAATTTCACCATTTCAATACACCACAAGACTGCGATACAATGAAAAATAGGAAGGATTCGAAACGACTTTGAAATCAGTCACCCACCTGGCCTAGGTAATGTATAGAGGAGGCATGCACACTGAATGAAAAGTAAAAGAAGATAATATAAAAGTACAGGTGCCAAAAATGGTGGCATGTGTCAGAAGGCAAGATCGATATGTAAGCATTGTCAGGTCATGATCCGGTAAACTGGAGGGCTAACTAGTATCGATGTAGTACAAATAGTTTGTATTTCTACTTGAATGTGCACAACTGTACACACTCACTAACTGTCGGATGGCCGGCGAGATACTGTTCCATAAATCAGGTCTGGAATATTTGATAGAGCGATGATCTTTTTTTCCCGCCATGTGTAAGTATTCATAAGCGTGTGTGCTGTAGCCTACTTATGTACTTTTGATACCGAGGTAAAGAAGTCATTGAAGATTTCGGGGCAGTGGCCGCAGTGAAACTGATACAGACATAGATTCTTATGGAGATATATATAGGCCTACCATGGGTAGGGTGGATTCTGTTTTCGTATTCTATATGGATGGGCAACAGGTGTATTTATCAGTGTTGGGATGACTCGAGTCAGCCTCGAGTCACCTTTTTCGTATGACTTGACTTGACTCGAATCACTTCGCTAAAATGACTTGACTTGACTCGGCGCTTCAGAACTGTGGATTGACTCGTGACTCTGAGCAAAATTCACGAGTCAATTTCAAGTCATCATGTAATCGGTGACGATATGTTCGGATTGTTCGCGAAACGCTGGTGTAACCTGTGAGAGCGACCAATCATTCAATGATCGTGTGTTTTACTGAGCCTCCATTGTTCTCACATAAATAAAATGACCACAAACGTAGTGATTGAAGCTTACACCTTACGTTGTCGTTAACTGGTAGTGAGGTAATTTGATGGCATAATATTCATTTCTGTTTTCTGTTCTTATACCTTAGCCAAACCTCTTGTTTTATTGAAATTGAATTCGAATGTAGTTTATATACTCCTCAACCATTGGCGCAGGTTCCAATTTTATCATATCAATAAGTAAATGGGTAATGAATTGCATCTTACCAATTGGTTTCTCTATTTTGGCTGATAACTGTAAACTGCGGCTATGCAATTACTTACGTACATATAGTTTAACACCAGTGCTACGTATATGTGATCGATACAGCGCCTTCTTGCGTGTATATTTACCTCTATATTCGTTCATCGGTTCAGAATCAATGACCACATCAATCTGTATTTCAGACAGCTAGCATGACGTAATCATGCCTCATACTTCGAAAAGGCAACTTGACTTGAATTGTGACTTGACTCGTGAATTGACATGACTTGACTCGACTTGACTCGAGTCACCTCCAAAAATCGAGTGACTTGACTTGACTCGAGTCAAAATATGCAATGACTTGAAATGTTCACTATAGCGTGATGGGTTGTAAATCGGCTAAATGGCATTTTCAGGTACCAAATTGCACTTTCACAATTCACACCCTTCTAATTGGGGAAAATGATCCACTTACACCGATCCCTATGGAGATATACCGCTGGGGTATAGTAGGGGAAGGTGAGGGCAAATGGGTACAGGTGAACAATAGTACATCCTGAATATTTTAGAAACCTGACATGAAGAATTAACATGCCTTCGATGATTTAGTATAATGTCATATCAATCGCAATACTGATGCTGTTTGTTTTATCCTTGATTGACGTCTTGTGCGAAAATGACGATTTCTTTAGCTTTGCTAAATTTACATCGTTGCCTTTCGTGTTTTCCATGAGTATATATTGTCCATTGTGCTTCAGATTAGTATACAGTTGGGTTAATAGCAGTTATTAGTCGCGTTGTATGCTATTTCAGGCGCAGAATTGCGATTTTATTTATGGCTGGAAATTACAAGAATCAACATAATATAGCGCAGATCGTCACCCACACCCCTGAAAAATATCCCTTGAAGTGTCAAGTAATAAATGGAGGACATTAGGGTTATGTTAACAGCCCCTAATCTTTGTGGGTCAGGGGTGGGCAAACTTTTTAGCTTGCGGGCCGCATTCAACATTTGAATCCATTCGCGAGCCGCACTATATAAAATTGGGATACTAAGCCAAAATTCAATGTTGTTATTTGATAATATAGTGACAGTAAACATGGAAATACTATATATGTATATGTATATTTAAAAAGAAGCAAACATTGATTTGATGATAACGTATACACGCGTCAGAAACATTGACGAAAATTTATAAGCTAGTAGTCCTCATGGTCAAAATTAAGTCGGTTGTCCCGATTCCAAGAACTGGATGTAAATTTGAGTCTGTGAGCAGCGATCTGTTCATAGATTTGCTGATTGTACTTTTGGTTTAACTCTAGGTCACACAATGCTGACAGCATAACCATGCAACATTTAAATACGCTTCTTACAATAGATACATATATATTAAAAACATAAATACTTCTACACACACAAAGAACGAATCCATCTAACACAATCGCGAATCGGTTTTCTCCAAGCACAGCACTAAAAGTAGTAAACTTGCTCGTGTTGCCAAGCTAAAAGCACACTCGTGGTCCGAATTAAGTCATTTACGTTTCACTTTCTGAAATGTTTAGTAATTGAAACCTTACAAAATGCATGGGCCTCGAAGTCTGGCTATCGCGCCGTCTATGAAATAAAAAATATTATGGTAACATTATAATTTATCATTATCATGATGAAAGATATTAAGAAAAAGTTTAATCAAGTACCCACAGTAATTTGATTTTTAGTACGCATTTTATCAATATATTTACAACGTTCCATGAGGCTTTCGTTGGCCCAAACGCACTATAACGATAAGCTATACGAACCACGAAATTCAGATGTTCGGAAATTGATTCGCAGTGTTCTCTGTTTAAATGTCCAGAAAACCGAATCAAAGTTTCTGTCAAATTCTCGGATAATTCCGGAACATACGAAGGAACATACCAACTTGAAGACACAGTTAATGACGTCATCGCCGATATTATGGTGGATACAAAAATTATCCATGTCTACGATCCTGAGACGGGCATCATTATTGATGAAGATACCAAACTTTCGACCCTACAAAAAGAAAATTGCTTGGACAAGCTGGGAACCAGAGTGGTTGTATCCAACGGTCGGCTCATATCAACATTTATGTTAGCATCAACTACATTATTATTCGCTAGAACGACGATGCAGTTAAATATGCTCATAGCATAGGAGAAAAAGGTAAAGGGCCTATTGGGAATAGCGCCAGTCTATTCGAACAAGACACTGAAAAGATAGGAAGTGTGAATCCTGGTAAATTGCACTGAAATTGACGGCTCACTTGGGTCGTCCTGCTCTACTTACTTGATTTCCGTTCCAATCATTTCAGGTGGGCACAAATGCTCAATCGACGACCATGCAGGTTGGTTATTAATCGAAGACAGACTGAATATGTAATTATATTCGTATCTCATATGTGTGTATATAGCCTACCATATAAGCCTGTGTTTATGTATTGGCCTATGCAGGTGCAGGGATATCAATCTGAATTTGGATTGCGGGCCATATCCAAAATATTCGTCGTTTGCGTGTAAACCAGCCAAATGATTCCAAAATGTTACATCCAAATCCATACCTTTGTTTTTCAGTAAAATACCTCCTCATTAAGCGTATTCTAGCAACATCTTATGCGCGATGCCCGAACATTGAAATTGACATAAATACAATATGCAATGCAATTATAAAGCGATAGAACAGTTTCTCTTTCCTGTGGGTCACGTCGATATAAGTTGGCATGTTTCTATGCTCCATTTGTTTTAGTCGTGATGTGGCATTAGCCCTGCGTATGCGTTGTTGAGAATTGATCCAACTGTAATCGCGGACCCTCGATTTTGGCTCATTTATTGTTATTCGCAATTAGGTTATCCGCGAATAATACACTGATATACGGCATACGAAGGTTATGGAACCACCGAACGGAGCCAACTGACCAATTTAAACAAATTGGGAGATCGATGAATCTACCGCAGTAGTCAGCAATTCGCAGGTCGCCACCCGGTGCCCGTTATTATAGAGTTTCTAAGTTCACCCAGTCGCCCAAAAATATAACTTTGACTCACGTACGAGTTACGAATGAGGCTACTAAGTTTTTCTAATCACTTTCTACATTATTTATTAGTCTGTGTAGCTTCACTGTTTCATCATCCGTCATTAAATGGGGTCGCGTGTAATTGCTTGTTTCATTTTCCTTTAATTAATATGGTTGTCGACCACTGATATATATCATACTTCGCAAATGCACATTTAATGGATATAGTAAACTGAATGTAACTTGCATACAACGGTTTCGCATCGGCATTGTCAAACATAGTACATCGTATAATTCCAAAGGTATTGCTGAGCGGTATTTACGGTGATGAAACTGTAATATGCAACCAGAAATTGCGCACATGAATCATGCAATCGCTGCATAAAGTATAGCTTTGTAATACATGTTTCGTATAGATACGCCTAATCGATGTTTACAGTCATCCGCAGTGGAAAATAGTATCGAAATTTTATTTGCGATCGATAAATTAACTCTTAGTGGCAAGGAGCATAAACTTTCAGTACTCGAAACCCACATCTTTCCCTAATCGACTGGAATCATTGGAATTAATATCTGATTCAGATTCGCGTACTCGAATTCGAATTATTGTGCTCAGCCCAAGTGATAAATAATTGAGGCGTCTCCAATACCCAGCTCTTGTAGCGTTACTGGTCCGTGAATCAGTTGACACCCAACCGCCCAATAAAATTTTGAACAGGATACATCGCTCGGTCTCTTGTGTGTCACATTGTACATTGTGTGTCTTGAGCAGATAAGAACAATAGAACCGCAAAATCTGAATACAATCCCCATGTTGGCCTAAGAATAACATATTAAATGGAGGCATGCGTATTATTGTCCAATGAGAATACGGAGGTATTTGACGCCAACGGTATCCATACTATATTAAAACAAAAAATTATACTGGATCAATAGTGCAATTATTAATAATAAACTGATATGACACTAAGCTGGGTTCGAGTCGAGTCGAGTATTCGAGCATCACTAATTATTCACAAATGAAAGCAGTATGCGTAGATTTGGAATGTGTGACTTTTATCCGACCACAAAGAATATAACACCAGTTCTATTCCACAATAAACATTATTTGGTATTTTTTCAACCATAGCTAGAGCATTGCACTTAGTGTCAATACCGTCAGTTGATCCCGACTTCACAGATATGTCATTTCAGTAACGTGTGCTCGTGTAGCTTTGCACTACATGCACAAACGAGGTTTACAGTCACAGTCCACTTTTCCAGATTAGGACACCCATGGACTGCCAGATTACGATATGATAAGTAAATGCTAGATTGCGAAACATCAGTTTCAAACGTTATGATGAGCCATAATATTATATAATATGATGAAATATTTGATATGGCGAAAGGCTACAATGCGGTGTGAACGGAACCACGCCAACCGCTACCTAAATTATACTCACAGATACTATAGTGAAATCACCTGGGGACTCCGTATCCACTGCGCGCAAAGCGCGACGAAAATTCTGGGCTTTATTCAAATTTTATGAAAATTAAATGTTGATGATCCGTGAGAACTGCACCGAAATACCTCAGGATATCTTCCCGATTGATGGATTAAACTACTACTATTTGACAAACTGAAAATAGCGAAAAGCAAGTAAGCAGATCACAAAATATTATGAAGTAGAAGTAAAAGTAGCGAAATCATATACTTTAGTAAGTAACAGAAATAGAGGAAAAATACTTTAATACTTCGAAAAAGCAGAAGTATTTCGTTACTGACCACCTCTGCGAATAGTCTTGTCCTTGCAAACTGAACTCAGCGGGCGGTATACAGTAGACCCGCAATATACTCAAGTAATAATATTATTGACCAAGTTTATCGGAATATAATATTTTCCCGTTGATACCAATCGAATAAAATCTAAAATGGTCCCACGGAGAATCTGATGTTTCAATAATATAGCAACTTAATTAAACACTATGCATGCACATTGCGCCGTCCCCGTAACGAATTAAACCATGCACGAAATAAACTATGCACAGTGCGCGATAATTTGGGAATACTGGAGCATCAAGCAGACATCAAGAATAATTGCACGAAACAGATGATTATAAATTGGAAATCGCGTATCAAATCAGTAATTTTTCTCCAACATCATAATTTATCATTATCATGTTGAAAGATATTAAGGGAAAATTGAATCAGATATACCCACAGTAATTTGATTTTTAGTACGCATTTTATTAATATTTTTACAACGTTCCATGAGGCTTTCGTGGGCCGAAACGCACTATAACGATAAGCTATATGAATCACGATATTCAGACGTTCGGAAATTGATTCGCAGTGTTCTCTGTCTAAATGTCCAGAAAACCGAGTCAAACTTTCCGTCAAATTCTCGGATAATTCCCAAAAATACGAAGGAACATACCGACTTGAAGACACAGTTGCTGACATCAGAGCCGATATTATGATGGTTACAAAAAATATCCATGTCTACGATCATGAGACGGGCATCACTAATGATGAAGATACCAAACTTTCGACCCTACAAAAAGAGAATCGCTTGGTCAAGCTGGGAGCCATAGTGGTTGTATCCAACGATCGTCTCATATCAATGTTTATGTTATCATTAACTACATTAATATTCGCCAGAGCGACGATGCAGTTAAATATGCTCATAGCAAAAGAGAAAAAGTTGAAGGGCCTATCGGGAATAGCGCCAGTCTATTCGAACAAGACACTGAAAAGAAAGGAAGTGTGAATCCTGGTAAGTTGCACTGCAATTGATGGCTGACTTGAATCGTTCTGCTCTACTTGCTTTGATTTCCGTTCCAATCATTTCAGGTGGGCACAAATGCTCAATCGACGACCATGCAGGTTGGTCTTTCCAGTGTGTCACGTCGATATAAGTTGGTATATTTCTATGCTCCATTTGTTTTAGTCGTGATGCGGCATTAGCCCTGCGTATATGCGTTGTCGAGAATTGATCCAACTGTAATCGCGGACCCTCGAATTTGGCTCATTTATTGTTATTCGCAATTCGGTTATCCGCGAATAATACACTGATATACGGCATACGAAGGTTATGGAACCACCGAACGGAGCCAACTGACCACTTTAAACAAATTGGGAGATCGATGAATCTATCGCAGTAGTCAGCAATTCGCAGGTCGCCACCCCGTGCCCGTAATTATAGAGTTTCTAAGTTCACCCAGTCGCCCAAAAAATCAAACGTTGACTCACATACGAGATACGAATTAGGCTATACTAAGTTTTTCTATTCACTTGGTACATTATTTATTAGTCTGTGTAGCTTCACTGTATCATCATCCATCATTAAATGGGGTCGCGTGTAAATGCTTGTTTCATTTTCCTTTAATTAATATAGTTGTCGACCACTGGCATATATCATACTTCGCAAATGCACCTTTAAATGATATAGTAACTGAATCTAACTTGCATACAACGGTTTCGCATCGGCATTGTCGCCTCTGTTAATATCAGAGGTGATTATAGTAGTCAAGAAGTCCACTTAAGTAGAAGTAGCGACGCAGAAATCTACTCAATTACAAGTAGAAGTCGTGAAGCAGACCCAAACTACTTTTAGAATAGGGAGAATTTGCTGTCTTTGACAGCTAATCAAGTAAGTAGGCCTAAGTAGATTTACAAATATATAAATACGCTGTCATGAACCGTAAAAACCTGGAAACTGACATATGCGGACTGTGCTGAAAGCTAGGGTTTGTTTTGCTGCATCACATGCCGTGTACACGTTCAACAGTATAAGGATCCGGCCATCATGTGATATCTATGGTAACTTGGCAATAGAACAGTGTTCAACTGTTCAGACCCATTTCTCATACCAGTGTCATTTTCAGAAGATGTGACGGTATGGTGCCCTCCTTAGTATTGCAAGGCCCGCAGTAAAATGGCATAATCTATGGGTATAAGTTGTATCGGATACTGCATTAACACTTTGCGCAATTAGGAAGGCAACTACGAACATAAGACATCGTATAATTCCAAGCGTATTGCTGAGCGGTATTTACGGTGATGAAACTGTAATATGCAACCTGAAATGGCTCCCATGAATCATGCAATCGCTCCACAAACTATAGCTTTGTAATACATGTTTCGTATAGATACGCCTAATCGAAGTTTACGGTCATCTGCAGTGGAAAATAGTATCGAAATTTTATTTGTGATCGATAAATTAACTCGTAGTGGCAAGGAGCATAAACTTTCAGTACTCGAAACCCTCATCTTTCACTAATCGACTGGAATCATTAAAATTAATATCTGATTCAGATTCGATTACTCGAATCGAATCATTATGCTCAGCCCTAGTGATAAATAATTGAGGCGTCTCCAATACCCAGCTTTTGTAGCGTTACTGGTCCGTGAATCAGTTGACACCCTACCGCCCAATAAAATTTTGAACAGGATACATCGCTCGGTCTCTTGTGTGTCGCATTGTACATTGTGTGTTTTGAGCGGATAAGAACAATAGAACCGCAAAATCTGAATACGATCCCCATTTTGGCCTAAGAATAACATATTAAATGGAGGCATGCGTATTATTGTCCAATGTGAATACAGAGGTATTTGATGCCAACGGTATACATACTATATTAAAACAAAAACTTATACTGGATCAATAGTGCAATTATTAATAATAAACTGATATGAAACTAAGCTATTGATACCAATTGCCTTTAAAAGCCTGATAAGTGGGCTGGGCAAAATCTAGTAGTTGGACGAGTCGGTTCTGAATCGAGTATTAGGGTTCGAGGCGAGTCGAGTATTCGAGCATCACTAATTATTCACAAATGAAAGCAGTATGCGTAGATTTGGAATGTGTGACTTTCATCCGACCACAAAGAATATAACAACAGTTCTATACCACAATAAACAATATTTGGTATTTTTTCAACCATACCTAGTGCATTGCACTTAGTTTCAATACCGCGGGGTGATCCCGACTTCACAGATGTTTCATTTCAGTAACGTGTGTTTGGGTAGCTTTGCACTACATACACAATTGAGGTTTACCGCGTTCCACAGTAAAAAAATAGTATCGAAATATTTATTTTGGTCGATAAATTAACTCTTACAGTGGCAACTGGTATAAAATTCATCTGCTCGGCTCGGATCATTAGAATTAATATCCGGTTCAGATTCGAGTACCGGAATTCAAATCATTGTGACCAGACCCAGCAGACCCGTCTCCAATACCCAGCCCCTGTAGCGTTACTGGTTCGTGAATCAGTTTGGGCCGAAAGTCCAAACAAATTTTTTAACAGTGCGCATACGTTCGTGGTATTACTGTTATTGTTGTTTTTAATCAATAGGCGCAGTTTTTGTTACAGTCAAATCCGTGGAAAGTAGCACTTATTTTTCACAAAACTTACAGTAAAAAGTGGCATTTACTGACAACCTTGAAATTATTAAGGTATGATATACTCTAATCTATCCGTATCCAAGGTACTGCAGCAAAACTCAGTGTTGTCGACGTCAACAAAATCAATAGCCTGGAAAATATGACCCAGTGAAAATATAACGACGTTAAGTCAGAAAGGATCTCAAATTTCAACGACAGTGAAACAATCAAGCGATTTATTTACATATAGTTCCATATATTTCCAGAAAAAGTACGTTGCATCGAAAAAAGTTGCAAAACGTTGCATGAAAAAATGGAGTAAAGTTGCTATATAAGGTCCATCCAACAGCTTAACACACCATAATACATAACTTCTGAGTATAGAAAGCTGCCGGAAGCTGTAAATAAAGTTGCAAATGTTGCAAAAATTTGCCCTACAAAATACTTATCTGTGTGAGGCAGGCTTTCTGCAATGGCTGCAGCCAAAACATAATAAAAGAGTTAACTGAACAATGCACTTCTAACGGTGTGATATTCCTGTTGACCAGAGAGTGGTTACGGTACTCACTGTTAGGTTGAGTATTCTAATGGAACCGTTCAGTTGAGACAATGACGTTGGAGACCTATGCACTAAACTATAAGGGATACAGTTTGTGAATGAAACAGAAAATGTATACTTTTGTAAGGAAATTGATTAGTATATTGTATTCTATAAATTTCCAGGAAAAAAAGTCGAAGTTTCCGTCAAATTCTCGGATTATTCACCAAAACACGTGGGAAAATACCTCCTCAAAAACACAGTATATGACATCCTCGCTTATATTATGACCTACAAAAGAATTTCCAAAATCTGCGATTCCGTGACCAAGATGGAAATTCACGAAAACACAAAAATTTCGACCCTGCTAAAGGAGAATCGTCTGCATCAGCTGATGGCAATGGTCGTAGTGGTTAGTATGCAGTGGTCGGCCTATATCCACCTTGAAGTTAGACTTGGCCTGATTTAGTAATCCTAATCACTAGCGAAAAGAGTGTGTATTCACACCCAAAAGGTGGTACACGAAAACAGAACCTACCTAAGAATTCAGAAAACACGCTGTCATGGTGTTAATCAAATATTTTTCACCGGACTTGTTAGTGACTGAACAGGTTTCAATTTAATTATTGCACGCTTTAGACAATTATCATTATCAATCGGCCTTTTTCTTTCTCTGAATATATTCAGTCGCTTAGCTTATCTCCTTCCGTTACCTTGCGGAAGAGACCATCGTCATTGTTTTATGGTGTAAGTGTAAAGCAGTGCTTTTCAACCTCTGGGATGGTACGCACTTGTGCGAAAGAAAAAATGGCAGAGGGATGACGAACGTGATGCGTATCGTAAATAATTGTTACTTTTTCTGAGTGGAATAATTCAAATAAACCTAATACGAAATTCAAGTACAGTGGCTCCCCAACTTTTGTAGTTGCGACGCAATTATAAAAACTTGTTTGACATATGATCAGAGGTGATCAGTAACGAATTACGTCTACTTTTTGAAGTACTTGAAGTAGATTTTGCCTACTCGCACTAGTTATTAAGTAGGTACGATTTTATACTACTTCTACTTCTATTTGACAGTGTTCCGTTTTTTTGGCAAAAATAGGCGTAGAATAACTAGGTAATTAATTACGTACTTGTGAACGGCCACTCCTACTTCTACTTGAGTAGAAACTCAGGCGTCACTTCTACTTTTGCTAGAGTAGAAATTCCGGCGTTAATTCTACTTCTACTTGAGTACCTACGGTGACTACTTTGACCACCCCTGCCTATAATGTACCAGTAATCGTAGCTTTGAGAATAACTATGTCTCTCACCAGCCGTAGTGAATTAGTATTTGCGTTCTGTAACTATTACGTAATCAAAAGCCTGGTTCGAAAGCGGTGTAGTGGCAGGCCTAAAGTTTATCAACAAGTCTGAGCATGCGACACGCTGGAAAAATTACATCAAGTTGAATTTTTGCTTTCTTTCGCTGAACAATCATCATATTTTTGTAATAATAGTTCGATTAGCGCGACACACGAGCATAGTAGTAAAACTACCATCATTACAGACTCACATTTGCAATTACTGTAACGGAAATTTTCACGTCTTTGAGTGTTATTAAAGTATGGGTCGCAAAGGATATAATTTGCGTCGTCACGGTACCAGAGCAATCTGCTAATATGTATGTAATATTTGTTGCAATTTTTGCAAAACAAATCCTGTAGATATATTTTACATATCCAATTTCACTGAGTTGGGTACAGTAGCAAATATGCGAGACACACAGAAAATATGGTTTGAGCACGAGAATGTGCCGACCTTTGTATTACACAAATTGGTGTGAATTCATGATAAGATTTCTCCGACTAGTTTCCCTGGAAAACATTGTCGAATACCGTTCGTATGAACTAGTGTAGATGGGTGTGCTGCGAGCATGATCCGGCCTATGAGGCACATTCATTTCGAGGCCAAATCCCTTCTGCGTAGGGGCACATGAAGGCGTCAATTTTCGGCCAACATACCGCTGATAAAATGCGGTGCCAAAAAGATCAACGGCGACAAAACCTCGGCCAAAAATGACCGTCGCTGGTTGGCCAAAACTTTCGATGTGGATATGCTCCGTTGTCGGCAGTCGGCACCGAATAGCCCCGTTCTTACAATCAGTGTTGGGATCAAGTCACTACCTTCCAGTCACGATGAATCTCGAGTCATAGCACATTTTGAGTCGAGTCGAGTCAAGTCAATTCAATTGATACTTGAGTGTGACTCGAGTGAACTCAATTCAATGGAGGTGACTCGAGTCAAGTCGAGTCAAGACGAGTCAAGACACGAGTCAAGTCACAATTCAAATCAAGTTGATTTTTAGAAGTACGAGGCACAATTACGTCATTGCATTTTGATAGCTGTTTGGAATCCACTATATATTTTGATTCGAGGTGCGAATATAGAGGTCTATAAACATGCAAAAAGTGGCGAGATAGCGTAGTGGTATAATCCAAAGCTACAACACCAATTGGTTGTGGGTTCGAGTCCATCCGAGATCGACTCCGGAATTCCTACCTAAGTGTTGGAGGTTTATCTAGGCTCCTCCTCGCCATATCATCCGCGTATGAGCATTGTCTTACAAAAGCCTGGAAGTGGGCCGTGCAACAACCAGTTACGGAATCAAAAATAACGAATTTCGGCCTGGTGTAAATGACCATGGCAGTCGACAAACACCATGAATACCACCACAAACAGCAACAACAAGCATGCAAAAAGATGTCGTATCGCTCACGCATACGTAGAACTGTTAAACTATGTATAAGTATAACTGTATAGCCGCATTTTATAAATAGCTGTCAAAATAGAGAATAGAATACGAAGCTTTAAAAGTACTTGGAAAAAACTCAACATTCAACAACTTAGTTGGCCGAGCAGGGTTTTAGTTCATATCAAAACCAGGGAAAAGATAGGTCTAACCTATATTAGCCTATTTATTGCATATTTGAACAAAATATTGTGTGTGTGTGTGTGTGTATTAAGTGTCTCCATCTTGTGCAGCAATTTTCGGTTGGTTTGTACGAATGAAATTTATTTTGCTTAAAAGTGTGGATGGTGCTCAAAAAGGTTGAAAAGCACTGGGTAAAGCATTGATATAAATCCTATGTCCCTTCCCTACATCGGAAACGTTCCTTCGTACTCCAATTGTTCGTAGGCCTACTATAATGTGCCAAGCATGATTTGGATTTTAAATATTCTGTTAGATTTATATCACTCTTTTTTCGTGTATACATTTTTGGTGTGAATACATATTCTTCTCGCTAATTATATGGTCCATCTGGATATGAACCAATTAAGGATCATGGTGGATATCCAAGACTTCGTGAGGAAAGCACCAAGAAGATACGATCCAACGAAGGCGTTTACGCGATAGGAGGCGTTATTCCTGGTAAAGTTCACTGCGTTTGACGGCTCACTTGGGTCGTCCTGCTCCGCTTACACAGATTTTTGTTCCAATCATTTCAGATGGGAACAAATATCCAACAGACACTATTACAGGTTGGTTATTAATCGAAAAATGTCTGGATATCTAATTTTACTCTTATCTCATGTGTGTGCGAGTGTGTGTATGCCATATAAGTTTCTGCTGATCGATGTTACAGGGCTATTCAAAAATAACCTTTTTTCCTGAATCTTGCTGGCTACGTGATTAAATCGTGAGATTGCCTTAAAAAACGACGCATGACAAATTTCAATTCATTCCAATCAATATTCACGGGTTTCGTACAGTTTGAAAATTTTGAATTTGCCCAAAAGTGCCAAAAAATTTTTGTTTTCAAATTTTCCTTCCAACTCCATAAAATTGTTCGCTGTCTTCAGAAACGATGCAAAACAAATTTGACTCAATTCCAAGCTGTAGAAGCGGAGTTATTCAAGTTTTTCGATGATAATTCTGGGATGATCCCCCGATCAAGGATTATCCCAGAATTATCAAAGAAAAACTGAAATAACTCCACTTCTACGGCTTGGAATTGCGTCAAATTTGTTTTGTATCGTTTTTGAAGACAGCGCAACAATTTCATGGTGTTGGAAGGAAAATTTGAAAAGAATTTTTTTGCATTTTTGGGCAAATTCGAAATTTTCAAACTGTACGAAACCCGCGAATATTGGTTGGAATGAATTGAAATTTGGCATGCGTCGTTTTTTAAGGCAACCTCACGATTTAATCACGTTGCCAGCAAGATTCAGGAAAAAAGGTTATTTTTGAACAGCCCTTTGTACACAGGGACGTCAGACTGAATTTGGGTCTCGGGCCGGATACATACTTTTTGATCGCTCGAGAGCAGGACCGGTCAAGTGATTCTAAAATGCTACCTCCAAATCCAAACCTTCGCTTTTCCGCAAAAGACTCATTAACAACCCTAGACATTATATATAATAATACGGAACATAGAGGGCCCTATCCTAGGAACACCTTGTGCGTGATAATTGGAATTGACATAAATACAAAATTTGATTAATCGAATGCAAATATTATCCAACAGAACAGAGGCGGGCAACTTCTCTAGTCGGCAGGCCGGGTGTAGGAAAATTAAGTACTTGGCGGGCGGATTGCTGAATCGATACATTATTCGCCCATTTATCCACATATACAAGGAATAAATCCCATGTAATGAATGTATTGTAACGATAGCATTGTCAGTTCAAAGTCATTTCTCGCCGATAATGACGGATACGATGTGGATTTGAGAACACCATTGTTAGACAGGAGCAATGTCCCCTCTAAATTCAACACCGCAAGTCGCCATCCATTGCGAACAAACCGCCAGCACGTGGAAACAGCGTATAAGAAAAAATCCTGTTTCGTCTTCAGTCCGGTCACTGTCGTCTGAATAGCCATATGATTAGAATAGCTTCAGTGGAATCTCCACTTTGCTCTCTTTGTCGCTATCCGGAAACCACTGAACATTTTTTGATCCACTGCTCAAAATATGATTTTCATCGTACTTTCCTCATTGCTAAATGTGCTGAATTGAATGTTGATTTCCGCCTTGAAATTATCCTATTCGAGGATTAAATCATCCCTTTTACAATTGAATTTGTGTTATCCTGCAACCGTAATTTGTAAATAGCCGTGAATGTGTTATTTTCCACCGCTCCGAAATTTCCCCTTTCTCGCCTTGATATTCTTTCGTTTCACTGAAATGATATTTTTTTAAATATTATGTCTATCCGATATGTACGCCATCATTGACTGCTTCTCATTTATTACGCCATTTTTGACCGTGGCGCAAAAGACCAACAGGTGATGAGCGCCAAATTTTCCTTTTAATAAACAACAACAGCAACTTGCCATTATTACGTCATAACGACAAAATTCATTCTATATTTCGAACTTGGTTAACCTCATTTACTGGCGTTCACTGCTGAAGAGAGCCAGTCGAATAGCTTCCAGTGGAATAAATTTGGCAATATGAGCGTATTGTTTGCTGCAACCTGAGAACAGTTCCAAAAAACAACAACCTTACGGTATTCACTGTTTGGTTGAGCATTTGATAAATCTAGATAACTTGATGTTCCACTGTCGAATTGAGTGTAAGACGAATTATAAAGCGATTAAATTTGAAATCCAATGGTGCCATCCAGCTGAGACAAAAACATTGAGGATCAATGCACTGGACTGGATGGGGGGGGGGATATTTTACATATGGAACAACAAAATTTATACTGTCACGAGGAAATTGATTCGTATTATATTCCATATAAATCCCCAGGACAATTTCCGCTTTTAACAACAGACGGCGTAGCATGGTAAATCATCGCGCGTGCCAGGGGTTGCCGAACCCTGCTATAGCCTATTATAATTAAGATCGCACCCGGGTCAGTGTGCATCATATTGTATTGCAGGTGCTGTGGCGGGTGACAGTGGATACGCAAGTTGTAGCGACCGCTCACTTTGGCGGACTGATGTGCAGAAACATGCGTCTCATAAAGGTTGGTTATGAATCAAAGTAGGCCCGAATATGTAATAATATTGATATCTCGTATGTTTGCGACCTTGCGTGTGCACTGTAAATCCACGAGTGGTAAATACGTGTATTTATCTGATTTCCACCATAGCGTGGTGTGCATATCAGGTAGAGGTCCTGTCCTTATCAGGTACCGATTTGTGCCTTCACAACCTTCTGATGGGTCAAAATGAGTGAAATACATCAATTCTTAGGGAGATATATAACTGGGGTGTAGTGGGTTCTCTTAAGATGTATCTTACCATCCCAAAAAAGTTCCAAAAGGTGGTATACTGTCAG
Source organism: Botryllus schlosseri (assembly GCF_051294905.1). Classification (NCBI taxonomy): domain Eukaryota; kingdom Metazoa; phylum Chordata; class Ascidiacea; order Stolidobranchia; family Styelidae; genus Botryllus; species Botryllus schlosseri. The sequence goes on from NC_137240.1 coordinate 1,463,861, forward strand.
CAGAATCAAAACGCAGAGGAATACCGCACTATAAGCTATATATTATCGAAGAAATTTAGACAGGCCTAAATTAATTCGCAATGTTTTCCACCTAAAATTCCAGCAAACAAAGTCAAAGTTTCCATCCGATTCTCGGATTATTCACCAAAATACGAAGGGAAATACCGCCTCGACGACACAGTTTATGACATCATTGCTGATATTAGGGTAGGCAGAAAAATTTCCCATATCTTTGATTCTGAGACTGGGGAAATGATTCACGAAGATACCCAACTTTCGACCCTGCAAAAGGAGAATCGCTTGGACAGGCTGAGAGTCAGAACGGTAAGTGTGGCAATGGTCGACCCATATCAACCTTCAAGTTTGCTGTAGCTTGATTTAGTAATCAATAGCTCGACGACGTAGAGTTGGAGTCTTAAAAAACAAAATCGTGGTACGCAAAAACAGAACCAATACCTAAGAATTCAGAAACCATGCTGTCGAGGTGTCGATCGAATATTTTTTTCCGGACTTGTTAGTGACCGAACAGCATTTCGATTTAATTATTGTGCAGTTTGAGCCAACCATCGTGACCAATTGGCGTTTTTCTTTCTCTGTATATATTCAATTGCTAGCTCAGATATTTTGATTAGCTTAGGGAAGAGACTATTGTGATTGATTCGTGGTTTAAATGTAAAACGTTGTCATAAATCCTGTGTCCATACGTGCCTATGTTCCTTCGTACTTCATTAGCGCTTATTATAATGTGTCAACCATCATTTGGATTTTAATATTATTTTTCATTTACACCGCTCTCTTTCGTGTATGCATTTTTGCTTGAATAAACACTCTTTTCGTTGAAAGTATACGGTTCATCAGCATTAGAACTGAGCATAATGATTCAAGTACTCGAATCTGAATCGAGTATTAATTTTAATGATTTGAGTCGAGTTGTAAAATACGCTTTTTTTGAGTACTACTCGCTCTTCACAACTGAAAGTTATATTATACTTACAAGAATTATAGTTTTGATACTATTATCCACTGAGGAAGCCTTGAAACCTTAATTGGCCGTGTCGCGCCATACCTGACATAATGCAAAGCTAAGAACGTTACTGGAAATAACACATTTCCGATATAATGATAATCTCACTACATTGTCAAGAAGTGCAATGAAATCGGTATGGTCGAAAAATAACAACGTATCTTCAATGTGATTGATAACAGGCATTATGTTTTTTGTGGTGGCATAAAAGGTACATATTTGAACCTTGACATAGTACATTCAGCTGTGACATCATAATGAGTGGTACTCGATAACTCGACTCGACGCCTAATACGTGAGTCAGAATCTAATCACTCATGTACTCGATTTTGCCCAGCCCTAATCAGGATATGTGCTCCAATTAAGAGTGAAAGGGGAGCTACAAGACTTCCTGAGAAAAGCTCCAAGAAAATTCCATCCAACAAAGGCATTCAAATGATAGGAGGCGGTAATCCCGGTAAAGTGCATTGCGTTTGAAGGCTCACTTGGATCGTCCTGCTGACCTGCTCTGTTTACCCATATTCTTCTTCCCAATCATTTCAGATGGGCAGAAATATTCCCTCGGATCTCATGCAGGTTGCTTGCCAATCGAAGAATTTATGGGTATGTAATTCTATTTATATCTCATGTGGATGCGAATGTGCATATGCCATTAAAGCTTGTGTTTATGTATGTGTAATTGTGAATAGACGTCAGACTGAATTTGGGTCGCGGGTCAGTTCCAGACCTTCTGATCGCTTGCGGGTCGGACCAGTGAAATGATTCCACAACGTTAGATATATTTTTTTTCTTCAGTAAAATACCTCATTATCAAGCCTAGGCATAATGTATAAGGGAACATGAGCGGCCCTATTCCAGGGCTGTGTAGTGCGTAGTCGGTAAATTTTAACACCGACTCCGGCTCCGACTCCGACTCCTAAATCTTTAAACGTACCTACTCGACTCAGACTCCTGAGTCTTTAAACGTACCGACTCAGACTCCAACAGTATTACCAATTTACTTCGAAAATTATATACCACACTGTCGGTTGAATGACTATCATACAACCATTAAAGTGATTAAACGTATGAAAACATGATTAACGGTAGCATGCAAAATTGTTTCATTGTGGCACAGCTCGAATTGTTCACTATGCAATTAACATGAAAGAATGATTTGCTAAATATCCTTCCTTTTTCATATTTGTTTTTTAATTTTTTTAACATGGACTCTCTAATATCCTAATATGTATGAATCTTTCAATTATGACATATATCCAATCCTGCATAATTTAAATGAAGATAAATAATCCAAGTGCAGCACTTGCACATGTGCATGAGTCAGCAACTAATGCAGAAATTGAACTAACTAGTTTTCTCATTACACACTATACCAGTGACGTGCGATGAGGTTCATGGCACGGACCCCCTCCCCCCCCCCCACACACACGCGCACAAACACGCACGTACGTAAAGTGCCTGATAAAGAGACACAAAACGTGAATAACAACAGCAACGGAAGAGCATTTTCTTTGCACACTGATAGCCATTGCTTCATTGATTATTTGCTACCATCGTTTAATTTTCTTCTATTTTATTTTTTTAACTACTGTAACCTTTTTTACAGCCAGACTGTTTAGAGTCAAGTGTACCTGTTTGATGCTGGTGTGATCAGACTAGATGACCTTCACGGTCTTATCGATCATTCCTATCTAATACCGAATACTGTGCAGTGTGCATGCATATTTTCTGCACCACCATCACTGCCGTGTGGTATGTATTTTGGTTGGATGAAAATAAAGACTCTCTCTCTTTCTCTTGCAATTCCACATTCTACAATACATGTAGTACTGGTCGCTATTGTGCTCAATGGACAAGTTTAGACCGATAATAAGTACTATCTCTTCAAGTACCGGTATAAATTTTCCGAAGCACATGAAAATAGCATCCTCATTTCCAAATATATTTTCAGTAAAAAACACCAGATTTGCCGAATTTCGAAGGAAAATACACTAGGTCAAGTGAAAATACACTTGATCTAGTGTAAAAACACTAGGAGTGGCACCACTGACCACAACCAACGGCAACGCAGGCTAACATACCACAATTAAGGTTTATAGGTATTGTAGTTGAACACAGCATAAAGACCACAAACAACGACAATGCAGCCTATGCAAGTAGCTATCACATACCACAATTTAACGTAGCTATGGATGGAAAATACATAACCGCTGCATAAGTGGGGTTACCATACGTCCTCTTTTAAGAGGATTTGTGCTCTTTTTTGACTTTTGTGAAAGTGTCCTTGGAGGACGCCCTTTTGTCCTCTTTTTTGAAAATTTAAGTCAGATTTAGAGCAAATTGCGAGTGATATGCCGTAAATTAGCACAGAAGTGACGCTCCGGCGGGTATTTCGGAGCGAAAAAGGGTGATTTTAGCTCTGGCACCTAGCAATGCGTAGAGAAAAACGGTATTTTGAGCTCTGAGCGGAATAATGACTTTTTTTTAGTCAACCGATCACAAAGTGGGAAAAATTCACCGGTTTTTGAGAATTCTTCTCCGGTTTTGCAAGTCTCAAATTTCTGAAAATGTCTCCTCGTTTTAGATTTCCAAAATATGATAAGCCTATGCATAAGTAAGGGATTGTATCTGATCCGCATTACGTATTGGCCGTTGCTACTGTATAATTTCTACAAGACTCTTGTATTCCGAAATCGATATCGCGTTTCACTGTGCTGCGATTGTCCAATTGTTAGCGAATAGTGCATGAGGCAGATTCGTTTGTGCCTCACCTGGCCATTGTTTCTCTGCGATGGCATTGTCTGTAATAAAGCTGAATGTTACCTTCCTTGGCGATTTTGGAGGGGTTCTGGTGCTCTGATACTGTTAATATTTGGATTTTTGGAATCAGTGTGACGATAGCACTTGATTGATACCAGTTATTATGAATTCCGAGCTATTTATGATGACTTGCATTGTCACTGGTGAGGCACGACCCGCCCGTGCCTCACCTGTGCCTCACCTCTTCTTACGCGCTGTATTTTTGAATAATAATTATGCAAATTGATGGTGTTGGGTGAAAAAATGTTCAAATTTCGTTATTTATGATCATCGATGTAAAATATCAATATAATCATCGACTCATGGAGGGTTTTCACAGTTTTCACTCACTCACCCTGACGACAGGTGAGGCACTGCCTCACCTGCCTCATTGGACCGCACGTCACTGCACTATACTGATTACAAGTACACGCACTCATACTACTGATGAATATTGGTAATAAGTGAAATTCAGTACGTACTACCATACCATAGCCTATGTCTAGTCTACATGCGCTTAGTCAAGTATTCAAGGACTAGGACTTTCAGTCTTTCTTATTCATTTGTTCGACCCAAACAGCTAATCTATACTTCAAATATTTTTCATTTTGTCAAGTGAGAAGCATCGTTTGGTTATATTGACAGCAATTTTACAAAACAAGCCGATTCATTTGCTCCGTCACAGTATCATGGTATAATTCCAAAAATTGCACAAATTTTGACTGCATCACGAAAATGGATATTGCGACCTCCCTCCTCTATGCAACTGAATCGTAATTTGCAAGTAATATCAAATTTCATCAATATCAGGATGGCCAACGGGACACGAGATTTACGAACCATTGCGCGGGCAACTGGAATGTTGATAACCTTTTTCTAAACGTCGGATAGGAGCGAACCGAATTAGCTAGCGTTGCAAACAAGACTTATATTACTATACGCTCTAACATTGATAACAATTATGTCATGAAACAGGGTGAAACTAGTGTGCAGTGATTCCCTGGTCGCGCCAAGCGCGAAATTTTTGCAAAGGTAATGACTGAATTCTATCAATATATATGTTACTATTAGGGATGGTGTGAACCTGTGAAAGGTTCAGGTTCATGTGAACACGAACCTTTTTGAAAGGTTCTATGTGAACACGAACGTGAACCTCATGACGTCACGTGACGTCATATTGTTAATTCCAACCCTGTCTTTCAATGAAGTGATAGCCTATATTAATGTAAACGATACCTAACGACGACTCAGGCCACATAATGCAACAATGCTGAAGTACATATTGACGTTTTAAACGTCGCTAAATGTATCAACTGAGGCAATGAAAGGATATATTACTCCGTCGCTTTGCCAACAATTTCGACGAGGACTCATCACTCATCAAGGAATACACGCTAACCCCTTAACGGTCTGGGCAAGACCGGACAATGTATATTCGGCGTCTGAGTATGGCTACATTGATATTGAGCACAGTGTAAAATGTGTTTCTACTTGCTACCGATATTACCCCATTAAGAAGTTATGCAGCAGTAGCCAACACCTCAATCGCACGGATTTGGTTTGAATGATGCAGTAGAGATATGAAGTCAAGATTTACCATGACCCATTGACCCCGTATACGCCTTCTCGAATTTTTACATGAGAAAACGATATCAAACATACTTCGCTCGTGATGTTGTGTGATTGTGGGTCTAGCTCACAGCAGAGAGTCACTAAATATTCACAAACGGAAAGCTGTATATTACGAGCAAACTTTTGTAACAAAGCAAGTAAAACTTTTGAGATTGTCAAGGTGCATGCTCGTTTAGTGTTGATTTTTAATGCTGCCAGCTCCTTGCATAGAGTGGCCCGCAGTTGAAATGCAATAAATTTGAACCAAAGATGTTATAACGAAGTGAAAATTGTAATATATGAAAAAGGTTCACAGTGCAGAACCTACCAAGGTTCTGCTGTGAACGCGAACCTCTAAATTTTCGAGGTTCACACACAGAACGCGAACGTTCACACCATCCCTAGTTACTATCATATATTCGAGATCGCATCTGTATACCACTGGGCTCATTTTGCAAGGACAGGATTATTCGACGTTTAGTCAGAGCATTATCGACGGTTTCGTTGAACATGCCTCCATCATTTTGTGAAAATGTTTCGTCGTTGCCAATCTCGCTGCGAGTTTACAAGCGAAGCCGCATGTTTGATGACACGTTATCTCCTAATTGCAAATATAGTTAAATTCAATTCTGTAAATAACATGCATATATAGTTTTCAGAAGGGGGGTCTAATACTGAATGCAAGAAATCTATTAGTGACAATAAATCATGCGAAGTGCCGAGAAAAATTTCAAGTCAAATAAATCTGCTACGAAATAGGTCATATACCAAGATCTGCGATAAATGTGGCGGGCCCCTGGATACGCCAAGGCGTCAGAATTGATGCTTTAGTCATCATCAAATTTCGCGGTCAGGCTCATCAAATTTTGGTTGGCTTTGCAATCTTACCTGATGTGATAAATAATTTCGAGAATTAGCCTACCTCGCAGGCCACACAAAACCTTCTCGTGGGCCACATATGGCCTGCGTGTCACGGGTTGGCCGCACCTGATCTGTATGGATATTAATAACAGTGATTGGTGGTACATAAAAATTATATTGAAAATCCTTTTAAAGCAATTGTTTTCATGATAGAGAAGTTGGAGTCGAAGTCGAAATCAGGGTCATTTTCACAAACTCCGACTCTGACTCCAGTCAGTATTTTTCCCACGAATCCGACTCCGACTCCAGCCATTATAGTTTTTACGACTCCGACTCCGACTCCGACTCCATCAATCGAAAATTAGACAAACCCCGACTCCACCGACTCCGACTCCGACTCCACAGCCCGGCCCTATACTAGCAAATAATTGGTTCATCGAATGCAATTATAAACCAATAGAACAGTGTCTCTTATCTGTGGGTCAATACTAGTTAAGTTAAGGCATATTTCAAGGCTCCTTTCGTTTTAGTCGTGTTGCGGGGTTAGCCCAGCGTATGCGTTGTCGAGAATTACATGATCCAACTGTAATCGCGGACTTTCGAATTGCCTCGTTTTAATTAGATCACGATTAGGTTATCCACGGATGATACATTGAGATATAGCATACAAATGTTATTTACCCACCGGACAGAGCCAGCTGACCGCAGGACTCCCTAGAAATTTAAGCGCCACCATTTTACCTAGCCTACTAAAATGTAATAAATACCAGGTTTGATACAGCTGTTGTGGTTTGGGGTGATGCACAATCTCACTATCGACATTATTTTGGGATCAGGATACCATTTTCATGTGACACACTGCGTTAGAAATTCCTAAACTTACCTGAAACTTAGCATCATTTTGCACGATTCAGCAAGTAAAAGATTATAGTGTAAATCTACCAGCCACTCACACACACAGCGACCTCGTAACCATTCAATTACTTTCTGAAACGCATCAACATAACGGGGAAATGGATAGCGAAACGAAACAAAATGGTAAAAGTATTTAATTGACAAAACCCCAACGGCAATCAAATTTACGGGTTGATTTTTCAAAATTTTGAAATCTTTCCAAGATATCTTCCACGGCTTCTATAAGAGACAGGCTGCCTCCTGTCTTTTGGTATGTATATAGCGTGGTCGGTATTTGATTTTATCAGACGTTCTGCTGCATCTCCTACTACTTGACCATTATTCACGAGTTCTCGAGCACTCATGAAGTGCGGATATGCCTATGCCATTCTGAGACTGGAAGAATCGTCCAACGGTGTTCTGCCATCAATACCAACCAAGATTTCGTCTCAGGCACATCAGCGATCAAAATTTGGCATGTATCTCTGTCGTTGATATGGTTTACAGTGACTTTCAGATTAGCAAATTTAGATGGATGATCGGATAACGATTGGCAACTTCAACATCACTGCAATGGGGAGAATGAGCTGCTTGTGATGATGCAGATGAGTTATCTGTATGTTTACTTGGCCACTTGCTGCTCTAGTGCACGTTTTGAGCAGTTACAGTCAGTCTTTTGGTCTTGTTGCCTGAGCTTAACTAACAATTCTACATCTTTGCCACCACTCTCTCCTGATTTGGGATCCCCTGATCATGTTAAAATACCTTCAAATTTCCTTATTATCTGCAAGGAGTCTGTTTGATTCAAATGTCGCAGACCTAGCTTATGTGGCAACATCACAATAAATTTGTAGCCATACTGTGCAAGCTATGGGATATAGAAAGGGAGACCCTGAAGTGATTTCGAAAATTAATGCAAATATGCTCATTTGAGACGATTAAAGAACTATAATCCATAACCTCTTAAAGGGATTAGGGAGGTCACAGATTAGAGGTCATCTATATATCTTATTTGGAGGCAGTTGACACTTCCCACAGCAGTGATTTCGAATTTGCACAAAATGCACAATCTACATCTGATCACTCATCCAAATTTTTTACTCTGAAAGATCCTGTAAACCTAGCCCACGACAGAGACTTATGTCATTGGAACAGAATCGTGGTCCATCGTGGAATCTTCATGCTATAACTGTAGAACACCATCAGGTTGAGTCCTTCAGTGTCAGAATTGAATATAGTGAATGTAGTGAATCATTATTAGCGCTGCGCGTTTCATGAGTCCTCGTGAATTCGTGAATAGTCAACAAAGGTGGTCAAAGTAGTCACCGTCGCTACTCAAGTAGAAGTAGAAGTAACGCCGAAATTTCTACTCAAGTAGAAGTAGGAGTGGAGGTTCACAAGTAAGTAAGTAAGTAGATATTCTACGCCTATTTTTGCCTTCAAAACTAAAAACTGTCAAGTAGAAGTAGAAGTAGTCTAAAATCATAACTACTTAAAAAGTATTGTGAGTAGGCAAAATCTACTTCAAGTACTTTAAAAAGTAGAAGTACTTCGTTACTGACCACCTCTGATAGTCAAGTACTTAACGATGCAATAGCGCGTATGATAAAATTAAATACCGACCACGTTGTGCACATACCAGTCGACAGTAAAAAGCAAGCCAGTCTCTTACAAGCGGTGAAAGATCACCGGAAAAGATTTCCAAATTTCGAAAAATCAGTCGGTATAACTATGCCACCAGTCCCATTACTTTTACATCGATTTCCACAAAACAGTCTATGGTAAAATGTAATTTTTAACAATCAATTGAGAATCATAAAAAACCATTATTATACCCATCCTTAGTTACTTATAGCCGATAAAGACATTTTTTCAATTTTTTTTTAATTTGTCAAATTCAACAGCTTTTTTTCTGGGTTGTCCACAAGAGTTGAACTTCAACATACTAACACATGTTATAAGAGGCCTTGACCGACATATTGGTGACAGGCCTAAATTAATTCGCAATGTTTTCCACCTAAAATTTCAGCAAACAGAGTCAAAGTTTCCATCCATTTCTCGGATTATTCACCAAAATACGAAGGGAAATACCGCCTCGACGACACAGTTTATGACATCATTGCTGATATTAGGGTAGGCAGAAAAATTTCCCATATCTTTGATTCTGAGACTGGGGAAATGATTCACGAAGATACCCAACTTTCGACCCTGCAAAAGGAGAATCGCTTGGACAGGCTGAGAGCCAGAACGGTAAGTGTGGCAATGGTCGACCCATATCAACCTTCAAGTTTGCTTTAGCTTGATTTGGTAATCAATAGCTCGACGACGTAGAGTGGAGTCTTAAAAAACAAAAATGTGGTACGCAAAAACAGAACCTATACCTAAGAATTCAGAAACCATGCTGTCGAGGTGTCGATCGAATATTTTTTCCGGACTTGATAGTGACCGAACAGCATTTCGATTTAATTATTGTGCAGTTTGAGCCAACCATCGTGACCAATCGGCGTTTTTCTTTCTCTGTATATATTCAATTGCTAGCTCAGATATTTTGATTAGCTTACAGAAGAGACTATTGTGATTGATTCGTGGTTTAAATGTAAAACGTTGTCATAAATCCTGTGTCCATACGTGCCTATGTTCCTTCGTACTTCATTAGCGCTTATTATAATGTGTCAACCATCATTTGGATTTTAATATTATTTTTCATTTACACCGCTCTCTTTCGTGTATACATTTTTGCTTGAATAAACACTCTTTTCGTTGAAAGTATACGGTTCATCAGCATTAGAACTGAGCATAATGATTCAAGTACTCGAATCTGAATCGAGTATTAATTTTAATGATTTGAGTCGAGTTGTAAAATACGCTTGTTTCGAGTACTTCTCGCTCTTCACAACTGAAAGTTATATTATACTTACAAGAATTATAGTTTTGATACTATTTTCCACTGAGGAGGCCTTGAAACCTTAATTGGCCTTAAAACCTGAAACCTGAAACCTTATTTGGCCTTGAGGAAGCCTTGAAACCTTAATTGGTCGAGTTGTAAAATACGCTTTTTTCGAGTACTACTCGCTCTTCACAACTGAAAGTTATATTATACTTACAAGAATTATAGTTTTGATACTATTTTCGACTGAGGAAGCCTTGAAACCTTAATTGGCCGTGTCGCGCCATACCTGACATAATGCAAAGCTAAGAACGTTACTGGAAATAACACATTTCCGATATAATGATAATCTCACTACATTGTCAAGAAGTGCAATGAAATCGGTATGGTCGAAAAATAACAACGTATCTTCAATGTGATTGATATCAGGCATTATGTTTTTTGTGGTGGCATAAAAGGTACATATTTGAACCTTGACATAGTACATTCAGCTGTGACATCATAATGAGTGGTACTCGATAACTCGACTCGACGCCTAATACGTGAGTCAGAATCGAATCACTCATGTACTCGATTTTGCCCAGTCCTAATCAGGATATGTGCTTCAATTAAGAGTGAAAGGGGAGCTACAAGTATTCCTGAGAAAAGCTCCAAGAAAATTCCATCCAACAAAGGCATTCAAATGATAGGAGGCGGTAATCCCGGTAAAGTGCATTGCGTTTGAAGGCTCACTTGGATCGTCCTGCTGACCTGCTCTGTTTACACGTATTTTTCTTCCCAATCATTTCAGATGGGCAGAAATATTCCCTCGACGCTCATGCAGGTTGCTTGCCAATCGAAGAATTTATGGGTATGTAATTCTATTTATATCTCATGTGGGTGCGAAGGTGCATATACCATTAAAGCTTGTGTTTATGTATGTGTAATTGTGAGTAGATGTCAGACTGAATTTGGGTCGCGGGTCAGTTCCAGACCTTTTGATCGCTTGCGGGTCGGACCAGTGAAATGATGCCACGACGTTATATATATATTTTTTTCTTCAGTAAAATACCTCGTTATCCAGACTAGGCATGATGTATAAGGGAACATGAGCGGCCCTATTCCAGGGCTGTGGAGTCGGTAAATTTTACCACCGACTCCGGCTCCGGCTCCGACTCCGAATCCACTCCTTTTCAATATACCGACTCCGGCTCCGACTCCGACTCCTAAATCTTTAAACGTACCGACTCAGACTCAGACTCCAACAGCATTACCAATTTACTTCGAAAATTATATGCCACACTGTCGTTTGAATGACTGTCATACAACCATTGAACATATGCAAATATGATTAACGGTAGCATGCAAAATTGTTTCATTGTGGCTCATCTCGAATTGTCCACTATGTAATTACCATGAAAAATGATTTGCTAAATATCCTTCCTTTTTCATATTTCTTTCAATTTTTTTTTAACATGGACTCTCTAATATCCTAATATGTATGAATCTCAATCAATCCAAGATAAAAAAAAAATCCAAGTGTAGCTCTTGCACATGTGTATGGGTCAGCAACTAATACAGAAATTGAACTTACTAATTTTCTCATTACACACTATACTGATTACAGGCACACACACTCTTACTACTGAAGATATTGGTCATAAATGAAATTCAGTAAGTAGTCAAGTACCATAGCCTATGTCTAGTCTACATGCGCTTAGTCAAGTATTCAAGGACTAGAACTTGCAGTCTTTCCTAATCATTTTTTCGACCCAAACAGCTAAGCTACACTACAAATATTTTTAATTTTGTCAAGTGGGAAGCATCGTTTGGTTATATCTACAGCAATTGTACAAAACCAGCCGATGCATTTGCTCCGTCACAGAATCATTGTATAATTCCAAAATTTGCATCAATTTTGACTGCATCACGAAAATGCATATTGCGATTTTCCTCTTCTATGCAACAGAATCGTAAATTGCAAGTAATGTCAAATTTTATCAATATCAGGGTGGCCAACGGGACACGAGATTTACGAACCATTGCCCGGGCAACTGGAATGTTGATAACCTTTTTCTAGCCGTCCGATAGGAGCGAACCGAATTAGGTAGCGTTGACAACAAGACTTATATTACTACGCTCTAACATTGATAACAATTATCTCATGATACTGTGTGAAACTATTGTGCAGTGATTCCCTGGTCGCGCCAAGCGCAAAACTTTTGCAAAGGAAATGACTGAATTCTATCAATAAATATGTTAATATCATATATTTGGGGTCGCATCTGTATACCAGTGGGCTCATTTTGCAAGGACAGGATTATTCGACGTTTAGACAGAGCATTATAGACGGTTTCGGTGAACATGCCTCCATCATTTTGTGAAAATGTTTCGTCGTCGCCAATCTCGCTGCGAGTGCACAAGCGAAGCCGCATGTTGGACGACACGTTATCTCCTAATTGCGAATATAGTTTGACTCAATTCTGAAAATAACATGTATATATAATTTTCAGAAGGGGGGTCTAATACTGAATGCAAGAAATCTATTAGTGACAATATATCATGCGAAGTGCCGAGAAAAATTTCAAGTCAAATAAATCTGCTACGAAATATTCTACTTTATGGTCATATACTAAGATTTGCGATAAATGTGGCTGGCCCCTGGAAACGCCAATGAGTCGTCAGAACTGATGCTTTAGTCATCATCAAATTTCACGGTCAGGCTCATCAAATTTTGGCTGGCTTTGCAATTTTACCTGATGTTATAAATAATTTCGAGAATTAGGCTACCTCGCAGGCCACACAAAACCTTCTCGTGGGCCACATATGGCCTGCGTGTCACGGGTTGGCCGCACCTGATCTGTATCGATATTAATAACAGTGATTGGTGGTACATAAAAATTATATTGAAAATCCTTTGAAAGCAATTGTTTTCGTGATAGAGAAGTTGGAGTCGGAGTCGAAGTCAGGGTCATTTTCACAAACTCCGACTCCGACTCCAGTCAGTATTTTTCCCACGACTCCGACTCCAGCCATTATAGTTTTTATGACTCCGACTCCGACTCTGACTCCGACTCCAACTCCACCGACTCCGACTCCACAGCCCTGCCCTATTCTAGCAAATAATTGGTTCATCGAATGCAATTATAAACCAATAGAACAGTGTCTCTTATCTGTGGGTCAATATTAGTTAAGTTGGCATATTTCAAGGCCCCTTTCGTTTTAGTCGCGTGGCGGGGTTAGCCCAGTGTATGCGTTGTCGAGAATTAAATGATCCAACTGTAATCGCGGAGTTTCGAACTTGGCTCGTTTTTATTTAATCACGATTCGGTTATCCACGGACGAGACATTGAGATACAGCATACAAAGGTTATTTACCCGTCGGACAGAGCCAGCTGACCGCAGGATTCCCTTGAAATTTAAGCACCACTATTTTACCTAGCCTACTAAAATTTAATAAATACCAGGTTTTATACAGCTGTTGTGGTTTGGGGTGATGCTCCATCTCACTATCGACATTATTTTGGGATCAGGATACCATTTTCATGTGACACAAGTAAAGCAACAAGTAAAATAATATAATGTAAATCTACCAGCCACTCACACAGCGACCTCGTAACCATTTAATTACTTTTTAAAACGCATCAACATAACGGGGAAATGGATAGCGAAACGAAACAACATGGCAATCCGAAACCTCAATTTTAACCGATAATCCTAGTCATTGGCACAATTTATCAAATTATCAGCCGCTGTATAAAGCAACCAAATAATAAAATGTTCGAGACAACAATAAATTATGTTGATGTCGTCGAAAGAATGTGAAGAACGCAAGTTTTTCACATTAACACAGAAGGTCGTATACTTAACAGTATTTATTGGTGACGTGATGATGATTCTGTCGGCGTTTTACGTCCTAGTACCGCTGTTGTTCACAAATTCAAAACTCCGCCCGATTCTCAGAATCGACATACTTGACTTTCATGTCTTTGACAAGTATGTTCTTCAGGATGACAAGTTGATTTATTCTCGTTAATGTTGCTGACGCGTGTGCGTTATCATTAAATCAGTATTTGATTAGTTGTAAACATTCGGCCCCGTCCGACGATTTCAACCGGCATCAATTCTGAGCAGATTGAAACATTCTTATATTTTCCAGCACATTTGTAGAACATTTTGCGATTTTTGCAGGAAATACTTCCATCTTCATAGGTCCCATATAATAACCCGACTAAGGCGCTGAGGTTTCACTCTAGTTACCACTAGAAACAAGTCGGTGAAATTGACATCCAATTTTAAGAAGGCAAAAAGTGCACATTAAGTTCAGAGTTTTATACAAACAAAAACTAGTTATACACGGAAGCGAAAACTTCAATGCGGAGCCATTATATGCAGTTTACATGGAAAATATATTAGCAACACAAATATACAATTATTAGCGACACAAATATATAATTGAAATATCTATGATCTCACTGCTGTGTCATCTTCGAAACGAAAGATCCCCAGACAAGAGAGAAACCGGACGCGCGAAATGAAATTCCAACGCCCACTCCTGCAATTAAATATCTTGTATTCCTCACAACGCATATGCAGGCCTAACGTTAGGTATTCGACTATATCAAAGGGAGCATAGAATATGGCAACTTATATCGTCGTTAACCCAACGCCACTGTTTTTGCTGTCCCTGTGTTCAATCGGACGATCATCGTATAGTTTGCCAAATCCATTGTTCGCGACTAAAGGTGCTGAGATTTGCTACTTGAAAAACCTTATGATCCGTGTATTATCTATATATTATTTTAAAGTATTCAAGTGAGCAGTAAAAGCACGGATAACATTTCGGAGTCAATTGTCTCGTCCAGCCCTGCGAGCGATTTCAATGCGTGAATCCGGCTGGCGACGCAATTTGTGTTTGACGCCGCTGCTTTAGTCGCTTGCGAATCGGTGATTGCATGCAGAATTTAGCTCGCCACGAATACGGCATTCAAGCTTTCATGAATTGAATGCATAAAGAGCAGTTATGCTATGAACCGTAGTAGCATGGGATATATATGTGAGGGAGTAGTCCCCAGATCACTAATCCGCTGGGAAACCATTCACGGTAAGAGCCAAGGCGAGGACGTAACGATATATTCATTAGCGAGTAAAAGCAGAATGGCACTCGGTATGTGGGCCCATATGCGGTTTGAGATAAATCCACACTGCATGATGTAACGCACAATACAGTTTCTGAAAACAGGACTGACTATTTTTACATGATAATTCGTCAATATGGGAAGACGATAACGATTTGATGCGCAGAATTCGTCGTTCATTTGCTCATATATAAGTCCTGTTTGACGGTATTGTCTAAATCAGAGGTTCTTAACTGTCAACTTACTGACCGGTCCGTCAAATGTGTTTTAAATTTGTTCTCAATTGCCATACAGAAATTGAGTACCTGGTTTAGAACGCCTACTGCTGAAAAATGGAGTTCATTGTCTACTTCCAACCTATCCTACGTCACAAGAATGCCAGTGTTGTACCAATTTGTTTAAAAGCAGCCTATACCTCGTTTAGGACGCGTAATATGTTAAAGCTGATATGACTTTTTGAACAATATATGTCGAAATTCAACTATATAATTTAGTGACATTTTGTAGTTTAATATTATCTACCAAATAGCGAAGTCGCATTGCTTTTGATTACTACGGAGTTCACAAGTAAGCAAAATGTGTCTTTGAAATTTTACCGGTCCATAAGCCTCAAAGGTTGGAAAGCACTGGTTTGCAGTCTGAACGACGTTGAAATCTTGATGATGCATCGTTTGACATTTAGAACTAAAATCTCGCTTTTTGTATGTTCGGGTGTTCAACTTCGCTGGACATGACCCCCAATCTCATGGGTTGGCAAACCACGGCTCGCGGGACGCATGTTGTTCCCATCACCGCTTCGTGCGGCCTCCGAAAGCTTCAAAAGACGTTATAAAATATTGGTAAAATGCGTATTAAAAATATAAATATGGCAGCAACTTGACTAAACATTTTCCTAGTATATTTCACAATAACAATGCTAAGCTATTGTCTTAGAATGTTGTTCCTTTTTTATATTACGCTAGTGCAATAGCTTGACCTCAAGGCCAGAGCATTTTGAAAGAGCTCAATTGCTAAACATCACAGAAAGTCGAAAAGGAAATGAAATAATTCGTTTCACGAGTGTGAATATAAATTGACAACTTCAGGAAGTAAATTATTTTTAGCACTCCACTTTGTTAAACGCGTGTATTAGATAGATTCGTCCTCGATATGCGCAGAAGTATTTTATATTTATATTATCAATATATAGGAGAAGCGCATTCAAAGGTAACGTAGTTATGATGCTATCCGCGTTGTGTGTCATGGATACAGGGTTGTAACCAAGTCACAAGTCACCGAGTCACAACTCAGTCTCACTTTTATGGTATTTTCAATTCACCACCGAGTCAAGTTCGAGTCCAAGTCGGGAAGTAGAGGATCGAGTCTGATTCGTATCGTTGAGACTCCTGTCTGAGTCCAAGCCATCGTGTTCACTGTTCATTTTCCAGTTTAGGTCATGTTCAACCCGCATTTTCAAAACTCTGCTTGCGTGATATCGAATGCCTCGCATTCGTAATCTTCTAATTCCTCACTATTAACAGTTTCTAGCCCTATTATTGAAGTACCAGTACTGATAGACGTAATGCGAATAATGCCGTGACTAATCTTCGAAGTTATTTTGCAATGCCGATCCTGGCCTTGAGAGTCTCGAGTGATATGACTTGGTCGAGTTATGCGGAATGACTTGAGTACAAGTCGATACAATACAGAAATTGACTCAAGTTGAGTTGTGTCATTTTCCGTATTTTAATCAAATGACTCGAGTCAAGTCGAGTCACCGAAAAAACGCAACTCGAGTAGGACTCGGATCAAATCTTGACTCACGTCATTACAACCATGCCTGGAGGTAATGCAAAAATAGAATCAGAAAACAGATCGTTGCCCATAGTTTCAAATTTCCATTCTGTTCTATGAATCTGCACAACCGACTTTAATCCCTAATTTGACATATTGATTATTGAAGACGACCAGCTTATAAAATCTTGTCAAAGTTTCTGACGCGTGTACGTATCATATCATATAATCAATGTTTTTTTTACATATGCATAAATATTATTTTCATGTTTCCTTGGTAACTATTTTAATTAAATAAAAATATTTTGTTTTGGCCCGCGAATGGATTCAGATGCTGAATACGGTTCGTGGCCAAAAAGTTTGCCCTCCCCTGGCGTATCTGTTATTTCTGTGTCGCGGATACATTATACTGTTTTGTACATGAAGGATTTCCCTACGATGAAGTTTCGGATTACGTCGGCCCTGAAGGAAAAACATTCAATATCGGCGAGTGTTCTGTCACGTTTCCACCGGGATGTTTTGAAAAAACACAGAGAGTGACGGTGTCAGTTAGCATAAATCCGGACAAGTGGCCCAACGGTAAAGTCGGAATCACGCCCACTCTACACGTCAAGGCGCATGACTTGAAAGTTCCTGCGATCGTTAAAATGAAGACATGGTGTGTCGATGACGATGACGAGGATTTACTTGTGGAAGTGCTACGTTTTGATGAAGATGAGAAAGAGTGGAACATCGCCCACTTGTGTCAACTTGGACAGTCAAGAGACATAGAGTTCCAAGTTGGTCACTTCAGCAAATTCTCGGGATTTTTGAAGAAACTTTTCCTGTCATATTACGCTCTACGCTCTATCGTTTGTTTCGATAACGACAAATTTGCCATTGCCACAGTGCTCGACAATAAAACAGCTAAACGATACTGCATAAAAAAATTAAAAAAGAAAATAGGCACTGACGCGACAATTAATTCTTATAACCCCTTTCACTGCAAATATTCCACTACAATAAGAAGTAGAATATTTTCGGAGCATCATGAAAGTGACTTCACTTTTACTCCTACTGACGTTGAGCATACAGTGCAGCGTGTCAACCAATGCCGTGGGAGTTTTAAATCTTACCTCATACTAGAGAGCAAGAAGGAACCGACAGAGGTTACCTTGAGTTTTCATGTCTTTGCAAACAAAACGAGATTGGAAAATCAAGCTTTCAAATACTTCTGGCGACCTGTGAAGCATCGACCAACTTCGGAACAAACCGAATCGAATTTCCCAGGAACTTCGGCAGGAAACTTCCATGCCGGCGGTGATATGCATTTGCACTTTGATGGCAGAAAAACAACCGGCGTTGAGAACCATGGAGAGATGACATCTCATAATGAAGGTTGTTCTGAAGCAATATCGGGTTGATGATGATAGACCCATTGTAGAGTTCAGCTGTAGTTATTAATCACTCCTAGTGAAATGATATTTTTTGATATTGTCATTATTGTTAGATGGCCCAAATGATATTTAAGCTCATTGAAACAACAAGCAATGGTGTAGGATTCGTATGATAACATTAATACGTAGTTGGCTTTCAGTATTCAGATATGTTGATTGTAATGAATAATGATGCCATTTCTCGCTGTAGGCTACGTATTAGGCCTACATGTTAAACGCCGTAATAAACAATGTATTTTAAATTCAAAGAAACGGTTGTTCAATGTACATGCGTCACAGCTTGCCATTCGGACTGAATGCTGTTCAAGATAGGCATCGAATAGAGAAATAGTACTAGTTCATGTTATCAAAGATAAAGAAGCGGTTGAGAATGCAGCTATAAGATCCGCCCTTCGCAACGATCAAGCGCATTGCTGCGATCCTTGCTGGAGCCTTGTCCAATATTGCATTTATCTTTTCCACACACATCACTTGGCAAGAGGTCCCACAGAGATAATCATCTATGGGTTCAGTTCAGTCCAATTGAATCAACGGCTCTTCCGTGCCTCTGCAGATCGTATCTGTAGAGTCTGTACGGCTTGAGAGACACAATGATAAGATATCTTGCGATCAACAAGATGCCTCGTGAAAACAGATCAGAACAACAGCAGTCAATAAACAGTTATATTATAAAAAGTTTCATCAGATCGAAACATCACAAGATCGAGATATAATGAAGAGATAGGACGGTGTCGATATTACTTTACCCGGTGTTTTGTGCAGATTAGTTTTGAAATTACATTGTGAGTCCTCATGACTAACGCAAAATGATTTCAGACGGTTCAAATGGTTACCGTGACACGGGAGATATTTCACACGATCCTTATGACAATAAATCCCCTCATCAAAGGGATGCAAACCTACCTATCTTAAAGCTATTTTCTACTTTTCACAATCCAGACTGTAAGAAGTAAGTATTTCTGGTAAAAATACTGTTCACGTTGAAATGGTCTTCAAACATAACGCACGAGTAAGTGATACAGAAGTAGGGAAACCTGATTGAGTAATAATATTAAGTAGAAGTACTTCGTTAATTATCCTTATATACATTTATCACCAACCTCATGCTAGACATGCTTGTCAGCTTCGACATGCGGTATTGGTGATGTGTGCAACTCAACAGAATATCGACTCTTCAAGCTAGTGCAATATCTCCGAAGTTCTGCTTATGCGTCGAGGATTTTCATATGATTGGTGAGTCGTCTCGTGTGTTATGTTAAGATTTGATGATTTGCAAATGAATTTTCACTGCACGTTCAGGATCGGATTCGCCTTTTTGGGCAGGCTGCAGGCAATTCCATAGCATCAAACCGTTGTTGGAAGTCAGTTCGGTTTTCAGTGCAGTATATCATTGATTTCATCAATTCAAAGCGCCACTAAATTGGGATAAAATAGAAAGTTAGGAAAAGACTTCGAATAGTCTTTCAATCAAACACCCACTTTCGCTTGGAAAGGTATATATAGTTTTCAGCTAGCCCAACTCATATAGCAAAGAAACTTGGAGGCACAGAACATCAGATATAATTGAATAATATATTTATATTGAAAGAATCCCGAATATCTTCAGTTGACACTATAGTAACGGGTTACATTATCATTAGCAAAGAAGTTTCATTGTCCCATGAACATTCAATTGAAAACGCCATATGTTTCAACAACACAATTAATCGAATAAAATGTCATTGAGAAGGTTTTAGCTGCATTTCGTCCACAATACTTTGAAGTCCCGCTGCTGTCGATGAGAGTAAGCAGAGTGTTCAGTTGCATTCTCAAGTTTGTTGCGCAGTTTGGACTTTACGCTGAACTTAGATGAAAATGCTGAATGAGACAACTAGAGAAAGGTGTTGATTTCATAACTCAGTTCTGCTGATTTGTGCATATGATGAAGACAATTGGACTCCTGTGTGTTCATAATAACATGATTACTTATATAACTGTATACCATGCAAGCTGTATTTTGGACACTGGATACAGCGCCATTGCCCGTAGGTAGGAGTAGCCTATTAGCCAGGGGCTTGGCATAATGATTCGAGTACTCGAATCTGAATCGAGTATTAATCTTAATGATTCGAGTCGAGTAGTAAAAGATGATTTTTTCGAGTACTGAAATTATACGCTCCTCGCCACTGAAAGTTAATTTATCAACGAAAACTATAGTTTTGATGCTAATTTTCACTGTTGAAGCCTTGAAACCTTGATTGGCAGTATCGTAGCATATGAAACATATAGTACAAACCTTACGAAGGTTACTGGACGTGGCACATTTCCGAAGTCATGATAATCTCACAACATTGTCACCAAGTGGAATGAAATCGATATGGTCCGAAAAATACCAAAGTATCATTTATGAGATGGATAACAGGCATTATATTCTTTGTGGTGGCATAAACGGCACATATTTGAACTTTGACGCCTAACATTCTGTTATGACGTCATAATTGTTGGTACTCGATTACTGGTTTATTAACAGAAGAATAGAAGTGCAATATTACGATAAATGATATACGTATCTGGGGGGGGGGGGGGTTGTTTTGTGGGTATGGGTGAAAGATGACGTTCATTCTTTCACTTAGCAAGCGGAGAGGGCGTGGTCCTGGTTTTACTGTTCGGGATTTGCTAAGCTTTGAGGTGGTTTAGGAAGGTCATTCAATCGTGTCGTACAAATTTTTTTCATTTCTGGTATTTCGGAATTTTATATGATTTCTTGCTTGGGCTTGGTCTGCCTATTCGAGGAAGTTGTTGGGCGATTTGACTCTCGGTACGCTGGATTCAAAAATTCATATTCCTGTTGAAGCCTTGACACATTGATTGGCCGTATCGTAGCATACGAAACATATAGTACAAAGCTACGAACGTTACTGGAAACAGCACATTTCCGAAGTCATGATCATCCCACAACATTGTCACCAAGTGCAATGAAATCGGTATGGTCGAAAAAAATAACAAAGTATCCTTAATATGATGGATAACAGGAATAACATTCTTTGTGGTCGCATAACAGGTGGATATTTGAACTTGATATATTGTATTCTGTTATGACGTCATAATGAGAGATATTAGATTACTCGACTCGAATCGAAGCATATTACGTGATTCAGAATCGAATCACTCAGGTAATCGATTTTGCCCAGCCCTACTATTAGCACAATGATTCTAATACGTAGATCTCAATCAAGTACTAATTTTAATGATTGGAGTCGAGTAGTGAGCGAATCTTTTTAGAGTACTGAAACTGTACGCTCCTTGTCGCTAAAGGGTAATTTTTTTCACAATAATTATAGTTTCGATACGTTTTTTTCTTCACCATGGAAGCCTTTACACCGCGATCGGACGTATCACAGCATTAAATGATGTATTATCAAGCTACTGGTACTCGCGTTACTAGAAATGGCATCTCAGTGAAGTCCTAATCAATCCACAACACTCTCACAAAGGGCAATGTAACAGGTATATGGTCGAAAAAAAAATCAATTTTTGTGGTGCAGAATTAGCATTATATTCTTCGCGGTCGGATAAAAATCACATATTTCAACTGTCCACATCATCAAATTTACTGGACTTTAAGCAACTATTGGATTCAGTATAATATCATTCAGATCTTCGATTTTGTACAGCCCTAGGTCTAATTCATGACTTGAATATGGACTGGACATGATCGACGACTGTAAGATTGCCGGCAATATACTATTACACAGCCCTGGTCCGCCATATTCATTTAACCTAGGTCGGGATCACCGGACCATAGATAAGAATAATGTGCATAAATATTTAGTTACTGTTTTCCTTCTACAGCTGGCACAGACACCGTGTCGGTTGGAGACTGACGCGTGTATTCGGGGGTGCTTCGTGGAGGTGCAGAACTTCACTATACAATTGAATAGTATAATCATGATGAAATGAACCCGAATATTTTCGCTCTGAAGAACTGACATGGGTGATAAAATGCAGCATGAAAGGTGATGCATACATTTTATATATAAGCCAATACATTGAATGTCACCTAACCCTATACACGCAAACATATCGAAACAAATATTGCAAATTCGGCAATATCACGTATATCATATCAGCCTATCCCATATCGTATAAACGTACATCAATAAAACATAACAAGTTATTGAAGGATTATTATTTGCTATTTCTGCGACTGTCCAGAGTTCACTGATTACTTTCCCCATTTCTTCGAGTTGTCGCCATGAAAATAACCTAGGCTTACCAAATTTCAGCACCGATAAAGACAGCATATTTTTGCCATCAAGAAAAAAGAAAGTAGAATTGTTACGTTTGAGTTTGATGATGTTTTATATTTCCTTGGTAATTGCGAGCGAAAGTCACAAAAATAGGTAAATACAGACACAAAAACAACAAATCAAATTTATTTCTCGGATTCAGCCCATGAATACTTTACGATTTCCTAAACCTTGCTAAAACGGAATGATCACACGAATTACAATCATTGACGCTATATACAACCGCCAGGATGTTCGAAACTGATCCAACTGTTATGTCTGTTAAGTTCGAAAGTGGGCCATAAAATTGCGACAGATCCTCGCATGTAAAAAGACCCAGATGTTACACAGAACGTTAAGTAAAGTTTGCAATCTCAATCAAAGAGGTGTAGGATTGATAGCGTAATTAAACCAGCAATTTTGCATGTTCCATGGTTACAGTGATTGTTTGGAAATAAATACATGACTTCTCGCCTAAAAGTGAGGTTGGGCATTGTTGAGCGTCCTCGGAGGACCATTCCCTTTACTTGAGAAAGGAGGACAAATCCGCCTGAATTAGAGCATATATGGTAAGCCTACCATAGCCCTTATACGTCCAAGAGATTATTACAGTGATCATAATTTTGATCGATATGATATGATTTACCTTCGCGCGGTAAAATATATTTCTTTTCATACAACAGGCGGGGAGATACAATCGGGGAACGCATCAAGGGCGAAGTGACTGAAAGAGCTTATGATCAAGTGGAAATAAGTAGACAATATATACTTTTAAATTACTTAAAGACATCCATTAGGACTATCACACTTTGTTGAAAATGGATACAGATCAATTAGATATATGAGCGAAAATTTGATGCAACGTTGTATCAAATGTGCATCGTGTTGTATCGCAGTTGCCCCGACTAACAGTGGATCGGGAAACGTCATTAGACGAGTTATTGAGAAGGATGGGAAAA
Source organism: Botryllus schlosseri (assembly GCF_051294905.1). NCBI lineage: Eukaryota > Metazoa > Chordata > Ascidiacea > Stolidobranchia > Styelidae > Botryllus > Botryllus schlosseri. The sequence continues at coordinate 1,487,490 of NC_137240.1, forward strand.
TGACGCAAGTCAAGAGAGGTGGGGTCCAAGTGATAGGAGGTAATCCAGGTAAAGAGAATTGCGCTATTGGCCGTTAACCATAGGGTGGCATGCGCTGATAGTACTGATTTTTGTTCCATTCATTTCAGATGTGCAGAAATATGCGATCGACGCTCAGGCAGGTTGGTTATGAATCGAAGAAGGATATCCAATGTTATTGATATTTCAATTGTGTTAGTGTTATAGGTCATACGTTTTAGATTGTGGCTTCAATCAATCAATGAATCAGCGGTTATATTATTTCATCATGTCGTAAAAGAAATAAAATGTTCCTAAATTGGTCATTCACAAATCACAAATAGGCCTAGAGAGAGAAGCGAAAAGCGTGTGGAATATAAAAACAGCTGAAAAATCAAAATCCAACACAGTCACATCGGGCATTAGGCCGCGGCGGATGTCAGGTTGACTGCATTTAGTCGCATCCGAATCCTCCTATTTTGTAATTACATCGTATTGTGTCCTGTGTATGGCAGTGTACGTTTTTGTCTTGAGCGGAGAAAATATAAGAACCGTAAATAATGATTATGATCCCAGTTTTGGCTTGACCTGTATATATGGCGATGAAATGGGAGAACACGTGACGTCGGGGCATGCATGATTGTTCAATGCGAAGATATTTGATGCTCATGGTATTAATATATTAATATATTAAAATAAGAATTAAATTAAAACTAAAATAATGAATACTAAACTGAACTAAGAATATCATTTCGGTTTTGATAGCATCACAAGTATTAAAGGAAATAGTTTGAGATACAAGAAAAATACCTTTTCAATGTCCCTCCTATATGCCGTATCGATATAGCAGCAGTTTTAAACCAGCTTGACCAATTCTTGAAGAATTTTGGATTGATATGTATGCTGATGGGGATCTGTGTTAGGATTAGGACCCTAACTGGGACATTATAACTGAACAATAAGTTGCTTTTGAGATCACCCATAATAGTAAAGATCTATTAATTTGCCTTGTACTGGAGTAAATATTACATTTAAAATAAATCACCACATCAGCGTTGCTATCCTCTCAGAAGCTATGTCGTAGATTCTAGTCCAGAGCCGTCCCCGATACCCGGCCCTTGCAGCGTTACCGTTCAGTTTATCAGTGGTATAATGCTAAATAAAACTTTAAACAATGCGTATAAAAAATAATTTTACTACCGCTATTGTCGTTTCTCATAACCTATATCTGTGTGAGGCAGGGTCTAAAGATATCCCTTGGCGGTACAGTGGCTGCTGCAGAAAGAAAATGACGGAGTTAACTGGACAATGCACCTTTAACAGTATCGTATTCCTATTAATCCGAGAATAGATACAGACAAAACAACCTTACGGTGCTCACTGTTTGGTTGAACATTTGATAAATCTAGACCACTTGATATGATCTTGTCGTTCGACTGTCGATTAAGAATGTAAGATGTATTATAAAACGATTTAATATGAAATCCAATGGTACAGTCTAGTTGAGACAAAAACGTTGAAGACCAACGCACTGACCTATATGGGAGACATTGTATGTACGAAGCAAGAAAATTTATAGTTTTGCAAGTAAATTGATTCGAATTATTTTTCCTGTAAATTTACAGCAAACAAAGTTGAAGTTTCCGTCAAATTCTCGGATTATTCTCCTAAACACGAAGCAAAATACCGTCTCAAAGACACAGTTTATAACATCATCGCTGATATTCTGGTGAACAAAAAGATTTCCCATATCTGTGATTCCGAGACGGGGGTCATCATTGACGAAGATACCAAAATTTCGGCGTTGCTCGAGAAGAAACGCCTGGACAAGCTGAAAGCCGTGGTTGTCAAACAATACTGCGCTCATATTAACATTGATGTTATGAATTGTATTAGCATTGCCGTGATTATATAAATTGCTAGACACCTGATTCGCTGAAACGTAGTTGATATGCGAAACGCAGTTGCAAAATACCGTCAAACAAATAATCTTATACGGCTCGCGTACTAGCTTGTTTTACTACGTTATGCAATTAAGCCGACTTGGACTTGAGAGAATTGTTTTATTTTCCGAGAGATATGGATAATACATATCGATGGAACTATATGACTTCGGATTTGTGTGTAATCGAAATTGAAGAGTAGCTTACTTTCACACCTGGCAGCTAGCATATGGGCCTGCTATACAATTCGATAGCTAACAACACATTTAAACAGCGTGCGGTAAGGTTCATAATAATTTATGAGGCAGATTGCTGTAGAATCATATTTACAAATGTAAAAAACTGAGGTGGGCAACTCGTAGCCCGCGCGGTAATTCCGAAACTGATTATATTATTCTTAAAAATGAATTGTCAATGTAATTCATGGTGAACTTGTAAGGTCAACCTAAACTTTGACTAGCCTGACCGCGAAATTTAGGATTCTGATGACTAAAATAGCAACAATTTCGGCGCATTGGTAAGGGGCGGCGAAATCGACCATACCCCCTCAAATTTTCGTAATTTTTTGTAAATTAACATAAAGCAGAACATTTCGCGTATATTGATGCAACTTGTTTATTTTCGTGCTTGGCGCGATTGTGTGTCTCAAAATTAAGCCGACTGTACTCAAGGTTATTAGAGAACGGAATATTCCCAGTATCACTTGAGACCGCTGTGACCAGCGCGACCGGTATTTCCGAGTCATCTCACACGCAGATATACCAAAAGTGATTGGACAGGCTTCTGCGCCTATAATCGGCAGCGCCAGATCAGACTGCCCCTCAGAAACAACAGTTTTCTGATTACAAACTACGGCAAAAACGCATCAAGTCAAAAAATGACAGACAGACAGACAGACAGACAGACAGACAGACAGACAGACAGACAGACAGACAGACAGACAGATTACAAACTAGCATTTTTTGACGTCAAGAAAACCGCCGATATTTCGATATCGATATTTCTTTCGAGGTGTGGTGATGCGGCTTTATTAGTATGCGGCTTGGTTTAAATCTGGTATTGCTGCAGGTACGTTGAGATCTGAGCAAGCGGTACTGCCGGTCATGTTGGCTAAAATGAGTGATAATTTCGGGTTTAAAAACTCACATCATCAATATCGGTCAGGCGCATACTGTATAGATATTTCGGAAAGAGACGTTCTAATTGTCTTGAAACTATTCTGTGGAATACATATTTGCCTTGTGTGCAATGTGTGTAGCTGCGTACATTAGCAATCACAAAAAAGCAGAACTGCTATAGAGAATCGTGACAATGATACAAACATTATCATGCCCAAATGAACAAATATAAAAGGCTTTCCGTGACCCGAGAATTGGCATCAGTTGGTATAGTTCCCGTTTCGGGATTGACGGTTGGATATTATCAGATATAAAAGGCTTTTCATGACTCGAGAATTGGCATCATATGTTAAAGTTCCTGTTACGGGTTAGGTGGTGGGGCTGACAGATCAGCGAGCATTGAGCTCTAACTATACAGAAGAAGCATTGTACTGAACTTTAAAAGCTGCTCATGGCTGGTTTAAGAACAGGCTAATGAAGACTAAGGACATTTTTCTAACAAAATTCCTTATATATTGAAAGTACAGTTTAGTTAAATTTGACAGTATAATAGAAGCTATCACACAAAAAGTAGCAGTTCTTTCTAAAGAAATCGTGTATAGTCAAAAACAAGTTATTGCAGAAACTTCCATAGAACCACTTCTAAAACGTGTCATATCAAAATGCCAGCTCTCACATGTCAACCAATGAAAATGGTGGGATTTATGTGTCAGTTAACGAAATAGATATGTCGCATCGTGGTCCGGTAACCTCGACTAGCCAGACTAACAAGGATAGTTTGATGACCATAAAATGCTACAGTGGCAGCGCAGTAAAACAATACACACACCAATGGTGTGGTATTAAGTGTGAAATCGCGACAACAACCTGCGCAGATGAACTATACCTTCTCTGATGTATATATCATGTAGCTTCCATACCTTAACTCCAATAGTGGATACGTCGTACTTTCTTACGCAGTACCTTCTTTCGTAGCCTGCGCGCGAAGAGTTCTATTGCGATAACAAATAAGTCGTCAACTGAGTCAGCTAACCTATTTTTTGGTATTCGTGAAACTGATTTAAGGTAGTCTCCCACCCAGTAATAAGCCGCATGCAGCTTGGGAATGCATATTTGCTTTGATCGAGCAAAGTTTAACACAGAAAACGGAACCCGTACTTAATGATCACAATGCTACAAAAGCTATTATGCTGCTATTATCAACAGAGGTGGTCAAAGTAGTCAAGAAAGCTACTCAAGTAGAAGTAGAAGTAGCCACGAAAAAATCTACTCACGTACAAGTAGAAGTACTTCTTTCACAAGCAACCTAAAACTACTTGAAGTAGAAGTAGAATTGACTGACTTTAAAAGTACTCAAGTAAGTAAGTAGTTATGAAAACGATTCCGATTGGATGGATTATAAAAAGGTGCAAATTGAGCTATGTGATAGGTGACGAGCTTGATTCATATTGATGCATACCCGCAGGTATCCAATTTTCGATAGCATAAGCATTCGTCCACTTCATGGGATGAAAATGATAGTATTGATAATGAAATGCGGTGCTAATCCTCTGTTTTCTCGAACAGCACGTTTTGGAAAATAACATGGTATGGCGCCATCCCCCATATTATAAGGCCCGTAGTTTGGTCGAAGAGCAATACGGAGAAGTTGTACAGGATACGGCGTAAACACTTTGCGCTATTAGTAAACGTTAATAAAAAATATGGTGGACCGTAAAAATTCCATATTGTGTAGCTTTATTTCCAGAAATTAAAGGCATTACTGCACTTGCTTTTATACTTCAACATGTATGCTATCCGGACAAAAGAACTGATAATAATTATAACTCAAAGTATATGATACTGGGAATTGAAAGTGAAATATATAAATACTACTTCTAAAAGCAGAATATGTATTTCATGTTTTTAGTCCAGAGAGTTTCAAAGGTGGTATGCTAAAACAGCTCTAAAACTAAAAAAGAAAGTAAAAGTCCGCTCTTCCAGATTAGGACACACCATGGACATATATGCTAGATATGACAAGAAAATGCTAGATTGTGAAACATCAGTTTCAAACGTTATGATGAGCCACATATACTTTGATTAATTATTTCATATGGGCGAAGGGCGACAATGTGGTTGTAACGGAACCACGCCAACCTTCCACCTAAATTATATTCACCGATACTTTCGTGAAATCATACTGGTCACTCTGTATCCACTGCGCGCGAAGCGCGACGAAAATTCTCTGCTTTACTAAACTTTTATGAAAATTAAATGTTAATACTCCGTGAAAACAGCTCCGAAATTCCTCAGGCTATCTTCTTGATTGGAAGATTGAACTACTTCTACTTGACAAACTGAAAATAGCGAAAAGTTAGTAAGCAGATCACAAAATATTAAGAAGTAGAAGTAGAAGTAGCGAAAATCAGATCTACTTGAGTAAGTACCAGAAGTAGAGGGAAACTACTTGAGTACTTCGAAAAAGTAGAAGTACTTCGTTACTGACCACCTCTGATTATCAATTATAAGAGGCGTGCAGCGACACCTGAAATCGATTTTAAATGTCAAAATTGCGTCACACCCATAAACCGATGGTAGATTTCGACTGATACCGGACCTTGCACCAATCAGAAAATGTCTCTGAATTAAAAGCAACTGATGAATGCACTAGCTCTTAGCTGATGATTTTATGGTCTGTTCAGAGTACGCAAACAGAGACAAAGTTAGGAAAATATGATATTTCCTTTTCTTTATAGGGTCATGTCATATGCCATGTTTATATAATATGCTCTTTGAATCTAAGAAAAAGGGTTTAAACTGAAGTGAGTAGTTCTCTTGCCTGAGCACCAGCGACCAATGCACGAGAAATTGGTTTTTGACTTTGCATATTCTCAGATACGTTTGAGTTAAGCTCAAGCGGAGTAATAGAATGGATTATACACTAAAATCGCTAATATATACATATCCATGCTTCGTGCTACCATTGCACATTTTTATTTATTATTGAGAAAATATTGAAGTGTACATGTTTTCGCGCACCGCGCAATTTACCTCCAGCGCATATATATGGCTCTGTATACAGTCTGTATTTCATATTTGAATAGTCTCTAACAGTTATAACCTTCCATGCTATAAAACTACGCGTAGGGATTACAACATTCTTGTTGCTCTTTTTATTATTTTTTGATACAACGATAATAGTAGGGCGCTTTTCCCTTTCATCAAGGGGGCGTGTCTAAAACTTTGAGAACCATTGAGCTAGGGAATACACATTTGCCTTGATGGAGCAGACCAGCACAGAAAGCGGAACTATTTAATCGAGCTACAAACACTACAATACTGCAATAAACAATTATAGGAGAGGTGCAGCCATGCGTGAAATCGCGCCATGTTGCAAAACTCGATCAGAACAGTATTCCCTGCCAATTTTACGTCTCATTTGGTACCGGTCCAGGCAATAATAACCGCATTAAGGCGAACAATTTTTCCCTGGTCAATAGTTCGTAAATTTAATAAGTTACTAACGTGTTATTCGAGCATGGTGTCAGTAACGAATTAGATCTACCATGGACAACCACCTTCTTCGCATTCGTAACTAACTTCCTTTGAACTTTCAACACTTCAAGTCATGCCAAGTAAACAGCAATGTATCGATGAATGTGCACTATAATTGTCATATTATTGATCTACTGAGGAAGGATGTACCCTGCGCCTGCTCTCGGCTAAAATATCACACTATATTTTGGTCTGCTTTGAGATTACATAAGATACTGATTCGTACGTCTCTGGATAGTTTATTCGCCGAGTTTACATATATAGAGACGCATGACTCATAAAAAGTGATCTCAGTTTCTGTAATGACATTTATTTCTTTTCGAGCGATGGTCTTTCGCCGCAAATTTGCATCGGGAATAAAAAAAACAAGTGATAGTCATCGAACCAACTTTAACTAGGCATCGGACTTGGTAATTCTTCATTATGAGACTGTGTGTTGTCTCGTGAATTTTCAAGTGAAATTATTAATAGATAACCGAGCACACGCCTTTATGTATTCAAATAGACATACGCCACATTTGACAAAGAGGAATTGTTTGTTCGAGAGTAAACGAATCGCTCTGAAGAACTGATATGGGTGATAAAATGCAGCATGAAAGGTGATATGTACATTGTACATTTTATATATAAGCCAATACATTGAATGTCACCTAACCCTATACACGCAAACATATCGAAACAAATATTGCAAATTCGGTAATATGACGTATATCATATCATAACATATCAAGTTATGGAAGGAATATTATTTGCTATTTAGGCGACTGTCCAGAGTTCACTGATTACTTTCCCCTTTTCTTCGAGTTGTCGCCACGTACATAACCTAGGCTTACCAAATTTTCAACACCGCTAAAGACGACATATTTTTGCCGGCAAGTGAAACGAAGGTGGAATTGTTACGTTTGAGTTTGATGATGTTTTACATTTTCTTGGTAATTGCAAGCGAAAGTCACAAAATAGATAAACACAGACGCAAAAACAACAAATCAGAATTCATTTTTCGGATTCAGCCCATGAATACTTTACGATTTTCTGAACCTTGCCAAAAAGGAATGATCACACGAATTACAATTATTAACGCTATATACAACCGTCAGAATGTTCGAAACTGATCCAACTGTTCTGTCTGTTAAGTTCGAAAGTGGGTCATAATATTGCGACGGATCCTCGTATGTGCAAAGAACTAGATGTTGCACAGAACGTTGAACGAAGTTTGCAATCTTAATCAAAAAGGTGTATGTAGGATTGATAGAGTAATTAAACCAGCAATTTTGCATGTTCCATGGTTACAGTGATTGTTTGGAAATAAATAGATGACGTTTCTCCTAAAAGTGTGGTTGATAGTCTCGAAATGCTAAAAAAGAGGACATTTGGGTATTGTTGAGCATGTGATTGTTTGTAAATAAATACATGACGTTTTGCCTAAAAGTGTGGTTGATAGTCTCGAAATGCTAAAAAAGAGCACATCCGGGCATTGTTGAGCGTCCTCAGAGGGCAAAGGAGGACAAATCCTCCTGAATTAGGACATATATGGTAAGCCTACCATAACCCTTATACGCCCAAGAGATTATTACAGTGATCATATTTTTTACTGATATGATGTACCTTCACGCGGTAAAAGATATTTCTCTTCATACAACAGGCGGGGAGATACAATCGGGGAACGCATCAGTAGTATATACGATCGGTCGCGAACTAACGTTTTTTTGCATGGGCTCTTATGGGCGGGGTGGTGACGCGCCTGGAAACCCGGGGTGGTGATGCGCCTTTTTAGACCCCCCTTGCGGCGGTGATGCGCCATGTGTTCTTATGGGTGCGGTCGTGATTCGCCCTTTCGGGTATAGGCCGCGGTCGTGATTCGCCGTGAAAACTCGTGGTCGTGACTCGCCTTTTTTGCTATAGCCTGCGGCGGTGATGCGCCTGTCATGTATTCTTACGGGTTCTGTGGTGATTTACCATGTGTTCTTACGGGCGTGGCGGTGATTCGCACTTTCAGGTATCTCTCGCGTGGTGTTGAATATGCACGAGTCACCAACAATATCCGCACAAACGGAAACGTGGTTTGTAAGAGGATTTACGCAGTGCGTGCGACCTATATTCCGAATGACCTGCGCGCTGAATTATTTCTCGTCCAGCTGTGTGCTACTATCGATTATTACACTAATCCAGTCAGTGCGAAATAGTTTGCTAAATCTAGGAATCACTACCAAGGTAATATTTTGGTAATTAGTTTAACGCAGAGCCGGCGTAGACGGCGATTCGAATATCAACAATAACCGCATTCGCAAACTATCACTTCAAAAAGATGTGAAATATTTGTAAAATCCTACGATCGCTCACAAGATACCACTTCCGGCATATCGATCTATCACTCAATACACAACCGAAGTTGAATTATAATTGAATGCGTAAATTTATCACCTCGGCATCAAAATTCGAAAACAACAACTTGATGCTTTATGTTCTCACTCTAATTTCGTGATAAGTGTAATAAGTGTCGAATAACAGATACACCCCCGGCGAGACTTGAATACCAACAAATTGTCACTTATTTCTATTCTAGCCGTAATCCTTTGTGAAGTTAACGCTTATTCAAAAAGGTGTGAAATATTTGCAAAACCCCGCGATCACTGACAAGATAATGTCTCGGACATAACCATCTTTCACGACTTGGTGTCATAACCATACCGATCGCTCACGCGGTGAAATTTTAGTAATCACTTTGTCACAGAACTTGATTTCGCTGGTAAGATTTAACAAGTAACGAATAACAGACCGCCAGTGTCGGTAACTTGAATAGCGACAAATTGTCACTTATTTCCGCTCTAACCCTAATCCTTTGTGAAGTGAACGCTTCTTCAAAAGGGTGTGATATAATTTTAAAATCCGACGACCACTCACCGCATAATGCTTCAGACATATAGCAATCCCTCATACCCGCTCACAAGGTAATATTTCGGTAATAAGTTTGTCACAGAGCCGTCGCAGACGGTGATTCGAAAACCAACAATTTGTCACTCGCCCGCGATCGCTATATGTTTCACGCCTCCAGAATAGTGGCTGACTTTAGTTGCGTGATAAGATCCATGAAAATATTCAATCAATATCAACTGAAATGAAACTCACTACACAAATCAAGTCGATTCGTATCTGAATGTTTTAAATCGGTACAACTCTAATCCTTTGACAAATCCCTTAACGCGTTTTTGTTGAATCGAACGTAACCCGAATATTACTGACGCCGACTTTCAGCCGCATCGAATTATTCGCACATTCCGCGCCACTGTTTTCACACTTATAGAATCAATACCAACTATAACTCTACAAGAATCAAGAATCACAAGTATGTGCATTACACAGTTATTGTCTTTATTAACTTGAAATCAAACACTTAACAAAAACACGCAACTAATCATTTGGCAACTCTAACATTACCAAAAAATTCCAGTATTGTTGATTGAAAATCCTTAAGTCATTATTATCAAAAATGTTATAGTACCGCATCGGAATCCATTCGCGGGATGTACTAAAGGTAAATCCAGATAATCCAAAATGAAATATTTGGACTTTGACAAACATGACTACCAACTTTGATCCAGTCACATTTCAAGATCATACTTTGAAACAATCCTTGAAACTTACAACTCTATTCACGACTGAGTTTTCCGTTTATCAAATAGAGTTTCAGTAAATACTATGGCGATATTTTAATGTGTTACTACACACAATAGAATCAATCAATGAAATAGCACCTGTTGTAAATATTTCTAACTTGACAACCACTTTTTGCATACCGCGATCGACTTGCGACGCGATGAGTTAAATCGGAATATTTCAATCTATTTGTCAAAACCTTGAACAAACTATCAGGTTATTTTTTTTTGTTGTAATCGAGTGAACGGAAATAGTATTACGTCTCAACATTTTAACATCTTCCCATAAACAAAAGAGTAAAATACAAAAAACCTTGTCAAGTCAATCCGTTTGTAACTTACCCAACCAAAGCAAAAAGTATCCTTATGAAAAGTAGACAAGACTACTACGCGAGTAATCACCACAATCCAAAATCCATAGCAAGTTCGGTTGTATTCATAGTCCACCAACTCGTATTTTTATTCAACTGTAAAAGTCGTTACTACTCTGCAAGACAAAAAAAATTACTATGTGGTATATTTTGTAAGACAAAAGTAATTACTTCTCGGTGTCGGCGACTTGAGATTAAGATATGTTTTGAGTATATGATATTTGAATGTCTGACCAACGTAGTTGAGAATTCATTTCTTACAATCGAACGCAGGTGTTATATCGAAAATTATCGTGATGTAAACATAAGGATTGTCACATCGATTTAACATAGGAGATTTTGTAATGGTCTATCATGACTTGATTATTAAATTATTCGCGTTAATTAGACCCGGCGTTGTTGTAAAGGTTATTATGACAGCAACAAACTTTTCAGTACCGTTGTTATTAACATATTAAGCTGTAAAACTATGTGTGTCTGAAATGTTCTTGATAGGAAAATTACTCCACCTTGATAAAAATCACTCTGCGTATCGCGGATATCAGAAAATATTTCCAGTAACCAAGACTAAAGATGAAACGACAATATCGGTATTATTACATTCAACAATCAGTACAATTATTAAAATCTATCGTTTGCGATAAACAGCACTAAAGATGTAATAATTCCAGTATTCATACATTGAACATCCGATACAAAATGCTTTATTATCCCGATTCCCAACGGGTAATTGAAACGACTAAGTGTAGAATCAGTATATCAAAATATCGTTACTATTGAATCCAACGATTTATTGTCGGAATTTGTGACAGAGAATTGAAACATATGCACTTTACAGAGTGTGAAAATATCACTTTGAGTATCAAGTACCGTTCGAAGCTAGCGATCAATTCTTAATCATTTCAGTAACTCTCCATTGTGCGTGCTAAATGTAAAATATCGCGAGGTTATACACTCTAAGACTTTGATTATTGCAAAAGTAAATTGTGATATGTTTGTTAGATGCATCCAATTCAACTAGAAGTGTCTAGTGCCCAACACTCGTAATATCGAAAAAGTACTTGCTACACTGTTATTTGCTGAACGTGTTTTGCATTGTTGTTCATTTCTAGTATTGATAGAAATCATTCTCGAACCCTCAAATAATAATTCCCAACATGAAACCAAGCCGCACCCGTGACAAATCATACAACGAATATGTTTTGTGGGTCGAATTGTTGTTCAGTGTCAAGTCTACCTATTGAAACTTACATTAAAACAACACAGTCACAATTCAATTAAAACCACGAATCTATTTTCATTTCGTCACAAACTGTCAAATACAGAAAAATAAATTTTCTTTTCCCAACACATACTTGTAACCAATCGCTTTCATTAAACACACAGCACCATCATAGTATTTACTTTCTACAACATAGACATTCCGATGTAGTCAAGAAATATTTTATTAATCAAAATCATCGATTTCTGTTTACGGTGTTAGTGTGTGCATGTCATACCTGTGGGCCCCGTATTAAAATGGATACGACACGACTGAATGTAAGGGGGGTAGAAGTCTATCGCATCGATTTACATGTGGTCTTCTCTGCGGTTTCAAAAAACGAATCATCTATTTTGCATTGGTCGAGACCGAGCGAGCTAGTTACATGTATTCGCGGTAATGATTTTGCTTGTCATATGCGAATGATACGTTTGCTACTCCGACAAATCAAATCAACAAACAACAACAATCTTCTGACGATCATAATAGCAATTTCATTTGCCACCCCTTCGTAATTGTACACGCACGAAAAGTATATTTTACAACTCGGCAACTACGTTTAACAAGACCAATCACACTACCAGCGTTGAACACAAGATACCTACCCAAGTCAAAAATATCATACTGGTTTGGACAACTGACGTTTACCTGTGTAAAATTATCATTTTCACTTGGTGATCTATCCTTTCCTAGAGTAACAAACCCTTGTCGTTTACAAATCTATTTTTTTTCCTACAGCAAAAAACTATTTTCACTTGGAAAAATACTTTTACCTAGAGTAACTAATCATTTTCTTTTGAAAATATATTTCTCCCTGGGTAACAAACCCTTTTCGTTTGGAAAACTATCATTTACCTGAGTACCAATACCGTTTTCACTTGGCAGTCCGTCGTTTACCTGGCTAAACATATCATTTTCACTTGAAAATCTATTTTTTCCCAGAGTAAGAAACCTTTTTCACTTGGAAATCTATTTTTTCCCTGGGTAACAAACCTTTTTCACTTGGAAATATATTTTTTCCCCGGGTAACAAACCTTTTTCGCTTGGAAATATATTTTTCCCTGGGTTACAAACCTTTTTCACTTGGTGGTCCGTCGTTTACCTGAGTAAAAATATCATTTTCCTTTGGGGGATCTGGCGTTTACCCAGTGTAACAATACATTTTCTCTTGGTCATCTAGCTTTTTCTAGAGTAACAAAACCATTTTCATTTTGAAATCTGACAAACACACCTGACAATTTGATATTTTTGTATATTGTTACAACGGATAGCGACAAAATATACACCAACAACAACTCCAATACATTTGTGTAATCGCATATTCACTTGTGCTGATGCAACCCATCAAAATCATCGGTTACCCACATACAATGTGCTGTTGTACATCGACGTTTATGTTTTTGGAAAATTGGACAATAGGCTTCGATAGTTCTGTGATGTCCGGGCTCGTGCTTTGGATTTTCCAGAGTCAAAATGTCTGAATAAAACACCTCCTTGACGATGGTTGGTATGTGGATAACGGTGTTCGGAAAACGGTTGGATTTATGTCACCCATCGCGATAACAATTCCAGGTCGAGTTTTCCCCCGCGTGTTTACTATATTGTGTCTTTATTGGTCATGTATGTCTCGACATTCAGTTTGAAATCGGAAACCCTGATAAAGTATGTAACCGGATCCGGATATCAACTCTGAATCGATAAACCAATGAACAATATTCAAAGTAAACATGTTACACCCTGTGTTTCCACGAAAAAATACCATCCAGACATACGTCGCGCTTGTTTGCCCACATCAGTATACGCGTAAATGGAGGTGTGTGACATTGCATGCAATGTGTTGGTATACAAACATCGATCCACAGACATTATCATAGCCGGTAGTTTTGATGTAGATCGAATGTCATCACACCCGATAACAATGTCATACCAATAAGCCACACTGCAATGACTCTGAGACAATCTGAAGCATGACATACAGACACACAAACATGGAACCCTAACATGGGTTATTCGCACGACGGTGAAAGTGAACTGTACAACATATACCAATTGGGCGTTCACAGTCGAATATGCGAACCATGCACAATTATATACCCAGATTTTTGTTGGATATGTACGAAACCGATAAATCGATACATTTCTTTTCCTTCAACGTCAATAATACAAAGGTCATTCCAATTCATCGCTCGAATGTGAGGTTCTTCAGGTGTAAAATCCATGTCAAATAACACCAAAGTGTGCCTTCCGTGTTTTATTATTTCCACCGTCGCATCTTGTCTGTGTCGTAACACTATGGTGTAGGGACTTGAAAAACGGTACTTTGTAAAACGGATTGACATGTTCTTCGATATGACCAACTGAATCGACGTCAATAGCCTTGTGGTGATGACAGTTTCAAAATGCTCCGATATGACGAGACCAACCCCGATCTCGCGTGCTGACGACCGTTTTTTGTAATGTTACCGGACGAACTGGACCCTTACGTTGATGTGTTTTATGATTGCGTGTGAAATCGCGAGGTAGTGTTCTATTGTGGTGTACGATTGCAGTCTTCATTCCACAGAAACACACCTTATTGGATCACAGTATCAGTCCGAGATTTGCAGAATCACTGTTCACGATATTTATCTGGAGTCGTTATGTGGGAGTAGCGACATCCATGCATCGAGACTGAAAGACTGATCGCAATCATTTCGAGCACCGTACTTCGATAGTTCACATTGGTCAAACGCTGCAGTTTCAGCAGAAAACTTCGGTGTCGACAACACGACGGATATCGACCGATGTATCCAATTGGTCTGGGTGATCTGTCTGGAGATAGGGTCATGACTATCTTGTGATGTTACAACGCGATAAAACCAACGAGTAAATCAGCGAACGGTGTCGAAATATCGATGTAATAGCGCGGACTCAGAGTCATTGCAGTGTGGCTTATTGGTATGACATTGTTATCGGGTGTGCTTAATGGCATTCGATCTGCATCAAAATTACCGGCTATGATAATGTCTGTGGATCGAAGGCTTACTCCCCGATGTTTGTATACCAACACATTGCATACAATGTCACACACCTCCATTTACGCGTATACTGGTGTAACAAGCGCGGCGTATGTCTGGATGGTATTTTTTCGTGGAAAAACAGGGTGTAACATGTTTACTTTGAATATTGTTCATTGGTTTATCGATTCTGAGTTGATATCCGGATCCGGTTACATACTTTATCAGGGTTTCCGATTTCAAACTGAATGTCGAGACATACATTGACCAATAAAGACACAATATAGTAAACATGCAGGGGGGGAAAACTCGACCTGGAATTGTTATCGCGATGGGTGACATAAATCCAACCGTTTTCCGAACACCGTTATCCACATACCAACCATCGTCAAGGAGGTGTTTTATTCAGACATTTTGACTCTGGAAAATCCAAAGCACGAGCCCGGACATCACAGAACTATCGAAGCCTATTGTCCAATTTTCCAAAAACATAAACGTCGATGTACAACAGCACATTGTATGTGGGTAACCGATGGTTTTGATGGGTTGCATCAGCACAAGTGAATATGCGATTACACAAATGTATTGGAGTTGTTGTTGGTGTATATTTTGTCGCTATCCGTTGTAACAATATACAAAAATATCAAATTGTCAGGTGTGTTTGTCAGATTTCAAAATGAAAATGGTTTTGTTACTCTAGGAAAAGCTAGATGACCAAGAGAAAATGTATTGTTACACTGGGTAAACGCCAGATCCCCCAAAGGAAAATGATATTTTTACTCAGGTAAACGACGGACCACCAAGTGAAAAAGGTTTGTAACCCAGGGAAAAATATATTTCCAAGCGAAAAAGGTTTGTTACCCGGGGAAAAAATATATTTCCAAGTGAAAAAGGTTTGTTACCCAGGGAAAAAATAGATTTCCAAGTGAAAAAGGTTTCTTACTCTGGGAAAAAATAGATTTCCAAGTGAAAATGATATGTTTAGCCAGGTAAACGACGGACTGCCAAGTGAAAACGGTATTGGTACTCAGGTAAATGATAGTTTTCCAAACGAAAAGGGTTTGTTACCCAGGGAGAAAATATATTTTCAAAAGAAAATGATTAGTTACTCTAGGTAAAAGTATTTTTCCAAGTGAAAATAGTTTTTTGCTGTAGGAAAAAAAATAGATTTGTAAACGACAAGGGTTTGTTACTCTAGGAAAGGATAGATCACCAAGTGAAAATGATAATTTTACACAGGTAAACGTCAGTTGTCCAAACCAGTATGATATTTTTGACTTGGGTAGGTATCTTGTGTTCAACGTTGGTAGTGTGATTGGTCTTGTTAAACGTAGTTGCCGAGTTGTACAATATACTTTTCGTGCTTGTACAATTACGAAGGGGTGGCAAATGAAATTGCTATTATGATCGTCAGAAGATTGTTGTTGTTTGTTGATTTGATTTGTCGGAGTAGCAAACGTATCATTCGCATATGACAAGCAAAATCATTACCGCGAATACATGTAACTGGCTCGCTCGGTCTCGACCAATGCAAAATAGATGATTCGTTTTTTGAAACCGTAGAGAAGACCACATGTAAATCGATGCGATAGACTTCTACCCCCTTACATTCAGTCGTGTCGTATCCATTTTAATACGGGGCCCACAGGTATGACATGCACACACTAACACCGTAAACAGAAATCGATGATTTTGATTAATAAAATATTTCTTGACTACATCGGAATGTCTATGTTGTAGAAAGTAAATACTATGATGGTGCTGTGTGTTTAATGAAAGCGATTGGTTACGAGTATGTGTTGGGAAAAGAAAATTTATTTTTCTGTATGTGACAGTTTGTGACGAAATGAAAATAGATTCGTGGTTTTAATTGAATTGTGACTGTGTTGTTTTAATGTAAGTTTCAACAGGTAGACTTGACACTGAACAACAATTCGACCCACAAAACATATTCGTTGTATGATTTGTCACTGGTGCGCAAAGGGTTAGGAACATTTTGAATGATAATATCTACTAGCTGTTTTGTTGTGAGGGCGATCGTGTGATGACTCAGCACTTTTCGTTAGCAAAGTAGATTGATCTATGTGAAAGATGTAAGGACCGTGACTAGAAAACATATGTACTTTCTTGTTGGGGTACTGCTATGGCATTGACATAACCCTCTGGAAGTGAGTATGCTTTTCTTTCGCGAAAGTTTATGTGGCCCCGTTGTAATAAATTTGTGTTAACTAAACTAGGATGGATACCGCAATTGTGCTGGACTTACACATGGTATTCGCATACTGTGCACATATACAAACTTTTGTGTAAACAACTCTCTGATGTTTCTGTTAGTACTAGTTCTGTGTTGAACTATTTGATTATTAAGATACATGAACACCCATTCAGACAATAAAGTTCTTGTGATATCGAAACAGTTTGTAGAGTCTAACCAACCATTCTTT
Organism: Botryllus schlosseri; assembly: GCF_051294905.1. Taxonomy (NCBI): domain Eukaryota; kingdom Metazoa; phylum Chordata; class Ascidiacea; order Stolidobranchia; family Styelidae; genus Botryllus; species Botryllus schlosseri. Next base: position 1,504,810 of record NC_137240.1, read on the forward strand.
AGTTTTGTAATGCGAGAATATCGAGTAAAGTTAATTACTTAGTGTGATGTTAATATCCTTCGTACTTTTGTAAGAGTTGTGGAGTAACATACAAAGTAACTAGTTGACACAAACAAAATATTGAATGACTGCTAACGCATTGAGTTCATAATCCAAGAGGGTGAAATTTGTTCACTGTTAAACTAACATAACTCATATATCCAGCAAAACAGATACAATCCGATGATGTGATGTTGGTCAATATCCATTTTGTAAAGATTGAGTAAATCCTCCTCCGTCAGGTGGGTGTGATTCAAATCAATAGCATGTTACACATAAACATCATTTGTATTGAGGGTGATATTGTGAAGATGATGCCGCAACAACAACACAACAAGTAATATTTTGTATCGGGTGTTTGTACTTTAGGAATAGCGGAGTGTGCGATATTTTGGATATGTGTGCACGGTTGTAAACTACGGTTGTTCTTGGGTCTTGCGTCGAGTAAATTAGAACTATGTCTAGAATTCAAACACATCCAAGTAAGTTCTTTAGCGACTATGATTACATCTACTTTGACGAGAGGAAATGGAAAAATTCAAATGGATACTACTGACGAACACAAAGTGCAAAATGGTTTTATCAGATTTAGGTGCAGGATATCTTTTCGATTTCTTTACCAGAGTGTGTTTTACAAATAATTCCAGTACACCTAACTATAGAATACATTTGGCAAACATCGTGTAAATTGTTTCTTTGTGATGGTAACGACTTTCGGCGGCTTAGTTTCATGTCGGGAATTATTATTTGAGGGTTCAAAAACAATTTCAATCAATACTACAAATGAACAACAATACAAAACACGTTTAGTGAATTATAGTGTAGCAAGTACTTTTTCGATATTACGAGTGTTGGGCACCAGACACTTCTAGTTGAATTGGATGCATCTAACAAACATATCACAATTTACTTTTGTAATGATCAAAGTCTTAGAGTGCGACCTCGTGATATTTTACATTTAACATGTATTATAGAAAGTGTGAGCGGAGTTGAGTATTAATCGTGTACTTGGTGTAGTGCTTTGATATCAAAGAGATATTTTCGCCCTGTGTAATGTTTCAATTCTCTGTTGTGAATTCCGACAGTAACGACATTGATGTTAAATCCTCACCCGTGGTTATTGTAAGTGAATCCTAAACATCGCAACAGTCGGTATGGAAATCGAACGCGTGCGTACTTTTAGATAGGCGACACTAACAAGTTTATTACATCCGTGAAATACTCTGAAACGTCGATTCGTGATTGTGTTAGCTATATTCATCTTCCATATCTGTGGGCACAAAGATAATTTGACTTCGGTTACAACTCACTCGAAACGAATTGTCGCGGGTAATCTAAAAAAGCACAAGTCGAAGACGAATGATTTGATTTCAATGAACTAAAAAAGTCCTTTTGTTTTGATGTTGGATTTAATACAATTTGTATGACTATACCGAATCCGATTCCAAAAGTGAAATGTTACTTTAGTAGAAAAATTGGATGACTCGCATTTTGATATTGATAGATGTGTAGAGTAATATGACTAGTTTATAAAATCTCGGTAATGTTGTCATGTCTGTGATCAACAAATATGTGATCAAGTCTTACCATTCGATATTAACTTTCGCAGTCCGTGTAAGCGAAAATTTGTTGAAGTAACAATACCGACGAGTTCAATAATATTCTCCATCGACGCATTCGAATAATCTGTCAGCTACAAGTGGATTAAAAACTTGATGCCGTTTTGTGGTTAACTCAAGTCAGTGGCCGCGTTTGTGTTGATTTCAGGAATGATCATGACGTGTTGGCCGGGTAAATTAGTTAATGCGGTTGTAACTATGACCGTAAAGAGTTGCTGACATTCCAATAAGACGAGTTGGTGGTATATGCCTAAAACCGAACTTGATATGTTTGTTGGTTGTAGTGATTACTTGCGTAGTCTAGTCTACTTTTCATAAGGATACTTTTTGTTTTGGTTGGGTAAGTTACAAACGGATTGACTTGACAAGGTTTTTTGTATTTTACTCTTTTGAATTGCAATCGGTATTCACTCCATCCCAATTTGGCTTTAGATCGGGTCATAACAATAACCATGCCACCCTATCAATTGTGACAAATTACTACAAAATTATTAAAGATAAAAGAGTTGGCTGTAGTATCTTTATTGATCTTCGGAAAGCCTTTGATACTGTGAACCACGAGATACTGATACGAAAACTAGAGCATTATGGAATTAGAGGGATTGCCAAGTCCCTGCTCACGAACTACCTTGCAGACCGTAAGCAGTTTGTGAAATTGGGTCTGTCAAAATCGGTAGAAATGGATGTAGAGTGTGGAGTGCCTCAGGGCCCAGTTTTAGGACCGACCCTATTTTTGATCTACATCAATGATATTATTAACTGCTCCTCCTTTTATACTACACTGTTTGCCGATGATACCCATCTTTTTCTTTCATCCGATACTATAAGCAACCTACAAAGTTCTGCGCAGAGTGAACTTACAAAAGTCTCTCAATGGCTTGCTGCTAACAAATTAAGTTTAAATACCGATAAAACTGTGATGATGCTCTTTAATACTGCTTCTGATAACCTTACTGTGAATCTAAATAATAACTGTATCTCAATGTGTGACTCAGCAAAATATCTTGGAATCATCATTGACTCTAAATTGTCATGGAAACCGCATATTGCTCATACCATAACACAGTTTTCTAGATGTGTAGGTGTAATGACAAAACTCAAGCACATAGTTCCTAGATCTGTGCTTAGGACAATTTACTTTTCGCTTTTTTACTCGTATGTACAGTATGGCATAATTGTATGGGGGAATGCTTGTACTTCACATTGTTCTAAAATTCGTACCCTGCAAAACCGAGCCATGCGTTTGATGGCTGGCTTGCCCCATCGAACAAGATTATCCCAGTACTACCGCAAATACAATATTCTAAAATTTGACGATATTTTTACATTTGAAGTAGCTAAATTTATGCATCAATATTTTTCAAACGAATTGCCTCCTGTGTTTAATGATTTCTTCGTCCTTGCTCAAACTGTTCACTCACACAATACCAGATATTCTTCCCAAGGCAACATCTATTTTCATCGACCCACCAGTAGCCTCACAAAGAAATCGATCGACTATGCCGGTCCTGTCATATGGAATGCTATACCCTCCTCAATACGGGACCTCCCATACCACTCCTTCAAAAAAGAATTATTCAGTCACCTCATCTCCCATTACCAATGATCCGCTTGTCTCCCACCAAATTTGTAGTTTCTTTAGTATTTTATTTTTATGCTGAGCTGAATTGATTGATCCCAACCAATGCATCCAAATTTATAACACAAAATCTGTATTTGTTAATGCAGGGTGTGATCAGACTAGTTGACCCTACCCAGAGTCATATCGGTCACACCCTGTCCTATACCGTAAGTTCATTTATTGTTGTTGCATGTGCCAATGATGTTTTCTTTACGGTTGGACAAATCAATAAATATCTCTCTCTCTCTATCTCTGTATGGGAAGATGTTGAAATGTTGAGACGTAATACTATTTCCGTTCACTCGATTGCAACAAAAAATAACCTGATAGTTTGTTCAAGGTTTCGACAAATAGATTGAAATATTCCGATTTAACTCATCGCGTCACAAGTCGATCGTGGTATGCACAAGTGGTTGTCAAGTTAGAAATATTTACAACAGGTGTTATTTCATTGATTGATTCTATTGTGTGTAGTAACACATTAAAATATCGCGATAGTATTTACTGAAACTCTATTTCATAAACGGAAAACTCAGTCGTGAATAGAGTTGTAAGTTTCAAGGATTGTTTCAAAGTATGATCTTGAAATGTGACTGGATCAAAGTTGGTAGTCATGTTTGTCAATATATTTCGATTCAGACTATGTCAAAGTCCAAATATTTCATTTTGGATTATCTGGATTTACCTTTAGTACATCTCACGAATGGATTCCGACGCCGCGCTATAACATTTTTGATGATAAGGACTCGAGGATTTTCATGATAGAGTTGACGAGTGATAAGATGCGTGTTTTTTGTTAAGAGTTTGATTTCATGTTGATAAAGACAATAACTGTATAATGTACATACTTGTGATTCTTGATTCTTGTAGAATTATAGTTGGTATTGATTTTATAAGTGTGAAAACAGTGGCGCGGAATGTGCGAATAATTCGATGCGGCTGAAAGTCGGCGTCAGTAATATTCGGGTTATGGTCGAATCAAAAGATCACGAAAAGATTTCTCAAAATAATTAGAATTGTACCGAATTAACACATTCAGATACGAATCAACTTGGTTTGTGTAGTAAGTTTCATTTCGAGTTGGCAAATTGATACATTGGTTGAATATTCTCATGATTCTTATCATACAACTAAAGTCAACCACGTTCCGAAGTGTCAAAACATATAGCAAGCACCAGAAAGTGTCAAATTGTTGGTTTTCGAATCACCGTCTGCGACGGTTCTGGGACAAACTAATTACCGAAATATTACCTTGTGAGCGGGCATGAGGGATTGCTATGTCTGAAGCATTATCCGGTGAGTGGTCGTCGGATTTTAAAGTTATATCACACCCTTTTGAATAAGCGTTCACTTCACAGAGGATTAGGGTTAGAGCGGAAATAAGTGACAATTTGTCGCTATTCAAGTTACCGACACTGGTGGTCTGTTATTCGTTACTTGTTAAATCTTACCAGCGAAATCAAGTTCTGTGACAAAGTGATTACTAAAATTTCACCGCGTGAGCGATCGGTATGGTTATGACACCAAGTCGTGAAAGATGGTTATGTCCGAGACATTATCTTGTCAGTGATCGCGGGGTTTTGCAAATATTTCACACCTTTTTGAATAAGCGTTAACTTCACAAAGGATTACGGCTAGAATAGAAATAAGTGACAATTTGTTGGTATTCAAGTCTCGCCGGGGGTGTATCTGTTATTCGACACTTATTACACTTATCACGAAATTAGAGTGAGAACATAAAGCATCAAGTTGTTGTTTTCGAATTTTGATGCCGAGGTGATAAATTTACGCATTCAATTATAATTCAACTTCGGTTGTGTATTGAGTGATAGATCGATATGCCGGAAGTGGTATCTTGTGAGCGATCGTAGGATTTTACAAATATTTCACATCTTTTTGAAGTGATAGTTTGCGAATGCGGTTATTGTTGATATTCGAATCGCCGTCTACGCCGGCTCTGCGGTAAACTAATTACCAAAATATTACCTTGGAAGTGATTCCTAGATTTAGCAAACTATTTCGCACTGACTGGATTAGTGTAATAATCGATAGTAGCACACAGCTGGACGAGAAATAATTCAGCGCGCAGGTCATTCGGAATATAGGTCGCACGCACTGCGTAAATCCTCTTACAAACCACGTTTCCGTTTGTGCGGATATTGTTGGTGACTCGTGCATATTCAACACCACGCGAGAGATACCTGAAAGTGCGAATCACCGCCACGCCCGTAAGAACACATGGTAAATCACCACAGAACCCGTAAGAATACATGACAGGCGCATCATCGCCGCAGCCTATAGCAAAAAAGGCGAGTCACGACCACGAGTTTTCACGGCGAATCACGACCGCGGCCTATACCCGAAAGGGCGAATCACGACCGCACCCATAAGAACACATGGCGCATCACCGCCGCAAGGGGGGTCTAAAAAGGCGCATCACCACCCCGCCCATAAGAGCCCATGCAAAAAAACGTTAGTTCGCGACCGATCGTATATACTACTCGCATCACGGGCGAAGTGACTGAAAGAGCTCATGATCAAGTGAAAATAAGTAGGCAATATATACTTATAAATTACTAAAAGGCATCCATTAGGAGTATCACATTTCGTTGAATATAGATACAGATCAATTAGCTATAAGAACGGGTGCAGGACAAATATCCTCAAATTGCGTGCCTTTATATTATAAGCTTATATGCTAAGGCTTCTTCTGCAGTATTCCGTTTCAATACAGTGGCAAGCCTTCCAGGGTTATTTTGTACGAACAAAGTGTCACTACTTATGAGGCTGGCCGATAGTGAAAACTAAACTAACTGGAATTGCAAACTAGAATTGCACCCTGGGTAATGAGCATCGTGTTGAATCGCAGTTTCTCCGGCTAACAGTGGATCGGGAAACGTCATTGGACGAGTTATTGAGAAGGATGGGAAAATGACTCAGGTCAAGAGAGGTGGGGTCGAAGTGATAGGAGGTAATCCAGGTAAAGAAAATTGCGCTATTGGCCGTTCACTAGGGTTGGCATGTGCTGATAGTACTGATTTTTGTTCCATCCATTTCAGATTTGCAGAAATACGCGATCGACGCTCAGGCAGGTTGGTTATGAATCCCAGAAGGATATTCAATAATAAAGATATGTCAATTGTGTTAGTGTTACAGGCCATAAGTTTTAGATTGTGGCTTCAATCAATCAATGAATCAGAGGTTATATTATTTTATCCTGTCGTAAAAGAGATAAAATGTTCCTAAATTGTTCATTCACAAAAAGGCCTAGAGAGAGAAGCGAAAAGCGTCTACACTATAAAAACAGCTGAAAAATCAAAACCCAACACTGTCACGCCGGGCATTAGGCCGCGGTGGATGTCAGGTTGAATGCACTTGGTCGCGTCGGAATCCTCCTATCAGGCAGTGACATCACATTGTGTCCTGTGTATCGCATTGTACATTTTTTTGTCTGGAGCGGAGAAAATATAAGAGCCGTAGATAATGATTATGATCCCAGTTTGGGCTTAACCTGTATATGTGGCGATGAAATGGGAGAACACGTGACGTCGAGGCATGCATGATTATTCAATGCGAAGATATTTGATGCTCATGGTATTAATATATTAAAATTAGGAATTAAATTAAAACTAAAATCCTGAACACTAAACTGAAATATGAATATCATTTCGGTTCTGATAGCATCACAAGTATTAAAGGAAATATTTTAAGATACAAAAAATACCTTTCAATGTCCCTCCTATACGCCGTATCGATGTAGCAACAGGTCTAAACCAGCGTGACCAATTCTTGAAGAATTTTGGATTGATATGTCGGGTTCTAAAGATATCCTTGGGCTGTACAGTGGCTGCTCCTAGGCTTTTATAAGACACCGCTTACAGTTACACGGATGAAATGGCAAGGAAAGTATATCATATATGTATGTGTGTGTATTACGGTTGTTGAAAAAAAACTTTTTTTTCCAAATCTCACTCGCCTAGTGACTAAATCATCAGGTTATCTAAGAAAACGATGCACACCAAATTTGACTCAATTCCAACCAGTAGAGGCCGTGCAATCTTGAATTGAAATTTTTAATTTATTATTAAAAATTAAAAAAAAAAAATTTCAAATTTTTCTGTTAACCCCATGAAATTGTTAAGCTGTCTTCAAAGACGATGCAAAACAAATTTGAGGCAATTCCGACTAGTAGAAGCGGAATTATATGAGTTTTTCGTTGATAATCCCTGGATCAAGGATAATCCGAAAATTATCAACGTAAAACTCGAATAACTCCGCTTCTACAAGTCGGAATTGACTCAAATTGGTTTTGCATCGTCTTTGAAGACGGCTTAACAATTTCATGGGGTTGACAGAAAAATTTGAAAATTTTTTTATTTTATTTTTAATAATAAATTAAAAATTTCAATTCAAGATTGCACGGCCTCTACTGGTTGGAATTGAGTCAAATTTGGTGTGCATCGTTTTCTTAGACAACCTGATGATTTAGTCATTAGGCGAGTGAGATTTGGAAAAAAAAGTTTTTTTTGAACAACCCTAGCGTGTATATATATGTGTGTGTGTGTGTGTGTGTTTGTGTATGTGTGTGTGTGTGTGTGTGTGTGTGTGTGTGTGTGTGTGTGTGATTGTGTTCGTGTGTGTGTGTATTCAGTGTATGACATGTGTGTGTACTCGAACATATTTTAGCAAGTGTACAGTTACAAAAGTTTAAAATTTTCATAGGTACCGGACCTATGAACATACAAATGCTATACGGTGTAACTCTATGCAAAATCTGGTGTAGCGGTTTCAACAAAATAATAGGCGAAATGTAATTATTGTTCTGGTAGTCACAGCTAGTGGGAGGATTGGCTTTTTTGATTTATGATGAATCTGGTTTTGTTACAAACAATACGTATATACTGAGACAGATAATGTCCGGATTAAACACTCAAAAGGTCTGCATTCGAACCACGGTCCTCAAGTAGTGTAGCCCTGGTGTATGCCATTAAAGTTTCAGAACGTGACTGGTACGCGGAACCCCAAAATTTCAGGCTTCCACCCCGGTTGCAAGAGTAAGCGGTATAATTGTATGGATTACGAAGTTTGCTTCTGAATATTAAGGGCAAGATCCAATATCGTCACCAATTTTTATAGATTCAAACTATTGCAGGAATTGAGGTGCAATGAAAAAAGCGTCGAAACGACTTGGCGTAGTCTAACAATAAACAAACTCCGCGCTTTGGACTGCACAGTGCGGCGAGGGAAATATAAAAAACATTATCGATTCTTGGTTACATATGTAAACATTGTAATATAGGATAATCCACATATCTAAAAATATAATTTTAGCGTGATGATTTTAATTTGAATATAAAAGCTGGCTAAGATGGCTAAGACGATGTACGATTATAAATTAGCAATAAACAGTCAAATTGCCCGCGCTATATCCTCTAAAGATGAACCAAGAAAATTAAATTTCTACAGGGATATTGAATCGCAATTCATTTTCTATTTTAATTTCCAGGAAACAAAGTTAAAATCAACGTCAAATTCTCGGATCGTTCTCGAAAATACTAGGGGAAATACTCCCCTGATGCCACGGTCTATGACATAATCGCTGATATTCTGGAGGATAAACAAATATCTGATATCTGCGATTCCGATACGGGGAAAGTTATTTACGAAGATACTAAACTTTCGACGCTACAAGAGAAGAATCGCCTGGACAAGCTGATAGCCATGGTTGTCAAGCAATAGGCCTAGTCCTATCATATTGACATTGAAATTGGCATTAGCGTGGTTATTGAATGCTAGATACTTTATTATCTGAGCGGGTGTTAAGAAAAAGAAAATACAGTTGCAAAATACCTTCAAATATATATATGGTTCGTGATTTAGCCTGTTATTGTTATTTCTGCAATCAACCTTGAGCAAAATCCCGTTTTCTGGTATATATATGGATGATACGAAATACGAAACAGTGAAATCGAATAGCCTACCTGTGTACTGTACAGTAATCAGGTAAGAAGAGTACATTGCACGCCATCATTTAAATCAGTTGCAATTACAGTGGCACGCAGAACTTCTCATCCAACGGGAGACCAAGAAAATGCTTCTCATTGGCGTCAGCCAGTCCAGCAGTTGCGGATATATGCGGAACGTCTTGTCCGAGAAGTACCCGCGATCTCGCTGTTAGGCCTACTGCCATGATAGCCAACAACAGATTCAGATATGAATTGAGATTAGTGGTGCTACAAGACCCGAGAAAGTTGTCGAGGTTATCAAAACGAGCATGAGACACTCCAGCATGTAAGATTTGAACATGTGAATTAATGTTGGGGTTGGGGCTAGGATTAGAGTTAATTTGGGAGGTAGCATTGTTGTTAGAGTTAATCTGGAATAATAACGTCACAATCTACAGTGAATAATCGAATCGTTGTGGCCAGACCTCGTCACAAGGAGCCCGGCTGGTCCAATCAGTATGACTGAGCACCGTGCCTCGAGAACTCGAATCTGAATATTGATTCCAATTATTCAAGTCGATTAGTTAGAGATGCTTCCTCGCCAGTAAGTAATTAAGCACATTTTGGCATGGAGCCATATGTCAAAAACTAGAGCTAATCAACAGATTTCAAGTTGATATTCCTAATCGAAGATCCCAAATTAGTAAGGGTCGGCCTCCTTCGATTCAGCGACAGAATTAATAAAATGTTTGAGACAGCAGTAAATTATGTTGTTGTCTTCAAAAAAGAACGTGAAGAGGCAATTTTTCGCCAGTAGTACTGTGGTACTAGCCATTTGCTGCAGCGTATTTGAACGTAACATGGTAATAATGTTATCGGCATTGTGTGTTCTGAAGTTAAACCAAAAGTAGAATAAAAAAAGTAATGAGAGATCGCTGCTCACAGATTCAAATTTCGATCCTGTTCTCAAAATCGGGAACCTAATTTAATCACTCATTTTAACAAATTGGTTATTGAGGATGACCACTTAAAATCTCATTCATATTTCTATTATTACTATGATGCACAACAGTTGTGCTTTTAGCCTGTTTAAGGCTTTGTGCTCCACGGAATGACAATTTTCGTACAGTGCAATGCATTTCTTCGTGTCTTTCATTTTGTTGCACTCTCTCAAGCAGTCTCTGTCACGCGCGCTTCATCGTTTCTTTTGCTGCCGACTAATAGCTCGGCTCACTGTGATTGGGCTTTTAAAAGTCACTGCAACTGCAGTGAGGTCGGCGATGAGGAGCCCATATAGCCTCAGACAAGTAGAAGTTAGTCCGGACCGGGATTCGAACCACTGCCACTGGTGCTGTGGGCGCATTACCAACTGCGTCACTGGCTTTCCCGTTCATGTCTCTGACATTCAATCAATATCAATATTTGGTTTGATTAAAGTATATACTTATGCAATGTATATATATTATCTCCATACTTCAGTCATATGCATTCAAATTAAAGATTGCGTTTTAGATTATAATCCAAATTTAGCTAAAAGGTTTGCCTATACCCCTGGTTAAGGCCCTAAGGTGCAGCTAGACTTGCAAAATTTTCAAATTGCGATATTTTCTAAACAGTCGATCCTAGATTCTCAAAAATTGGTGTGTGAACTATTCATACCCAACTTCATATACTGTATAAATTTCAGCATTTCACAATAATTCCTTGGGCCCAAATTGGGGGGGAGATTGGTTAATCGGACGGTTAGTACGAGGAAACGCCTGTCTCATCGATGGATGCTGAGAGATTCTAACCAATGCTTCATAAAGTGTCCTGAGGCCTGTAAGCACCTGGTGAACTACTTGAAACTAACGAATTTTCGAAAAAATTAACAAAATATTTGTTTTGTACCAGTACAGTGCCGGATTTTCGATTTTTTAAAATAAAAGTCAGATAATAAGTAGCATTGCAAGTACACTGACACTCCTATAGCAAAAACAATAAGTTCACCAGGTAGAACAGTCTTACTGCTTGTACTGAGCCAAGTTTGATAAGAATTGAAGGTCTTCTGATATCAAAATTTCCTCTCCCCGTGACATCATATTACGAAAAACTAGAAATGGGAGAAAATCAACTTTGAAAATTGAAAAATATTTTGGTGAAAAAGTAAAGCAGGTATTTGAAATTTGTTGCTTTTAAATGGTGCAGGCATGCTTTAATCAGTACATAGCCAAATTTGAAGACAATTGAATGTGCCTAAATGCAAAATAAGTCGTGTAGAGTATGAGTGATTTGATCACTTTTTACTCAAAACTGCTATACCACACTTAAAAAATTTGCAAACCTTGATTGGAAAATAGTTAGATGTTGTCAAAATGAAACAACATATCAAGAATACTGCGACATTGTCAAAATACCCATTTCAGTTGGTATGAGTCAAGATACTACACTCATATTTCCCCCCGAGATCTTTCGAACATACAATTTTTAGCATCAATGTCATCATAACACTCCGGCACTAATTTGAGTTGCATAACCGTTATGCATAGCCTGTGCAGTTCCAATATCCTTTGCCGGATGAGCCACAGTCAGGCAATTCACAATATTTAGAACAACTGCATCAAAAATGTAGAAATTGCGAGGAAAAACGATTCCGCCGAATCCAAACCACCATTATCAGATGTTGAAAGCTCCAATCTTTTTCAGGCACTTCTTCGTTATTCCCCACACATCCAGAAGTGATCACCATGAAACCAATAAATGATTCCCATGAACATGTTAAAATTTATAAACGTCAAAATGAATTGTTTTTCGCGTTGGGATTAGGGTCAGGGGAATATTAGGGTCGGGGATGGGAATATTAGGGTGGGTTTGGCTCAAGGTTGAGACATCCTACGATTAGGGTCGGGGTGGGAGGTATTAGGGTCGTGGGAAGGGTTTTTTGGGGTTGGGTTGGAGGTATTAGGGTTGGGGAAGGGGGTATTACGATGGGTTAGGGTCAAGGTTGGGATATCCTAGGATTAGGGCTGCGGAAGGGGTTATTAGGATGGGTTAGGATATCCTAAGATTAGGGTTTCGGGTGAGGGTGCTAGGGTAGGTTAGGGTCAAGGTTGAGTATCCCGAGATTAGGGTTAAATTTGGGATCAGGGTATCCCGAAATTAGGGTTTGAAATATTGTTATCATCCCTGCCAACCCTGATCTTAGGATATCCTAACCCCATTACCATCATTGACCCTAACCCACCCTAATATCCCCCTTCCCGAGATAGTGTAATGGTTATGCGTCCGGCTTCTCGAGCGGTAGGTCGTGGGTTCGATTCCCGGCCGGGTCATACCAAAGACTCGAAAAATGGTATCCGCAGCTATCCTGCTAGGCGCTCAGCAATCACGGATAGCATGGAGGAGAAAAAAACGGGGGCGCAGACTAGATGACCTCATGGGGCCGTATCGCAACTCCGTCGCCAAAGCATCTCGATGGTGCAGGCGAGAAAGAATATCATATCTCTCTCTCCCCATCCCTAATATTCCCAACCCTAATCTTAGGATATCCTAACCATAACCCACCCTAATATCTCCGTCCCCAACCCTAATCTTAGGATATCTCAAGCCACCCCAATATCCCCCTCCCCATCCCTAACATCTCCCGACCCTAATATCCCCAAACCTAATCTTAGGATATCCTAACCTAACCCTAACCCACCCTAATATCTCCCTCCCATTCATAATATCTTCCGACCCTAATCTTAGGATATCCCAACCCTAACCCATCCTAATATCCCCCCCCCCCCCCCCATCCCTAATATCCGTCTATCCCACCCCAACGCGAAAAACAATTCATTTTGACGTTTATAAATTTTTCTGTTTATGTTCATGGGGAAACATTTATTGGTGTCATGGGGATCATTTTTTCGATGTGTGGGGAATAACGAAGAAGTGCCGCTTTTTGGCCTCCACCCTTAGAATACGATCTGCGAATATCCCACTACACGCGGTGTCGCCGATGAAAATTGATTATAGAAGCTGAGCAACCGTGAATGGAGTTTGGGGGTGATGCCCCCCAGAAGTTTGGTAGTTCACCGTGTCCGTATATGAGCCCCAAGACCAACGTTTTTGCCGGGTCTAACAAAGTGCTGTTTAGGCCCTTGGTATATGAAATATACATGACATTTACATCAGAGAAGGTATTTCCTCTGCACTGCACGTTGTTGTCGCAATTTCATAATTAATAGGCTACCACACCATACTTTGCGCATTGTTTCACTGCGCTGCGACTGTAGGATTTTATGCCCAACCAGCGAGTCTGGGTTAGTCTGGCTAGTCGACGTTACCAGACCACGATCTGACACATCTAGTTCGCCAAGTGACAGATATCATCTTATTTTCAATTTGTTGTCCTTTTAGACCGAGAGCCGACGGCCAAAGTGCATGCTCATAGGGTCTTAGAAGGATTGTAGGTCGGAATCGAAAATATGCACTCCACTGATTATTAATCTGAGCGTCAGCCGTTACCGCTCCGGGGGGTTCAGTTGTGAGGAGGCAAGTAACATGTTAAAAATTGTATAAAAATAAAGTCATAGGTACAGTCCGGAAAATAATTGGAATTGCATCTTCGTTGATTACAGATCAAATAATTAGAAGAGCTGACGTCATAGACCGGTGGAAACTCGCGGTCAGCTGCTTGCAAAAACTTGCACAAAACCGAAATTTAGAGTCATCTGTACATCGTCAGCTCCGTTATTTTAAGGAAGAGCACTTTTATGCCTAACAGAATATGCATGAACTGACGAATTATAGTGGTGGGGACGCGAGATATTCGAGTAGAAAGATGAACTCTCAGGAAGACGGCTTACCAGAAGTTCCCACTCTCAGACTGGACCGGCGATGCTATAGGGGGAATAATTGAGCCCTTCGCCAGAGAATAAATAATAAATTATATTTTTATGAGAGCTTAATCTCTGTTTCGATGGTTAGAACACGATGGAAATGATATTCCTGTAACTGATGCAAACAATACATCAGTAATCTGGTGTATATCTGGCAAGAAACGAACGGCGCCACGCATCAACGGTTTTTCATTGCTACGGGTTATTTGTTTGTTCTGTTTGCTTGCTATGTAAACTCACGTTAGACGACGCTGTCCTTGAAGTAATAGGCTGGATATCGAAAAATGGATCATCCAGTAACCCCTGAATCGTCTGCACAAAGTAAGTAGCATCCGATTCTTTCACGACAATCCAATAGTAAATTAAACTTAACTCCTGGAAGATGCATTCTACTACCCAAACTAACTATCAGTTCAGTATCGTCGTAGATACAGCTATCTCCTAGTTTAAAATTTGACAAATCGTGTAATGGTATTGATTCATGATTTCGCATTTCAACAGATCGTATTTGCTGTCTACACTGTAAAAAAGTCAAGAACTCAGATCGTTTGATTCTATTCCAAGAGAATTCCCTTGCTAAATGCCGCAAAATACTGCATATCCCGATATCCGTATGTCAAATAGTTTGGCCCATAATGCTATCATGCTTCCTGATCATGTTGAAGACAGACACGGATACCACGCGGACTGTTACAAGAAATTTAGTGCCTTACCTCCTGCACATCGTTCGAAATTAACTCAGGAGTTTGACAGTAGCAATGCAACCAAAAATGCCGTCGATACCAGTGCACGTATCACAAGGCATCTTATTTATTCTTCAAAAGCCTTCATCGACAACTGGTGTTTTTCCAAAATCTTGCATTTTCTGCAATCGAACTAGAAAAAAAGTAAATGGCAAAGAGCTGCCTCTTGTCAATGTCAGAACTCAAAGTTGTGAAAATACAATACGACAGTATATAAACCTGAACAATGACAGACGATTGGAAGCAATACTCAACGGCGTCAATTTTCATGTGCAAGAAGTCAAATATCACAACTACTGCAAGCTTACATATCAGAGGAAACCTGAAGCAAGAAGACGAAAAATGAGAAGTAAATTGTTGAAAACAAATACCTGGCATGGCTCGCGTGAGGTTCATAAAAACATTGAAGGCACTAATGCTTTACCTGCAAGATTCGGTGATTGTAAAACAAGAAGTAGTTACGCTGAAAGACATCCTGGCATATTATCAGCACTTGTTAATGGAATTTGGTGGAGGACAATTGACTTGCCAGAAATACCCTACTGTCAAGGTAAAAGAGTGTATTGCAGAGCACTTTGAAAATGCTGTTGTATTTGGGCAGCTGACAACCAGTCATGAATGCATCTTCTATAGTAGCTCAATGGATTCGAAACAAGCCTCAAGACTACTTGATGTAGCGTTGGGTTTACGTGAAGAAATCTGTAAATCAGAGAAGACTGCAATGCCTGATAATCTCAAGGTGGATGATATTTTCAAAGGTGAAGTGATTGTTCCAGACCTATTGCAAACATTTTTCCGTACGCTTATTGTTGGCCCAGACATGGGCCAGTGGATACAGTCTGTAAAAGATAAACGAGCTGTATCGATATGTCAAGATGTTGTATTTTCTGCAACTGGTGGCGCCATAAACCGAGCAAGCATATGCTCTTAGGATTAGCCATGAAGAACATGACTGGTAGTAGGAATGTCGTTAAAATTCTCAACCGTTTGGGACATTGTGCAAATTACCATACAATTGAAGAGGTTGAAACAGAGATGACTTTTGAAGTGTCGAAAAGTGCGTGCCAGACGCCACACGGAATGAAACATGATCCTTCTCTGGGTACGGGTGTTGCATGGGACAACTGTGATCGTTATGTTGAAACATCAAGTGGAAAAGGTACATTGCATGACACTGTGGGTATTGCATATCAATTGTTTCGGACATCTCCTCTCTCCGATCGAACTTGTTCTTCGCCAGTGACTGAAGCAAGCAGCGAAGTTGATGATTCGCCTTCTGCAGATACGTCTTCGTCATCTTTCTTCGCAAAGCGAAGATGACGACGTTCTTATGAAAGTCAATTTTTACACCTGGAACCGTACACAAAGAAAAGAAGAATTGAACAAACACAATTCTTAGAAAAAACAAGTGAGCAAAGAATGAAATACTAGGATTGCAATCTCTCCTTGATTCAATCGTGGCGTAGAGATGCCTTATGGATGGTTGCATTCAAAGTTGATGCTGTACCATTTTGGAGTGCATGGAACACTAAATTATGCAAGGATACTTCTGAGATACAGAAGGCCAGGTATAGGGGAAAAGGAATTTGAAAAAGGTCAATGAAGTAAGGTTTAAAGTATTTGAGGACAAATACAAAACCAAAAAAGATATACTCTCTTGTACCAAGAAACTTGACGCTACCTTGCTGCCACCATGTCAGGAAGTATTGTACTTAAAAATCCATCGTGCTCACTTTGTGGCACGAAGGTGGGCATCTTCTTCTTCAACCTCACCAAATGCACCGCTTGAATGCCTAGAAAACTTTGGTTGGGAGGTGCAGGAAGGTTGTTACAAAGTTAAATGGTACAAGGGTGACGCAATGCCCCGTGTGTTGGACATTGATGCCAGTGAAGACGAAGAGCTCCATTCATTGCCAATTGGTGATCGTGAAAAGGATATTGACCTCCTTGGAGATTCATCGGACACTAACACGGATGTTGATGACTGAATTTTATATATGGTATTAATTTTATACATTAAAATTATTCCAATTCTTCATTTGCTTTCTGATTCTAGGCTACCAGCAGCACTGCTGTGTTCGTTTTGATTGAAAATAGTTCTGGTTTGATTGTGGAGAGAATAATGATCTGCTTGGATATTAATTCGACACTGTTACTGATGTTCAGTACTGACTGTTATTTATGGTGTTCACTGTTCATTTTATATGTCAAAATTAATCCAATTCCTTATTTGCTTTCTGATTCTAGGCTGCCAGCAGCACTGTGTTCGTTTTGATTGAAAATAGTTCTGATTTGACTGTGAAGACAATATTGAGGTCTAGTGGGCTCTGGTGCTGATGTTGAGGACTTGATGTTATTTATGGTTTTCATTTAATTAATCCCATTCCATATCGGTTTGGTGATTGTAGACTACCAGCACCGCTGTTTTCGAGTTTGTTATTTGTTGTAATTTTGAAGTAAACAACAATGGGATGGAATGTGCTATATCTTATGTATAGTAGGCTTACCATACGTCCTCTTTTAAGAGGATTTGTCCTCTTTTTTGACTTTTTTGAAAGTGTCCTCGGAGGACGCCCTTTTGTCCTCTTTTTTGAGATTTTGTCCCCTTTTTTGAAAATTTAGGTCAGATATAGAGGAAATTGCGAGTGATATGCCGCAAATTAGCGCAGAAGTGAAGCTCCGGCGGGTATTTCGTAGGAAAAAGCGGTGATTTCAGCTCTGAGCGAAATGAAGACCTTTTTTTTTTTTTTTAGTCATCAATCTGGCAATGTGGAGTTAAAAACGTGTTTTTGAGCTCTGAGCAGAAGTGAAGACCTTTTTTTTTTTTTTTTAGTCAACCGATCACAAAGTGGGAAAAATTAACCGTTTTTGAGAATTTCACTCCGGTTTTGCATGTTGCAAATTTCTGAAAAAGTGTCCTCTTTTTTGATTTCCAAAATATGGTAAGCCTAATCTATAGGGAATTCTTTCTGGTAGTATGGTCCTTCAGTACCTTGAAATTTCGATACCTTATTATTAGTTAGGCTACAACTCAGTATTCATTAT
The DNA here is from genome assembly GCF_051294905.1 of Botryllus schlosseri. Taxonomy (NCBI): domain Eukaryota; kingdom Metazoa; phylum Chordata; class Ascidiacea; order Stolidobranchia; family Styelidae; genus Botryllus; species Botryllus schlosseri. Next base: position 1,522,684 of record NC_137240.1, read on the forward strand.
CTGGACTCGGAAGCTAGCAATATTTCAGTGTGAAAGAGAGGGAGAGAGAGAGTTTATTTTCATCCAACCAAAATACATAACACACGGCAGTGGTGGTGGTACAGAAAATATGCTTGAACAGTATTCGGTATTAGATAGGAATGATCGATAAGACCGTGAAGGTCATCTAGTCTGATCACACCAGCATCAAACAGGTACACTTGACTCTAAACTAAACAGTCTGGCTGTAAAAAAGTGCAGACGTAGAGTTTAAATAAGACATTACAATTTTGAAATCTGAAACCTGAGGGGCTTACTTCATGGTAAGTGGTCTGTTTTTGCTAATTTGCGAAGATATTGGTAACCTGAATGAATATTCTGACAATTACCACAATAAAACCCATTATTATCTATAACACTACTCTCGTTCCGGTCGCGAATAGAAAAATGTGGCAAGAACTTTTTATGAAAGCCTATCTTCTGACGCCAATATCTCGCGTTACCACCATTATCATTCGTCAGCTCATACATATTCTGTTAGGCAAAAGGCAGTTCTTCCCTAAAATTTCGGAACTGGCGCTGTACAAATGAGTCGAAATTTCGGTTTTATGCAGATTTTTGCTGCCCCGTCACAGCCAAATCCCCCGGAGCGGTAACGGCTGACGCTCAAATTTATGATCAGTGGAATGCATATTTTCAATTTTAACCTTCAAACCTTCTAAGACCCTATGAGCACGCACTTCGGCCGTCGGCTCCCAGACTATTTAGTTTGATGAGAAATATGCCGCTGCCATTTTGATATGAAACGTTTCAGACGTGGTTCGATTGAAGTGTCTGTGATAACTTGCTTGTGAATGTTCGATTTGTTCTGTAAGAAATGCGAGCTTATATTGCTTGATAGCTTCTATTACAATATTAAATGTCGCTAAATTGTAGTGTCGAAATGCAACGAATTTGGTTTGAAAATGTTCTTAGCCTACACGTTCAACCACGTATAACCTTGCTTGCAGTATAGTAGAGCTCTTGAAAGTGGAGCTCAAAGTAAAGCTCCTAACTATGCTGCTGCGATCAATCACTTTGATCCGTTAGTCCAACCATCCACCCCAAAACAGGAACTTTGGCAACTGATGCCAACTCGCGGGTCACGGAGCACATTTTATATTTGTGCATTGCACCATGTTAAATTGTGTATCATTATGATGATTCTGTAGTTCCGCTTTCTGCGAGTGTTTACGCGCATTTCACCATCAAAGCAAATATTTATCTCCTAAAATAGTTTGCAGGCATCAGCACGTATCTTTCCGAAAAATCTGCCGCGACATTTGTATTGTATGCGATTGATCGATATTTGAATTTATGACCCAAAAACTAACACTTATTTTAGTCAGTGTTTCCCAGGTCCGCGTGCTCACCGCGGACTATACAGTTGTAGTAATAATAGAGTTTGAAACCGAGCACCATGTCCATGAATATGAATATATGCACCAGGCTCCTATCGACGTGGTATTTGCGCGCTATCTTTAGTAGGAAAGCCTTAAGGCCCTAAGGTGCAGCTGGAATCACAAAATTTTCCAAATTTTTTTTATTGCAGAATCTTAAATTATGAAACTAGCTCTTTTCAAAAATGCATTGCTCTTGTCTGATTTCGAATAGACACTTACGTGACCTTTGACACGAACCAATCAGGTTGCAGTAGGATGTAAACAAAGAACAAGCCCGGGCAAGCTTACTATGAGCTCTTATGGAAAAAGGTTGAAAAATGAAGGTTTTAAGCAAGATTACGTTGAATTGGGGATGACTGGCCTTAATGAATAGTAATAGCGTAGAGCTAGTATGTGGTTGCAGCTTTTAATCTAGGATTAACATGAATGGTGGCAAGTACGCACCAGCGTGCTGTGTCCAAATGCACGGGTTTTTGACAACTTTTCTGATTAAGCGACGATTGTTGTATACTATACTATAGGATTGTGGTAATGCATATTTTGACGATTTCATAGGCTCCAGGTCTCGAGCAAAATTTTCAAGCATATCTCATGTTCAGAAATATATATACTATAAAATATAGCTGCTGCCACACATCACAATTTTTGTGTATTGATTATGAAACTTGAAAGCTATGGAGATTCTATCGAATTTATGGATTTGAGTGGAACAGCATCTTCTTCTAACACCGCGGAGAAAGCTACGAAGTATTTCATGGAGCGCTATGCACACGATTTAGGGATAAAGATTGAGGAGACAATCCACTCTTTTTAGAAGCAATATTCTAGTGAACAGCCAATGTTATGGCAACTTGCGGAAAAGTGAGATAACACACTCAATGGAAATACACGTTCTCGGAAAATCCATTATTGATTCGTCTTGCACTTGTAAGACAGGGTAAGTAAGGAAAAAGACATTTTTTCAGAGACTCCTTCAATAGATATTTTAACCATGATTTATTTTCATATTAGGTTCTGATATATGCTCTCATGCATATGCATTGATCAAGACAATCCAGCACCTGAAGCTAAAAGGACTACATTGTGATTTGCATCAGCATCAGTGAGCTCCATCGTGATTGACAAGCAATCTCTCCACCGTACTCGCAACCGATCAACTCCTGCCTCAAGGTAGATTTAGGTGTATCTGGTGTCTTCAGTTTTATAACATTCCATCAAACACAACATTTTCATCTGGAGAATTGTTCATTCAACAAATTGGGTATCTAAATGAGCTTCAATAATGCACACCACTGGAATATCTAGACATGCACTGTTGGTACAGACTGACCATGGCACCGCGCAATTACGATCCGTAGCATGCTATTAGGCATTACGATATTGACAATGGAACTGAATTTGCACAATTGCCGAATATGTTGCGTCATTCATTTTTAATTTTCAATCTTGAATTAGAGTATGCAATTAGTCCATATATATTTGGTTAGTTGTGATACACAATGTTGCATAGTATGACACCAGACAAAATTTTATACTCCTTGATTCTTCCGATCAGCTGTTCAATATGAATACGTTCTCTCGCCATCTTTCTTGTTGTGGAACAGTCTGGCTCAGGCATTTGAAGGTGTGTAAATCACGTGCAGGAATATTTAAATCTAGATTCAATTTCTTGATTTCAGACTCAATGGTGAATCCCTTTTCTGCCATGATAGCATTGCCTGGCTCACCATAGCTGAACTCCATCATTTTCTTACATTTCTTGTCGAATCCACATATTTAACTAATATTTCGATCTTAAATGCTCCCTGTAAATAGTTCCTGCACAAAAGTAAGTGTACCACAATCCATCAATCCTTTCAAAGTTGTATGTGATTTATTGACAGTCTTTAATCATTCTAGATTTGAGAAATCATGAATGAATGCAAATGGTGCATTTTTAAGAACCACATATCTACATGGCCAAATCGCGATTTAATGAAGCAGTTACATATGGCTGACCCAATGGTTAAATACTATGCTTACAGCAATACTATAAATTTGACGTCAGTAGGATAAGTCGGGCAATTCAGAAAGAATTTAATGTAGTCTAGCATAAAATTTCAGCTTCTCCGCATCTTTTGACATTATGATGCTCCTCTGAGAACTGAACTTCACTAGCAATAATTGTCCGCCAATTTGTAATTTTCCTGGACGAGTTTACTGTTTTGTGCTTCTATACTTCTTCCAGAAATCTGATTTTCTTGCGTTTTATCCATCGACTTCCTCTTTCTGCAGCTTCATAAAAGATATCCATCAAGCCTGCACAAAATATATAATATGTTTATTTTACAGAGCAATACTGCTGTGCAGGCACCTATCAAGGCGTACTCGTCCGACTCGTACAACGTATCACCGCTACCAATTTCAACTATTCGTCTCATTATTGAATATATTGTTTTCAACAATTTCAATACATTACACACCATCAAGCAACAAAACTGGAGTGGAATAAAACGAGACACACACCAAGTCGATTGTGGCATCAAGTGTGACTGCATTTCAGATTGGACTCATTTTGAAACACAGAATTGTTTCATCTAGATCAGTGGTTCCCAACCTTTTTGACCTATCGCCCCCTTTTCAAGGTCAATACCGATCATCGCCATCAAATTTTGTGTACCGAAAATTGGGCATACAAACCTGTAATCACCGGCGGGTTGACTAAAAAAAGGGTCAAATTTTCGGCTCGATGTCTAATTTGACACACTTTTGTAACTAAATTTCCGTGGGTTGACTAATAAAAAATAAAAAAATGTCACCCGTTTTGACGCGTCATCGCCCCCCCCGAATCGCCCCCTTCGCTATTTTCGCCCCCCTAGACCGCCAAATCGCCCATGTTGGGAACCACTGATCTAGATTCTAGATTATGTCACGATTCAATATTTTTGGTACAATAATAGATATGTCATTTTCTTATTAAAATGTGAATTCAGATGACTACAAGGAAGTCCACATGCCTTTATCCCGATTTTACATTCTTCCATGCATGTCATTGGCTCTGGAAAAGGTAAAAGCGCACACCAGGAACGGTCTGGGTAGCCATCTCCATGTTACGCAGGCTATTAGCACAGCATTTATCCTGATAGATACAATACACGAGCTAGAACAAAAAATGACGATTTCAGCCGGGAACAGATCATGTTGCCTAACATATATCATATTAATATGATCATTGAATATGCAGACAAGTGTCCAGTGTAACAGTAATTTGCTAGATAATGATACAGACTGTAGACTACTATATACAAATGTCGATTCCATAAATAGAACGCATATAACGCCACATAATGGATACCACACATATCCTGACTCAATATTCCTCTAATACATTCTATTCGCTACGACAATCCTATAGTATACGACTAAGGATAATACAGCAATAGTTGCTTCATCCGAAAAGTTGTCAGAAATTCATTCATTTGGACATACCATGCTGATGCGTGCTTGTCATCATTCATGCTTATTGTAGGTTATAACACTGCATATACATACTAGCTCTACGTTATTACCATTCACCAAACCCAGCTATTCCCAATTCAATGCAATTTTGCTAAAAACCTATATTTTTCAACCCTTTTCCATAAGAGCTCATAGTAAGCTTGCCCGGGCTTGTTCTTTGTTTACATCCTACTGCAACCTGATTGGTTCGTGTCAAAGGTCACGTAAGTGTCTATTAGAAGTATTTTAAAATACGATTTGAAATATCCCATTTTCTGAGAAAGTCACCCCCCATACACTTTCGTTCATTCAAACTCGCTCAAAATGGTCTATAAGCACTCTGCAATGCTGATTTTATACAATAAATAGAAGAGCCATATGTCGATCGATGAGGCGTGACTATCAAAACATACAGCTGGCCAGCAGCCAAGCTGCCGATCGCTAACCTGGGAAGAGCTGAAAGCTGTTGATATTATGAGCGTTGTTTATCATATTGTATATTTTTCAAGATGCATTGGTATATTGTTGATAGCTTAATTGACGATTAGGACAAAGCCATACACTACGAAGTCATTTGGCATAGGAAAAGATGAAACCATGATAGAAAAGAACCAGTGGTTCCTGAACTGAATAATCGAAGAAATCCTTTGAAAAAGGGCACTTCTTCGTTATTCCCCACACATCGAAAAAATGATCCCCATGACACCAATAAATGTTTCCCCATGAACATAAACAGAAAAATTTATAAACGTCAAAATGAATTGTTTTTCGCGTTGGGGTGGGATAGACGGATATTAGGGATGGGGGAGACCAGGGTGAAGTTAGCCCTCAACGATTTGGCCCTCAAAGTAAAAATTACCAACTAATATAATCACGACAGCATGAATCCAATAGATCACCATTTTTGAAATATCGACCAGGATCTGTAAATTTCAAACGCCACACGTAGTATTTTCTTGAAATCAAACCAAAGCATTGGCCTACAACCCTATATTGATAACATTTTAAGGGTTGATTATGGTAATTCAACCTTGACATAACCTAATATATTTCGCTTGACGTAACAAACAAGATCCGAGGATGAAGATTCTCTGTTAAGACTAAGTAACGTGATCGCTCTACAGTGGAAGAAATAAAGAGCGTCGAATCTTGAAATCAGAACGAATAAAACTAATACCTAGCACACTAATCACACACCGAGTCTTGACTTCTGACAGCAAGCTAATAGGGCCAAGATCCGAGGATGAAGATTCTCTGTTAAGACTAAGTAACGTGATCGCTCTACAGTGGAAGAAATAAAGAGCGTCAACATCCCAGGATGAAGATTCTCGTCAAATTGTAACAAGATGTATAGTGGGATAAAGAATCAGTTACCCAATTTCAAATCAAACAATATATACAAGTACCCCACACACTATTCCCATACCAAATATTGACTCTTGGCACAGTGCGGAAGGGGTCAACATCCTAGGATGAAGATTCTCGTCAAATTGTAACATGATGTATAGTGGGATAAAGAATCAGTTACCCAATTTCAAATCAAACAATACATACAAGTACCCCACACACTATTCCCATACCAAATATTGACTCCTGGCACAGTGCGGAAGGGGTCAACATCCCCGGATGAAGATTCTCGTCAAATTGTAACATGATGTATAGTGGGATAAAGAATCAGTTACCCAATTTCAAATCAAACAATACATACAAGTACCCCACACACTATTCCCATACCAAATATTGACTCCTGGCACAGTGCGGAAGGGGTCAACATCCCAGGATGAAGATTCTCGTCAAATTGTAACAAGATGTATAGTGGGATAAAGAATCAGTTACCCAATTTCAAATCAAACAATATATACAAGTACCCCACACACTATTCCCATACCAAATATTGACTCTTGGCACAGTGCGGAAGGGGTCAACATCCTAGGATGAAGATTCTCGTGAAATTGTAACATGATGTATAGTGGGATAAAGAATCAGTTACCCAATTTCAAATCAAACAATATATACAAGTACCCCACACACTATTCCCATACCAAATATTGACTCCTGGCACAGTGCGGAAGGGGTCAACATCCCCGGATGAAGATTCTCGTCAAATTGTAACATGATGTATAGTGGGATAAAGAATCAGTTACCCAATTTCAAATCAAACAATACATACAAGTACCCCACACACTATTCCCATACCAAATATTGACTCCTGGCACAGTGCGGAAGGGGTCAACATCCCAGGATGAAGATTCTCGTCAAATTGTAACAAGATGTATAGTGGGATAAAGAATCAGTTACCCAATTTCAAATCAAACAATATATACAAGTACCCCACACACTATTCCCATACCAAATATTGACTCTTGGCACAGTGCGGAAGGGGTCAACATCCCAGGATGAAGATTCTCGTCAAATTGTAACAAGATGTATAGTGGGATAAAGAATCAGTTACCCAATTTCAAATCAAACAATATATACAAGTACCCCACACACTATTTCCATACCAAATATTGACTCTTGGCACAGTGCGGAAGGGGTCAACATCCTAGGATGAAGATTCTCGTGAAATTGTAACATGATGTATAGTGGGATAAAGAATCAGTTACCCAATTTCAAATCAAACAATATATACAAGTACCCCACACACTATTCCCATACCAAATATTGACTCTTGGCACAGCGCGGAAGGGGTCAACATCCCAGGATGAAGATTCTCGTCAAATTGTAACATGATGTATAGTGGGATAAAGAATCAGTTACCCAATTTCAAATCAAACAATATATACAAGTACCCCACACACTATTCCCATACCAAATATTGACTCTTGGCACAGTGCGGAAGGGGTCAACATCCCAGGATGAAGATTCTCGTCAAATTGTAACATGATGTATAGTGGGATAAAGAATCAGTTACCCAATTTCAAATCAAACAATATATACAAGTACCCCACACACTATTCCCATACCAAATATTGACTCTTGGCACAGTGCGGAAGGGGTCAACATCCCAGGATGAAGGTTCTCGTCAAATTGTAACATGATGTATAGTGGGATAAAGAATCAGTTACCCAATTTCAAATCAAACAATATATACAAGTACCCCACACACTATTCCCATACCAAATATTGACTCTTGGCACAGTGCGGAAGGGGTCAACATCCCAGGATGAAGATTCTCGTCAAATTGTAACATGATGTATAGTGGGATAAAGAATCAGTTACCCAATTTCAAATCAAACAATACATACAAGTACCCCACACACTATTCCCATACCATTCCCATACGTGGTTCCTATCACAAATGATGTCGTCGAAAACGAATGCATGCCATGGTACTGCGCCGAATGCGAAGACTGAGATTTGTTTGCTCCTGTTTCTTCCTGATGTTGACCCCTTCCGCACTGTGCCAAGAGTCAATATTTGGTATGGGAATAGTGTGTGGGGTACTTGTATATATTGTTTGATTTGAAATTGGGTAACTGATTCTTTATCCCACTATACATCATGTTACAATTTGACGAGAATCTTCATCCTGGGATGTTGACCCCTTCCGCACTGTGCCAGGAGTCAATATTTGGTATGGGAATAGTGTGTGGGGTACTTGTATGTATTGTTTGATTTGAAATTGGGTAACTGATTCTTTATCCCACTATACATCATGTTACAATTTGACGAGAATCTTCATCCTGGGATGTTGACCCCTTCCGCACTGTGCCAAGAGTCAATATTTGGTATGGGAATAGTGTGTGGGGTACTTGTATATATTGTTTGATTTGAAATTGGGTAACTGATTCTTTATCCCACTATACATCATGTTACAATTTGACGAGAATCTTCATCCTGGGATGTTGACCCCTTCCGCACTGTGCCAAGAGTCAATATTTGGTATGGGAATAGTGTGTGGGGTACTTGTATATATTGTTTGATTTGAAATTGGGTAACTGATTCTTTATCCCACTATACATCATGTTACAATTTGACGAGAATCTTCATCCTGGGATGTTGACCCCTTCCGCGCTGTGCCAAGAGTCAATATTTGGTATGGGAATAGTGTGTGGGGTACTTGTATATATTGTTTGATTTGAAATTGGGTAACTGATTCTTTATCCCACTATACATCATGTTACAATTTGACGAGAATCTTCATCCTGGGATGTTGACCCCTTCCGCACTGTGCCAGGAGTCAATATTTGGTATGGGAATAGTGTGTGGGGTACTTGTATGTATTGTTTGATTTGAAATTGGGTAACTGATTCTTTATCCCACTATACATCATGTTACAATTTGACGAGAATCTTCATCCTGGGATGTTGACCCCTTCCGCACTGTGCCAAGAGTCAATATTTGGTATGGGAATAGTGTGTGGGGTACTTGTATATATTGTTTGATTTGAAATTGGGTAACTGATTCTTTATCCCACTATACATCATGTTACAATTTGACGAGAATCTTCATCCTGGGATGTTGACCCCTTCCGCACTGTGCCAAGAGTCAATATTTGGTATGGGAATAGTGTGTGGGGTACTTGTATATATTGTTTGATTTGAAATTGGGTAACTGATTCTTTATCCCACTATACATCATGTTACAATTTGACGAGAATCTTCATCCTGGGATGTTGACCCCTTCCGCACTGTGCCAAGAGTCAATATTTGGTATGGGAATAGTGTGTGGGGTACTTGTATATATTGTTTGATTTGAAATTGGGTAACTGATTCTTTATCCCACTATACATCATGTTACAATTTGACGAGAATCTTCATCCTGGGATGTTGACCCCTTCCGCACTGTGCCAGGAGTCAATATTTGGTATGGGAATAGTGTGTGGGGTACTTGTATGTATTGTTTGATTTGAAATTGGGTAACTGATTCTTTATCCCACTATACATCATGTTACAATTTGACGAGAATCTTCATCCTGGGATGTTGACCCCTTCCGCACTGTGCCAAGAGTCAATATTTGGTATGGGAATAGTGTGTGGGGTACTTGTATATATTGTTTGATTTGAAATTGGGTAACTGATTCTTTATCCCACTATACATCATGTTACAATTTGACGAGAATCTTCATCCTGGGATGTTGACCCCTTCCGCACTGTGCCAAGAGTCAATATTTGGTATGGGAATAGTGTGTGGGGTACTTGTATATATTGTTTGATTTGAAATTGGGTAACTGATTCTTTATCCCACTATACATCATGTTACAATTTGACGAGAATCTTCATCCTGGGATGTTGACCCCTTCCGCACTGTGCCAAGAGTCAATATTTGGTATGGGAATAGTGTGTGGGGTACTTGTATATATTGTTTGATTTGAAATTGGGTAACTGATTCTTTATCCCACTATACATCATGTTACAATTTGACGAGAATCTTCATCCTGGGATGTTGACCCCTTGCGCACTGTGCCAAGAGTCAATATTTGGTATGGGAATAGTGTGTGGGGTACTTGTATATATTGTTTGATTTGAAATTGGGTAACTGATTCTTTATCCCACTATACATCATGTTACAATTTGACGAGAATCTTCATCCTGGGATGTTGACCCCTTCCGCACTGTGCCAGGAGTCAATATTTGGTATGGGAATAGTGTGTGGGGTACTTGTATGTATTGTTTGATTTGAAATTGGGTAACTGATTCTTTATCCCACTATACATCATGTTACAATTTGACGAGAATCTTCATCCTGGGATGTTGACCCCTTCCGCACTGTGCCAAGAGTCAATATTTGGTATGGGAATAGTGTGTGGGGTACTTGTATATATTGTTTGATTTGAAATTGGGTAACTGATTCTTTATCCCACTATACATCATGTTACAATTTGACGAGAATCTTCATCCTGGGATGTTGACCCCTTCCGCACTGTGCCAGGAGTCAAGACTTGATATGTGAATAATGTGTCTAGTATTTGTATATATTGTCGCATTTCAAATCGGGTGGTAATCAATTTATTTCACTATTATAGACAATGTAATTTCTGCCTAATTTAGCGAGAATCTTCATCCTCGGATCTTCGCCCAATCATCGCCATTCGACGAGATTCAGTGTTTTAAATCTTTGTTTTATCTGTTGTTATTTCTAAATAAACCCATCACGTTTCATCATGTTTCATTCGCTCAGGTTTTAAATAAGGGAAACTCATTATTGCTTGGGCAGCGACCGAAAGTCACCTCTGTGGCCTTACAATTTGAGTGGAGTTTTTGGATTAAGTCAAAGTAAATGTAGTTGGTCACGTAGACGTTGAAATTCATCACTTTGTTTTCCTAATTTATTTTTCTGATTTGGGTGCAGACCAATGTGCTTGCAGGAGAACGCCGCATATGGCATGTACGCTGGATTTAAGAAAGGCTACTATAAAAGGAAGCGGTCATCCCGGGTTAGTTGTAAACCGACGCAGTCATCCACTTGCATGAAAATAATATCTATGGCCTTTCGGATATTAGAGCCATGGTCGATATCGCAAAATGGTGATACCATGGATCCATGCTGCTTCGTGCATAGTAGTTGGTAATTTTAAATCTGAGGGCTAGAATGGTGAGGGCGTATTTCACCCCGGTATGGGGGAGGGGGATATTAGGATGGGTTAGGGTTGGGATATCCTAAGATTAGGGTCGGAAGATATTATGAATGGGAGGGAGATATTAGGGTGGGTTAGGGTTAGGTTAGGATATCCTAAGATTAGGTTTGGGGATATTAGGGTCGGGAGATGTTAGGGATGGGGAGGGGGATATTGGGGTGGCTTGAGATATCCTAAGATTAGGGTTGGGGAGGGAGATATTAGGGTGGGTTATGGTTAGGATATCCTAAGATTAGGGTTGGGAATATTAGGGATGGGGAGAGAGAGATATGATATTCTTTCTCGCCTGCACCATCGAGATGCTTTGGCGACGGAGTTGCGATACGGCCCCATGAGGTCATCTAGTCTGCGCCCCCGTTTTTTTTCTCCTCCATGCTATCCGTGATTGCTGAGCGCCTAGCAGGATAGCTGCGGATACCATTTTTCGAGTCTTTGGTATGACCCGGCCGGGAATCGAACCCACGACCTACCGCTCGAGAAGCCGGACGCATAACCATTACACTATCTCGGGAAGGGGGATATTAGGGTGGGTTAGGGTCAATGATGGTAATGGGGTTAGGATATCCTAAGATCAGGGTTGGCAGGGATGATAACAATATTTCAAACCCTAATTTCGGGATACCCTGATCCCAAATTTAACCCTAATCTCGGGATACTCAACCTTGACCCTAACCTACCCTAGCACCCTCACCCGAAACCCTAATCTTAGGATATCCTAACCCACCCTAATAACCCCTTCCGCAGCCCTAATCCTAGGATATCCCAACCTTGACCCTAACCCATCGTAATACCCCCTTCCCCAACCCTAATACCTCCAACCCAACCCCAAAAAACCCTTCCCACGACCCTAATACCTCCCACCCCGACCCTAATCGTAGGATGTCCCAACCTTGAGCCAAACCCACCCTAATATTCCCATCCCCGACCCTAATATTCCCCTGGCCCTAATCCCAACGCGAAAAACAATTCATTTTGACGTTTATAAATTTCAACATGTTCATGGGAATCATTTATTGGTTTCATGGTGATCACTTCTGGATGTGTGGGGAATAACGAAGAAGTGCCCAAAAAGCTGAGTAAAAACATCCTGGATTTTCGCTTAATCAGCGAGTTCCAAGATCTCCCGATTTAGAAGTAGATGATCCGCACGCCAAAACATTCGATGTTCGTGCGAAGTTAGTAGATCTACAAATCCAGGATGTAGGACGCTATAGTATAGATAACTAACCTACGGATAGATATACAACACCCGTCGTCACGCTTTCTTGCTCGGAGGAAAATACTGCTCAACAATCTGAACGCAACGTAATTGCCAATCCTACAGCTGACGACCCGAGCGCTCAAATCAAATAAAGTTGGTCTTATTCGAAAGCTACTGTCGCACTGATTCCGAAAATATACATTAAAATCAGATCAGGGCGATGGAACCGCCTCGAAATACACCGCAAAGTCTGAAAATCTGCATTGTTCTAAACAATCGCAGCGACGCACCACAATGGTCATAACAATGCCCCTTGCATGGTTGCGATTGTTCAGAACAATGCCGATTTTCAAACTTTACGGTGTATTTCGAGGCGGTTCCATCGTCCTGATGAGACTGCAATGTACATATTCAGAATCAGTGCGACAGTAGCTTTCAAATAAGACCAACTTTATTTAATTTGAGCGCTCGGGTCGTCAGCAATGGGATTGGCAATTACGTTGCGTTCAGATTGTTGAGCAGTATTTTGCTCCGGGCAAGCAAGCGTGACGACGGTGTTGTATATCTATCCGTAGGTTAGTTATCTATAGCTATAGACACTTACGTGACCTTTGACACGAACCAATCAGGTTGCAGCAGGATGTAAACAAACATCAAGCCCGGGCAAACTTACTATGAGCTCTTATGTAAAAGGTTGAAAAATGAAGGCTTTTAGCAAAATTACATTGAATTTGGGATGGCTGGCCCTGATGAATAGTAATAGCGTAGAGCTAGTATGTAGTTGCAGCGTTTTAATCTAGAATGAACATGAATGGTGGCAAGTACGCATCAGCATGGTGTGTCCAAATGCATGGAGTTTTGACAACTTTTCGGATTAAGCAACGATTGATGTATACTATACTATAGGATTGTGGCAGTGTTGGGATGACTCGAGTCATGACTTGACTCGAGTCAGACTCGAGTCACCTTTTCGTATGACTTGACTTGACTCGAGTCACTTTGCTAAAATGACTTGACTTGACTCGGCGTATCAGAAAAGCGGATTGACTCGTGACTCGGAGCAAAATGCACGAGTCAATTTCAAGTCATCAAGTAATCGGTGTCGATAAAATCACTCAATCATGCATATGGTCGGATTGTTCGCGAAACGCAGGTGTAACCCGTCAAAGCGACCAATCATTCAATGATCGTGCGTTTTACTGAAACTCCATTGTTCTCTCACAAATAAATTGACCACAAATGAAGTGATCAAAGCATACAGCTTACGCTGTCATAAACTAGTATAGTAGAGTAATTCAATAGCAAAATGTATAATTCTGTTCTCTGTTCTTATACCTTAGCTAAACCTCTTGTTTCGTTGAAATTGAATTCGAATATAGTTAATATAGTCATCAACCATTGGCGCAGACTCGAATAGTATCATATCGATTTGTAAATTGGTAATGCATTGCATCCTATTCATTCGTTTCTATAGTCTCTATTTTGGCTGGTAACTAAATTGAGGCTATGTAATTACTTCCGTGGTTTAGCATTTCTATGTAAATGTGAACGATATAGCACCTTCTTGCTTGTATATTTAACTCTATATTCGTTCAACGGTTCAGAATCAATGACCACGCAATCTGTATTTTAGACAGCTAGCAAAATGCAATGACGCAATCATGCCTCATACTTCGAAAAGGCAACCTGACTTGAATTGCAACTTGACTCGTGACTTGACTTGACTCGACTCGACTTGACTCGAGTCACTTCCAAAAATCGGGTGACTTGACTTGACTCGAGTCACCTTTGAAAATCGATTGACTTGACTTGACTCGAGTCAAAATCTGCGATGACTCGAAGTGACTCGTGACTCGAAGGTAGTGACTTGATCCCAACACTGGATTGTCGTAATGCATACTTGACGATTTCATAGGCTCAGGTCACGAGTAAAATTTCCAAGCATATCTCGTGTTCAGAAATATATGCTAGAAAAATATAGCTGCTGCCACACAGTACAATTTTGGTATATATTGATTGTAAGCTATGGATATTCTTTCGGATTTTTGGATTTGAGTGGAACAGTATTTTCTTCTAACACCGCGGAGAAACCTACGAAGTATTTCATGGAGTGCTACGTACACGACTTAGGAATAAAGATTGAGGAGACAATCCACTCTTATTGTGGAAGCAATATTCTAGTGAACATCCAATGTTATCGCAACTTGCAGAAAAGTGAGATACCACACCCGATGGAAATATCTCGGAAAATCTAATATTGATTCGTCTTGCACTTGTAAGACAGGGTAAGTAAGGAAAAAGGCATTTCTTTAGAAACTCATGCAATAGATATTGTAACCATGGTTTTATTTTCAGATTAGGTTCTGATATGCTCTCATGCATATGCAGTATGGACGGATCAAGACAATCCAACACCTGAAGCTACAAGGGCTGAAAGACATACATTGTGATTTGCATCAGCATCAGTGAGCTCGATCGTGATTGCCAAGCCATCTCTTGACCGTACTCGCAACCCATCAACTCCTGCCTCAAGGTAGATTTTGGTGTATCTGGTGTCTTCGATTTTATAACATTACATAATTTTACAACATCTTTCCCTGGAGAACTGTTCATTCAATAAATTGGGCATCTAAATGAGATTCAATGCACACCACACCACTGGAATATTGTATGTATAGACAAAGACATGCACTGTTGGTACACACTGACCATGGCAACATGCAATTAGGATCTGTAGCATGCTATTAGTCATTACGATACGATTACGATTTCAATTTTTAATCTTGAATTAGAGTAAGCAATTAGTCCATATTCGGTTAGTTGATACACAATGCTGCATAGTATGACACCGGACAAAATTTCATACTCCGTGATTCTTCCGATCAGTTGTTTAATATAAATACGATGTCTCGCCATCTTTCTTGTTGTGGAACAGTTTGGCCCCGACATTTGACGATATGCCAAATCATGTGCAGGAATATTAAAATCTAGATTTAATTTCTTGATTTCAGGCTCAATGGCGAATCCCTTTTCTGCCATGATAGCATCTCTTGGTGCACCATAGCTCCATGTGAATAGTTCTCGGCAGTGTTGGGATCAAGTCACTACCTTCGAGTCACGAGTCATTTCGAGTCATTGCACATTTTGACTCGAGTCAAGTCAAGTTAATCGATTTTCGAAGGTGACTTGAGCCAAGTCAAGTCACTTGATTTTTGGAGGTGAATCGAGTCAAGTCAAGCCACGAGTCAAGTCACATTTCAAGTCAAGTTGCCTTTTTGAAGTATGAGGCATGATTACGTCATTGCATTTTGCTAGCTGTCTGAAATACAGATTGTGTGGCCATTGATTTCGAACCAATGAACGAATATAGAGTTATACACACAAGAAGGCGCTGTATCGCTCACGTATACGTAGAACTGCTAAACTACGTCATTGCATAGCCTCAGTTTAAAGTTAACATCCAAAATTGAGAATAGAGAAATGAATTGATAAGATGCAATACATTACCCATTTACAAATTGATATGATACAATTCGAGCCTGCGTCAATGGTTAAGGACTATATAAACTATATTCCAATCAATTTCAATAAAACAAGACGTTTGGTTACGGTAAAAATATAGAACAAAAATAGACATTTTGCAATTAAATTACTTTACTATACTAGTTTACGACAACGTAAGCTGTAAGATTCGTTTGCGATAAAAATATATTTGTGAGAGAACAATGAAGGCTCAGTAAAACGCACGATCGTTGAATGGTTGGTCGCTCTCACGGGTTACACCAGCGTTTCGTGAACAGTCCGAACATATGGCATGCAAGATACCGTGGTTTTTATTGACACCGATTACTTGATGACTTGAAATTGACTGATGAATTTTGCTCCGAGTCACTAGTCAATCCACATTTCTGACATGCCGAGTCAAGTCAAGTCATTTTAGCAAAGTGACTCAAGTCAAGTCATGACTCGAGTCATCCCAACACTGGTTCTCGCACAAAAGTTAGTGCACCACAATCCGTCAATCCTTTCAAAGTTGTATGTGATTTATAGACAGAAAAATAGTGTGAATGTAATCACAATGAGCACGGCGGGGTGTGTCTTCATCAGTTCAGTACAGTCAATAATCATTCTAGATTTACAAATTTGTGAATGAATGCAAATGGTGCATTTTTAAGAACCACATCTCTACATAGCCAAATCGGAATTTAATGAAGCAGTTACATACGGTTCACCTAATGGTTTAATACTATGCTTACTACAATATTAGGAATTTGACTTCAGTAGGATAAGTCGGGCAATTCAGAAAGAATTTAATGTAGTCCAGTATAAAATTTCATCAGCTTCTCCACATCTTTTGACACTATGGTGCTCTGAGAGCTGAACTTCACTAGCAAAAATTGTTCGTCAATTTGTAATTTTCCTGGAAGAGTTTCCTGTTTTGTGCTTCTATACTTCTTCCAGAAATTTGATTTTCTTGCATTTTATCCATCAACTTTCTCTTTCTGCAGCTTCATAAAAGATATCCATCGAGCCTGCACAAAATATATAATATGTTTATTTTACAGAGCAACACTGCTGTACAGGCACCCATCAAGGCGTACTCGTCCGACTCATGTCGACCCCTACCAATGTCATCAACTATCCATTTCATCATTGAATATATTGCTTTCAACAATTTCAATCCATTTTACACCATCAAGCAACAACACTGGAGCGGAATAATATGAGACACACACCAAGCCGATTGTGGCATCAACAACGAATGCGGTGTGACTGCATTTCAGTTTGGACTCATTGTTCTATCTACCAAATTATGTGACGATTCAGTATTTTTGGTACAATAATACATACGTCATTTTATCAATAAAATGAGAATTCAGATGACTATAAGGAAGTCCACATGCCTTTATCCAGATTTTACATTCTTCCATGCATGTTATTGGCTCTGGGAAAGGTAGAAGCGCACACCGGGAACGGTCTGAGTAGCAATCTCCAAGTTACACCCATAGGCTATTAGCAGTTTAGCACTGTGTTTATCCGGCATTTATCCTGATTGATTCAATACATGAGCTAGAACAAAAAATGACGATTTTAGCTGGGGTCGGATCACGTTGCCTAACACATATATCATAGTAATATGTTGATTATAGAATATGCAGACAAGTGTCCAGTGTAACCATAGGGTTGTAACCAAGTCACAAGTCAATCTCACTTTTATAGTTTTGACTCAAGTCGAGTCATTTTCAATTCACCACCGAGTCAAGTACGAGTCCAAGTCAGCGATCAGAGGGCCGAGTCCACCATGACTCGGGTTGAGTCCAAGTCATTGTGTCGACTGACCAGTTGCCAGTTAAAGTCTTGCTAAATCCACTTTTTATAACTCTGTTTGGTGATATCGAATGGTTCGCATTCATAATACTAATTTTCCACATTTTTAGCAGTTTCTGGTCGCGTTTTCAAGTATCAGTACCAATAGAAGAAATCCCAATAGTGTGGTTACTTTACTATTGTTCGAAATTACAATGAAATGTCGGTCTTGACCGTCTGAGTCTCGAGTCATATGACTTGGTTCAAGTCATGCACAATGACTCGAGTCCAAGTCAAGTCAATACACAGATTGACTCGAGTCGAGTCATTTCCGTATTTTAAGAAAATGACTCGAGTCAAGTCGAGTCATCATAAAATCGTGACTCGAGTCGAGTTATTACAACCCTGAGTGTAACAGTATAATTTGCTAGATAGTGATAGACTGTTCCATATATGATTCCCTAAATATAACGCATATAACAATGAGCACACATAATGAATACCCCACCTATCCTGACTCAAGATTCCTCTAATACATGCTATTCGGTACGACAATCCTATAGTATTGTTTACGACTAATGATAATTAGGCAATAGTTGTTTCATCCGAAAAGTTGTCAGAAATCCATTCATTTGGACATACCGTGCTGATGCGTGCTTGCCACCATTCAGGTTTATTCTAGGTTATAACACTGCAAATACGTACTAGCTCTACGGTATTACCATTCACTAAAGCCAGCTATCCCCAATTCAATGTCATTTTGCTAAAAACCTTCATTTTCAACCCTTTTCCATAAGAGCTCATATACTGCGTTTCCATGCACGGCCGACAGTCGGCCGAAAGGCCATGACGCATGCGTTGTACATGTCGGCCGTGTTTCCATGACCAGGCTTATTCCGACCGTGACTTGGCCGAACTAGGTGGGCGAAGCGATCGCGATGACGTTTTTGGCATACTTTATGTAATAATTTCATAATAATCACAAGATTGCCATAAATGACTCGGTAGGAATGAGCCGAGATGACTTGTAGCGGTCATTCAATCAAACAACACGCTTTGACCTTGAACACGTAGGCCTAAATCCATCCAACATGTAAAATGGTCATGATGAACCAATTGCTTAAAACTAACAGAAGATAAAATAAAATGGAAAAAAGATGAAAATTGGTGGCATATCTTAGTATGTGGGGGATATAGATATTCTATGGGATATCGGGGTCCAATAATTTCGAGCGCAGAATAGTAACTTGTCCAGTAGTCTACCGGTACTACTGTTTCGTCGTCATGATTCAGACATGAACTTCCAGTGTCCTGTTGATGATTTGCTTACAAGGGTAATGTGAATAAGTTCACCTAGTTTGTGGTCAAACGGTACAGTTTGTATTGTACCCATGTACCAGAACACAAACCCTCGAATTGTGGCAGCAGCGTATGTGATCAGATCGCGAAGATTTCGGTAGCCTACGGATAATTCGTAGCAGTACCGGTACTACTTAATTCCATTGCAATCATAATTAAATTCCGGGTTTTTCAAGGCGTCCAAGATCCGTCCGGAGTGCAGCCATAGTTAATTTTATACGAAAAGTGTATTGTAAGTAGCGAATACCAATTCGCTAGTCGAAGACACAGCGCAAGTACGGCCGAAGGACTAAGCCGAAGGATTCACTCGATGGCCGACGAGTCGGCCGACGTGGGTGTGCAATGTGTGCATGCGCAACAAAATTATCTCTTTCGTCGGCCGAATCTCTCGAAAATGGGCCCATCGGCCGTGCATGGAAACGTAGTAATAAGTAAGTTTGCGCGGGCTTGATGTTTGTTTACATCCTGCTGCAACCTGATTGGTTCGTATCAAAGGTCACGTAAGTGTCTATTGCGTCAAAATGACGCAAAATGTAGTGATCCGTGGAAGGTTGCCATGTCAACCCATCGACTTCGTAGTAAATATTGCTTTGGCAATGCTGATCAGTGTTGCCAATTTAGCGATTTTCGCGCTAGATCTAGCGATTTTTCATCCGGTTTAGCGCCAAAAAATATGGATCTAGCGCCTAGCCATAAATCTAGCGATTTTTGAAAATGTATTTAGCGATTATTTAGCGCTTTTTTACCGAAAATAACTAATAAAGATCAGTTCTGGCCGACGACTGCATTGCAACAGGGGTTAAACCGACCACCAGAGTGCGGACTCCGATGATATCTAATTATAGATTACTAACGTACGGATAGATACCAGAGATGGGCGGATTCCAAAATTTCGGGATCCGAATCTATCCGGATCCGGCTGGCAATTGGAAATTCAGAGTCCGAAAATATCCGGCTGGTGAATGTCCGGTTTGGAATCCAAAAAAATCCTGCCAGAACAATGCTAATTAATCATATTGCAGCAAAAAAATCCGGCTAAAATCCGACCGTCACCCCAAATTCAAAATCCGGATCCAGTCCGGCCAGGTAAAAAATCATTGAAATCCTGCTCCGGCTCCGGCTCCTGAACCGGACTGTGGCCATCTCTGATAGATACGCAACTCCTGGCGGTTACGCATGGGCAAACAGTGTCTCTTCTTGCTAAGTAATCTAAAAGTAGCATAAGTGGCAGTGCTACATCTGGTGACCTGAGCCCTGAAATTTAATATAATTGGCCTTGATCGAAAGGTAGTGTCGCAGTGATTTCGAAAATACAAAATAAAATCTCGTCAGGACCATGCACCCCGAAACAGCCCTCAAAGTTTGAAAACCGGCATTGCTCCAACAATGGCACCGACGCAATACAAAATGAACGTAACAATGACCAAGGCATCGAGCATCGAGCAAGGCACGCTTATATAGTGTGGGGTTATGCCTGCAAACCTGGCGAACGTATAGCGACCATTGCGCAAAGCGATCTGCTTTATCGAAATTCACTTCACGTTTCGTTCCGCTTAGAGATGACTTACGTATTATATTATGAACTAGAAATATCATAAGTGACTTTGGCCCCAGACGAGTAAAATATGGCTGAGAAGAATGTATTGATATTATATTCATATATTGTTGAATTTAACACCTTTAGCAGTTAAAGCAGATTTAGCGCTATTTTTTAGCGCTTTTTTCTCAATATTTAGCGACATCTAGCGATTTTTGACACCAGTTTTAGCGATTTTCTTCCATCCGGAGTTGGCAACACTGATGCTGATTGGAAATGTTGCTTCAATGCATTATTACTCTGTAGTTTATTCACAGTTATAAGTTCTAAAGACGGCATTGCAAACTGGTACTGTTGTTATTACTGTCTGTAGTATGGATATTTTGGACATCGTAGATGGCAGTTCGGACGACGAGAATACAATTGTTATGCCCAGGCATTACTTGGCAGACATATCGGACTCATTTGTAAAATACCCAAAAAATGAATTCGTTGACCGCTTCAGATTTTCCAAGGGAGCTACGGTAATTCTATTGGACATGATCAAAGACAGCCCATGGTTGGATGTACGGTGCCAAGCTTTGCACCCCATGATGCAATTACCCTGTGCTCTCCGATTTTTTGCTACATTCATTTTCAACAAGCAGATGCTGACTTGATTGGTGTAAGCCAGACAACTGCACGCCGAATCATACACTGCATTTCTCGGGCATTATCAGAGAATAGAGAAGATTTATCCCACGATTGGATGATTCGTTACAAACAAAGAGTGATTTCTTTGACATAGGTGGAGTTCCAAGTGTCATCGGTTGCATTGATGGTACCCATATCCCAATAAAGTCCCCAGGTGGCTCTGTACCAGAAAAGTTTGGCGCTTCTTCGTTATACGATCAGAGAGAGTGAGTGCCCCCCATGGTACCTATAAACAATGTTCCCATTGAACATGATACAATGTGACGTGTTTCACATGATATCAAGCTGTGCTGCCCCTGAACTCGATATTTTTTTCTACGCAGGCGACCTGGGTTCGATTCTCGCCAGTACCCTCTTTCTGTGAGTCGCTGCTGGCTAATTCCATTATAATTTAACAGGGGCTGTAATGCATACCCTCAGAATTGTCCAATATTCACAAATGTTATTCTTTTTTGAATTCCAAGTTTATTAAAAAAAAAAAATTTGAAAAATGTTCAGCGGTTCAAAAGATATTGCGATTTAAAATTCTCTCGTCACTAGGTGGCGCTACTTTCAAAAATCTTTGAAATCGATATTTTTCGCTTAAATGATGGTAGAGAACCAATTAAAATGTCCAATTAACCAATTCTGGGGCCAAGGAATTCAATAAAACCAACTGTTTCACCCTAAAGTCAATGAAAAAAAAGTTACGGATGAAATAAAAAATTAGGGGGACGGGCTTGAAAATGTCTGTAGGATACGGCCTGCACAAAAAAAAATTCTTTTGAAATGTGCTTTTAAGGAGTATGGTTGATAAAAAGCTTGATTTTAAATTTAATATTTATTCCACCATGAAATATGCATTACATAAAAATTTCATGGTCCCAACCCATATCCCTGCTCACCGTAAATACTATTATCACCAGTCAAATTAACAAAACGGCTCATTCTCATAATTCATTCAGCTAAGTCCTAAACGGCATCCCAACCAAACCAAAAATGGCATAAACAGTGGTGTGTGATCTAAGTGGTTTTTGGCCGCCATGTTTTGATCGGCGTCGCAGATATCGCAAATGTATGATTTCAAACTGCCGAACATCCCAATTATAGGTACAATTTATCTATCTATGATGCACTATAAACACTGTTTCGTTAATTAGCCTGTTATGCGCAGAGAACACCTAGTGTGTTATCGCACTGGTGTCTCATTCACATTAGAACTATGTTATAATATTGTCAGTTCCGATGAAATTTATGACCCACAAAGAGCCGAATGGATTCATCTGCTACGTGCAAGGAAGTACGCATCTATATCGAATTCCGCAGTGATATGCGTAGGTAGGCTGCATTTGTATAATCAAAATTCGTGGATGCGCGATGATGCGAAATGCAAAAACTACTCGACGTATTCGGGTCACATTGAATTATATGTCGCAAAATACTCTGAAAATCATGGGGAACACAGCTCGACTTTGCCGAGACGCTTGTTGGCGTCACAGTCGAAAAGAGACTTTATTCGACTATTGTCTACGGGCGATACAATTGTTAGAAACAATGTAGATTCGGACATTGAGAGTTATTTTCGGGGGGTTCCAGTGGCCGGACCAAATTTTAATTTATATTTTCGAAATCAATGTGACAGTAGCTTTCGATTGAGACCGGTTAAACAAAATTTTGAGCTCGAGTTGCCAGCGCTAAGATTACCACCTACTGCTTTCGATTTCAGAAACAGCAGCACTGATTTTTTTCGGAAGAGCAAGCAGATGCGTAAGAGCTGGCAAAATTGGTAAACTTCTTGACCGGAAAGTGAATTAAACTGTTCTACAAAAAGATTGTACCGCAGGTATGAGGCTGAATATTTCTAATACTTCTGAGACTTATGGCTAGCAAAACATGATATACAATTGCAGGTTAAAGTTCATCCAACGCAGAAGCAACTTCCCACTTGGCAGACCGGACTGTCACAATATCACACTGAGACGATCGCAAAAGTGGATTTACATACTTTCGTAGTATTCCCTCGGTATGTCTAGAATTTTTAACCGGACTGACTTTGATAATTATAATGATATCAAAAACTCAATCTCAAACCAAGTATCAATGTTTGATTCGTGGATGTGAAGCAATAACTGCAACTGCTGTACCCAGAATCCCTCAATAGGGTTCTTTAGAGTAATGAGGTATCTTCAGTAACTTGAGACTATATTTTCATGCTTTGCGGGGATAGTTATGTGCACTAGATTCATTTTAATATTCTGAAAACAATGTGGGGGTCGAATATCCGCATTTTAGTTTCATGACCAAAAGTATTTATGAACCCTTGTAGATACGATACCGCCATATTGTATATTTTGACTCGCGTCAAGTCAGGTTAATCGATTTTCGAAGGTGACTCGAGTCAAATCACTCGATTTTTGTATGTGACTCGAGTTGAGTCAAAATTCAAGTCAAGGTGCCTTTTCGTCGTATGAGGCATGATTATGTCATTGCATTTTGCTAGCTTTCTGAAACAGATTGAGCGGTAATTGACTCTGAGCCAATGAACGAATATAGAGTTAAATATACGCGCAAGAAGACGCTGTATCGCTCACATATACGCAGAACTGTTAAACTGCGTAAGTAATTGCACCGCCTCAGTTTATAGAACTTCTAGAACTGGTAACTTTACCAGCCAAAATAGAGAATAGAGAAATAAATTGATAAGATGCAATACATTACCCTTTTACAAACAGATATGATACACCATGCGTTAGTACAACGACTAAGCCGTTTCTGCTAGTGCGGAACACTGGCGTAGCCAGCGAAGGGCGAAAGGGGCGATCGCCCCCCCCCAAATTTTTGGAAAATTTTTCGTAAAATCAATAAATATGACATTATTTTAGGGCAGATGAATGCAACCTAAAAAATTTCTTCGCGCTTCGCGCGATTAAGTGTCAATGATCATAACTGTCTTGATTTTATTATCGGTGTCCCGAAAAAAATCTTCCGCAAATATCCACAATTGATTTTAGCTGCATTCTTAGTTATGAGAATACAACAGTACCAGTAGATACACTAGAGTAACTCAAGGTCGTTGGGTTGATTAAGTTTAGGGTTGTCAGTTCAGTATGGGGATTGGGGACTGTTAGCTCCGACAATTCCCGTTACGGGAAACACGAAGACATATAAAGTAGGTTACATGCGACTCCGCAAAGTGCGCTCCCAAAATGATTGACGGCCATAAAACCGACGCATGTATTCGATAATGATCCTGTCCCTCTGCACATAGGCGCCGAACGCTAATTTTCCTTAGGCATGCGAGTTCGATGACGTCACAAAGGAATGACGTCATGATCCGACGAAATTGAAAATTAGGGATAATATAGCATCAATTCATGAGAGTTAAGTGCCTGCATAAATGCCGATTATGCAATATCTTCGTGTTAACAAACTTGCGCGTATGATAGGCTTGTCAACGAGTCCGGAAGTGCTGTCAATTAACGAGTTCCTGATCGCTAGCGAACAATTAAATACGGCGCTTATCAACGCGTATTACGTAACCTCGGCGACGATTTGCGCAAGGCAAAATGTCAGAGTTGTTATGGAATCTGTTCTATAATGGCACCGATTTCAGGTTGTTCAAACCTTTCCCGTCTTTTACAACTCAAGCCTTGACAGTTGACACACATCTTCTGATGGTTATGTTTAGGTATTAGCGGAATTCACTTACGCATGCACGGCGCACTCACAATCGCACCTGTCTGCGGACATTCGATGTTATTCAGGTCAGCGATGTCGCTCTTTAATTACAATTGCTAACCAATAAACACCTAACGGCATTGTCACCAAGCCATCGAGAGATTGGAACTAACGCATGGTAGGCTCGAGAGATGGGAGCCAACGCATGCTCGGCTCTAGACGTGATAGTTGGCCAGCGATGATATCTTTTGTACCAGGCCTGTTGCAGATGCGATTGTGTAGGCAAGCGATAATATCGTGCGCGCCAATGCAGATGCGATAGTGCAGGCAGCGATGGCACCGGACCTACTGCTGATGTGATTTCATGCTCTAGGCTTGTCGGAGACGCGATAAAGCAGGCAAGCGTCCAAAACGATGATTGCCGAGCGCACGGCAATCAATGACACAATTTCGCGATCATCTCAGCGGGAGATCACGTCGCGTTACATTGTGCACAGACAAATCTCGTTAATTGGCAACGCGCTTTTAGCTAATTGGCCGCGCGCAACGGGTTACCTCGCTCACATAAGCGGTAGCAGGTAATGTCGTAAACGGAAATACATTATGATTCGTTCTAAATAACACAATCGGGGTTTATGCCGATTCATGCCAAACCGAATTCTAGGCATGCCGCATGCCTAAAAAAATGTCTAGGCATGCCTGGCATGCCTTGCATGCCCAGGTTCGGCGCCTATGCCTCTGCAATCAGACTACTCCGACATGAATGCGACTGGCACAGGAAAATATCGCCACCTCCCTTTAAAAAGCGCTAATTTGAAATGGCACGAGTCTGATCAAAGGAGTTTTTTAAATTTGGTCTGGTATATAGGCCTCAGCAATTCCAATCTCTAAACTAGCATCAATCTTTACCAGTGGTCACTAAATAACCATAAGTAATTATTAAGAATGGAATCCACTTGCTCATATACACGCACCAATATTATTGATCAAATACTTTCATTTATTCAAAAACATGGACGCTCCGCGCGACTAGGTCCGAAATGCACACTGCTTTTCAACTGGAAGCTTCCATAGGGTAAGTGTGTGCGTGCGTCTAAGACTAGTCTGAATCAAGGGTAGTGATGAAATTACCCATGGCAGGATGTACGGTTCTGCGAGGTGTTCCCACGGGAGAGCTTCCCTAAACTCATAAAAATCCCCCCCCCCCACAATAAACAAAATGTAATTCCGGCTACGACCTTGTGTGTGAGCGATCTCTTGAGTGGTGACAGCTTTCTCCGCAAGTCATGAAGTAACAGCAATAAATGAAAACTGTCCCGTCCAGCGTCCACCCTATACAAACTCTAAATCAGTGGTTCTCAACCTTTTTGTCGTCGCAGACCCTCTTTGCACCTTCACGTACCCCGGCGGACCCCCAGTTCTTATTTCAAATTTGTCTCTATTATCATGCAACGTTCATCTGCCTTGTGCAATTATTATCTGTAAGCTAGTGATAAACAACAGCGAAATGACCTTTCTTATAACATCGACTTTTTTATTATTTTAAAATGAATTCTGTAGCTGCATTTCTTGAAATACAGGGCTATGTCTTGAAAATCCACGTCGTCGATTTGATATGAACGAGTGCCGAGAATCCATTTCCACAGAGATAGGTGGTGGTGAATGTAATAATAACGCGTAACGCGTCCGACGACACATTTGGCTATGATGGCAACACATATGGATCAATATATCCTCCAGCCTAGTCATTTCTATCTAGCAGCTCATCGTGAAGTTATTCTGGAATAGCGGTCGGTGTATTTCATACGAGAAAATGGATCTCTGCATACAATAATTTCCAAAACCCCAGCAAAACATCCCTAAACAGCAATGTTCGTATAAGTAGGCTATTGGCAATTAAAATGACTTTGCATGGTGGAATATTTCATCTCAGACGGCCATTCTCTGTTCATGTGAGTCCTGAACTTTCAGCGGTTATGAAGCGAAAGTGCTTCATCATCTCTCTAATTTAAAACAAACCAAAAATAGTTTATTATTATTAGGTTATCAACCATTTGCAAATTTGGAGTTTTCGTGGATCCCTTGAAAAGGCTTTGCGGATCACCGGTTGAGAACGACTGCTCTAAATAGTCTTGCCGTGTGTTATGAACATAGTTCAAGTGTACTAGCCCTGAACGTCGATGATACCACTTCTATCAGCTTTGCCGGTAAATCTGATAATGAAAACGTATTTGCAATATGTAAGTAACAATATAATGAACAATTTTCATTCTTTAACCGAAAAATTTTCGCGCTTCGCGCGAAACTGTTGGCGTCAGAGTTTTCTACAATCACCCATCACTTTATATGAGCGGAATATATGCATAAAGATCGCCTCGGATGTTGTGTTAATCATCCAATAAGGGCCCAAGACCATCGTTTTAGCCCATTTTTCCTTATCTTTAGGTGGGAGGGGCTCATTTACATTTACGTCATCGAATTTTTCGCCCCCCCCCAAATATTTTTTCTGGCTACGCCCTTGGTGCGGAATAGTGTTGTTGCACACAGGCGAATAGCTTATTTTGAAAAAAAACAATAATTTGAAACTGACATCAATTTCAGCATTCAACCGTCAGCCACGTGTTGCAGATCTCTCCGTAGATTAGTTATCAATACCTATATCTATAGCTACTGTTCGGTCAACTGGTAAGTTACACAGCACATTGCATTGAAATAGCAGTGACGTAACGTTAGCAGTCTTCTCACAACTTTTCTGCAATCCTAGTTAAAACTCCAGACTCAAAGCAAGAGGCTTGGATGCATGATTATGCATTTTTGTTTTACTTCTAATCCAATTCCTGGTTTTCCTGTAAAGGCGACTGTAGGCCTATTGTGTGAAACAAGCCAAGCTTGCTGTACGGTACAGACATCGGCTATTCTCATGTCCTTAATAAGAATGGACCATGATTTGGAACTTGATGCGATGTCCGAGTTTTCTCGAATTTAGTCATTTTAATCTAATTTGTATACAAACTGTAGCTATAATTCTAATTTAAATATAATTTGCAGACAACTGCTGTGTAGCTATAATCCTTATTCTACTCTGATTCGGAAATATATCTAACTGTAATTCCAATCTAATCAGGAAAAGCTAAAATATTTCTAATTGTCCAAGTCTTTTTGTGAAGTCCTTGTCGGGTATGATCGTTGCACTTGAATAATTCTGTTTGTATATTATGATTTCAGATAGCTGGATTCAGCTCAGTTGGAGGCGACACAATTGGCCAATCTGTCAGATCCATCATGAAAAAGGTCGCTACTACCCGTGTGTGGAGCAGTTACAGCCGTGTTGGAAAATCTGGGAAGGAGGCTTTTAACAAGCTCGCGTTGTACAAGATCATATATAGTGAGCAACATTTATGTTTACCTTCGAACCTATCTATATGTGTTCAGTAGCCTACCTTACACCCCATGTAAATAAATGTTGAGCTAGCTCAGTGGTTCTCGAACTTTTTTGACAAGCTACCTTGACAATAGCTAAAATTTTCGCCACCACCCCTTTATCGTCATATCAAAAATATTAAAACGAGCAGCCAGAATATTAGCGACCCCAACACATTGTTTGGCGGCATGCAGGGTATTCTGGCTACACTATGTTACCAGCCTGAACTATCGCGTCTCCAGCAGGACTGTCGTGTGTGCGCAGCGTGTGCGAATGTTAGCCTGACCGCGGACTTTAGGCTGATGATGACTAAAATATCAGTTCCGACATGTTGGCGTAGCCAGGAGCCATCTTTGTATATGACCATAAAGTAGAATATCTCGTAAAGGATTTATTTGTCTTGATATTTTTTTAGCGCTGCGCTCGATTTATTGCCAATAGATTTCTTGCTTTTAGTATTGGTGTCTCCTCCTGAAACGTCTTATTTACGGAATTGATATTAGCTATATTGGCAATTATGCGAGAACGTGTCCTCCGACATACGACTTCGCGTCTGCACTCGCGAAAAGATCGTCGGCGATGAAACCTTTGCACAAAGTGATAGACGCACTTTCACTGAACTCTTCGATATTGATACGTCCAAGCGTTGATTAATCATGTCCTGGCCAAATGAGCCCAGCAGTTTACAGCGTCGACCCACAATATATGCAACTGACAATGTTTTATTGACCTAATTCTTTCATTAACTTTAATAATATTTTCGCGCTTTGCGCGACTAGGACATGTTTTCATGACATAATTGTTAACGATTTTGATGTGTGGTAATATGAGTCCTTTTTTGCCGTTACCTATAATCCGGTTCGTTCCTATCGGACGACTAAAAAAGCACATCAACATTCAAGTGGCCCACGCAATGGTTTGGAAATCTCATGTGGCCCGTTGGCCGAAAAGGTTGGCCACCCCTGATGTACGGTATCAATAAATTTTTGTCAATCATTATTCAATCGATTAACCAATTCAGTGTCATGGTTCAGTTATTCAAATGTAATACGATGTAATGTTATTCAACAGAATGTTATGTAATTTAACATTGCAAGTCTATTATGGTTAGTGCAGGGGTGGCCAATCGTTTTCAAAAGTCTATTATGGTTTGTGCAGGGGTGGCCAACCTTTTCAAATTTTTTCAAAGTTCACGAAACAATTAGGTCAATGAAATAATGTTAGTTGCATATATTGTGGGCCGTCGCTGTATACCGCTGGGCTTATTTGACCAGGACATGATTAATCAACGCTTGGACATATCAATATCGAAGAGTTCAGTGAAAGCGCGTCTATCACTTTGTGCAAAGGTTTTCATCGCCGACGATCTCTTCGCGAGTGCAGGCGCGAAGTCGGATGTCGGACGACACGTTCTCGCATTCCATTTTGCTGGGTAAAAGACGGATTAATCGGTCATTTATCTTCAATCAAATAATATAAAGTTAAATATAAATGCAAAAGGCGTTTTATCACTCACACGTAGAACTGCTAATAGCGTATGTGAGTAACTTTATAGCTACACGCTACGTTCTATTATCAGCCGAAATAGAGGATCGAATACAAAGCCTCGAGAAGTTGCAATAAATTGATAAGGGACAATATACTACCCTTCCGTGAGAATAGGGACGCATAGACAATATTCGTTCGATTTAAATTATACAGGAGAGTTGGTAGAAGATAGCACCGCGCAATTTAACCACTGTGCTGTCTGAGAAACAAAGATACCTTGCTAACAGAATAAACTACTACTACGACGACAACGCAAGCATAAGCTGTGACCGTTTCGTTTGCGGTCAATTAAATTATGATGTAACAACAGGATCAGTGAAAGGTGCGATCAGTGAATGGCTGTTTGCTCTCACAAGTGATACCGGCATATCGCAAAAAATCCGAACGTACATAAGATATAGGGTGATTTAATTGACACCGTTTACTTGATTACTTGAAATTGACTCGTGAATTTTACTCCGAGTCACGAGTCAATCCATATATCTCGAGCGCCGAGTCGAGTCAAGTCATTTTTGCAAAGTGACTTGAGTCATCCCAACACTGCGTAGTACTAAGAGCTATCTAAACAGGATCGAGCATGTCTTTAACATTCAATGTTGTTGTTTCTCTGTAGGGTTCTATGGGGAAAAAGGCAGAAAGCAGCGTCTTATCCTCGTCATCAGAAGATGAAGAAGACACATAATTAGTTGGCTTGATTATTTTTTCATTCGCTTCTTTGACATCGTTTCGTTCTGAATTATTTTCTTTGAGTTTCGTTGACACTGTTTTCTGTATGAATTATAAGTTCATCAAAGGCAATGTGTACTGTGATACGTGTATGTGTCCGCAGGACCGCAGCCACCCTCAGGTATGCCTGAATATGGGAATACAGGGATGTTAGTATCTCAGGATGTTTTTCTGACCATCGATTGTACGTTCTAAAGCATTGTAGATACACAGTTTTATCTACGTATTATTAACGATCCCGATTTGCGTGAAGAACGCGTTAAAATATAGATAACTAAGGTAAACCGTAGATGCGACACTGGCGAGCATTACGTAACGTCACGCTCCAATTATACTCTACGGCACTGTTGTTGTTTTGCTTGGCGCTTATGCAGCAGGAGGCAGGTTTCAGTATTAGGATGGTAATATCTATCCATGGGGTATGTTTAGCGAGTAGCTGCTCCGTATGGTTAGTAACCGAGCTTATTGGATCCATGCTACACAATCTGTGCTAGGAAAACGAGCAATCGAATACAACTTTGAAGCCATTAAATACGGCTGCTCGAAGCGGATTTCCAGTATCTCAAGATTGAAGTTCCTTGGTGTGAGGTGTTGCATTGAAAGTGATGACTCGGACGTGTAATAATATATCCGCATTTCAGCTGACGCGGTCTCGATCCCTTCAAATTCTGTAGATACCGGTATGTTGTTTAACATGGAATCACGCTGTATCTAATAACAATAGGAATTTTTATTGACAGACGATTATTTGTTTGAAACTAATTGCAACTGTTGCAACTTGGCCTAGACAGGGAGATTTGATTGAGACTACTCACTGCTGATCTTATTCAAGATCTGCTGAATAATGTACATACAATGATATGGAGAGTGACGACAAGGAAGCAAGTGGCAACTGGTGATAAGACTCTGGAACCTAGTGCATTGCTCAGAATAGCCACAATACTACTGCCTACCATCTATCTTCATTCAATAAGTCTGTAATGGAATACGGCTGTCCCAATGCGGCAAGCAGAAGATTGATGGAAGTCGATGTGAATTTCAGTCGAAGCAGGTGATAATGCAGAAGCATTTCACGCATGGGACTATTTCTATGAAACATCAAGGATCAAATTCATCAAACTTTTTGCTCGGCACAATGAAGCTAATGAGTCCAGTCAAAGAAGAAGAAACTTTAAGGAGGAAAATTTGGTGTGTTGTGAGCAAAAGTCCTCAGTACATTGCATGGGCACTTTCAACAACACACGTGGCCCTCTCGGAGGAGAACACCGCGGTTTGGAAATTGTAAAATCTGCATTGCAATTTCCAACCACGTGGCTCCTTCATTTCATTTATGAAGAGGGAGGCTTGGCCAAATATTCATATTTTGGAGGCAAACAAGCCCGATACTGAAGTAGAAATGATGTTATAATTTCACCTCAAACGCAAGTAAAAGTAGCGATTTCCAATAAGGCAAAAAGTTGTTATTCTAGGCTGAGTTTAGAAGTAGTCAAATATCATAACCATGCTAGTAAGTCTTACAAGTAGGTTACTTGAGTACTTTGAAAAAGTAGAAGTATTTCGTCTCTATCCACCTGTTGGAATCTGCCAAAATATATCTGACTGTTACATAACCAACAGTCCATGTGTTTTTGTTTTTATGTGCCATATTTCATGATTTATTTCTATATCATCATGAAGAAGGAAGCAATAAAATGCGATTTTACCAAATTTGTCTCACCTGGGAGAGCCTAACAAGGATTAGAGAACCGAATCAATGGTCATAAGTCACAGGAGTAAGGGAGTGTCTATATTTCCATCAAACCGAACTACATAACAAATAAGGCAGCATCAATAATGACATGGAAGATATAGCCTACACATGGGCAATACTAGGATAGGAATGAGTGATGAGACCTTCGCAATCAACTTGTCGGATCACACCCACATCAAACATGTTGTACACTGTCTCATCTGATTGTATAAATAGTCGTAAACATATATGATTAAGAATAATGTAAGGGTTAAATAGGTTAACAGTAATGATATGACGACAAGATGAAGATTTTCTACACCCATCATACGACTGTTCACGGATATATGTTGTGACAGTGAATTACAAATGAGAGACCCTGAGTGGACAATAGATTTCGAGCCAGGTTACTATTAGATGCAGATAACTATAGATTTGCCCGTTGACCAGGATCTTGTAGTATGAGAGTGAAAATAGTTGTGTGTAACTATTATCTTGTAGAATTCAATGCTTAATGAGGGTAGGTGACAATCTGGTACGTAGAGGTGCTCCTACATCTGAAAGCAGATGGGCTGCGAATCACGCTGGTTGAACTGCATGTTTTGAAAATACTGGGTGTCAAAAATGTGGCAAATAGAAGCCGCCTTACGGTAACAAATCATCCAGTTAAATTATGTCAAATGTGAAAAATCATTTCACTGACAGCTTAAACGATGAAATTGACATTGCGCTGATTTTATGGAGTTTTGTGCTTCTGAGATAAATTCCAGCGGTGATTTGGATATCTGACTGTGGAGTTACGCTAGTCACTCCATCATGCAGGCATTCACAGAGTCTCTTTGGCAAAGCTGTGCAATAATAGAGGGATCATCAATGATGTTACGTAGTTCTCATGTCATACAAATTTCACAACCTTTACTTTCATCCTCTTCGACTGGACTCAGCATCGTCATTTAGTTTCATTTTGTCGAGAAGAAACTTGGTCCTTGATAAATTTTCATAGAAATAGTCCCATGCATGAAATGCTTGGTGGGATCACCAGCTTTGACTAAAATTCGTACCAAAATCCATCAAGATTTCGGTTGTCGTATTCGGATAGCGTGATTCCATTACTGACTTCTTGAATGAAGATAGCTGGTAGGTGGTATGATAGTGACCCTTGTATAAATTTCATATCCAGCAACCACTTGCTTCTTTGCCATCATTGTCCTCTCTGTCATTGGACATTATACAGCAGATAACATGGTCAGTGAGCAGTGACTTTCAATCAAATCCACCTTCATCGGCCAAGTCACAGCGGTTACAAGTAGATTCAAAGAATTTATCCTCTGTCAAGTAACAATAATTCCTATTACTACAAGGCACGATTCCATGCTAAGCGGCATAACGGTATCTACAGAATTTGAAGAGGCCGAGCCCGCGTCAACTGAAATGCGGTTTCTTATTCTGATTGATATTATACCAACACGTCATTAGTAGTATAATTACTTTCAATACGACACCTCGGAAGAAACACGCTTCGGGCAGCCGTATTTAATGGCTTCAAAGTTGTATTCGATTGCTCGTTTTCCTAGCACAGATTGTGTAGCATGGATCAAACAACCTTGGTTAGTAACCATACGGAGCAGCTACTCGCTAAGCATACCCCATGGATAGATATTACCATCCTAATACTGAAATCTGCCTCCTGCTGCATAAGCGCCAAGCAAAACAACAACAGTGCCGTAGAGTATAATTGGAGCGTGACGTTACGTAATGCTCGCCAGTGTCGCATCTACGGTTTACCTTAGTTATCTATAGTTAAAACGCGTCGACACAAAAAACGACTTAAAACTATCCTGCTAGTCTTTAATATGAACCAAATAAAAACGTTTTTTTAACCTCAATGGGCTGTTTCGTGTTTGCTGGGTAACTACATAATCCCTAGTAACGTAGTCAGACGCATAACGGAATTTACGCAAAATCGGTTTTGCTCTGCGATAATTTTGACCACTATGTTTTGATAATAACTTGCTTCCGAGAAATAAATAACATTCATTATAAGTTAGATCAGTGGTTCTTAACCTTTTTTATATTGGTACCCCCACGAAGAAAATGAAGGGATGCAATTACCCCTTTTCAAAAGATAACGTGACGTCATCATAATATCAATACTGACAACTCAATTTCTGTAATATTATTACTGCATTATGGGTATCTTTCAATTTGCCAGCATGCGTAACAATATATGATCCCCACTTCTGCAAAATAAATTGGACTTACCTAGCACTATACTAAACTACATTCGACCCTGTTATTCATAATCACTAGTGGTTAATATGATGTCACAGCAGGCATGGTGTGTTAAGTGAAACAAATATATATACAAGGGCGCAGAAATATAAGTTAGCCTACATTCATATTTACGTTTCAAAATATTTCAGTGCAGCGTTACAAGTTTAAAAAATGTCCATTACCACCCCCAAAATTGGTAAATTACCCCTTTGGGGGTAATTACCCCGAGGTTAAGAACCACTGCGTTAGATGATACTTATCCTTGATATTCTATTATGTGTATTTAGGGCTAATGCGACATCACTATGTTGGCGACAGGCCTGATTTGAACACACTAATTTTGCGAATTAAACTTATCGCCCAACAATGAAGAGCACCCTGGAGACCCACATAAATGCTCCACAATTCTTGACATATAATATACTGAGCATATAATAAGCTGACAAACACTATACTTGAGTACTCCTAAATGTACAAGTACTTTACCTTTACACGACGTTTTTTTGTAAAATGAATACTAATTTTATTGAAAAATAAAAATTATGTACTCAAGTAGGTTTTTGTCTACACGCACCAACTACTCAAGTGTTTATGACACAGGAATGATTCATTAAGTATAGCGCAAGCAGGCCAAACCTATACTTGAGCACTCCAAAATGTACAAGTACTTCGCTATGTACTCCCTCCACGTAAAAAGTGACTAGGTTTTAGACTACTTTAACGATTTTCGATGTTGCGCAAATACCACAAACTTTGCTTGCTTTCATAACTGGCAACTAAATGCAAGACAGACTTTACGCAAAAGTGTCTATTCTGAAAATTTTATCAAGGTAATACTTTAAAAACTTATACTTGAGCACTACGAAATGTACAAGTACTTTACCTTTACACGACGTTTTTTGTAAAATGAATACTAATTTTATTGAAAAAATAAAAAATAAAAAAGAGCGAAAAATTACATTTTATCCCGGAACGCAACAAGATAAATCGTATGAATTTGTAAACTACTTATTCATGACATAATAATAATTCTACATGTGTACTTTTTTCATATTTTGTAACAATTTTAGTAGTACTTGAATAAAATTCGGAATATAAACTAATCGAAAAATTCGGTAACCAATTTCGCATAGGCTATGCATACAAATGAGGAAAGTTACATCAACGCGTGTTAACTAATTGTATTATGTAGCTTGTAATTCATGCAAGTTTCAAAACTTCTACACTGAGTCTTTTAAAGTAGATAGAATCGAAAAAACTAATCGAAAATATTTACGAAGTTTCGATGCGACATATTTGGGTTTTTTAAAATTATTCATACCCATGATTCGAAATACTTTAACTAACTTATGTTTTCGACATAAGATAAGCGTGAAGTGTACAAATTTCGATGTTGCGCAAATACCACAAACTTTGCTTGCTTTCAGAACCGGCAACTAAATGCAAGACAGACTTTACGCAAAAGTTGCTATTCTGAAAATTTTGTCAAGGTAATAGTTCAAAAACTTATACTTGAGCACTACGAAATGTACAAGTACTTTATCTTTACTCGACGTTTTTTGTAAAATGAATACTAATTTTATTGAAAAAATAAAAAATAAAAAAGAGCGAAAAATTACATTTTATTCCGAACGTAACAAGAAAAATCGAATGAATTTGTAAACTACTTATTCATGACATCATAATAATTCTACTTGTACACTTTTTCACATTTTATAACACTTTAAGTAGTACTTAACAGTTTCAGTTTTAAATAAAATACGGAATATAAACTAATCGAAAAATTCGGTAACCAATTTCGAGTAGGCTATGCATACAAATGAGGAAATTTACATCAACGCGTGTTAATTAGTTGTATCGTGTTATCGAATGATTTTTTCGTTACATCAAAACAACTAGAATGTGTAACTACATTAAAAACGTATCTAAATGAGCTCCAGGACATTGTGATTATGCAGCATACTAAATTTCATCACACATTTCATGATGGAACATGATGGATAAAATGTAATTTTTCGCTCTTTTTTATTTTTTATTTTTTCAATAAAATTAGTATTCATTTTACAAAAAACGTCGAGTAAAGATAAAGTACTTGTACATTTCGTAGTGCTCAAGTATAAGTTTTTGAACTATTACCTTGACAAAATTTTCAGAATAGCAACTTTTGCGTAAAGTCTGTCTTGCATTTAGTTGCCGGTTCTGAAAGCAAGCAAAGTTTGTGGTATTTGCGCAACATCGAAATTTGTACACTTCACGCTTATCTTATGTCGAAAACATAAGTTAGTTAAAGTATTTCGAATCATGGGTATGAATAATTTTAAAAAACCCAAATATGTCGCATCGAAACTTCGTAAATATTTTCGATTAGTTTTTTCGATTCTATCTACTTTAAAAGACTCAGTGTAGAAGTTTTGAAACTTGCATGAATTACAAGCTACATAATACAATTAGTTAACACGCGTTGATGTAACTTTCCTCATTTGTATGCATAGCCTATGCGAAATTGGTTACCGAATTTTTCGATTAGTTTATATTCCGAATTTTATTCAAGTACTACTAAAATTGTTACAAAATATGAAAAAAGTACACATGTAGAATTATTATTATGTCATGAATAAGTAGTTTACAAATTCATACGATTTATCTTGTTGCGTTCCGGGATAAAATGTAATTTTTCGCTCTTTTTTATTTTTTATTTTTTCAATAAAATTAGTATTCATTTTACAAAAAACGTCGTGTAAAGGTAAAGTACTTGTACATTTCGTAGTGCTCAAGTATAAGTTTTTAAAGTATTACCTTGATAAAATTTTCAGAATAGACACTTTTGCGTAAAGTCTGTCTTGCATTTAGTTGCCAGTTATGAAAGCAAGCAAAGTTTGTGGTATTTGCGCAACATCGAAAATCGTT
The DNA here is from genome assembly GCF_051294905.1 of Botryllus schlosseri. Lineage (NCBI taxonomy): Eukaryota > Metazoa > Chordata > Ascidiacea > Stolidobranchia > Styelidae > Botryllus > Botryllus schlosseri. The sequence goes on from NC_137240.1 coordinate 1,560,521, forward strand.
AAAGTAGTCTAAAACCTAGTCACTTTTTACGTGGAGGGAGTACATAGCGAAGTACTTGTACATTTTGGAGTGCTCAAGTATAGGTTTGGCCTGCTTGCGCTATACTTAATGAATCATTCCTGTGTCATAAACACTTGAGTAGTTGGTGCGTGTAGACAAAAACCTACTTGAGTACATAATTTTTATTTTTCAATAAAATTAGTATTCATTTTACAAAAAAACGTCGTGTAAAGGTAAAGTACTTGTACATTTAGGAGTACTCAAGTATAGTGTTTGTCAGCTTATTATATGCTCATTATATTATATGTCAAGAATTGTGGAGCATTTATGTGGGTCTCCAGGGTGCTCTTCATTGTTGGGCGATAAGTTTAATTCGCAAAATTAGTGTGTTCAAATCAGGCCTGTCGCCAACATAGTGATGTCGCATTAGCCCTAAATACACATAATAGAATATCAAGGATAAGTATCATCTAACGCAGTGGTTCTTAACCTCGGGGTAATTACCCCCAAAGGGGTAATTTACCAATTTTTGGGGTGGTAATAGACATTTTTTAAACTTGTAACGCTGCACTGAAATATTTTGAAACGTAAATATGAATGTAGGCTAACTTATATTTCTGCGCCCTTGTATATATATTTGTTTCACTTAACACACCATGCCTGCTGTGACATCATATTAACCACTAGTGATTATGAATAACAGGGTCGAATGTAGTTTAGTATAGTGCTAGGTAGGGCTGGGCACAATGATTCGAGTACTCGAATCTGAATCGAGTATTAATTTCAATGATTCGAGTCGAGTAGTAAAAGACGATTTTTTCGAGTACTGAAATTATACGCTCCTCGCATCTGAAAGCTAGTTTACTAGCGAGAAGTATAGTTTGGATAATATTTTCCACTAAGGAAGCCTTGAAACCATGATTGGCCCTGTCACAGCTTACTAGACATAGTACAAAGCTACTAACGTTACTTTTAATAACAAATTCCCGAAGTCATGATCATCCCACAACATTGTCAAGAAGTGCAATGACATCGGTCTGGTCGAAAAAATACCAAAGTATCTTTAATGCGACGGATAACAGGCATTGTGTTCTCTGTGATGGCATAAAAGGAACATATTTGAACTTTGACATAGTATATTTTCTTGTGACGTCATAATGAGTGATACTCGAATACTCGACTCGACTCGAAGAATATTACGTGATTCAGAATCGAATCACTCAGGTACTCGATTTTGCCCAGCCCTGCTAGGTAAGTCCAATTTATTTTGCAGAAGTGGGGATCATATATTGTTACGCATGCTGGCAAATTGAAAGATACCCATAATGCAGTAATAATATCACAGAAATTGAGTTGTCAGTATTGATATTATGATGACGTCACGTTATCTTTTGAAAAGGGGTAATTGCATCCCTTCATTTTCTTCGTGGGGGTACCAATATAAAAAAGGTTAAGAACCACTGATCTAACTTATAATGAATGTTATTTATTTCTCGGAAGCAAGTTATTATCAAAACATAGCGGTCAAAATTATCGCAGAGCAAAACCGATTTTGCGTAAATTCCGTTATGCGTCTGACTACGTTACTAGGGATTATGTAGTTAGTTAGGAAATTAGGAGTCCTATCTTCCCAATCGCCATGGAACAACATCAAAATCACCACAAAGCAATATCGACTTTTGCGTGAATTCTGTTATGCGTTTCACTACGGTAGTATGCGCACCTGCTTACAGGTGTCCAGACGTGGACTTTCTACTATATTCGCTCCTAACATTATAGCAGCACCCGATGCAGCTTACATTATTACGTTATAAGACGCTGGCGGCGTTTCACTGTGGGTTTAATCACCCTTATTCTAGTGACATGAAAAGGACTGAATCGTATGAAATGTGGTCACTACAAGAATCGAGCAAAAGCGCTGTTTCACGCCGTCTTGCATCGGTCACGATTAGTTTTACTTTTCAACTAACTTGTGGTCTGTCGTTATATTCCTTAGACTCGCTTTCATGCGGCTAATTTGTCCCTATCATTATAACGTCGGTGATCGCGTACCTGCGGCGAAGGTGTTCGTTTAATTATAGCGACGAGAACCGGGCCCCTGCGGCTAGACCGTTGGCATTTTAGTGCTGAGTTAAATACCCTTATACTCGACATGCAAACATTGTACAGGTAGCGGTTGTACTGCGAGCTGATAATAAGGCTTAAAATGTGGAGACCACGGAAATCAAAACCGCGATCTGTCTGCACTCAAAATCGCATTTTATATTATTCTAGGGATTATTATTATCAAGTCGCATTTAAGTAATTAATTAGCGATGATGCATTTATCCGTGCGATATCGCAGTCTTCGTGAACATACATACTCTAACAAGTAACAACAGCAACATCATCACAAAGCAATATCGACTTTTGCGTGAAATCTGTTATGCGTTTTACTACGGTAGTATGCGCACCTGCTTACAGGTGACCAGACGTGGACTTTCTACTATATTCGCTCCTAACATTATACCAGCACCCGACGCAGCTTACATTATTACGTTATAAGACGCCGAGATACCGTAACTTGTACACATAAAATCAAGTTTAAAAAATATGGAGGGATGACATTAGTCCTAAATACACATAATGGAATATCTGAGAAAAGTATCAAGATGCGGCAATCAATGCAGCGATGATATAGCAATGGATGGATGATGTGGCACTATAGGCGTGGTGCTTGATGATGTGGCACAGATGACGTAGCAGATGAATGTACCCTTAGGGCATGAAAATGGGCGTGGCAATTAGGATGACGTGGCGCTCTCTGATTGGCCGGCAACAAAAACGGATCCCCTCACTACTGTCCGAGCCACCAACGAATAGATCGACCACGTAATACACCAATTGCTCTTCCTTAAATACCATTTGCTCGCACACGAGTATTCAACATGGCGGAATTTGCACAAACTAAATTCCAGGTTCCAAGGTTCTTAACCGGGGCTACCACGGACAACAGGGGTCAAGAGGTCAAAACACATACCCGCCCTACGCAGTAGAGGTCACTATGACTTGCAGTAAACATTCATTATCACCCAGGGTTGTAACCAAGTCCCAATTCATTTTGACGTATATTGTCGAGTCATATTCAATTCACCACCGAGTCATTTCCGAATATAAGTCAGGAAGCAACTGATCGGGTCCGGGTCATCGTGTTACGACTCGAATCCTAGTCCAAATCAGAGTGTTTAATGTTCAGTATCGAGTTCCACTCAGGTTCAACTCCCCTCTGTGAAACTCTTGAGTGATATCGAAGGCGTCGGTATCATAATATACTCATTCTCTTACCCTATACATGTTTATTCAGACGGATAAAAGACAGTTTATGGGCCTATTTTTCAATGATGGTTCGTGGACACACGAGACCTGAATAACTCATATAGAATGTGTCTAGTCGCATGACGTTCGCAAGTCAGGCGCAATGACTCGAGTACAAGTCGAGTCCATACACAATTTGACTAGAGTCGAAGTCGAGTCTTTTTTCCATTTTCAAGAAAATGACTCGATTTATTTCGAGATTGCGACTCGAGCCATGATTCGAGTCATCATAACCCTGTAACGCAGTTCATTTTCTGCATCAATAGTAATGTATTAGACTTGTAATAGTACTGATCTTGGACAATAGCGACCATCATTTGGGGTTGGCCAGAGGCCTGTGTATTAGCGTAGTCCGCCAGACTAGTAAATGTTAACACCGCTGTCGTGGAGCGATGATGAAACGTGCTCACATCAAAAGACGAGTCTTCCCCTTCGTTAGCCTTCATCTCCTGCAGAAATTCGTCGATAAAGTCTCGCATGTAGTGAGGATCGAACGTGTTTTTGTGTTCCCCGATTGCAACCTTGACGTGATCTGCACGACACGGTCATAGTCGGCATGCAGCAGATAAACAGAAATTATCAGGCAAATGTTGCTATCGCTTTGTAGCGGAGTTTGACAACTATAGAAAAGTTTCGACTTTTCCAAATTTTATTAGAATCAGAATTATAGCCACAGTTTTTCCGAAATTAGAATTAGAATTACGGAATTCGCATAAAACTTCAAAATATTATTAAATTCCGAATTGCGGAGACATGCAACAAAAATCAAGTACAGTTCATATCAAATCAGTGTTGATTATCTTAAGCATGGAAATGGCAAATGTCTGTACAGCAAACTTGGCTCGATTAGCATTATATTTAATCCTTCCGTGGCATTTTCATACACATCAGAAACTATAGAATTAAAATGACAGCACAGAAACATTTCATAAATTACAATAAGGAAATATTAATTATTTAATTATATTAGCAGCATTTCGCTTTAAGTAATGTTATTAGACGACCAGAATTATCTAATTTTACTAGTCTGCTTCGGAGTGCACGAGTTCGGGCACATACCTATAATGCGATTTCTTGCGTCGACAAATCTGTTGTACACCCCCCACAAGACAGGTAAGAACCTCGTGAACGAGGCGATCAACAGCACGTTGAATAACTTCCCGTCATGTTTTTCACTGAAACTGAACCGATTTCATGAGTACGCAGGTCTAATATAAAGACTTTTCGACGGCACATCGATACAAGACCGAGGACTGATTGCCAAAAAGGGGGACATTTGGGCGTCCTCGGAGGACATTTTCGATTTCCTGAAAAGGAGGACGTATATGATAATCCCAAACCAAGCCACTGATATCACGCTGTTCCGTTTCGACAGAACAATAAGAAGGCGAAGCCTTGCATTTTAAAGTGGTATCTGACCGGGGAGCAGCGGCCACACTGATTCACAGCAAATATTCATCATTATATACTTTCATTTTATGTAAGAATCATATCTTGAATGGCTTTGTTCTTATAACACTCTGTCGATGCAAGTTCATCTTAAGCACCGGTGATTTATAGCAGTGTATTAGATTAGATTAGATATAGGGTAATTCGGGAGTCGAGACAGAGTGATCACTTTTTTAGTCAACACAACAATATTTCCAGTAAATATTTCAAAATCAGCTATTTTCTATTTCGAAAAACGATCTTTTATGATTTTCAATTCCAAAATATGACAAGCCTATATGAATCTCACGAGAGCTCAGATAGGTTTACCTTTACTCAGGGCCGAAACAGCACTTCGCCAGCCCCCCCCTAAAAACGTTGGTCTTGCCCCCACCCCTCACCCCCATAGGATGATAAACCAAACTTCTCCACCTCGTTGTGATTAGAGGCGTCAACCAAGATGGAAAAACGCCGCACACCAAGTTTAGACAAATCATTTTTGAGCGTATGGAGCAAGAACTCGAGTAACAATACTTGTAGTCTTGATCCTGGCCGAATAAAACATATTTGCGATGTTGGAATCGGGGAATATTGCTTTGAACAATTGCGATGTGCAATCGTTGGTGAGGAATGATTGCTGGAGTTTGACAGTATGGAATGCCCAGGTACCCCCTGCAGCAGCTTCCTTGTCGTCTGTTGTCGTTGGTGCTGATCGACTTGTGGAATAATTATTCATCGACTGGCTCAAATTAATCATTATGACACACTTCTTGTGTTTTTGGGTATCAATGTGAGTTGAAATAGCGGTCTTTTCTATGGCCTCCAGGTCGATGTCACAATTGCAGATATTGCTATGTGCGAAACACTCGCCATTCAAACTTCGTTAGATATCTTTGAATTGTCTCTCATAATCGTCACTAAAAACGTTTTTACGACTGCTCATTTCTACTAATCAGTTTTAGATTTATTAGTAGCTAAAACTATGTGCGCAAGTGCAAAATTTATCAATGATTATTGGCTTTACTACTTTTTGACCAATGTGTCGACTGCACTGCGCCTTTTTTCACTACGCAAGAAGTGCTGCCTTCCCCACACCTTGAGCTTATTCTGCTGTAGACCAAACAGCAGGAACCTGGTACTGCTGTTTACTGCTAAAAGGACGTCCGCCGTGGTAACTTGGTACAGACGAAACCACTCACGGCCCGAGCTATCTCACTATTTAGAAGTCTAATCTTATGGTGTGTACCTCACGAGATTTCCTTTCCTTTATGATGTCATAAAATCTCGACACAAAAGCATAATTTATGAATATTATGCAACACAAATACCAGAGGAAAACGATCGAAGTTCTGTAGTGGTTGAAAATAAGACAAAATAAGGACGCAAGTCGAAAATAAGGACATTTCTTAGAAATAAGGACAGTTGAGTTTTCTAAGACGTGGACCTTCAAAATAAGGACAAATCTTAGAAATAAGGACGGTATGGCAACCCTGACTATACTACTCACGTTCGCGTTCACACAGAACCTTTCAGAGGTTCACACCATCCCAGATAATTAATTACGGTTAAACCCCTTTGTATGTTACTCTCTAGCACCATATACTTGCCATATAACGGTTGCATAGTTTACATTTGGGGTTGATTCCAAATTTTGAAAATCTGCCGGTCCGCCAAATATTTTTTGAAATTTTACCGGTCCGGGAGGTGAAAAAGGTTGAGAACCACTAGCCTACCTACACCATTCTCATATTAAAATAATGGCAAATAGTCAAGTATAAATCAAAATAACTTCAATATCACTCAGTTTATATTACCCACAAACCTGTACGTAGTTTATATTCCCCTCAAACCGGTGCGTCTGATTGTACAAAGAGCTGTCATATAACGGTATATATCGTACGTTGTAGTAATTATAGGCATTTGCGGTTTGTCTACTCCAGTGATCCCTCAAGTGGGCGCCATCATGAGCATAATTGATGAACAAAACCCTCTAAATGTCACTCTCTTGCTAGTACTATATTTGCAATAAAAATAAACAATATCGGTCTGGTGTGAAATGACTAATGTCGTCGAAACACCATGAATATCAAACAAACAAACTCACTTGCAAAAAATGGTTGCATATACTTCAAATTTTCGATTGCTTCAATGTTTGACGGTCCGCCGGCCCGCCAAATATTTTTTGAAATTTTATCGGTTCGTGAGGTGAAAAAAAGTTGAGAACCGCTACACTGCAGGACAAATGCCCTCAAAATGCTTTCCCGTATAGGCTGGTTCTGCAATGTTCCTCTTCAATGAAATTGACTGTGACAAGCATCGCACGGTTGTTTTGAGCAGGCAAACTACCCGTGACTTGATTGCGAAGGCTGGTCGAACGTGAAAGCTAAACTAATTGGGACCGGAGACTGTACATTGTACATTGTACATGTATTGTACATGTACATCGTATGTAAATCGTATTGTATCACAGTTGCTCCGACTATCAAGGGATCCGGAAGTCTCATTGAAGGAGTTATATTCAGAAGGAAGCCAAAACGACGCAGTTCGAGAGAGGCGGGATTGCACTAACAGAAATTGAGGATGGCTGGAGTTCTCGAACTACTGATGTGAGGATACGTGCGATCAGCGCTCCGGCAGGTTGGTTTTAAATCGAAGAAGGTCTGGGTGTGTAATAATATGGATATATTATATATGCGCGTGTGTGCGTATGTACACAAGCTTCATGGGTGTAAAATAGGTGTATTTATCATATTCCTATCATATCATGTGGTGTAGATCAGTGTTCTCAACCAGGGCATGGTATGGTATGGTATGTTATCGAAGTATGATATGGTATGGATCGATATTTTGGTATGGAATATGGAAGAATGCAAGTATGGTATGGAATGGAAGTTTTAAATCTATGGTTTGGAGCGACATTTCCATACTTCCATACTTTGGTATTTTATACATTTTATCGTGATCTGTGCAAGCTTCATGAATCGTACGTTGATCGCTGTTCACTCAATACGATCGCTTTTGTTATGTGTGAACGTGAACTATTGAACGATGTATTGGTACAAATACGCGCTTGTGCAACGGTTTTAGAAGCACTTGAAATGACATGATTTTGTGATATAATAATGACAACAGTAATGTTGATCTGATCTATTGAGTCTAGACACGTCTCCGAGTATAGTCTATCATGTGACGCAATAATTGGCAATGTAGGCAACTCCAACTATACCTCATTCCTTGAGTGACGACAGCTCACAAGCAATCATCATGCAACGTACTAATTGCTCAATGCGATTGATAATTACTAGGGCAATTTTTTTTTTACCTAAAAAACGGAAAATTTTGACCTAAAAAATCTAAATTTTGACCTTTTTTGACCTAAAAAAACTGAAATTTGACCAAATTTTGACCTCACGTATGCAAATTAGGTGTTTTCGCATATAATGTTAAATTTGTACTACTTATCTTCATTTCTGGTTGGCACTGTCTGTCCTTACAAAGTAGATTGGCCAGAAAAGACGTTTTTGGCTCAAAAACTGACAGATTTTTACATGAAAAACTAGTATTTTAACGAAATCTGGCCCTATGAAGAATTCCAGTAGTTACATTACGTATTCTGGTGGAAATAATTAAAATTTGTTGTAATACAACGAAAGATCCTTTCCTACATTCTCGGGTAGAAAGTGTCTGTCCTTACTACGTAGCTTGCCAAGAACGGAGAAAGAACGTTCAACAGCAGCATTTGTTGGCTGACAACACTCAAGTTGTGTGCACACTGCTGGTGACAAACCGTGTTGCTTCATTCTGACAATGTTGTCTATATCACAATTTTTCAGCTTGCGCTTCTTGATATAAGAACCATGCAATGTCCAAGCAGTCTTGCTTCAGCTAGTATATTGCGGTACGTTGACCATAAAACCATGTCACTATTTGTTTCATTTGACCATTTATGATTCACAATGAGCAGACGATGGTCCGTTTACAACGGTAGGCCTATAAAGTAGGCTACAAGCTGTAAAATATCGAATGATAAGTTCACCGACAGCGCAAAATCTACGATACAAACGAAATGCAGAGGTCAAAAAATGTTTGACTTTGTAAACAATTTTGACAAATTTTGACCTAACGCTACAATTTTGACCTAATTTTGACTTTTTTTTGACATGTCAAAAAAAATTGCCCTAATAATTACATTTCTTCTGAAACATTGTCCGCTCCGCACATGTATACTATTTGCATACCGAGATATCTTATTGGTCATATTTCAAACGCTCTCGCATTAGGATTATAAATTAGGGCAGGGGTGGGCAATTATTTTTCTCCGCGGGCCAAATGAGATGCAGGAATATGTTGGCGGGCCGAAATTTCAGAATATCCAGCGTATTGATTTTATTTTTTAATTGGAAGCTGTGTATTACACGAATTGGCGCTCAGTGGATGTGTTGATATTGACGGGTATTGAACCCAAAAAACATCTATTTTCTGTCGTATTTTGAAACAATGTTAAACATTATCATTTTGAACTCTCTTGAAACCCCTATCCGTGTTTTTCTATCAATACCAGCCCCCATCGAGATGCAAGATGCACGAGATGTCTTGTATACACTAATTAGCAACGTCTCTGCACTAATCGCGCCAAGCGCGGAATTTTTTCATGAATCATGATTCAATCGGTCAAAAATATTGGTATAATTGCAAATATATTGCTATATTTTTTAACCTTTCTCAGCCCACTTAGTGGCCTACTCAGTGTTACCGCTAGAGCTGAGCGAGGTACTGTCTTGGAAATATTCGGGAAGTCCCGTTGGTACAATTACTCCGTTATATGTTGTTATTTCGTGACCTCCCGCCTGCTATGTGAAAAGATATCGAAATCGAAGAAACGCACTAAACTATAAAGACGACCCCGATTCCCGATTGGTATTTCTTCACTGACAAATATTGCCTATGGACAATTGGACTTTGTGGTAGTCAGTCAACATAAGGGCAGTTCTTTTCAGCCAAAGTTTTCTCGTTGTGGAGCTTTATTCCCTTTACTTAGTTAATTTGATCAGCAGTTGCAATTGCAGTGCCGTCTCGGAAGCCCGTGTTGGCCTAAAGTTCATTTATCTTGGTGCGTCGTGGCGCGGTAATGGCTAACGCCGAAATGCCCGTTCTAAAAACCATTGAATGAAGTTGCCTCAATTTTCAAAAAAAAACCTGTGATTTGTGGTCAATCATGAAATAATTTTGGGCGCCCGTCGAGCTCGCCACGCAATTAGGGGGTTTGAGATTCGGGAGTTACGGTCCTAAGGATAATATATAGCTTGTTGTCTTGGTAGCTGGTTTCTGAGAAGATTGCAACTTGCCGAAATGGCCTTGTTGATTAGCCAAGGTTGCAATTATTAACCATCTTTGAATTTCAACTTTCGGCTTTCTTTTTTTGACATCCTTCATAGGTATTGATATATTCATAGAAATCATGGGCATTGATTCACTTGTTTCTTGAATTCTGGATTTGGAAACACATCACGTAACAATTTGAAACACAGACCGTGTAATGCGTAATGTGACAATGGCACCAAAGAAGGTTTGGTGACTTTAGTTCTAACGGCATAACTTGCTACATTGACTTTAGTTTTAATCTGGATTAGGCATGTGAGGTAGGGCTACGTATAGGCTGCGTAATCACGGTATGTTAATGAACAGGCTTGATAGTAAACGAATTTCCGGTCCAGTTTATACATCGTATGGTTTAAGTCCACGCAGCACCAATAAAAAGTAGGTTTGATCTTTTATATTTCACGCAGTGTTTCGCGGGCCGCACAGAATAGCTCGGCGGGCCGCATTTGGCCCGCAGGCCGCACTTTGCCCAGGCCTGAATTAGGGAGTGGGGTAGACATAGTTTGAAATTCTCGCCACTCTAACCCCAACAACACGCTGTACTAATAATCACGCTGATCGCTGCAGTATTGATCGCCTGTAACTGGGATATTTTATGGGTGCGCCTGTATTATATATTATTTTGCGAGTATTTACTTCAAACTTGCATGTGCATCATGCCAATGTAGCGGAAATGCGATGATATTCTTATGGAGCAGGGGTGGGCAACCTCGCCAGTCGGTGGGCCGGATATAGGAAAATTAAGTACTCGGCAAGCCGGATTGCTGAATGGATACATTTTCCGCGCATATATATACATGGAATAAATCGTATTTAATGAATGTATTTTATCGACAGCAATGTCGCTTCAAAACCATTTCTCGCCGATAATGATAATACAATGTGGATTCGAAAAGAGCATTGTCATACAGGCGTAGCCATGTTTGCTTCTCTCTGATCAACTAACTCACGGTGCAATCCTTAATTAAGATTTCAAAGCGTTTCATAAGTCCGGTACCCAAAATTCACCAAGATATATCTATCAATTCATTAGGGTTGAGTACATCATGAATGCCGATAATGCAAGTCTTCTCGCTTCGACGAACTTACGCGTAAGCTCCACTCTCGCACCTATATACTTACATACGCAGTCACTAACATTTTACGTTTAAGCAAGTGGTGGGGAATCTCGGGTGACTGGGGCCGCGGGCAACATTATCATGTAAGACGGGAAAATGTCCGCGGGCCGGACAAAATCTCGTCGCGGGCCCTATGTTACCTGTCCCTTTTATGGACGGTCCTAGATAACAATCTGCTGACTATCTCATTTTGCTCGCGGAAGCTATAGAGTAGACCAGTGGTTCTTAACCTTTTTTCCTCCAGCGCCCCCTTCAAAAATTATCGTGCTCCAGCGCCCCCCAACCTCACATTGTAAGGAATGTAAAAAAGACAATAAGTAAGAGGGAGGGCCGTAACAGCACTTCGTCAAACCACTAAAAACGATTGCCTTGCGCACCAATAGCGTGATAAACCAAACTTCTGAGGGCTTCGCCCCCAAGAACCCTGTAGCGTGATTTCGATGGTCAGCAAAGTTTGTGTGGCCTGGTTGCCCTAGGTACCAACATTTTCTATAATGCATGAATGAATAGGTGGCAAATACATATATAAGATAAACCAAACTTCCGGGGGGCTTCGCACCCAGACCCCCCCTTGGCTATCCGCTATTTGCTGATACTAGTCATCTACATTGGGTGTCCATTTACTGAGCTAGCTATTCTCGCCTAGACGCGCCATAATCGCGAAAAATTTCAATAATTAATGATTGAATTGGTCCATATGATCGGGAATTGCATGTATATTGATATCAATTTTAATCCTCTCTCTGCTCACGTAAACCGATTTACCGGTAGAGCTGGGTGATGTGTGATTAAAAAGGTAGGACCCCTCAATAATAATTATACATCTTTGGCCGTATACCCGTTGGCAGGAACGAAACGGCACTTCGTGAGGCCCGCCGAAAAACTTGGGTCTTGAGCTCCCATAGGGTGGTAAACCGACCGCCCCCCATCACGTTGTTCGCTTTTGCCACGAAATCAGCTGTACTGTTTAGCGAGCCAGTGCGAAGCGCGAAAACTTTCGATAATTCATGATAAAATCGGTCATAAGATCGGGAATTGCATATATATTGCTATCAATTTCTTGTCCTCTCTGCTCACGTTACCAGATTTACCGGCAGAGCTGAGTGAGGTGCAATGTTCCCTCTAAGCTGCGCACATGCGCAGTGCTGACACGGTCTCTGCGCACAGAAAATCTACGTTGCGCACAACAAATCCGATGTTATAACCTTTATTTAGTCGTAACGCACTGTTGTCCAAGGGTCTGCGCAGTGAGTTGATGACATATTCGGGCGGGCGAACCCGTTGGTATGACTTCGTTGCATGATGTTATTTCGTGACCTCCTGTCTGCTACATCAAAAAATATAGAATCGCCCAACAGGGATATCGCCCAACAGAAATATCTAGTTTTAGATATCCCGGTCGCCCAATCGTACTAAACTAAAAGACGCACACCATTTCAAATTGGTATTTCTTCACTGGCATATAATTTTTCCCTGCCATATAATTTTTCCCTGCCAGATGGAATTCGTCTTCTGGGGCTCAGATTGCCAAGACAGAAACATTCGGTGCCAGTCATTTTAGGCGCCCATGGACAATTAAACCCATATGTCTTTTGTAGTCTATATATAACGATGTTTTCGGTGTTAATTTAGTCTGAATACTCATTAAGGATACATCCTACCACCACATCATCTACTGCGAAGCCATTTTTCTCCAGCGCCCCCATACCGCCCCCTGAGCCCAGCGCCCCCCATATCGCCTCCTGAGCGTTTCCGCCCCCTCCCCCTTCAAAATCGCCAGCGCCCCTTGGGGGCGCTGGAGGCAAGGTTAAGAAACACAGGAGTAGACTTACACGGCACCACACCACCGTCGACTAAACCTCACCAAAACAGACTCTGTAAAACTATGACTAGGAATTAGATTCGCATCATGGCTAGTTTAAGCAATATTGACATCCAAAATATCAATAATATAGGTGCTAGAAAAAGAAATATACTTACGATATTTTAGTATTTGACGATATTTTAGTATTTGAAAGTATGGAATATGTATCAAGTATGGTATGGAAAATTGCAAACATGGTATGGAGCGAGTAAGGCAAGTATGGAGTATGGAAAATTCTCGTTCCGTACCATACCATACCATGCCCTGCCTAACCTGAGGGTGCGGTTGACGATTGTTAAAAATGAAACTTATTTCGCATTCAAGAAAGCTCACCAAATTCAAACTCCAGCAGTCGCGCTCAAAGGAGTATTGGCTGATTTAAACTTCATTTGAGCAAATTTTTTACATTCTTGGAAGATTTAGAGCAATTCCCACGTGTAAGTCATTCATTAATTCATAGCTTTGGCAGTAGGTCAAAGCTCAGTGCGTCGGGTAGCTGTTGTTAATAGCTGGCGAACTGCACTGCAGGTCGCCCGGTTTTGCCCTCAATTAGGCTACCCTAAATCAACACAATTTAATTCAATTCCAAAACTGATCAAATTTAGCATGGCAGTTCAGAACGAATTCGTGCTCTCTGTAGTCACTACCAGCGTTAGGATTAGTCTCAGTGCAACCTACCTGGAAACGAATTGATGTCTTGTTCAATGTTTTTTCTATTTTCAAACAAGGTTGGGGTAATTTGTCAGAAATGTTGAAGACTCAACAACTAGAATGCGGATTTAAACTTGGCGTAAGAAATACCATATGTATACTATTAGATCAGGGATGGGCAACCTGCGGCCGTAGAAGGGAATTTGTGCGACTATCGACCTCTAATTCAATTAGTATGTGGTGGTGGCCGTCGACATGCAAATGGGAATTATGAATTCACTCCCAAATTTTTGAGAGATTTTAATTATTCTTGAAATTTTCTTCGCGCTCCGCGCAATTCAACATATCTTCATTTTTCGATTTTCATATGGTAGCACCCTTCTCAATCTGAGCCGGAATCGGAATCGTGTGCTCCACGCGAAAGAAATTTGTTTGTGGTACATTTGGGCGATTTCAATATATTTCCACTATTTTCACCACCGATACAATCGACAATCCTTGGGCGTCAAAAAATAACAGCGTAACAGCATAACTTGCCTTCATTTTCGAAAGCACCCCCTCCATGAACCCTACCGGTGAATCTGATCACATGGGCTCAGAAAGAAAAAATATTTGATAGTAATATGTGATACTGCTACTATTAATTACGGAATTCATTCGTAAATCTGAAAAATTTTTGCGCACTGCGCGACAATATGCAATCCCAGCAACTATTCCTAACATTGCCACTCGCGATTTCGGTGTGTACAATAGAATGAAAAGTAGAATAGTCCGGAGTTCATCGGGAATGGATATGGACACTGGACGGACTAACATGGGTATTTTTCGTCCAGTTAGTCCATTACGGCTATGCCCTGGAATGCGGCGTTAGGCTACATTAGTATTCGAAATGCGGCCATGATTAGCAAAAAGGTTGCCTACCTCTGTATTAGATGGCGTGCTCTTTTTTACATGACGATAAGTGCAGGGGGCGCAATTTTATTGACCATCGCCAAAGGGGGCGCATGTCCAAAAACGTTGAGAACCGCTGGTGTAGATCATGTGAACGTTATTTCCCGGTACAACATTGTGTTTTCAAGCCCTTCCAATCAGTCAAAATGAGCTAATAATATATATTCGTATGAAGATAAATCCCAGGAGTGCAGAGGGTTCTGTTCTCGTGCACCACCCAAATGAATACCCAAAATATGGTACATGGTAAGCTAAATCTAAAACGCAAAGCACCATCGCACAGTAACCGATATATTTGAACAGCTTCTTTGAGGTACAGAACTTCAATATACAACTGAATAGTATATTCATATTGAAATGAATCCGAATATTTTCGGCTGACATTCGTCAGGGGTAATTGTCAGCAACTAGTAGAGAATTCGAAAGAACAGCGTATATCAACAATTGGAAACACTTGTTTGATAATCCCGCCTGTGCGAAAAATTATCGAGACGACAGATTTCGCATACTCGGAAGGGGTCGCTCACCCTTTCATTTGTGTGCCTTGGAGTCGACTTTTATCAAAATACACCAGCCAAGCTGTGTCAACAAAAAGAGTTCGTGTATCATCTAAAAATAGTACATTGAACGCTCTCGTATTCGACATTTCGTGCTGGTGACGTCATATTTTGTGTTACGATTGTATGTTGATATACGCTGTTCTTTCGAATTCTCTACTAGTTGCTGACGATTATAGTCCTGTAGAATTTTCGCTCAACCTAGAAAAAATTCTTATAAAGACGTATTATATATAGGGTTAGTTCGGATATCAATAATTTTCACTATCCGGATAACGGATATATCCGGATATTTGGAATTTATCTATCCGGTTAACCGGATAGTAACTGCTAAGTGAAACAATCGATTTCACGAGGTCTGCATGAAAAATGGATCGCAAAATCATTACACGGTGTTATTGTAGACCTATACTACATGCGCAGTACGAGCGAATACGAGAAACACCACCCAAATTTTATGTTCACTGGTTATGCAACGCCCTTCTTATAAAGCACAATGCATCATTTGTGGCATCATGTAGCCGGGACCGGAATTTTCTAACAAAGTGTCCACTGCATTGAATGCTCTTTCAGCTTCCACAGAAGTGGGCTGAATAGTAAGCAGCGCTTCGTAGAGAGTCTAAAGGTTGGCGGTCCGTTCCCGGAAACTTCAACGACTTTACATTCCTTTCGACAATTCTTCTGTTTAGGTTTGAGTACTAGAAGGACGAGTAGCTGATACTGGAATTGATGCCGACATGATACCTCGCTCTAATTCCTCCGTGAGAAATTCATGTGATCAGGCACGCAGCCAGCCGAAAATTAAGGAGGGATGTTTGAAATAAAATGAGGGGGTTTCGATTTTTTTCGAATCAAGTATCAGCGGAAATCAATTACGCTTGCACGCACGCACATGTTTGCGAACATTCGATGTCATTCAGTTTCGCGATGTCGCTCGCACAATCGCTAATCTGAATAGTGTGCATTGTGCACACTGCACACTGCACTTGCACAGTGCACAGGGCCTATTGCAGATGCGATTCTTCAATCCAGTGGAACTATAGGCTTGTTGAAGACGCGATAAATCAGGCTAGAGGCGTTACCGAACGCGCGACAATCAATGACCCAATAGCGATCTTCTCAGCGAGAGATCGCGTCGCGGTACATTGTGCAATGTGCACAGACGCATCTCGCTAATTGGCAACACGCTTTTCGCTAATCGGCCGCGCGCAACACTGAATACGACTTATTGAACTAATAAGTGTAAAACGCATTAGCAACGATACTCTTTTATCCAGTTAACCGGAAGAATTATATCCGGATATTAGATATTTGAAATACCCACGGTTAACCGGGTAACCGGTTAACCGTTATCCGGATAATCCAACTCTAATTATATACCGTTGGAAAGATAATTTTATCCGCTTTTCAATGATGGGTTTTGTCATTTTTTTTTACCTTGGGGAAAAAAAGTTATGACCAAAAACGTGCCAGGGAGTAAAGCACTATTTTGCCTGACATTAAAATACAATTATAGGTTCAAGTGAAGTAAGCGCCGTAAATCTAGACGGCGCCAGTGTGGAACACTGAATTGTGGGTGTGAGATAGGAGTGTGAATGTTTCACTTTAATAAGATGTGTGCTGTACATGAACATTGAAATGAAGGTTTTTAAATTCACTAGATCTCATATGGAGCAAGTAAATTATCCGACCTGCCTAACCATAGCACGGAAGCAGATAGGAGAGAACCGTCTAGCGACGCGCTGTTGAAAAAAATGGCGTTTCCCCACAAGAAACAGCAGATACCCGAAAAGCGAAAACCTGCACATGCCCTACCATTTTGCTTACGCAGGCGTTCATGGAGGGACATACAACGTATTGCGATTAATTCAAGCGGGAGCGTTGCTCAACGTAAGTGATTGCGTACGGTTTCTAAGAGAGCATGGACTATTGGTGCGAAAAATGAAGTGTAAAAAATGCCGACAACCTGCACATACCGTACCATTTGACGGACGCAGGCCGTCAATTAAGGACATACAATCTATTGCGCTTGGTACCGTCAGGGGCAGTACACAAATGTCGCACGAATAAATACCACAAACATTTCCGATGAGACACCTGAACAAAATATACCAAACGCCAGGTAACAGATCCGTGCGAATAACCAACTTGCAGGGACGGTATAACACCATGACGCCCAAGAGCACCATGGCCAGAGTCGGCACAAGTTCATCAGCACCGGCTGTAAAGCCTGCAGCGTTACTGACGAGATCTGGGGTAATAACATACCAGTCGCCCATGACACCCGTAACCACGAATATGACCACTGAACCCGCGACTGCGTCTCCCAATCAAGGACGTAGAGGTATACTCTTGAGTGGGGACGGTCAATAGGCGAACCTAAATTGGCGACGACTGCATATCTGCCGCGACTTCGTTACCTGTGCGTCAGATTTTGAGAGAGAAAACTGTGAGGACAGGAACCACCGCGGGCGGAGAGTCCCGGACCAACGACTTATAACTAGGGTAACAGAACCTGTAAGGGTCAGTAGGGTTGCAACGACCATTACTACAACCCTGCGTCCTCTACCTGAACCGCCCAGTTCCGAAAAAATTAAGCCAGTCATACCCACTAGCATAACGATGGCCAGACCACACGCCTAACGAACACAACCCGACCTATTTAAAGTAACGGGAAGAACGGGGATTGCTGATGGACGGACCACCGGCCGTAATGGGACCACTTTCAACATAACAAGGACGCGGATCCCTCAGGAAACAACGATATTCGACCAACAAACGATAATCGTCTCCGTTAACACCATCATAGTCACAACGACAGATGACACAATTCCTGAGAACGAGTAAACAACGCTTATACCCACAGAAAATACCACAAGTTTGCTGTTGAGATCAGTTGCAACGACTCATACGCAATTTCTTGCAATAAGTGGAATGTCAAACCCGGTGTCAAAATTGCGAGAACGACAAATCGTCGCAGTGGAGTCGGGGTGTCTTGTGTCCATTTTACGCGTTTTGAGAAGATTGACTTAAAGTAAAGTTTACATCTTCTTTCAGCCACATATTGGCTCTGATTAACTTTGAATTAATGAGACAGACATAGCCAGGGCCAAGATATGGCCCAACAAGATTGAAAATTCTTCAAAAACTTGAGGTTTTTCAAGTTTTAAAAATGGACCTTCAAAATTTGAGAACTGGACATGAGTCACTTTGATTCCACTGCGACGAAATGTTCGAAATCACTCGGAAAACTGAGCCCTATGCGCGACCGATTCCTGTAGTTGATTAGCTCAGCTCCTGAAAACGATACCACGCAGCAATGAGGTGCCTGACACAACACAGGCGACAAGAAGAAACGCAACAAACCGATAATACGTCACAAACGAGAATTACTCCAACACCGGGGCAGACTACCATACCCGAGAGCAGGGTCGAAAGGTAAATTCCAAATTGACAACGTTAATTTCGTCAGGAGATGGCCAGAACGAACCGACAATAAAGGGCCATAAGGATGACACGAAAATCTGGACGCTAATTGCGAACAGAATAATTTCAACGATCAGACCAGAAACCACAGAAGCGACAATTACTATCCTCAACGAACACAGCACATCACGTAACGCTGAGAATAGCGAGTTGAGCCAAAGTTACTTTGAGAGGGGTTGAAAGACCCGCTGAATAGTTATTCTATAATTTTCGTAATAAGCATGTCCGTCATTACATTATTGACATATACGGCTTATAAGATGTACTGTAAGAACAAGAATAAAGGGTATCTTCGAAAAATTACTAAACGAAAAAACCAGAAAGCTTGTACAACAGCTATTACGTTACAGGAAAAATCTATGTAGGTAGTGACAGAAGGATGTGTTTGTGTGAATTGTATGAACAGTATGCACGGTGCAGTACGTGCAGTATGGATGTATGTGTAGTATGTAACTTAATTTAATTGCACAAATAACAGTTGGTATCGTAGTTCTTAAACTTGCTATGATTGAATAGTTCCTTCTGGCCAAATAGTAGAGCGTTTAAAAACAATAAATAAAATGAAATAAAGGGACATACACTAAAACAGACTGCCGATTTAGTTTGAAGGAAGCCTGAATTCCTAATATGAAATTAAAAGTGAATCAAGGCTGGCTGTGCGCACGAATAATATGATAGCTGTTTTATTCTGTCATTTAGCACAGTGATCTTCAACCGTGTGTTTCATACACCCTAGGGCAGGAGTGGGCAAACTACGGCCCGCGGGCCGCATGCGGCCCGCAGCACCGTTCTGTGCGGCCCGCGAAAGTCTAAAGAATTTTTTTTTAAATATTGATAAAGTGCGTACTAAAATTCGAAATAATGCAGGGACTTGATTTAACTATTTCTTAGTATATATCACCATGATAATTCTAAGACAGTGGTTCTCAAACTGGGGTGCGTGAATGCATCAGAAGTAGGGCGCGAAGCTGAGCTCAACGGAAAAAAATTTTCGCGCTAAGCGCGATTTACCTACGATTTCATAATTGTTGCTCTGTATTTAGTTTGAAATTTCCACATTTCAAAATCTCTCAACCATAGTCGTAACTTTCCATGCTATCACATTATCTGTTAGGTTGCTAGCAACCTGGTTGCGTTTTGTGATATGACGATAAGGGAGCGCGAAACCTTTCACCATCATGAAGGTGGGGAGGGGGGTCGTGTCTTAAAAAGTTTGAAGACCACTGTTCTAAGGTAAATACTTCCCATTTTATATTTTATGTTCAATTTCTGGCGCGACAGCTCGATCTCAAGGCCCACACAGTTTGAAAGGTTTCAACTGCTAAACATCACAGAAATCCTAAACGAGATTGACATAATTCGGATGATCACGAGTGGGATTTCCGATTGGCCACTCCAGTTTTAATTATTTCAGTGATGTGCTTATAAAACCGATTCGTGCGTGTCTTAGGTAGATTCGATCTCTTTATGCGTAGAATTGAGGCATTTATATTTTATCTACACATAGTAGAAGTTAACATTGTTATGATTCTGTGAGCATTGTGTGTCCTGGAACTGAACCAAAAGTGAAATTAGTAAATCTATGAACAGATCGCTGCTCACAGATTTAAATTTCAATCTTGTTCTAAGAATCGGGACAACCGACTTTCATCTCTATAGTTTTGACAAATTGGTTATTGAGGTCGACCAGCCTATGAAATCCCGCCACTATCTTTATGACGCGTGTACGATATCATCAAAGCCAAGTTTGTTTTGTTTTAAAAAACCACATATATTATCTCCATGTCCTCACTATGTAATCAAATACTAATATTGCGTTTTGGTTTATGATCCCATTTTATATAGTGCGGCCCGCGAATGGATTCAGATGTTGAATGCGGCCCGCGAGCTCAAAAGTTTGCCCACCCCTGCCCTAGGGTGTACCAAAAGTTTGAAAGGGTGTACCACTCAGATGGGGTGTACAGGGGTGTACCAGATCCGAATTAAATTAGACCGATGACTAGCTATCACAACATTCAGGCAACTTTATGCTTCAGAACATGTTGGCCGGGTGTGCAATATGATACAATGTTCATATCAGCTGTCCATAGCTTGTAAGTTACATTCTTTGTGTGATATCATAACCAAATGTTTTTGAGTTTCTCCCCCATATTTAAACGTTGGTTGCGGACTAATTGGCTCCTTCTGGATTAGAACAGGATGAAATTGACATATGTTCCGCATGCAATATCTGTCCTATAATGATTCTTGAGGAAACCATGCACAGAGAGAGCTCAGAGATAGTGAGTTGGTTCTATCTGCGAGGTGCTTATAAATAAGCGTAGGGTACATCATTACAGGATCGTAGACAGAGTGTCGCAGGGAGTGGCATTTGAAAACCACTGTACTGGAAGGTGGTCCAGTAACCTCTAGCCCTAATTAGTATTTAGCTTTGTAAATAAGTTGCAGCCTTGTTTATCCTCATTTCAGCGGACCAAAGATGGCCAACCTGCAGACGTACGGTCGCATGCACCCGTTGAACAATAATTATGCGGCATGTGTTGGCACCGTCAATATGTCATTTGGATTAACGAATATTCATTAGGAGATTTTAAACTTAACATTTTTTCGCGCTTCGCACGATTCAGGGTGGCTTGGAATTTTCGTTTTTAATATGGTAGTGTAATCTGAGTCCCGCCGTATAAATGTGATCCGCAGAGGAAAATGATCCACCCCCTACAGAAGTGAGTGCCTCACGAACGAAGGTTTTATTGTTACGTTTGCCGATTCCAATGTATATTTCGACTATGATTACAATATTAATAAGGTGTCACAAATAACAACAAAGTGCATACTAGAAACCTGAGGATACATCATTATAAACTTGTGCGCAAAATTTTCTAAGACCATCAGCTCTATCGTTTAATCTGATAACGTAGGCTCAAATGCATAAATAATTGACAGTAATATATAACACGACCAATATTATCGACGAAATAAATTTTACAGGCGTCATTTTTTCATGGATTTATACTCGCTATTTTGGTGCATAGATATTCCGCCTAAGGGGATGTTCTGCTACTACAATTAAAACGTTTTATATGCAAAGCATGTCCCAAGAAATGAGTTGTGGCACAGAACACCGCGAGCGTTCTCCGCAATGCGAAATTCTCGGTAGCTGATTTCTGACTTTAAAGTACAGGCGAACGCAGTGCCAGCTTTCTGTAAAGACACCGGAAATCGCATTTGCCATGCGAGCGGTGATGAATGGAAGTACTGTTGAACTGCCATGAAAGAGTTTAGAATGGTTATTATTGATTTTGTGGTATTCGTGGTGTTCGCCGACCACTATAACTATTTACACCAGGCCGATATTCTTCATTTTCATTCCGTAACTACCGACTTATGGCACTGCCCACTTCGGGATTCTTTTTGTAAGACACCTCTTGCGCAGATGATGTGCCACGGGGGAGCCTAGATAAACCAACACGGCTTAGGAATTCTGAAGTCAACCTTGGACGAACTTAGACCCACAAGCCATCGATGTTGGGGTTTTAATAGAACTATACCAGGAATAACCCGCGTTATGTCGACCCTAACTCAAATTTGGATTGCGCATATCACGCAACTAAACTAAATGATCCGAGGATAATTAGACGAATACCAAGCACTAGGAAAGATTCGGTATTATTATAGTTACGGTAATAGACGCCGACCTTTATTTTAGCATGGAGTGGCGGCAGGCGCGTGGCCATGGGGGTGTCGAGACTCACTCATTTTGGCCAGGGGTGTCTAGACCCCTCCTTTTGAAACGCGAGGCCCCGTCCTTTTGAAATCACCATTCTTATGCTAATATTCAGTTACAGTCGACGAGTCGTGTTGTCGGCGTTGCGCGAGCCGCGACCGATTTGCGAGATTATGTCATTGATTGCCGCGCGCTCGGCACTCGTCGCTGGACTGAGCAGCGAAAGATAAACAAGAATTATGATTACAAACGCGCGCGGCCAATCAGTAATTACCGCCTATCGCTAACACAATGTGTCTTTGCTTAGCATTGAGTAGCTCACATCGCGACAATTGGTAGCTATAAAACATCGATTTTGAGTGGATTGCTGCATTTCCCGATTTACGTTGGCAAAGCATAATTGGATTAATATTATGGGCACTGAAATGACTTCCAACTAGTAGGCGCACGCAATTAAATAATGTTTAACTTTGCGCTCCGAGAATATTTATCACGAAAATGATTCACAATCATCATCATCATCATCATCATCATTGGTTTATTAGCAATTTTATCGGTTCAATACACCACAAAAAATGCGATACAATGAATAGACAGGAAGATGTCGAAGCGACTTGGATTTGTCTATGGAATCAGAAACCCACCTTGGCCTAGGCTTGCGGCCCTCATCAATGCAAATAATGCACCTTGATTTGTACGACTAGAATGTATATTTGGTCGTCAAATCGTGATAGTGTTTCGAATCTACGTTTCCAATGATGAGGTTGAATCTGTACATCTAATAAGGATCGTTAGTTTGCTGAAGTCAGCCTGAGTACGTTGTGCGAAATACGGAGTAGTGATCAATTTTATTCGACTGTGCAATCGGCCGGCATGGTTGCGCTGATGACGAAATTGCATGCATGTCGCAAACCGGCAATAATTACAATTACATGGTGTGTTAGTCTTACCTAAATAACCGGGTGCGGAAAAGGCAACGAACACAATTTTTCAGACGCGGGCATAAGTTTCAATCAAAAAGTTACATAAACACAAATATTATTACACTCAGAGATTGTTAATGTTTGGTGAAAGTGTATCTGCGGATGGTAGCAAGGCTACATGCGAACGCGCTAAATCAAACCACCGCCGATAGTGCACATGAGATATCGATGACCGATTTCGCATACAAATGATTGTCGCTAGTTTGCGGTACGCGGCATCGATGGCGCGAATTAACGAATTGGCGTTTCGAGGGAGCGGGTTTTCTAGTTTTAGAGGAGAAACTCTCTGGCTGCGCGCCTGAGGTTTTAATGCCGATAACGCGCTGGTTAATGTCAGCCCGGAACCTACGGCCTACATAGGCCCCGATCAGCCAGTCGAATTTGATCGTAAAATGGCGCGCTTTTGATTATCCTCGTGTTATTGCAGTAATAGCAATACGGGGGCATGCCGCGATCTTGTCAATGAAAATACACATCCCGAAGGTTTGAAATTCGATCCGTGATATGGTTGCGCTCAACAGAATTCGTCCAGCAATGAAGTTCATTGGAACATAGAAGGTTCCCGTTCGAACTAATCGAATAAATTCAGAAAAGCTCGTGTTGCATCAATATTTGACAACGAAATTCCACGCCGTGCACTACACAATGCGCCGTATTAATAACAAATCAAACACTGACAAGTGACACCTAGGTTGAAAATGGAGTGGTTTTTTAATTCGGCCCCGATTGCGCCTGTTGGCAGCGCACTGAATTGTGATGATCGGGGAGCCTATCGTGTCGAGTATACTTGATGGAGTTGCGCGGAGGGCGGTGCCGGGTGCAGTGCTTTTTGACTTGGGGCTCCATTCGCGCTTGTTTTGTAAAGTTAATTTCATTCGCACATGCTGACCAAAGATTATTCTGCAAGGGGAGGCGAAGATGCTAGACGGGGTTTCGTGGATGTACAACAAACTGACTGCTATGTAGCTTAAGCAATCAAGTACCTCGTATAAAGGGATTTTTTTGTTTGGGATCGTTTCGATTTCAAAAGTAAAGTCCGAAACTAGGAGAATAGGCGCAATGGAGCTCGCTACCTGAATGAATGTGGCAGTATTTTGCTACGGTTTCACGGCCATGTAAGAGATATGGATGGAGTGCGCACATCACAATTCTACCCAACGCAGGCCCACAAAACATGTATGACGCGCGCGAACTCAAATTGGAGTGATTTTAGTTTCTGTATGCGTCGCCGTTGTACGACTATAATTGCTGCGTACTCAGATTGCAATAACGGGACTATTCCGTGCCGACAGCGCATCATGTGCATATTAAGGGTTAACTATTCAGCATCGGTCATTTTTCTGGCCAAAGTCTGGCCGCCGCGTATGTTTTTGACTCCGCATTTTATCCGAGGTCTGTTGGCCTTAAACAGCACCTTGCAAATGTGAGTCTATGATGACGATAGTTGCTGTTGCCCTTGTGCCTCGCACTAATCGAACATTTCTTACGAACATATGATGAATGCTTAGCAAAAGAAAGCAGAAAGTCAATTTGACGTCATTTTCCAGCCTGTCGCAAGCTCAGACGGGCTGACATACTGATGTCGGCCGTTGCGCCAGTTGCTAAACCAGGTTTTTGGATACGTAGTTATTATAGCACGAATATAATAATTCGCTGCGGCTTGTGAGAGCTACGATCAGTCGTGCGTCCTAAATTGAATAAGTGTTTACAATTGTGTCTCAACTACAGAAGTTGTACTGCCCTTGAATTTCCTATTAGGTTTATTTGAATCGTTTCACATGAGAATAATTACCAGTTATTCACGATCTTCATTCGCATCATATGCACCAATTTCATCATTCGCACTGATTTTTTCCCCCGCACAGGTGTGAGCCGTCATACAGTTTGAAAAAGCACTGGCCTATGGTTTGCGACAGTTGTGCTGGCGTGTGAGAATTTTCGTTGTCAAGTAACTCGCGATCAAGAGAAAAATTGTGTGAACAGAAGGGAAATATGCGAATTGCGTAACTATCAAAATTATGACTGATGTAACTAGTAGAAGTGTCCCTTATGTAATTTAAATAAAAGAGGGTTGCGAAATACGCCATTTTTGCATAAGTTTGCAGGCAAATTATGGTACAAACAATGGTGCAAAATGATGAGGTAATGGTCAGTGTGAATTTTGATCAAGTAATAGTGGAATTTTACACAAAACGCTGTGAACTTACAGCGCCAGTGTTGCGCGAGGCGCTGTGAAATAACAGAGCCATTGGTGCACTGGGTGCTGTGGAATTATAGCGTCATTGAGTAATAGTGGAATTTTACACGAAACGCTGTGAACTTACAGCGCCAGTGTTGCGCGAGGCACTGTAAAATTACAGAGCCATTGGTGCACTGGGTGCTGTGGAATTATAGCGTCATTGAGTAATAGTGGAATTTTACACGAAACGCTGTGTAATTGCACCGCCGGTGTTGCGCGGGGCGCTGTAAAATTACAGCGCAGTTGTTTCACGAGAAGGTATAGAAATTGAACGCCATTGATGCATAAGGAGAATGTAATCGTATTCAAAACTTGGACTCACGTCATGACAAGAAATGCTTTTTTTAACATAGGTGATTGGTTTGGTAAGGGAAGGGTATATATAGTCTCAGGAGTTGTCGCAGATAGTTAGTCATCCTTTGGGGTGGACTCAGGTGAGGACTTAATGAGTCATCTTTTGGGGTGGACTCAGGTAAGGACTTAATGAGTCATCCATAGGGGAGGACTCAGGTTATAGGGTTAGGGTCGGTCAGTTAGTGAATCTTCATTCAATTAGGGTTCGCCTTAGGTAAGAACTTAGAGTAAGTCTTTCTTCGGGGTCGACTCGGGTAGGAACCTGATCGGTCCGCCTTTTGGGAATATGAGTAAATCTTTTTTGGGATGAACTCAGATAAGAACTTAATATTTTTCAAAGCTGTCTTACTTACACGCATGTTTCATACATATATATGATCATGTGCCTTGACCTCTTGGTTGTATTTCTATATGTGGGACTTTTCGAATCGCCTTTAATATCGGAATGCACATATAGTGTAGCGTACCGCTCCATTATTATCCTGATTACCCTAGCTCATCACTGATTATGTCGCTACGTCTTGTTGTGTTTGCGAACCTATGTTGTGCAGTCGCTTTGAGTTACCGTCGAAAGAACATTGCGGTTGTTTTAAGTTGTTTAATAAAATACTTACGCTAACGTGTCAACGTTATCTACACCGAACCGCGGAACAAGAAGAACGCGCGCCAACGACAGAGCACGCTATACTAGCTTGTTCAAGTTCATTGTTCACTCACTGATATGGCCTACAAATCTTAACCATTCTTCGAGCAAGATTGTTAAAGGTTCATCGACTTCCCAATCGCATTGATGTGGGGTGTTCTGACTCTGCAATGTGCAATACGGTATACGTCATGACTACCCGATTACATTTGGCCGTATACGGTACACAACCCGTCAGCGCAAGACCTGCTGTATTCGCGGCGAGTTCTGTCTATGACCTGGCTATACCTTGACGACCATATATGATGGGCAATTGGGTTACTGCTAAAGAATTGTCCAGGATAGTTGCTGGCTTACTGAGAGGTCAAGTATATTCATTATGGCATTAAAATTACGATGTAGGCTACTACCGCAGCAAACTAGACGCTGGGTAGCGGACGGATGCCATAGAAATTTATATTCCACTTTTTTAATACCAATGACTTGGTCGGATTGACCAGACACTGGCTTCTCAAAGTCCCCTTGCTCCGATTAATTGAGTGGTGATCAATATTGTTTTGTTTAATGGAAAATGTATTGGCTATAGTCGGGTAGTGGCATGTTGTTGCGACGACAAGGGGTCCGATTCTACGTGTCTGATTAGTGCGGGTATAACATCACAATTGTTTTCCACTCAGAAGATATGGCGCGGAGTCACGTTTTGCTGACTGTTGGTATTACATGTGCATGTGCAATTTTAACAATCGTAAACGTGCATGATTCCTGCAGCTTCTAGTTTTGGTACTGCATTGACCGCCATATTCTCATCATGCAAGATTGCAGAGAGAAGATTGTTACGGGCCGAAGCATACTCCAGATAAGTTGATATAACAAATTCTTAGTAGTTGAATAAGAAGTGGTTTCGGTGGTCTATAGGATCGAGATAGATTTGGTCGATAGTTTGAGATATATTCCATTCCGCCATTTTTAGATATCGAATTGCCCTTAGCTATAACTTGAGATAATTTGGAACGAGTCCTATATTTCCGGAGTGTTTAAAAAGTGACTTGAATTTAAATTAATTTAGCAATATATATAGGACAATTTTTTTTCAGGACCACCCAATGGGCACATATCCTAAAGCTGTGATTTTTATCGTAATTGATTACGACGAAGACCTCGATTTACAACAATCGTGATCTTGATCGATTATTTTGCATTGATAATAATTAATTCCTTTGTAAGGGTATAATTACCAAACTCTTGCTCTCACTAAAAAACTGAACGAACTGAATGAATAATAAATTGCGGGAAAAATTTAGTTATCTTCGGCTTTGTAACCCAGCTGATTGTCATATCGCATCGTAACTATTAGCCATGGTCATCGATGGCGGTGCATCGAATTGTATCAACCAGTCGGTAACAAATATGCTGCAATGAGCGAGCGTTCTTCGTGACGATGACTCGCAATATCTGAATTGTGTTAATATTGTGTTTTACGTTCACACAAGCATTAGTCTCTATAACAGACTTTCGCGTTCATTTTGGCCTGTCTTTATCCCGCCCTAGTATTACGAAAAATATGATTTTGTCAACAACTACTCGCTTATATCATGTTAGCATGAATGCGTCATACTTGAGCATAATTGATAGGGTCAAGAAATAGCTCGTAGCAGCGATAAAGTTGCCCCGGATGCATAGCGGCGTAAAGTAAATAAATGGCATCACAGAGCATAATAGTACGTGCCTGTCGCTATGTCTGCGTTGCGTTGCATGAGTTGCGCGTGATATGTTGATACTTAGATATTCCATAGTAGTGCCATTATTTAAAATCATTCATGTATAGTTCTTGTTAGGACAATTAAATTAGCTTCAGTAAAACGAAACGCACTAATCTAAAATATGAGCTTTAGAAATAAGGCAGCTTGTCTCAAGGACAGAGCCGAAATGGCGACTCGAACTAAAAATATATTCAAACCTATATCTGAAACCCATCGCCGCTATAGGCTACTATTCCGGTAAAGGTTAATACAATTCTAAAGTGGACGGCAATGCATCCGAGCAGTTGGTCTGTATTGCAATAATCGTGATGTATACAAGTGCTCGCCGAGCGCCGAGGCCATTCGTTGAATATTGTGACACACAAATGTGTCCATTTTGTGCTACCATGTATTACTGAGCTTATATTGTGATGAATTCCACGTCGTAGCGTAGAAACGCCAGTGTTAGTTCGTGCCTTTCCATACGCGAATCGCAGTGTCACTCGTTTTCAAACGCATAAATCCGCACTTCATGGATTGCAGCTAAACACCGTAAAAGGTCGTAGATTTAAGCTCTGACCCAGGCACTGCAAATCTTATATTTCAGAGAATGCCTACACTGCCCCTCCAAATTGTTAAGGTAAGGTATTATAGTGTTAGGTTATGAACAAGACTAGTACCTGAAAAATAGGCTGCACATAAAAGATCCTTTAGTAAGATGAATTGCCGTTGCGTAAGCAACAGATATAATGACCCTAAATAACTCTCAATAAAATAAAAGTAAAAATTCTTATATACAACAGAAAAGTACACACATCAATTTTTGCGAAATTGATGTGTCGAAAATTGAGTCCCAGGGTTCACGCTTTCGTTTCATGAGATCGATTGCGTCAACGCTAAATTAGCAGAACGTGTTCGAACTCTATAGTTGCCGATACTCACTATCGTGTTGAGTTAACAAAAATGCCGCCATTTTGTATTTCGAATTCGCGCATGCTGGGTTAATGAATGAACAGTCGAATATGCTTTGTAGATTTAGCCGTTGTGTTGATAGCACTTTGTGCTTATCTGGAATTGTCGTATGCATGTTAGTAGTTAGCTATACCATCAGGTTGCTTTACCGAAAATGGCGCCACCATTTTTACATGTATGCGAATTTTTGCAGTGAGTTGAAGTATATATAATATATTTGTGTATGCATAAATATGCCATGTATGGTGCCCACATGAATTGTGCATTCAGTTGTAATATCCAATGACTACCAATGCAGACATCATCAATGTGTCCTCTAGTTTTGGCTAATTTCTGGCTCTACCAATGTAAAGCCACCAGCAGTCCAGTACTCTCGAAACACAGCCCAAAACGAAGCATCCAGTATCAGACTATATCCAGAAAACAGGACATTGACGATTTATTGCGGAAGGGCCTGACATCTTTTGGCATTGAAGGGTGATGTTCGGATGTCCCTCTGGAAGCTCTTAGCCTTATAATGATTGGATCGGCTGCTTGCCACAGTTGCAAAGTATACAGAACTAAAGCAGTGCGATAAAATAGGATTGACTGCTAGCCGAAGTTGCAAAGTATACAGAAATGGAGATGCCCAATGAAATGTGCTGGAATAGCTCCATGAAGCTGATGAACAAAAGACGAAAAGAGCCAAGAGCGTAGAGATATTGCATTCGGAATGTCTACCTACGACGAACCCTCAACAATCCCCGCGTTATGTTGGAATGCCCGATCCCCGAATCGACACGAAAAGTACTTGGTGATTATAAGATGTAAAGTACTCAAACAAGGGGTCGGTTTCTGGACTGATTTCGGTTCGATAGCTACAGCTGGAAGACTGGGAAACTCTTATAAAACACGATGGTCCGCTAATTGGTCAACTTGAACGCTGAGTGTTCTTTTTTGTGGCATCTATTGGCATGTTTCTTGAATATTATATGTGCTTGTGTGTTGAGGCAGGAAAGGCCTTCACATTAATATGTGTAAACTAACCTTGGAGTATTGAAAAGTTATCAATCATGCATGACATATTTATAGGCCTAGCTTTTACTCGTATTCTGATAGACCCATACGGGACAATGTTTATAGAAGCGCCCTATTTTGTGTCCATAATTGGTTGATAATTATTGGAGTATTTGGTTGTATTAAGCTTTGGCTATGTTATGACTAGTCTTGAGGCCTCTGGACCTTCAAGGTCACTGCTTCGTTCGATCAAGCTGCAGCCAATGCTTCAATCAACGTCGACAAGTTCTGGGTGTATACAGGGAGTGTGGAAGATTGTGGAAAAGCCAGGAGATGGTGTTCAGCACTGTGAAGAGAATCGAACCAAGTGTGGACTTTACTTGCATGGCAAGCGCCATGAAGCTACACTATAAACAAATGGAGGCACCACTGGGATACTTCCGGTGTAAAAACATTGACCTTTTGATGTACTCAAAGACGACCCTCGTGAGAGTTGTGCTCCGTGTGACGGTAGTCACTTCTGTTATATCTCTGCTTATAACATTGGCATCGATCTACATACACCTCGCGCCGGTATTCTATCCTACGAGGACTCCTGAAGGTCTCTCTGACGACGTCACTACAACGACCGAACTACTACCTGTCCCACATAACGGATTTGCTGTGGTAATCACCAACAGAACTGACCCGGTTATCTTCGGAGGACATTCCGTACCCACGACGCAAGGACGAGTGATCGGGGACAACACAACCACGTCCGTGAGTAATTTACCTCAGAACGGTACTTACCCTGGTCAGTAAAAGACACGGAACTAATATACAGACAATCAAAATTTACATAAATTATGCGAAGAATGCTAAAATTTTTTAGGAAGAAGAAAAAGAAGCTGTCAGAGGCAGCTGACGAGCTCGAGCAGGGTATCAAGCTGCTGAAAGTAACGCAAAAACGCCATGAAGACGTCAGACAACATGAAAGACAGCTGGCAAAAGACGTGGCTGATCAAACAAAGGTACTAAAAGAAGTCAAATCAACTCTGCCCGAGACAATGAAGGGGCTGGGAAAGGCCAAGAAA
The DNA here is from genome assembly GCF_051294905.1 of Botryllus schlosseri. Lineage (NCBI taxonomy): Eukaryota > Metazoa > Chordata > Ascidiacea > Stolidobranchia > Styelidae > Botryllus > Botryllus schlosseri. Next base: position 1,592,032 of record NC_137240.1, read on the forward strand.
GAAGTCAGGCGAGCTCAAGCTGACCTCAAAGCAGTATGCGATGCCACTTCGAAGGTTAGCGGGAAAGTCTCTACCGAGGTACTAAATGAAATTCTTGCTTCAGAGTTCGACCTCGGAAAGTCACATGCGCAAGCTGTAAGGGAAAGAAATCCAACTCCTGTTTTGACTGTACTACCAAACTCACCAGCTTACGATCCTCCAGCGTACGATCCTCTTGCTGAACAGTCATTACAAGACGTAACGCAAATTTCTACAATGACAATCACGAAAGGCTTAGATTGCCATACGGTAAAGGCTGTATACCCTGCGATACCTAATTCAGGACCGACCGCGTTGTTAGGCTCCCGTAAGGGAACAACACCGTGTTTCCATGTGGACGGCGGTGCGCGTGCCAAGCAGAAAAAAGGAGTTCCCGGCGAAATACCGAACCCTGTCAGGGTTGAGGGAGACGAATCCCGTGCCGAATCAGATCCTGAAAAGGGCCCTCTGGACAAGTATAAAGGCTGTCGGGCACGGCAAAACCGCCAGAACCGTCGTAGGGCAGTGGTACACTCTCGGAGGAGAGCAGGAAGTGCGGATGGCGAATCTAGACGTGTGACATTTCTGGAACAGGAGGACCAGCGAAGCGAGGAGGACAATTCAGGGAGTGACGACTTCGATTCTCGAATGCGACGTCTGGCTAAAGAGATAAGAAATTACCAAACGTCACTCCAAGACAGCTACAGCCATGATGATTTTGCTGACGAATATTCTGATGAGGGCCAATCTAACAGCCCCGGGTACCCTAATATGCCTCGTTTTACTTCTACTACAAAAGATAATGGTGTAACGTCTGGGCAACAACGGCCACGACAACAAGCTAGTGTCACAGCCCCGATGATCACCATACCCGTTAAACCCCAATCGGAAAAAGAGATGCTTCAGCTTATGATGGATCCTGGAGATATGCCACTTCTGAAATGGATGGCAAATTCGATGAGACGAATACGTCACGGCCCAGGAAACACGGATGCTGATGTTATTTTGGCAAACGCCATGCAGAAGAAATTAAGGGATGCTGGCCGCCACAAGCAGGCAACCCAACTGGGGAATTTCTTCAACACAAATTCGGGGGAAACAGAGTGGGCTTCGGTGATGAGATCCCTTTCTTTATCTAACCCCCAGGGCCTGGTAAATGATGAACAGATCATTGGGGATTTCCGTAGAAATTACCGCTGGGAGGACGAACCCCTACCGCTGCTAAATAGCGCCTTGAAACAATTACCACAACCCGCAAAGATTGTTCATAATGTTTCTCTACCCCTTAATACACCGGATAACCCTCTACAGCCAGACTTCACGGAGTTATTCGGCGGTCGGCTTTTGTACTTGACTGATTCAATAACCGGAACGACATTTTTGGCCGACACGGGAAGCCTACCTAATCTAATTATGAAAAATATCGTAAAAACCATGTATCCAAAGAGCTGGGAGGAACGGCAACCCTTAGATATGAAGTCACGTGGTATAGGGGGCTCCTCCCACGTGGACTCTTTGGTTGCAATTGATTTTGACGAACTACCGGTTCCATTTGCGACCGAGAAAGGAGTCCCTCTCAATGTTATTGGCTTAAAATGGATTGATCAAGTCCAACAATTACCACGCATAGCTACGCGATTGAAAACCCCGTCTAACCCAAATGGAGAGTTGTCTTTAGTAACACTACATGGGGAGAACCCGTGCGATCAATGGAAGGGAACCGAAGTCGGAAGCAGTATTAGCTACACTGCAACCGACGATGGGTTGATGGATGCTGCAAACCAAGATAGCGCGAAGCGGAAAATTACCGCTGGCGCGAGTACCAAGATGGAAATCGCCACTGGTGCGAACGACGAGTTGAAAATCACAACTAACGTCACCCAGAACCTATGGAAAACTGTTGGTGTCGAGACAGGAATGCCTGCTGACACCGTTAATGAAGACGTCGAGCGCGGAATGCCCGCTGGCGTAGATAAGGACCTGCACGAGAAAACTGGTCCCAAAAACTCTCGCGGATGCACTTGTCCGGATAAATGTAAAAATCCGGCCCATAGATGCATGGCGACCAATACAGCTGACGTCGAGCGTGGAATGCCCGCTGGCGTAAATAAGGACCTGCACGAGAAAACTGGTCCCAAAAGCTCTCGCGGATGCACTTGTCCGAAGAACTGCAGAACTTCGGCCCATAGATGCATGGCGACAGCTACAGCTGACGTCGAGCGTGGAATGCCCGCTGGCGTAAATAAGGACCTGCACGAGAAAACTGGTCCTAAATGCTCTCGTGGATGCACTTGTCCGAATAACTGTAGTAACTCGGCCCATAGATGCATGACGACAGCCACAGTTATGAGTATTTTCCCAGAAGGTTCAAACAAAGCAGCTATTGCCGGTCAACCAGATACACGCCCAGTCATGTCCGACAAGGAGTCTGGGGATTTTAAGATGCACGTCTCCCCAGATGTTGGGTCCCCGGCGGAAAAGGAGTCCGTCGGCGTGACGATAGGCACGGGCACGCGCCGAGATCAGAGGCCTACATCGAAGGACCTCGCCCTCTCTCCACCAACACCAGAACCCCGATCATCACGAGGCTCACACCAGCCCATGGGTGGACCAGTTACTGCGTATGTTTTGCATAAAGACACTAACTCAAGCGTCATGACGGAACTTGAAGATATTTGTGTACAATATGTAGCGTTGGCCAAACTACCGTACAAACCTCCTGACATGACGACTCCAGAAAATACCATTATTTCTGATGAAGTCTGGAAAGCCGTCTACGCGCCGTTTGCGTCCGAACCTGAGGACCTGCGGGGCCACCTCGGCTCCCCACAAGCCATGGCATACAGATGCGGCATCGAACTTAAGGACCCTTCGTCCAAACCATTTGTATCTGGACCTTATAATTTGAAGGGGAAGGGCCAGGCGAAGGCATTGAAAGAAGCCCAAGGAAGAGAAGTACTCTCCCTCTTAGATTGGAAGAAAGACAAGTGGAAGGGACTACACCGGTTACTGTTGTTAAACCTGTGGACATGCTTTGTAAAACTTAAACTGACAAAAACCTTTAAACGATTGAAATCGATGGTTAAAAAAAGAGGACAAAATGAAAATGTCAAACCAACTGATGCGACTCATGGGAAGCAACGGTTGCAAACTCGTCGCGCGCGAAACCAAACCGACGGAATGACGAAAATCGTGGGTGAAACGCCTACAAAAACGCGAGTGCATCCGGTTACCACTAAGGAGGCTCTGCAGAACTTCACGGATGATGGCGGGAGCGGCATCGGAACGTACTACCGAACTATGGACGACGGCCATAAGTGTCGAGCTGATGACCATTACCTTGACTTCGACGACGGTTGACGCATTGCCACTGTCTGGGCAGAAAAACCCAGGGGTGGGAACATTCGTACCTGAATATTTCCGACTATCAAGAACGACTGTGGAGAAGATAGCCACAGAATTCGTTGACTACAACCATACTCAATGGATGCACGAACTGGTGATGATGGAAGGTGAATATAAGGTAAGAGGATTGTCCTTGATCGATAGGATGAGTATGGAAGGTGCGAAACTGATACCTACCCTGGAACACGTGGCTGAAGTAGGTGCGGTAATAGGATTGATTGCTCTGTTGATTGTAATATGGGTAAGTTATATAAAGTGTCGTCGACATAGTACCTTAAGTCGCATGAGGAACACGAGGAGACGAAACGGAGCAGAGAAATGGATGGCGATAAGAGTAATACGAAACACAACGGAGAATGACAGAATTTGAAGGTTAGAGATTTGGTTCGAAAAAATTAGTTGTAAATATAGGATATACCTATTTTGTATAGGGAAGTAGTGAAGTGTGTAGCTGTAATATTGGTAAATCGTTGAGTGACTTTGTGATATGTATCAGGCGCACAAAAATAATCCCGACGAAGCATTGGTTGTGATAGGTATCAAGTGAAGTATTTTACGTGATGGGCGTAGACGGAAAAAACTCAAACCTCGTAACTAGAAATACGCTGCGTCAGCACTTTTTATTGAAAAATCGAGGGAATACAAAGGGCCCATACCTGCTGAGATTATAAGGCAAGAAAAGTGTACATTATGGAGATGTGCGAATTTCTCTATAATGGGAGTAGACGGAAAAAACTCAAACCTCGTAACTAGAAATACGCTGAGTCAGCACTTTTTCAATGACATTCGAGAGAATGCAGAAAGAAAAAGGCATCTGAAGAAAAAGCTGTACATGGGGGATCATTAATGCACATGAGGATTCATTGTTTTGCTCGTGTTCCCTGTGTACGGGAAATGACGGCGTATACTGCATGTGATCCCAATTATAAGCTAAAACACGATACCTTCGTAACAGAATACAACACCATAAATTGGAATATCACTCTCAGTAAATCAAACTAACAATCGAACAGCAAAAAAAATGAAACATAACTTTATTAAGAGGTATTTATCATAAGTTAAGGGGCCAAAAGTTGACCGAGACGGAGATAAAAAAATTTTAATGATTGATTTAGGCTAATTTATGGTTGCTGAATCCGATTCTGTGCTAATAATTTCTCCGTCACGTCAGATTTTTTCCGTATTGATTTTTCTCATTTTCATAAATTAATCAAATTTCAGCTTTCGTTAGTGACATCACGGTTAGCATACAATAGCAACAGATCAAATATTGGTATTGAAATCATCTATCATGAAACCTGGGTTGTTGTAATACATACTGAGTGAGTTTTTCGGTGAACTTGAATACAGTGATTCTCTATCATCGTCCAATCAGAAGCTCTTTTCGACCCATACATTTACACTGGTCAACAAATACCAAATACCATACTTGAACAGAGGCAGAGATGTTTTTAGATCGTATCGAGGCTTTTTGTTTGTGTTTTGGAATATTAAACGCCAGTTCTATATACAAAAGCTTTACATTTTCGGCGGTTTCTGATTTGCCGTAATATTTTTACTATGAACTTGAGCAGTGGTTCTCAACCTTTTTGTATTCGCGGACCCCTTTTAGACCCTGCCGGACCCCCCCCCCGAAGTTTTAGTTCAAATTTAGCTCAAATATCGTACAATCGTCATCTGTCTTCTGCAACTGATAACTGTATGCTAGTGATAAACAGCAACAAAATTACTTTTCTTGAAAATAACAGCATTCTATTTATGTAGGAATTGGGTTGACTTATATTATTTCAAAGCTAATTATTCAACTGCATTTTTTGAAATACGTGGCCGTGTCTTTAAAATCTGCGCCTTCGATTTCATATCAACGAGTATTGAAAATCCATTTAGACAAAGAAAGGTGGTGGCGAATGTAATAATAAGGTGTAACGGTTCCGACGACACATTTGGGTGTGATCGCAACAATGATGACACCAAAATTGACAAACAATTTTTTTTATTGAACATATAACGTCAAGCCTGTTAATTTATATCTCGCAGCTCATCTTGAAGTTATTAGGGAAATGATTATGTAGGCCTATATCGCAGGAGAAAACGGATTTTTGCGAACATTTCGAAGTCTCCGTGATTGACTTTACGTATCAAACCATTTATTTTTTACACAATGCCCACGGGCTGCAGCAAAACACCTCTATACAGCCAAATATTTGTATCTGTGGGCTATTGGCAATTTAGCAACTAAAATGAGTCCACACAGCAGGATATTCAATCTCAGACGGCCATCCTGTTGATGTGAGTTCTACTGTAATGAAGCAAAACTGCCTCGTGATTTTCCTAATTTGAAAAATATAAATTAGGTTATCAACTATTTTGTAAATTCGCTTCGCTTCGTGGACCCCCTGAAAATGCTTCACGGACCTCCAGGGGTCAGGGGTCCACGGACCCCCGGTTGAGAACCCCTGAACTATAGCTTGTAGATGTGATTGGCGTTGCTGCTCAAGTAGCACAAGTAACTCCCTATATTTTCTATAGCTTGTAGATGTGATTGGCGTTGCTGCTCAAGTAGCACAAGTAACTCCATATATTTTCTACTCAATTAACAGTATAAGTAGTAATTTTTAAGACATGTGAAAACTACTTCAAGTGGCAGAAATATCTAAGTATATTTGGTCGGGGGGAGGGTGGTCGCATACTTTCGACAGTTAGTCGGAGGTGGCTACATACGAAATCGCAACATGTATCTTCTCGGGCAACGCAAAATCTTTATAATGACACAATACCCATTGAATATTATATTCATATTGAAATGAACCCGAATATTTTCAGCTGACACTCGTCAGGGGTAATCGTCAGCAACTAGTAGATAATTGGGAAGAACATTGTATATCAACAATCGTATCACAAAATATGACGTCACCAGCATGAAATTTCGAATGAGAGAGCGTTCAATGTACTTATTTTAGTACGCTATTTTTTGAACGCTCTCTCATTCGAAATTTCATGCTGGTGACGTCATATTTTGTGATACGATTGTTGATATACAATGTTCTTTCCAATTCTCTACTAGTTGCTGACGATTACCCCTGACGAGTGTCAGCCGAAAATATTCGGGTTCATTTCAATATGAATATAATATTTAATTGTATGTTAAAGTTCTGTACCTCCAAGAAGCTCTTCAATACCCATTGGTAGAATATTCGAAAATCTAACAGTTACCGCGCTTTAGGGGTTGTTAAGTCTACTACATTCAAGAAATCATTTGAAGCCAACATCGTCGTGGAGCGGAGCTTTGTTTGGAATACATTCGTGTTAAACTAACTCGGTGCAGTACCAAATTCAATGTGGGAAGATATCTCCATGACATTCCCAGTTGATTTACTAGTCACACAAGGCACTAAAACAAAACTCAATGCAATTAATTTCCCGTATTGCCAATCACAGATGGGAATTCGGATTGCGTACATCTGGTTCGAATCACATGGTATGAACCCTTCCCCGATGGCTGTTATAACAACCTTGATTTGACCCCGAATATACCACATGCAATTAATATATATATATATATACGCGATTGAAGCGCAAAATATTTCCAACTGTAAAATCTCAACCGGAAAACAGCGACCGGACTTTGACCTTTTACCAGGACCGTAACTGCCGCACCCCAAATCGTCCAAATGGGGGTCCCGAAATTATGTCGGTGAATGAACACAAATTATTTATACATCACTTATCGACAATTTATGCCACTCTTTTTCAATTTTTTTCGCGCTGGACGCGATTTCATGTTGCCAAATTTTTGATTATTGAGTACCCTTCCCCCACGAAAAAAAGCATGATTTATAGAAAATAAAAATAGGCATTTCGGCGTCGACCATTACCACGCCGCGATGCTCGAAAACATACGAAGTATTTGCCAATATGGTACTCTGAAATGTGTGCCAATAGATCGCCTGCGAGAAAACCTTAGCCGAAAAGGATTGCCCTTATGTCGACCGGGAACTTCGAAATAAATACAAGCCTATCAAATTGTCCATAGCCGCCTAGATGGCCCGTGTCTAATTATTCTATCGTGGCAATCTGAACCCCACTGGTCAAATAACATTTCTCAGAGAAAAATTATTTGCCAGTGAAGAAATACGAATTTTCGATAAAGCGTCCACAAACGTTTCTTGGATCTCGCATGATTTCTCAATAAATTACGGCATGGTGTGTGGATGTACGTCTTATGGCCATTTTCTTAATTTTTCTGAAAAGTTGTGATCAGCGTTTCACAATTCAGTTTCAAAGCATGACCAATTATAGTGTCCAAAGTAGGGTTGCATTTAAAACAAACGATGTTTTGAAACACTTTTTTAAAAACATATTTTAAACGAAAGCCTTATTAAAAAAAAATTGTATTTTTTTCAAGTTATAAAATTATGCCATAATTGAGTAAATACTTTCCAAAAACATGTTGTATGAGCACACGGACAATTACCACCAAATTTAGCCGACGTATATCGTTATGGGATGGTTGGAACCCTGAAAAATAGTCGGTTCAACAGCTGTATTACAGATATTTTGTCAAAGGGGCTATATTTACCCTATATTTTCAATGGTCAATTTCAATCCATTATGACGTCACAATAGAATATTCATGACGTCATGGCTTAAAAACAAAAAACAATGAAAAACATGTTTCAAATTAGGGCCTTGTTTTAAACATGTTTATTTTTAATTGATTTTTGTTTTAAATGCAACCCTAGTCTAAAGGGTGTGTGGTACTATCACTCTCGCAGAAATGAGCTCCCGAATGACACAGTGAATCTCCAGTACGATAGCCTTTTCTACACTTAACACAAACTGCTGTTTCTTTTTTGACCAAGCACTATCTAAAAAAACAAGCAAGGTAAATGAAACAGACCATAGTAAGTAAACAATAATACAATGAAGTTATAACGGACAACGACAGCTCTACTTGCGCCCCCCACCCCCCATCCCTCTGTCTTGCTCACTCTTACTCCCTGAAACAGATCTATAATTCTAATATATTTTCATATATTCCTTTTGCATCTATATCCTGCTTTTCTGTTGATAATTCATTAGTTTCTAGCATTTTGTTCATATTTTTATATTAATTTTTTCCTTAATTTCAATTTTTAACCCTTGGCATGTTTTTGGTCATAACTTTTTTTCCCCAAGGTAAAAAAAGTGACAAAACCTATCATTGAAAAGCTGGCAAAATTATCTTTCCAACAGTATATTCTACGTCTTTATAAGAATTTTTTCTAGGTTGAGCAATTTTTAGACCAAATTCTACAGGACTATTACCCCTGACGAGTGTCAGCCGAAAATATTCGGGTTCATTTCAATATGAATATACTATTCAATTGTAACCTATATATGTGAACCAAGAAATGTAGACGTGCGAAAATTGATTCGCAATGTTTTCTATCTACATTTCCAGAAAACTTGGTTGAAGTTATCGTCGAACGCGGGGAAAAATACAAAAGATTTTACCGCCTCCAAAACACAGTTGATGACATCATCGCTGGTATTGCTATTTTGTTGGGCATATATATTACCCGTATCCGGGATAGCTTCTTGGAGGTACAGAACTTCAATATACAATTAAATAGTATATTCATATTGAAATGAACCCGAATATGTTCGGCTGACACTCGTCAGGGGTAATCGTCAGCAACTAGTAGAGAATTGGAAAGAACATTGTATATCAACAATCGTATCACAAAATATGACGTCACCAGCATGAAATTTCGAATGAGAGAGCGTTCAATGTACTATTTTTAGGTGATACACGAACTCCTTTTGTTGACAGAGTTTTGGTTGATGTATTTTGATAAAAGTTGATTCCAAGGCACACAAATGGAATTGTGAACGGCCTCGACCTACGATTCGAAATCGGTCGTCTCGATAATTATTCGCACAAATCGGATTATCCAACAGATGTTTGCCGATGGCAGAATTAATGGCCTTTGATCGATCAGCATCAATCTTAAGTGGATGAGTTAAGGGTGAGCTTTTCACATCGCGTGACGCACGTGTTCTGATAAATCTGGGGACATGTTGGTTTATGCGGTCCTGCAGACGTCTTGACGTTCTTCCCACGTAGCCACAATCACAGTGGCACCTATATTCGTACACTACATTACTTTGTTGAAGTGCAGGAAGCACGTCTTTGCGTGTTGAAGGGAGCAGTTGTGTTGTTGTAAAAATCACATTGGTTTTGACTGTATCGTAACATTTACCGACAGCAGAAATCAATTGTTTTTCAAAGCGGGTGGAAATGGGGCCAATCCAAGGTAGATGGATATAAACATCTTTTATTGTTCGTGCGGTGGGCTCTGTTCGTTTTTCTGCGTTGAATTGTGTTAATTTCCTTTCCGTGCCGCGGCTGATGACGTGTTCAGGGTAACCGTTATCAAGTAAGATTTTTCGGATGTAGTCAAGTTCTAAACTCAGTTTGTTACCCGAACATATCATCAACGCTCTATGCACGAGTGTGCCTATGAGGTTAATTTTTCTGCGTCGAGGACTGAATGAATTCCAGCGAAGGTATTGGCCTGTGAATGTCGGTTTCCTGAAAACAGACGTTTCAAATTTGTTGGTATTGCGCTTTTCAACTAATACGTCCAGAAATGATAATGAGTTATTGCGGGATAGCGAAACGGAGGGCGTTATTGACAAAGATACCAAACTTTCGACCCTGCTAATGGAGAAGCGCCTGAAAATACTCCGTGTCAGAGAGGTTGGTAAGCAATGGTCGGCTCATATCAACATTCAAGATATCATTAGTTTGATTAATAGTAATCGCTGGATTGGCGTTACAGTACTCTTAACGAAAAGGGTTGTATTCACACTCTAAAGGGGTTACACGAAGTTAGAACCTAAATTACAATTCACAAACTATGCGTTCGTTGTGTCGATCGAATTTTTTTCACCGGACTAGGTAGCGACTAGACATCGTTATCAATCGGCAAGCTTCTTTCTCTGTAGATATCACAGGGCAACAATATTTTTTTCAAAAATCATGATATGTGAGATCGATATAGGGTTGCCATACGTCTGGAATTTCCCGGACATGCCCGGAATTTCACTGAAAAAACTGCGTCCCGGAGGAAATTCGAAAATATGCCTAAATGTCCGGAATCTTGAAGGCTTGAAGTAGGCTCAAAGGTTTTTCGTAAATCAACATTAACAATATTATTTTCACGCAGCTTTATGCTATTCGAAATTTTTCTTCGCGCTGCGTGCGAGTGAATGCAACGTATATTGATATCAGTATGGGCACCAGGCACCGCCCTCGCAAAAACTGCAATCAAAAATAAACATAAATTACTGAAAAAGTCTAATTGTAATCGCAATTATAAACTAACGGTATATTCCTAGAGTTGGTTAAGGCCGATTGAATATTAATAATAATAAGAATATAATAATTTATAGAGTGCCGAATATAACAATATATTACTACTACACTAGAGCGCTGTACATAAAAGGCAATAAAATATAAAAGTAAACGATATGTATAAATGGGAAGTGCATAGTTGTAGGGCAGAATGAACACTACTCTAGTTCGAACGCTCGTGTGAATAAAACGGTCTTGATTTTGCGTTTGAAAACATATAGCGAGTCACATAGTCCGAGAGAAAATGGAAGATTGTTCCACAGAATGGCAGCCGAGGAAGAAAAGGTTCTCTCGCCGTACGTCGATGTTCTGACTCTTGGACTCACAAGAGTTTTTGCGACTGAGAACGTAGCGCTTTTCCGGGATTATACATTGTCACTAGCTCACGAAGATACGCTGATGGTGCACTTCCCTCCATGCATTTGAAGACGTACAGAAGAAGCTTGTATTCAGACCTAAATTTCACGGGTAACCAATGAAGGGATCTAAGAATCGGCGTTACGTGATCACGCTTCCTTGACCGAGTTACCAAACGAGCAGCGATGTTTTGGAACTTTTGTAGCTTGTCGATGCAATTTTGGTTTACCCCGTAAAGCAGAGCATTTCCATAGTCAAGCCGTGATATCACCAGCGACAGTATTATGGCTTTGCATGCATCCTCAGATAGGTAGTTCCTGATTCGACTGATCTTGCGGATATACATGAAACATATATTTGATGTATAGTCGATATGTTTTTCCATTGAAAGCATGGCATCAAAGTAAATACCCAGGTTACGTACACCGGTCTTGGCTTGGATGGTGTCTGGTCCGAATCTGATGTTGAATTGATTGTGGTCGATGGGGCGTCTAGTTGGCGTAAAAATGATGAGTTCAGTTTTCTCTTTGTTTAACTTGAGACGATTCTGTGTCATCCAGAGCTCAATATCGATAAGACATCGCTGTAGCTTTGATGACACGCTCTCCCAATCATTGCTATTTCTCAGAAGACCGTAGACGTGTGTATCATCCGCGTAGCAATGGTGGAAGAAAAAATGGCGACGGCGAATATCTCTTCAGTCACAGACAGTAGTTCCAAATCTATGGGTATTTTGCGTATATCTGGGAATCGCGATGATGTTGGACGTAATCAGCTTCCTAAGCAGTGAGTAAGTTTGGGCAAGCTGAATTTTTTTAGTAATCAGCTTATCACGTTTTGAGCTGATGGGCCAAGGAACATTCAAGTTGGAAATGAGGTCGCGACCATAAAAGGTTGGAAATGGATGGTAATTGTCCGTTGGTTCATACATGTTTTTGAAAAGTATTTACACAATATGGCATAATTTTACAATTTGAAAAAAAAATTTGTTTTTTTTTCAAAAAGGCCTTTGTTTAAAACACTGTTTAAAACACGTTTTGAACAAAGTGTTTTAAAATACCGTTTGTTTTAAATGCAACCCTAACCAGATGCATATAGCTGATTAAAACACACAACCAGATAACCGCACCGACCAAACAGCAGGCCTGTCAAACACAATCCCGACAGACCAGACACGGCCCGCCAGATGATTTCATCCGGCCCCCCTAGCAAGTAGCAATCAACAGAGCTCACATTATAGATGGCTGATTTGATGACTTTTGTCCCACTCCCTTCCTGTATACAGTCGATGAGCAATGCTTTGCTAATGTGACGTTATATTAACAGAAAATGTGTTATACCTCATTTAAATCCGCTAGTGGGCTCTAGGAATATGCTTTATGGTAACCCTAATATAGGGGTATATCAGGGGCGCGGAGTCCGAAAATGGCATTACTTTTACCGAATTCGCTCGCGGAGATATTGCCTCTCCTTCATATGCCCTGAAAGATAGTGTGTTTTGGGTAATATAGGGTATTTCGTGCTTGAGGGGGTGAATATGGCATTAGATTTGTTTCTAACATTTCCCATAGGCTACCAACATATGCGTTGCAGTGCACTGATAAAGCAATGGTTAGTTTTATATTGAAAATTATCATTTAGAGGCTATTTTTCCGACAGAATATGTCAATTAACCCTCCCCTTCCCTCATTTGAGCTGCAGAAGGAGTCAAAGGACATTTATCTCATCATTGACGATTAGTGGGCTCATAGGTAACAGGCTTTTTTTAGTATCACATACTGTCTCTTGCTATCACTTTCAAAAATTTCAATTCATGATTGTTGTAAGTATGTTATAAAATGAGTGATATAGTTAAACAGAGAAAGCGTTGTAATGACCCAGATTTGTTTTTCTACATCTGTGACAAGAACACGTTGAACATGTAGCGATACAACATGTGAAGTGTCACCAAGTGAACTTACAAGGAGTATTTTGGTATGACGTTGGGAGATCAAGATAGATGCCGGGCACTGCAAACGGCACTGCATTACGCTGAAACATCGCGCTAATGGTCACAGGGTAAACTCTAATTGATGCAATTTGTAATCCCCGTGGTTTGGTGAGAGCCAAACAGCCACTATGATGATTGATATTTTCACAGGAATGACTTGTCAGCTTTGTACTAAAACATGTAGTCATAGCACTTTCTGAACATTGACTCCGCTTGACAGCCAATTACCCACTCCCCTGAAATTCAAGTTGCAGCTTTACGTCCGTGTCAGATCTGATTTCGAATGATTCTAAGATATAGGATGTGGTGGAAGATGAAGATGGAAATAAAAGATGATGTAGCAAATGCATTAACATCGACTCCTCAACATTTTTACAAATACAGATTATACCAACAGCTATTACTCAATGCTAGCTGAACAACGTAGGTAGCCTATTGACTTGGGTTGAGACGACAAAAATGCAGGACTCAACCCATGGAGATCACGGGGAAGTTCACGTTCGTGGATCAATGATAAGGATGAGTATAAAAGTTCAGTATCCTCGCTTCCCGAAGACCTCGGAAATATGAGTGAGGAACAAGGTGGAAGATTTCTCCCATAAATCAAATAAACGGATGAGAGATAGCATGATAGTTAGAATGCTCACATTATGACTGAGTACTGCCAGCTGACTATTGCGAATCTGTCCCCATCAAAGTCGTGCAAGAGGATTTTACTGCAGATAATTTCAAGTTAATTTGAGTTAATAATCAGAGTTGCATCTATTACCTTTACTAATCCCCAATGCACATCCTGATATTGATTTATTCTATTTCTAAGATAAGATTTGAATACTCTTTCGTAATCAATAATATTGTTTGCTTGCTCATTTCGTCTGGGTTTACAAACTTTCCTCTTTGTGTGGGCTCAGGCATAATTGGTTTGTCATTACCGAATTACCGCTATCTTTTGCTCATTTCAAAAGCACATTTATCGGTATAGGAAGGTTATTGTCACATAATTACAATGCGATAGGAGAATCCGAAGAAAATCAAATAAATGGGGTATTCCTGTGCTCGATATGTGAGAGAAAATAGATTTATGCAGCACGCAGTCGATCTAATTGTGTTTTACATTTGTCACATTGTCTTGCTTTCAGTGCATACGGACTTACTAAGACATTTAGTATAGGCTGTTAGGATAAAATGGAGCTTAGCTTGAATTAAATATAAAAATAAAGTAAAAATGTCCAAAATCGGTGATATCTTGAAAACTAGAGCCAATCTATAGCAAATAGTGTCCTTTTAGAGCTCAGAGCCGGCGATTTACCCCAGATGCGTTCTCACCTACCATGATGATTTTTTTGTTGGCCAGTGTAATGATTTATTGCGATGTCCTTCATATCTTGTAGGTCAGTGGTCCCAAACTATTTCGACTCATCTTCCAATTAACAAGTTCAACTTATCTTTATCGCCCTAGACCAGGGGCGGGCCACATACGGCCCACGGGCCGGATCCGGCCCGCGAAGGGATTTTGTCCGGCCCGCGGACAGTTTTCCGTCTTATATGATAATGCGGCCCGCGGCTACAGTCTGATGAGATTCCTCGCTACTTGCTTACTACGTCAAATTTTAGTGACTGTATCAGACATGGGGTGATTACTTCATGAATGTAATCGATTGCGATTACGATTACTTCCGAATGACGCGATTACGATTACGATTACGATTACAGCAAAATCAGGAAGTAGTCGATTACGATTACGATTACATTGGAAAAGTAATCACGATTACTCACGATTACATTTATTTTGCATTTTAGAAGTTATATTGAAAGACAATATATGGATTGCGCTGAAAAGGCCTAATGAGATAACAAACTTCTTTTTAAAATAGATGCGTTATTTTCTTGTTACGTCACAATGTACCAATTGCCGATTTTTATAGAGGACGATTTATCGCACCCAACTATTTGCATTATTGCCAGGTCCATGACTGCTGCACTCCAAATTTTCCATTAGGGTGGGGAGCGAGCTCGAAGGGGACTCAAATGTATTTCGTCAACCAACATAAATTATAGAGTATTCTCGAGAGAGTTAATTATCTTGAAAATTCTCTCTAGATAAGCTTGATTTTGGAAAGCATACGTCTCCCCCTCAACTAAAAATCATGCATAATTTAGGATTGCATTTAAAACAATTGGTTGTTTAAAACACACTGTGCAAAACATGTTTTATACAGTGTTTTAAACAAAGGCTTTAACAAAATTATGTTTTTCAAGTTGTAAAATTATGCCATAATTGTGTACAAATATGCTTTCCACAATTACCACCCGATTTAGCCGACGTACATAGATATGGGATGGTTGGAACCCCTCAAAATAGTCCGTTCAACAGTTATAGTACGGATATTTCGTCAAAGGAGCCATATTTACCCTATATTTTCAATTGTCAATGTAAATCCACATTCGTCACGTCATGGCTTAAAAAAAAGAAGAAAATAAAAGAAAAAACATGTTTTCAACAAGGGCCTTGTTGTAAACATGCTCTTTTTAAATTTATTTTTGTTTTAAATGCAACCCTATTTTATACCAATAGGTATTTAGGTTCCAGTCAATACCGTGCCACGACACACCAAAAGACATATGCAATTTCGACCAACACGTGACTTCACGAAGTGTGCTACTATAGAAAGACTTTGGCCGAAACTTAGGGCACGTGTCCATTGTCAATAGCCACGCTGGCTGGGCGTGACTACTGGTCCGGTCCTTCCAATTCGAGCCCACAATGCAAATGCCCCCCGTACACCCACAGAGCATTAAAGACATAACAATTTGTGTGTGCGTCTCACGAAAGTTATTCTGTTAGTCTGCTACATTTGGGATATAACATTATCTTTTGATTATATAACGGACTGGAAGTCACGAATGAAAAACATACGCTAAAGTAATTATAATAAGATAGCAGGCGTTATAATTATGAATTACGTGCCCCAGCTCTACAGGTAAATCTGACCATCGGGGGGCAGAGAGGAAGAGAGGATTAACAATTAATAATAATATAATGAGCAGCTTCTAGGAGGTACAGAACTTCAATATACATTTCAATAGTATATTCATGTTGAAATGAATAATATAATGTAATAACCGATATTATTGACGAAATTCAGTCTTCAACTTGAAAATATCACCCTATGGCGGCCAAAGACCAACGTTTGGACTGGGGGACGAATTGATGTTTTTGTCCTGATTCTAGCTAAATCCCACGTTAACATGATAAATAAGCTCATGGCTATGGCGGCAGGTCCCAATGTTGAGTAAAGAATTATGACATGACGATTGGCGCCTGTTTCGAGTAGAGTCATTTGAGAAGAAGATGAAGAAAACATAAAATTCTGCCTTCAACTTAATACATATAACGTACTGCAAGCTGCCGCTACGAGAAACGGCAAAAGCGGCTCGGTTATGATATATATGAGCAGTTGTTGATTTGTATTGCTTCGTTCTGGAAACCGTAATGTTTTATTTGACGAGTACAAAATTTAAAATCTCTACCCGCTGTACGTACGTAGCCTATACGTACTACATATAGGCCTACTGCTCGCTAAGCAGCAACGGTCAAACTGCGTTTGCATAACCAAACATTAATACAAAAGTTACTCGGTAGAGTGGTGATTAATTATCTTGCTGCGGGGTACTGGCGTGTGGAACGTGTTAATAACCTGATATACAGCACGGCGGGTGTTCTTACAATCACATCGAATATCTATTTACTGTGGATACTTGTTACGCAATGACTAGCAAAGCTAATAGGCTACTTCTGACGTAATAATGAGCAATAACATTTAAAAATCGGACGTTTGTGCTATCACGAACCTGGTATAATACATCTTCCTTGTTCACGAATGTTCAGTTCATGTCATAGTACTTGTACAAATAAAAAGTAATCGTTCTTTCACAACGAAATCGATTAGATATGGGAAGTAGTCGATTACGATTACGATTACGTCGGAATATTTTCGAATGTAATCGATTGCGATCACGATTACTTGAAAATGCTGTAATCGTCGTAATCGATTACGATTACTAATCGCGATTACCCCATGTCTGGACTGTATGTTATTATATACAATACATGTATGCGCACTGTGCAGAGTGCGAGAATGGAGCTTACGCGTGAGTTCGTCGAAACGGGAAGAGTTGCATTATCGGCATTTACGATGTACTCAACCCTAATATCGTTTGTGGTAATCATGGTGTTTGTCGACTACAATGGTCATTTACACCAGGCCGATATTCCTTATTTTTGATTCCGTAGCCGGGTCGCGGGCCACTTTTCAAATGTCGTAGAAGTAGCGATCCGCATGCATTCAATATCGACATAAAATAGGCCAAACAGTTGAACAACGACGCTATCACGTCACCTATTCAGCCCTAATGAATTGTATCTTGGTACATTTGGGGGAATGGGCTTACCGAACGCCTTGAAATCTTAATTAGTGATTGCTGCGTGTGTTGATTGATCAGAGAGAAGCAGACATGGCGGCGCCTGTATGACAATGCTGTTCTTAAATTCACATTGTCTTCGTCATTATCGGCGAGAAATGGCTTTGAAGTGACCTTGCTGTCGTTAAATACATTCATTAAATGCGATTTACACCTTGTATATGTGGATAAATGGGCGAATATTGCATCGATTCAGCAATCCGGCCCGCCAAGTACATAATTTTCCTATATCCGGCCCGCCGGCTGGAGAAGTTGCCCGCCCCTGGCATACTCGAACTGCAATTAGCAATCTTCCCGTCCCTTCCGAACGCTTTCACATGGTTAACGTGGACATTTTATCACTCCCTAATAGTTGCGGCTACTCGTATATTTTGATGTGTGTTGATCGCTATACTCGTTGGCCTGTATGTGTTCCCATGATGGACATTCGTGCCCAAACTGTTATTGATGCGTTTAGTTTTGGCTGGGTGTCAAATTTCGGCTCACCCCGTAAAGTAATAACCGACCGAGGAAGTCAGTTTACCTCGCTGGAATGGACTCAGTATATGCAATTCTTGGGTATTTTCCACGTCACCACCTTGGCGTATAAGCCGGAGCAAAATTCCCTTGTCGAACGCTATAACAGAACTTTGAAAGCCTCCCTCCGCGCATTAGAAAGTCCTCATAATTGGTATCATCATTTAGGCTTAATTGTTTTAGGGCTGCGATGTTCTGTCAAGGAAGATCTCGGTTATTCACCAGCAGAGCTTGTGTATGGCACTTCTCTTTGATTACCCGGTCAATTAGTCAATCCTTCTTCCAGTGGTAATAACGCTAATGATTTCAACTACGTCGGTGAATTGAAGCGCTTTTTCTCAGCCGTGGGTGAGATGCCGACTAAGTTTCATTCGAATCAAAAATCTTATGTCCCGAACGATTTGAATAATTGCACCCACGTTTTCTTGCGGATAGATGGTCATCGTAGATCACTCGATCCGGTTTATTCTGGTCCACATCAAGTTTTAAAACGCACTAGTAAATGTTTCACAATTCAAACGAATAAGGGTCCGTATGACGCCTCAACCGATAGGCTTATACCTGGCAGACTTCCCATCGAGCGTCTCGACGAATTGACGCCACCGCAAGTTGATATTTCGCGAACAAATACTTTGTCGGCCAGCGGCCGTAATATTCGTACTCCACATCACTTGAATGATTTTGTGTTGTCACCAGTATTTAAAATGGATATTTAGTGTGTTACTCATTCACTTTTCCGCCATCACTTGTATTTTTTCGCAACAGGCTCCTTCATCTCCTTTATGTTCTATAAATCGTGTCTTGAGCCTTTCTCATTGTAAAGTGCATCATTATCGCTAAACGAACAATTGTGTCGTTAATAGCTTCACCACCACGCCCATCTCACTTTCATTAGTCGTTAGAACATATAGAATTGAACTCGTATTCGAAACCTAATCTGTAATCACTACCGTGTCATGCTGGTAGGGTCCTTCATTCGTAGTTAAATCGTTGACTGATGTAGAGTCCATATTATATCCTAAAGCTTTTACCAACCAGGGGGCCCTTGTAGCGTACCGCTCCATGAATGACCTATAATTACCCTCGCTGATTACTGAGCATGTTACTGCTACGTCTCTTGTGTTGTACTCTTTTATGCAGTCGCTTTTAGTCACCGTCCGAGGCAGTCGTCTTTTAGTGTCCGTCGGACGAGCATCGTCATGTTTAAGTTGTTTTATTAAAAGAGAAATGCTGACTTGCCTACTTTGACTTATCGAGCCGCGGACCAAGAAGAACGCGCGCCCACGACAGAGCACGCTATAGTTATGCATCGAAGAAGGATATCCGATAATAATGATATATCAATTGTGTTAGTGTTATAGGCCATAAGTTTTAGATTGTGGCTTCAATCAATCAATGAATCAGCGGTTATATTATTTTATCCTGTCGTAAAAGAGATAAAATGTTCCTAAATTGCTCATTCACAAAAAGGCCTAGAGAGAGAAGCGAAAAGCGTCTACAATATAAAAACAGCTGAAAAATCAAAACCCAACACTGTCACAACGGGATTTAGGCCGCGGTGGATATATGTCAGGTTGAATGCACTTGGTCGCGTCGGAATCCTCCTATCAGGCAATTACATCGCATTGTGTCCTGTGTATCGCATTGTACATTTTTTTGTCTGGAGCGGAGAAAATATAAGAGCCGTAGATAATGATTATGGTCCCAGTTTGGGATTAACCTGTATATGTGGCGATGAAATGGGAGGACACGTGACGTCGAAGCATGCATGATTGTTCAATGCGAAGATATTTGATGCTCATAGTATTAATATATTAAAATTCAGAATTAAATTAAAACTATAATCATGAATACTAAACTGAATTATGAATATCATTACGGTTTTGATAGCATCACAAGCATTAAAGGAAATAGTTTAAGATACAAAATATACCTTTCAATGTCCCTCCTATATGCCGTATCGATGTAGCAGTAGGTTTAAACCCGCTTGACCAATTTTTGGAAGAATTCTGGATTGATATGTATGCTGATGGTGATCTGTGTTAGGAGTAGGACCCTAAGTGGGACATTATAGCCGAACAATAAGTTGCTTTGAGATCACCCATAATAGTGGCGATTTAATCACTTGCCTTGTGCTGAAATAAATACTACATTTAAAGTAAATCGCCACATCAGCGTTGCTATCCTCTCAGAAGCTATGTCGTATAATATTCTAGTACAGAGCCGTTCCCGATACCCTGCCATAGTAGCGTTACAGATCAGTTTATCATTGGTATAATGCTCAATAATACTTTGAACTATTCGTATAAGTTCGTTCTGTTACCGCAATTCGTGTTTCTGATAACCTATATCTGTGTGAGGCGGCGTTGTGCAATGGCTGCTGCAGAAACAAAATGACGGAGTTAGCTTGACAATGCACTTTTAACGGTATCATGTTCCTATTCAGACAAAGCAACCTTACGGTACTCACCGTTTGGTTGAATACTTGATAAATCTAGATCACGTGATATGGTGTTATCGTTCGACTGTCGAACGTAAGATGTATTATAAAACGATTTAATATGAAATCCAATGGTACAGTTTAGTTATGACAAAAACGTTGGAGACCAACGCACTGAACTATGGGAGATAGTTTATGTACGAAGCAAGAAAATTTATACTTATGCAAGTAAATTGATTTGAATTATTTTTCATCTAAGTTACAGCAAACAAAGTCGAAGTTTTCGTCAAATTCTCGGATTATTCCCCTAAACACGATGGGAAATACCGCCTCAAAGACACAGTTTATAACATCATCGCTGATATTCTGGTGGACAAAAATATATCCCATATCTGTGATTCCGAGACAAGGGTCATCATTGACGAAGATACCAAAATTTTGGCGTTGCGCGAGACGAATCGCCTGGACAAGCTGAAAGCCGTGGTTGTCAACTATAGTGCGCTTATACATGGATATTATGAATTGCATTACCCTTATCGTGATTATTTAAATTGCTATACACTTTATTCGTTGTAACGTTGTTGAGATGCGAAACGCAGTTGATGTACCAGTTATAACTGACCGCGAAATCAGGAGCAACCGCCCTGATATAATCGCCAAACAAAAAAGGAAAGAGAATGCTTATTCATTGAACTGGCTGTCCCAGCTGATCACAACCTACTGCAAAAAGAATCAGAAAAACACTCCAAATACGCAGACCCCAAAATGGAATGTAAGAAAATGTGGCGATGCAAAATAAACATTGTACCGATAGTCATTGGCGCTACAGGGGTCGTGAGCAAAAAACTCATGAGATATATCCACCAACAAATTCCGGGTAACGTTCGATTCGACATGATCCAAAAGATCACATTATTGGGCACTGTGCACATTATTCGGAAAGCCTTGAATGCACCACTGGACTAAAATTACACTTATGAATCACAGCATAATTTCTGTAATTTCGATTCTTCATCTTCAATCATCTCTACCTCTGCTCTGTAACCCTTGTCAATTCTTCATCTGCTGCAATTCTGTAATCTGACTTTTCCGTGTATTGCATAGGAATAACAATTTGAATGTATTACCGAAATTTTAAAAATTTACTCTAATCTCGCCATTTTCCTCTGGGGGGCAGGTTGCTCCCCGGATTATGTGTGTATCTACCAGTTTTACTGTGAATAAAGAATATAATAATAACAACACGCCTCCTAGAAGCTGCATCGGTTACCCTATGGTGGGCCCAAGACCAGTGTTTAGTCAGGCGGGAGGGGGCTGAAAAATATGGTTTCGGTCCTCATTAATGGTTACAAAGCACAGCCACATACTCCTGAACAGGATCGTGACCAACCCTAGTCGATATCCAAAGCTTTGCTAGTGTGACGTCAGATTAACAGACAATGTGCTCATACCTCATTTAGGAATGCGTTAGTGGGCGCTAACGAGTGCCCGGAATTAGAGTCCCAAAAATATGGTAACCCTAGCAGAGGACGTAAATGTGCCTGCTATATAATTGAATTACTGTTATAATAATAGATAACTCCAGATACTTTGCGTCATCTAATGCAGCACCATCGATCGATGAAAAAATGCCCATGCCAAGCCTGCGAATTGACCAATAGGCATGATATATTTGTGGTTAATGCAAGGAACAATGGACTGTTCCCCAATCAATGTTCAGGGAACAATCTTGATGACACAGACAAGTCCCATTCGTTCATTATAATTCGACATTTGAATGCAGTGCAAATACTTATCGCCGTGTGCAGTGCATCTGATCTCTCGTGCCCCT
Organism: Botryllus schlosseri; assembly: GCF_051294905.1. NCBI lineage: Eukaryota > Metazoa > Chordata > Ascidiacea > Stolidobranchia > Styelidae > Botryllus > Botryllus schlosseri. The sequence goes on from NC_137240.1 coordinate 1,614,473, forward strand.
GGGTGTTTTCTGTGAAAAGCATGTATTGGACACATTGCATTCAACTACTTGTATATGAATTGTGAATGATTGTAATCATATCTTCAATTGCTTCAGATTTTGTGAAATTTGTAGCGGAATAAACAATCTTTTTGTAGCAAAATATGATGGTTTCTTTATGTAGAAAAGGAAAGAGGGACAGGCTGTCAGATTATCTACGTTTGCATCACTAATGGGATTGGGCGACGGAGATGCGAAGAAACTGCAAGGCTATCGAGTTTGCACCACGGTTTTATCTTTCCACGCAATCCCATTGCGTTGATCGCCTGACGTGGAAGCTGTGTGGACACCAGTTTTAATGTAAAGACGTTTGCCTGACCGAGCAATAAGATGTACGCAGTACGCTCGTCTATCACTCTATCAAATATTTATCTAGAAATTCTAGATTCTAGGAAGTTCAAGGAACGTATGTTTCGGTGTTAGTTTACAACGCACCTCCCAGAGTACTTTTTCAATAGTCAGTGGGAATTAAATTCATATCTACAGCGAACACAAAAGGTAAACACGTGTAAAGCCGTGCAAATTTTGAACCAATCCCATGAAATTCACTGTGGCCGGCCATGAGATAACGCATTTTCATGGCCAGCAACGAGATATTCGTGGCCGACCACAAAAAATCTGTGGCCAGTAAGTGGCCACGTTAAAGCTGACACCCCTACTGTACCAACAAGGGGCAATGTATGATTAGGGTGTAGCCAGTCGGGGTATAGTGAATGCATGGATGTAGTAGCGGCGTTAAAAGAGGCAGTCTCGCCGAACATTAGAAGTACGCTGAAACGAGTCAAGACACGAGAATTTTACATTACCGCCACGCCCTAATAAAACCAGCATTTCTGCATTCCTGGTCGGTACTAGTGTTGCTTGGATTTAGAGTTGTTAAGAGCTTCTATATTGAGGTCTACTTGGCGTAGGATCCGATGTTGCAGGTGTTGTAACAAACTATTTGATAGTAGTCCGCGACCAGTTTATGATCGCAGTCAATAGAATCGTGATTGTGGTCGGGTAATCTCAACCGCTGACTTGATTGATGGGCTGAAAATCCGACAGTCAAAACGTATAGTGAGTCGATGCGCGAATCGACTGATGTATGAATTTAGAAATAGCCACAACAACGTATAGTGCTATAGTGCAGAACAGGTAGCTTCTCTGATGGACATGCCATCACTGTCATGTATTTTACAGGGATGGTGTGAGCGTGAGGTTCTTGTTTGAGTTCGGTGTGTGAACCTTTTCTTATATTACAATTTATCACATGACATTTTGGATGAAATTCTTACCATTTTATTTTCGCACCACTCTGTGCATGATGCTGGCAGCATGAAAAGAAATTCAGCACCAAGCGAGCACGCACCTTGCCCTTTTCCAACAAATTGTTTGGATTTTAAAAAAGTTTGTTCGAAATATTCAGCTTTCCGTTTGTCAATATTCCGGAACTTTCTGCTGTGAGCTTGACCCGCACGAAGAAGTAATATCATAATGATTGCCATAAACGAAATTGATACAAAGAATACATGGTTGTTTATTATAAAAATATGTAGCAGGTACACGGGGTCTATCTTGATTTAATATGTTTATTGTACCATTAAAACGAAATTCGCCCGATTGGGCTGTTGGCTACTGCAAACTTAATTTTTGAGGTAATTTTGGTCACAAATATAGAAACCGTTTCAACTCTGAACAACATCAATGTAGCAATAGTATGATTCATTAGGAAAGCATTGTCTGGTCAAGCCTGGAACATTAAGGCGAAAGCTGATATACCTTTACAAGTCCTCGTTGAAATTGCTTGCAAAATGACAGAGAATATTGATTTTAAGGAATTATCCAATCATTTGATTGTTCTAGTTGATACTTTTGGCGATGCCAAAAAATTCAGCTTAGTATTACGGCATGTGGGAAATGTAGGGTTGCAATTAGGAATATAAGGTCACGTGACGCCATCGGTTCATGTTCACGCGAACCAGAACTTTTCAGGTGTTCACACCATCGCTAGTATTTTTCATACCTCCGTAGTCCCTTCTTTCGTAGCTTGCGTGTGAAGAGTGCTGCTTTAATAAGAAACGAGTCGTCAACTGAATCAACCAAATTATTTTGAGATATTCTCCAATCAATTTAATTACCAGAGAATCTGATATGCCTCTCAATCTTCAACCCTATTATTATTATTATTATTATTATTATTCAGATGATGTAGCGCTGCAATGAACGACTATCTGATCAAAAAATTAGAAACAAAATTTTTGGTAGAACATCGCATTAGTTTTGCCAGATTGTTCCCAGAAAAGAAGATAAAAAAGCCCGTAATCACCGTATTTACCCTTGAATATTTCACATAGTAGAAATTAAATCGTAGATTTTTATACTGCCCATATGTAGATAATTGACTATGAAGAACCTTCATGTCGTTATTCCACCAATATTAACATGACCTGATGCGAGGTCTTTGTTTGGTAAAAAAAGCAGTTTGTCAAGCCTAAAAATTGTAATTTTGCACGACAGACATATATTTTCTCTTTTGCCAATTGCTGGTCATTGAAATAAGATGAAAGAGGAGTAAGTATAGGCCAGAGTTGGGAAACCTTCTTGCTAATCACCGCCGCATTTCGATTAGACTACTTATTTAGCCTACGGCCGCATTCCTGGGCATTGCCGTAAAGAACTAACTGGTAGAGATAAGCGGATTCGGAATTTCTGTGTTCTAATCCAATCCAAATCCGAAGCTTCAAATACTAATCTAAATACTAATCCATAACTTTTGTATATTCAAATCCGCGTCCAATCCTAATCCGATTCGAACTTGAAATTCAGAACAAAAATGCTAATTCATGCAAGGGAGGAATTTGAAATTTTTCTTTCACAACCAACAATTATCTTGATTTATTATAACTTAGCATAGGGCTGCACCTCCCATGTTCATTGGTACCGAGTGCACCATAGTGTAGTGTACCATAAGTACATTAAAAACTGATCTGAAGTTTGTCGCCATTCGCCACGAGACATTTCAATATCCCAGAAAATCAGTAAATCCAATCCAAATCCTAATCCGCTCAGAAAAAATCTCTAATCCTAATCCACTACAAATCCAACAAAATCTCACAAATCCGTTTTTTTCAAATCCTAATCCTAATCCATGATCATTGCTCATCTCTGCTAACTGGACTCAAAATATGTTAAACTGCATGTCCAATGTCCATGTCCATTTGCGGTGAACTCCGGAATCTTCTACGTTTCATATAGGGCTATTATACGCACCAAAATCGCGAGTGGTGATCTTATAAATAGTTACTGGAATTGGTTATGGTTGCGCAAACCGTAAATATGTTTCAGGTCCACGAATGGATTCTGTCAATAATAGTTGCAGTATCACATATTACTATCAAACATTTAACCTTTCTCAGCCCATGTGATCAGATTCACCGGTCGAGTTGATAGAGGGAGTGCTTTCGAAAATTTATGGCAACCATGTGTCGACGGCCACACAAATTCCCTTCTACGGCCGCAGGCTGCCACCCCTGGGTATACCTAGAAGCTTAAATCCGGTATCTATGCTGGTTTCGAATACGGATGAAGGATTCCCATTTCATATTAGGAAATGAGCTTACTGCATATGTAATTCCTTCTAGGATGTAGTAAATAAAACTGTTTGGAAGATCACAAGGCACCTATGCAACTGCAAACAGTTGGTCCAAGAATTGGTATCTGCATATATGCCTCGTTTTGCACTGAACATGTCTCCTGTGGTATATGGAGGAATACCGTGTAGCAAACACGTGCATTAAATCTTACTTACTGTTCAGTCAGCTTGATATACTTTCTGATAATATTGTTGATTAGAGGGAAGAAAAAGGGAAAAGGTTACAGCAAGACATCAAAACAACAAAAGAAAGATATCAGTGCAGATGAGATGAACATATAATGGCAAAATATTGTTGGAACCTTTCGAGAAACTGCACTAAATTGGTAACAAGCGTAAATAGTACAATAAACTATTTTGCTTTACGATAAGTTATATTTATTATATTCGAACTGATTATTTTGAATGTATGACAGGTGGTTGACATAAAACTGATTGGATTAATGCAACGCTGCTTCAGTATCTAGGTAAATACTTATACACATGATTTGAGTTTATTCATGTACATGATATCCGTGAAACTATGATCTATCCAATTATGATAAATATAATACTCCGAAATATAATGCTGTCAATGTATTTTGATGTAAAACAGTCTTCAGCGTATAAAAATACCAATTTGATTGAATTTCTGAAATTTATAGTACGACCTAGCCCATACGGCAAAAATATTCCAGTCAACAAATGGGAAGCGATCGCCTGGCGAATCATACGCTTTCGATGCCAAAATGATACTTCAAAAGTTACAATTTTCGCACTTCAGCTGTAGACTCATTAACCCTTTTATTGTCGCGCATTAGCCCCCTCGCTACTGCAGCTTACAGCCGCTATCAATCCTATCGCTACCTGAATCATTGTCCCTTTCTGTCAGAAATATTGACCCTTATGTTGCAAGACATCACAATTTGACAATACCTTTTCATTATCGTGTGAGTTATTAACAAACTCCACCAAGATCATATATACAAAATACCGGTCAAATACAGACAGAAAGTCACATAAAATCCATGGAACGACATATTGATTTCAATTATACATATCTTCTTTCCGATACAAGTTTGATACAACTATTCCAGTTCTTGAGATGAGCATATCTTCTGTCTTGAATCGGAGTTAGACAAAACAAGTCCGTGCCTTGGCGGGAAGAATAGGATCAAGGCAACGCAGAGCTACCATGAGGTGCCTACTTACTGTGTGCAGGAATATATAGAACTCCGGGATGGCTGACTGCGTCAATTGCGTCATCGCGGTATTACCTATGTTGTCGGTCCAGATTCGCGCATTCACTTTTGATGCACGTTCTGGTCTGCCGCTTCATCTGTGTGTAATTTTAAGTCTTTGAGAGCGGTAGAGGCATATAATATCCATCTTTATGTTCTTTTATAAAGCTAGAGGTTAACCAGGTTATGAGCTGCTCTGGTAGTCTGAAACTTTGCGGTATTCCTTCAGCAGCAATTTACCGGTATACCGATACGGTCATTTGCTCGCCTTCGGAATATATCTGCTTCTGTAGATGCAGACAACAGATGGTCTGAACATATCCCATGTTTCGTTACCAATACATACATTAATGATTGCACTATAACAAATGATGTCAAAGCCATAACCACAACCAGGGCTTTGGAGCAGTCGTAAATTTTAAACTGCTACACCTCCGGCTCCAGGGCTCTCTTCTATAATGAATTAGCTCCGGCTCCAAGCTCCGGAGCTCATTAATACCACTGCTCCGGCTTTATCTCCGGCAACTACGGTACGGTTGTAGCCGTAGCAAGGAACCACCATTTTGGGGCATGCAAAGTCCTGTGACGAAGTAATTACTTCGTGTCGTCTTTGCATGACGTCATAGGCGGGGAAACGCAATTTACTCCATGCCATTGCATGTACATTAGGGTTATCTTATTGGGCTCAAGCTGTAGTATAGGCAGGGTTGCCATCGACATTGACCAAAAATAGGGACAGTTGAAAATTAGATTAGCGTTAAAAAGCCTTTGGCGTTAAAGAATCTGATGACTAGACGAAATAGCATCATGTCGATATGATTAGCGGAGTCGATCGAGATGGAAAACGACTGTACATGGTAGTATACACTGTACAGCAAGTTCTGACAAAATCAATTTTTGAGCGTATAGAGCTAGAACTCCAGTGACATTGCTTACAGACTTGGACAACTAGATAATTCTAGTTGTCTAATTTCAACAAATTAGAGCGAAATGCCAGTAATCTAATTCTAATCTAATTTGTGTAATGTTTTTATGCTCTAATTCTAATTCTAATCTAATTTATGAAATGTCCCTATTCTCTAATTCTAGTTCTAATCTAATTATTGTTTTCCTGAAAATGCCTCTTTGTCCGAGGCATATTGCACTATTGCAGTGAGTTAACAAGAATATACCTCTTGCGCAGGGAAATCCAGTGCCAAGCCAACATCGCCTTACTCGCTGTTCTATGGTCGGTGGCACGCCCATTCTTGGGCAGCTACTTTCGAACTCTTTGATCGAAATATTAACGGCTTCCCTGGGATCTTCTTTCAGGCTCATTGTTTTTTTTTTATCAATAATCTATAGAATGAGACACAATCACGGAGTATTTTTAAGATTTTCCAAATTTTGGACAACCCTAATATACATTGTACGCACACATGATACAGCATTAAAACAGTGACGTGATGTTTTAATACCGGTACTACACTCGTTAATATCAATCCACACAGTCCAATTTAATCTTGAAATGGTGCGATTTGTTTAGATGTAACTGCAGAAATTAGCGCATGTCGCGAGCTTATCATCATAAATCCACTTCTTACCGAATATACCCAATGGCTTCAAATTAGATATTGGTGCGCTCGCTACCAGTGCGTCCGTCGTCGATCAAGTCTAGTATAGTATCAAAGGTTCCCCTTCAAACGAATCGAATAAACTCGAAATTAGTGCCACTGGCAATCTGATGGTGCATCAATATTTGAGAACTTAATTCATCGTCGTGCACTGTGCCAGTCAGTAACCAATTATACTGCAAGCTCGCAAGTGACATTGTGCGACAATTCTATAATACGAGTCTTCCAACAGACAAGGGTGAATACACAAAATTGATGATTAGAGATTTGAAAGCGCTCATCCAATCACCAATTACCCTCTTATATTCAACACCAGGGCAGGGTACAGACACCGCATTGACTCGCTCGCATTGCGGCAATTGTAGGCCAGGGGAGTAGCCAGAAAAAATATTTGGGGGGGGCGAAAAATTCGATGACGTGAATGAGCCCCTCCCACCTAAAGATAAGGAAAAATGGGCTAAAACGATGGTCTTGGGCCCTTATTGGATGATTAACACAACATCTGAGGCGATCTTTATGCATATATTCCGCTCATATAAAGTGATGTGTGATTGTAGAAAACTCTGACGTCAACACTTTCGCGCGAAACGCGAAATTTTTTTGGTTAAAGAATGAAAATTGTTCATTATATTGTTACTTGCATATTGCAAATACGTTTTCATTATCAGATTTACCGCCAAAGCTGATAGAAGTGGTGTCATCGAACATTCAGGGCTAGTACACTTGAACTATGTTCATAACACACGGCAAGACTATTTAGAGCAGTGGTTCTCAACCGGTGGTCCGCAAAGCCTTTTCAAGGGATCCACGAAAACTCCAAATTTGCAAAATGGTTGATAAGCTAATAATAATAAACTATTTTTGGTTTGTTTTAAATTAGAGAGATGATGAAGCACTTTCGCTTCATAACTGCTGAAAGTTCAGGACTCACATAAACAGAGAATGGCCGTCTGAGATGAAATATTCCACCGTGCAAAGTCATTTTAATTGCCAATAGCCTACTTATACGAACACATTGCTGTTTAGGGATGTTTTGCTGGGGTTTTGGAAATAATTGTATGCAGAGATCAATTTTCTCGTATGAAATACCCCGACCGCTATTCCAGAATAACTTCACGATGAGCTGCTAGATAGAAATGACTAGGCTGGACGATATATTGATCAATATGTGTTGCCATCATAGCCAAATGTGTCGTCGGACGCGTTACGCGTTGTTATTATTACATTCACCACCAACTATCTCTGTGGAAATGGATTCTCGGCACTCGTTCATATCAAATCGACGACGTGGATTTTCAAGACATGCCCTGTATTTCAAGAAATGCAGCTACAGAATTCGCTTTAAAATAATAAAAAGTCGATGTTATAAGAAAGGTCATTTCGCTGTTGTTTATCACTAGCCTACAGATAAAAATTGCACAAGGCAGATGAAGGTTGCATGATAATAGAGGAAAATTTGAAATAAGAACTGGGGGTCCGCCGGGGTACGTGAAGGTGCAAAGAGGGTCCGCGACGACAAAAAGGTTGAGAACCTCTGGTTTAGAGTTTGTATAGGGTGGACGCTGGACGGGACAGTTGTCATTTATTGCTGTTACTTCATGACTTGCGGAGAAAGCTATCACCACTCAAGAGATCGCTCACAGACAAGGTCGTAGCCGGAATTACATTTTTTTTATTGCGGGGGGGGGGGGGATTTTTATGAGTTTAGGGAAGCTCTCCCATGGGAACACCTCGCAGAACCGTACATCCTGCCATGGGCAATTTCATCACTACCCTTTATTCAGACGATTCTTAGACGCACGCACACACATACCCTATGGAAGCTTCCAGTTGAAAAGCAGTGTGCATTTCGGACCTAGTCGCGCGGAGCGTACATGTTTTTGAATAAATGAAAGTATTTGATCAATAATATTGGTGCGTGTATATGAGCAAGTGGATTCCATTCTTAATAACTACTTCGTTGAAGCACGGTTATTTAGTGACCTCTGGTAAAGATTGATGCTAGTTTAGAGATTGGAATTGCTGATATAGGCCTATATACCAGACCAAATTTAAAAACTCCTTTGATCAGACTCGTGCCATTTCAAATTAGCACTTTTTAAAGGGAGGTGGCGATATTTTCCTGTGCCAGTCGCATTCATGTCGGAGTAGTCTGATTGCAGGGACAGGATCATTAGGCGCCAGCCATTTAAGTACCCGAAAATCTATATCGAATACATGCGTCGGTTTTATGGCCGTCAATAATTTTGGGAGCGCACTTTGCGGAGTCGCATGTAACCTACTTTATATGTCTTCGTGTGTCCCGTAACGGGAATTGTCGGAGCTAACAGTCCCCAATCCCCATACTGAACTGACAACCCTAAACTCAATCAACCCAACGACCTTGAGTTACTCTCGTGATCATAACTAAGAATGCAGCTAAAATCAATTGTGGGTATTTGCGGAAGATTTTTTTCGGAACACCGATAATAAAATCAAGACAGTTATGATCATTGACACTAAATCGCGCGAAGCGCGAAGAAATTTTTTAGGTTGCATTCCTCTGCCCTAATATAATGTTATATTTATTGATTTTACGAAAAATTTTCCAAAAATTTTTTTTGGGGGGGCGATCGCCCCTTTCGCCCCTCGCTGGCTACGCCAGTGTTGTAGGCTACGCGGACTGCAATAGCGATCTCGGCTGCTTCGATGCATTCTCCTATTTACGTTCGCAAATCGTTACTGGAGTATACGATGGGGCGTTTCAATGAATTTCAATTCATAACCAAAACGATAACACACTACCCAATTTGGCATTACGACAAACAAAAAAACTGTCAACGAAGAATATGCATTTGCTCTTAATTGCTGACCAAATCTAATGTTCATTTCGTTGAAAATAGATGCTGATCAAGTATATATATATATAAAACCAAAAAAAATATCTAACATATAATCATAAAAATAATTTATAAATAAATATTTTTTTATATATATACATCTTTCAACAGGATCATAGGTGCTCTCTCTATCTTCGACCTTTATCTTTTGCCCGTTTTTTCGCCGCCTCCTGTTGCAAGGAGAAAATATTTTGTTTATATCCGTCAGTCAAAACGGATCTCCCAAATATATTCGGCGTATAGGTTACGTGCATGGCGAAAAGCTATAGTAGGAATCGTGAAAGTAGCCCATTGACTCCAAATATATTCATATCATAACTAAAAAAATGACGTCGCAGTGGATGGTGTAGTACGGACATATGATTAATGATTAAATAGTAAAACAATAGTTCTATATATCCCTGAGTTCTCATTGCAAATTAACAGTCGACAAAAAATTTCAAATTTTATGTCGCGCTGTTGCGAATATATGCCGGCGAGCGATGTTCGCAACGTGCTTCCAGGAATGCAGTGGTTTAATATATAATTCGTATAAAATGAATTTTGTCTACTTTTAGATCGTCGATTCCCCGTTAAAACACTCCCGTCACGCTAGTTCGGGTTATTTTGAGAATGAGTCCTTTGTACCTTAAAGATGCTATGAAGATTTTTTCGCCAAAATGATTAAATAAATATACGTGTATTTGAGAGCTGCAAAATTACATTGTAAGAATATTTGTTCGTCGTATCGTAAAGAATGCTAGTATTGTTGTAACCCACAACCTCGCATGGACGTTATATAATGCTTTGTTTGGAATACATTCTTGTTAAAGTTAATGACTGGGTGCAGTACTAAATTCACTATGATCGAGCAAAGATCTCCACCACATTCTCAATCGATTTACTAGTCACAAAAAGCAATAAAATGATACCCAAGACAAGACAATTAACGTCCCCGTATTGCCAATCGAAGACGTGAATTCGGAATGTGTACAACGGGATCAAACAATATGGTATATGCGTCTGTACCAGATCGTTGTTATGTTATGACAACCTTGATTCGATCCCGAATATATCACATACAATTATTATTTGGTTAATTAGTCGAGTGGCTCTCGCGCGCCATTCTAGCGCGAAATATTTCCAATTGTAAATCCCAACCTGAAAAGACCGACCGGACGTTGACTTCTTACCCATGTTTTTTTACTACTGTCTTTAAAATATGGGTGTGACAGACCTAGGGAAATTTTCGAAAAACGCTGCTGGAGGAAATGTTAAGAGCAACTGCTATACACGATAATAATGTTTACTGGATTCCAATATTTGTTTTTATATGTTTGCTTTTAGACGTAGATAACATTCGAAGTATGGCTATATATATGTTTCTAATCTTTCCCGCTGTTGCCTCATCATTCGAGCACTCATCTCAGCTGGGCGTTCTCTGGTCCGTCAACACAATCCCATTACTTTTGATCAAACGGTATATTGTAGCTTATATATATCATCTTAGCGCAAAGGCTTCACAGTTATCTATTGGTAATTTCACGTGAACATTCACTTAGGCACTTAGAAAAGCATAATGAAGAGCTATCGCGGTCGCTGTCAAAATATATTTGGTTGAAATGCGTCCACTTGGATTTTTATTATTCACGTTGTAAATTTAAGACGAAGGAGAATCACTCGAAAACAGATGAAAGTCCTATACAGAGGCCGGGAGAACGTTATAGGAAACACACGGTTCTTGATATGTCTGCGTGGTGAATTCCTTTTTGTCGTAAACTATTCAGTGGCATCCCAAGTAGTCACTGATGTCATCCTAAAGCAAGACAGTAAATAGAGTGAAACTTTTCCCGATAGCAAGCCCTGGTACACCTTTGACATTATATCACTATTATGCCAGGAAAACGATTCGTATTATAAAAGTACTCGAGTGTGGTTGTAACTTGAAAAGCGGTCCGAACCAACTTCTGAATGATGTCGCAGGCAATAGAGCAGGGGTTGATAAACTTTTTAAGCACGGAACCCGAAGCAGAAATTCATCAGTACAAATAAATGAACCAGCGTGGAATATCTATTGATATTGTTATGACTAGAGTGATTTTTTTTGACATTCAAAAAAAGTCAAAACTAGGTCAAATTCCACCGTTAGGTCACAAAATGTGCCGCAAATTAGCACAGAAGTGACGCTCCGGCGGGTATTTCGGGTATTTTTTTTAGTCAACCACCTCGCAATGTGGAGAGAAAAACGCTATTTTGAGCTCTGAACGGAGAAAGATGACCTTTTTTTTTAGTCAACCGATCACAAAGTGGGAGAAATTCACCGGTTTTTGAGAATTCTTCTCCGATTTTGCAAACCTAAAATTTCTGAAAAAATGTCCTCTTTTTAGATTTCCAAAATATGGTAAGCCTAAATTAGAGCTACTAACCTTTTTTCAAGTTAGATTAGAATTAGAATTAGTACTACATAGTTCGCAAAAACTTGGAAATTGAATGAAATTGTATATGGGAAATGAATACAGCAAAATTCAGTTCATATCAAATCACAGTACGTGGTGCAAAAGGCCGTCAGGCGATGATCGCCACATATTTTTGTTTAATAAACAACAACAACAACAACAACAGTGCATTCCCATAACCATGAGAATGGTTAACTTCTATGCACCAAGCTTGGCTCGATTTTTACTATACTTTAATAAAATATTACTTCTTTTATGGTAACCATGGGTATCGTCCAAGTTAGTCAGAACAGCGCTGTACTACCGTAAAGTTTTAAAAACTAGAATGTTGTTCGCACACTACAAGCTACTCTAGCAGACTATTATTCGTCATAATATCTACTATGACTGCACGGTATAAGTAAGGCGATGGCGGCTTGGCACTGGATTTCCCTGCACAAGAGGTATATACTTGTTAACTCACTGCAATAGTGCAATATGCCTCGGACAAAGAGGCATTTTCAAGAAAACAATAATTAGATTAGAACTAGAATTAGCGAACATGGACATTTCATAAATTAGATTAGAATTAGAATTAGAGCATAAAAACATTTGACAAATTAGACTAGAATTAGAATTAGAGCATAAAAACATTTGACAAATTTGATTAGAATTAGAATTGGAGCATAAAAACATTTGACAAACTAGATTAGAATTAGAACATAAAAACATTTGACAAACTAGATTAGAATTAGAGCATAAAAACATTTGACAAACTAGATTAGAATTAGAGCATAAAAACATTTCACAAATTAGATTAGAATTAGAATTAGAGCATGGAAACATTACACAGATTAGATTAGAACTAGATTACTGCCTAATTTGTTATCTAGTTGTCCAAGTCTGCAAGCAATATCACTGGAGTTCTTGCTCTATACGCTCAGAAAATGATTTTGTCAGAACTTGGTGTACACTTGTAGTTATTATGATCGCTGGTGGTGTGCAATTGTGGCTTATGGACCCGCTCGTGACCTGCAGCGAAACTCGCGTTGGTGACCCCACCTATCGCTCGCACGGTGCCATTGCGTCTTATGGGATCTCTGGTGACCCCACCCTTTCAGGTATAGGGCTCGCTCGTGACCTGCCGTGAAAACTCGTGATGGTGACCCCACTCTTTTCGAGTCCCTGTCGCTGATGACCTGCCGTCTCGTTGGTGATGCCACCCTTATATTCAAAATTATTAAATATGAACGATTCCAGGTAATCCTAACGTTTACGGTGATTGCGACACCAATATATCGTTATTCTTATGGGGGGGGGGGGGGGGGGGGGCGATGATTCGTACCTTCGGGTATAAGCTGCGGCGGCATGTTGTACTTTCAGCAAAAACGGTGTGAAATAGTTTGCTAACTCTAGGAATCATTCGCATGGTAATGTTTTGGTAATTCGTTTACCACAGAGCCGGCGTAGACGGCGATTCGAATATCAACAATAGCCACGCTCACAAACTAACACTTCAAATAGGTGTGAAATATATTACAAACCCCGCCATCGCTCACAAGATAACACCTAAGACATAGCCATCTCTTGCGACTCGCCGTTACATACATTCCAATCGCCACAGTGTGATAGGTTGATAGTTTTTTAACTATTGAGTAATAAGTAACGAATAACAGAGCCGCCGCAGACGGTGATTCGAAAACCAACAATTGGACACTTTCCCGCGATCGCTAGATGTTTTCACGCCTCCAGAATAGTGGTTGACTTTAGTTGCGTGATAAGATCCATGAGAATATTCAATCAATGTGTTAATTTGTCAACTTGAAATGAAACTCACTACACAACTCAAGTTGATTCGTATCTGAATGTTTTAATTCGGTACAACTCTAATCCTTTGAGAAATCCTTTTAACGCGATCTGTTGAATCAAACGTAACCTGAATATTACTGACGCCAACATTCAGCCGCATCGGATTATTCAAACATTCCGCGCCGCTGTTTTCGCGCCTATAGAATCAATACCAACTATCTCTTTACCGAAAATTTTCAAGCAAATTTTGTTAATTTGTCAACTTGAAATCAAACTCTTAACAAATACACACATCCTATCATTTACCAACTCCAGCATCATCAAATAATCCAGGTGTCGGAATCCATTCGTCAGATGTACTATACGTAAACTGAGATAATCAAAAATGAAATATTTTGACTTTGGCATAGTGTGAATTGAAATAGGTTTGACAAACATGACTACCAACTTTCGACCCAGTCATATTTCGAGATTATACACACATATTGATTTGAAACAAGTAATGAAAGCTTACAACTCTATTCACGACTGGGTTTTCCGTTTGTCAAATAGAGTTTCAGTAACTAATATCACTATGGCATCGCGATATTTTAATGTGTTACTACACACAATTGAGTCAATCAATGAAATAGCAAAGGGGTGGGCAAACTTTTGAGCTCGCGGGCCGCATTCAACATCTGAATCCATTCGCGGTCCGCACTATATAAAATTGGGATTGTAAACCAAAACGCAACATTGGTATTTGATTATATAGTGCGTACACGGAGATAATATATATGATTATTTGTCACAGTCTTAACACTGCTTTGATGATATCGTACACGCATCTTAAATAGTGGCGAGATTTCGTAGGCTGGTTGACCTCAATAACCAATTTGTCAAAACTATAGTGATGAAAGTCCCTTGTCCCGATTTTTATAACAGGATTGAAATTTAAATCTGTGAGAATGAGCAGCGATCTGTTCATAGATTTACTGATTCCAGTTTTGGTTCAGTCCCAGGACACACAATGCTGATAGCATCATAACCAATAACCATGTTAGATTCAAACACGCTTCTACTATGTGTAGATAAAATATAATACCCTAATTCTACGCATACAGAGAAATAATTAAAACTGGAGTGGCCAATCTGAAATCACACTCGTGATGCGAATTATGTCAAACACTTGAAACCTTTCAATCTGCGTGGGCCTTGAGATCGGGCTGTCGGTCCAGAAATTATTCATCAAAATATTATATTATATTATATTATGATGGTAAAAGATTCCGCACCCACCTTATCGTCATATCACAAAACGCGACCAGGATATGCTAGCAAACCTAACGGATAGTTTTATGGCATGGAAGGTTACCACTGCGGGTAAGTGAATGATTGATTTCACGTTCCCAAGGGGGTGCACCCCCAGTTTTGGAACCGATGCCTGAGAATTAACATGGTGAAATATACTGTGAAAAAGTTTAATCAATTCCCTGCATTAATTCGATTTCTAGTAAGCATTTTATCAATATTTTTAATAAGTTTCTTTAGACTCTCGCGGGCCGCACAGAACGGTGTGGAGGGCCGCATGCGGCCCGCGGGCCGTAGTTTGCCCACCCCTGAAATAGCACCTGTTGTTGTAAACATTTCTAACTTGACAACCACTTGTGCATACCGCGATCAAGTCGCGACGCGACGAGTTAAATCGGAATATTTCAATCTACTTTGTCGAAACCTTGAACAAGCTATCTGGTTATGTTTTGTTACAATTGAGTTAACGGATATAGTATTACGTCTCGACATTTTAACATCTTATCATACTCCAAAGAGTCAACAAGGAAAAACCTTGTCGAGTAAATCCGTTTGTAACTCGCCCAACCAACTCAACAGTATCCGTATGGAAAGTAAACAAGATTTCGCGAGTACATACATTCGCTACAATCTAAAATCCATATCAAGTTCGGTTGTATTCATATTCCGACGACTCGTATTTTTTCATTCAACTGTAAAAGTTGTTTCTATTCTGTTAGATAAAATAATTACTCCGCGGTCTATTCTACAAGACAAAGTAATTACTACTCGATGCAGGCGACTTGAGATTAGCATAATATGTTTTAATATATGAGATTTGAAGGTCTGACCCATTTAGTTGATAATTCATTTCTTACATTCGAACGCTGGGGAAGCGAGTGGCGCAGTTGGTTAAGCGCCAGCGATCCCGGTTCTAACCAACTTCGATGTGTCGGAGGTTTATCTGGGCTCCTCATCGCTAACCTCACTGCAATAGCAGTGTCTCAAAAAAGCCCAGTATGATGGTCAGCTGCGCCAGTACGAAGTCGGCAGTACAGAAAAGCCCGGATGCATGAAAGAGAGGGTGACTGAAGTTGGAAGCGCGCGAGTGTGGAAGTCGTCCGGAAAGCATAGGCCTACGAATAGCAAAGAACCTGAACAATACTAATATCATTGTCGTGGTGTACATGACCTTAATAGGCGATAAACACCACTGTTGTATGTGTTAAAATAAACCAAAGAAACGCTGGCGTTATATTGAAAGTTGGAGGACATATGTATTGACATATGTAATAGTTGATCGTGACTTGATTATTAAATTATTCGCGTTAATTAGACCTGGTGTTGCGGTGAAGGTGATTATGACAGCAACAAACTTTTCAGTACCATTGTTATTAACATACCGACTTGTAAAACTAGATTAGTGTATCTGAAATGTTCTTGATTGGAAAATTATTCCGCATTGGTACAAATCACTCTGCGTATCGCGGTTATCAGAAAATATTTCACAAATGTTATTGTTTCCAGTAACCAAGACTAAAGATGAAACAACAATATCGGTATATAGTTTGCGATAACCGGCGCTAAAAATGTAATAATTCCATTATTTATACATTGAACACCCGATACAAAATGTTTTATTTTTCCAATTCGTAACGGGTAATTGAACCGACTACGTGTAGAGTCAGTATATCACAATGTCATGTCGTTACTATTGAATCCAACAATTGATGCGATTTATTGTCGGGATTTGTGACAGGGAATGGAAACACACGTACCTTACAGAGTGTGAAATTATCACTTTGGGTACCAACCGAAACGAGTGATCAATACTCAATCCTTTCAGTGACTCGCCGTTGTACGTGGTAAATGTAAAAACATTACGTGGTCACACTCTAAGGCAGGGGTGTCAAACTCAACT
Source organism: Botryllus schlosseri (assembly GCF_051294905.1). Lineage (NCBI taxonomy): Eukaryota > Metazoa > Chordata > Ascidiacea > Stolidobranchia > Styelidae > Botryllus > Botryllus schlosseri. The sequence goes on from NC_137240.1 coordinate 1,631,271, forward strand.
CGGGTCGCCCGCCGGATTCAAATATTTTGATCGTTCGCGGGCCGGACCCGTATCCGGACAATACCGAGAATGCTATTACCGAGAATGCTATTACCGAGAACGACAATACCGAGAATGGACATTACCGAGAATGGACAATACCGAGAATGGACAATACCGAGAATGGACAATACCGAGAATGGACATTACCGAGAATGGACAATACCGAGAATGGACATCACCGAGAATGGACAATTCCGAGAATACTGTTACCGAGAATGACTATTACCGAGAATGGCTATTACCGAGATTACTATTACCGAGAATGCCTATTACCGAGAATACTATTACCGAGAAAGCTATTACCGAGAATGTCTATTACCGAGAATGCTATTACCGAGAATGGCTATTACCGAGAATGGCTATTACCGAGAAAGCTATTACCGAGAATGTCTATTAGCGAGAATACCATTACCGAGAATGACCATTACCGAGAATGGACATTACCGAGAATGCTATTACCGAGAATGACCATTACCGAGAATGGACATTACCGAGAATGCTATTACCGAGAATGACCATTACCGAGAATGGACACTACCGACAATACACTTTGGCGCACTAATGCTCGGCGACCTCATGTCCCAGAGACCACCCGAGGGTGTCGACGCGATAAGCGATCTCCCCATTTGCTGTACAGACTAACCGAACCGATCGGGCTCGGAATAGTCGTTTGAAAAATCGCAATTTTCGACTTTTACACCCGTTTTTACGAAACCTTCGAAATTTCCATCATTGTTTTACGTATGTTAAAAAAATGAGTGATGTAGCTAGACAGACAGTGTCGCAATGACCTAGATTTGTTTTGCTACACGTGTTACGAGAACACGTTGAAAATGAAGCGATTTAATATGTGAAATGGCACCAAGTGCACTTACAAGGAGTGTTTATGGTATGACGTTGGGAGATCAAGATAAACGCCGGGCACTAGCATTATAGGCTGAAACTTCGCGCTTATGGACTCAAGGTAAAGTCAAATTTAACTCAATTATCATGCAACCGTCATCAGTCTTGTGCACACATTAACTGTAGAGTGCTAAACCGGAAAAACTGTATTTTCCTGAAATATCACCATAATATATATCGTAATTCGGTGGACTTTTAATATTTCAAAACGAATTCTGTAGCTGCATTTCTTGAAATACGTGGCCGTGGCTTGAAAATCCACGCCTGTGATTTGATATGAACGACTGCCTAAAATATGTTTCCTCAAAGATAGGTGGTCGCGAATATACTATTAACGCGTAAAAGCTTCCGACGATATCTTTGGATATATTCGCAACATATGGCCCCAATATTGAGAAAGTGATTTTCGAAAATCTAGAATGGTGGTTATGTATATTGCGTATCACAGAAGAAAATATATTTCGTGGCGAGGTCTCAATAACTTTGCAGGGACGGATTAGGAATTTATAGTCTGCAATTTCTATCCCAAAGTATTGTTTCCAATTTTGCGGGTACAAAGAACTTCAAATCCCAATTTTGCGCAAACATTTCAAAGTCACACTGACTGATCTTTTAGTACTCTAACTTTTCTTCGCACAAACCCCAACATAACATCTCTCAGCAGCAATGTTAGTATCAGTGAGCTATTGGAAATTAAAAGGAGTTTGCACGGTACGGTATATTTCATATCAAACCCCGTTCTGTTGATGTGAGTCCTGAAGTTTTGCACTTATGAAGCGAAAGTGCCTCACGATTTCCCTGATATTAGGTTATAAATCATTTTGCAAATTTAGAGGTTTCGCGTACCCCCTGAAAATGCGTCGCGGAATCCCGGTTGAGAACCACCGGTCTAGATGATGCATATCAGTATCGGTTTAATATTATTTTCATCAATTCAAAACACCACAAAACTGCGATACAATGAAAAGATAAGAAGGTGACGAAGTCTTAGAGATCCGACGCCCACCTTAGTCTAGGCCAGGGGTTCTCAACCTGGGGGGCGCGCTCCCCTTGAGGGGCGCGGGGGGCTCTCAGGGGGGGGCGAGAAATTTTTGTCAATGTCTGTATATATTGTGACTAAACAGGTGTTTCACAACCATTCTAAAGAGACGATTATTGAAGATTAAACTTAATTCGTATTCTAGAAAGCTTGCCATACTGAAACTCCAGCAGTCGCGCTCAACGGAGTATAGGCTGACTTCAACTTCATTTGAGCAAATTTTTCATATTCTTTGAAGATTTAGAGAAATTCTTACGTGCAAGTCATTCATTACTTTATAGCTTTGACGGTGGCCTAAATCTCTATGCGCTAGGTAGCTGTTGTTGATAGCTGGCGAACTGCACTGCCTAAGACAGATTTAGATGCGATATAGGTTGCCCGGTTTCGCCCTCAATTTGGCTATAAATCAACACAATTTAATTCATTTCCAAAACTGATCAAATTTAGCATTGCAGGACAGAACGACGCCGTGCTCTCTGTAGTCACTACCCGCATCGGGATTAGTCTCAGTGCAACCTACCTTGAAATGAATTGATGTCCTTTTCAATGTTTTTTTTGTTATTTTCAAACAAGTTTGGGGAAGTTTGTCAGCAATGCGCTCTTGACGCATAAAGACGTCAATATGTACAAAGATTTACTGCAGGTAGTGGTTTAACAAAGATTTCTTTTCGATGCGTTTATACAAATCTCTAGGCCAGAGATGCCACTCCAAGTGTTTTTACACTACATTTATTGGAATTTGACTTGACCTAGTGTTCTAGTGTTTTTTATTTTATCAAAATTCTGCAAATCTAGTGTTTTTTCATGAAAAAATACATTTAAATAAAGATGTTATTTTGATGTGTTTTACATAATCTACTTTAAGGAATAATTATTATTAGCCGTCTACACTTTGTCATTTAGCAAAAGAACAAACCCCATAGTTAAATTGCCTTGCTGACCATCATTTTTATCAGTAGCAGAGTGAATTGAAAAATGGCCTGACGTCATAACGCTACAGTCTGATTTTGCATGGGACATTCTTGCTTGCCCATAGTGAGTGGCTTCAATGGTTTCAATTTAATGAAATGTTCCAGTATAGCTTTATTTGATCCTTTGACGATGGAAAAGCTAGAAAACCACCCATATAGTCCTTATTATGTGAGTGTATGACGCTACACCACTTTTTATATATCCTTCACTCGGATTGGATCGAATGTGATGGATATTATGCTCGCGAGAATCTGCTTTAGTATAGAGCCGAAAAAAATTGCTATTGGGAAATAAATAATTATTATCAATATTGTCTGAAGTGAAAAAGATTTCAGAAAACGTGCTGAATTTGTCATTTGTTAAGTCTTCTCATAAATTCATTGGTGTTATAATAAAAGCATCCCCTCATATTTTATGGTTTGTGCAATAGATTTGATCTAAATTGCAAAACTTGTTGATCGTAAGAGCCTATTGAAACCTTTTAGTTGAAAACTAGTCGTGTAGAAGATGTCTAAAAGTGACGTGCAATGGGGCAATATTCTATTACGCCACAAAACTCGCGCGCGTAATAAGAGCGTTAAAAAAAGCCAAAAATTCACATACGATTGCTTTACGCAGTTGCAAATTACACACATAGTGAGATGAGGTCCAGCATTTCAGCAAAGATCATTATTACGGAGTTTGGTCGTGCGTAAAGTACCAGGGACTAGTGCTAACACTGCACAAATAGGTATGTGAGTCACGGAAGTAATAACTGCGCCCAACCTTGTAATAACAGCTTGTAATAACAAACAGTTGTATCATAAGTTTTGGATGTGATACGAAGTTACTGTTGACTTCAATGAATAGCTGTATCACTTATATGGATTATAAGTCGCGCGGCAGATGTTTCAAATTGATATGAAATGCAGCAATACTATATTACGTAAGAGAACTAGCGCGTGTAAGAGCACGTGAGCAGTGTCAAATAGACATTTATAATATATTTACTTGCGATGGCCCTATGCAGCTGGAAATTACACATATAGTTGGTTGTGTACGATCAATAGGATCTATAAGACCAATAACATGGAGTTTGGTCTCATATGAGGCAGAGTAAACGTCCGCAGGAAATACCAACTATACTCGAATTCCAATGCGCACTGCCTTACGCGATGCCTTTGCCGAAATGACGTAAATTACGCCAGCCGCGAGTCATGCTTCTCACAACAACTTTCCTATGTTGGTGCGCTCGACTGCGTACAGCCGTATAGCTATCAAACCGAGTAAAGTCTTGTTCTAATGCTGAAATTGATGTAGCCAACACCGTAATCGGGCAGATTCGGTTTTCTTGATACAGATATCAAATCAAGGCAACTCCCGTTGGAATTGAACCAAATTTGGTGTGTAGGCTTAAATTAGGTAACCTAACAATTTTATCAAGTAGCGAGTACGATTTGAGAAAAAAGGTCATTTTTGAGGAGCCCTATTATATAGTGTTCAATTAAATAGTATATTCATATTGAAATGAACCCGAATATTTTCGGCTGACACTCGTCAGGGGTAATCGTCAGCAACTAGTAGAGAATTGGAAAGAACATTGTATATCAACAATCGTATCACAAAATATGACGTCACCAGCATGAAATTTCGAATGAGAGAGCGTTCAATGTACTATTTTTAGGTGATACACGAACTCCTTTTGTTGACAGAGTTTTGGTTGGTGTATTTTGATAAAAGTTGATTCCAAGGCACACAAATGGAATTGTGAACGGCCTCGACCTACGATTCGAAATCGGTCGTCTCGATAATTATTCGCACAAATCGGATTATCCAACAGATGTTTGCCGATGGCAGAATTAATTGCCTTTGATCGATCCGCATCAATCTTAAGTGGATGAGTTAAGGGTGAGCTTTTCACATCGCGTGACGCACGTGTTCTGATAAATCTGGGGACATGTTGGTTTATGCGGTCCTGCAGACGTCTTGACGTTCTTCCCACGTAGCCACAATCACAGTGGCACCTATATTCGTACACTACATTACTTTGTTGAAGTGCAGGAAGCACGTCTTTGCGTGTTGAAGGGAGCAGTTGTGTTGTTGTAAAAATCACATTGGTTTTGACTGTATCGTAACATTTACCGACAGCAGAAATCAATTGTTTTTCAAAGCGGGTGGAAATGGGGCCAATCCAAGGTAGATGGATATAAACATCTTTTATTGTTCGTGCGGTGGGCTCTGTTCGTTTTTCTGCGTTGAATTGCGTTAATTTCCTCTCCATGCCGCGGCTGATGACGTGTTCAGGGTAACCGTTATCAAGTAAGATTTTTCGGATGTGGTCAAGTTCTAAACTCAGTTTGTTACCCGAACATATCATCAACGCTCTATGCACGAGTGTGCCTATGAGGTTAATTTTTCTGCGCCGAGGACTAAATGAATTCCAGCGAAGGTATTGGCCTGTGAATGTCGGTTTTCTGAAAACAGACGTTTCAAATTTGTTGGTATTGCGCTTTTCAACTAATACGTCCTGAAATGATAATGAGTTATTGCGTTCTTTTTCTATTGTGAATTGCAAGGCCGGGTGAAGCGAGTTTAAGCGAATGAGAAATTGGTCACACTCCGATTCATTCCTGAAAATGACAAATGTATCATCTACGTATCGGCGGTACAATAGTGGTTTGGCGGACTCACGCTGGGATCGCAAAGACCACGCATGTACGGACTGCCAAAAACTCACAAAGACAATGTCCCAGTGAGACCTATACTTTCCATGATCGGGTCTGCTCACCATCAGCTGGCAAAATGGCTTATTGACATTTTGGAACCGGTTCGGGAATTGTACGGCACGGAATGTGTTCGCGATTCGTTCACGTTCGCTGGTGAAATACGAAACCTGGATTTGCCGAATCCAGACGTGTTTCTGAGCTCATTTGATATCTCTAGTCTTTTTACGAACGTTCCGCTGCATGAGACTATTGATATTTGTGCCAACGCGCTGTACGGTGGTAAGTTACCGCCACCATCAATCCCGCGTAACGTCTTTGTTGAACTTTTACAAGCGGCAACTTGCTGCGTGGAATTTAGCTTTAACGAGGTCATGTTTCGCCAAATAGACGGCTTAGCCATGGGAAGTCCCCTGGGACCTATTTTGGCCAACATTTTCGTAGGGTATTACGAGGGCGAGCTTCTGTCCCAGCGTGAGTCCGCCAAACCACTATTGTACCGCCGATACGTAGATGATACATTTGTCATTTTCAGGAATGAATCGGAGTGTGACCAATTTCTCATTCGCTTAAACTCGCTTCACCCGGCCTTGCAATTCACAATAGAAAAAGAACGCAATAACTCATTATCATTTCAGGACGTATTAGTTGAAAAGCGCAATACCAACAAATTTGAAACGTCTGTTTTCAGAAAACCGACATTCACAGGCCAATACCTTCGCTGGAATTCATTTAGTCCTCGGCGCAGAAAAATTAACCTCATAGGCACACTCGTGCATAGAGCGTTGATGATATGTTCGGGTAACAAACTGAGTTTAGAACTTGACCACATCCGAAAAATCTTACTTGATAACGGTTACCCTGAACACGTCATCAGCCGCGGCATGGAGAGGAAATTAACGCAATTCAACGCAGAAAAACGAACAGAGCCCACCGCACGAACAATAAAAGATGTTTATATCCATCTACCTTGGATTGGCCCCATTTCCACCCGCTTTGAAAAACAATTGATTTCTGCTGTCGGTAAATGTTACGATACAGTCAAAACCAATGTGATTTTTACAACAACACAACTGCTCCCTTCAACACGCAAAGACGTGCTTCCTGCACTTCAACAAAGTAATGTAGTGTACGAATATAGGTGCCACTGTGATTGTGGCTACGTGGGAAGAACGTCAAGACGTCTGCAGGACCGCATAAACCAACATGTCCCCAGATTTATCAGAACACGTGCGTCACGCGATGTGAAAAGCTCACCCTTAACTCATCCACTTAAGATTGATGCGGATCGATCAAAGGCAATTAATTCTGCCATCGGCAAACATCTGTTGGATAATCCGATTTGTGCGAATAATTATCGAGACGACCGATTTCGAATCGTAGGTCGAGGCCGTTCACAATTCCATTTGTGTGCCTTGGAATCAACTTTTATCAAAATACACCAACCAAAACTCTGTCAACAAAAGGAGTTCGTGTATCACCTAAAAATAGTACATTGAACGCTCTCTCATTCGAAATTTCATGCTGGTGACGTCATATTTTGTGATACGATTGTTGATATACAATGTTCTTTCCAATTCTCTACTAGTTGCTGACGATTACCCCTGACGAGTGTCAGCCGAAAATATTCGGGTTCATTTCAATATGAATATACTATTTAATTGTATATTGAAGTTCTCTACCTCCAAGAAGCTCTTCAAATATTATATAGTGGTAGGCCTACATTTAGAAGTTTGCTCTACTCTACAATCTCTACATAATCAACTATATAAGGCTAATAACAAATAATGATGCATTTAATAACAGGTGCTAAAACAAAAAAGGCCTTCATTGCAGCCCACAACCCTTATGCACGACTTTGAATTGGCAGCCATTCGGGCATTCTCTGATGAATTTCCGAATGTGAAAATTACGGGGTGCCTGTTTCATCTCAGCCAAAGTGTACAAAGAAAGGTGCAGGAGTTAGGATTGAAAACTCAATATCTATCTGATCGCGACTTCTCCATTCAGGCAAGCCTTTGTATAGCCAATGACGTTATCGCTAAGTGATAATAACTTGAGGTTTTGTTACAGGTAAAGTCCTTGACGGCCCTGGCTTTTGTGCCGGAGTCAGACGTAGAACGTTGCTTTGGTATATTGACTTCCTCTGGCAATGGCTGGCCAAGTATTGCCGACGAATTGGCTAATTATTTTCGAGATACATATATAGGTAGGCTGTAGCACAATTCTATCGATATAGGCATATTTCAATAATTATCTTTTCTGCGTTAGGTAGCACAAACCATCAACAAGGTAGTGTCAGGCGGGCACTATTCCCACCCAGCGTGTGGAACGTGCGGCGACGTACCATCGATGAGATGCACCGAACGAACAACTCCGTTGAAGGATGGCATCGTGGCTTCGGCATACTGGTTGGGGGGTGCCACGTGAACATTTGGAGTTTTTTAGAATGTATTAAGTAAGTTTTTTATTGCATGCTGCTGTAGATCAGCGGTCCTCAAACTTTTTTAGACACGCCCCCTTGATGATAGTGAAAAATTTCGCGCGCCCCTTATCGTCATATCCGAAAAAAATATTTGTAAAAGCAATCAGTTTTAATCACATGATTAGCATTCTCCCGGATCAGCTAACTTTATTATCTCCGCCCTAAGATTCAGGCATATTATATATGGCATACTAATTACAAACATGGCATATTTTTGAAGGAAGGATGTCATACAAAAGCAAGTGGACTTAATTCAAACTTTCTCTGGCCAAGGACCGCGCCTACAAGAAAGAAGAAATACGTTACACTGAGCGAAAATTTGAAGCGACTCTGTGAGGAAACATGGACGAATGACACCATGCCAGAAACTTTTCTGAAGAGAGTGGCACATTAACTTAACTGAGTAAATATATAATGGCGATCAAGACAGATTTAGCGTAACGCCGTGCCTATATTGAAACTGAAATCACGAGCTTTCTGAGCCCTGCTCGTACCTGAGGTTTCTGAGGACGGAGCAGAGCTCTGCAAGCTTTCGAATTTTAGGTTTCAATAGACCTAAGTACTGCTAAATCTATGGCAATCACTATTACATATTTACAATCTGAATCTCTCGTGTAAAGTCAATTAGAGTGTCTTTCACTTCGTTTGTTTCGTTGTATTTATATGTCAGTCATGCCATATAAATAATAAATTTCAGGTCTACTGAACGAATGATTGTTTTCCAAAGTGTAGACTAGATTTTTTGGGGGATAGTGTACATCCGAAATTCCTCAGTCTCCTATTTCTGCAAGCCCTAGAAGTAACGAGTAGGCAAGGAGAGGCGAGAAAATATAGCACGAATCCTATATCACCTTTGCATACGAGCAGTCAAAGCTGGGGATAGGACATGCAGTGTGATGAGTGTGGAATATAAGCTAATAATCTATCTCAGGGCTCGGCAACTGTTCGTATGCTGCAGCGCGCCAAACATTTTTAATTTTGTCATATTTATCGTTTCAACCCAGGAATCCCACCAACCGCCTATCTGCTGCTGACAATATATATATATATATCGACTTTTCAATTAGATAAAATAAAATGAAAAGGGCAAAAGAAAACAGGAAACAAAAAAACATCAAGATAATCAGTTTTAGGCTCGTATTAAGCGTCTCCAACGTAGGCGACCGTGAGCGTCTTCAAGCGACAGCCCGCGTTGCGCTAGGTCAGTCTCCATTGTCGAGCGCCATGTTTTCCGATTCCAGCCACCTCTGCGCCATGGCTCCGTCGGAATGTGATTGATGATGGCGGCGGCTGGTTGATCGTCTTGATGCCGCACTAGATGGCCGGAATCAAAAGCGCACAAGTACAACACACGCGCGTCCACATCGTCCAAATATCATATGATCGACCGAAAAGATCACCGCTCTATAAAATATGCCGGACCTGATGTGTGGAACAGTATCCCGCCGGCCATCCGACAGTCGACGAGCATGTCCACATTCAAGTCGAAATACAAGCAATTACTATTAAGTAAATACAGTACATCCTCAAGATTACCGGACCACGACTGACCTATCGATCTCGCTTCCCATGACATGCCGCCCTATTCTTGTCGCTTTCTTTTTCTATACTGTATTCTTTACTTTCATTCAGTGTGCATGCCTCATCTTTACTACGCCTAGGCTAAGGTGGACTTTCTGATTCCATTGACAAATCCAAGTCGCTTCGACATCTTCCTGTCTATTCATTGTATCGCATTTTTTGTGGTGTATTGAACTGATGAAATAGCTAATAAACCAATGATGATGATGATTAGGCGGAAGCGTCGTTCAGCTGCCAGTAGACGCTGACAATGGCATCGGTTACGCCCGTGCTTCTTACAGTAATGGTAGCGAAGGGTAAAAAAGTTGGTCGCTACTGCATTACACGCACGTAATATGGTACGTAATCTGTACGTAATGTGGTTATGGTCTATGGTTACTTTGGTCGTCTCCAAGTCCACTGTGTTCGGTACCATAGTCATATAGTGTCAGTCCCATCAAATATGTTACGATGATATGGTAATATACATTCTCGGTAATGTCCATTCTCGGCAAAGTCCGTTCTCGGTAATGTCCATTTTCGGTAATAGCATTCTCGGTAATGTCCATTCTCGGTATTATCCATTTTCGGTAATGTCCATTCTCGGTAATGTCCGTTCTCGGTAATAGCATTCTCGGTAATGTCCATTCTCGGTAATAGGATTCTCGCTAATGTCCATTCTCGGTATTGTCCATTCTCGGTAATATCCATTCTCGGTAATGTCCGTTCTCGGTAATGTCCATTCTCGGTAATAGCATTCTCGGTAATGTCATTCTCGGTAATGTCCATTCTCGGTATTGGCAGTTCTCGGTAATGTCCGTTCTCGGTAATGTCCATTCTCGGTAATAGCATTCTCGGTAATGTCCATTCTCGGTATTAGCATTCTCGGTAATGTCATTCTCGGTAGTGTCCATTCTCGGTATTGTCCATTCTCGGTAATGTCCATTCTCGGTATTGTCCATTCTCGGTATTGTCCATTCTCGGTATTGTCTATTCTCGGTAATGTCCATTCTCGGTATTGTCCGTTCTCGGTAATGTCCATTCTCGGTAATAGCATTCTCGGTAATGTCCATCTCGGTAATAGCATTCTCGGTAATAGTAGGGTATCGGCCGGACCATAGTCAAATGACCAAAAATGTTACCTCTAAAGTCCAAATACATACCTCTGTTTTTCAATGGAATGCTTTATTATCAACCGCCAGGCAAAATACTATGATATATTATATCACGGATCATATGGGCCCTATTCTAGCAACAACGTTATTCGCAGAAAATGGAATGGACAATATGCGATGATTGGACGATTGAATTCAGTTGTAAACCACTAAAACAGAGTCTCTAACGAAGATATAACTTGAAGATTTCAATATTGTCTTGCTGTAATCGTGGTGCGTCGTTGGCCCTGCGTGAGGGAATATAAGAGATTGTAAACGAGGCCGCTGGAATTTTGTCCATTATTTTTATATCACCAACTCACTATTCGATTTCTCTGAAGACCGGGGTCAGAGTAATGCTAGCAGCAGTGCGACCAGCGATAGTTGATTTCTATTCTACGTGTAGCTATTATAATATTTATGTATAATATTCATGTTTTCCGAGTAAATTAGAAAAAGATTGTATTATACAGCATATTTCTAATGCAAGCGGTTTCATTATTGTTTCCGCCTCTGTGAATACCTATATTTGGTCCTCTCTCCCAGAAAACTCTGAACAGGATGTGCAATTTTTGCCTTCCTATTATGCAGTGTCAATGTCGCCGCCTTGTTCATGATAGTTAGGCTACTTGACTCATAACTCAACACTGTCGACAGATGGTAATAATGTGGCCGATGAACATGTTCGACAGTTAATTCCATTAGATAAGTGCTGTATAATACAATAATTTTTCAATTTACTCAGAACGACCTCGCGGGCCGGATGAAATGGTCTGACGGGCTGGATGCGGCCCGCGGGCCGTATGTTTGACACCCCTGCTCTAAGGCTTTGATCAGCACAGAAGCAATTGTAATATCTTTACCGAACGCATCCTATTCAACTGGTATTGGTTAATACAAAACTCATAGCAATAATAAAATCGAAGTATGTGCTACTCTGAAATCTACAAAAATCTGTTTGTATTATCGTTCATAGTAGTGATACCGATTTGAACCTTCTAAAATAATTGTCATCATCTAACCAGACTACTGAAAGTCGTTGCCGTCAGAAAAAACAATTTGCACGACGTTTGCTAAATGTGTCCTATAGTTAGGTGTACTAGAATTATTTGTAAAACACACACACCGTCAAAGAAATCGGAAATTTTTCAGTTGTCATTCGCTAAAGTAAATGTCATCACAATACTCAGTCACTAAAGCACCTTACTTGTATGCGATTGAATCCCTAGCAACTCACTAAATGAAACCCCAAGAAATTTTACTCAGTCAACGGATATTAAACAGCGTCACTTAATTGATGTAGATTGTTTTACTAAATGCAAATCATATCGGACCAGCAGAAAACAATTTTCACTCGCTAGGTAATGAAACCGATGTGTGGGTCTTCATTCAATATTATTTTTGTGTCAAATACTTTGCAATAAACACACTGGACTGGAGTGGTTGAGCTTTACATCATCAAGCTGTCATCTGTAAATCAAGATTACATCCAACTTGTAACTGTATCGTTTAACTACCGGGTTGTATGCACAGTTTGCTATTTTTGTCATTTAGTGATTGCTGAACATACCAAACGATACACATTCGCTTCCGAAATACGGCGTTGATCTTAATTTGCTTTGTCGCGATAATCGAAGTACATTTGTTTCGAATTCATAACAACCGACTTCTCTATAACATGACGCATTTTTGAAAAGTTATGCTTAGAAGATTGGTTGCATATCACGAAAAATAATATACCACTCATATTGATACTGTTACTCCATTGATCGGTATTTTCAAACGAGTAAAATTTATTACCTGAGTTTCTCCGCTTACTATATGTAAATGTAAACTCATCCGTCTTTCAACATCACAAAGACATCGATAAAAAGTAGGCAATCAAATGCGACAAGTTTAACTTTTGTAGGTTGTGTCTGATTATCCTAAACAACTCATTTCCTACCAAAGGTATATGAAAGATATTCATGTCACATGAAAAGATTCGCTCGATATTTCCACGCTACGAACCTGTGCAATGATTGGTGGCGCTCTCAAACTGTTTCGTTGTCTCAAGAACTTTATTGTATGAAAGGATGTTCGTGAATCTTATTATTCAAATAGTTCAACACAGAACTAGTACTCACAGATACATCAGAGTTGTTTACACAAAGGTTTGTATGTGTACAGTATGTGAATACCATGCGTAAGTCCAGCACAATTGCGGTATCTGTCTGAGTTTAGGTAACACAAATTTATTACAATGAGCCACGTAAACTTTCGTGAAAGAAAAGCATAGTCACTACCCGAGGGTTCTGTCAATGTCATATGAATAAATCAGCTACTCCAACAACAGAGCACATATGTTTTCTAGTGACGACCCTTACATCTTACACGCAAATCAATCTACTTCGCTAACGAAAAGTGCTGAGTCATCACATGATTGACCTCACAACAAAACAATCAGTAGGTGGAACGATATTAAAAATATCCCTAATCCATTACACGCCAGTGACAAATTGCGCAATGGATATGTTTTGTGAATCGAATTGTTGTTCAGCGTCAAGTCTTCGTGTTGAGCCATACATTTGAACGACACAATCACAATCCAATTAAAACGACCAATCTATTTACATTTTATCCCAAACTGGCACACACAGAAAAATAAATTCCGATCTAGTTGAACATGTAGCTGGGAAATATGTTTACTAATCTGTATCAAAATCATCGTCTTCTGTTTACGGTGTTAGTGTGTGTTTCTTACCTGTGGATCCGTATTAAAATTAGACTCGACATGACTGAACGCACGGAGGTGGAAATCTCATCGACTTACACGTGGTATTGGTTACGGTTTCAAAACGAACCATCTATTTTGCATTGTCGAGACCGAGCGAGTCAGTTGCACCAAATCAAATCAACATACAACAACCTTATTACAGTCGTAATAACATTTTAATTTCCCGCCCCTCGTAATACAAGTATATTGTACAACTCGACAACTACGTTTAACAAGACCAATCACACTACCAACGTTGAACACACGATACCTACCCAAGTAAAAATATCATTTTCGTTTGGACAACTGCCAATTACCTGCGTAAAATTACCATTTTCACTTGGAGGTCCGCCGTTACCTGAGTAAAAATACCATTGTCCTTTGGAGATCAATCGTTTACCCAGAGTAACAATACATTTTCACTTGGGGTCTATCGTTTCCTAGAGTAACAAAACCATTTTCGTTTGGAAATATATTTTTTCTCTGAGTAACAAACCCTTTTCGTTTAGAAATATATTTTTTCTCTGAGTAACAAACCATTTTCACTTGGAAATATATTTTTTCCCTGAGTAACAATACCGTTTCACTTGGAAATCTATCTTTTCCCTGAGTAACAGACCATTTTCACTTGGAGATGTGATGTTTACCTGAGTAAAATAGCATGTTAGTTTTAAAATCTGACAACCACACCCGACAATTCTATATTTTCGTATAGTCTTTACAACGAACAGGTCTGAAATGTACACGCGCAGTGATTTCGATGCATTTGTGTAATCACATATTCACTTGGTATGGAGCACCACATCAAAATCACCGGTTAGCCACACACAATAACAACGCGCGGTTTCGATATGACTGCGATGTCCGGGTTAGTGCTTTGGATTTTCCAGAATCAATCGGTCTAAAGTTGTAATCCTCTCGACTTTGTTAACTCGTTGATACATGGATATGACAATCTTCGTGAAATGCATGAATGCGTGCTCCCCATAGTGCCAACGATTCCGGGTTTCAGGTGAATATTTTTCATGCTCACACTATACAGATTATAGGTACAGGGGATATGTAGTGTTAAATCGTTTTTTTGTCAATGCATATCGCCCCATTCAGAATGAAATTACAAATCCAATACAGGTCAGTTCATAACCGGGTCCGGATATTCAACGCAAAGCGATAAAGCAGAACCAATGACCAAATGCAACTAAGCATGTAGATTCACAACCTTTGTTTTGTTTCCGTGAATGATGACAACGCGTATCGAATATACTTTACGATTGTTCACCCTTATCAAGTATTCACATAAATGAGGTGTATGACATTACATACAATGTGTTGGTGTACAAGTGTTGGGAGTTTATGCGGGCCTCGATCCGTAGACAACATTATCATACCCTCCAGGACTTCGTTACTGTATCGCGAGACCAATAAAATCGATTTTGTATCTAACTTACCATACGTCCTCTTTTAAGAGGATTTGTCCTCTTCTTGAATATTTTGGTTAAATAAAGGTTACAATTCGACTGAGATATAGGAAATTAGTACTGAGGTAACGTTTCGGTGGGTATTTCGGGAGTTGAGCCGGGAAGTTTACCTTTTTTCAGTCAACCAACCACAAAGTCGGGAAAATTGACAATTTTTTTGAAAAAGCGTCCTCTTTTCAGATTTCCAAAATATGGTAACCCGAGTCAGTGGCGTATAACTTTTACCCAATACAATCAAATTCTCTGTATTCGAAACCAACAAACTTCCTATGGACTTTGGGCACTCCAAGTCATGCCGCGTAAACAGAAACGATCCATGCATATGCACTATATTTAAGACAGAGTTCATCTTGATCGGTAATTTATCAGGTGTCCGGTCAATACCGAGAAAACCATTGCCGAGAATAGACACCACCGAGAATGGACATTACCGAGAATGGACACCACAGAGAATGGACATTACCGAGAATGGATATTACCGAGAATGCAATATATGAAATGCAGGCATGTTATGTATATGCACAGGTCGTGTGAGTGCATCACGGCGTTGCCACATTCGTTATCGATGCTCAGGTATAAATTTCTCGACAACGTCAGTCCCAGTAAGATATATCCTTGACATTGGCCATTCTCGGTAATGTCCATTCTCGGTGGTGTCTATTCTCGGTCCTGACCATTCTCGGTATTGTCCATTCTCGGTAATGGCAGTCTCGGTAATGGTTTTCTCGGTATTGGTATTGAACCAATTTATCATTCATTGTGCGGCTGAATTATTATGTCTTTTCTGCTCTTTCTGCATTTTCACGTGAAATTGGTAATAGATAACCGAGCACACACCTTTAATCGTTGGGATTGATATAAACCACAATTGATAAAGAGGAAGTATCTGTAAAGGAATGGTGCTGAAGAACGCCCAACAAAAACAAAAAAGAAAGAAAGGTAATATATATATATATATATATATATATGTAAGCCTAAACATGGATTGCCATCTATACGTCTAACAACAAAAATATTGAAACAAATATTGGATATCCTGCAAACATTAATAACATTTATCGTATTCATATCGTAAACCTCACCAATCAAATATAAGAATTTAATGAAGAAAGCAGGGATTTTATATCTTGTTCTAGATATCCCTGGGAGACAATATTTGATATTTCTGCAACTGACCGGAATCCATGCGGATTACTTACAATTTCAACTTTAGTTTTCGCCATATTCGCAACCTTTACGTAAAGATATTGACTGGTCATTTTGAGCGGCTAGAGAAAGATTTACGTTTTACGATTTACAGCAGGATGGGAAGTACAGTCGGGAAACAGTTCAAGAGCAAAGTCACTGGAACTGGCCATGGTTATCGGCAAAGTGTTCACGGTATATTAAAATTTTATACTTTGATATCAAGATGCAAGATGTTAAAAGCTATTCCATTGATAAAATAACAACAAAGCAATGTAGTGTACGAACATAAGTGCCACTGTGATTGTAGCTACGTGGGAAGAACGTCAAACCGTCTGCAGGAACGCAAAATCTAGCATGTCCCTAGTTTTATCAGTACATGTGCATCACGATTGGTGAAAAGCTCGCCCTTAACTCATCCACTCATCGCAAGCTTGATGCTGACCGATCGAAGGCCATTAATTCTGCAATCGGCAGACATCTGTTGGATAATCCGATTTGTGCGAATATTATAGAGACGACAAATTTCGCGTTATAGGGAGGGGCCGTTCACACTTTCACTTGTGTGCCTTGGAGTCGAATTTTATCAAAATTCACCAACCAAAACTCTGTCAACAGAAGGAGCTCGTGTACCACCTGGGAATAGTGCTCTGAACGCTCTCTCATTAGAGGTTTCATGCTGGTGACGTCATATTTGTGATACGATTGTTGCTAAACAATGTTCTTTCTTATTCTCTACTAGTTGCTGACGATTACCCCTGACGAGTGTCAACCGAAAATATTCGGGTTTCATTTCAATAGGAATATACTATTCAATGATAAAATAAATAAAACATATAATTTTTAACTGACTGAGAACTTTGTGAGGTAACGTAGGCCTGGAAACATGTTCGATGTGACTTGAAGTTCAAGCCGTCTCCTGTGACGACATGCGAGCGACAAATACGAGCTGACGCGCTAAATCGCGCAGTTTGCACGATCATTCGTTTCCGATTCCTTCATTTTGTGGATGACCCGGTGTCGCTGTTGCCAGGTGTTTTCGTGCGACGCAATGTCGTCGTAGTACGTCTGGCGGTAGTGGGAAATGAGCATGGTAGCTCATGTTAACTGATGTCATAGCATGTCAACTGATAAGGTGCTTGATCCGACTCCGAAACGCCTGTCTTTTCGATATCGTCGAAGATAAGAATATTATTCCAATTGGCGCAGTCGGATTATCCACGGCCTTCGACGCGAAAGACTTCGGATCTTGACGGTAGCACGCTTATCTGGCAAGGCAATTTTACCTCGCCTTAGCAGACTCACTGTACCGTAACATTACATGAATACCATCATGAACATATTTGATGAACAAAACCCTCGAAATGTCACTCCCGAGTATAGGGGTTCTCAAACTGTGGGTCATGACCCACTGGCGGGTCACAAGAGAATTTTGAAGTGAACCACAGAGCTATTTAGAAATTTAGAGATTTAGTGAAAGTTTAAATAATATTTTAATGTTATTCGATCAAAACATATATTCCTATTATCGAATTATACTTTAACTACATCAAGCCTTTCAGCCAATTCTGGTGAGACTTATTAGAGACACGAATTGAGTCACAATGTAAAAGTCGAAATGGAGGGACAGTGTCTTTTGTCTACGCCTATGATAACCTATCTCAGCAAACACCCGATGTCCAGTTGACTTCCTGCGGAAAAGACGCAGGACGCCCAGTGTTACTTCCCCGGAGTGGATTTGTCGACTACTAGAAGCGTCCTAAACACTTCCTGAGTTGGTCTACTATGGACGTGAAGCGACTCCATATGGACGCATTGGATCTGATGTGAACGTGACGCGACTCCCTATGGATGCGTCAGACCTACTGTGGACGCGACGTGACTCCCTATGGATATATCATTTACCACCTGTTCTATTCCTCAGGATTACTATATCAGGACTCCCCTCCTAACCTGGTGCAATTACATTGAATTCAACATCATACAAACTATCGAACTGTTTATATTGGGTTACTGTAAAACGACAATTGCAAAATACAAGTACAACATTAACTAATGAACTATTACTGGTAAACAAAGTTCAGGCTTACGTGAAAAATCGATCAGGAAATCACTACGAATAAATGTGTCAGTGGGATTTTGTATATAACAGCAAGTTCTAAGTCAATTTTATATTACCATTACAAACATTTCAATTGAAGTGCATCATGAAATTAGAAATAAACGTGTCACATGACTTTGAAAAAGTGAAACTGCTAATACAACTAAAACAGGGAAAAGCATGGAGCAATCATAAGTAAAATTTACATTGCATATTATAAAACGATGCATCATTTGCACCGCATCATGTTAAGAGCGCGAGTGCGTATTCGCAATAAACTTGGTTGCAACAACAGTTTTCTTCTTGGTCTTTGTTTTGCCTGAAACATATACAACAATGTCAGCAAATCATTTGTAGAGCCACTCTGCTGACATAGCACATGAAATTTGCGTCAGAGCTGCTTCAATTTCTATTCCCTCATGCATTAATTGTGATCCGCTACTTCTACTTGTGCTGAGTGATAATTTATGACGCTACTACAATGTCTACTCGAGTGCGGGAGCTTATGACGTTGTGATACAGAGTATGAAACCCGTCAATCAAATTATATTGTGGAAACACCTCAAGTACATACTTCAGTACTTTCCAGAACTTCTACTTTACCTAAAATAGTTTTGATAAGCCATGTATATCGCTGCTTGAGTGCTTGAACCCGAGCAGAAATACATTGCGTTACTCTTACTTGTACTAGACTACTGACGCTACAAATATTTCTAATTGAGTGCTGAACATGATTGCTTTCCTTATCTCTGTTTAAAAGCATACAACTACGACATTCCTCAAGTCTCCATATTTTGACCATGTCGACACTTGGAAGTAGTTTGATGTCTTGTAAATCGCTATTTATACTATTTAGTACGGTACTAACGATGAATACTTTGACCACCTTTATTTGGAACTATCACCTACTACAACTAGGGCTTGCCACGAATCTGAATAGACTCAATAGAGTAACGATAAGTCGAAACAGATGATCTTTTAGGGTACATAAATTGTATTCAACAAGAATTAGAATTCCGATTCTATGTACCACTGCGAGGCCTAAAAACATAGATTCGTCATATCGCAGAACATGGCACATGTAGGACGTAGCTACGCACGATCGTGTGAATGACAAATGTATTGTCTCAAAGTACAATAAAATAGGAATTATCTTAAATCTAAAAAAACATTCTTCGATATGATGTAGAGCCGGTATTCATTTTCTTCGAACTCGCATACGAGATAGATATTTCAACTTTTCCTTGTTCATAATGTTGTCACATCATATAGAGCAGAGGCTTCAAATTCAAATGTGGTCGCAGGTCAATTTTCAGATTTTTGACGACGCAGCAAGATAGGGATATTCAATGTATAATTTCCATGTAGGCCTTATTTGACGGGAGCTTGCAGACAGGCATTCCAAAAACATCTCGAGAATGTAATTTACTATTGTATTATTCACGTTTGACACGAAAAAAATCACAGTTTTGAATAGTTCAATAAAATTATTTTTGTGCTGGGCATAATTTGTTAAAATAATGAGTTATAGAGATGATGCAATAGGATGCATCATGACATCATCAAACTCTGGGTTATACTATTTCAGTTGGTGGACCTTTGACGTGTCACAGTTGTATTTTAAAATCTACTGAAATTTGATCTGGTATCAGAGCATTTGAGCGGTGTAGCCTAATCCGGGTTTTGATATAGTCGTGATAAGTAGGCTGTTGCTACTGTCATTACCAAAGTCAAATTAATTCAGAATTAGATGTTGGCTTCGATTATTATTGGAACATATCAACAACTTTAGCCATAGTAATAGCATTGTTTCTTAGCCTTAGCGATCGCACACTTCATGCTACTCATAAGATTTCTAGAAGCTCAAAATTTATTTTCAACACAATTTCTGATGGTACCTATATTAAAATCAGATAGTCAATTCACATAAAATTGCGCATAGCACGAGAACCACAGTATATAGGTCTAATTCCACGATGCATATCGTACCACAAAAGGGTCTACGGGCCCTGTTCGAAAACCCCTGGGATAGAATAGAGCACAAAATCTTCTTTTAGAACTTTTTACTTCATTTTGAAGTGAATTTTACAAGCCTGGTAAATGGCTAATTGTACAGCAGTAGGGCTGGGCAAAATCGAGTACCTGAGTGATTCGATTCTGAATCACGTAAAATGCTTCGAGTCGAGTCGAGTAATCGAGTATCACTCATTATGACGTCATAGCAGAATATTATTTGTGAAAGTTCTAATATGCACCTTTTAAGCGACCACAAAGAATATAATGCCTGTTATCCATCATATTAAGGATACTTTGTTATTTTTTTCGACCATACCGATTTCATTGCACTTGGTGACAATATTGTGGGATGATCATGACTTCGGAAATGTGCTATTTCCAGTAACGTTCCGAGCTTTGTACTTCATGTTTCGCATGCTACGATACGACCAATCAAGGTTTCAAGGCCTCAACAGTGAAATTAGCATAACCTCGTTGATCGTTGATAAACTCCTCGTTGATAAATCAACTTTCAGTGGCGAGGAGCGTATAATTTCAGTACTCGAAAAAATCGTCTTTTACTACTCGACTCGAATCATTAAAATTAATACTCGATTCAGATTCGAGTACTCGAATCATTGTGCCCAGCCCTATACAGCAGTAGAAATTCAAGTCATTGCAACTATTTAAACTCCGGTGCACACAATATGTACTCTGACCACCAACTATGATTAAACGCTAAGAATGCCTACGCAACACCTCAACCAAATCTACTTTTTCAAACTTATTATTTGTATACTTTCCAGAAGTGCATTATCTACTTCCATTTCGAGTAGATCTAACGCAACTTTAAAGTTGTTACCTCTAGGAGTGTATAAATCCATAACATTACATCTACTTCAGTTCAAAAGATGATTACTTTCACAGCCTCTGGTTTCCACGAAGTGTATTCAATGTTTTATACCTTTTGACTTTTTCCTGAGGATGACGCAGCACCGATTTTACAGCAACGCTTGTTCCATGTGGCAGTAGTTCTTCTGAACGTTTTTGGTTCCAGTCATCAAGACATACTTTGTACAGTGTTCTTGACGTTGTTGAACACTATCAATTGAAGACATTGCCGATCTAAATAATCAAAGATATTATAATGTTTGTAGTGAAGCCATTTGTCAAGAAGCCAAGCCAGGAATCTAGAATATCCTGTAAAAAAAAAAACAAAGAAGTTGAAGCTGGACCATTCGCACATTCTACTCACTACAATGACTAATCAGTAGGGCTGAGCACATTGGTATGGTTACTCAAATCTCGAACGAGTATCAATTCTTATGATTCGAGCCAAGTATGTGACTATTTTCAAGACAGCCTACTGATATTACACGCTCTGTGCCACTATAGCAATGCAGTTTATAATAAAATTATAGTTCCACCCAGCACGTTTTAGCAGCCCGATTGCGAACCACCGTCAATTGTATATTTCCGCATCATCGATGGCACTTTTTTCAGGGTAATAAATTGCTAATTAATGAAATATCATAAATCATCATATATAGTTCGTAACTTCAACTTACATAATTTAACATCTTGATCCATGAACAATGCACCACTGCGGCGCCTTCCTCTGAAGTTTAAAACTACATAACATTGCCTGTTCAATATCTAGTCTCCTGGTAGAAATGAAGTAACTTTGTATACACAAACACAGATATGTCCCATCCATATATAGTAAGAATCCATTGATAATAAGGTTGTATTTTCTTATCGACGGCAAGATGACCTGACCATGAGCAATCAGCCTTCCTTAGGGCCCATCCATAGCCTACTTTTTTGATACTGCTGCATTGTAGGCAATGTTTCCGTGTATATATACTAATATCGAAAGTTATAATCAAGCAATAAAAGTATGCACGGAGGCCGTGCCAACATTGCGGTAACATTGCCAACAACCCGTCTGCACCAGGCCATGAACATGTTAAGTTTATAGAGTTTATAATTGGTTTAATGTTTGAGTATCCTTTGATTAGAGCGAAGTTAAAGATGGGCTAACAAACTATTATAATGTTGTTCCTAAAATACCCTAAATATAAACCAATATTGCCAAAAATTCTTACATGTTCACTGAAAGCCTCAATTATTTTATTAACGCTATTATAGATGGTTATCGTTATATACTGTTGTGGACACAAAAATACGAAATGGATGTTAATGTGATGCTACAATCTTCATGCATCCACAAATTCAGCAATCTCACATTCCATACAGGAACATTCCACATTTCTATTAGCCTACATAACATTTCAAAATTCAGTATATACCGATATGTTATAAAATACCGGTACATTACTTTATGCGGCATCTGGTTTGCTGATTGGGTCCTGCAGTCCTAGGAAATCCTTGTAAAACTTTTCACAGGATGCACATGAAATGGCAAGTTATTGCTTGTGAGACATTATGGAACAGAGCACAATAAATCAGACTTCTATGATCAATACATTATCATATAGTATCAAATGTAGCCTACTACAAGAATTATCGGCTTGCATGAGTTACTGATTAGCAGCGGGTCGATCAATTCCGTCTGTAGGTGATATTACGGCCGTGTCATTATAATCATATAATCAAATTCATTATATCGCATCAGCAGTTCATGATGATCGAGACTATTGCTGTTTATTAAATATAGCACTCAAATACCAAGCTCCCTGCCCCCCCTGCCCTTCCGGTACTCATGATAGAGACATCTCACAGTCCACGCTGTTAACGTTTCCAATTATGAACTAAACCCTTACTGTGATAATTCGTCCCTCCGCCATTGCTACATACGGTGATCAAATTGAATTACACGCGCGGCGCATGCGCGATGCTCGCCAAATAGAAGAAGGCAGGCTTCTGGTTTTATGGTTGGATGAATCTGAAGCAACAGGCGTGTTCGACTCCATTATCGAAATAGCCGAGAGGATTACTTACTGCGTTATTCTGTGATTGGAATAGTCATCACAATCCCATCATGACGATTATCAAGTTCTGATGTCGGAATATTTCACATGCATTACGAGTATTTGCCCCTGATGTGGGCATTTTCGACCCAGTAATGTCACAATAAAATAAGCTACTGTGTCTCTGTATCGCACATTATATCGAGCCTCTTTAGCACTGTGCGACCGCAATGATCGACAGCCGGGCTTGTGAAGTTCCACGCGATGAGAAAGTCACACCATATCAACATTCACGGCTTCACTCCACTAGATTTCACTTGTATCATGATTGTATTCAACACAACTTATTCAGCATTGACTGCAGAATAATGCACATTTGAGTTCATAGAAACGATTTCCCAGTAAGGACATCCAAATCAACTCCTGTGTTGGTGGCATCCAGGCATCACACTATTATGACATCCACTGGAATGGTAATTGGTGACTGGCATAGGAGCACTCTTAAAGTTACTTCCTCTGGGGGTCTCTTGGAGTTACATAATTGGACGTCAATTTGTGACTTACTGAGCAAGTCCTCAGTCACAAAAAGTGGGACGTGGGACGACTGGGCACAATTGTGGACGTACCCGTAAGTCCGTGGGAGATCGGGTGTTTGCTGGGATGGCTTACAGCAACGAAAATAATTTCGATTATATGTGATAACTGGAAATTAATGCTGAAGTAAACAAGTATTCCAGCAGGGTCTAATATTGTATTGCGCTAAAAAGGGTATGAATTAGACTCGGACTGAAGTGTATTTGATGATGTAGATTTACGGTATACTTCGGCAGCTCGTATTATCGTAACATTAAATTATTTCGGTATTCGTTTTAGGAGGAGCTGTATTCAACTTTAATTTTTTCTTCGGCGATTACCACGCATTGAGCAGAACCATGACTCCAGGCTAAGAGGTGGCCACAGAACATTTTCAAGGCAGAAAATGGACCACGGTCAAAATAAGGTTGACAAGTGACAACCATACTTGCAATCAAACATAAAGAAAACGAGCCTGGTGTGAAATGACCAATGTGGTCTAAACACCATGAACATCAAACAAACAAACCATACTTGAAAAAATGGTTGCATACTTTAAATTTTCGGTTGCTTTCAATATTTGACGGTCCATCGGTCCGCCAATTTTTTTTTTAATTTTTACCGGCCCGTGAGTTGATAAATTTTGAGAACCGCTGTATTACAGGACAAATACCCTCAAAATGCTTTCCTGCATAGGCTCGTTCTGCAGTATTCCTCTTCGATGAAGTTGACGGTGACAAGCATCGCACCCTTGTTTTGAGCAGACAAAATATCCGTGTCCTGATTGCAAAGGCTGGTCGAGCGTGAAAGCTAAACTAATTAGGATCGCACAGTATCGACAATGTACATTGTATTGTATCACAGGTGCTCCGACTATCAAGGGATCCGGAAGTGTTATTGGAGGAGGTATTCAGAAGGAAGCCAAAAAGACGCAATTCGAGAGAGGCAGGACTGCAATAATAGAAAGTGATGATGACTGGAGTTTTTCTGATGAAACCACTCATGTAGGGATACGTGCGATCGGCGCTTTGGCAGGTTGGTTTTAAATCGAAGAAGGCCTGGAAGTGTAATAATATGGATATATCATATCTCTGCATGTGTGTGTGTGAATAAACTTCATTAACGTTAAGTTGAAGTTTTGAATACTTTAGGGATCGGCTGAATCATTCTTTCATGTCAATTGCATAGTGCAGGGCTCTGCAACCGGGTGTATCGTACACCGTAAGGCAGGGGGTGTCAAACATAGGGCCTGCGGGCCGCATCCGGCCCGCCGGACGGTTTCATCCTGCACCCGACGCCATTCTGAAAACTGGCTGTATTATCTAGCACATTTCTAACAAGTGTTGAGATTTTTAGTACGAAATACTTTCATTAAATAATTCCTCAAGGTGGAAGATGTCGATTGTGTTCACTGTTCTTAGGCGACATTGTAACCATCCGACACCGGTGTTGTGGTTTCACTCTAGTTACCATTAGGAACAAGTCGCTGTCATTAACACCAAATTCCGAGAAGGTAAACACTGCACAGTGAGTTCACAGTGCTAAGGAAAAATGAACCAAAATAGTTATTTGCAGAAGTGGAAACGCCAGTTAGAAACCGGGTAATACACTCTAAAAACTGGGCCCACCTTTTAAGGTGTTTCAATAAAAACCTTGAAAAGAGGAGGGAAATTTTCTACCTTATTTCACCTGGTGGTTGTTTTCCCACCTCATCATGAGGTGGGCAACTTTCCACCTTGCCCTATCCGGATGGATTCCACTTCATCCCACCCGGATATCCTCGAGATACAGCATATAACCACACTTTAAGCACTAAATCACCTTCATTCCAATGACTTTATTTGCAAATTAGTCACGAATGTTATCCAGTTTGGCATAAGCTGCAGTACTGGTGTCTCTTACACCTGGCAAACGCGCCAGAAAAACTGACATGACAGTCAGAAACTGCATTTCGAAGATGCAATGAATTTCTAGCATCACTGCAAATGCTTCATGGAAGCTCTCGATATTCTTCACCTTTTCAACATCAAACCAGACAGTCCACTCTTTCTCCTTTGTATCGAAGCAAATTGTAGGCCACGCGGATGTGAGTGTCTTAAAGAAATGTATTATTATGTGAAAGAAGCATCAGATCAAACATACCCTACACACACACACAACACACACATTGATGCTCTTCCAGTAATCAGCTTATCAAATATACCGGCAGCAGGGCACTGCGGATCCTATTTTCAGTCAACATATGATATCAAATAGCAAATAGGCCAATGTATATGCGGACTTGGCCAGGTGGAAGTGATGACCATTTTGAGTCATCAGCTAATGTGAACAGTAACCTTTAGTAGAGTGGCCTTCAATTTTCTTGTCAGCGCGGACCCCTTTTTTCAACCATCAAGGCATCCGTGCAGACACCATCAAGTTTTAGTTCAAATCATGCTCAATAATAGTGCAACCGCCATCCACCTCTTATCAATAGTCCATTTTTGCAAGTCGTGACGGTACATCTTGGCGAGTTTGAAGTAGCAACCTCGTATAACTGCTGATATTTACTTTTTCAAACTACTTGAGTACTTTGCAGACCTTCATTTTCTACTTTCACTTAAAGTAGCTTTGTTATGGATTTGAAATCACTACTTCTACACTGTACTAACCTAGAATTATCCGTAGTGATGCTTTACCCGAGCTAAGAAAATCACAAATTATATTATCATTCAGGTTAAAAATTTAGAGGTCTGCAAACACCATAAAGATGTGCTTCACGGACCCAGAGTTAGAACTGCGGGTTGTGGGACCGAGCTGAAAAGGGAACATGGGCTTGTTACACGGGTTTTAGGTTTGCACCTCACTAAAAAAAGGTTCAATACACGACATTGAAAGAAATGTATTGATACTATAATTCAATAATTGATATTATAAAACGTAATTTTTAGTATTTAAAATCGTCTTCGAATCTCCACGACTCAACTATAGTTGAAGCTCGACTTTGTGCCAGTAGTGGAATAGTTTTTAACATCCCAAATTTTAAGCAAACAGGTACTTATAATATTGATAAAAATCCGTACCTGTTCAACCTGGAAGAAGTTGCCATATCCTTTATGAAAAATTGTAGGTATAGAAACAATCCGGTCTAGATTTTGAGATGCTGTAAAACAAAATATATTATAAGTCCCAGTTGATCACTGAATACATACAGGTCAACATTAACTCATTACAAAACAACAAAGTGGAGTGCGTCAACGCGTCGCTTCGTAATTACGTAATAGTATAGATTAAAAACAGTGCGAAAATTGATGCCGTGCAATTGCAACATGACTGAAGAACGCTATATAGGCCTATATCATGACAGGCAATTAATAGATGGAAATTACCTACTCAATACAAATATTTGAAGGGATCACTGCTTATGTCAAAATCAACAGCTTCATCACAACAAAGATAATAGATATAATAGGAGAAAGAGAAAAACATACCAATCACAATCCGTCATTTTGTCTTCGCGACATCGATGTTAGCTTCTGCACTTCATCCTATCAATCAACCGACAAGATAGCGTAATGGTTAAGCGTCCTGCTTCTTGATCGGTAGGTCGTGGGTTCGATTCCCGGCCGGGGTCAGACCAAAGACCTGATTAGTAACACTGGTATCCACGGCTTCCCTGCTTGGCGCTCATGCATTACTGGGATAGCATGGAGGGGTGGTGCATGACTAAGAAAGCTGTAAAGGCTATATCTGCACTTCCTTGTCCAGCGGCATATGCACACTATGTACTCATGGTATGCATATGCGCAGATCGCGTGTATGTGTATCATGAGTCGGTGTATATGCCGCAAAACATCAAGGACAAAAATAAACTACGTCCTTTCCTTTCCTTTCATATTTTCAACCAATTCCGCGTTGATGGGAAATCATGCGCATCTCATCTCGTCTTCAGACGAAACCGTTTTCTGCAAAGCAGCCGAAATTTGAAATATGCAGTGAAACAGAATAAAAATTTCATTAGGAGATTAAATTTGTGAAACCGAACCTCAATCATTTTTTCAACAGGTGAAGCAGCAAAAATGAGCAGATTTGAATTTATAGGCTTTACTTTGCCTTGGTGAGCCAGTCGAACTTTTCATGCTAAGTAGGGCTAGGTAAAATCTAGTACCCGATTGATTCAATTCGGAATCACCTAATATGCTTCGAGTAGAGTCAAGTAGTCAAGTATCACTCATTATGACGTCATAACAGAATGTAAGATGTCAAAGTTGAAATATGTACCGTTTAAGCCACCACCAAGAATTTAATGCCTTTCATCCATCACATAAAAGATGCTTTGGTATTTTTTCGACTTCACCGATTTCATTCTACTTGGTGAAAATTCTGTTGGATGATCATGACTTCGGAAATATGCTACGTCCAGTAACCTTGGTAGATTTTGTACTATATGTCTCGTATGCTACAATACCGCCAATCAAGGTTTCAAGGCTTCAACTGTGAAAATTAGTTTCGAAACTATAATTTTCGGGTATAAATTAACTTTCAGTGGAGAGAAGCGTAATATCAGTACCGGTACTAGAAAATATCGTATTTTCCTACTCGACTCGAATCATTAGAATTAATACTCGATTCAGGTTCGAGTACTCAAATCATTGTGCCCAGCCCCAGCTACTAGTGATAGTCAGCCTGCCAGTCGCCTAAGTGTGCTGCGCATACACCAATTCCCTACTGCATATACTATATAGCATGGTTTCATATTAGAAAATGACCATAAATTGCAATTACTTCTAAAATTTTCAAACAATTAATTCAACTGAACTGAACAAAGCTGACTCTGACTTAAGCATGTAAATTTGAAAAGGCAAGTTTGAAGCATGCAAAATTCATTTATTAGTCCATTATCGTCTCCCCTTCCATTTCTTCACGTGGCGTAATGTAATCTCCATTCTCAAATATGGCGGCAGGTCGTCAGATAGCCGACAACGACAGGAACAGTTGAGCAACTATATATACGGGTTTATGCTAGCGAGAACAGAATACGTTCATACTGAATTCATTAACAGGAAGAAACGGTTCATATTAAAAAACGTACAACTATTGCCTGTGTAGTAAAAATAAGCACAAGTCATAAGAATTCGCTTCACAATGAACTTCAAGAGAAGACATGCGCCACCCACGAGGTCTCTTCGATCTGTCTGCTTCGAGGTTCGGCCGCTGATTAATTAAAGCGTAACCGACATGGCTGATTAATCAGCATGAGATATTAATATCTTCGCTTTTTGTGTTCAACTTACTACTTAGTACACCAAATAAATATTATAACTATCATTATTGAGTACAGACTATAAATTGACTGAATAGGATAGTAAGATGTAAGTCGAACCATAAGCTCATCGGTGTTTATGAAACTCGATGGTTGAACGGGGTTTCCCTTGAGAATGTGGTTCCCGCGGAAACTCAGCTGACTTCGCGGAATCGCCGCGCAAATAACTGATGCGTTGCATAATTTAGTATAATATTATGTCGATACCCCGCATAACAATATCAGAACTTTGGAATAAACTTTATACGGCTGCATTTTCATTGTATCGCATTTTTGTGGTGTATTGAACTCATAGTTCATTGCTAATAAACCAATGATGATGAAGACATATACTGTCACAACAACAACGATAGCTTGGTATCGAAAACGATTTTCATATGAAGGTGAAAACTGAAAATATGCATTCCACGGCTTATAAATTTGAGCATCCGCCGTTACCGCTCCATCATGGAGTAGGAGCTAGTACTTCACTCTATAGGAGGGTTTTGGGAGGTGGAAGATGCATCGTTGGAGGTGGGAAGATTATTATACCTTGTTTGGTGGTGTATGGCATGTACCCACCTCTCGTAAAAAGAGGGATTATGGAATTATACCTTCTTCGGAGGTGTATGACATGTACCCACCTCTCGTAAAGTGGTAATTATGGTTTCCACCTAGATTTTAGCTAAAAACCCATCTTTATTTTTTACAGTGTACAGGTTACACAGAGAATAGCTTTATGACACAAAAATATAATTTAAATATATGTGGTCGCACTCCTTTTTCGCTCATGACTTAACAGCTCCTCGGCTTCCGGAGAAACCCAAATCGCAATACGATATTAATGACTAAAATTTCAACCTCTACATTTACGGTGAAATCGTTTGTATTCCTCACAATTCATAGGCCTACACAGGACTATACTGACAGATGTCGACTAAAACAATTCAATCATAGTATTATGCCAGCGTATATCGTCGGTAAAGTCGCTGTTTTAGCAGTTTATCTATAACTATTCAACCAACCAATCATCGACAAATGCCCTCAAAATGCTTTCCTGCATGGGTTCGTTGTGCAGTATTCCTCATCAATGAAGTTGGCGGTGACAAGCGTCGCACCGTTGTTTTAAGCAGACAAAATGTCCTTGTTCTGATTGCAAAGGCTGGTCGAGCGTGGAAGCTAAACTAATTAGGATCGCACAGTATCGTCAATGTACATTGTATTGTATCACAGTTGCTCCGACTATCAAGGGATCCGGAAGTGTTATTGGAGGATTTATTCAGAAAGAAGCCAACATGACGCAATTCGAGAGAGGCGGGATTGTAATAATAGAAATTGATGATAGCTGGAGTTCTCGAATTACTGATGTGCGGATACGTGCAATCGGCGCTCTGGCAGGTTGGTTTTAAATCGGAGAAGGTATGGACGTGTAATAATATGGATATATCATATGTCTGCGTGTGTGCGTGTGAATAAACTTTATGGGTGTAAAATAGGTGTATTTATAATATTTCCACCATACCATGGGGTGAAGATCATGTAAACGTTATTTCCAGATACAAAAAATGTGTTTTCGCGCCCTTCCAATGGGTAGAAATGGGTCACTAATATAACTTCTTATAAAATATATCCCAGGGGTGCGGTGGATTCTGTTTTCGTGCACCACGCCAGAGAACCCCAAAATATGGTGCACTGTGAGCTGAATCTAAAACGCAGAGGACCATCGCACTATACAGGGGTCACCAACCTTTTTGCAATCAAGAGCTACTTCTTGGGTACTGATTGAAGCGACGGGCTACCATTTACTTCCGTCATTTACCCGTAACAGACTGAATTCCCGCTTTGATATTCATAGCACTGGGCAGGAATCACATTGCGGTAAGACTTCTAAGAGAGTCTTATGAATCAAAACATCTGATTTAAACAAGCTAGTCACTAAGATTTTTAAGAAATCATGAATTATTTCGCACCATGTTTGTGTAAATTATACAACAACAGTCACCTTAAATTTTGAAATAAATCATGTCACACTTCAGACTGGACATCATGTTTTCTCTTTTTCTATTATCAGTCAGTGGGCAGCCTGGCATTGCATGCTATCAACTAGTACGCTGTACTCTGGTATGTAACTTGACACTGCATCTCTGAGAGAGTGTTCTAGATGTGTATTAGTGAAGCGTGTTCTGTGTTTGTTTTTGATGAAATTCATGTGCGAAATGCTGATTCACAACGATAAGTTGAACCAAACACGCCTGTAACCTTCATATAGCTGCTGCGCAGTGCGCATACACCACTGTACTTTTCCTAGTCAGCAAGGTAGTAGGCAACAAAAGTTTGCTGCAGCCTTGGTGGGTTCTGAGGTGGAGGTCATTTTGCAGTGTTCCAACTTCAATCTCCAACTTTTCAGCATCCAGACATGACAGATTTCATTAAAGCGCACAGCAGCAACGATTACAGAATGTTGGAAACAAGATGCGTCAAAATATGCAATACGTAATGGGCATACAGATAGTCTATTGAAGATATGCTAATACTTCACGGCTATCTGCTGCCGAATAGAAATGTTGTTTTCTACTTTGGCATTGTCGTGGACTTCGAGC
Organism: Botryllus schlosseri; assembly: GCF_051294905.1. Lineage (NCBI taxonomy): Eukaryota > Metazoa > Chordata > Ascidiacea > Stolidobranchia > Styelidae > Botryllus > Botryllus schlosseri. The sequence continues at coordinate 1,663,029 of NC_137240.1, forward strand.
TCCCAGTATCAGTATTAGTTCATTGATATTTTCATCAGTTCAAAACAAGACAAAATACTGCGATACAATGAAAATATAGGAAGGTGCCGAAACGACTTGGAGTAATCGTGGAGATCAGACACCCACCTTTGCCTAGGGGAAGCAGAGAAGAGGCATGCACACTGAATGAAAGGTAAAGCAGAGAATATAAAAGGCAAGCGACAAAAGGAGGTGGCATGTGGCGGAAGGCGAGATCGATACGCTAGTTCGTGGTCCTGTGATCCCGAGGGATGACTAGTATTCATTCAGAAGAGATTGCTTGTATTTCGAATTGAATATAGACATATGCTCCACGACTGTCTGATACCTGGCGAGATGCTGTTCGACAATTGCGGCCCGGCATACTTGATAAAGCATAACCATAACGGAACCCCCCGCCACTTCAAGAAGACAGTGGGTGGCATTCCGTCATGTCGTCCGTATCCTATAGGCAGTGCTCCGTATCCTACGTCTTCGATATCTTGTGATTCTATTACATGTTGGTAGCCTATATCACTAATTGTAATTGAGGATATTTGATATCATCAGTTTAAGTGTTTATATGTATTGTCATTTGTAAGTTACATGTTAGTGTGATTTAAACAAAAATAGCTAAATCAATCAAGCTAATCAAGCTAAATCTAAAACGCAAAGGACCATCGCACTGTAAGCTATATATGTGAACCAAAAAATGTAGACGTGCGAAAATTGATTCAAATTGTTTCCCATCTATATTTACAGAAAGCTTAGTCGAAGTTTTGGTTGAACTCCGGTATGACGGAAAATATAAAAGATTTTACCGCCTCCAAGACACAGTCTATGACGTCATCCTTGGTATTAATAATTTGATGGGCATAGATATTATCCGTATCTCGGATAGCGAAACGGGGGACGTTATTCGCAAATATACCAAACTTTCGACCCTGCTTAGGGAGAAGCGCTTGAAAATACTGCGTGCCAGAATGGTAAGCAATAGTCGGTTCAGATTAACATTTAAGATATCATTGCTTATTAGTAGGGCAAGTTTTTGCAACTTTTGCAACTTTTTTTACAGCTTCCGGCAGCTTCCTAAATACTCGGAAGATATGTAGAATGCTGTTTTAAGCTGTTTGATGGAATCTTATAGTGCAACTTTTTGCAACTTTCGTCCATTTTTTTCATGCAACTTTTTGCAACATTTTGCAACTTCTTCGATTTTTCATCGAAGTATTTTCGATTTTGGTGATATACACGGCCAAATTCGACTGAAACACCGTAAATCAGCACCGAAGTAACGCTTTTACCGGTATTTTGGGAGCTAAGCCGAAAAATTGACCTTTTTTTTAGTCAATCTGGGAATTTGACCTTTTTTTCTTAGTCAACCGAGCAAAATGTGGTCTTTTAGTACAACTTTTGTGGAAAAAATAAATGCAACTTTTTACTGCAACTTTTGTCAAAAATAAATGCAACTTTCAACGGATTTAACTGCAACAAAAACTTGCCCTAATTATTAGTAATCGCTCGATCGGCGGTACAGTACTCTTATCGGAAAGGGCTGTATTCACACTTAAAAGTTGTTATACGAAGATGGAACCTATCCCTCACAAACTATGATATCGTTGTGTCGATCGATTATTTTTTCACCGGACTGGTTACAGACTGAACATCGTTTTCATTCGGCGTGTATCTTTTTCTGTATATATTCAATCACCAGCTTAGTTGTTTTGGTACCTTACGGAAGAAACGATTCTGATGATGCATGGTGTCAGTGTAAAGCGTTGTTCAAATCGCACGTGTCTGCTTACCTTTCTACGTCCCTACGTTCCTGCGTATACCATTTGCAATTAATCCAATTCTTTGTCAAGCATCAATTGGATTACAATTATGTGTTTGATTTGTACCGCAGTACAACTATGGGGTAGATTCTGTTTTCGTGGTCCACCTTCTGGTTGCGAATACACACTCTTTTCGCTAACGGTGTATGGTTCTGTTGGATATGCTCCAATTAAGATTGACAATAGAGATCGAAGAAGACTTGAGAAAAGGGACAAGAATATACGATTCGAAAAAGACGTCAAAATGCTAGAAGGTGCTGATCCAGGTAAGGTTTTCCGCGCTGGTTGGCTCACTCGAGTTGTCCTGCTCTGCTTGCACAGTTTCCCGTTCAAATCATTTCAGATATGCTCAAGTATTCAACAGGCCCTCATGCAGGCTGGTTGTTGATCGATGAAAGTCTGGGTATGTAATTTTGTTCGTAAGTCATGTTTGTACAAATGCGTGTATGTTATATAGTTCGTGTGTGCAATTGTGCATGTGCATTGTGCATGTGCATTGTGCACTAGGGATGTCCATAATTTGGAAAATCTTTAAAATGCTCCGTTGTTATGTCTTACTATATATGTTATATTGATAAAAACAACAATGGGCAAACAGAAGCCCACAGGAAGACCGTTAAGATTTCGTGCAAAGCGCTTGAAAGTAGTTGCCGACGAATGGGCGTGCCACCCACCGTAGAACGATGAGAAGACTAGTAATCACGAAACCATGGCTCTTGATTCGCTAATAGGCTATGCTTCAATGATCACGACAGCAGCAGCTTGCTGATTAGGTGATCAACAAGTCTGCTACCGGCGGCGATTCTGAAAGCGCATTGTAGGCAGAGATAGGCGGATTCCAAAATTTCGGGATCCGAATCTATCCGGATCCGGCTGGCAATTGGAAATTCAGAGTCCGAAAAAATCCGGCTGGTGAATGTCCAGTAGGGCTGTTCAAAAATAACTTTTTTCCTCGGATTCCAGCCATTCACTGATTAAATTGTCAGGTTACCCTAAAAAACCCTGCACACCAAATTTGGTTCGATTCTAACAAGTATAGGACTCTGCAGATCCAATTAAAATTTTTAATTTATTATGAAAAATTGAAAAAAAAAATTTCCCAATTTTCCTGCCAACCCCATGAAATTGTTGAGCTGTCTTCAAAGACGTTGCAAAACAAATTTGAGTCAATTCCGACCAGTAGAAGCGGGTTTATGTGAGTTTTTCGTTGATAAATCGCGGATTATCCAACAATCAAGGATAATCCGAGAAATTTCGTTTCGTAATGAGTTCCAATCTGCAGTGCAGCACTGCTTGGTAAAAATGCGGCATTGTTACGATGTAAGTATCCTCCGTCCTATTGGTCTATTGTTACGCCATAAAACTGATGCGAAGGCTGTTGATTAGTAGCCTATCTCGTACTAAAAGTAGGAGATGGAGAATGTATGTAGCATGGACTAGACCAGTGCTTATAAAGCGTGTGTATCGCGCAACCATAGGTATATCATACTTTTTAAGGGATTGCCACTCTGATAGGGTACGACATTAAAGGTGCGGATCCTCTGCTTCAAAAACGCTTGGAACATCAACCTTTCCGTTTCATTTGAGATAACCAGCATCCGTAGATTAGTCATCTGCAGTTTAATTCACCAGAAGACATTGTACACCAAGACAACAAACCTGAATAGTGTTCTGGACAAGCTGGGAAAAGCTGATTTTGTCTCACAAACTTGATCACCGACAGTTAGCATACCCCATATATTACCAGAGGCAGAGAATCAATACGGCGATATCCTGTATATCTGCCATGTTCGCACATTAAGTCGAGCCGCTATCCATGCACGAGTGTGTGAACTGAGAAACGAAATAGCAACTTTCCTTGAAAATACAAACATCGCCGACTCATAATCTTGTCATCGAAAATGGGTATCTAATTTTGCTTTCGTAGTACATTTAACGTCACATCTAACAAATTGAATTTGCAACTTCAGGAGGATATAAGTGAATACATGAGATGTTGAGGCGCATTCGAAACAAAACTGCGACTCTGGGAATGTCAACAGTAAAAAGAAAATTATGCTCACTTTCCTATACTGGTGGAGAGTAAACCTCTAGTACAGCGGTTCTCAACCTTTTTGGACTTGCGCCGCCCTTGGGGAGGTCGAAAATATTGCGCCCCCTGACCCCCCCCCTACACTTTCGTCATGTCAAAAAGAGAACATCATCTAATACAGAGGTAGGCAACCTTTTTGCTAATCACGGCCGATTTCGATTACTTCTGTAGCCTGAGGCCGCATTCCAGGGCATAGCCGTAATGAACTAACTGGACGCGAAATACCTATTTTAATCTGTCCATATCCATTGCCGGTGAACTACGGAGTCCGGACGATTATACTTTTAACAAAAGCCTTTTCTGTACGTACCGAAATCGCGAGTCGCAATGTTATGAATAGATGCTGGGATTTCATATTGCCGCGTCGAGCGCGAAAATTTTTCAGATTCACGAATGAATTCCGTAATTAATAGTAGCAGTATCACATATTATTATCAAATATTTATCCATAAACAAATTTCTTTCGTGCGGAACGCACGATTAAGATTCCGGCTAAGAGTGAGAAGGACGCTGCTATATTAAAATCGAAAAATTAGGTTATGTGGAATTGCGCGGAGTGTAAAGAAAATTTCAAGATTAATTAAAATCTCTCAAAAATTTGGGAGTGAATTCGTAATTTCAATTTGCATGTCGACGGATGTTAACACATACTAATTGAATTAGGTGTCGACGGCCGCTCAAATTCCCATCTACAGCAACAGGTTGTCCTTCCCTGATCTAATACTATACATATAGTATGTCTTACGCCAAGTTTGAATCCGCATACCAGTTGTTGAGTCTTTAACATTTCTGACAAATTTCCCCAAACTTGTTTGAAAATAGCAGAAAAACATTGAACAGGACATCAAATTATTTCAAGGTAGGTTGCACTGAGAAATCCTAATGCTGGCAGTGACTGCAGAGAGCACGGCATCGTTCTGTACAGACATGCTAAATTCGATCGGTTTTTGAATTGAATAAATTGTGTTTATTTAGGGTAGCTTAATTGAGGGCGAAACCAGGCAACTTATATTGCATCTAAATCTGTCTTAGGCAGTGCAGTTCGCCAATTATTAACAACAGCTACCCAGCGCACCGAACTTAGGCTATACTGCAAAGCTATGAATGACTTGGACACGTGGGAATTGCTCAAAGAATATCAAAATTTTGCTCAAATGACGTTGAAATCAGCCTATATACTCCGTTGAGCGCGAATGCTGGAGTTAGAATTTGGCGAGATTTCTTGAATACAAAATAAATTTCATCTTTAACAATAGTCTTCTCAAAATGATTGTGATGCACAGAATTCATACAGACGTGGTTAATTTCTCGCGCCCCCCCCCCTGAGAGCTTCCCGCGCGCCCCAGGTTGAGAACCCCTGCTCTAGTACCAGCACTATACCTTTGTAACTGTGACACGGAATTTCATTACTGAATTTCCACACGCTTTTCCGACATTCGTTCTGTACAAAATAAATTCTGACAACTCAGTACTCGGTATAATGTGAGCGCCAATACCGTTGCCTGAAAATTTCAAATGGGCCCATTTGCGATGCAGTTGAATTGAAAGACAAATTTCATACAAAGAGCATATCGCTGCATGACTTTGACAAAGAGAGCGTTCTTGAAATGGGTCTTTATCCATGCTTGACCAACAATGCAAAAGAAATGGCATCGACTTTTGATAGCACGTACGCATGTGAAAAATAGTTTAAAACAATGGAATTCACGAAGAGCAAGCTAAGATCACGTATTCTAATGCCCATTTAGAATGTGGTTTGATTGTTGCTTCATCTGACTTGTTATTAGAAGTTGAAATTCTTTCACAAAGCATATTGCGCCAAGTGTCACATTTATGCTGCGTTATTGAAGTGTAAATACATGTGTTTTGCCCTTTTTGTGATTTGTATGATTGAGATTGCAGCAATGTAGGGTACTAAACCGACGTGAGCGTCAAATATAGTATCAAGAAAAATTCCGGCCCGCCAAAAAGTTGTGCACTCGGAACTTGGCACGCGACTAGCAAAAGGTTGCCGACCCCTGGATTAGACTGTGGCATTATCAAAGAAACAAAAATGATATACCATAAAGGCACGGAATTACAAAACGGCTACAGGCAGATATGGATTGAAGAGTATAAGGCAGGAAAAATACCACCTTTCATCCATCTTGGTGGAGCACCATGCAAAACATACCTGCCACAGGAAATAGAAAACAATAAATGCTACAAATGCCTACGGCCGGGACATAACGCCAAGGACTGTCCTCACCAGACAGCTTGTGCCATATATGAATAATTTGGACACAGGCAGAACCAGTGCCCAAAACACACTACAAAATCAGCCGCATACGCGGCGATGCAGAAGCTCTTCGTAACCAAAACCACCGACACTAGGAAAATCCTAGAGGTTGACATAGAAACATTAGTGGAACAAGAAGAACCATCAGTCAGTACACGAGAACAGCTAAGTCAAAACCCTTCCCAGGCCCAAAGTGAGGAAGAGGGGGAAGACAGCGTAGCACAAAAAGAAGACGAGACCGATAGTGATGACGCAGAAGATCTCTTCAGGAGCAATATCGAAAATCCAGAAAAGAGCAATCTGGATAGCACCGTCAGACCAGAGCCAGAACTAGAAGAAGAAGACGCCAACAGCGTAGCAACGAATGAAGATAGACTACAGATCGTAACGAGCGACGAAGAGAGTCAAATAAACGAAATCGAAAATGAGGAACACGCGCAAAAGCAACAAAAAAAACGAAACAAACCAAAAAGTGGTCGAACACACAAACTGCGCAAACAGTTCGAGAAGGGAAACACTTTCACAAAGGAGGAATTCTTCGGCTTGAGCCGCTCACTGTGCAAACGAACCAACGACGTACGCAGTCCACCAAATGAAAACAACCTAACCAAAGCCAGAAAGAAGTTAGACAAAACGGAAACGAAAACCCACTAAATAGAACCAACCCCGTACCCCTGCACAGAAATGGCTTTGAATATAGTCTCCTTGAACGTGAACGGAATCACGACACACTGGAACAAACTGAAAAACCTAATGAAAACAGAGAGTATAGAACGTACCACAGAAGATTACGCTTCAAAAAGCATAGGAATATCTACTGAGTGGAGAATAAGCATGCAAACGGAGATAAAACTACCCACCACAAACGGTGGAAAAGCTAACGAAGACCACAAAACGTCAGGCCAACTCGAACAGTGCCCCGCTTTCCCGGTACAAATCAAGCCAGGCTCAAAGTACGCTTGTTCAAAGAACTGCATTAAAAATGAAAAAGAACGAAAATAAAAACCCCAAACCGGCGGACGCCCCTATGCTGTGAGAGAGAAGATTACTAAGGTTTGGGATTTTGGCGAGCCGGATAAAAAAAATGAGCATTGTTTCTATAGAGCAGGGGTCACCAACCTTTTTGCAACCAAGAGCTACTTTTGGGTACTGATTGAAGCGACGGGCTACCATTTACTCCCGCCGTTTACCCGTGTCAGACACAATTTCCGCTTTGATACCATAGCACTGGGCAGGTATCGCATAGCGGTAAGACTTCTAAGAGATTCTTTTAAATCAAAACATCTCATTTCAACCAGCTAACCACTAAGACTTTTAAGAAATAACGAATTACGCCGCACCGTGTTTATGTAAATTATGTAACAACTGTAAGCTCAGATTTTAAAATAAATCTCGTCACACGTTAGATTGGACATCGTGTTATCTGTTTCTAAACCAGTCAGTGGGAGGCCTGGCATTGCATGCTATCAACTAGTGCGCTATACTCTGGTATGTAACTTACACTGCAACTCTGAGTGAGTGTTCCAGATGTGCATTAGTGAGCCGGGCTATGTGTTATTGATGTGTTATTTGATAAATGTCGTGTCCGCAAATGCTGATTCACAACGATAAGTTGAACCAAATACGCTTGCAACCTTCATAGCTGCTGCGCAATACGCATTTGCCGCTGTACTTTTCCGTGTCAACAAGGCACCAACAGTTTGCTGCAGCCTTGTGGGCTTTGATGTGGAGGTGATTTTGCAGTGGTACAATTTCAATCTCTAACTGTTCAGCATCCAGACATGACAGATTTCATTATACCTGACAGCAGCATCGATTACAGAAAGTTAGAATCATGGTACTATAAATTGCGTTGAGTGTAAGAGAGACAAGCTGTGTCAAAAGCTGCAATATACATTGCGCATACTGCATCTGCTAGTACGTCACCGCCATTTGCTACCGGATAGTAATGTTGTTTACTACTTTGGCATTGTCCGGGACGTCTAGCTACCATAACGGAACCCCCCACCATTTCAAGAAGACCGTGGATGGCATGCCGTCATATCGCCTGTACGGGCAGTACGCCGTAGGCCTATTCTACGTCTTCGATATCTTTTTATTCTACTACATGTTGGTATATTACTAATTGTAATTGGGGATATTTGATATCATCATTTTAAGTGTTTATATATATGTATTGTCATTTCTGAATCACATGTTATAGTGTGATTTAAACAACAATAGCTAAATCACTCAATTTATATATTTAAAAGCTCACTGGTGATAATCTGACGAATATTGGCAAATGCTGCTATTCGATATATTTTTAGAACAGGCTCGCGAGCCACTCATTTGGTCCTCGCGGGCTACCTGGTGCCAGTGTTGGGATGAATCGAGTCATGACTTGACTCGAGTCATACTCGAGTCAACTTTTTCGATTGACTTGACTTGACTCGAGTCACTTTGCGAAAATGACTTGACTTGACTTGACTCGGCACTTCAAAAATGTGGATTGGATCGTGACTCGGAGCAAAATTTACGAGTCAATTTCAAGTCATCAACTTTACGGTGTCGACTAAATCAAGGCATTCTGTTCATGTTCGGATTATTCACGATACGCCATTGTAACTTGTGAGAGCAACCTGTCATTCACTGATTGTACGTTTCGCTGATCCTGCATTGTTACATCACATATACACCGACCGCATACGAAATGATCACAACTTGCCTTGACGTAGTAGCAGATTATTTTTATAGCAACGTATCGCTGTTTATTGGACGGCTCTGTCCTTACATTGCACGGCGTTCACCTTTACCAACCCTCTTGTATGATTTAAATCTAATAAATATATTTTATGTATTTGTATCCTTACCGATGCATATAGATGGCTAGTGTATTGTACGATATCAATTTCTTTCATCTTTCACCACGACAAGAGTGGGAGTCCAGATAACTTTTTCGTAACATTAACATTCGCGATTTTTTTGCATAGATAGTAGGGATGGTGTGAACATACATGTAGTGATGTAGGTGTAGGGTATTTCGCTCTTGATGTTGTGTGATTGCGGGTCAAGCTTACAGCAGAGAGCCACTAAATATTCACAAACGGAGAGCCGGATATTTTGAGCAAACTTTTGTAAAAAAGCAAGTATAATTTTTGAGGTTGTCAAGGTGTATGCTCGTTTAGTGTTGATTTTTATGCTGCCAGCGCCACACATAGAGTGCACGCGGTTAAAATGCAATAAATTTCATCAAAAGTGGGTATAATGAAGAGAAAATTGTAATAAATGAAAAAAGGTTCACAGTGCAGAATCTACCAAAGTTCCTTTGTGAACGTTAACCTCTAAATTTCTGCGGCTCACACATAGAACGCGAACGTGAACCCCACGTTCACACCATCCCTAATAGATAGTAAGCCTGCGGGTATGGTCTGCTGCTACGGTTAAAAACGTTGATACGCGAGTTATATCTCATTAAATCAGTGATGCTGATGACGCAGAACATGACGAGCGCTCTCCGCGGTGCGACGTTTCCAGTAGTTTGGGCTTTGGAGCCGGGGCAACGAGTCGGAGCTCTACATAAAATTCAAGAGGAGCCGGAGCTGGAGCCGGTATTATGAACAGTAGCTCCGGCTCCGAAATATTTCATAAGATGCTATGCTTTTACTGATGGCTGAATTCACACAATTTTACGATAATCGTTCAAAAATTGAGAATTGTTGCCTCTTTGGCACCACCTTTTCTAACTAACCAGTAACCCTGTTTATACATAGGCGCCAAACCTTGGTAGGCTGGATTTGCCGTTCTTATTCCCTAATACTGCATTATAGGTATACCCTCAAATTCGTAATTAGCACAGCACCGATGGCCAATTGTGTTGTTCGAAAAATAATGAAAACCATGCATGTCAAAAAACGGGTTTGATGCTTATGTTAGTTGAGCAATATACCTGTAATTAGTAATGAGACGAATATATAAGCGACGCCATGACCTTGCTGCACAGTGCACATATTGTGAAGCGCGAAGTGCGAAAATTGTATCTTTTGAAGCATCATTTTGACATCGAATGCGCATGATACGCCGGACGATCGCTTCCTATTTTGTTGACTGGGCGAATATGTTCAATTATTAATTACGTGGCCTTCATTTTCCAAGACAACAGCTCACTCAGCGCTACTGGCAAATCTGATTACGGGGGCTGAAAGACTAAAAAGTTTATAGCGACATATATGCAATTACCACGTATATATTCACGAATTTTACAAAATTTTAGCGCCTCGGGCAACCAGGCCACGCAAACTTTGCTGACCATCGAAATCACTGTTCTTGGGGGCGAAGCCCCCAGAAGTTAAGTTTATCACGCTGTGCGTGCGCAAGACAATCGTATTTTAGGCGGGCTGACGAAGTGCTGTTACGGCCCTCTCTCTTACCCATTGTCTTTCTTACATCCCTTACAATATGAGGTTGGGGCGCTAGAGATCGATATTTTTTGAAAGGGGGCGCAGGAGGGGAAAAGGTTAAGAACCAATGCTCTCAGTGCATTTCAACCTCTGTGACAGTGCGCACATGTGCGAATGAAAAAAAGTTTTAGTGCGAATGACGAAGGTGGTGCGAATGGAGCGAACGAAAAATGAGGATGAGTGCGAATGAAAATCGTGAATAAATGTTAATTATTCTGATTTGGAATAATTCAAATAACCCGAAATTCAAGGCCAGTGTAGCTTTTTTAGTTGTGACACAATTGTAAAAACTTGTTTAACTTACGACGCACCACTAATCGTAGCTCCCTCGAGCCGTAGTGAATTAGTATTTTCGCACTATAAATATTACGTAACCAAAAGCCTGGTTTGGAAGCGGGTGTAGGGGCAGACATTCATTATATCAGCCCGTCTGAGCCCGCGACATGCTGAATAGATGACGTCAAATTGACTTTCTGCTTTTTTTTCGCTAACAATCATCGTAAGCGAGGGCGCGAAATAGTGTAATGGTTGTGCGTCCGGCTTCTCGATCGTGGGTTCGATCCCCGGCCGGGTCAGACCAAAGACTCGAAAACTGGTTTCCACAGCTATCCTACTAGGCGCTCAGCAATCACGGATAGCATGGAGGAGAAAAAACCAGGGTTGCAAACTAGATGAGCTTGCTATAAATGCCGTATCGCATCTCCGTCGTCAAAGCATATCGATGGTGCAGGCGAAAAAGAATACCATCTCTTTCTCTCTCTCTCTCTCTCTCTCTCTAATAACTTTTGATTAGCGCGAGGCACGAGGATAGTAGTAATCATCATTACGGAGTCACATTCGCAAGTTAATGTAACGCAAATTTTTACCCCTGCAATGGTTATTAAAGTATGGACTGCAAATGGTATAATTTTGGATCGACATGGTGCTGGAGCTATCTGTTGATATGTGTGTCATATTTGTTGAAGTTATTGAAAAAATCTCTGAATCGGAATCGTCCCGTTCTTGCAATCCGATTAGACAGTAGTACAAATGCGACACACAGAGGAATTTAATTCACCCTAATTGGAAATCGCGTGCGTCAGATATGTTTTGTAGAGCTGTGTCAGGTAGAATTGTTGTGTGCGCGTTCTGTATGTCATACATTTCCGTAAAATCGCAGCATACTACTGTGATATGGGTGAGCCTCGGGTAGTAAGATTTCGTTGGTAGTCTAAAAAGCTGATTTAAGGTTATTAGACTGTTATGAATTTTCAAGTTTGATTGAGCTAAAGAGCTGAACATCGGTATCGTGAGTTTATTTGCTCTTCTCATATACTCGCGAGACAGAAAATCGGAAGTCGAAAAAAAACAGAACACAAGTTTGAGCAACGTAAAATAAGGTATAACACAAGTAGTTAGTATGATCGCTCGCGAACGGCTATGGGCTCTTATGGTGCGGTCGCACATCGTATGGAAAACTCGTGGTGGCACATCGTACTTTCAGAGCCCCCCTCTCGGTCGCACATCGTAATGTATTCTTATGGATGCGCTCGCACATCGTACTTTCAGGTATAGGCATCTGTCGCATATCGTATTGAAAACTCGTGTTGGCACATCGTACTTTTAGGTATAGGCTCCGGTCGCACGTCGTACTTTCGCGTATAGACTGCGGCGATGATGTGCCTGTCATGTATTCTTACGCGATCTCTGGTGATTCGCCATGTGTTCTTATGGGTGCGCTCGCACGTCGTACTTTCGCGTATAGGCAGTGGTGGTGATTCGCCGTGTGTTCTTATGGGTGCATCGGCATATCGTACTTTCGGGTATAGGCATCTCTCGACCGGTGTTGAATATGTATCAGGTATTGTAAATAGTCACGTGATTGGTACTTAGTTATTGTGTATATCCCAAATTATTATATATGACCAATTTGAAGTAATCCCAGCGTTTACGGTGAGTGCGACAATGATATATCGTTATTCTTATGGATGCGGCGATGATTCGTACTTTCGGTATAGCCCGCGGTGGCATGTCGTACTTTCAGTAAAAAAGGTGTGAAATAGTTTGCTAAATCTAGGAATCAGTCGCTTGGTAATAAGTTTACCACAGAGCCGGCGTAGACGGCGATTCGAATATCAACAATAACAACGGTCACAAATTAACACTCCAAATAGGTGTGAAATAGTTTGCAAACAAATGTCTCAGACATACGCGACTTGATGTTACAAGCATATCGATCGCTCACGCGGTGAAATTTTCGTAAGCAGTTTGTCACAGAACTTGATTTCAGTCGTAAAGATTTAATAAGTAACGAATAACAGACCGCCAGTGTCGGTAACTTGAATAGCGACAAATTGTCACTTATTTCCGCTCTAACCCTAATCCTTTGTGAAGTGAACGCTTATTCAAATAGGTGTGAAATAATTTTAAAATCCTACGACACTCACAGGGTAATGCTTCAGACAAAGCGATCCCTCATGCCCGCTCACAAGGTAATATTTCCGTAATTAGTTTGTCACAGAGTCGTCGCAGACGGTGATTCGTGAACCAACAATTTGACACTTTCTGGTATGGTCGCTATATGTTTTTGACACTTTGGAACGTGGTTGACTTTAGTTGTATGATAAGAATCATACGAATATTCAAGCAATGTATCAATTGACTGAAATGAAACTTACTACACAGCTCAAGTTGATTCGTGTCTGAATGTGTTAATTCGGTACAATTCTAATTAATTAGAGAAATCTTTTTAACGTGATCTTTTGATTCGACCGTAACCTGAATATTACTGACACCGACTTTCAGTCACATTGAATTATTCACACATTCCACGCCGCTGTTTTAACAGTTATAGAATCAATACCAACTATCTCTAACCCGATAATATTCAATCATTTTGGTAATTTACCAACTTTAAATCCATTCGCGGATGTACTAAAGGTAAATCCAAATAATCCAAAATGAAATATTTGGACTTTGACATAGTCTGAATTGAAATAGATTGACAAACATGACTACCAACTTTCCCGCAGTCCCATTTCGATATTATATGCACATTGATTTGAAACAAGTAATGAAACATTGCAACTCTATTCGCGATCCAACTTTCCGTTTGTCAAAGAGATATTTTAACATCTTACCATACTCAAAAGAATTCTTCACAACATTAACAATTGTGAAAAATCTAGTTTTCACTTACTTGATTATATCACTACAACTCACAAACTTGAATTAATTCATCCTGGCTGTATTCGTATGATCGGTCTTTTTTATTCGATTGTAAAGGTCGTTACTATTCTGAAGACAAAGTATTTGCTAATCGGTACATATACGATTTGACTTGGACATATTATATTTTGAGTATACGAGATTTGAATGTCCGAACAATAACTGAGAATTAATTTATCACAATTAAATCCGTATATTACAGCGTAAAAGATATTGGGGTGTCAGCAACTCTGTACGGTCGTAGTTACAACCACATTAACTAATCTACCCAGGCAACTCGTCATGATCATTCCTGAAATCAACACAAACACGACCACTGACTTGAGTTAACCGCGAAACAGCATCAAGTTTTAAATCCGCTTGCAGCTGACGGATTATTCGAATGCATCGATGGAGAATATTATTGAACTCGTCGGTATTGTTACTTCAACAAATTACACCGACTGCGAAAGTTAATATCGAATGATAAGACTTGATCACATATTTGTTGATCACAGACATGACAAAAAAACATTACCGAGATTTTATAAACTAGTCATATTACTCTACACATCTATCAATATCAAAATGCGAGTCATCCAATTTTTCCACTAAAGTAACATTGCACTTTCGTATTCGGATTCGGTATAGTCATACAAATTGTATTAAATCCAACATCAAAACAAAAGGAATTTTTTTAGTTTATTGAAATCAAATCATTCGTCTTCGACTTGTGCTTTTCTAGATTGCACGCAACAATTCGTTACGAATGAGCTGTAACCAAAGTTAAGAATTCTTTGTGTCCACAGATATAGAAGATGAATATAGCCAACACAACCACGAATCGACGTTTCAGAGTATTTCACGGATGTAATAAACTTGTTAGTGTCGCCTATCTAAAAGTATGCATGCGTTCGATTTCCATACCGACTGTTGCGATGTTTAGGATTCGCTTACAATGACCAAGAGTGAGGATTTAACATCAATGTCGTTACTGGAGGTATTCACAACAGAGAATCGAAACATTACACAGTGTGAAAATATATCTTTGATATCAAAGCACTATCCCAAGTACACGATTAATACTCAACTCCGTTCACACTTTCTATAGAACGCGCTAAATGTAAAATATCACGAGGTTGCACTCTAAGACTTTGATCATTACAAAAGTAAATTGAATATGTTTGCTCGACGCATTCAATTCAACTAGAAATGTCTAGTGCACAACAATCGTAATATTAAGGAAGTACTTGCTACACTGTAATTCACTAAACGTGTTTTGCATTGTTGTTCATTTGTAGCATTGATTGAAATTGTTTTTTGAACCCTCAAATAATAATTCCCGACATGAAACCAAACCGCTGAAAGTCGTTACCAACACAAAGAAACACTTTGTACGATGTTTGCCAAATGTACCCTATGGTTAGGTATACTAGAATTATTTGTGTAACACATACACCGACAATGTGATCGAAAATTTTTCCGTTGTCATTCGCTAAAGTAAATGTCATCACAACACTCTGTCACTAAAGATCTTACTTGTATCTGATTGAATCACCGATAATTAACTCGCTAAATCAAACCGTAAGGAAATTTCACTCACTCATCAGATATGAAACAGCGTCGCTTAATCGGCGTAGATCGTTTTTCTAAATGCAAATCATACCTGACCAACAGAAAACAATTTTCACTCACCTTGTAATGAAACCAAGTGTAGTGGACCTTCGTTCAATATTTTGTTTGTGTCAAATACTTTGCAATAAACACACTGGAGTGGTCGAGCTTTACATCAGCAGACTGTAATCTGTAAATCAAGCTTACATCCGACTTGTAACTGTATCGTTTACCTAACCGAGTTGTATGCACAGTTTGATATTTTTTGTTATTTGGTAATTACTGAATATACTACTTCGAAATACTCCCTTGAACGTAATTTCCATCATCGTAATAATCGAAGTACATTTGTGTCGAATTCGTAACAGCCGACTATGACATGATAAATTTTTGACAAGTTATGCTTGGAAGATTGGTTGTATATCACGAAAAATAATTACCGCTCATATTGATACTGTTATCCATTGTTCGGTATTTTCAAACGAGTAAAATTTATTACTTGAGTTACTCCGCTTAATGCAAATGTAAACACAACCGTCTTTCAACATCGCAAAGACATCGATACAAAGTATACAATCAAACGCAACAAGTTTTACTTTTGTAGGTTGTGTATGGTTATCCTGCATAACTCATTTCTTACCAAAGCCATATGAAATATATTCATGTTACACGAAAATATTCGCTCATGCTACAAACCTGTACAATGATTGGTGGTGCTTTCAAACTGTTTCGATACCTCAAGAACTTTATTGTCTGAATGGTTGTTCATGTATCGTAATAATCAAGTAGTTCAACACAGAACTAGTATGAACAGAAACACCAGAGTTGTTTACACAAAAGTTTGTATGTGTACAGTATTCGAATACCATGTGTAAGTCCAGCACAATTGTGGTATCCATACGAGTTTAGTTAACACAATTTACGACACCGAGGTCGCGTCATCTTTCGTAAGACAACAAACCAAGGCTTCAGGATATGTCCATGTCATAGCAATGAATCAGCTACTCCAACAACAGAGTGCATATGTTTTCTAGTTACGGTGCTTACATCTTACACACAAATCAATCTACTTTGCTAACGAAAAGTGGTGAGTCATCATATGGTTATCCTCACTAGTAAAACATACTATCATACAAAATGGTCGTTATAGTTTGCACACCAACGGTACATCGTACAAGTAACAAGTCTCGAGAATCCAGTTATTCAAAAAACGTGAAAGTATTTCTACACCAAGTCGTTATGTTGACGAAAGCGTATATTGTAATATCATGATCGATTTGCATTCGTTGGTCACAAACTGTCACTACTCTAAATAATTCTTTTTCACTCAAACACAAAAGCATACTTGTCACCACTCGTTTTCGTCAAGTACGAGTTCAAGAAACTTACTACGACATGCATTTTTATTTTTATGTTGTGTAAATAGGTATTAATTAATTCAAGTAACACTATATCAACATCATCGAGTTGTGCTAATAGATTTACATGTGGTCTTGTGGTTTTCGTCGGGACATACAGCACGAACTAACTGTAGACTCCTCTCTGTTGTACAGCTACTCGGTAATCGAAATGCATTAACATGTAAACAACGATCTTGTTTCGTCACACCAAAAATATGTTCACTGTCGCGATACTCCGCACAAGACGTACATAGCCTTTTCACACTCGTAATAGTATACCAACGTCAAGCGATAACGTTTAACAAGACCAACTAGACTGAACCCACGACGTTTACCTATGTAAAATTACCACTTTCACTTGCCAGTCCAGCGTTTACCTGACTAAACATATTATTTTCCTTTGGAGATCTGACGTTTACCCAGAGTAAGAAACCCTTTTCACTTGTAAATATATTTTTTCCTTGGCTAACAAACCTTTTTTCACTTGGAAATATATTTTTTCTCTGGGCAACAAACCTTTTTCACTTGGAAATATATTTTTTCCCCGGGTAACAAACCTTTTTTCCCTGAGCAACAAACCATACTCAGTTGGTGGTCCACCGTTTACCTGAGTAAAAATATCATTTTCCTTTGGAGATCCGGTGTTTACCCAGTGTAACAAACCATTTTCACTTGGAAAAATACTTTTGCCTAGAGTAACTAATCATTTCTCCTGGGTAACAAACCCTTTTCGTCTGGAAAACTATCATTTGCCTGAGTACCAATACAGTTTTCACTTGGAAATCTATCTTTCACCTGGGTACCAATACCATTTTGAAAACTGACAACCACACCGGACAATTCGATATTTTTGTATATTGTTACAACGGGCAGTGACAAAATATACACCAACAACGACTCCGATACATTTGTCTAATCAAATATTCACTTGCTCTGATGCATCCCATCGAAATCATTGGTTACTCGCATGCAATAACAATATGCTGTTGTACATCGACATGTATGTTTTCGTAATTGGGGAATAAAGGGGTTTCCGATATGGCCGCGATGTCCGGGTTCGCGCTTTGGATTTTCCAGAGTCAAAATGTCTGAATAAAACACCTCCTCGACTTTGGTAACTGGTTGGTACACGGATAATGATGTTCGGAAAACGGATGAATTTATGTTCCCCATCGCGCTAACAACTCCGGGTTACTTGCGGGTTTCCTCGGGTCTGTTTACTATATTGTGTTTTTACTGGTCAATACATGTCGCTCCAGTCAGCTGAAACCGGATCACTAATACGAGAAAGTGTGTGGGCCTGATCCGGATATTCACTCATGAACCAACGACCAATATTCAAGTTACAGACCGTGTTTTTGTCTCCATGAAAAATACCAATGCATACACCATCACACGCAAGTAACGTCACGATTGTTCACAAGTATTCACGTAAACGAGGTGTACATACAATGCGTCGGTGTACAAACATCATGGAAAACAAATTCGTGTTCTCAAGTATCATCATGCGACGACTCTGTACATTCAATGTAGACATAGATGACACACGACATGATACAATGGACAGTGCATTATGCATACCGATATATTCTCAGTCAAATATGTGAAACGTGTACTATCACGCATCCCGATTTTCGCTGAATATCCACTACACCAACAAATCTGTACATTTCTCTTCCCTCGACCTCGACGATAGAGTTGTCATCCCAATGTACCAATCGAGTGTATGGTTCATCAGGTGTAAAATCCATATCAAATGTCACCAAGGTATCGTTTTTCATTTTCAATATTTCCACCACTGCGTCTTGTCTGTGTCGTAAAACCACGGTGTGAGGCCAGAGGAATCGATGGACAGTTACGCGTAGTCCCATATTTACTCGTGGATATACTCAGGTAACGACGTTTTCTCAGTGGTCTGCGTGGGTGAACCGTTTCAACAGGTAGCTGGATCAAATAGACCAAAAGTTTCCAGCCGCGGTTTATGTTGACATATAGAATTACGAGATAGCACCCTCTTGCGGTGTGATTAACACGAAATAAGCCTTCAGCTCGCAGAGACACATCCTGGATTACATTATCGTAGTAGAACTCGAGATTCACACACACACAGAGTCCCTGTTTACGATTTCAATCCGGAGTCACTGCTCACGATGTTTAGCTGTAGTCGTTATGTGGGAGTAACGACATCCATTCATCGCGTGAAAGATTGATAACGATGGTGATCGCCAAATACATTATGCCAGGTGAAACACTGCGGTCTCGGTAAAAAGTTAGCAGGTTATGCCCAACGATACGCAGGGGTTGAGCGAGTTACGCAACCCGATTATGTCGAAGTCTGGATCACGATGCAAGTCTACCTGAGAATCCGAACAATCTTGCAAAATCAAGGTGTGAACCCGTGAAAGGGTTGTAGTCGTGTGAGATTGATTTTTCACAAGTTGGGTGGAGGTCGATTCATACTAAGATCGTGTTACGTCCAAATATGGCTGCTTGCCTGTCTCCAAGTCATCTCTGTCCACATTGAATGTACAGAGTCGTCGCATGATGATACTTGAGAACACGAATTTGTTTTCCATGATGTTTGTACACCGACGCATTGTATGTACACCTCGTTTACGTGAATACTTGTGAACAATCGTGACGTTACTTGCGTGTGATGGTGTATGCATTGGTATTTTTCATGGAGACAAAAACACGGTCTGTAACTTGAATATTGGTCGTTGGTTCATGAGTGAATATCCGGATCAGGCCCACACACTTTCTCGTATTAGTGATCCGGTTTCAGCTGACTGGAGCGACATGTATTGACCAGTAAAAACACAATATAGTAAACAGACCCGAGGAAACCCGCAAGTAACCCGGAGTTGTTAGCGCGATGGGGAACATAAATTCATCCGTTTTCCGAACATCATTATCCGTGTACCAACCAGTTACCAAAGTCGAGGAGGTGTTTTATTCAGACATTTTGACTCTGGAAAATCCAAAGCGCGAACCCGGACATCGCGGCCATATCGGAAACCCCTTTATTCCCCAATTACGAAAACATACATGTCGATGTACAACAGCATATTGTTATTGCATGCGAGTAACCAATGATTTCGATGGGATGCATCAGAGCAAGTGAATCTTTGATTAGACAAATGTATCGGAGTCGTTGTTGGTGTATATTTTGTCACTGCCCGTTGTAACAATATACAAAAATATCGAATTGTCCGGTGTGGTTGTCAGTTTTCAAAATGGTATTGGTACCCAGGTGAAAGATAGATTTCCAAGTGAAAACTGTATTGGTACTCAGGCAAATGATAGTTTTCCAGACGAAAAGGGTTTGTTACCCAGGAGAAATGATTAGTTACTCTAGGCAAAAGTATTTTTCCAAGTGAAAATGGTTTGTTACACTGGGTAAACACCGGATCTCCAAAGGAAAATGATATTTTTACTCAGGTAAACGGTGGACCACCAACTGAGAATGGTTTGTTGCTCAGGGAAAAAAGGTTTGTTACCCGGGGAAAAAATATATTTCCAAGTGAAAAAGGTTTGTTGCCCAGAGAAAAAATATATTTCCAAGTGAAAAAAGGTTTGTTAGCCAAGGAAAAAATATATTTACAAGTGAAAAGGGTTTCTTACTCTGGGTAAACGTCAGATCTCCAAAGGAAAATAATATGTTTAGTCAGGTAAACGCTGGACTGGCAAGTGAAAGTGGTAATTTTACATAGGTAAACGTCGTGGGTTCAGTCTAGTTGGTCTTGTTAAACGTTATCGCTTGACGTTGGTATACTATTACGAGTGTGAAAAGGCTATGTACGTCTTGTGCGGAGTATCGCGACAGTGAACATATTTTTGGTGTGACGAAACAAGATCGTTGTTTACATGTTAATGCATTTCGATTACCGAGTAGCTGTACAACAGAGAGGAGTCTACAGTTAGTTCGTGCTGTATGTCCCGACGAAAACCACAAGACCACATGTAAATCTATTAGCACAACTCGATGATGTTGATATAGTGTTACTTGAATTAATTAATACCTATTTACACAACATAAAAATAAAAATGCATGTCGTAGTAAGTTTCTTGAACTCGTACTTGACGAAAACGAGTGGTGACAAGTATGCTTTTGTGTTTGAGTGAAAAAGAATTATTTAGAGTAGTGACAGTTTGTGACCAACGAATGCAAATCGATCATGATATTACAATATACGCTTTCGTCAACATAACGACTTGGTGTAGAAATACTTTCACGTTTTTTGAATAACTGGATTCTCGAGACTTGTTACTTGTACGATGTACCGTTGGTGTGCAAACTATAACGACCATTTTGTATGATAGTATGTTTTACTAGTGAGGATAACCATATGATGACTCACCACTTTTCGTTAGCAAAGTAGATTGATTTGTTTGTAAGATGTAAGCACCGTAACTAGAAAACATATGCACTCTGTTGTTGGAGTAGCTGATTCATTGCTATGACATGGACATATCCTGAAGCCTTGGTTTGTTGTCTTACGAAAGATGACGCGACCTCGGTGTCGTAAATTGTGTTAACTAAACTCGTATGGATACCACAATTGTGCTGGACTTACACATGGTATTCGAATACTGTACACATACAAACTTTTGTGTAAACAACTCTGGTGTTTCTGTTCATACTAGTTCTGTGTTGAACTACTTGATTATTACGATACATGAACAACCATTCAGACAATAAAGTTCTTGAGGTATCGAAACAGTTTGAAAGCACCACCAATCATTGTACAGGTTTGTAGCATGAGCGAATATTTTCGTGTAACATGAATATATTTCATATGGCTTTGGTAAGAAATGAGTTATGCAGGATAACCATACACAACCTACAAAAGTAAAACTTGTTGCGTTTGATTGTATACTTTGTATCGATGTCTTTGCGATGTTGAAAGACGGTTGTGTTTACATTTGCATTAAGCGGAGTAACTCAAGTAATAAATTTTACTCGTTTGAAAATACCGAACAATGGATAACAGTATCAATATGAGCGGTAATTATTTTTCGTGATATACAACCAATCTTCCAAGCATAACTTGTCAAAAATTTATCATGTCATAGTCGGCTGTTACGAATTCGACACAAATGTACTTCGATTATTACGATGATGGAAATTACGTTCAAGGGAGTATTTCGAAGTAGTATATTCAGTAATTACCAAATAACAAAAAATATCAAACTGTGCATACAACTCGGTTAGGTAAACGATACAGTTACAAGTCGGATGTAAGCTTGATTTACAGATTACAGTCTGCTGATCTAAAGCTCGACCACTCCAGTGTGTTTATTGCAAAGTATTTGACACAAACAAAATATTGAACGAAGGTCCACTGCACTTGGTTTCATTACGAGGTGAGTGAAAATTGTTTTCTGTTGGTCAGGTATGATTTGCATTTAGAAAAACGATCTACACCGATTAAGCGACGCTGTTTCATATCTGATGAGTGAGTGAAATTTCCTTACGGTTTGATTTAGCGAGTTAATTATCGGTGATTCAATCAGATACAAGTAAGATCTTTAGTGACAGAGTATTGTGATGACATTTACTTTAGCGAATGACAACGGAAAAATTTTCGATCACATTGTCGGTGTATGTGTTACACAAATAATTCTAGTACACCTAACCATAGGGTACATTTGGCAAACATCGTACAAAGTGTTTCTTTGTGTTGGTAACGACTTTCAGCGGTTTGGTTTCATGTCGGGAATTATTATTTGAGGGTTCAAAAAACAATTTCAATCAATGCTACAAATGAACAACAATGCAAAACACGTTTAGTGAATTACAGTGTAGCAAGTACTTCCTTAATATTACGATTGTTGTGCACTAGACATTTCTAGTTGAATTGAATGCGTCGAGCAAACATATTCAATTTACTTTTGTAATGATCAAAGTCTTAGAGTGCAACCTCGTGATATTTTACATTTAGCGCGTTCTATAGAAAGTGTGAACGGAGTTGAGTATTAATCGTGTACTTGGGATAGTGCTTTGATATCAAAGATATATTTTCACACTGTGTAATGTTTCGATTCTCTGTTGTGAATACCTCCAGTAACGACATTGATGTTAAATCCTCACTCTTGGTCATTGTAAGCGAATCCTAAACATCGCAACAGTCGGTATGGAAATCGAACGCATGCATACTTTTAGATAGGCGACACTAACAAGTTTATTACATCCGTGAAATACTCTGAAACGTCGATTCGTGGTTGTGTTGGCTATATTCATCTTCTATATCTGTGGACACAAAGAATTCTTAACTTTGGTTACAGCTCATTCGTAACGAATTGTTGCGTGCAATCTAGAAAAGCACAAGTCGAAGACGAATGATTTGATTTCAATAAACTAAAAAAATTCCTTTTGTTTTGATGTTGGATTTAATACAATTTGTATGACTATACCGAATCCGAATACGAAAGTGCAATGTTACTTTAGTGGAAAAATTGGATGACTCGCATTTTGATATTGATAGATGTGTAGAGTAATATGACTAGTTTATAAAATCTCGGTAATGTTTTTTTGTCATGTCTGTGATCAACAAATATGTGATCAAGTCTTATCATTCGATATTAACTTTCGCAGTCGGTGTAATTTGTTGAAGTAACAATACCGACGAGTTCAATAATATTCTCCATCGATGCATTCGAATAATCCGTCAGCTGCAAGCGGATTTAAAACTTGATGCTGTTTCGCGGTTAACTCAAGTCAGTGGTCGTGTTTGTGTTGATTTCAGGAATGATCATGACGAGTTGCCTGGGTAGATTAGTTAATGTGGTTGTAACTACGACCGTACAGAGTTGCTGACACCCCAATATCTTTTACGCTGTAATATACGGATTTAATTGTGATAAATTAATTCTCAGTTATTGTTCGGACATTCAAATCTCGTATACTCAAAATATAATATGTCCAAGTCAAATCGTATATGTACCGATTAGCAAATACTTTGTCTTCAGAATAGTAACGACCTTTACAATCGAATAAAAAAGACCGATCATACGAATACAGCCAGGATGAATTAATTCAAGTTTGTGAGTTGTAGTGATATAATCAAGTAAGTGAAAACTAGATTTTTCACAATTGTTAATGTTGTGAAGAATTCTTTTGAGTATGGTAAGATGTTAAAATATCTCTTTGACAAACGGAAAGTTGGATCGCGAATAGAGTTGCAATGTTTCATTACTTGTTTCAAATCAATGTGCATATAATATCGAAATGGGACTGCGGGAAAGTTGGTAGTCATGTTTGTCAATCTATTTCAATTCAGACTATGTCAAAGTCCAAATATTTCATTTTGGATTATTTGGATTTACCTTTAGTACATCCGCGAATGGATTTGAAGTTGGTAAATTACCAAAATGATTGAATATTATCGGGTTAGAGATAGTTGGTATTGATTCTATAACTGCTAAAACAGCGGCGTGGAATGTGTGAATAATTCAATGTGACTGAAAGTCGGTGTCAGTAATATTCAGGTTACGGTCGAATCAAAAGATCACGTTAAAAAGATTTCTCTAATTAATTAGAATTGTACCGAATTAACACATTCAGACACGAATCAACTTGAGCTGTGTAGTAAGTTTCATTTCAGTCAATTGATACATTGCTTGAATATTCGTATGATTCTTATCATACAACTAAAGTCAACCACGTTCCAAAGTGTCAAAAACATATAGCGACCATACCAGAAAGTGTCAAATTGTTGGTTCACGAATCACCGTCTGCGACGACTCTGTGACAAACTAATTACGGAAATATTACCTTGTGAGCGGGCATGAGGGATCGCTTTGTCTGAAGCATTACCCTGTGAGTGTCGTAGGATTTTAAAATTATTTCACACCTATTTGAATAAGCGTTCACTTCACAAAGGATTAGGGTTAGAGCGGAAATAAGTGACAATTTGTCGCTATTCAAGTTACCGACACTGGCGGTCTGTTATTCGTTACTTATTAAATCTTTACGACTGAAATCAAGTTCTGTGACAAACTGCTTACGAAAATTTCACCGCGTGAGCGATCGATATGCTTGTAACATCAAGTCGCGTATGTCTGAGACATTTGTTTGCAAACTATTTCACACCTATTTGGAGTGTTAATTTGTGACCGTTGTTATTGTTGATATTCGAATCGCCGTCTACGCCGGCTCTGTGGTAAACTTATTACCAAGCGACTGATTCTCAGATTTAGCAAACTATTTCACACCTTTTTTACTGAAAGTACGACATGCCACCGCGGGCTATACCGAAAGTACGAATCATCGCCGCATCCATAAGAATAACGATATATCATTGTCGCACTCACCGTAAACGCTGGGATTACTTCAAATTGGTCATATATAATAATTTGGGATATACACAATAACTAAGTACCAATCACGTGACTATTTACCATACCTGATACATATTCAACACCGGTCGAGAGATGCCTATACCCGAAAGTACGATATGCCGATGCACCCATAAGAACACACGGCGAATCACCACCACTGCCTATACGCGAAAGTACGACGTGCGAGCGCACCCATAAGAACACATGGCGAATCACCAGAGATCGCGTAAGAATACATGACAGGCACATCATCGCCGCAGTCTATACGCGAAAGTACGACGTGCGACCGGAGCCTATACCTAAAAGTACGATGTGCCAACACGAGTTTTCAATACGATATGCGACAGATGCCTATACCTGAAAGTACGATGTGCGAGCGCATCCATAAGAATACATTACGATGTGCGACCGAGAGGGGGGGTCTGAAAGTACGATGTGCCACCACGAGTTTTCCATACGATGTGCGACCGCACCATAAGAGCCCATAGCCGTTCGCGAGCGATCATACTAACTACTAACACATCGTTTGGACCTGATTTTCCAAGACGTAAGGCCCCAACACAAACATGTGGGTTTTGTCACCCTTTCGACAAACTGGAACCTCCGGGACCTTTGTCGCAACTTTGCTTGCCCGAGAAAGGTTATAGAGAAATAGTTGAAATCAAAACGAGCGAAAAAAGTTGCCTTTTTAATGAGACATTTGATAGCTTAAGCTACTGGCCAATTTGTTGCACATCTGAACAAAAGCTGTTAAGTATCTTCATCATCTTTTCGTATAACAATTTACAGTTAGTTAGTGCGAATGAAATATATTTTATAAAAAAGTGCGAAGGGAGCTCAAAAAGGTTGAGAAGCACTGCTCTATATGAAAGATATACATTGATACAATGCTAGACGAAAGGATACGCGAAAGTTCTGTTTACTGTACGACATCTGTCTCTGAAAAGACATGGTCTTGTCGCTTCTCTCGTCTCGTGAAATGAGTAGAGCATGATGGACTCACTCACGCTGTTAAACCACCATGACAACCATCATGGACATGGACATAATTGATAAGCAAAACCCTCTAAATTTCACTCTCTAGCTACTACTATACTTGCAATACAAAATAAAGAATATCGGCCTGGTGTAAAATGACCAATGTGGTCGAAACACCATGAATATCAAACAAACTAACTTGCAAAAAATGGTTGCATACTTTAAATTTTCGGTTGATTTCAATGTTTGACGGTCCGTCGCCCGCCAAATATTTTTTGAAATTATAACGGTCCGTGAGATGAAAAAAAGTTGAATACCGCTGCTTTCCTGGATAGGCTAGTTCTGCAGTATTCCTCTTCAATAAAGTTGACTGTGACAAGTAGGGCTGGGCACAATGATTTGAGTACTCGAATCTGAATCGAGTATTAATTTTAATGATTCGAGTCGAGTACTAAAACACGCCACTGAAAGTTAATTTATCAACGAGAATTGTATTTTCAATACTAATTTTCGCTATTGATGCCTGGAAACCTTGATTGGCCGCATCGTAACATACGAAACATACTGGAAATAGCACATTTCCGAAGTCATGATCTTCCCACAGCATTGTCACCAATTGCAATGAAATCGTTGTCGTCGAAAAAATACCAAGGTATGTTTAATGTAATGGATAACAGGCATTTTATTCTTAGTGGTTGCATAAAAGATATTTATTCGAACTTTGACATATTACATTCTGTTATGACGTCATAATGAGTGATACTCGATTACTCGACTCGAAGCATTTTACGTGATTCAGAATCGAATCACTCAGGTACTCGATTTTGCCCAGCCCTAGTGACAAGCATCGCTCGGTTGTTTTGAGCACGCAAAATGTCCGTGTCTTAATTGCAAAGGCTGGTCGAAAGTTGTTGTTGTTTGGGGTGTACATGGTGTTTGTCGACTACACTATGGTCATTTATACCAGGCCGATATTCCTTAATTTTGACTCCGTATCTGCGGACTTGTAGCACGGCTCACTTCTACGTTTTTGTAACACACCGCTTACGAGAATGCCATGGCGAGGAGGAGCCTATATAAACCTCCAACACTTAGGTATGTATTCTGGAGTCGACCTCAGTCGTACTCGAACCCACATCCCATTGGTGTTGTAGCTGTAGGTTATACCACTATGCTAGGCTTACCATATGTTGGAAATCAAAAAAGAGGACACTTTTTCAGAAATTTGCAACTTGCAAAACCGGAGTAAAATTCTCAAAAACCGGTTAATTTTTCCCACTTTGTGATCGGTTGACTGAAAAAAAAAAAAAAAAAAGGTCATATTTTCGCTCAGAGCTAAAATCACCGTTTTTCACTCCGAAATACCCGCCGGAGCTTCACTTATGTGCTAATATGCGGCATATCACTCGCAATTTGCTCTAACTCTGCCTAAATTTTCAAAAAAGAGGACAAAATCTCAAAATAGAGGACAAAAGGGCGTCCTCCGAGGACACTTTCAAAAAAGTCAAAAAAGAGGTCAAATCCTCTTAAAAGAGGACGTATGGTAAGCCTACACCAGGGGTGGGCAAACTACGGCCCGCGGGCCGCATGCGGCCCGCGAGAGTCTAAAGAAACTTTTTAAAAATTTTGATAAAAGGCATACTAAAAATCTAATTAATGCAGGACTCGATCAACTTTTTCTTAGTATATTTCACCATGATAATTCTAAGACAGTGGTTTTCATACTGGTTGGCGCGCCCCCCTTGGGGGCGTGAAAGCATCCGAAGGGGGCGCGAAGCTGAGCTCGACTGAAAAAAATTTTTGCGCTCCGCGCGATTTTCATCCAATTCATAGTTATTGTTATGTATTTAATCTGAATTACATATTTTAAAATCTCTCATCCACAGTCGTACCATTCCACGCCATCAAACTACCCGTTAGGTTTGCTAGCATCCTGGTTGCGTTTTATGATATGACGATAAGGGGGCGCGAAATCTTTGACCATCATAAGGGGGCGGGCGCGTGTCTTAAAAAGTTTGAGAACCACATATCTAAGGTAATTACTTGATATCACAGCGGGATAGCTGCAACGAGATTGACATAATTTGGATCACCAGTGGGATTTCAGATTGCCTAATTCATTTTTAATTATTTCAGTGATGTGCTTTCAAAAACCGATTCGGGCGTGTCTTGGGTACATTCGTTGTCTGTATGCGTAGAATGGGGGTATTTATATTTTATCTACACATAGTAGAAGCGTGTATGAAGCTAACATGGTTATGATGCTGTCAGCATTGTGTGCCCTGGAACTGAGCCAAAAGTGGAATTACTAAATCTATGAACAGATCACTGCTCACAGATTTATATTTCAATACTATTCTAAGAATCGGGTCAACCGACTTTTATCTCTATAGTTTTGACAAATTGGTTATTGAGGTCCGCCTGCCTATGAAATCTCGCCAGTAGATGTTTCTGACGCGTGTACGATATCATCAAAGCAATATTTG
This sequence comes from Botryllus schlosseri, assembly GCF_051294905.1. NCBI lineage: Eukaryota > Metazoa > Chordata > Ascidiacea > Stolidobranchia > Styelidae > Botryllus > Botryllus schlosseri. The sequence goes on from NC_137240.1 coordinate 1,691,677, forward strand.
GCTTGTTTTAAGTAAGCACATATATTGTCTCTATGTCCTCACTATATAATCAAATATCAATATTGCGTTTTGGTTTATAATCCCAATTTTATATGGTGCGGCCCGTGAATGAATTCAGATGTTGAATGCGGCCCGCGAGCTCAAAAGTTTGCCCACCCCTGGCCTATACACTATGCTATCTCGCCATTGTGTACTGGTCGAATGTGAAAGAAAAACTAATTAGGATCGCACATTGGTTAATGTACATAGTATTGTATCGCAGTCGCTCCGACTATCACGGGATTCGGAAGTGACATTGGAGGAGTTATTCAGAAGGAAGCCGAATTGACGCAATTCGAGAGAGGCGGGATTGCCATAATAGAAATTGATGATTACTGGAGTCATACTGGGACCACCGGTGTGCGGATACGTGCGATCGGCGCTCAGGCAGGTTGGTTTTAAATCGAAGAAGGTCTGGAAGTGGAATAATATGGAATATGTGAATAAACTTCATGGGTGTAAAATAGCCGTATTTTTAAGATTTCCACCATACCATGGGGTGTCGATTATGTAAGCGTTATTTCCGGATGGAAAGTGTGCTTTCTTGTTCATCCAGTGGGTGAAAATGGGTCACTCACTCATACCAATTGTTATGGAGATATATCCCATGGGTGCGGTGGGTTCTGAATTCGTGCACCGGCCAGGAAAAAACCTAATATATGGTGCACGGTAAGCTAAATATAAAACGCAGAGAACCATCTCACTATTCTAAATCAATCAATCTAATCAAGCTAAATCTAAAACGCAACGGACCATCGCACTGTAAGCTATATATGTGAACCAAAAAATGAAGACGTGCGAAAATTGATTCAAAATGTTTCCCATCTATATTTACAGAAAGCTTAGTCGAAGTTTTCGTCGAACTCCGGTATGACGGAAAATATAAAAGATTTTACCGCCTCCAAGACACGGTCTATGACGTCATCCATGGTATTAATAATTTGACGGGCATAGATATTATCCGTATCTCGGATAGCGAAACGGGGGAGGTTATTGACGAAGATACCAACCTTTCGACCCTGCTATTGGAGAAGCGCTTGAAAATACTGCGTGCCAGAATGGTAAGCAATGGTCGGTTCATATCAACATTTATGATATCGTTGCTTGATTATTAGTAATCGCTCGATCGGCGGTGCAGTACTCTTATCGGAAAGGGCTGTATTCACACTTAAAAGTTGGTACACGAATATAGAACCTACTTCACAAATTATGATATCGTTGTGTCGATCTATTATTTTTTCATCGGACTAGTTAGCAACTAAACATTGTTTTCATTCGGCGTGATTCTTTTTCTGTATATATTCAATCACCAGCTTAGTTGTTTTGGTACCTTACGGAACGAACGATACTGATAATGCATGGTGTCGGCGTCAAGCGGTGTTTTATATTGTACGTGCCTGCATACCTTTCTACGTCCCAACATTACTTCGTACTCAATTTGTGCGTAATCTAATTCTTTGTCAAGCATCATTTGGATTAGAATTATGTGTTTGATTTGTACCGCGGTACGACTCTGGGGCAGACTCTGTTTTCCTGTTCCACCTTGTGGTTGCGAATACACACTCTTTACGCTAAGAGTGTATGGTTCAGCTGGATATGCTCCAATTAAGATTGACAGAGGAGGTCGGAGAAGACGACGACGACCACTCAAGAGATGGGCCACGAACATACGACTCGGAAAAGGCTTTGAAATGCTAGAAGGCGCTAATCCAGGTAAGATTTACCGTGCTTGATGACTCACCCGAGTCGTCCTGCTCTGCTTCCACAGATTTTCGTTCCAATCATTTCAGATGTTCAGAAGTATTCAACAGACCCTCATGCAGGCTGGTTGTTGTTCGATAAAAGTCCGGGTATGTAATTATGTTCATTGTTCATATGTCATGTTTGTACGAGTGCGTGCATGTTATATAGTTTGTGTTTAGCATATGTATGTGTATGTGCACGTGCAGGGATGTCAAATTTAGTTTGGGTCGCGGGCTGGACAATACAATACAATACATTGGGTTATATTGGACCCAAGCCTTCTGATCGCTTGCGAGCCGGGCCAGACTATTGGTGCCACTATGTTACCTCGAAATTCATACCTTTGTTTTTTCAGTAGATATAGACACCAGAGATGAGCATGGATTAGGACTAGGTTTTGAAAAAACAGGATTTGTGTAATTTTGGCGGATTTGGATTGGATTTGGATTAGAGATTTTTTTCGGAATGGATTAGGATTTGGATTGGATTTACCTATTTTCTGGGAGATTGAAATGTCGTGTGGCGAATGGCGACAAACTTTATTCAGATCAGTTAATAACGTACTTATGGTTACTAAGTTATCTTGAATCAAGTGAATCGTTGGTTGAGAAAGAAAATTTTCGAATCTCTCCATTGCATAAATTAGTATTTTTTCCGAATTTCCGGTTGGAATCGGATTAGGATTGGACATGGACTTGAATATGAAAAAGTTATGGATTAGGATTTGGATTTGGATTTGAAGGTTCGGATTTGGATTGGATTAGGACATAGAAATTTCAAATCCGCTCATCTCTGATAGACACCATGTGAGAGGACAAATGTATCATGTCACCATAAAGCTGTCGCGTTATATTTCTCCAGCTAGCTCACACTTGACGTGCTACAATTCACAGGGAAACAATTTTGAACGAAAAATTTGTTGAATTTGATTTTGCACATGAATTAGACTGATTTTGGTATGCTGATTCCAAAAATGCCGCAGGTTTTCTTCTACCACGTCAAGTTTTGCTCCACGACATATGCCCAAAATATGCAAATTTTCACGAATTTAGCCACATTACTTTTCCATACCATATAGAAATCCACAATTTTATTATATAATAAGGTATATAAGTAGTAAGGGGATCCTTACCGGTATTTGTTGGCACCCCTCAGGCTATTTACGTTCATCGCTCAAATTGCCACGCCTACAGGACGCCCATTGCCACGTCACCCGCACTTGTCACGTCACCCTAATTACCACGCCCATATGACGCCCATTGCCACGCTTAGATATTCTCATGTTTTGTGAATTTCAATATCGATTTTCCATGTGTATTTAGCAATATGTACTAAATAACTTGCTTCCGAGAAATAAGTTTATGTGTATTTATGACAACTTGATAAGTGGCTATATTCGCAAGATAATATTATTATGTGCATTTGGACTTTTGGACTTGTATTTTCGCGTATAACATGAGCTCTTAGATAATACTCATCAACGTTGAACTATAGGCGTGGTTTTATGATGATTACGTTAGATCAGGGTTGGGCAAACTACGGCCCGCGGGCCCGCGGGCCGTTCTGTGCGGCCCGCGAGAGTCTAAAGCAACTACGATAAGCAAGTACGCAAAAAGCAAGTACGATAAAATGCGTCCTAAAAATCGAATTAATGGAGGGACTGGATAAACTTTTTCTTAGTATATTTAGATTTGCATAGCATCCTGCTTGCGTTTTGTGATATGACGATAAGGGGGCACGAAATCTTTCACCATCACAAGGGGGGTGGGGCGTGTCTTAAAAAGTTTGAGAACCGCTGATCTAAGGTAAATACTTAATATCAAAGCGGGATAGCTGCAATAGGATTGACATAATTTGGATTACCAGTGGGATTTCAGATTGGGATTCAGATTGGGATTTCAGATTTCAGTAATGTGCTTATAAAAACGATTTGAGCGTGTCTTAGATGGATTCTGCATGTATAGAAGGGAGGTATATATATTTTATCTACACATAGTACAAGCTGACATGGTCATGATGCTGTCAGCATTGTGTGTCCCGAAACTGAACCGAAAGTGGAATTAGTAAATCTATGAACAGATCGCTTCTCACAGATTTAAATTTCAATCCTGTTCTAAGAAGCGGGCCAACGGCTTTCATCTTTATATAGTTTTAACAAATTGGTTATTGAGGTCCGCCAGCCTATGAAATGTTGCCACTATATATGTTTCTGACGCTTGTACGATATCATAAAAGCAATATTTGGCTTGACACATCTCCATGTCCTCACTATATAATCAAATATCAATATTGCGTTTTGGTTTATAATCCCAATTTTATTTAGTGCGGCCCGCGAATGGATTCAGATGTTGAATGCGGTGCGCGAGCTCAAAAGTTTGCCCACCCCTGCGTTAGATGATTGAATTCCGAAACTTGATAATAACTTGCTTTCTGGATATAAATAACATTCAGATTACACATGAATTTCGAAAACTATGATGTCAATGCAAGACTATATTGGCCAGATATTCTGCGCGGTTTTATGTTGATATATCACAATTGCGCGGTTTTATGATGATATATCAAAATTCTACACATCATCACTAATTAATTAATGTAAAATGCGATTTTGAGCGCAGACAGATCGCGGTTTCGATTGCCGAGGTCTCCGCATTGCACGACCTAATATGAACGCGCACTACAACTGAATAGGGCTTCATTCGAATACCTATAAATTTACTTTGCACGTCTGGTATAAGGATAATTTAATCAGCACTAAAACGCCAACGGACTAGCCGCAGGCGCACAATTCTCGGCGTTATGATTAAACAAACTTTTCGCTGCAGGTACGCGATTCCTAACTCGCAGTTACGGAGCAAAAGTCGATATTGCTTTGTGATGATTTTGATGTTGCTCCATACCGATTGGGAAGATAGCACACCTAATTCCGTAACTAACTACATAATCCCTAGTAACGTAGTAAGACGCATAACGGAATTTACGCAAAATCGGTATTGCTCTGCGATAATTTTGATGACTATGTTTTGATAATGACTTGAGTAGTGAGGCTAAGGAGCTTTGTTGCCCGCCAATCAAAGAACGCCAAGTCATCCTAATTGCCACGCCCCTTTTCATGCCCAACCCTAATCACCACGCCTATATGACGCCCATTGTCACGCCTAGATATTCTAATGTTTTGTGAATTTCAATACCGAGTTTCCATGTGTATTTAGCAATATGTATTGAATAACTTGCTTCCGAGAAATAAATAACATTCATTATGCGTTAGATCAGTGCTTTTCAACCTTTTTGAGCTTCATTCGCACTTTTTTGTAAAATAAATTTCATTCGCACTAACTAATCGAATACTGTTATACAAAAAGAAGATGAAAATACAACATATGTTTGCTCAGATGTGCAACAAATTGGCTACTATGTATCTTAAGCTATTAAGTGTCTCATTAAAAAGGCTACTATTTTCGCTCGTTTTGATTTCAACTATTTCACCAAAACCCTTCTACCAGTGCTTAGATGGCCAGGTTTGTTTGTTTGTTTGTTTTGGGGTATTCATGGTGTTTGTCGACTGCTATGGTCATTTACACCAGGCCGACATTCTTCATATTTTCCTTAACTGCCGACTTATAGCAAACTGTAAGCTTAAACGCGTGCGACAAGAATCGCAAAGTCGCTGCAAAAATTGCATTTTTAGTACGCACAAAACGGTGTTCCGGGCCGCGGTTTGCCCACCCCTGCTCTAGTACCATACGTTTAAAAAACGGTTTCGCACTTTACATTTTGGGTTGATTTCAGTTTTAGACGGTCCACCGGTCCGCCAAATATTTTTTGAAATTTCATCGGTCCGCGAGGTGAAAAAGGTTGAGAACCACTGTATTAGAGTATATGTCAAGCGGCTAAGCTTAGGCAAAGTCAAGCCACGGCTTCAAAAACCGGCGGACAGTAGCCTATATACATTCTGCAGGCGCAATGATCGCATTAACAGAATAGGCCTACACTAAACGTTTAAACAAATTTAAAAAAAATGTGCTCGTGAAATACTGAAACTGATAGTTTCAGCATTACTTGAATATTGTCTTCCGTATGAGATAACCAAATTGGGGACACATGTAAATGCTGATTTCAATTTCCATTAAATGGGGGGTCGCTTGCGGCATTGCGGAACCAAAGATGTTTGAGTGAACTGCTAAATATAGCGCAATCGTACTTTAAGAATATGGCCTATAAAAATGTCCTCTTTTTGAGTATTAGGAAGTATGGTAGGCCTACTGAAATCGAAGTCGGTAGAATGTACGGTTAGCATTGAAATGAGGACTAGCGATTTTTTAAATGACTCGTTGCAACTGTTTGGGATAATTCGTCGATATTGCAAGTCAATATCGATTTGGTTTCAGTATTCGTTTAATTAGGGCACGCAGAATTCGTCCTGGTTATTGATATGGTCTAAGACAGCGGTTCCTAACCGCCGGCCCTTGTCAATCTTCCGGCCGGTCCGACAACCATATTTCACATTTGTTCTCAATTGCAACCGCAGATGTTGTAGGCGTGTCTATTAATTAGAGAAATCAAACACCCAACAAATTTTAGACTGATTCAGAAATTAGGAGCCTAATGTAACGCTCTCGGCCGTAAAATAGATTTCTTTGTCTACTTCCTGGTTCCGACCTATCTTACGCCACAATGGTGCACGTGTGGTACCAAACCGTTTCAAAGTAGCATATAGCTCGTTTAGGACGATGAGTAGGCCTAATATGTGAAAGCTAAGAAGACTTTGTAAACAAATTGGGGCGAACTTTCACAGTACAACTTGGTGAAATTGTACAATGTTATAGGAAACAACGAAGTCGTGTTTCTTTTGATTATAAGGGTTCATAAGGCAGCGAAATTTGTCATTGAAATCTTACCGGTCATAAGTCGACAAGATTAGACAGCACTAGTCTGCACTACGTTGAAATGTTGATTATGAGCCGATATCTTGCTTAATATACTTCCGTGTGCTTAACATTGCGGGGCTGTTGCTCTTTATAGTATTCATTGTGTTTGTCGACTACTATGGTCAGTTACACCAGGCCAATTTTCATCATTTTTATTTTGTAATTGGCGACTTGAGCACGGCGGGATATGAAATCCTATTTGTAATTATTGTGTCACTGATACATCTTATACTGTTTATTGCATGAAGGATTTCCCTACGCTGAAGTTTCGGAATGCGTCGGGCCTGAAGGTAAAACAATCAATATCGGCGAGTGTTCTGTCACATTTCCACCGGGCTGTTTTGAGAAAACACAGAGTGTGACCGTATCAGTTAGCATAAATCCGGACACGTGGCCTCGCGATAAGGTCGGAATCACACCCACTCTACACGTTGAGGCCCAGGACTTGAGAGTTCCTGCGATCGTAAAAATGAAGACATGGTGTGTCGATGACGACAATGAGGATTTACTTGTGGAAGTGCTACGTTTTGATGAAGATGGGAAAGATTGGAGCATCGCCCACTCGTGTCCACTTGGACAGTCAAGAGACATTGAGTTCCAAGTCAGTCACTTCAGCAAATTCTTGGCATTTTTGAAGAATCTTTTCTTACCATCTTACGCCGTACGCACTATCGTTTGTTTCGATCACGACCAATTTGCTATTGCCACAGTGCTCGACGATAAAACAGCTAAACAATACTGTATAAACAAATTAAGAAAGAGAATAGGAAAGGACGCGACAGTTAATCCTTATGACCCCTTTCACTGCAAATATTCCACTTCAATAAGAAGTAGAATATTCTCGGAAAAGTATGAAAGCGACTTCACTTTTACTCCTGCTGAGGTTGAGCATACAGTGCAGCGTGTTCACCAAGCCAGAGGCAGTCTTACATCCTACCTCATACTAGAAAGCAAGAGGGAACCAGCAAGGGTTACCTTGAGTTTTCATGTCTTTGCAAACAAAACGAGATTGGAAAATCAAGCTTTCAAATACTTCTGGAGGCCTCTGGAGCTACAACCAACTTCGGAACAACCCGAAACGAATTTGCAGGGAGCTTCGGCAGGAAACTTCCATGCCGGCGGGGATATGCATGTGCACGTAGATGCCAGAAAAACAACCGGTACTGAGATCCATGGACATGGACAGATGACATCTCGTAACGAAGGCTGTTCTGAAACAATATCTGGTTGATGATGATAGTCACATTGTAGATGTTGTCCCGTACTGATTAATCGCTCCTAGTACATATATTATTTTTGATAATGTTAGTATTGTTAGATGGGTTCAAATGATCTTGAAGCTAATTGAAATGCTGGTTGCAGTACTTTATTGATTGCATTTCTCACTCAACGTATAGCATGTCACAGCGCTGTAATAAACATTGTATTTTGAATCAATATACGGTTTTGTATGGAATGTGCATGCATCACAGCGTGCCATTTGGACAAAATGTTGTTTCAGATGAGCATCGAATAGAGAAAATAGTACTATTTCTATATTATTCAAGACAGTTGCAGCTCCAAGAAGCAATTAAGAATGCAACAGTTTGCACGGTACAATTCGATGTCCAGAATTTGAAGTACAAAATCCACCTGTCCACAGCGATCAAGTGCATATTGTTACTATAGGGATGGTGCGAACACGCGAACATATGACGTCACGTGACGTCATATTACTAATTCCAACCTATATTTCAGTGAACTGATATATCAATGCACACAATACTTAGCGATGACTGAAGTACATGCTGACTTTTCAGACGTCACCAAATGTATCAACTGTAGCAATGCTATAATAATCCGATAAAATCAACATCTTCCGTGGACTTGCCAACAAATTCGACGAGGACTTGCAACGGAATATAAGCTTACATCTGAAAGGTCTATAGGCCAGACCGGACAATGCATTAACCTTCTGACTATTGCTACATTGATATTGAGCATAGTGTAGAACCGGTTTCTATGTACTTGCTACTAATATTACCCAATAGACAAGTTACGCAGTAGCCAACACCCCAGTAATATGGATTTGGTTTTTATGATACAATAAACATATCAAGTGAAGATGGAACCCGTACTCCTGCAAGATTATTTGCATTAGAAAACGATGCATTATTTATAACAATTTCATTGTTAGTTGAATAAGCATTATTCGCTGACTACCCACATGTAGTGTATTTCGTTCTTGTTGTGTGATTGCAGGTCAACCTCTCCGTAGAGAGTCACAAACGAAGAGTTGAATATTTCGAGCAAACTTTTGTAACAAAGCAAGTAGGCCTACAATTTTTTTGATTAGCAATTTCACGCTCGTTTAGTATCGATATTTTATGCTGCCATTGCCAAGCATACGGTCACCCAAAGTTGGAATGTAAAGATTTCCAATCAAAGATGTTATAATGGCGTAAAAAATTATAATATATGAAAAATATTCACAGTGCAGAACTTACCAAGGTTCGTTTATGAACGTGAACCTCTAAATTTCTGAGGCGTATACACAGAACTAGAGCCCGACCGATATTGGATTTCTGAGCCGATACCGATAAGACCGATATCCAGTACCTCCACCGATAACCCCGATATATTCAGCCGATATTCAAAAGATATGGAATCTAGCTCAAGGCCCATATTTAACACCTCAGAGCATTTATTTCAACAACTTTACAGCCATTGATATGCTTGAACATGAAATAAATGATCTAAGGGCTGTAAAAATATATCAAAAGCACCAATCCAGCCGTTGCAGATTACAGTTCACGAAGCACAATTTCTCGGCCCTTTCTCCAAGAAGTGAACTTCTGTGGTCTTCCATAAATGATGTATATAGTACTAAGCACAGTGAGCAGTCTTTAACTTGGTACCATAGTTGGTGGAACAGCAAGAATTGGAAATATTTCTTCATTTCGGTTCCACCGCTCCCTTGCAGGGGATCTTTCCTTCAATGGTTCCACCAAATATTGATATTCTTCTGGCAGTGCACCTGAGTAGTGTAGTTGATCGGTCGTGACTTGGTGTTTTTAACATGGGGCTCTTATGGGTGCACCCGACCGGTGCCGCGAAAACTCGTCCTGAACCGGTGACCCTTTTGTCGCACAATCGTATCATTCACTTTTTTATCATCCCCAAAATTATTCAAGTATTCCTTGGCTGAAAATCCTTGTGCTCTTTTTATCAAGAATGCAATAGCATGATCTCCACACACATCCGAAGTTTTACTCTGTAGCTGTTTCCCAGTCACGGAAAATTCATCCGGCTCCAGGAATTCGATTATCTGAGGTTTTAGTGGTCCGAAACCTAGTGAATCATGAAAATGAGTATCGTCATCTCTGTATATGGACACCCAGTGAGACCCAGGCAAACTCGATTCGTCGTAATTAATGGTGATAGCGAATTTTCCGCTAGTTGGTTTCTTCGGTAATTGGTCTACTGGATAAGTTCCTAGATATAGACTTTTTGTGTCAGGATGGTTATAGAGAATATCATTGATCTCAGACGTATTCATATTTCGACGACTTGTATTTTTTGATTCAACTGTAGAAGATGTTGAAACTCCTTCAAACATAACAAGGTTACGGAGGTCAGTAAAGGCTTCGATGTAGTCAAAACCAGATGCACAGTTCCTGTCTTATGAAGTTGATAACATCCCAAACTATTGTCGGGTGTCAAATCAAACACAAAAAGAGTGTATCCATTAACATAATCTTTGCGTGAAATATTTAACGGTGCCTCGGATTCCCAGCGACCTGTCTGAGAAAATAGTGTCATGTAACCTTCGAGTCCGCCGTGTTTATCAAAATCGAAATGAAATTCGCGTCCGGTAATTTGACGCCCATCCACACTTAACGAAAGATTTTGAACATCAAAGTGTTTAAAGTTGAATGGGTTTTTGGTCCGAACACCGTTAAATGTCGTGGTCTCGACTAAACCAATTACGATCTTCTTTGGCATGGTGCCGCTAACTAACTCTCTATCGATTTTCGATAAACCCGCGGCGAATGTATGAGTCGACATTTGTAAGCGTATCCAGGGATACTTTCGAACACGGTTCACGTTTTGTCCATGTGCATAGAAATCTAGTGCCTTACGGATGAATTTTTCCATTTTGCTCAAGGCGGGAGTTGTTAAGTTATGATAGTACAAAAGATAATTCTCAATAATCGCACTAGTTGCCATAACAGATGCCTGTAACAATAACTGCGAAGTGAACCTCGATAAGGTGTGAAACGCCGCGTGGTATCGAGAGGGAAAGGGTTGTTACATAATAGAAATAAAAAGCGAATCGCCTAAGCGTGCGAAAATGAGCTCTATAAAAAGACATCACCACGTGTCGGACTTTATTGATCCAGACATAATCCACGGGTTGAAACAGTTAAAATTGAGTTATAGTAACGACGTATTTGGTGAGCTGAGCGTATTCCAGAGCGAGTCTATGGTTAACTACTTAATAGGTAAGTTATCTGATATGACTACTTTAATTTACGAATATGATTTGTTGTTCGATTATCCTACAGACACAACAAGCGTGGAATTAAAGAATTGAAACGGTGAGTTATTGCTATTCAGAACTAGTGAGCATGATGTAATGATTTTGTTGTTGAACAGACAGAGCAAACTCAAGGTTCAAGTTGAATACACGAGTCTACTGGTAAGTTATCTGCTATAGCACTATATTTGTGGATATAGTTTAATATGTCACTGGTTTTATTAAGCATAAAGAGTCAAGGAAGACACCGACAAAGAAAATCGAATGTAAGTAGGACTAGTTTAATGTCACTAAGCACCGAATTTAACCGCGTGTTATCAATTTTACAGATGAGTCGACACCGTCGGAATCACGAGGATGAGAATGAGCTGCCAGAGATCGACAACCAACAGCAACAAATTACATCTCAGAACTGGCAAGCGGCGAAATCGTATGTAGTGACCAGTAGCTGTGTGTATGATATTCACAACTTGAACCGTAAGCGATCGGATGTTTTCCAAGATACCCAATCGATCTGTCTGATCAACCCGCAGTTATATGAATATCCTGCCGATGGTTTGTTGATTGGTTGTGCTGGTATTAAGCTGCCGACATGGCTTGCGCAATCAAAGTCTGTCATGACATTTACACGTCGAAAAAATAAGAAACTGTACAATGACAATCTCTGTGCTTTTCGCTGCATCGCCCACTCGCTAGGAAAAGATACAAAGGAAATGGCTCAACAATTCACCTCGGTATATGGTGTCAGTGTGGAAGCTGGCGTAACTCTCGACATGTTGAATGATATCGAGGTCTTGTTTAATGTGGCCATATTCGTGTACACCAAAACTGAGGGTAAAGCTAGTGCACTCCGGCGTAGTACCTATGAAGCGAAAGCTGTTTACTTACATTTAGAGGATCGCCATTTTTGTCTCATTACTAACGTGAACCGTTATGTGGAGACCTATAAATGTGCTGTTTGTCAACGATTGTTTAATTTGCAGCGTGAATTGACCAGACACAAATGTGTAACGGGTCCTGTTGAAGTGTTCCCCGGTGGAGTTTATAGCCCGCCTCTGAATATTTTCGAAAGGCTCGATCTTGAAGGGGTGTTTGTTCCCCACGAACTTCGTTATTTCAAATACCGTATCGCGTTCAGTATAGAGAGTGTGTATGATACCTCAAAAACTTCGCGAGAGCACCAGAACGTTCCCATCTCCGTTAGCATATCGTCTAATGTGGAAGGTTACTTGGAGTCGCATGTAATTGCCTCGAGCGGTGATACAAACGATTTGTGCGCACAAATGATTAATCATTTTCATGATATTCAAAGTGAATCATTCAGACTGGCACTCACAGCATATCGACCCTACCTGGACATGCTCAAATCGAAAATTATCGAAATGAAAGCACTCGATCCTTCAAAACATCCAATACCCCTTGAACGTTTACAAGTGGAGTTTATGAGTTATTTACGTCAAATTCCTGTTTTGTCGTTCAATGGTGGTCGGTATGACTTGAACTGCCTCAAAGCGTACTTGTTTGGTTTTCTCGTTGACGACAATCTTAGTGTACTGAAACGCGGAAACAAATTTCTCTCAATGACGACCAACAGACTTCAATTCTTGGATATTGTGAATTACTTGACAGCCGATTTCTCGTATGATTCATATTTGGAGGCCGTCAAATGTAGCACCGCTAAAGCTCACTTCCCGTACCAGTTTCTGAATAGTTTGGAAAAGTTGGGTAACTCGAGTCTTCCTAGTCACGACGAGTTTTACAACCCGCTAAAAGGTTGCAATATATCAACATCAGAATATGAAAACTGTTTGAAGGTTTGGAGCGACAACAAAATGACCTCTCTGCGTGATTATCTCAAATGGTGCAACGCGAACGATACTCAGTACCTCATAGAGGTTTTAGAAAAACAATTCCAATCTTCCAAAAGCCAATTCAATGTTGATATATTCAAGGATGCGGTCTGTCTGCTCGGTGTTGTATCGAGACATCTTTTTAATAGCATCCCGCGGGATTTCGCAATGTTCAACGATAAACATAAAGATCTGTTTTCACTATTCAGGGATAATTTAGTGGGTGGACCATCGATCATTTTCCATCGACACCCAAAACCAGGTGTAACTCGAATCAAAGAACATATCTATAAGGAAAATGCACAGATTGCGCAATATATAACAAGTTTGACCAGCGACTCACTCTATCTGTATGCTTTAAGTCGACCAAGTCCAACCGGATTTGCGGTACGTTGGCAACCAATTGACGCCGAGTGTACTAAATTCAAACCTGTCAAGACCGCGCCGAAATGTTCAGAGACTGTAACCCAGTGGATGAATTGGTATTCCCATATTCATAAGGTGCATGTTCACCACGCTTTTAACGGGTCTGAAATTCATGTGGGCATGCGCAATTATCGACCTGAAGGGCTTTATCGTAATTCAGCCGGACAAGGGATAATCTTATCGTTCCTTAGATGTGATTTTCACGCCCACGATTGCAGATTCGGATGTGATGACCCAGTACGTCGAGAGCGAGCTAAACGCATTCATGATTATTATGAAAGTCTTAATTATCAGGTTGTATGTAAATGGGAATGTGAGTGGAATATTGAGAAGAAGAGAAATCCTGATATTGTGCGATATCTCGACGGTATTCAACCACAACTGACTCGTGCCAAGTCTGTCACCCCACAGAAATTGATGGAGATGGTGATGAATGGTACTTTCTTTGGTTGTTTGCTGGTTGATATTTGTACACGACCACATTCGAAAAAGCGATTCGCTGAGCTCCGCCCGATATTCAAAAATACCACAGTGTCTCGCGATACCGTGAAAAGTCACATGAATCAGCTTGCTGTAGATCGGAAATCACCCAGTAAACCCACTGACATGTTGGTTGCGTCGTACTGCGGTAAGAAAATCTTGTTAACCTCCGACTTGACCAAATGGTATGTAGATCACGGGTTGGTGGTATCAAAAATTCATGAGGCTGTCGAGTTCGCCAAAAAGACCTGTTTTGCCACCTTTACAAAAAATGTCGCAGACTGTCGACGTGCTGGGGATCGCGATCCTAACATGGAGATTATTGGGCCAACACAAAAACTCGCTGCGAATTCTTGTTATGATCGTGAGTTAATGAATCCGCGTAAATTCGAACAAACCACGTTCTGTGATAAAAGTGAATTGAACGCAAATGTGAAGGATCGTTTTTTTGTCAAGTGTGAACAATTAAACACAGATCTATTTGAAATAACGAAGCACCCTCAAAAGATCGAGCAAGATAACTGCATTCAAGTATCGTTCTGGATGCATAATAATGTCAAATTACGGATGTTGTCGTTTTTTTTTATGACTGCTTATGCAAATATTTTCGCGCCGACTGCTTCATGCTACTTTCGGTGGATATCAACTCGTTTTTCATCGCACATTCAGCACCACTCGATGATATTCTCATCTCCGAGAAAAGGAACGAATTTTACTGTGATTACGAGAATTGGTTTCCACGTTATTTTTGCGATGAGCATCGAAACGAATTCCTGACTGATCCGATTTCTTTTGACCACTCGAGACAATGCTGTAAAGATACGTATGCTCATTATCTTCATCAACCTGGTTTGATGGAAGTGAGATACGACGCCGATGCATCATTCAGTGGTCTCAACCGTTTTCACAGTGACCCAAGAAAAAATTAATCACAGCATTGAATGTTATTGTGGTGTACTTGTATATATTTTGTGTGACTTTAATTTATTTGTATATACTGTGTGTTTGATGTGATTTATTTGTATTGTGTGTTCATGTATCATTTGTTTTCCAGATGGATAACACTATTACCTATCTAAAGTCTGTCGTGTCATTAGATTTACATAGTTTACATGTAGAGATGATTACCTTGGAGCGGAATTACCACAGTTCATGATTCTTGGTTCTACCAACAACTCCCAACGTCGATGATATCCGATTGATGAAAAGCAGACCACCAAAACTTGTGATCCGTGGTGAGGTCTATAGTTGTTATAGTAACACTGTTAGATTTTAAAGCGCTATGAATCCTCTCGTATTACGAATCCTCTTATGCGATTTATTATTTTACAGATTGGAATCAGCTGCTTGACAACCTGAATAAAGCGTTCGTAACACTACAACTTCCACTGACGAAATTACGAGGGACAGATGAAGATTTCATAACCCATGGAAAATTGTTAAATCGAACTCTACTGGGTTTATATATTCCACTAAAACAAGATGACTACAACAGTGGATATTCCCAACCTTGTTGATATATAAACACATGCGCTTTATCTAGTTTTCAATAAACAACAAACAATGGAATTGATCCACCCTTTCGCATGCATTGTGAGTGATCCTTCGAGAAATGGGAAGACTACTTTCGTTACAAAGCTGATTAGACACGCGACATCAATGATTAAACCAAGTGTTTCCAGAGTCGTATATTGTTACAATAATTACCAGGAGGTTTTCAAGACGATGCATAACGTAGAATTCCACGCCGGTCTAGATATTTTAGAGGAGTTGAAGGGTTGCTCTGAAGACACCTTGATTATAGTGGATGATTTCATGACTGAGACAGCAAAAATTGCAGACTACTTTACAAGATTTTCTCATCATTCGGCCAAATCAATTTGTTACATCACACAGAACCTGTATCACAAGGGTAAAGGGGCACGTGACTTGAGTCTTTCAAGCTCGTATATGGTGATTTTCAAGAATCCGCGCGACCAACAGCAGATCAGTTTTCTTGGTCGACAAATGTACCCAAACTCTAGATTTTTAACAGAGGCTTATCGTGACGCTGCTAGACAACCTCATAGTTATTTATTCCTTGATCTCACGCAATAAGCACCTGAAAATCGACGCGTTATGACCAATATATTTCCTGGTGAAACCACGGTGGTTTATAGCCCGATGGTATAAATAGCCAAGCGCAGAGACGACTTTAAACTCAAAATGACCAAGGTACCAGCTCGGACACGGCGGCATATACCCACACTAGAGTTCCTACATAAAAGTAAACCCGAGATACGCAAGCAAATTATATCGGGAGCCAGCAAAGAATTGATCGAGTGTATATGCGATTGTACAAAGAACATTTTAAACGGTAACATCCCTCTTTCAAAGTATAAAAGAAAGCGACTATCAGCTCATAAATGTAGTTTACGTCGACTTGTCAGGAAAGACATCCCTATTCGACATAAGAAACGCATGGTTAACCAGAATGGGGGTATGTTTATGACTCTATTATCGAGCATCCTCCCCGTCGTCACTGGTTTACTCGGTAATCTTTTCAAAAAATGACTTCTTTTGAAAAAATCTTCATAAATCCGAATCCGATCAACGAGGTTGAAGTTCAGAAACTGAATTTGGATATCGACAAATGTATGAGCGACATATTACAGATGAACATACCCCAAGAACGAAAATTAGCCTTATATAACGACGCACTAAATCGTTATCAAACAAAACACGACACATTGAATCAACCGATGAAAATCGATATATCAGAACAAAGGAATCTATTTTCGGCTAGTGAGTTAGACGCACTACGGCGCCTGATCAAGTGTGAACCATCAAGGATTCCTAAACCTCACTCACCATCACCGAGTAGCCAACGAAGCAAAGTAAAGACCCAACATGCCAAGACGAAAAGTGGTCGTACACCCAAGACCCCGAGACGATACGGATGGGAGCCATACTAAATATTTCACGCCAGGGCTACCTGGTAGTTTCCGCGGCGCATACGTATTCTCTAGAGGGCGAAATAGAGCCAAAGTCAAGGAGTTTCTTTCGAGCAAGGACGCGTACACAAAACATTTTCCCTATCGAAAGAAATTTAAGAGACCTAGGGTGATTACGTCCGGTCTCGGTGTTCAGTATCAAACCGATCTCATGCATATGCAAAATCTTTCAAAAGAAAACGATAATTTTAAATATGTGTTGGTGACGATCGATTGTTTCAGTCGATTTTTATATCTGTATCCACTCAAGAACAAAACCTCGCAAGGAATTATTCGTGGCTTCAAGGAAATATTTAAGGATCGTATACCTCATGTTATTCAAAGTGATCAAGGTTCTGAGTTTACTAATCGTGCGTTTCAGACTTTCTTAAAAGAGAACAATGTGCAACATTTTCATACAAATAGAGAACTGAAAGCATCGATATGCGAGCGTGTTATTTGTACTCTGAAGCAAGTGTTATACAGTTATTTCACGCATAATAAGACTTTGAATTATGTTAATGTCCTGTCTGAGATATGCCAGGGGTATAACACTACTTTTCACGTGGCTATAGGGTGTCCTCCAGCGGATGTTAATTATTCAAATCAAGAACAAATTTTCCATAGGTTATACGGTGACATGACCCCTAAAAAACCCAAACTAACTATCGGCACACCCGTCAGGATTTCGAAATCACGTGGTAATTTTGTAAAAAGTGCCTTGGCGAGTTGGACCGAAGAAATCTTTTTCGTATCTCAATGTCGTAAAGGTGACCCTCCTACTTATCAATTGAAAGACTACCATGGTGAAGTTATAGACGGTCGCTTTCAGCGTGAAGAGTTACAACCAATAACTAAAAATAATAATATTTACAATATCGAAAAAATCCTGTCTACTCGCAGGAAAGGAAAGAAAACGCAATATCTTGTAAAATGGTTGGGTTATCCGTCTAAATTTAATTCTTGGGTCTCGGATTTGTATAAATAGACTCTGAAAATGTTGTTCAACCAAACTATGGATTCTGATTCCGTCTCATCTCGCATGGGTCAAGTCTCGAAGAGTTTGAAAAACCAGATTGTGTTTATTGTACAGATTTGTATGTTAGTGTGTGTAATCGTGTTTTCATTATATCAAATTTCCGTCGGGGTGGATCGTGAAATATATTTAACGCTACTGTCTTCTTCACTTGGATATTTATTACCGAATCCATCACCTTACCGTATATGTTGAAAGAAACAATAAAATGTTGTTGACTCTACCTTCGAATGCGAGTTTGGATAAATTTCCGAATACTAGCACAGATTTTCAAACGGAACTTTACAAAGAATTAGAGATGAATCGCCATGAGCTAGGATTATGTGAGCTGACCTTCCCCCATGATTTTCAGCCGCGAATTGAAGTGACAGCGAAAAGTATCGGTTTTGGATTTGTCGATGCAAACGGATACACCGAACGGTATTATATTCCCGAAGGCTCGTATTACAGCATCGGTGAAATGTTAGAATCGTACGAGAAATATTACATGGGGGACATTTTCATTTTACAAGGATTCGGCGACTTTAGAATCACATTCAGAAGATTAGTCACGAGTAAAAAAAGACACAAGCGAGCTGCATCCATAAATACCGACACCTCAGACTCTAGCGCCAAACACATACCCCGTACCACGCATGATTCACCCGACCCTTACGGACTGACACCACTTGGTTCTGTGTTGGACATAATAACATTTAGACGCGTTGTATCTCGTCGCCGCGGAGTGGTAGAATTTATATTTACACCCGCGATAAAGTTGGAACGGATTGATAAGGTTTATGTGTATTGTGATCTGATACAACCAAGACCACACGGTAACAAGCTGCAACAACTTTTACGGGTGGTTACTGTAACCGCTAAACCGAATGAAAACCAAATCAACATATTCCCAAAACCATACTTCTTTGCTTTAGCGAGAAACAATTTTAGAACGATACGAATTTATCTACGTGACGCAGCTGGCAACCCTATTAAATTTCGAAAAGCACCAGTGACAGTAACCCTACGCTTCCGTCGTAGAGCTGTTGATTCAATATGAGTTACATCACGTTGTCTGGCACCAAAGGCGAATTCTCGGTGGTGTTACCGAATGAAATTATTTGTAATGAGCTTGCGTTGATGGATATGAGTTTTGTCAGTGAATCTCTTGATCGAATTATAATCAATCGTGATCAAGCACTCTAGGAGCTACATAATGAGAAAGATCGAATAGTAGAAGCGTACCTAACACCGCTTGGGAATTATGCAAACAACCTCGAGTTGATGCGAAGAATATTATCTGAAAGTTTCAAACACTGTTTCACCGAAAGAATCAACGATGAACTTTTCCGAATTCGTTACCCGAAACATATCACACTCCACCCCACGGATATATTCGCAAATTATTTCAGTGTAGTTGATGAAGTGTCGAAACCAGTATGTAATGTCATATCGATCAAACCTAAACCAACTCAACCCCATCTCAGATATCTATTTGTGTATATCAATGTACTACGACATCATCCGGTGGGTGATTACATGAGTCAATTGCTTCGTGTGATCCAAGTAAATAACGAGACGTGTATGAGACAAGAAGTTGTATTTGAAAAACCGTTCTATTTCTCAGTGTCGATTAACCACATCCGCGATATAAAAATCACCATCCGGGATCAATACGGTCCGTTAGTACATGATATAGAGACCACATTGACACTCCACGCACGATGAAAATAGTGACGTTAACCACCTCTATGCTTGGTGCTGATTTTGAACACAGACTACTCACCATCAATAACATCCCGACGAGATATTGTGAATTAGCCCTCATGGAGATCGATTTCACTTTAACCGAACCGGCGATTGGTCAATATTTGTTTGTGTATTGCGATATTATTCACCCTCACTTACTTGGAGATACGTTAGCGCAGTGGTTCCCAACCTTTTTCGTCTCGTTCCCCCCTTAGCCGATATTTGAGCTAAAATCCCCCCCCCCCCTTATGAAAAAGTCGCCTGTGACTAAAAAAATGTGCTTTTTGCAAAACATATTCAGGTATGTCCGAACTATGTCGAATGCGGACCGCACTAAACTTTGGTCGCTGACGAAAAATAAATCATCAAGTCTTCTTGTTATGGACTTGAGTTGAATCGATGAATTTGGTATTTTTTTCACGTTAGCTCATATGTTGGCTTTAAAAGTTAAACAATTACACTAGCGGCCTTGTGCTGAATTCGGTTTGACTTTTTCCCTCTTAGTAGCAATTTGGTCGAAAGGCTGTCCCGGGCCCAACTAAATCGTCTCGTGAGTCTCACTTTATCAGGGGGTGTAATATCTACCGAAGGCATTTAAACATACACCTAGCTTGAAATCCACCAAAGAAACATACAATTGTAAAAAACTTATTTCTACTTAACAGTTCTATACCATAAAAATCTAAAAACCTTGACAACCCAGTGTATCTTCCGATATAATGCCAAAGCCATATTCCCCCCTAAATATTTAAGCCAGATTCCCCCCGAGAAATCTCAAAATTCCCCCCAAGGGGGGAATCCCCCCCCCGGTTGGGAACCACTGCGTTAGCGCATTTATTACGAGTTATACCGCTGACACCTGGCGATGTCACGCATAATTGGATAGCGACAAATCCGTATTATTTCCCTGTTTCAAAAGATGTTGTAGATTCTGTATGTCGTTACCTCAGGGATGAGTTTGGGGAACCTATAAATATAATAAGTCGTTCATTGCAAGCTACATTTAACATTAGGAAGCGATTATGAAAGTTGTTTTCACGTGTGATCATCATTCTGTCCATCGTCATTATAACCAGACAGGTGATGGTTATGGGTATTTTAGTTGTGGAGTTCAAGCCGGTTCCGGCATCGGGAGTTTGTTTAAATCACTTGGTCGTTTAGTGACCCCTATTGCGAAATACGCCGGTGGTCAATTGTTACCAACTGGAGGTGAAATAGCGAGAGATCTATTACGGGGTAACTCGATCAAGTCTAGTGTTGTCAAGAGAAGTAAACAAGCTGGTGGTCGAGTGATTGATAAAATTTTAACCCCCAAGGCTATAAAAAGGAAAAAAACAAAGTCAAAGAACACTCCATCCAAACGTCGTCGTAAACAACAGGATATATTCGACTAAGAACTATGTTGATGCACGCGGGTTCCAGAGAATGTCATAACTCCGGATTAAACATATTTAGTATACCCCACACACAAACCAGTATTGAGGAATCGCAATATGTCGTCGTCAAACCCCATAGTTTAGGTAATGTCATGGAAGTACAATTACCAAGGATGGATCGATATATGGATCTACAAAACACATTCTTGAGATTACGTTTGAAGCTCACTAAACGCGATGGAGCTGATTTGGCAAATGATACGCAAGTTGGTCTGGTCAATAACATGATGGATTCTCTTTTCAAACAAATCGATGTAACTATTTCAAATGAGGTTATCACAAATTCGGATAATTGTCATGCGTACAAAGCTTATATCTCCCGGTTGTTGAATGATACTCACGGCGCTTCGGAGAGTTTTGTACCAGGACAAGGTTTTTATAAAGATGTCGCTGGTTCTATGGATGTTCTTGGTGCTGCGAATACTGGCTATGTTAAACGAAAAGACCTTACAAAAAACGGCACTCCGCTAGAGTTGATCGGAAAAATTCGAATGGGTCTTTTTGAACAGTCTAGATGTATGTTGGATAATGTCGACATGAAATTAAAGTTTACACGTAACGAAGATAATTTCTGTCTGCTCGGTGATGCGGAGGATGTACAAATTGTTTTACTTGAAATGGAAGTGTATGTCAAACAGATGAAGATCGCTGAAAGTGTAAGCTTAGCACACAAGTCTGTACTACAGAAGAATACTGCAAAGTATCCCTGGATACGCTTACAAATGTCGACTCATACATTCGCGGCGGGCTTGTCGAAAATCGATAGAGAGTTAGTTAGCGGTACCATGCCAAAGAAGATCGTAATTGGTTTAGTCGAGACCACGACATTTAACGGTGTTCGAGCCAAAAATCCATTCAACTTTAAACACTTTGATGTTCAAAATCTTTCGTTAAGTGTGGATGGGCGTCAAATTAACGGACGCGAATTTCATTTCGATTTTGATAAACACGGCGGACTCGAAGGTTACATGACACTATTTTCTCAGACAGGTCGCTGGGAATCCGAGGCACCGTTAAATATTTCACGCAAAGATTATGTTAATGGATACACTCTTTTTGTGTTTGATTTGACACCCGACAATAGTTTGGGATGTTATCAACTTCATAAGACAGGAACTGTGCATCTGGTTTTGACTACATCGAAGCCTTTACTGACCTCCGTAACCTTGTTATGTTTGAAGGAGTTTCAACATCTTCTACAGTTGAATCAAAAAATACAAGTCGTCGAAATATGAATACGTCTGAGATCAATGATATTCTCTATAACCATCCTGACACAAAAAGTCTATATCTAGGAACTTATCCAGTAGACCAATTACCGAAGAAACCAACTAGCGGAAAATTCGCTATCACCATTAATTACGACGAATCGAGTTTGCCTGGGTCTCACTGGGTGTCCATATACAGAGATGACGATACTCATTTTCATGATTCACTAGGTTTCGGACCACTAAAACCTCAGATAATCGAATTCCTGGAGCCGGATGAATTTTCCGTGACTGGGAAACAGCTACAGAGTAAAACTTCGGATGTGTGTGGAGATCATGCTATTGCATTCTTCATAAAAAGAGCACAAGGATTTTTAGCCAAGGAATACTTGAATAATTTTGGGGATGATAAAAAAGTGAATGATACGATTGTGCGTGCTTTTGTGAAGAGTTTGATTTCAGAGTAATAAATTCAACGAATGTATAATGTGTATACTTGTGATTCTTGTTGCGACTGTGAACAGCAGACTATTCTGTAGGTGCGAAACAGCGGTACCCCAGCAAACACAGTACAGACCAAAGATGTAGAAAAGCCGAGCCGATATAGTAGATATTAGATCTCGGTAGGTCGTAGAAAGGGGGATTTTGTGTCGACTCAATTCAACGTCTTTTCCATGTCCTTCAATAATGTAAATATTATGCAGATGCTACAGCCTTTAAACATGATGAGTAGAATGTAGATCCTACGTTAGAAGAAGAAGATCCTGATATAATAACCTGTTTTCTACCACTATGGGCTTAACCTGATCATGGCTGCGTACACACACCACATTATTTACTACATATTAATCACAATTGTGATAATTTAATTTCAAACGAATTGGCAATAATGCCGTTGTAAAAAATAAAACGAACAAACGAACGAATGTCTTTAGAAAGAAAGCGAAAACAGTCCTTATCATCAGGTTTCATCTTCTGATGAGCCAGTTAAATAACCAGCATGCGGCCTTTTTTTTTTCAACACCCTGCAGAAATAAAATGAAAATGATGATTAATAGCTAAGACATTCGTACTGCGAAAATGGCAGAGGTAGCGACTAACGAATGACTCCTACATTTTTTCGCCCATACTTACTAAAATGGATTCGATTCTGAACTATTTCCACTCAAGTTTTCAAGTTTTATTATTATATTTTTTAATATTATATGACTAGAGAACTGACTTCAATCGTCACTTCTACTTGATTATCAAGATCAACGATGACTACTTCAGCACTCTTTGAAAACAGCCACTAACACAAAAAGAATTCTTGACTAAAATTTCTTCACATTCTGTCCAAAATGATCAATTCAACAATCCAAATGAATCAGTTATTTGGCAGCTAGTTGGAGAGATATATACTCAAGTCTAGAAAGTGGAATGATACTCTGCCTGGAAAGCTGAAGACCTAACAATACTGTGTACAGAGAACAAAACATTTGAGTGGCGGCACTGGTATAGACATTAATAAATTATTACAATTGACAGCAAGATAACCAGCAAGACATTAAAATGAGAATTAGTGCAGTTTCTTAGGCTGTAGTGATACTCAGCCAGTAATTGACCTAGCAGAGAGCAAAACGTTGTAAATAAAGCGAGCGAAACCTCCGACAAGTGATACGATAAAACATTAGAATCGACAGTCTTACTAGAAGCAGAATAACAATCATGAGGGGTTAGAGAACAGAAGCCCGGGAAGTGACCATCAGAAATTACTGCATACTGGCCGAACAAATCCATGACCACTAACAAATGGTCTTTCAATAGTCAATATTGATACCAAATGACACCACCCCTATTTCATAGTAACATTTAGCAAATACAGCGCTGGAGTCAACCTTATATAAGCCCTAGAGAACGCTGCGAGACATATGAGTAGGCCTACCCTAAAACGTTTCTCTGACATGGACATTAGGGCTCTTAAAATATGACTTTTTTTCTCAAATCGTTTTGGCTACTTGATAAAATTGTTAGGTTACCTAATTTAAGCCTAAACACAAAATTTGGTTCAATTCCAGCCAGTAACCGCTTTGCTACAGGAGAAGAAAGTTTCCATTTATTATATAAAAATAAATAGGTAATAAAAATTTGAAAATTTTCTGTTCACCCCATGAAAGTGTTAGGCTGTCTATAGAAAAGATGCTCACCAAATTTGGTTCAATTCCAACCAGTGGAAGCGGAGACATTGCCGTCGAAAAATTTGGATTTGAATAAAATAGTATTTACGGTGATCGATTCTTTGTTTACTTATTAAAGTTGTGCTCACCGTAAGTACTATTTTATTAAAATCCAAATTTTTCGACAGCAATAACTCCGCTTCCACTGGTTGGAATTGAACCAAATTTGGTGAGCATCGTTTCTATAGACAGCCTAACACTTTCATGGGGTTAACAGAAAATCTTCAAATTTTTTATTATTCATTTTTATATAATAAATAGGAACTTTCTTCTCTTGTAGCAAAGCGGATACTGGCTGGATTTGCACCATATTTTGTTTGTAGGCTTAAATTAGGTAACCTAACAATTTTATCAAGTAGCCAGTACGATTTGAGAAAAAAAGTCATTTTTGAAGAGCCCTACTGTTCATGACCGTCCACGTTTAGAGTTGCATCTCAAAGATGCTAAAATAAGCCTAAATATAATCCAAGCAATACGATCGTCCACTTTGACTGACTGAATTTCTAAAAACACCTTGATAGCTTCCACATCTTACGTTTATATATACTGTGTGCTATCGGAACAACAAAGTAGGCCTATTTAAAAATACCAAAACAGATTCAACATACCACATCTCTTGCAAAGGCTTTTGCTTTCATTCAATTTTCCATCAAACTTCTTTAAATCCTCCTTTGTGGTGAGTTGCTTTGGAATTCTTCTAGGATCAATTCCGATATTGTTTTATCATATACAATCTATGGCGGAATAAAAGTTTCGGATAAGTTCTAAAACGAACACAATTTTCCACACAAAAGTCAATTGCCACACGAAATGCCAAATGCTACGGTCTCATTTTACAAGGTATGGCGAGGAAACGTAGTGGTACGTTCCATTATAGCTAAACACCAATGAATTGCGGGTTCGAGCGTGACACGTCGACTCCATAATTCCTACCGAAGTGTTGGCCGTTTATCTAGGCTCCTCCTCGCCATCTGATTCGCATAGCCATGTCTTAAAAAGCCTAGGAGTGGGCCGTGCTGTAAGTGGGCAGATGGTTGCCGATGCACCCGGCACTTGGTGAATTCGGCCGCACAAACTCGGCACTTGGTGAATTCGGCGCTCGGGAAATTTTGAAATGAAGTGTATTTACAGCTATTAATATGAATTATCAAACTAATAATAGTATTATCAAGTGATTCGTCAATCTTGTAAGGAGGTCAGGGCATCCGTAGATTGCGCAGTCACGGCGTGATTAGATCACGGATTGCGTAGCCACGGGAAAAAACACAGCGCTCATATACCGACCACACGCGGTCTGCTTGGAATCGATGGCGTGAGTCACGGGCCTGTGTCGTGTAAGTTTTGAGAAGATGGATCTTGGCGTTGTATGTGAGATCAAAACTGTGGAACATCAAGCGGCGCTTCTTCGTTTATCGATCACGACAAGCCAGTGTTCCTCATCAACAAATGTTTCGCATGATCACGTCAAAATAAATTATTTTTTGCCTTTGGAGAGACGATTCCACTCTGGGATTAGGATGTCTCGATAACACGGTTGAACGATCCCAAGATTACGAGATCTACCACGAGCCACGACACGTTTAAATTTCCTTTTTGATACTGTTCATTCATACTAAATGCATTTCTAATGCGAAGGTGTTCTAGTGCCAATTCCTCCAAGGGCCGAGTTCACCAAGTGAAGAGCGTCGCGTTATTTCCCGCAATTACGCAATCTGTGATCTAATCACGCCGTGACTGTGTGATCTACGCATGCCCTGACCGCCGTACAACATTGACAACCACTCAAAGTGCCAAGTTCACCGGCAAACATTCCAGTAACCAATCATGGTGACCGGTACCGCTACGAGATCTACCACGGCCGAATTCACCAAGTGCCGAGTTTGTGCGGCCGAATTCACTAAGTGCCGAGTTCACTGGTAATCGGGCAGATACGGAATAATAATAATAAGAACCGGCCTGGTGTAAAATGACCAGTGTAGTCGAACCACCACCATGAACACCACAAACAAACAAATAAACATCTAACAAGGAAAAGAAATTACCTTTGCTGCCTTTGACAAACACAGTTACCATTGAAACCAGCAATTAAGGTCTTATTCGAAAGCAGAATAACAACTGTTTTAGTGGACATATCAAATCAAATGTTGGAAAGTTCATGTAAAATAGCCCAAAATATTATCTTACTGTGACCATATTCCATCAATATGGTCTGGCTAGCCAAATTCTCTGGGCCAACATAATCAAGCTGCGTTTGGTTTCAACGATTAATAATCTTGTCACTGGATTCGAGGTATAATTGCACTCAAATATCAAATTTTGCTCCATTAATCAACATCAAGTTGAAAATGTCCATTCTTGCACCAACTTTTATAAAATCATGAATCAGTGTTCTACAGGAATGTATCTATATGACTTATATACCTAGAAAATTCAAGCATAAATATTATGATATACCGTAGGTATAGGTACCGGTAATTCAGATGTTTGAAGCGAATTATAGTGGTCTAATTTCACTAAATTAGAGCGAAATGCCAGCAATATAATTGTAATCTAATTCGGAAAAACGGTTTAGCTCTAATTCTAACCTGGAAAAGCTGAAACTTTTCTATAGTTGTCTACACCTGTTTTGCAGAAAGTCAAACAGCTCTAGGCGTCATATACTACAGGCAATTCGAAATACCCCATAAGCTATATGCTACTGCATATATACCTTTAACCCGCTACCTCAGTCAGTCACAATTCCTATATATTTACGGCATTTACCATGCAGAAAGAGCGAACTATGCCTGGCTGCGACCTGTTGCGATGGCGTAAAATTTGAATCGCCGAAATATTCTAGAAGTCACGCATCGATAATCATATTCCTAAACGTACAACATATCACTTATTTAGTTATTCTCTGAATAAAACTATTAACCATACTCGTTGAACATGCGAGATTACCGAAAGAGCGAATATATATATAATGAAGATCATATATATCAGAGGAAAACAAAACTATTCGACCTTAGAGCAACAACACGAATATACAACACCGGTGACATCCTCACGCAATAAAACGAAGGGAGAACATTGTTTTCTAATGGATAGAACGAAGCTACCGCATGAGATCGAACAAAACCGGATAGAATTCATCGTGATTGAATGTACCGACAAAGTCATCCTTTCTACGTATTTTAGTCGTACCCGCGAGAGATAGAAAATTTGCATTATTAGGTTAACTACCGGATATAACGAAGCCTAATGCATGAGATGGAACAACACCGAGTATGAATTTATTCTGATTGAATATAACCACAAGACCATCCTACTACGTATTTTAGACATTCCCTCGACACTTAGAAAATCAGAACCTAATCGAGATGATCCCGGATGATCCTTTTACGGTTTTGTGTTTGCTGGGACGGAAGGTGCAAATAATCCGATCTGAAAGTACTATTCAGGTTACGTAGAAATCAATAGGCACAGCGCGAAAAGACTTGAGAGATCGGTCATTTGTCACGACTAAACTACGACGTCTTCATGTAGCACCGCGATCCCTATACTGTAACGTTATCATGTCGCGTCTATATCAGCTACCGTGTCGCCGCACCCATAAGAATAACGATATATTAAAGTCGCATTCACCGTAAACGTTGGGATTACTTCAAATTGGTCATATATAATAATTTGTGACATATACATTAACTAAGAACCAATCACGTGACTATTTACTATTCCTGATACCTATTCAACACAGCGCGAGAGTTGACTATACCCGAAAGGGCGATTCACGACCGCACCCATAAGAACACATGGCGAGTCACCAGAGAACAAGTAAGAATACATGACAGACAGGTTACGAGCTCGTCCAGAAACAATGGCACCGGTTGAGTGATCCCTATACCGAAAAGGGTCACCGGTTCAAGACGAGTTTCGAGGCACCGGTTGAGCGATCCCTATACCTAAAGGGTTACCGGTCGAGTGATGCCTATACCAACCCAGGCACCGGTCGGGTGGAAGGGGGGGGTCAAAAGGGTCACCGGTTCAGGACGAGTTTTCGCGGCACCGGTCGGGTGCACCCATAAGAGCCCCATGTTAAAAACACCAAGTCACGACCGATCAACTACACTACTCACCTGAAGCCTTCAGCACATCTTTAACAAATAGCTGAAGAGAATGTGCAAACCAGATCACATTTTTCAAGTTTGCTTCTACTCCACCCATCCCCTTGGGTCTTGACCATGACAAGCATTTCAACAATTAATTGATCAATATTTTATGCTCTATTGTCAGAATTGGTCCATGTCATCATGGAATCAAAAATTTCCTTGTATAAATTGTTGGCTTCACTCCACATTTGCTTGATTTTCTTGCAATCTATGCTCGCATATTTCCTATCATGGTGGCCCCTCCAGTCAGATGACTTCATACATTGCTGGTATATTTCGCTCTGTTGGTACCAAGCCTTGGCTTGTCAGCTTCTTACACAGACACCACCAGCACTATCTACAGAAATTTGTTCGACGCGACGCTTTTCTTTATGATCACGAGGGTCAGTCCAACATGAATGAAGTACTCATTTCTCTAATCGATTGAAAGCTTTTGCATATAACTATCCAGCCACAGCCAGCTAATCTCTGTCATCGGTGATCGATCACTGCAGGGGGATTCCCACAAAGTCAGTGGGGCATAGCCAGGCCGTGTTATTTTTGGCATATGCCAAAACTGCCAAAAATAGCTTATTTTTGGCATTTTTCAATTTTTATTTTTGGCAGTTTTGGCATCGACCTCTAAATAGATATTTTCAGACTCGAATTAGTCATAAAAACGCTTTATTTGGGTCAGTTTATCAATAGAGACCAAAAAATGTGCAGCTTCCACTTATAATAAGTACCAACAAACAATAATAAGAAGAAAAAACCTAGCGATTACATAGGTTAATATTATCAAACAAAACCACAAAATGTGCAGTATCCATTCGGAATCGGTGCCAATAAGCAAAAAGAATGAGAAGCCTAACAAACACGCTCAACTCCTGATTGTTACAGCTTTTGAATAGACTTAAATTGTTTGCACTGTAACAGTGCTTCCAAACTCAGGTCAGCAAAGTTTCTCCTGAATTAATTTTTCGCCCAACGAATGTGGGAAATATCGGTTTCAACAGTAGCCGTTGAGGGAAAGAATGTTGCCAGTCCCCTACAAAAGGTTTTCAGAGCTTCAAAATTTCGGAGGGCAGAACCGGCTTCCAAGCATCATGAAAAGAGATCACTGCGCTAGTGCCATCGATCTCATCGCGAAAAGAATTTTCTTCCCGATACTTTTCCAGGAGTTCCCTGTGTTGTCTCTTAACACATTCTATTTTGTAGCGCGACCATCCCATCTCCATCAGTCTACGGATATATTTTAGCAGTACTTTTGTCACGTAAGATGGCTTTAATATTAATAACTCACATGGAAGAGTCCTGGGAAGGTTATCTTGTTTAAGAACATTAACGCAACAAGACTGTCTGGCAAAACGAGACTGCAGCTCAGAAATAGCCGGACTGTTTGTTGTGTCACAATGCTCAACTTGATCACAATGCAAAAATCTTAGTTGAATTTGGGGGTTCCAGATCCATGAGCAGAATACAATTTATATTTTAGTAATCAGTACAGCGGCAGCTTTCCATTGATACCCGTTTTATCAAATTTAGCGCTCGGCAAGCCGGTTAAAAATGGCCGTAAAATTGCCTTTGGACAAATGGAAAGTGTGACGTAAACCAAATGCAGTTAGCCGTTCAATCTCGCTGTGCCCACACCTTTTAGGACACCATGCTTTTTCCCCTAATGCAGGGGTTCCCAACCTTTTTCCACCCACGTACCATTTTGAGGTTTTATGCAGTGCTCGCGTACCACCTATATAAGTTACGCGCGTCCACCATTTATGACGTCATACTCACGTATTTGACCTATGCGAGGTGTATTAACCAATTCTATTGAACTAGGCCAGGGATGGCAAACATACGGCCCGTGGGCCGGATCCGGCCCGCATAGCAATTCTGAGAGTTGAAAAAAGATTATATTATCCATCACATCCACAGTAATAAACCAAATTACAACGTCCGCGTTGACAGTTATATATCTTGTATTCATCGCAACGCATACGCAGAGCCAACGCCAGATTATGACTAAAGCAGGGGTGGCCAACCTTTTTGCCATTCATGGCCGCATTTCGACTACTCGTGCAGCCCACGGCCGCATTCCGGGGCATAGTCGTAATGCACGAGCTGCTGGACGCCAAATATACCCAGGTTAAAGTGTCTATGTCCATTTCTGGTGAACTCCGGACTAATCTATTTAATGATAGGCTTACTATGCGCACCAAAATCGCGAGTGGTCACTGGTAATGTTAAGGAAGGAAGTTCTGATAGTCGCGCGAAGCGCGAAAAATATTCCACTTCACCAATGAATTTCGTCATTGATATTAGTATTTACATATTACCCTCAAACATTTATCCTTTCTCATCCCGTGTGATCAGATTCACTGGTATAGATTTGATGTAGGGGTGCTTTCGAAAATTTAAAGCAAGTTATAAATTATGATGCATCTTCGGGTGGGCCAATTGGTATTAGTTACTTTGTAGCATGCTGTTATTTCTTGACCTCCCATCAGGATTGTTAGTATATAGTGAGGAGCACACGATTCCGAGCTGATATTTCCATGTGAGGCGCATCATTTTCCACTGATGTTCGCATCTGTATTGTGGGGCTCTGATTGCAAAGGGTGCTACTATATTAAGATCGAAAAATGTAGTCGCATTGAATAGCGCGAAGAAAATTTCAAGATTAATTAAAATCTTCCAGGAAATCGGGAGTCAATTCGTAAATTCGAATTGCATGTCGACGGTCGCCAACACATACTAATTGAATTGCGTGTCTACGGCCACAAAAATTCCCTCTTACGGCCGCAGGTTGGCCACCCCTGGACTAAAGCAAAGGGAACACTTAAATATGTCTACTTGTATCGCCGGTAATGCCATTGTTTTAGCGGTTCTTAACTGTATTCAACTGGACAAACATCGTATTTTCGCATTGCTCGCAAATAATGGTGTTGCGACTCGCCAGAATGAAACTCCTACGATCCGTGCAGTATCTATATATGCTTGATAATAAAGTATTCCAGCGAAAAGCAATGGCACGAGGCAACATTTTGGATTCCGTTGACTGGTCCGGCCCGCGAGCGATTTCATGACTTCGATCCGGCCCGCGATGCAATTTGAGTTTGACAGCCTGAACTAGGCATTATCAGCCAGGGTTGATGGGATGCATGGAATTGTTTTTTTTTTTTCAACACCAGTCACAAGAAACACTCAACAAAAGTTAATTTATTTAATGCGATGGCTGCATTCGTTTATTTTCCACTAGCTTGTCGATGCGTGGCATACGTTTGCTTACAGCGCATCGAAAGTCATGTATGGGCGCAACAAGTCGGTTTCGTTTCTTCGACTTGACAGTCATCAGGGATGAAAAACCTTGCTCGCATTCCCACGTATAAGGGAAAATTAGCAGCTGGGGAATAGCGTGAGACGACGGCTTCAAAAAACTCAAAATCAACCTCACCTGAACTAATAACTCCCTTCGGTCGAAAAAAAACGGAGTCTACTCGCGTACCACCTGATAAACCTTCGCGTACCACTTGTGGTACGCGTACCACAGGTTGGGAACCACTGGGTTAATGAGTCTGCGGCAGAAAAACGAGAATTGTATCTTTTGAAGCATCATTTTGACATCGAATGCGCATGATACGCCGGACGATCGCTTCCTATTTTGTTGACTGGGCGAATATGTTCAATTATTAATTACGTGGCCTTCATTTTCCAAGACAACAGCTCACTCAGCGCTACTGGTAAATCTGATTACGTGGGCTGAGAGACATATATATATGCAATTGCCACCTATACATTCATGAATTATACAAAATTTTAGCGACCAGGCCACGCAAACTTCGCTAACCATCGAAATCACGCGACTGGGCTTTGGGGGGCGAAGCCACCAGAAGTTTAGTTTATTACGATTTGGGTGCGCAAGACAACCGTATTTTAGGGGGGCTGACGAAGGGCTGTTACGGCCCTCTCTCTTACCCCTTGTCTTTATTACATCCCTTACAATATGGGTTGGGGGGCGTTAGAGCTCGATAATTTTTGAAGGGGGTCGCTGGAGGGGAAAGGTTAAGATCCAATGCTCTATATCAGTGGTTCCCAATCTTTTTCGACTCATCGCCTCCTTTTCAGGCTCAACGTTGATCATCGCCCCCACAATTTTATGAACCAAAAAATCGGTATACAAACTGCAATCTTTGGCGGGTTGTCTAAAAAAAGGTCTACTTTGACGTTCGAATTTCGAGAAAAAGGTCATTTCTCCGACTTCGCCGTTTTAACGCGTCATCGCCCCCCGTCACCCCCTTTGTCCATTTTCGCCCCCCTAACGCCCCTGACCGCCAAATCGCCCCCTGGGGGGCGATATCGCCCACGTTGGGAATCACTGCTCTATATGAAAGATATACATTGATACAAAGCTAGACGAAAGGAGACACGAGAATTCTGTTTACTGTACGACATCTGTCTCTGAAAAGACAGAAAGCAAGGTCTTGTCGCTTCTCTCGTCTCGCGAAGTAGAGCATGACGGAGTCACTCACGCTGTTAAACCACCATGACAACCATCATGGACATAATTGATGAGCAAAACCCTCTAAATGTCACTCTCTAGCTACTACTATACTTGCAATACAAAATAAAGAATATCGGCCTGGTGTAAAATGACCAATGTGGTCGAAACACCATGCATATCAAACAAACTAACTTGCAAAAAAATGGTTGCATACTTTAAATTTTCGGTTGCTTTCAATGTTTGACGGTCCGGCGCCCGCCAAATATTTTTTGAAATTATACCGGTCCGTGAGATAAAAAAAAATTTAGAACCGCTGATTCCATGGATAGGCTAGTTCTGCAGTATTCCTCTTCAATGAAGTTGACTGTGACAAGCATCGCTCGGTTGTTTTGAGCACGCAAAATGTCCGTGTCTGGTCGAACGTTGTTGTTGTTTGTGGTATACATGGTGTTTGTCGACTACACTATGGTCATTTACACCAGGCCGATATTCCTTAATTTTGACTCCGTATCTGCGGACTTGTAGCACGGCTTCCTTCTACGTTTTTTGTAACTCGCGGTGTACACCGCTTACGAGAATGACATGGCGAGGAGAAGCCTCCAACACTTGGGTATGAATTCTGGAGTCGACCTCAGTCGTACTCGAACCCACACCCCATTGGTGTTGTAGCTGTGGGTTATACCACTATGTTATCGCGCCATTGTGTCCTGGTCGAATGTGAAAGCTAAACTAATTAGGGTCGCACATTGGTTAATGTACATAGTATTGTATCGCAGTCGCTCCGACTATCACGGGATTCGGAAGTGACATTGGAGGAGTTATTCAGAAGGAAGCCGAAATGACGCAATTCGAGAGAGGCGAGATTGCCATAATAGAAATTGATGATCACAGGTGGTATACTGTGCGGATACGTGCGATCGACGCTCAAGCAGGTTGGTTTTAAATCGAAGGTCTGGAAGTGGAATAATATGGAATATGTGAATAAACGTCATGGGTGTAAAATAGCTGTATTTATAAGATTTCCACCATACTATGGGGTGTCGATTATGTAGGCGTTATTTTCGGATAAAAAATGTGCATTCTCGCCCATCCGATAGGTGAAAATGGGTCACTAATACCAATTCTTATGGAGATATGTCCCATGGGCGCGGTGGGTTCTGAATTCGTGCACCAGCCAGGAAATACCTAAAATATGGTGCAGGGTAAGCTAAATCTAAAACGCAGAGAACCATCTCACTATTCTATATCAATCAATCTAATCAAGCTAAATCTAAAGCGCAAAGGACCATCGCACTGTAAGCTACCGGCTATATGTGAACCAAAAAATGTAGACGTGTGAAAATTGATTCAAAATGTTTCCTATATCTACATTTCCAGAAAGCTTAGTCGAAGTTCTCGTCGAACTCCGGTATGGCGGAAAATATAAAAGATTTTACCGCCTCCAAGACACAGTCTTGGACGTCCTCCATGGTATTCATATTTTGATGGGCATATATCTTATCCGTATCTCGGATAACGAAACGGGGGACGTTATTGACGAAGATACCAAACTTTCGACCCTGCTATTGGAGAAGCGCTTGAAAATACTACGTGCCAGAACGGTAAGCAATGGTCGGTTCATATCAACATTTAAGACACCGTTGCTAGATTATTAGTAATCGCTCGATCGGCGGTACAGTACTCTTATCGGAAAGGGCTGTATTCACACTTAAAAGTCGGTACACGAAGATACAACCTATACTTCACAAACTATGAAGGAACGATTCTGATGATGCATGGTGTCGGTGTAAAGCGGTGTTTTATATTGTACGTGTCTGCATACATACCTTCCTACGTCCCAACATTACTTCGTACTCAATTTGTGCTTAATCTAATTCTTTGTCAAGCATCATTTGAATTAGAATTAGGTGTTTGATTTGTACCGCGGTACGACTGACTCTGAAGCAGACTCGGTTTTCGTGGTCCACCTTGTGGGTGCGAATACACACTCTTTACGCCAGAGGTCTCAAACTCAAATGTGCCAGCGGGCGAATTTCCTAGTTTTTGATGACTCTTCGGGCCGCAGCATCAATAATACGGATATTCAATGTATAATTTCCAAATATGCCTTATTTGACGGTAGCTTGCAGGCAGGCATTCCACAAACATCTTAAAAATGTAATTTACCATTGTACTATTCACGGTTGACACGGAAAAATCACATTTTCAAATATTGAATAAAATTGTTTTTGTGCCGGGCATAATTTGTTAAAATAATGAGTTATATATATCATTCGAGAGGATGCATCATGACATCGTCAAACTGTCGGGTTATAATATTGCATCTACTGGACCTTTGACGTACCAAAATTTTATGTAGAATATTTAAAAATGTACTCAAAATTGATCAAAAACTACTGGAATATAATCATTATTGAGCCATAGTAATGGCATTGTTTCTTAACCTTAGAGATCGTACCCCTCGTGCTTCCAATAAGATTTCTCGTAGCCCCTGTTCATTTTTAACACAATTTCTGATGGGACTTATATTAAAATCAGAAAGCCCATTCATATAAAATCGCGCGTAGCGCGAAGACCATTTTCCAGTTGAATAAATTGGCCAGGAAAATATTCCACAGCATATAGGCATAACTCCACAATGCATCTTGTACCCCCTGATCAGATGCTTCGTACCCCGAATGGGTCTACGGACCCTGGTTAAGAACCCCTGGAATAGAAATGTCCAATCATCGATGAATTCATTGGTGTTACAGCTGTAGAGCGTACTACTCTCTTACTCGTCACCGATATTATCATGGATGAAGGGAACAAACCACACCCAGCATGTAACCAACTATACGTCACGGTGGTCACAAAATGCCGAAGGTTGCCATACTGACCTGATTAGATAGCTATAACGCAAGTTACGACCTTTTGATATATTACTATTTCCATGGCATTTTCCCAGATTGTTGCATCCGTAGGATTACCAAGCGAACGTTCTGAGTCGCAAGTCCTTCTCTGATTTTAACGTTTGACTCGACTCAACTCGTCATTTTTATTTAATCTCCCAGTCAATACGAAATCGACTAAATCTACGAACGATCGCTCCGAAGTCCAAATCACAATTTTCAGTCACGAATCATCGACGGGTCATGATTTATTATCATGAACTAGAAATGTGACGTAATAGCTGATCTTCTACCGCATGGTAGCTTTCAAAAGTGATGTGATAGTGTAGTTTGTTGAGATTTCAGCGATTTTTATAGTATTTTTAGGGTGTACTTTAAGTTCTTATATCTAAAAAGATATGTGGCACTTGAATATATTGTCAAATACTTGAAATTCCAAAATGCCGTCGCGGGCCGCACAAATTGTTCTCGCGGGCCGCATGCGACCCGCGGGCCGCGTGATTGAGAGCTTTACGCTAAGAGTGTATGGCTCAGTTGGATATGCTCCAATTAAGAGTGACAGAAGAGGTGAAAGAAGACGACGACGTAAGAGATGGGCCAGGAACATACGACTCGGAAACGCTTTAAAATGCTAGAAGGTGCTAATCCAGGTAAGATTTCCCGCGCTTGATGGCTCACTCGAGTCGTCCTACTCTGCTTGTACAGATTTTCGTTCCAATCATTTCAGATGGGCACAAGTATGCAACAGACCCTCATGCAGGCTGGTTGTTGATCGATGAAGGCCTGGGTATGTAATTATGTTCATTGTTCATATGTCATGTTTGTACGAGTGCGTGTATGTTCTAAAGTTTGTGCTTAGCATATATATGTGTATGTGTACGTGCAGAGATGTCAAATTTAATTTGGGTCGCGGGCTGGACCCAAGCCTTCTGATCGCTTGCGAGGCGGACCAGACGATTGGTGCAACAATGTTACCTCCAAATTCATACCTTTGTTTTTCAGTAGATATAGACACCATGTGAGAGGACGAATGTATTATATCACCATAAAAGCTGACGCGTTATAATTCTCCAGCTAGCTTACACTTGACGTGCTACAATTCACAGGGCAACAATTTTGAACGAAAAATTTGTTGAATTTGATTTTGCACATGAATTAGACTAATTTTGGTTTGCTGATTCCAAAAATGCCGCAGGTTTTCTTCTACCACGTCAAGTTTTGCTCTACGACATATGCCAAAAATATGCAAATTTTCACGAATTTAGCCATATTAATTTTCCATACCATATAGACATCCACAATTTTATCATATAATAAGGTATATAGCCAAGGGGTCAATTGCATTATTAGGAAAAAAGGTATTGGTATCTATCCAGGCCGATGCTTTCACCCATTTTTAGTTAGAGAATGCAATTATCCGAGGATATTCCAGATACATATTTGATGCAAGCTGCAGGATATGGCAAGAAAATAAACATTACATTTACTATCAGCCAGTGTTGGGATGACTCAAGTCAGGAGTTGACTCGAGTCACCATTTTCGGATGACTTGACTTGACTCGAGTCACTTTGCTAAAATAACTTGACTTGACTCGGCTTATCAGAAATGGATTGACTCGTGACTCGGAGCAAAGTTCACGAGTCAATTTCTAGTCATCAAATAATCGTTCTCCATAAAATTCACTGTATCTTGCATAAGTTCGGATTGTTCGCTGGTGTAACCCGTGAGAGCGACCAAACATTAAATGATCGTGCTTTTTACTGAGCCACCATTGTTCTTTCACAAATAAATTGACCGCAAACGAATTAATCGAAGCTTACGTTGTCGTAAACTAGTATAGTAAAGTATTTGATAGAAAAATGTCTATTTCTGTTCTCTGTTCTTACCTTAAATGCATCTCTACCTACAGCCAATAATGATCAAGACCGGCGCATCATCACAAATCCTATGTATGAGTTGCTGTTTGTGGTATTCATGGTGTTTCGACTATATTTCATTTAATACCAGGCATCTATTCCTTATTGTGATTTCTCATTTGCCGACTTGTAGCACGGCCCACATTCGTTCTTGGCGTTTCTTAGATGTCACATACGTGAGTCAGACGGCGAGGAGGGGCCTAGACAAACCCTCCAACACTTACAAGTGAATTCTGGAACCGAACTCACACCTAGGGCTGGACAAAATCGAGTACCTGAGTGATTCGACTCAGAATCACGTATTATGCTTCGAGTCGAGTATTCGGGTATTACTCATTATGACGTCATAACGGAATGTAATATGTCCTTGTTCAAATGTGTACCTTTTATGCCACTACAAAAAATATAATAACTGTTATGAATCACATTGAAGCTACTTTGGTATATTTTCGACCATACCGATCGATTTCATTGCACTTTGGGACAATGTTGTGGATGATCATGATTTTGGAAATATGTTGTTTCCAGAATCGGTCGTAGCTTTGTACTATGTTTTGTATGCTGCGATAGGCCAATCAAGGTTTCAAGGCTTTTGCAGTAGAAACTATGTATCGAAATGAGAATTCTCGGTGATAAATTAACATGCAGGAGCTAGGAGCGTATAATTTCAGTACTCGAAAAAATTGTCTTTACTACTCGGCTCGATTCAGATTCGAGTACTCGAATCATTGTGCCCAGCCCTACTCACACCCTATTGGTGCTCCAGCTGTGTAACGTACCACTAAGTTATCTCGCCACTGTAAGTATGAATTTGGCGTACGTCTTTATCTCCAATGAAACCCCGAGACTGGCTCAGAAACCCCTGCCATTCCATGGAATACCCTGTTGAGACCCACTGGTCTAAACACTAAAGCTTGCTCCAAATTGCTGGAATTGGAAACGGGCTATTAAATATGGGAGATCGAATCAGCATTTCAAACGGTCGTTATGTCGATTTTGAACCCGTAACACCCTGCGTATTGCATTGTACCGGAATGTGACACCACTGTATTCACAATTCGACTACGGATTCTAATTCCCTCCAACCATTAAGGATGTATCATCACTCCTAAAAATAAATTACCCAGGTAATTTACTGTGAACTTGCAAGGCCAACCAAAATTTTATTAGCATGACCGCTAAATTTGGGACATTGATGGCTAATATATCAGTTCTGACGCAGTGGCGTAGCCAGAATCCGGGATTTTTCGTCGATTTTCGTATAGGACCATAAAGTAGAACATTTCTTTGGCTGAAAAGGTTGGCCACCCCTGTCCCAACTGAATCAAGATTGCATGGGCATTGGGTCATATATCACGAAACGCATAATGAAAAATTGTGATGCAGACAACATTGCCAGAATGAAGCAACACAGCAGTGTACGCACAACTTCAGTGTTGCCAGCCAATAAATGGTGCTGTCGAACGTTATTTCTTCATTCTTGGCAAGCTACTTAGTAAGGACAGACACTTTCTAGTTTTTACCTGAGAATATCGGAAAGCATCTTTCCTAGTACTACAACAAATTTTAATTATTTCTACCATAATGCGTGATGTAACTACTGGAATTCTTCATAGGTTCAGATTTCGTTGAATTAAAATGTTTTCATGTAAAAATTTGTCAGTTTGTAAGTCAAAAATTTTTTCAGGGCAAACTATACTTCGTAAGGACAGACAGTTCCAACCATAAATGAAGATAAGTAGAAAAATTCTAACATTATGTGCGAAAACGCCTAATTTACATACACGAGCACAAAATTTTGATAAAATAAAGCTTTTTATTGTCATAAAATGTCAAAACTCTCAAATTTTAGGTCAAAATCTTCCGTTTTTCAGGTTGAAAAATCGCCCTAGTCATCACACATAAAATGTATGATTTGAGTGTGTGTCATGTTTTTGACCTTCCATGGAACACCGGCTACGAAGCACTGTTTTAGTCGTGACCTGGCGTTATCCCTGGGTATGTGCTGTGAGAAATATAGAGAAATTCGCTATAAGCGTGGGCGTTGGAATTTGGTTCATAAGTAATAAATCGCGATTCCGGTTTACGTGGGGCTGGGGACCCTTTGAGCCAAAACTGATACGCCAGTGCGAAAACAGACATGTGAATTATATATTTTTTGACTATATTATATTCTCCATGTAACCCGCATTAACGTTTCGCATTGACGTTTTCTTTTCTTTGAAGAACTACTACTTTCTGGTCCATTATTTCAAAAGCCAGTGAACTCAGTGAACTCAGTGTGCACATTTGCCTTTCCTTAGTTTGATGTCAATATCAGCGACTTGGTTCCTAATGGTGACTAGAATGAAACCGTAACAACGGTGTCGGATGGTTATAACGCAGCCTCAGAATTGATTCGCGGGCCGCGTGTTTGACACCGCTGCCATACTTCAAAAATTCACATTTGATGGATAGAATAGACCAAATTGCTTTGTGAAATCACCGACCTTTTGACTCCGAAGTTATATAGCAGTGCGGCCACTGCATTATATTCATTGAGAACTATATATAAATATATGTATGATTGCATTTAAAACAAACTGTGCTTTAAAACACTTTGTTTAAAACATGTTTTAAACAGTGTTTTAAACATCTGACTTCAAAATAAAGTATTGCGATTCTTTTTCAATCATTGTCTAATTATGCCATAATCGTGGAAATACTTTCGAGAAAACACGTGATGTGAGCCTACGGACGATTTGAACCCAATATAATCGACGTATACGATGTGGGGCGAAATCGTCATCGGTTCAACAGTTATAGCATGTAGATCATTGTTACGGAATGGGTGTTCTGATGATGAAGACCGCCGACGTAAAAATGCTGCATAACGACATGGTTGGTTAAGATAGTTTTGGTCTGTTTGGGACAGTGGTCGCAAACCGTATTCCTTGAAGGAGCCATATTTGCCCTATATTTGCAATTGCAATGTCATTCCACTGTGACGCCACAATTAAAGATTCATGACGTAATGGTTAAAAAAAAACAGTAAAAAACATGTTTTAAACAAGGGCCATGTTTCAAACATGTATGTTTTAAATTGATTTTTGTATTTCATGCAACCCATATCTTTATATAACTTGCATAAAACGGTTTCGCATTGGCGTTTTCGCCTCGCTGTTAATAATCTAGCCTTTGTTCCATGTATCGAGAAAACTCAGAACTGGGTTGCACTATTCTGTCTTCTCGGAATTTGACGGTACACACGCACACAACATATAGTAGCCGGCAATTGCGAAGGCTCGCCGAACGTGGCTACCTAAACTTATGGTCGTAT
Organism: Botryllus schlosseri; assembly: GCF_051294905.1. Lineage (NCBI taxonomy): Eukaryota > Metazoa > Chordata > Ascidiacea > Stolidobranchia > Styelidae > Botryllus > Botryllus schlosseri. The sequence goes on from NC_137240.1 coordinate 1,733,013, forward strand.
AGCCAGGTTTTATCCAGCAGGTTTTATCACAGTTACTCTGACTGAAAGTGGTTCAGGAAAATTGATTGCAAAAGCCAATGTGGGCGACGCCAGCATGATGGAATCCAACCAGGGCGCGGTAGCGATTAAAATAGGCTCGGCGATTCGTTTCGGTTAGATCTGCACCATTTCACTCATTTATGTTCCATTTATTCCAGATGATACTGATTCTGGTAGGCTCACTGATACTGATACTGATGTGCAGAAACAGGCAAATGACGCTCCGCCAGGTTGGTTCTAAATCGATGACATTCTGCATATGTACCATTTCACCTGCACCATTTCACTCATTCATGTTCAATTTATTCCAGATGATACTGATTCTGGTAGGCTCACTGATACTGATACTGATGTGCAGAAACAGGCAATCGACGCTCAGCCAGGTTGGTTTTAAATCGATGACATTCTACATATGTATCGATGTTGATAGGTCATACGTGTGTGGCTGTGTGTGTGTGTGTGTGTGTGTGTGTGTGTGTGTGTGTGGGATATGTCTCACGAGCCTGTGTGTGTGTTTCACATCTGAGTGTGTGCTACGTCGTATAAGTTTGTGTGTATTTATGGTTCTGTGTAAGTGCATGTGTTGGTGTGTGTGTGCCAGCAGGGACAGGGATGCACAATACAGTTTCTGAAATCTATGGGTACCGTATTTCCTCTTCTAGGAGGATTTGTCCTTGTTTGTCAATAAAAGGGAATGGATCTCCTTGGACACCCAAATGTCCTCGTTCTTTGCATTTCGTTGGTTGCTTATACTTTCAACGAGACTTTCATGCGAAATGTTTTATTTATTTACAAAAAATTACGGTAGCTATGAGACACGCTGAATTGCTGGTTTGCAAAACGTTTTCGAACAAATTGCCTTGCCAGCTACCAGCTCTACATTCTTGATTGTTAATGCAAAGATTGGTCGACATTCTCTTTAGCAACTGAACCTTTATAAATGGGTGGTGACCCGGGGTTTTCAATTGATGAATTGAAATGTTTGATTAGATGCTACTGTCCAATGTCAAGAATGGGCTAACGCTCAGCCATTTGTAAATTATCTTGCAGATAAAAAGGTTCTCATTGATGATGCTAAACCATTGATGACGCTAAGCTATAGTACCAAGTAGGGATGATGTGGACGTGAGGTTCACGTTCGCGTTCTGTGTGTGAACCTCGGAAATTTAGAGGTTCGCGTTCACAACAGAGCCTTGGTAGGTTCTGCATTGTGAACCTTTTTCATATGTTACAATTTTCACTTCATTATAACGTCTTTGGTTCAAATTTATTGCATTTCAACTGCGGGCCACTCTATGTATGGCGCTGGCAGCATAAAAAAATCAAAACTCAACGAGCATGCACTTGACAATATCAAAAATTTTACTTGCTTTTTTACAAAAGTTTGCTCGAATTATCCAGCTTTCCGTTTGTGAATATTTAGTGACTCCCTGCTGTGAGCTTGACCCGCAATCACACAACATCATGAGCGAAATACGTAGTCAGCGAATGATACTTATTCAACCAATCAATAAGATTGATATCGTATTCTGATGTAAAAATTCGAGAAGGCGTACGGGGTCAATCTTGACTTCATATCTTAACTGCATCATTAAAACCAAATCATTTCGATTGAGGTGTTGGCAACTGCTGTATAACTTCTTAATGGGGTAATATCGGTAGCAAGTATAAAAACCCATTTTACACTCTGTTCAATATCAATGTAGCAATACTCAGATGCCGGTCTGGCCTAGACCGTTAAGGGATAAGTGTATATTCCTTGGTAAGTCCTCGTCGAAATTGGTGGCAAAGCGACGGAAGATATTGATTTTATGAGAGTATTATATCCTTTGATTGCCTCAGTTGATACATTTAGCGATGTTTAAAACGCCAATATGTACTTCAGCATTGTTGCATTATGTGGCCCGAGTCGTCGCTAGGTATCGTGTACATTAATATATGCTATCACTTCATTGAAAGATAAGGTTTGAATTAGCAATATGACGTCACGTGACGTCATGAGGTTCACATTCGCGTTCACACAGAACCGTTCAAAAAGATTCGCGTTCACATGAACCTGAACCTTGCAGAGGTTCACACCATCCCTAGTACCAAGGTTTGCGCAAATATTAGCAAACGCGGCACGAAGCTGACGGTACTGCATTTTCTAACACAGTGGTCGACAACTTGTGGGTCGCGACCCCAAATGGTTTCGACTTAACTTTTCTGGGGTCGCCATAATTCACCGTAATTAATTTATTGCTGTCTCCATTCATTACCAAATAAAATAATAATCCGGTATTGTTTGAGTTATCAGCCTTTGTGGAATATGTGCGACAATATAGAATTCGATCGACACCCGGTATTTTAAATTCTGTGCCCGGATCGTTACCCAAATAGCAACTCAGGCAATCTCAGGATCTCCGACAACTTTGTGTCTTAGTCTGTGTTGATGGGCTGTTAAAGGTTACATAATTAATATCAATTACGTCATAACACTTTAATGGTTGAAGTCATTTTCCCGGCTGAGGAAAATCGTGATCTGTAAACGCATCTGGATTCTGCAGTTTTACAGACACAAGCCCAATGCTTATAAGATTATGATGGCGCAGGTTTGGATCTTCTCTACCTCACCTCTACGCTTGGGCGTCAATGCATGTAACGTGTGACTATGTAAAATTTATATTCAACCACTTATTCCAGTGGTTCCCAACGTGGGCGATTTGGCGGTCTAGGGGGGGGGGGCGAAAACAACGAAGGGGCGATAGGGGGGGCGAAAACGGACGAAGGGGTGATGGCGCGTTAAGACGGCTATATTGGAGTCGGGACCGTAACTACCGCACCCCAAACCCCCGAATTGGGGTGGGGGCCCGAACTCGAAGGGGGCGAAAAGTATTTCGTGAATTAACATAAATTGTAGAGTAATTTTTTAAAAATTCATGCAACTTTTTCAAAATATTTTCGCGCTGAGTTCGATTTTATATTTTCATATATCTTGACTGTGGAGTACCCGTCCCCCAACAAAAATACGCATGATTTAGGGATATGGGAGACTTCGGCGTCAGCCATTACAAGACATATGAAGTTAGAGGCCATGTAACATGCGACTCCGAGAAGTGCGCCAGAACCATTAGCAGCGGGAAGACCTTGGCCGTAAAGGAATGCTGACCGAAAACTTCGATATATATACAATATACATATATGTTTAATTGTCCATATGTGCCTCAATGGCTGGCGTCGAATGTTCCTGCCCTGGCAACCTTAACCCTACAGGACAAATGCCATCCCGCAAAGAAAAAAATATTTGCCAGTTAAGAAATACCAATTTGAAATCGTGTGCGTCTTTTAGTTTAGTACGTTTTGACGATTTCCATATCTTCTGACATAGCAGATATAGGAGGTCACGAGATAGCATCATGTAACGAAGTCAATGTAACAACGATTCCACCTAATTTCGTGGCAAAAGCGAACAACGTGATGGGGGTCGGTTTATCACCCTATGAGAGCCCAAGACCAAAGTTTTTTGGGGGGGCCTGACGAGTGCCTTTTCGTTCCTGCCAACGGGTATACGCCCGAAGATGTTTAATTATTATTTAGGGGTGTCCTACCTTTTCCAACACACCACACTCAGCTCTACCGGTAAATCTGATAACGTGAGCAGAAAGAGGATGAAAAAATTGATAGCAATATATATGCAATTCCCGACCATATTGACCGATTCAAACATGAATTATATAAATTGTGGCACTTCGCGCGTTTAGGCGAAATACGGTGACCCACCAAACAGTATACATGAAATAGGGTATAGCTGATATGTAGCGAAAAAACGGCCTCTGGCTGACAGGGGGTCTGAGGGGTATCTCCCCCTATGGGACAAAAGACCAACGTTTTAGGGGGTGACGAAGTGCTGTTTTTCTGTTCCCAATATTTGGGGGGCGATGATCGGTGTGGAGCTTCAAAAGGGGGCTATGAGTCGAAAAATGTTGGGAACCACTGACTTATCCCATCCCGTTTCCAACCCCATGACTGTTTGAATCGAGATTCGGCGCAATAAGTAGGCCTACATTGAAGGAAATTTAAAAAAAATTGTATTCGTGAAATCAAGTTCAAGTGTAAATTGAAACGTATAAAAAATAATAATTGTGGTCTATTTTTGTACCTACATGTCTCTGTAATGATAGGGTTACCATATTTTGGAAATCTGAAAAGAGAACACTTTTTCAAAATTTTTAGAATTGAAATACCGGAGAAAAATCCTGAAAAAATGGTAATATTTTCCAGGTCGACTAAAAAAAAGGTCATCTCTCCGCCTGCAATCCCGAAATACAGGTTTTTTTTCACATTATCCGTTGGTTGACTAAAAAAATTCAGATTTCCGGCTCAGCTTCCGAAATAGCCACCTGAGCGTTACTTCTTTGAAGATTTACTGTATCTCACTCGAATCTTGCCCTATATTTAAACAAAATTCTCAAAAAAGAGGACATTTGGGAGTCCTCCGAGGACACTTTCAAAAAAGTCCAAAAAGAGGACAAATTCTCTTAAAAGAGGGCGTATGGTAACCCCATTTAATGGTGCATGATTAACTTACTGATAGTTTCAGCATTACTTTAATACTATTTTCCGTATAAGATAAGCAAATGGGGGGTCACACGTAAATGCTGATTTCTCTTTCCATAAAATCGGGGGTCGCTTCGTGAAAAGGTTGCCGACTACTTTTCTAACAGATGACTCATGAAAATTGGAGAGAATATTTCCAGCATTACAGAATCAAAAAAGTGTCTGAGTGAACTGCTAAACGTAGCGCAATTTTACTTTAGGAATGTACCCTATAAAAATGTCCTCTTTTAGGGTACTGAAAATATGGTAGGCCTACTGTAATCGAAGTCGGTAGAATGTACGGTCTGCATTCAAATGAAGACTAGCGATTTCTTACATGATTCGATGCAACTGTATGGGATAATTCGTCGATATTGCTAGTCAATATCGATTTGGTTTCGGTATTCGCTCAATTAGGACACGTAGAATTCGTCCTGGTTATTGACATGGTCTAAGACAGCGCTTCCTAACCGCCGGCTTTGTCCTCCTTCCGGCCGGTCCGACAACCTTGTTTCAAATTTGTTCTCAATTGCAACCGCAGAAGTTGTAGGCTTGTCTATTAATCAGAGAAATCAAAAACCCAACAAATTTTAGACTGATTCAGAAATTACGAACCTAATTTAACGCCTTCTGACGTAAAATAGAATTCATTATCTACTTCCGAACTATCTTACGCCACAGTGATGCACGTGTTGTACCACACCGTTTCAAAGTAGCATATAGCTCGTTTAGGACGATGAATAATATGTGAAAGATAAGAAGACTTTCTAAACAAAATGGGCAGAAATTCAACAGTACAATTTAGGGACATTTTACAATGTTATAGTATGTAGCAAACAGCGAAGTCGTATGTCTTTTGATGATAAAGGTTCACAAGGCAGCAAAATTTGTCATTGAAATTTTATCGGTCCATGAGTCGACAAGGTTAAACAGCACTAGTCTGCCTACGTTGAAATATTGATTTTGAACCGATATCTCGCATAATATATGTCCGTGTGTTCAACTTTACGGGATTGTTGTTGTTTCTAGTATCCATTGTGTATGTCGATTACTATGGTGATTTACACCAGGCCAATTTTCATCATTTTTATTTCGTAGTTGCCGGCTTGAGCACCGAGGGATAAGATACCCTATTGTGATTATTGTATCACTGATGCATTATACTGTTTATTGCATGAAGGATTTCCCTACGCTGAAGTTTCGGAATGCGTCGGCCCTGAAGGCAAAACAATCAATATCGGCGAGTGTTCTGTCACATTTCCAATGGGCTGTTTTGAGAAAACACAGAGTGTGACCGTATCAGTTAGCATAAATCCGGACACGTGGCCTCGCGATAAGGTCGGAATTACGCCCATTCTACACGTTAAGGCGCAGGACTTGAGAGTTCCTGCGATCGTAAAAATGAAAACGTGGTGTGTCGATGACGACAATGAGGATTTACTTGTGGAAGTGCTACGTTTTGATGAAGATGAGAAAGATTGGAACATCGCCCACTCGTGTCCACTTGGACAGTCAAGAGACATTGAGTTCCAAGTCAGTCACTTCAGCAAATTCTCGGCATTTTTGAGGAATCTTTTCGGTCCATCTTACGCTCTACGCATCATCGTTTGTCACGATAATGACCAATTTGCTATTGCCACAGTGCTCAACGATGTAACAATTGAACAAGACTGTAAAAACAATATAAAAAAGAGAATAGGCAAGGACGCGAAAGTTCATCCTTATGACCCATTTCACTGCAAATATTCCACTTCATTAAGAAGTAGAATATTCTCAGAGCATCACGAAAGCGACTTCACTTTTAATCCTACTGAGGTTGAGCATACAGTGCAGCGTGTCTGCCAAGCGGGAGGGTGTCGTACATCCTACCTCACACTAGAAAGCCAGAGGGAAACAACAACGGTTATTTTGAGATTTCTTGTCTTTGCAAACAAAAAGAGATTGGAAAATCATTCTTGGAAATACTTCTGGCGACCTGTGGAGCAACGACTTACTTCGGAAGAAACCGAATCGAATTGCCCTAGAACTTCGGCAGGAAATCTCAATGTCGGTCGTGACATGCCTAGGTACGTTGATGCCAGAAAAATAACCGGCGTTGAGAGCCATACACAGATGATATCTCTTAAAGAAGTCTGCTCTAAAGCAGGAAAAAGTAATTACGGGCACTGGGGTATCATCCGCGCTTTGATGGTGATAGAAAGGTTGTAGACGTCGTGTCGTTATAAATTGCGTCTAGTAAAAGGATTTTTAATAGTACCTGAAGATTTGTAGGTCTGTTCACCATTTATTGGATGCTGAGTTACGACCGATCAAGGTCGAGGTCGATTTTGAGAAACAAGGGGGCGAGAATACCAAATGGGCGACTGTGGGGGGAGGGGCGAAAATGTTGGTACGTTTACTGAGATATATTTTATCAACATGGCCGAAAATGCACGTAGAGGCGGCTTATTCTGATTATGATGCGAAAAAGGTCAACTCAACGGAAAGTAGACGCGGAAACCTGTTTTCCGAGCGCGTACCGCCTCGGAAAAATACTTTTTTTTAGTAAATTCACCAGCGATCAGAGTTGAATGAATAAATTTCCCGTTTATATGTCCTCTTTTTTGGACGCGTAAATATGGGGGGGGGGCGAAAATTTGTTTCGAGATTGATAGGGGGGGCGATGAGTCGGAAAAGGTTGGGGAACACTGGTTTAGAGCAGTGGTTCTCAATCTTTTCTTCTTCGCGGACCCCCGCATACCCCCTCAAGTTTTCGTTCAAAATTACCTCTATTATCGTGCAACCGTCAACTGTCTTGCGCAAATATTAATTTGCAGGCTAGTGATAAACAGCAAAAAAATGACATTTCTTGAAAATTCCAGTACACTAAATGTAAAAATTGGGTTGACTTTTATTATTTCGAAAGTAATTTTACAGCTGTGTTTATTGTCTTGTCTCCCGTATTCGATGTGATATGAACGAGTGCCGAAAATCCATTTCTACAAAGATATATTTGTGGCGAATGTTATATTAACGCGCAACGCTTCCGCCGACAGCTTTTGGTGTGAATTTTTAATGAACATATCACGTCCAGCCTAGTCATTTCTATCTAGCATCTCATATTGAAGTTATTTAGTGGTTATATCAAGGAAGAAAATAGATTTCGTGGCGAGGTTTTAATTCCTGCAGTGGGGTGCCTTTATTTTGTACATGCAAGCTAATGAAAAGCTAATGAAGCTAATGAAGCTAATGGAAAGCTAATTAAGCTAATGAAATGCTAATGAAGCTAATGAAAAGCTAATGAAACCACTTAATGTAAAAATGAAGCCAATGAAACAAGGAAGTAAGTCCAGATTAGTATTTTGCTCATATGATTCTGGATGTATCAAATCCAAAATTTTAAATCCACGTTTAGAATTTTTATCAAATTTAGACTTATAAGATGTTTTTTTTTCATTCCGATTTGAATTTCATTGTGAGGCAATCATCTGGATATATCATACGGATTCGGATACGGATACGGATTTCTGTCGTTATCGTACCTTCTTACCCAGACTGTATATCGGCACTGGTGTTACGCGCCTGCGGCTAATGGTTGTCGGGACAGCTATTGTTTAGTAGAGTAGAGGTTCAACCAGAACAAACAGTTCGCAGGAGAGAAAAAGTTCTATAACTGGTTTAGTTAAGCAATGTAGGGTCAATATATTTTGTAAATAGAAAGCTACGTTTTCATTGGCACAATGTTCAACCAAAAAGCAGCGATGTGTAGGGGTTCCAAATATAATAATTTATCATAGTCATTAGGAACGATAAAGTTGCAACATTTCATAGTCGTAAATGAATACATCACGACTATCACGAGTATTTTCAATAATATCTCGAGATAGTACTCGTAGCGTAGTTTATCCATAAACGAGGCTGGCATTGATGTCGGTTAATAATTATTATTTCAAAGATACCAATTCAGCGTCAATCAACAAACGCACACATTTCGCAATTGCAATCAGCGAAGTTTTTCGATGTGCATTGTTCAATTTGCTGCCTTGTTAAATTAGCTTCATTAGTTTTCATTAACTTGTTTCATTAGGTTTTCATTAGCTTCCTTTTCTCATTAGCTTTTCATCAGCTTAATTAGCTTTTCATTGGCTTCATTAGCTTTTCTTTGGCTTACTTTTCATTAACTTAATTAGCTTTTCATTAGCTTCATTATATTTTCCTTAGCATACTTTTCATCAGCTTACTTTTTCATTAGCTTTATTAGCTTTCAATTAGCTTACTTTTTCATTAGCTTAATTAGCTTCATCAGTATTTCATTAGCTTGCATGTACAAAATAAAGGCACCCCCTTCAGTGGGACGGATTAGCAAAATATTAAGGAATTTCTATATCAAATGACTGTTTACTAATTGGCTGAGACTGACAAAACCGTATCCAAAATGTTTTGCAAGCATTTCGAAGTCACCCTGTTTGACTTTGTTATCTGCAACATTTCATTTTTTCCACAAACCCGAACAAAACATCTCTAAACAGCAATATGTTTGCACCAGCAGGCTATAGGCAATTTGACAATTAAAATGGGTTTGCACAGTAGGATATTTCTTCTCAGACGACCATTTGAATGATTTGAGTTCTAAAGTTTTAGCAATTACGAAGCGAAACTGACTCATGCTTTTCCTGATTAAAACATAAATAAGAATTAGGTTGTCAATCTTTTTACAAATTTAGAGGCTTCGCGGACCCCCGTGAAAATACTTCAAGGACCCCCGGTTGAGAACTACTGTTTTAGAGGCTATAGCACAGTAGGAAGAAACCTGCGAGATTACTTTTTCCGATTCTACTCTTGGTCTGAAAGACGTATATTTCCGTTACTCGAAAATAATGATACTCACCACTCGTATCGTAATTGATACTCGATCTCGAATCGTTATACCCAGCCTTGGTTTTGGGTGAACATTTTACTGTTCTGGCAATACTTACTTGCAAAACCACTTTGGCTGAATGCAGACTATATTAGCAGCACTAACCTACTGGTAGTCAGATATCATAAGCTCTTTCTTCTTGAATAATGATTGTCCGAATAATGGCGATATTCACATCAACGATCGTAACAGTATCAATAGATATACCATGGTTCATTATTATTATTCTTGGCACAAAAAAGTGGCGCTTGACGCTTTCTTCAAGCTATGTGCTGCCACGACACAAATTGTGATAATGTTCATAGCAGACATGGGGTAATCGTGATTAGTAATCGTAATCGATTACGACGATTACAGCATTTTCAAGTAATCGTAATCGCAATCGATTACATTCGAAAAAATCCCGAAGTAATCGTAATCGTAATCGACTACTTCCCATATTTAATCGATTTCTTTGTGAAAGAACGATTACTTTTTATTTGTACAAGGACTGTGACATAAACTGATCACTCGTGAACAAGGAAGAGATATTATACCAGTTATTGAGAGCACAAACGTCTGATTTTCAAATGCCACTGCTCATTATTACGTCAAAGGTAGCCTATTAGCTTTGCTCGTCTTTGCGTAGGAAGTGTCCACACATTAGTGTTATTGTAAGAAAACCCACCGTGCTGTATATCGGTTTTTCAATACATTTCAGACGCCAGTACCTCGCATCAGGATAATTAATCATAATCACATCTCTGTCGAAGTTAAAATAGCAACTTTTATATTGATGTTTGGTTATGCTTAGACTATGTAATAGTTCTACTTCTAGAGTTAAATGCAGTTTCACCGTTGGTGCTTGGTGAGCAGTAGGCCTATATGATACGAACGTAAGCAGACAAAGGTTTAAAATTTTGTACTCGTCAAATAAAACATTACGGTTTCCACAACGAAGCATTAAAATCAACAGCTTCAGATCTATATCATACCTGGGCCGTTGTTTCGCCGTTTCTCGTAATGGTAGCTTGCATTACATTATCTGCATTAAGTTGAAGGCAGAATTTTACGTTCACTTTCTGTTATTCTCATATTAATCTACTCACAACGGGCGCCAATCGCTATTTCACAATTCTTTACTGAACATTTGGACTTGTCGCCATAGCCATTAGCGCGGGTTGTAGCTAGAATCAGGATCAAAACAGCAAAAGCGTCCCACAACCAAACTTTGGTCTTGGGCCCCCATAGCAGGGCTTTGGAGCCGGAGCCCCGGAGCCGTGCATTTTTACCGGAGCTGGAGCCGGAGCTCTACATAAAATTCAGCCGGAGCCGGAGCTGGAGCCAGTTATTTGAGGGGTAGCTCCGGCTGCGACGTGTTTCATAAGATGCTATTATACATGCAACAACCATATCTGTTGAGTTCACATAATTCAACAGCAGGCCTTCGCGAAATTAAGAGTATTTTCCTCTTTGGCGCTCCTTTTTCCAACAGCAGACTAGTCGTATGCTCAATGTTCAATTTTCGTACATGAATGCCGAACCTCGATATGCGAAATATGCCTGTGAGTTGTGGGTATTCGGCATACCCGTAATTTCATCATCAGCACAACTTTGTTGGCCAATTGTATACGGTTCGAAAATAATGATCACTATGTATTTTCGTTGCACATGTCGATATGACGGGCACGAGCCGAGAAATTCCATCTCATCGTTGCTATGAATCGGATGAGCAAATACTCGTTTTTTTCGTGACAGTTCTTTAATCGGGCCGCGAAATTGGACAGTGTTATTGAGTATGCTATTATGCATGCTAATTGGAATTCATTACTGCGCATCATCGTCATTCACTCCAGTAAGGACTTTCGAGCGTAAATAGGGGATGCCAGAAGAGTAGCAGAAAATCCCCTGGTATTTTATGCTGGAGACAAATTACTGATTTGATACGCCATTTCCAATTTGTAGGCTAATCATCTGTTTCGTAAACTTGTAAATGTGCAATGTGCAATTGTCAGAATTGTGCATACTGCATAGTTTAAATCGTTATAGGCGTGGCACAGTGTTTAATTCGATTATTCGATTCGTTACAACGGGAAAATATTATATTCCGATAAACTTGATCGACACCGGGTGGACTGGTAACGAGTGCACCAATATCGAACTTCAAACCATTGGCCATTTGGTACAAATCGAATTTCTATTGATCACGTCGTTATATCCGCCCATTTTGCTGTTACTACAGTTACAGTTGAATATTAATCGCACATTTAAAGATTGAATTGAGCTGTATGGCTTATTAGTAACGAGTACAGGGCCAGTGTTGAAACGCGGCATCAGAATATTAATGCTGTACGCAGCAATGGCACGGAGTAAAGTGCGTTCTAGTGCAACTATGATGTTATATACAATTGACAAGTATTCATTATGTCGTCACAAGCCGGCACGGCGGCACCTTCGTCTTTGTTGCTGCATCCGATGTTACTGACGGCTGACGGACTCCAGATCAGTGCTCTTCAACCTTTTTTGACGTGGTACACCCTTTTAACGTTTTCTCCAAACTCGTACACCCCTGTTCATATAAAACACCCAAGTCGGTAAAGGGCCTAATTATCATAAGGATTAGCAAGCTATAGGAGCTGCTAAATACTAATTAGGACTCGAGATTACCGTATTATCTAATATATCGATAAAGCGTAACGACACATGTCTGTTATGTCACTTTTAAATACATTTGTTGTACATGTTTTTTTTTATCGAAATTGCCTAGCTAGTCCAAAGGATCTCATTAAAAGACTACTCGCAATCTTGTGGCGTTTGTAATTGACGAAAATGATTATATAACGAACGAATTTATGGACCAATGTGCATTCAAATACAAATTACAAAATAATGCCAGACATTCAATGCGACCGTTGCTGCTGTATTTCGTCCGCCAGCTGCGCGAAGTTAGGCAGTAGCCTTTTTTCGAGTGCTCCTCTCATAAGCATATCGACATCCTTGATGCAATTTCTTTTTTTCGATTTAATTTGAACTAGTGCCGAAAATCCTTGCTCGCAATGATATGTCGTAGGCATGCGAACAAGAATCGTAATCGCTTTTTGACTCAGATTTTGATAGTCCGGAATTTTAAGAAGTGATACCCAGAAATCAGTGTAGCTTTTGAGCTGTTTGAACTTTGCCTTTTGAACCAAATCTGATCGTAGTTCAATAAGTTCCCCGGTCAAGTTGCCCAAATCCAACCTTTCATTTGTGAAAGGTTGCACGATCCACAATAGAGAGTCAAGATCCAAATATTCGTCCTCTGGAAAATAAGCTTCAAAATTCTGCTGCAGCACATCGAGATGCTGATGTACGGTCGACTTTACTTTTGATTCAAGGCTAGGGTTATCGGTTTCCCAATTACCGTTCTTGATGAAATTGTTCAAACATTCAAAATCTGAATAATCACATTTTGAAACATTGTTCTGCCATAACTTCAACTTACATTTAAAAGCTTTAACTTTGCTGGCAACCTCAAATACATCAAATCCTCTGCCTTGCATTGATAAATTCAACTGATTGGTGGTCTCTAATATTGCAGTTAAATAGGACAGATTTGCAACCCAAAAGATATCTTCAAATTTAGCAGCCATTACATGCCCTTTTTGAACCAGGAAAAAATGCACCTCTTTCCGCAGTTGAAATACTCGCTTTAAGACCTTTCCTCTGGACAACCAGCGTACCTCGGTATGGTATAACAACCTTATTACTTCTTGTCCCATGTCTTTGCAAAGATCTGAAAACATTCTATGTGTCTTGGAATGTGAACGAATAAAATTTACAATTTTGACGATATCATGAAGAACAATCTCCAGAGGACATTCCACCTTTTTTTCTTGGTTTAATTTCTTTACTACAAGTGCCTCTCGATGTATCATGCAGTGATTTGATACACAATCCGGTGCGACTTGTTTAATTTTCTGAACAACTCCATTTGTACGACCTTGCATGGCTGCTGCTCCGTCAGTAGTGACTGATCTACACTTTTTCCAATCGAGAGTATGTTCCACAACGAATTTATTCAACGTACCAAAGATGGCTTGAGCTGTGGTACGAACTCCAACTTTTACACAGCACAAAAAATGTTCGACAATAGTTTCTGCTTCTGCATCAGCGAACCTACAATATACAATCAATTGCGCTTCATCTGAAATATCTGTCGTTTCATCAAGCTGTATGCCATAGGCAGTGGCATTCTTAAGCTTTACAACTAGTTGTTTCAGCAAATCCTGAGAAATATCATCGCTTCTCCGTTTAACTGTAGTGTCTGATAATGGAACGGCTCTTACTTTCCTGAGAGCTTTTTCACCTCCATGCAAATGGTCAGCTGCGATTTCAAGACAAGGAAGAACTACGGATTCCAATTCTGTGTATGGCCGCTTTTTCTTCAGTAGAACATGAGTCATTTTTAGGGAAACGATCGCTAATTCTTTTTTCACTCCTTTTACTTCGTTTTCAAAGCAAGAAACTTGCTTCTGTTGATGACGCAGAGATTCCTCAAAAAATGCATTTGATTTGTTTTGGTGACTAGGATGTTGTGTTTTTAAATGTTTGTTTAGATGCCGCGGAGCCAGGTTACTATTACTAAGGACGACAGGACAAAACAAACAGCGTGCTGGCGGATAAGGGTTCAGCATTTCTTCTTTTGTGCGATAAAATCCATACCGGATGTAATCATCATTCCATTTGCGTTTCTTGGCGGCACCGGACATTTTCTTTCGAATGGTTTTCGTTGAATCAGATCTCTGCTGCTGCAAGTTGCTGGTGATACTTTCAGGTCACTGTTCTGCATTTGTCTCAGTATATGTTTCACCAACATTGCCTGGCTTGCGTGATTCAATAGAATTATCACTTTCACTTACGCTGGGCTTCGTGAAGAACTTACGTATGTCCATGTTTATTTAAATTGGGGCAAACAACCACGTGAACACGGTAACCGCTGTAATCTCTTTCAAATTTACCAATATAGTTAAGTACACGCCTAAAGCATGACAATACCTGGATCACACAATATTACTCGTGTTGGAGAACTGACGTTATAAAACGTCCACATTCAAACGCTATTATAAAATTTCAGCGAGTTCCGCTGCGCTGTTAATTCGCGAGTTCGAGATCTCCGGGTAATACTCTACGTATTCACTATTCGACAATGCCCTGGCCAGGCATTAGCGGCTGTCAATCACTCCATTTCGCGAACGAATAGGTACACCACCTCCGCGACGACGGATTATTTTCACGAATCAAAATTTCCGAGTCTGATCTGCAATTCTGGCAACTTCAGATGATTCAGATATTTCCCATATTTTGAGATCTCGACCCTTGACACACCTATTCTGATCTCTATGTTTTATTAATAGCTCAAATCAAGTACGGGATTCAGAGTCTATTTGCAGCCAGTTAGGCCGCCCGCCACGCAAATTAAAATTTATTTCGTGTCAGCCCCAAAACAACATGACATTACGAACGATGAGAGAGTAGGTAAAGCTACCTGCTGCAGAAGCGGTAATTCAGACCAGCGAAGATAGCAGGCACACCAGCCTAGTGCGCATCAAGCCTGCCCCACACAAAGTCGATAGTAGCACACGGGCTGCAAGAGATGTCAGTAACCTCAGATCGCATGTCGCTATACACTGTCGTTTGTCGCTAATTTGCACCACTAATAACAAAATACCAAATTGCAAATGTATGGCGAAATAACGGACATAAAATCGGCGTTTTAAAACAATAGGATTTCGAACTCAACATGGAAGCTGCTTCGACCCTGGCTGGCTACGTCAGTTCATTTATGTGCATTGCAGTATTTATTAACGTCGAGAAGGACGCACCGATTCAAGAAGTCTGAGCTGTCGCGGCGGTTTCCCCAAGAATCACTAAAAGACAAATCTCTAGCTAGCTGAACACATGTTAACTACATCCTTTCCAACACCGAACGGAACCATTGGTGAATTGCAGACGGCTAAATGAATAGGAGAAATATTTGCTTATGACATCACAATCTAGCGGTGCTCAGTTTTACACTTGAGATAAACATCGCACCATATTGCTCATTAACCTGTGCGTCAACCTGTACTGACGAATAGACCTGCCTTTGTGATAGCTAGACATCGGCTCATTGTAATTAGGATCTGGTACACCCCTGTACACCCCATCCGAGTGGTACACCCTTTGCAAATTCTGGTACACCCTAGGGTGTACGACCACCCCGGTTGAAGAGCACTGCTCTAGATTACTATAGATACCCAACCTACGGGTAAATAAGTCATATATATAGACCAGGGGTGGCCAACCTTTTCGACTAAAGGGCCACATGAAATTGACGAACGAGTGCGCTGCCCACTAGCCGTGCCAGGCGCGTAAAATTTTCAAAGTTAATAATATTATTACTTGGGTATATTACGGGCCGATTGTATACCGCCCACTGGACTCAGTTTGCAAGGACAGGACTATTCGGCATCTGGACATATCGATATCGAGGATTTTCGCTAATATACGACAATTATTTTATGCCTACATTTCATCGTCGAAGATCTTTCTGCAAGCGCAAACGCGAAAATACTTTCTCCCGTAATTGCGAATAGTCTATTATTAGACTCAATTGGCTAAATCAGGCATTTTTTTCATTTTCGGGTGGGGGTAGGCTACAAAGAAAGAAATCGTGTGACAATTAAACACGCGAAGCGTGAAGAAAAATTTTACTACTTTTTTAGTTTATTTTAATGTACGACGATTTCCTAAAAATGTGACTGGACCCTGGATCTGTCAATGCGTCGAAACTGATATTTTAGTCATCAACATTCCAAGTGTCGTGGCCAGACTAATTATATTTTTGGTCGGCCTTGCAAGTTCACAATCTTAGCAATTTAATTTCGATAATATAACAGAATTTCGATATTATAATGGGAAATTAGCTCGCGGGCCACCCAATACCTTCTCGTGTGCCACATATGGCCCGCAGGCCGCGGGTTGCCCACCCCTGATATAGACAGACACCTTCGATAGTTTTCAGGGCCGGAGCCGGAGCTGGAGCCGGAGCAGTGGTAATAATGCGGCTCCGGAGCTGGAGCCGGAGCTAATGTATGCTAGAAAAAAGCTCCGGAGCCGGAGCAGGAGCAATACAAATTTAGGGCGGCTCCGAAGCCCTGCCCCATAGGGTAGTCAATTTGGAAGTTGAAGATTTAATTTTGTCAATAATATTGGTAATTGCATTATATTGCATTTTTAATCCTATCTCAGCGCCCCATGGTCAGATTTACCTGAAGAGCGGGGGGGAGGGGGCGTAATTCATAATTATAACATGTGGTATCTAACAATAATTACTTTATTGTATGTTGTTAATTCGTGACCTCCGGTCTGTTATATAGCCAAAAGATATTTATTGTAGTGACCTAAACAGCAGGCTAAAAGAAAAACTTGCGTGAGGCGCACACACAAATTGTCATGTCTAATGCTCTGTTGGCGCCCGGGTGGCATTTGCATCGTGGGCTCAGATTGGCAGGAATTGACTGTTAGTCACGCCCACCCAGCGCGGCTATTAACAATGGACACGTACCCCAAGTTTTGGCCAATGTCTTTCTTTAATAGCGCACTTCGTGGAGTCTCATGTTGGCCAAAACTGCATATGTCTTTTGATGTGTCGAGGAGCGGTACTGACTGGCACCTAAATGCCTATTACTATAAATTATGCATGCTTTATTTCTTGAGGGGGGGACGTATGCATTTCGAAATTAAGCTATCTAGAGACATTTACATCGCAAAGATCAAAGAGAAATTCCGAGTTAATGAAATCTCTCGAAAATGCTCTATAATTTATGTTGGTTTACAAAATACTTTTGAGTCCCCTCCAACCACGCTCCCCACCCTATTGGGAATTGGGGGTGCGGCAGTTATGGACCTGGCATGAATGCAAATCATTGGGTGCGATAAACCGTCCTCTATAAAATGGGGAATGGGTACATTATGACGTAACAAGGAAATGTCCCATCTTTTTTAAAGACAGTAGTTATATCATTGGGCCTTTCCAGCGCAATCCATGCATTGTCTTCCAATATAACTACTACGATGCAAAATAAATCTAATCGTGAGTAATCGTGATTACTTTTCTAATGTAATCGTAATCGTAATCGACTACTTCCTGATTTTGCTGTAATCGTAATCGTAATCGTAATCGCGTGATTCAGAAGTAATCGTAATCGCAATCGATTACATTCACGAAGTAATCACCCCATGTCTGGTTCATAGTGCCTTTGCTTTTTTCGTAATACGTCGACTAAATCGGGTGGTAATTGCCCGCAGGCTCATACAATATGTTTTTTGGAAAGTTTCTAGGCAATTATTACATAATTTACACATTTTATTTTAAAAGGCCTTTGTTTAAATCACTGTTTAAAACATGTTTTAAACAAAGTTTTTTTAAAACACCGTTTGTTTTAATGCAACACTACCCATACCATGGTTCATATTACTACTCCATGGTACTCCATGGATACGCAACAAAAAATTGAGATGTATGCTTTAAATGAAGTTTAAGAACCTTTGATATTGGGCCTATGCAAAACATGCAGTGCTATCTACGTCTAATTGCAAAAATATTGACACCATTATCTCACATCCAGAAAAATATATTTTCTTTATATAACAGAGGTGGAGCTGCAATCGGTTCAAAGGTCATGGGTCAACTCACTGAGAAGAATCGTGATCACTTAACAATATGTAAGGAATAATTATTTATAGAGTATTTTTAATAATCCATACTATTTACGTAATTTAAAATTTTAGTTCTTGTGGCTATAACTATATATTTTCTCTAAATACAGTTTTGTTGGGTATCGGAAATTATCGGTACACGAACCATTGCACAAACGTGACACCTAACCTTAAATTGCCTCTCTGCATGTATAAACCTAACTAAAGGCTCAGCTTTCTGTAGCATTCATTTCAAATAAAGTTGACAGTGGCTAGCTTCGCAGGTTATTTTGGGCAGCGACGGTGTCCAAATTGGCTGACCGAACGTTAAGGCCAAGCTCAGCATCACGCCTTGGTTAATGTGAATCGTATTCCATCACAGTCGCTTCGCCTGAGGGTGGATCAAGAGACGTCATTCGAAGAGATGTTGGACCGAGCGGTAGAATGACGCAGGACAACGAAGGCGGGACCAACTTGGAAGGAAACATTCCTCCAGGTAAAGAGAGCGCTTGACCTATCACTTTATTTGGCATCACTTTATTTGGCCGTTTGCACTGATTTTGTCCCAATCATTTCAGATGTGATGAAACTTGCAATCG
Source organism: Botryllus schlosseri (assembly GCF_051294905.1). NCBI lineage: Eukaryota > Metazoa > Chordata > Ascidiacea > Stolidobranchia > Styelidae > Botryllus > Botryllus schlosseri. Next base: position 1,751,823 of record NC_137240.1, read on the forward strand.
TCACCCAGGCAGGTAGGTTATGAATCAGGGAAGAATTGGATAATATCAGTATTTCATACGTGTCCGGGGGTCATATCGGTTTCAGACCGTGTATTATAGTACGAACCCCGAAATGTGGATTATCATCTTGGTTCCAACGCCAAGAGTAAACGATTCAACCGCGTATAAGGATTTCGTAGTACTCTGTAATTCCTAAAGTGTCCACTGTCCACATCACAGCGTCCTGTAGTCTATCTAAATACAACACGCAATAAACATTATAGAATTACATATTCAAGTAGTATGATGTTTGTGCTTGATTTTGCGCTTTAATAACACTGATCTAGATTTTTCAACTTTCTTGTTTTTTTTTATAACGATTAATTAAGTTTAAATAAGTTGACGATGGTGATTGCGAATTTGCCGTCAGAATTCACTCATCAAGTCACACTTTTTCGCAAAAATCAAATAAAAATTTTACCCAAAAACGGCTGTTATAAGGGTGCTCATTCTCGTGAATATGATACGAAACACATCCTACAAAAGCTCTCAACTTACTCTAGTTGATTTGAGGTGTTATTATTATCTTAAACTAAACCCTCCAAATAAGCAGGATCCGTAGTATTTCCAAGAAATTTAGATGCACCTTCCATGAAAGAGAGTCATGTATTTTTTTCCAAATCCCCCTTTCTAATAAGAAATAGGGGGTTTTGGTGAGTGTTCTGATTTGAGATCCTATAAATACACCCTCTATTGTATTAACTCAAGTTAGCAAACCTTTCGTGAATGTATTTAGAACATGCACTCTCTTTGATCAGAGCCTTTAAAAACTTTTTCATGAGATCCAGTTTAATATATAATGGTGGAAATACAACACTAGATCTGTCGATAGGAGCAGGCTCTAAAACATTTTAAAGCCTCGTTAAAGATACTACCTAATCGTCCACTTACTTAATTCAATGATTTCTACTGTCCCATTCACACATGAAACAAGGATAACTCGTAGTGCTAGACAGTTGAACCAGTAGCATATTTATGAGTTCAAAATCAACAGAACTTAACACGTTTGAGTAGTTGGAGTACTATATATTCCAAATTTCAAATCAAAAGTGTCATATTCTCGTAAGACTTCTTGATGCCAGTTGTACCAGCTACAGGGATAGAAGCACATTGACTTGTATTGTGCGACAAAACTGCTTCTAGGCTCGATGCATAAATAAAGAGCGCAATTCACAGATCCCAATGTCTCTATATGAGACCTTGAACATCGACACAATAGACTAATGAGAGTTCGCAGGCAATGAAGCGTGTGTTGTCACTATCACGATGCATATACCAAGCAACAGTGGTATCAGTGCCCAGTATATGTTTCGCTTTTAATCTGGAACCTACAATAAGTGCAGATTAAATTGGCAAATTCAAATTAACGACAAAGGTATTTAGCTCAGCTTGGTCTAACTTTACATAGCTGCAGATCATCATCACACTCATGCTGAGAACATTCTTCAGACAAAGACTCATCACCGAGAGAATCTTCTTCAACTGTTGGTAAAACTTTTGAAGGCAATGGAATTGTGACATCTGACCCATGAGCAATCGATCGTATTGCGCAAGTCAAATTGGATATTGAATTTGATGCTGATTTTTGACATTGAATCAAAAATAAAAATACATGAGCAAAAGTAACAATCTTTCCTTGTCCATGTGGCTCTCTCCAAACCATTGGCTCCAAATGCTAAAGATTTTTTTCAAATGCTTGACAACCTCATTGTCAAGGAAAACAGGCTGTTTTAGCACTGAAATGCAACATTTTGAATCGCAGATTATAAAAAATCTTAACGTGATAGAAAAAAGCAACTTCATATTCGTAATCAGCGTACGAAAATTTAGTCATCATTTTGGCCAAAAAACAATAGCCATGTCGACCAGTGTAATGTTTGTTTGGTGGTGAAAAGAACCAAATGCATGTCGTATTGAATATCCAAGACACTGTACTGATATGTCTTCAGAAGTGGTCGTATGTATGGGTTGGGGGTTCGAGTCCGACCGAGGTCGACTTCCGAATTCCTATACCTTAGTAGTTGGAGGTTTATCTAGGCTCCTCCTCGCCACCACATCCGCGTAAGCGGTGTCTCACAAAAAGCCTATAAGTGGGCCGTGCTATAAGTCCGCAGTTACCAAATAAAAATGAAGAATATCGGCCTGGTGTAAATGACCATAGTAGTCGACAAAACAGCATGAATACCATAAACAACAACATGCAGAGTTAAACTGATATAGGACACGTAAGGGATGATAAAGTGCATCGCGGTTTGCGGGAGTGAACTATGTGCAATGATTTATGTTTCAATCATTTCAGATTTGAAGAAACATGAAATGGCAATGGCAGGTATGTTATGAATCAAAGAAGGTTCAGATACAAACCAAGAAAATTATGATAATTTTGCGAGGTAATTGATACGTATTGTATTTTATCTAAATTTCCAGGAGACACAGTCGAAGTTTGCGTCAGATTCTCGGATTTTTCCCGAAAATTCGAAAGGGCCTACCGCCCCAAAGACAGAGTCCATGACATCATTTCTGATATTATGGAGAACAAAAGAATTTCCCATATCTGCGATTCCGAGACGGGGGAAAAGATCCACGAAAGTACCAAACTTTCCATCCTGCAAAAGGAAGATCGCCTGGACAGGCTGAAAGCCATAGTGGTCAAGCAATAATCATCTAATATAAACGATGAAATTGGCATTATCGTTACTAATAATTTCTAGATACTTACTAATTTGAGAGTTGATAATAGAAACGCAGTTGCAGAATATCGCCAAACAAATGTATGGTTACTGTATTAGTCAAGCATTATGCATTATGCGATCATATCGCTTTCGACTTGAGCAAAATTCTGTTTCCCCAATAAATAGCCTACGGGTAACACATACGTGAAACAATGACTTCAGGTTTGTGTGTGCAGAGGACCCTGCAGTTTTAAATTAGCAGTTATTCTTGCTCGTCATCGTTGAATTCAGTTGCGATTCCATTGATATTTTTTCATTCTATCGCAGTCTTGTGATGTTTTGATATGATGAAAATATTAATAAAACTGATTGATTGACGCAGCACTAAAAATTATTTACTGGCGCCAGCAAGTTTAGCAGTAGCGCTTATATCCTGAAAGTCTTGTCGAAGAAGTGCACTAGGGCTGTTCCAAAATGATTTTTCCAGATTCTAGCCATTACAAATTGTCGGGTTGCCCTAACAAACTTTGCACACCGAATTTGGTTCAATTCTAACAAGCATAAGCCGCCGCAGAGCGAATTAAAATTTGTTAGGAAATATTAAAAAAAAAATCATACCCATGGAATTGTTGAGTTGTCTTTGAAGGCGATGCAAAACAAATTTGACTCAATTCCAACTAGTAGAAACGGAGTTATTTGAGTTTTTCGTTGATAATTCTCGGATTATTCTTCATTGGTGGGTAATCCGAGAATTATCAACGAAAAACTCACATTTTGCATCGTCTTTCAAGACAACTCAACTGTTTCATGGGGTTGACATGAAATTTTTTTTTTTAATTTTCGCTAGTAAATTAAAAAATTTATATGGCTCTGCGGTGGCTTATACTTGTTAGAATTGAAACAAATGAGGTGTGCAGCGTTTTTTAGGGTAACCTGACAATTTAATCAGTGAATGACTGTAATCGGAGAGGAAAGTTATTTTCGAACGTACTTGCTATCTGGTATATCTAGGTCTGCTATATAATTCGATAGCCAACAACATATTCAAACAGTGGCGCACGATGAGGTTCATAATAATCGAGGATGCCGACGTATTCTATTGTGAACTTGTAAGTTAACCGAAACTTTTATTAGCCTTACCGCTAAATTTAGAATGTTGGTGACAAAAATAGGAACAATTTCGATGCATTGGTTAGGGGCGTCGAAAGCGACCACGTCCCCTCACATTTTCGTAAATTTTTGTTAATTACCATAGGGCAAAACATTTCGTATAGGTCGCCTGGTACGATTATGTGCCTCGACATTGAGACTAACTGTATTCGAAGTTATGAGAGAACGGAATATTCCCAGTATCACTTGATGCCGTTGGGATGCTTCAGTCTAGAAGGGTGCGGCCAGCGCGACCGACATTTCCGACTCAGGACACACCAAGATGTATCAAATGTAGGTAAGCTGGCTATTCGGCAGTAAAGCTCCCAGAAGGATGGTTAGCGATGAAATTTTGGCCCGAAATGATCGACACGTGTTGGACAAAACCGGTCCAGGCAACAATTACTCATTTCATTGCAATCTGAGCGCCGCGGTACAGATGTGATTCGCAATAGGGGCAATATATCATATGCATATATAAGAACCAATATTATTGACCGAATTCATTTGTTAAAACGTTGAAAAATTTTCGTGCCTGGCGCGACTCGAACGTCTATGCACATTGCACACTATAGCTCTTCATGATAGAAATGTCAGTGATTTTAGTGCGTAGTAACTAAGTCTTGCGTTCACCGTTATCGAATCTCTCAGGAAAAGATCATCAATACCCGCGCAATGGTTTGGCGAAAAGCGTGTGGCCCTTGGGCCAAAAAGGTTGACAACCCGTGAATTCGACTATAGTTAAAGCGGAATGTGGGTAATCGAATTCGAATATAATTTGTGAAAGAATTCTATGCTCTCAATGTAATTTCATTCTAATTTCACATTTTCCTGAAAATGCTACATGAAAACTGTATAGTCCGAAACGAACCAAGCTCGGTGTACAGGCATATGCCGTTTTAAAATGTCTGAAAAGTACTCAAGTAGGTAACTTAAGAAGTAGATTTGATCTTGATTGGAGTTGATTCCTTTTGAAATTGCATTGTGAGTCCTCACGACTAACGCAAAATGATTTCTGACGGTTCAAATGGTTGCAAGTTACGAATAGATACTTAGTTACGGTGACACGGGATATATTTCACACGGTTCTTGTGACAATTAATCCACTCATAGAAGTGATGTAAACTCAACTATCTTAAAGCCATTTTCTACTTTTCACTATCCAGATTTTAAGAAGTAAGTAATTCTGTCAAAAATACTGTTCTAGTAGAAGTGGAACTAATCTCCAATCATAACCGTTTGAGTAAGTCGTACAAGTAGGCAAAACTTTCTTGAGTAAGCCGACAATGTAGAAGTACTTCGTTACTGATCTATCTACACCACATTTATCAGCAGCCTCATGCTGGACATGCCTATACGCTTCGCCGGGCGGAATACGCAATAATAACTCTTCAAGCTGGTGCTATATTCGATATTTCGAATGTGCGTCGAGGATTTTCATATTATTGGGGTTAGGCGTCTCGTGTGTGATACAAAGATTTGCTGATTTGCAGCTTAATTTTCATTGCAAGTTCAGGAGTGGATTCGTCTTTTTGTCAGGCTGCAGGAAAGCCCATAGCATCACACCGTTGTTGGAAGTCAGTTCGGTTTTCAGTACAGTCAGGACCTTAATTGCCGCATCCAAACCTCCCGATTGGGGGGGGGGGTGAGCTCGAAGTGGGCCCAAAATTACTTTGTGAATTAACACGAATCATAGAGTATCTTTTAGGAAATTTAAGCAACTAATATTATGATTATTGCGTACAAAAACTACGCATGATTTATGGAAATGAGCACTTCGGCGTCGGGCATTACCGCGTCGCAATGCATCAAGACATATGGAGTTTTAGGCCATGTAACATGCGACTCCGAGAAGTGCGCCAGAACGATCAGCACCGAGAAGACCTAACCCGAAAAGGACTGCCCTTGTGCTGACCGAAAACTTCGATATATTAACATATATGTTTAATTGTAAGGCGCCTAAATGGCTGGCACCGAATGTTCTTGTCCTGGCGATCTGAGCCCCACAAGTCGAATGCTATCTCGAGGGAACATTATTTGTCAGTAAAGAAATACCGATTGTAAATCGTGTACGTCTTTTAATTTAGTACGTTCGGGCGATTTCAATATCTTTTGATATAGCAGATAGGAGGTCACGAAATTGCATCATGTAACGAAGTCAATATACCAACGGGGACGCCCGAAGATGTTTAATTATTATTATTTAGGGGTCCTAAGTTTTCCAACAAACCTCACTCAGCTCTACCGGTAAATCTGATTACTAAAGCGGAGAGAGGATAAAAATTGATAGCAATATATAGCCTATGCAATTCCTAATCATATTGACCGATTCAATCATAAATTATAGAAATTTTTCGCACTTGGCGCGATTAGGCGCCACAAGCTCACTCAGTAAACTTATACCAAATGTCGATTATATATAGCGTCCAAAAGCGTATAGCCTGAAGGGGGCATGGGGAGGGGGCAAACTCCTCAAAAGTTGGCTTTATCACCCTATGTAGGGCCCAAGACCAATATTTTTGGGGGGGGCTGACGAAGTGCTGTTACGGTCCTGAGTGCAGTTTATCATTTATTTCATCAATTTAAAGCGCCACGAGATTGCGAGAAAATGGAAAGCTAGGAGACGATTTACAGTATTCTTTCAATCAAACACCCACCTTGACCTAGAACAGTAGTTTTCAACTTGATTAGTTCATGGTCGACTAAATTAGCAAAGAGACTTGGAGGTTCAGAACTTCGGATACAATTGAATATTATATTCATATTTAAACAATACTGGATATTTTCGGTTTTAACACTAGTTGCTGGTTATATTAGCAAAGAAATGTAAATGGCCCATGAAAATTCAAGGAAAAAATACCGTGTTTCAACAACACAATCAGTCGAATAAAATGTCACTGAGATTTACTGAAAAGGTCTTAGCAATATTTCGTCCACAAGACCTTGAAGTCCGGCTGCTGTGGATTAGAGTAAGCAGCGTGTTCAGTTGCAATAACAAATCTGTTGCGCAGTTTGGACTTTACGCTGAACGTAGATGAAAATGCTGACTGGTGCAACTAGTGAAAGGTGTTAGTTTCATAACTCAATTTTGCCGATTTGTGGATATGATGAAGACACTGGACTTCCGTGTGTTCATAATAACATGATTTCTGATATAACTGTATACCATGGAAACTGTATTTTGGACACTGGATACAGCGTCTGCATTGCCCGTAGGACAATGATTCTAATACGCAGATCTCAATCAAGTATTAATTTCAATGATTGGAGTCGAGTAGTGAGCGATTCTTTTTGGAATACCGAAATTGTACGCTCCTTGCGGCTAAAAGGTAATTTTTACACAAGAATTATAGTTTCGATTCGTTTTTTTCTTCACCATGAAAGCCTTTACACCGCGATTGGACGTATCACAGCATTAAATGATGTTGTATTATGAAGCTGTGCTCGGGTTACTAGAAATGGCATCTCAGTGAAGTCCTAATCAATCCACAGCACTGTCACAAAGGGCAATGTAACAGGTATGGTTGAAAAAGAACCAAATTTTTGTGGAGCAGAATTAGCATTATTTTCTTCGCGGTCGGATAAAAATCACTTATTTCAACCGTCCACATCATCCAATTTACTGGACTTGAAGAAACTATTTGATTCAGTATAAAATCTTTCAGATCTTCGATTTTGTACAGCCCTAGGTCTAATTAATGACTTAAATATGGACTGGACATGATCGACGACCGTAAGATTACCGGGAATATACTATTACACAGCCCTGGTCCGCCATAGTCATTTAACCTAGGTCGGGATCACCGGACCATAGATAAGAATAATGTGCATAAATATTTTGTCACGGGTTTTCCTTCCACAACCGGCACAGACATCATGTCGGTTGGAGACTGACGCGTGTATTCGGGGGTGCTTCTTGGAGGTACAGAACTTCAATATACAATTGAATAGTATAATCATAACGAAATGAACCCGAATATTTTCGGCTCTCTTATTCGTAATTTCATGCCGGTGACGTCATATTTTGTGATACGATTGTTGATATCCAAATTTCTTTCCAATTCTCTGCTAGTTGCTGACGATTACCCCTGACGAGTGTCAGCCGAAAATATTCGGGTTCATTTCAATATGGTTCAATCGGATTCAGGGGTATAAGTTAAATTAAATTTTATTAATACTGCTGGTCCGTGGAGATAAGCGTGCGGCTAACATTAATGTTAGTTTTGGGTTGTATCATGCTCAAAAATCGGTCAACCACACACGCTGTGCAGATATTTCAGAACGATATTTCAACATGTATAAAAACTATTCTAAGTAATACATATTCGTTTGGACGGTGCAATGCGCGTAAGTAAGCAATCACAGAAAGCGGAACTACCAACATCATTGCAATAATACAAACATAATGACGCAATCAACTAATATAAAGCGTTCCGTGATTCGCGAATTGGCATCATTTCGCGAAGTTCCTGTTTCGAGGTGGATGATTGGGCTGACCGATTGTAGGGATTGATTTTGTTTGTGGTATGTGGTGTCTGTCGACGACTATGGTCATTTACACCAGGCCGATATTGTTCATTATTTTCCTCAACTGCCGACCTGTAGCACGGCCCACAGGCTTTTTGTAAGACACCGCTTACGCGGATGAGGTGGCGAGGAGGAGCCTAGGTAAACCTCCAACACTTAGGTATCGGAATTCCGAGTGGGGATTGATCGTAGCATTTTTAGTTTGAGATCCACTTCTACGAGCTCTACTATACTGCAAGCGTTGTGTCAAACTGTTTAATAGTGGCCTAGAACTCATTTGAGATCAGTTATATGTGAAGGCTAGCAACATTTCTCAAAACAAAATTAGACAGACATTATGAACATTACAAAAATTCGTATTGCGGTGCACATAGCCTAGAAAAGGCGGGAACACCACTGTAAAAATGCCAATCAATAATAAACATAATTTCGTTTTGACAGTAGCCTACAGTTTAGCGACATGTGGCAGTATATTAAACGCTATCAAACCATAGGTCACAGTTCTTTCTAAGAAATCGTCACAGTCACAAACAAGTTTTCGCAGAAACTTCAATAAAACTACGCCTAGAACGTGTAATATGAAAAGGGCAGCTACAAGTTTCTCATCAACTTGAAATTTCCAGTAGATTCGCTTTTAAATTGCATGCATTTGTTGTAATTACGATTTTGGTAATTTCGATGTGTTTATCTTGCATTTTTATACCTACCTTCAACTGTGGATGCGTATAGTACCTTCTCACGTTGCTTCCTTATGTTGAGTTATAATGTGAAAATAAACAAGTCGTCAACTGAACCAGCTCCAGCTAGTTTTAGGTATCCGAGAATCTGATTCTAAGAGGCTCGATCTCGATCTCATTAATTATACCAGAACGTAGCTAGGGCAGTGATGCTCAAACTTGGGAGCGCTCGAAGCCGCCAGAGAGAATCGATGTTTTTTGAACTAGGAACGAGTTTAATTTGTGCAACAACGGTGATAATCCTAATTGTATTAGAATTTTAAATGTCAAAATTGCGCCGCACCGATAAACCGATGGTAGATTTCGACTGATACCGGACCTTGCACCAATCAGAAAATGTCTCTGAATTAAAAGCAACTGATGAATGCACTAGCTCTTAGCTGATGATTTTATGGTCTGTGCAGAGTGCGCAAAAAGTGACCAAGTTGGGAACCATATGATATTTCATTTTCCTTATAGGATCATGTCATATGCCATGTTTTTATAATATGTTCTTTGTATCTAAGAAAAAAGGGTTTAAACTCAAGTGAATTGTTCTCTTGCCTGAGCACCTGCGGCCAATGCAGGAGAAATTGGTTTTTGACTTTGCATATTCTCAGGTACGTTTGATATAAGCTCAAGCGGGATAATAGAAGGGATTGGACACCAAAATCGCATATATATATGTAGCCTATGCTACGTGCTACCATTGCACATGCTTATTTATTATTGACAAAATATTGAAGTGATGTAAATGTTTTTGCGCACCGCGCAATTTACCTCCAGCTAATATTTATGGTTCCGTATACAGTCCGAATTTCACATATAAGTAGTCTTTAACATTCATAACCTTTCATGCTATCAAACTATGCGCGGGGATTACAAACATCCTGGTTGCTCTTTTTATAACTTTTTGATATAACAATTCTAATAGAGGGGCATCAAGATTTTCACTTTCATCAAGGGGGCGTGTCTAAATGTTTGAGAACCACTGAGCTAGTGAATACATGTCTGCCTTGATTGAGCAAACTAACACAGAAAGCGGAATTATTTAATCGAGCTACTTACACGTCGATCATAGTGTCCTATACTACAATGCTGCAATGAACAATTATAGGAGAGGTGCAGCGATGCGTGAAATCGCGTCATGTTACAAAACTCGATCAGAACAGTATTCCCTGCCAAGTTTACGTCTCCTTTCGTACCGGTCCAGGCAATAATAACCGCATTAAGGCGATCAATTTTCCCCTGGTCAATAGTTCGTAAATTCAATAACCTACTAACGTGTTATTCGAGCATGGTGTCAGTAACGAATTAGATCTACCATGGACAACCACCCTCTTCGTATTCGTAACTAACTTCCTTTAAACTTTTAACACTTCAAGTCATGCCAAGTAAACAGCAATGCATCAATGAATGTGCCCTATAATTGTCATATTATTGATCTACTGTGGAAGGATGTACCTGCGTCTGCTCTCGGCTGAAATTTCACACTTTATCTTGGTCTGCTTTGAGGTGACATAAGATACTGATCCGGACGTCTCTGGATAGTTAATTGGCCTCGCAAACACATATAGAGACGCATGACTCATAAAAAATGATCTCAGCCTCTGTGATGACATTTATTTCTTTTCGAGCGATGATCATTCGTCGCAAATTTGCATCGGGAATAAAAAAAAACAAGTGATAGTCTTCGAACCAACTTTATATGGACATCGGACTTGGTAATTCTTCATTATGCGACTGTGTGTTATCTCGTTACGTGAATTTTCAAGTGAAATTACTAATAGATAACCGAGCACACGCCTTTATGTATTCAAATAGATATACGCAACATTTGACAAAGAGGAATTGTTTGTTCAAGAGTAAACGAATCGCTCTGAAGAACTGATATGGGTGATAAAATGCAGCATGAAAGGTGATATATATATTTTATATATAAGTCAATACATTGAATGTCACCTAACCCTATACACGCAAACGTATCGAAACAAATATTGGAATTAGGCTATATCACGTATATATCAAATCATCCTATCCCATATCATATAAACGTATATCAATGAAACATATCAATTTACTGAAGGAATATTGTTTGGTATTTCTGGGAATGTCCCAATTTCTTCGAGTTGTCGTCATGAACATAACCTAGGCATACCAAATTTTCAGCAAAGACAACATATTTTTGCCGGCAAGTGAAACGTAAGTAGAATTGTTACGTTTGAATATATTTATATTTCCTTGGTAATTGCAATCGAAAGTCACAAAAATAGATAATTACAGACACAAAAACAATAAATCAAATTCATTTTTCTGATTCAGCTCATGAATACTTTACGATTTCCTAAACCTTGTCAAAAAAGAATGATCACACGAATTACAATCATTGACGCTATATACAACCGTCAGAATGTTCGAAACTGCTCCGGCTGTTATGTTTGTTAAGTTCGACAGTGGGCCAATAAATTGCGACAAATCCTCGCAAGTAAAAAGACTCAGATGTTACACAGAACGTTGAACAAAGTTTGCAATCTTAATATTAAAAGGTGTAGGATTGATAGGGTAATTAAACCAGCAATTTTGCATGTTCCATGGTCACAGTGATTGGTTGGAAATAAATACATGGCGTTTCGCCTAAAAGTGTGGTTGATAGTCTCGAAATGCTAGAAAAGAGGCCATTTGGGCATTGTTGAACGTCCTCGGGGGGCCATTCCCTTTTCTTGAGAAAGGAGGAAAAATCCTCCTGAATTAGAACATATATGGTAAGCATACCATAACCCTTATACGCCCAAGAGATTATTAAAGCGATCACAATTTTGACCGATATGATATGATGTGCTTTCACGCGGTAAAAGATATTTCTTTTCATACAACAGTCGGGGAGATACAATCGGGGAAAGCATCAAGGGCGAATTGACTGAAACAGCTGATGATCAAGTGGAAATAAGTAGGCAATATATACTTTTAAATTACTTGAAGGCATCCATTAGGAGTATCACATTTTGTTGAAAATAGATACAGATCAATTAGATAGGAAGAAAGAAAATTTGATGTAAAGTTATATCAAATGTGCATCGTGTTGTATCGCAGTTGCTCCGGCTAACAGTGGATCGGGAAACGTCATTGGGCGAGTTATTGAGAAGGATGGGAAAATGACGCAAGTCAAGAGAGGTGGGGTCCAAGTGATAGGAGGTAATCCAGGTAAAGAGAATTCCGCGATTGGCCGTTCACCAGGGTGGGCAGGCCCTGATAGTACTGATTTTTGTTCCATCTATTTCAGATTTGCAGAAATATGCGATCGACGCTCAGGCAGGTTGGTTATGAATCGGAGAAGGATATCCGATAATATTGATATGTCAATTGTGTTAGTGTTCCAGGCCATAAAGTTTTAGATTGTGGCTTCAATCAATCAATCAGTAGGGCTGGGCACAATGATTCGAGTACTCGAATCTGAATCGAGTATTAATTTCAATGATTCGAGTCGAGTAGTAAAATACGATTTTTTTGAGTACTGAAAACGCTCCTCGCAACTGAAAGCTAGTTTACTAGCGACAAGTATAGTTTGGATAATATTTTCCACTAAGGAAGCCTTGAAACCATGATTGGCCCTGTCACAGCTTACGAGACATAGTACAAAGCTACTAACGTTAGTTTTAATAATACATTTCCGAAGTCATGATCATCCTATAACATTGTCAAGAAATGCAATGACATCGCTATGGTCGAAAAAATACCAAAGTATCTTTAATGCGACGGATAACAGGTATTGTGTTCTCTGTGATGGCATAAAAGGTACATATTTGAACTTTGACATAGTACATTTTATTGTGACGTCATAATGAGTGATACTCGAATACTCGACTCGACTCGAAGAATATTACGTGATTCAGAATCGAATCACTCAGGTACTCGATTTTGCCCAGCCCTATCAATCAGTCAGCAGTTATATTATTTTGATCCTCTCGTAAAAGAGATGAAATGTTCCTAAATTGCTCATTCACAAAATGGCATATAAAGTGAGAAACGAAAAGCGTCTAGAATAAAAAAAAACAGCTGAAAATCAAGATCCAACACTGTCACACCGGGCATTAGGCCGCGGAGGAATCCTCATATCAGGCAATCGCATTGTATCCTGTGTATCGCATTATACATTCTTTGTCTTGAGCGGAGAAAATATAACAACCGTAGATAATGATTATGATCCCAGTTTTGGTTTAACCTGCATACATGGCGATGAAACGGGAGAACACGTGACATCGACGCATACATGATTGTTCAATGCGAAGATATTTGATGCTCATGGTATTAATATATTAAAATTGGGAATTAAATTAAAACTAAAATCATGAACACTAAACTGAACTATGAATATCATTTCGGTTCTGATAGCATCACAAGTATTAAAGGAAATAGTTTAAGATACAAAAAATACCTTTCAATGTCCCTCCTATACGCTGTATCGATGTAGCATCAGCTGGTCTAAACCAGCGTGACCAATTCTTGAAGAATTTTGGATTGATATGTATGCTGATGGTGATCTGTGTTAGGAGTAGGACGTTAAGTGGGACATCATATAACCAAACAATAAGTTGCTTTCGAGACCACCCATAATAGCGAAGATCTAATAATTTGCCTTGTACTGGAGCAAATACTACATTTAAAATAAATCACCACATCAGCGTTGCTATCCTCTCAGAAGCTATGTCGTAGATTCTAGTAGAGAGCCGTCCCCGATACCCGGCCCTTGCAGCGTTACCGTTCAGTTTATCAGTGGTATAATGCTAAATAAAACTTTAAACAATGCGTATAAATTCATTTTACTACCGCTATTGTCGTTTCTCATAACCTATATCTGTGTGAGGCGGGGTCTAAAGATATCCCTGGGCTGTACAGTGGCTGCTGCAGAAACAGAATGACGGAGTTAACTGGACAATGCACCTTTAACAGTATCGTATTCCTATTAACCCGAGAATAGTTACAGACAAAACAACCTTACGGTACTCACTGTTTGGTTGAACATTTGATAAATCTAGACCACTTGATATGGTCTTGTCGTTCGACTGTCGACTAAGAATGTAAGATGAATTATAAAACGATTTAATATGAAATCCAATGGTACAGTTTAGTTGAGACAAAAACGTTGGAGACCAACGCACTGAGCTATGGGAGATAATGAAAATATATACTTTTGTGAGTAAATTGATTCGAATTATTTTTCATCTAAATTTACAGCAAACAAAGTCGAAGTTTCCGTCAAATTCTCGGATTATTCCCCTAAACACAAAGGGAAATACCGCCTCAAAGACACAGTTTATGACATCATCGCTGATATTCGTATGGGCAAAAGGATATCCCATATCTGTGATTCAGAGACGGGGGTAATCATTGACGAAGATACCAAAATTTCGGCGTTGCACGAGAAGAAACGCCTGGACAAGCTGAAAGCCGTTGTTGTCTAACAATAGTGCGCTCATATTAACATTGAAATTATGAACTGTATTAGCATTACCGTGATTATATAAATTGCTAGACACTTTACTCGTTGAAACGTTGTTGAGATGCGACACGCAGTTGCAAAATACCGTCAAACAAATATTCTTATACGACTCGCGTAATACCTTGTTTTAACGTTATGCAATCAAGCCGACTTGGACTTGAGAGAATTGTTTTATTTTCTGAGAGATATGGATAATAAATATCGCTGGAACTATATGACTTCGGATTTGTGTGTAATCGAAATTGCAGAGTACCTTCACACCTTGCAGCTGCAATATCTAGGCCTGCTATACAATTCGATAGCCAACAACACATTTAAATAGTGGCGTGCGGTGAGGTTCGTAATAACTGATGAGGCAGATTGCTGTAGAATCAGAGTTACAAATGTATATGTATAAAACAGAGGTGGGCAACCCGTGGCCCGCGTAAACGTTTTGAATGGCCCGGGCGGTAATCACGAAACTGGTTATAGTATAAAAAAAATTGAATTGCCGACGTAATTTATTGTGGACTTGTAAGGTCAAGTGAAACTTTGACTAGCCTGACCGCGAAATTTAGGATGCTGGTGACTAAAATAGCAACAATTTCGGCGCATTGGTAAGGAGCGGCGAAAGCGACCATACCCCCCCTAAATGTTCGTATTTTTTGTAAATTAACATAAAGCAGAGCATTTCGCGTGGATTGATTCAACTTTTTTTTCGTGCGCGGCGCGGTTATGTGCCTCGAAATTGAGACTAACTGTATTCGAGGTTATTAGAGAGCGGAATATTCCAAGTAAGTTGGGCTACTTCACCCTAAAAGTGTGCGACCAGCGGGACCGGCATTTTCGAGTCAGGACACACCAAGATACATGAAAAGTAATTAGACAGTTTTCTGCGCCCAAAATTCGGTAGCTTCAGACTGCTGCGGAGAAACAGCAGTTCTCCGGTTAAAAACTAACATGCTTTGACGTCACGAAAACTGCCGATATGTCGATACCGATATTTCTTTCAAGATGTGGTGATGCGGCTCTATTAATTAGTATGATGCTTGGTTTGAATCTATTACTGCTGCAGCTACGTTGAGATCTAAGCAAGCGGTACTGGGACATAGTGGCTACAATGACTGATAGTTTCGAGTTTATAAATTCACATGATCAATGTCGATCAGCCGCATACTGTACAGATATTTCGGAAATACACGTCCGAATTGTCTAAAAACTATTCTACGGAATACATATTTGCCTTGGTGGTGCAATGTGCGTAGCTGCGTATACATTAGTAATCACAAAAAAGCGGAACTACTATAGAGAATCGTTAAAATGATACAAACATTATCATGCCAAAATGATCAAATATAAAAGGCGTTCGGTGACCCGAGAATTGGCATCATTTGGCATAGTTCCCGTTTCGGGATTGATGGTTGGACAATGGACATTATCAAATATAAAAGGCTTTTCATGACTCGAGAATTGGCATCAGATGTTAAAGTTCCTGTTTCGGGATAGATGGTCGGGCTGACAGATCAAAGAGCTTTACATTGAGCTCTACTACAGAAGAAGCATTGTACTAAACTTTAAAAGTTGCCCATGGCTAGTTTAAGAACAGGCTAAGGAAGGCTAAGGACATTTTTCTAACAAAATTCCTTACATCTCGAAAGTACAGTTTAGGTAAATTTGACAGTATAATAGATGCTATCAAACGAAAAGTAGCAGTTCTTTCTAAAAAAATCGTGTAGTCAAAAACAAGTTATCGCAGAAACTTCAATAGAACCACGTCTAAATCGTGTCATATCAAAATGCCAGCAACATATACCTCTCAAATGACAACCAAGGAAAATGGTGTAATTTATGTGTCAGTTAACGAAATAGATATGTCACATCGTGGTCCGGTAACCTCGACTAGCCAGACTAAAAAGGCTAGATTGTTGACCATAAAATGCTACAGTCGCAGCGCAGTAAAACAATACACACAGCAACGGTGTGGTATTCAGTGTGAAATTGCGACAACAACCTGCGCAGAGGAACTATACCTTCTCTGATGTATATATCATGTAGTTTCCATACCTTAACCTCAATAGTGGATACGTAGTACTTTCTTACGTAGTACCTTCTTTCGTAGCCTGCACGCGAAGAGTTCTATCGTGATAACAAGCAAGTCGTCAACTGAGTCAGCTAACCAATTTTTAGGTATTGGTCAAACTGATTTAATGTAGTCTCCCTCCCAGTAATAAGCCGCATGCAGCTTGGGAATGCATATTTGCTTTGATCGAGCAAACGTTAACACAGAAAACGGAACCCGCACTTAATCATTACAATGCTACAAAAGATATTATGCTGCAATTATTAATTATAAGAGGCGTGCAGCGACACCTGAAATCGATTTTAAATGTCAAAATAGCGTCGCACCTATGAACCGATGGTAGATTTCGACTGATACCGGACCTTGCACCAATCAGAAAATGCATCTGAATTAAAATCGACTAATGAATGCACTAGCTCTTAGCTGATGATTTGATGGTCTGTGCAGAGTGCGCAAAAAGAGACAAAGTTAGGAAAAATATGATATTTCCTTTTCCTTATAGGGTCATGTCATATGCCATGTTTATATATTATGCTCTTTGAATCTAAGAAAGAAGGGTTTAAACTCAAGTGAGCTGTTCTCTTGCCTGAGCACCAGCGACCAATGCAGGAGAAATTGGTTTCTGACTTTGCATATTGTCAGGTACGTTTGAGCTAAGCTCAAGCGGAGTAATAGAAGAGATTATACACCAAAATCGCTAATATATATATATATATATATACATATCCATGCTTCGTGCTACCATTACACGTGTTTATTTATTATTGACAAGATATTGACGTGTAAATGTTTTCGCGCTCCGTGCAATTTACCTCCAGCTCATATTTATGGCTCTGTATACAGTCCGTATTTCATATTTGAGTAGTCTCTAACAGTGATAACATTCCATGCTATGAAACTACGCGTAGGGATTACAACATTCTTGTTTCTATTTTTATTATATTTTGATATAACGATAATAGTAGGGCGCTTTTCCCTTTCATCAAGGGGGCGTGTCTAAAAGTTTGAGAAACACTCTGCTAGGGAATACATACTCGCCTTGATGGAGCAGACCAACACAGAAAGCGGAATTATTTAATCGAGCTACAAACACTACAATACTGCAACAACAAATCATAAGAGAGGTGCAAGAGCGTGAAATCGCGTCATGTTGCAAAACTCGGTCAGGACAGTATTCCCTGCCAATTTTAGGTCTCATTTTGTACCAGCCAGGCAATATTAACCGCTTTAAGGCGATCAATTTTTCCCTGGTCTATGGTTCGTAAATTCAATAACCCACTAACGTATTATTCGCGCACGGTGTCAGTAACGAATTAGCTTTACCGAGTACAACCACCTTCTTCGTATTCATAACTGACTTCCTTTGAACTTTCAAACCATTCAAGTCATGCCAAGTAAACAGCAATGTATCGATGAATGTGCACTATAATTGTCCTATTATTGATCTACTGTGGAAGGATGTACCTGCGTCTGCTGTCGGCTAAAATATCACACCATGTCTTGGTCTGCTTTGAGGTGACATAAGATACTGATTCGGACGTCTCTGGGTAGTTTATGAAAGAGTAGAATTCGCCGCAAAAACATATATAGAGACGCATGATTTATAAAAAGTGATCTCAGTCTCTGTGATGACTTTTATTTTTTTTCGAGCATTTGTCTTTCGCCGGAAATTTGCATCGGGAATAAAAAAACGAGTGATAGTCTTCGAATCAACTTTATATGGACATCGGACTTGGTAATTCTTCATTATGCGACTGTATGTTGTATCGTTACGTGAATTTTCAAGTGAAATTACTAATAGATAACCAAGCACATGCCTTTATGTATTCAAATAGATATACGCAACATTTGACAAAGAGGAATTGTTTGTTCAAGAGTAAACGAATCGCTCTGAAGAACTGATATGGGCGATAAAATGCAGCATGAAGGGTGATATATATATTTTATATATAAGTCAATACATTGAATGTCACCTAACCCTATACACCAGGGGCGGGCAACATACGGCCAGCGGTCCGGATCCGGCCCGCGACGGGATTTTGTCCGTCCCGCGGACAGTTTCCCGTCTTACAAGATAATGTGGCCCGCGGCCCTAATCTGCCGAGATTCCCCACTACTTGCTTGAACGTCAAATTTGAGTGACTGTATGTTATTACAAGGCGACTTCTTCGACCTTAAAACGGTAGATTTTGACCTAAAACATCAAAATTTTGACATTTTTTTACCTTAAAAAAACTTAATTTTGACTCAATTTGACCTAACGTATGTAAATTAGGTGTTTTTCCACATAATGTTAGAATTAGACTACTTAACTTCATTTCTGGTTGAAACTGTCAATCTTTATGAAGTAGTTTTGCCTGAAAAAACTTTTTTGCCTCAAAACTGACAAATTTTTACATGAAAAAACTTTATTGTAACGAAATCTCGCCCTATGAAGAATTCCAGTAGTTACATCAGGTATTATCGTAGTAATGATTAAGATTTGTTGTAAATAAAATATACGTTATTTGAACGAAATCTGGACCTATGAAGCTAATTGAAATTTGTTGTAGTACAACGAAAGATACTTTCCTACATTCTCGGGTAGAAAGTGTCTGTCCTTACTAAGTAGCTTGCCAAGAATGGAGAAAGAGAGTTCAACAGCAGCAGTTATCGGCTGACAACACTGAAGTTATGCGTACACTGCTGATGACAAATCCTGATGCTTCATTCTAGCAATGGTGTCTACATCACAATTTTTCATCATGCGCTTCTTGATATATGAGCCATGCAATGCCCACGCAATGTTGCTTCAGTTGGGATATTGCGGTACGTTGAGCATAACACCATGTCAACCAATTTCTTTCATATGAATGTTTATGATTCACAACGAGCAGACAATGAGCCGACTACAACGGTAGGCCTATAACCTGAAAAATGTCAAATGATAAATTCACCGACAGTGCAAAATCTACGATACAAACGAAATGCAGGTTGCATAAACGTTTCAACTTTGTAAAAAAATTTGATATTTTTTGACCTAACTGTACAATTTTGACCTAATTTTGACTTTTTTTACATGTAAAAAATCGCCCTAGGTATTACATACGTGTGTACGCAGCGTGCGTGAGTAGAGCTTACGCGTAGATTTGTTGTAGCGAGGAGGCTTGCATTATCAACATTTAGCATGTACTCAACTCAACCCTAATGAATTTATATATTGGTAAATTTGAGGTAGCGAACACCTTGAAATCTTAATTAAGAATTGCATGGTGTGTTATTTGATCAGAGAAAAGCAGACATGGCGGCGGCTGTATGACGATGCTGTTCTCAAATCCACATTGTTTGTGTCATTATCGGCGAGAAATGGCTTTGAAATGACATTGCTGTCGTTAAAATTAATTCATTTAATACGATTTATTCCTTGTGTATGTGGATAAATGGGCGAATATTGAATCGATTCAGCAATCCGGCCCGCCAAGTACCTAATTTTCCTATATCCGGCCCGCCGACTATAGAAGTTGCCCGCCCCTGCTACGCACGCAAACATATCGAAACAAATATTGCAAATTCGGCAATATCACGTATATCATATCATCCTATCCCATATCGTATAAACGTATATCAATAAAACATATCAAGTTATTGAAGGAATATTATTTGGTATTTCTGCGACTGTCCAGAGTTCACTGATCACTTTCCCCATTTCTTCGAGTTGTCGCCATGAACATAACATAGGCTTACCAAATTTTCAGCACCGATAAAGACAACATATTTTTGCCATCAAGTAAAACGAAAGTAGAATTGTTACGTTTGAGTTTGATGATGTTTTATATTTCCTTGGTAATTGCAGGCGAAAGTCACAAAAATAGATAAATACAGACACAAAAACAACAAATCAAATTCATTTTTCGGATTCAGCCCATGAATACTTTACGATTTCCTAAACCTTGCCAAAAAGGAATGATCACACGAATTACAATCATTGACGCTATATACAACCGTCAGAATGTTCGAAACTGATCCAACTGTTATGTCCAGGCCGTGTTATTTTTGGCATATGCCAAAACTGCCAAAAATAACTTATTTTTGGCATTTGTCGATTTTTATTTTTGGCAGTTTTGGCATCGTCCTCCAAATAGATAGTTTCAGCCTCAAATTAGTCACAAAAACGCTTTATTTGGGCTAGTTTGTCAAAAGACACCACAAAATGTGCAGCATCCACGTATAATCAGTGCCAACAAACAATAAGAAGAAGAAAAAACCTAACGATTACATAGGTTAATAATATCAAACGAAACCACAAAATGTGCAGTATCCATCGGAATTGGTGCCAGTAAGCAAAATAAAAAGAAAGAAAAGCCTAACAGACACGCTCAACAGCTGATTGTTACAGCTGTTGAATAGACTTAAATCGTTTGCACTGTAACAGTGCTTCCAAACTCAGGTCAGGTAAGTTTCTCCCAAATTCATTTCTCGCCCAGCGAATCTGGGAAATATCGGCTTCAACAGTAGACGTTGAGGGATGGAATGTTGCCAGTCACCCACAAAAGGTTTTCAGAGCTTCAAAATCTTTGGAGGGCCGAACTGGCTTCCATGCATCATGAAAAGAGATCACTTCGCCAGTGCCATCGATCTCATCGCGGAAAGAATTTTCTTCCCTATCCTTTTCCAGGAGTTTTCTGTGTTGTCTCTCTACACATTCTATTTAGTAGCCCGACTATCATTTCTCCTTCAGTCTACCGATATATTTTCGGAGGACTTTTGTCACTTCAGGTAGCTTTAATATTACCAACTCGCATGGAAGAGTCCTGGGAAGGTTAGCTTGTTCAAGAACATTGACGCAACACGACTGTCTGGCAAAACGAGACTATGCAGCTCAGAAATAGCCAGACAGTTTCTTGCGTCACAATGTTCAACTCGATCACAATGCAAAAATCGTGGTTGATTTTGGAGGTTCCAGTTCCATGAGCAGAATATAGCCTAATTTATATTTTAATAATCAGTACTGCGGCAGCTTATCATTGATACCCGTTTTATCAAATTTAGTGCTCGACAAGCCGTCAAAAATGGTCGTAAAATTGCCTTTGGGCAAATCTAAAGTATGACGTAAATCAAATGCAGTCAGCCGTTCAATCTCGCTGTGCCCACACCATTTAGGACACCATGCTTTCACTTCTAATGGTTGGGCTGGACCCAGATTAAGAAACCTGCCTTTCACAAACGCTCTTCTCGCTTGTAACGCGGTCCTGTTAACACAACACCATGAACGAAATACACTATTTGGCAGGCCGTGTTATTTTTGGCATATGCCAAAAATTGATTATTTTTGGCATTTTCAAATTTTTATTTTTGGCAGTTTTGGCATCTGGCTCCTGAAATGCCAAAAATAACACGGCCTGGTTATGTCTGTTAAGTTCGAAAGTGGGCCATAAAATTGCGACAGATCCTCGCATGTAAAAAGACCCAGATGTTACACAGAACGTTGAACAAAGTTTGCAATCTCAATCAAAAAGGTGTAGGATCGATAGGGTAATTAAACCAGCAATTTTGCATGTTCCATGGTTACAGTGATTGTTTGGAAATAAATACATGACGTTTCGCCTGAAAGTGTGGTTGATAGTTTCGAAATGCTAAAAAAGATGACATTTGGGCATTGTTGAGCGTCCTCGGGGGGCCATTCCCTTTTCTTGAGAAAGGAGGACAAATCCTCCTGAATTAAGACATATATTGTAAGCTTACCATAACCCATATACGTCTAAGAGATTATTACAGTGATCATAATTTTGACCGATATGATATGATGTACCCGGACGCGGTAAAAGATATTTCTCTTCATACAACAGGCGGGGAGATACAATCGGGGAACGCATCACGGGCGAAGTGACTGAAAAAGCTTATGATCAAGTGGAAATAAGTAGGCAATATATACTTTTAAATTAGTTAGAGGCTAGGGATGGTGTGAACGTGAGGTTCACGTTCGCGTTCTGTGTGTGAACCTCGGAAATTTAGAGGTTCACGTTCACAAACGAACCTTGGTAGGTTCTGTACTGTGAACCTTTTTCATATATTATAATTTTCACGTCATTATAACACCTTTGGTTGAAATTTATTGCATTTAAACTGCGGGCAACTCGATGCATGGCGCTGGCAGAATAAAAATTCAACACTAACTAAACGAGCATGCACCTTGTCAATCTCAAAAATTTTACCTGCTCGAAATATCCAGCTTTCTGTTTGTGAATATTCAGTGACTCTCTGCTGCGAGCTTGACCCGCAATCACGCAACATCAAAAGCGAAGTACGCTGCATGTAAACAGTCAGCGAATGCTTATTCAACCAATCAATGAAATTTAAATGGTTGTCTGATGTAAAAAAATCAAGCTAGCGTACGGGGTCCATCTCGATTTCATGTGTTTATTGTATCATAATAACCAAATCCGTGCGATTGGGGTTTTGGCTACCGCTGTATAATTTGTTAATGGGGTAACACCCGTTTTACACTCAACTCAATATCAACGTAGCAATTCTCAGACGCCGAATACCTTGTCCGTTCTGGCCTAGACCGTTAAGGCATAAGCTTATATTCCCTTGCAAGTACTCGACGGAAGATATGTATTTCAGCATTGCGGCATTATGTAGCGCGAGTCGTCGCTATAGGTATCGTGTACATTATTATAGGCTGTCACTTCACTGAAATGTAGGGCTGGAATTAACAAAATGACGTCACGTGACGTCATGAGGTTCACGTTCGCGTTCACACAGAACCTTTCAAAAAGGTTCGCGTTCACACGAACCTGAACCTTTCAGAGGTTCACACCATCCCTATTAGAGGCATCCATTAGGAGTATCACATTTTGTTGAAAATAGATAGGCTACAGATCAATTAGCTATAAGAACGAAAATTTGGTGCAAAGTTATATCAAATTTTCGTTCTTAGAGCTAATTGATATGTATCTATTTTCAACAAAATGTGATTTCGTTTTATTGACAGTTGGAAACTGTATGCCCCCAAGCATGTGCACTACACAACGCACACATTACAGGACAGATATCCGACAATTGCGTCCTTTCATATATAAGCTTATGCTAAGGCATATTCAATACGGTGACAAGTCATGCAGGGTTGCTTTGTACAGACAAAGTGTCAGTAGGCTACTTATAAGGCTGGCGGATCGTGAAAACTAAACAAACTAGAATTGCACCCTGGGTAATGTGCATCGTGTTGTATCGCAGTTGCTCCGGCTAACAGTGGATCGGGAAACGTCATTGGACGAGTCATTGAGAAGGAGGGGAAAATGACGCAAGTCAAGAGAGGTGGGGTCCAAGTGATAGGAGGTAATCCAGGTAAAGAGAATTGCGCTATTGGTCGTTAAGTAGGGTGGACAATGGGCATGCGCTGATGGTAATAATTTTTGTTCCATCCATTTCAGATGTGCAGAAATATGCGATCGACGCTCAGGCAGGTTGGTTATGAATCGAAGAAGGAAATCCGATAATTTGATATGTCAATTGTGTTAGTGTTACAGGCCATAAAGTTTTAGATCAGTGGTTCTCAACCTGGGGGGCGTGAAAGCATCTGAACGGGGCGCGAAGAAGCGGCCAACTGTAACAAATTTTCGCGCTCTGCGCGATTTACCTCCAATTCACGCGTGTTTCTCTATAAAAAGACCGAATTTCATATTGTTTAATTCTTTCATCAACAGTCATAACCTTCCATGCCATCAAACAATCTGATGGGGTTGGTATAGCATCCCGGTTGAATTTCGTGATATGACGATGAGGGGGGCGCGAAATTTTTCACTATCATAAAGGTGGGCGTGTCCAAAAAAAGTTGAGAACCGCTGTTTTAGATTGTGGCTTCAATCAATCAATGAATCGGAGGTTATATTATTTTATCCTGTCGTAAAAGAGATAAAATGTTCCTAAAATGCTCATTCACAAAAAGGCCTAGAGAGAAAAGCGA
This sequence comes from Botryllus schlosseri, assembly GCF_051294905.1. Taxonomy (NCBI): domain Eukaryota; kingdom Metazoa; phylum Chordata; class Ascidiacea; order Stolidobranchia; family Styelidae; genus Botryllus; species Botryllus schlosseri. The sequence goes on from NC_137240.1 coordinate 1,776,427, forward strand.
AAAGCGTCTACAATATAAAAACAGCTGAAAAATCAAAACCCAACACTGTCACAAAGGGCATTAGGCCGTGGCGGATGTCAGGTTGACTGCACTTGGTCGCATCGGAATCCTCCATCCTGTGTATCGCATTGTACATTTTTTGTCTTGAGCGGAGAAAATATATGAACCGTAGATAATGATTATGATCCCAGTTTTGGCTTAACCTGCATACATGGCGATGAAATGGGAGAGCACGTGACGTCGAGGCATATATGATTGTTAAATGCGAAGATATTTGATGCTCATAGTATTAATATATTTAAATTAGGAATTAAATTAGAACTAAAATCATGAATACTTAACTGAAATATGAATATCATTTCGTTTCCGATAGCATCACAAGTATTAAAGGAAATAGTTTAAGATACAAAAAATACCTTTCAATGTCCCTCCTATATATGCCGTATCGATGTAGCAGCAGGCTTAAACCAGCTTGACCAATTCTTGAAGAATTTTGGATTGATATGTATGCTGATGGTGATCTGTGTTAGGAGTAGGACCCTAAGTGGGACATTATAACCGAACAATAAGTTGCTTTGAGATCACCCATAATAGTGGCGATCTAATCATTTGCCTTGTACTGGAGTAAATACTACATTTAAAATAAATCGCCACATCAGCGTTGCTATCCTCTCAGAAGCTATATGTCGGATATTCTTGTCCAGAGCCGTCCCCGATACCCGGCCCTTGCAGCGTTACTACTCAGTTTATTAGTGGCATGATGCTCAATAAAACTTCAAACTTTATTACCGCTATTGTCGTTTCTGATAACCCATATCTGTGTGAGGCGGGTTTATGTATAATGGCTGCTGCGAAATCAAAATAAGTGGGGTTAACTCGACATGGCCATTGCACTTTTAACGATATCGTATATTAACCCGAGAATAGTTACAGACAAAGCAACCTTACGGTACTCACCGTTTGGTGGAATATTTGATAATTTTAAATCACTTGATATGGTCTTGTCGTTCGACTGTCGATTAAGAATGTAAGATGAATAATAAAACGATTAATATGAAATCCAATGGTACAGTCTAGTTGAGACAAAAACGCTGGAGACCAACGCACTGACCTATGGGGGACATTGTATGTACGAAGCAAGAAAATTTATACTTTCGCAAGTAAATTGATTCGAATTATTATTCATCTAAATTTACAGCAAACAAAGTCGAAGTTTCCGTCAAATTCTCGGATTATTCCCATAAACACGAAGGGAAATACCGCCTCAAAGACACAGTTTATAATATCATCGCTGATATTCGGGTGGACAAAAAAATATCCCATATCTGTGATTCCGAGACGGGGGTCATCATTGACGAAGATACCAAAATTTCGGCGTTGCACGAGAAGAATCGCCTGGACAAGCTGAAAGCCGTGGTTATCAAAAAATAAATGCGCTCATATTAACATTGAAATTATGTATTGTATTAGCATTACCGAGATTATAAATTGCTAGACACTTTATTCGCTGAAACGTTGTTGAGATACGAAATGTAGTTGCAAAATACCGTCAAACAAATAGTCTTATACGGATCGCGTACCAGCTTGTTACTACGTTATGCAATCAAGCCGAGTCGGACTTCAGAGAATTGTTGTTTTCCTGATAGATATGGATAATACATATAGATGAAACTGTGACTTCGGATTTGTGTGTAATCGAAATCGCAGAGTACCTTCACACCTTGCATCTGGCCTGCTATTCATTTCGATAGCCACAACACATTTAAACAGTGGCGCGCGGTGAGGTTCATAATAATTGATGAGGCAGATTGCTGTAGAATCAGATTTACAAATGTACAAAACTGAGGTGGGCAACTCGTGGCCCACGTAAAGGTTTTGAATAGCCCGCGCTGTAATTTCGAAACTGATTATATTATTTAAAAAAAATGAATTGCCGATGTAATTCATTGTGAACTTGTAAGGTCAACCGAAACTTTGACTAGCCTGACCGCGAATGCTGATGACTAAAATAGCAACAATTTCGGAGCATTGGTAAGAGGCGGCGAAAGCGACCACACACCCTCAAATTTTCGTATTTTTTTGTAAATTAACATAACGCAGAACATTTCGCATAGATTGATTCAACTTGTTTTTTCGTGCTTGCCGCGATTGTGTGTCTCAAAGTTGAGCCTAACTGCACTAGAGGTTATTAGTGAACGGAATATTCACAGTATCACTTGAGGCCGCTGGGACCAGCGCGACCGGTATTTCCGAGTCATGACACACACAGATATACCAAAAGTCATTGGACAGGCTTCTGCGCCTATAATCGGCAGCGCCAGATCAGACTGCCCCGCAGAAACAGCGGTTATCTGATTACAAACTATAGCATGCTTTGACGTCACGAAAACCGCCCATATTTCGATATCGATATTTCTTTCAAGATGTGGTGATGCGGCTCTATTAATTAATATGAGGCTTTGTTTAAATCTGTTATTGCTGCAGGTACGTTGGGATCTGAGCAAGCGGTACTGGGACATATTGGCTAGAATGACTGATAGTTTCGGGTTTATAAATCCACATGATCAATGTCTGTCAGCCGCATATACTGGACAGATATTTCGGAAAGACACGTCCGAATTGTCTTAAAACTATTCCACTGTATACATATTTGCCTTGATTGTTCACTGTGTGTAGCTGCGTACATTAGCAATCACAAAATGCGGAACTACTATAGAAAATCGGTAAAATGATACAAACATTATCATGCCCAAATGAACAAATATAAAAGGCCTTTCGTGACCCGAGAATCGGCATCAATTGGTATAGTTCCCGTTTCGGTATTGATGGTTGGTTGAACATTATCAAATATAAAAGGCTTTTCATAACTCGAGAATTGGCATCAGATGTTAAAGTTCCTGTTTCGGGATAGATGGTTGGGCTGACAGATCAAAGAGCTTTACATTGAGCTCTACTACGGCAGAAGCATTGTACTAAACTTTAAAAGCTGCCTATGGCAAGTTTAAGAACAGGGTAAGGAAGGCTAAGGACATTTTTCTAACAAAATTCCTTACATCTAAAAAGTACAATTTAGTTGAATTTGACAGTATAATAGAAGCTATCAAATAAAAAAGTAGCAGTTCCTTCTAAAGAAATCGTACAGTCAAAAGCAAGTTATCGCATAAACTTCAATAGAACCACGTCTAAAACGTGTCAAATCAAAATGCCAGATCTCAAATGACAACCAATGAAAATGATGTGATTTATGTGTCAGTTAACGAAATAAATACGTCCGGTCGGGATCCGGTAACCTCGACTAGTCTGTTAGCCAAAAAATTGTACAGTGAAAGCGGAGTCAAACAACATGCAAAGCAATGGTGTAATCCTAATGTAGTATTAGCTCTAAAATTTCGACACCAACGTGCACTGCGGAGAAAATACCTTCTCCGATGTATATATCATGTATATTCCCTACCTACCTTCAATTCTGGATATTTATAGTACCTTCCTTGTTCTTACGTAGCCTGCGTAGTACGTATAGTTTTAATGTGAAAACAAACAATAAGGTAACCTACTAACCTATATCTGTTATCTAGTAAGGTTACAGTACGTCCTCCTTTAGGAGGATTTGTCCTCCTTTTCCAGGAATTCGAAAATGTCCTCCGAGAACGCCTAAATGACCTCCTTTTGGGAATTCGTCCTCTTTTACAGCTTTGACAGCTAAGCTAATGGACAGGGTCAAATACGAAAAAAACATAAATGACGCCAAATATGTAATGTGGGTGTTCAAGCGGGTCATTCGGGAATAGAGTCGAGTCGCAATGATTGCCTTCACATCAACATTTGTAGTAAAAATCTTAAAATCAGCTGTTTTTCCCTTCCGAAAATGTAACTTTTATGATTTGTAAAAGTGTCGCCATATTTTTAGATATTCGCGAATCGTATTCTAAGAGAATCTCCTTCCCAACAATATCCGGTCGCAGCTATGGAATATATGATCGTCTTGATTGAGCAATAGGCCTACAAACTACACGTCATCACAGAAAGCGGAACTATTCAAATCAATACAATGCTAAACCACCATAAGGCTGCAATGAATAATTATCTGATTATTATTATAAGACACCTGCAGCGGTCTGGGAAATAGCGTCATATTGGCAAACTTCCTGTTTCGGGGTTGGCTTCGCGTGTTGATGTTGACATCCCCTTTTCAGCCTCAGCACGAGACGGGATGGCACCTTTGCAGGGTGACTAAGATTTGTCTTTTCATGGTAATGTTCGAGAAAATTGCTGTTACAAGACATATACAGGATAGCGTTACACTATATAAAACTATACGATATACTGGTTAGTACAACTTAATAAACCAATGACGTGTCAATCACGTATAGGGTCAGTACTCAGTAACGAACAATCTTTACGGAGTACAACGAGCCTCTCCATATCCGAGACCTATAGCTAGGGATGGTGTGAACCTCTGAAAGGTTCAGGTTCGTGTGAACGTGAACCTTTTTGAAAGGTTCTGTGTGAACACGAACGTGAACCTCATGACGTCACGTAACGTCATATTCCTAATTTCAACCCCATATTTCAATTAGGTGATTGCCTGTATTAATATACTGTACACGACACCGAGCGCCGACTCGGGGCCACATAATAGCTCAGTACTTAAGTACATATTGACGTTTGAAACGTCGCCAAATTATCAACTGGGGCAATCAAATGATATCATTATCCCATAAAATCAGTATCTTGCGTCGCTTTGCCAACAATTTCGACCTGATCGGACAATGTATTCGGCGTCTGAGTATCGCCACATGGATATTGAGCACAGTGTAAAATGGGTTTCTATACTTGCTACCGATTACCAAGTTATACAGCAGCAACAGCATAGCCAACACCCCTGTTGCACGGATTTGGTTTTTATGATACAGTATACATATGTAGTCAAGATTGACGCCGTACGCCTGCTAGATTTTTACATCAGTAGACGATATCAATATTATTGATTGATTGAATAAGGATCATTTGCTGACAAAAGACAGTGTATTTCGCTCTTGATGTCATGTGATTGCGGGTCAAGCTCACAGCACAGAGACACTAAATATGCACAAACGGAAAACTGGATATTTCGAGCAAACTTATGTAACAATACAAGTAAATTTTTGAGATTGTCAAGGGCATGCTCGTTTAGTGTTGAATGTTTATGCTGCCAGCCCTATGCATGAGTGGCCCGCGGTTGAAAGTCAATAAATTTGAACCAAAGATGATATAATGAAGTGAAAATTGCAATATATGAAAAAGGTTCACAGTGCAGAACCTACCAAGGTTCTGTTGTGAACGCGAACCTCAAAATTTCCGAGGTTCACACACAGAACGCGAACGTGAACCTCACGTTCACACCATCCCTAGGTATAGACTTCCAGTGGACCTTAAGCACATCAAGTCATGCCAAGTACACAGCAATTTACGGACGAAGGTGCACTATATTTAAGCATGGGTTCGTTTTATCACTGACACCACTGCGGTACAGGCCGCGTAGTCCCTACAACAGCGATCCTTACACTTTGTAGAGTCCGACCCAAATCTAAGTTTTTGTCACATCTCGTGACCAAAGCCCCACACATCGAAATGAATGCATTACTTACGTTAGTAGGCTACGTTTTTACGTTGTCATGTCACGGAACCAGGCAGTGAAAAACAATGTGCGCACCCTTTGGCGTGCGAAACGTTGATATGTTTTAGATCAGGACTTAAATGTTTTTTTTCTGCTATCCAATTGTACCACCTGCAACAGAAATCTTTGACATTGTTTCTAGAAAATGCTACCCTGACATATGTGGTCTAAACAAGTGTCGCAAGTATCATTGTTAATAAATATCATGATTGGGTCCCTAGATGTGAAGAATTATTTTCAGGTCAAGTTCACGAATAAATTTTGTCAATAACATATGCTCTAATATTTTTAGTCCAACTTTCAGCCCACATAATCAGATATCCTAATGCAGTCATGTTCGTGTGTAACCACCCTTCGGCCTGTGTCGCTTATTGGATACATGAAGTGCTGCTGAGGTACAGAACTTCAATATACCAATGAATAATATATTCGTTTTGAAATGAACCCGAATATTTTCGGCTGACACTCGTCATGGGCAGTAGCGGCTCGTCCTATAGGGCAACTGGGGCATTGCCCCACCTAAAATTCTGTTCAATAACAATTCTTTACCATTTATAGACGCACAACAATCTATATGTACCGAAATCCCAGCGAAAATCGTATACTTCTTGTCCTTTCGCTTGTAAATGCCCATGTATAGCGAAGTCTCTGCGAAAATCGAATTCTCTTCCGTTTTTTCGCTTTGCGAATGCCTAGCCGGGGCATGCCCCGGTAGCGCTCATAACAAGCTTTCACTGCCTATGCTCTCAAAGCCGCGCACAATAAAGAAACAGTGATTTACTCTCTCCTATTCATAAAATTACCGCGCAGGTAGGGCAACATAGCATGGTTGCCCCTAAGGTGTGATGTAACAACAAGTTTGACACTGAACTATGTTAGTGGTAATTTCGTTTCCTAAGTCGAGTGAGAGCTGACTCGTCATTTATCGCAAACATATTTTACGCAAAGCCGGTATTGGTCTCCATTGATTTTAACGATGCTCCTTAGCTAGATCTGTCATGAGCTTTTACATGGTATGTCTTGATTTTTAGTATCGAACGCTGTGCCAAGTCTCAAGGTTGTCACTCAATGATTAGGGCAGCAATTTCGTTATCAAGGTCGAGTATGGTAGAGATTTGCGCTGATCTGACACTTAGCCTATCTAACGCATTGCGGATTTCACGCAAAAGCCGGTGTATCTGTGTTAACGCTAACTGTGTTCCATACTGAGATAGGTGATGAGATGATGATATCATGAAACAGTTTACTATAACATCCTCGGTTTGCATTCAAATATTTAGTTTTATTTTATATTCTCCAATGTCAATTTCACCGTGAAATTGTGGCCTTCAGACCATTTGCTCACAATTACAACCCCTCTGTCAAACGCGATAGCTGTTTCGTTTTCGATGGCGGCTAACAGCAGCTGATCGCTTGATCAGCCTATTCCTCAGTAAATTTTAGGCAAAATTCGGTGTTGGTCTGTTCGTATTAATTTTGACAGTGTGCCATACCGAAAACGGTCATGATGAGGCTGCTTCTCGATGATTTCATGTAACAGTGTACCAAGTTTTCGGCTTTCATCCACGTATTCATTCGGTAATATATTTTCCGAAGGCGATTTTGCAGCAGACATATAGACACTATAGACCAGTGATTCCCAACCGCGGCCCCGAGGGCCGCATGCGGCCCCCAGCTAGCCTTTCTGCGGCCCCCTCAAAAATATTGAGAAATCGATTTAAGAAAAAAAATTATATTCATAAAATACTCTTGCTTGGCTTGGAGTCTGGAGTTTTCAATTAGGATTGCAGGAAAGTTGTGAGTAGAGTGTTAAGATTACGTCACTGCTGTTTCAATGCAATGTGCCCTAACATTCCAGTTGAACGATCAGTACCTATAGATATAGGTATAGATATACGTATTGACAGGACCGTAACTGCCGCACCCCAAGTCCGCCAATTGGGAGGAACGAGCTCGAAGGGGGCCCAAAATTATTTAGTGAATTAGCATGAATTATAGAGTATTTTATGAAATTTTATGCAACTTTTTCAAAGTTTCAAGTTTCAAAGTACCTTCATTATTTGATACTCTTCCACCAAGATAAAATACGCAAGATTTATAAAAGTGGGCATATCAGCGTTGGCCATTACCGCGTCACGACGCACGAAGACATATAAAGCTTTAGGCCATATAACATGCGACTCCAAGAAGTGTGCCAGAACGATCGACAGCGAGAAAACCTTGGCCGAAAAGGACTGCCCTTATGCTGACCGGAAACTTCGTTATGTAAAAACAAAATACATATAGGTATAATTGACCATAGGCGCCTAAATGACTGGCACCGAATATTCCTGTCTTGGCAATCTGAACCTCGCGAGACAAATAGGCTACCATCCAGCAGGGAAGAATTATATGCCAGTGATCAACTACCAATTTGAAAGCGTGTGCGTCTTTTAGTTTAGTACGTTTGGGCGATTCTATATTTTTTGATATAGCAGACTGGAGGTCACGAAATAACATCGTGTAACGAAGTCGTACCACCAGGGTCCGCCCGTCCGAATATTTTTAATTATTATTTACAGGCCCTGCAGTTTCCAAGACACCTCACTTAGCTCTACCGGTAAATGTAATTGCGTGAGCAGAGAGGACAAACAATTGATACCAATATATATGCAATTCCCGATCATTTTGACCTATTTTATTTTGAATTACCTAAAATTTTCGCGCTCCACGCTGGCTCACGCGGTGATCCTGATTTCGTGGCAGAAGCGACCAACGGGACGGGGGGTCGGATTATCACCCTATGGGAGCTCAAGACCCAAGTGTTTTGAGGGGCTTGACGAAGTTCTGTTTCGTTCCTGCATGTTCTCCTCCTGAGGAGAGAGAGGATAAAAATTGATACCAATATATTTTCAATTCCCGATTATATTGACCGATTCAATCATGAATTACAGAAATTTGTCGCGCTTCGCGCGATTAGTCGATAGAAGCTGCGTAAAACGGACACCCGATTTATATGATATATAGCGGTAAACAGCCATCTAGCCTGAGGTAGCCAAGAGCAACGTTTGAGGGGGGCTGACGAAGTGCTGTTACGGCCCTGGGTATTGATAATTAATTTACGGATAGATGTGCAACAAGTGACTCACGATTAAATACGCCGAGATGCGTACTGCTTAGCCGGCAAAAAAACAGCAAAATTGGTAGTCCTATAGCTCGCGACCCAAGCGTCCGAATAATTTGATTTGACGGTGTTTATCGAAAGGAGGTGAATTTTCATGTTTTGGTGACTATTTTGGGTTCCTTTCATCGCCCTGGTATTTGTGCGGCCCCGACCGTACTCTGAAATTCTAAATTTGGCCCTGCCACCGAAAAAGGTTGGGAACCACTGCTATAGAGCGTAAGCCGCATGTGTCGTGTGACAGTCTCCAGCCTCAAGGCCAAAATACCGGGACCGAATTTCCGAGGCTGCTATCCGTAGTTCTTCAGAATGATGCTTTGGATTCAATATGACATGTCCAATCTATGAGATAACAATTGCGTATGAGTCCGAACTCGATGATTTTTCCAGTTAGGCTTACGCAATCTCTCGAGTTATAGTCATTTCCATCTCTGCAGATAATTAGTCAGGTATAGTGCGAACATGAACCGTGTCGACTGTCGAATCTTTGTTCCGTACGCCGTTTACGCAGTTACCACACTTCAAGTCACAGCTCGCAGGCAGACCTCTCGTGGCACATACGTTAAAATCACTGTTGTCGGGAAGTTCGCGTTACCGTACCACCAAGTCACTTGTTTACGTTGGAAAACGCCATTGTGACGTCATCTTGATAAAAAGTCGCTTGCAGCCCTTGCCCCACCACCCGATATTGTCACGAGCCGCCACTGGTCATGGGTAATCGTCAGCAACTAGTAGAGAATTGAAAAGGACATTGTCTATAAACAATCGTATCACAAAATATGACGTCACCAGCATGAACTTTGGAATACGAGATCTTTCAAGTACTATTTTAGGCACGAACCTCTTTTGTTGACACAGCCTTGGCTGGTGTATTTTGATAAAAGTCGCCTCCGAGGCACATAAATGAAAGTGTGAACGGACCCTCCCAACGACACGAAATCTGTCATCTCGATAATTGTTTTGCTCAAGCGGGATACGGATACAGTTCTCGACACAGTGAACATGGACAGTTGGACACTTACAAGTTATCCACAGGAAATAATTTTTTTGTTGCAAGAAATTCAGCAAATATGTCATACGTAATATACCATCGCTTTGGCGAGTTTCAGCTCAAATTTAGACCCGTCGCGACCCATGTTTGATTCTGCCCGACAATATACTACCGCGCGTCATCATTCTAGAGTTGGATCGAACCGCCGCTCCAGTTTGAACTAAATGTTCCAAAAGTTTCCTACTTTTCATTCACTGTGCAAGGATGAACACGTGCTTGCTCTCGGGTGAAATTTCGCACAATTCCCTGCCCTGTTTCAGAATAGTTTATGGGGGAGAGGGATTTACCGCTCAAAGTCACGTAATCTCTCAGCATGACGTTTATTTCTTTTCGAATAATGCCCATTCGTCACAAATACTTATCGCGAAGAAAAAATCCGGGTGGAATTTATTGCGCAAACTTCATTTGGACATCGGCTTTGGTAATTCTTCATTATGTGACTGCATATTGTTTTGTTACGTGGATGTTCACGTGAAATTACCAATACGTAACAGAGTACAAATTTTTGTATGTTGTAATAGATATAAAACACAATCGACTAAGAGGAAGTAAAGGAATCGTGGTGAAGAACTGAAGATCACACAACAACTAAAAATGGGCGATAAAATGAAGCAAGGGTATGAAAGGTCATATAACAATTTAGTAGGGATGGTGCGAACCCCTGAAAGGTTATGGTTCATGTGAACGCACACCTTTTTGAAAGATTTTATGTGAAGGCGAACGTGAACCTATGACGTAACATGATGTCGTATTGCTCACTTCATTCCAACCCTATATTTCAGTAAAGTAATATATTAATCATAAACAAATTATACAATATAGCCAACACCCCAATCGCACGGATTTGATTTTTATGATACGATAAACATATGAAATTAAGATGAATCCAGTACGGCAGCTAGATTTTTTACATTAAACAGCGATGTATTTTTTATGTCACTTTCATTGACTAGTTGAATAAGCACGACTCGCCGACTAGCTCCAAGCAGTGTTGGGATCAAGTCAATACCTTCGAGTTACGAGTCATATCGAGTCATTGCACATTTTGACTCGAGTCAAGCAAGTCAATCGATTTTGGAAGGTGACTCGAGTCAAGTCAAGTCACTCGTTTATTGGATGTGACTCGAGTCAAGTCGAGTCACGAGTCAAGTCACAATTCAAGTCAAATTGAATTTTCGAAGTATGAGTGATGATTCAAAGTCATTACATTTTCCTAGCTCCGTGAAAGACAGATTAATTGGCCATTTCCCTTGAATAAAATATCGAATATATAGTTAAATATACATACAAAAAGGCGCTGCATCGCGCTCTCACACGTAGATCTGCTAATAACACATGTGAGTAACTGTATAGCTACATGCTACAGTCTATATTATCAACAGCCGAAATAGAGGATCGAATACGAAACCGCGAGAAGTTGAACAAATTGACGTGGTACAATACACTGCCCATCTACTCGTCCACGAGAATATCTATGCATAAACTCCATTCGTTTGATTTAAATTATACTAGTGGCTAGGTAAAGGTGAGCAATGCGCAATGTATAAGCACTGAAACAGGAATACGTTGCTATTATAATAATCTACTACTACTACTACTACTACTACTAGAACTACGACAAAGTAAACTGTGATCATTTCGTTTGCGGACAATTTATTTGTGATATAGCAATGTAGGATCAGTGAAACGTACAATCCGTGTATGACTGGTTGCTCTCACAAGTGGCACCGGCGTATCGCGAAAAATCCGAACATATACACAAGATTCAGTGATTTAATCGACACCGTTTACTTGATGACTTGAAATTGACTCGTAAATTTTGCTCCGAGTCACGAGTCAATCCACATTTCTGAAACGCCGAGTCAAGCCAAGTCAAGTCATTTTTGCAAAGTGACTCGAGTCGCGTCGTACGAAAATGTTGACTCGCGTCATTCCAACACTGCCTCCAAGTAGTTTATTTCGATCCAATCTCGCAGCAGAGAGACACTGAATAATTACGAACGGCATGCGGGATATTTCGAGCAAGCTTTTGCAACAAAGAAAGTAAAACTTTCGAAATTGGCGAGGCGCATTCTCGTTTAGCGTGGATCTTTTTATGTTGCCAGCGCCATGCAGAGAGTGGTCCGAAGTGAGTGGAAATGCAAAGAAATTCAATCAAAGCTGTTATATTGACGTGAACAATTGTGATACATGAAAAAGGTTCTCAGTGCAGAACCTACTGAGGTTCGTTTGTGAACGCGAACCTCTAAATTTCATAGGTTCACGCACACAACAGCCCTATACATGGAATGGAATATTAATTTCATTATTCCTAGTTGTCGCCATGTCCGTAACAATTACGTCCGAGAGATTTACTTGATAATTTTTGTCGGAAAAGAAGAGAACTTATTTATTTCCTTGCCTATGAAATACAGAAGGCAATGTTAATAACCGTTCAAGTCGTCAATGAGATAGTTTTCAAGTGTTAAACTGACATTTGACAAGGAGACCCGATAATACGTAAATCTTCTAGGTCAAATTCCCCCGTACGGCGTACAGGTTTGGATGTAACAATAAAACGATGTACGCTCGCACGGCATTAACATTTTCTCCTCATTCAACAGAACTGGAGATGTAATCGGGGCAGTCATCGAGGGCGACCACAAAGAAAAGAATTACGGTCAACTTGACATGAGTGCGCAATGTGTATATTGTATATACAGTCCACTCCGCCTAATTCGGGCACTTCGGTTCCGCTCACTTTCGTCAGAATTACGCGGATAATCAATTGTTCCTTCATAGTCAATAGTAAAGGCAGCTGCGCTACTGCAGTATTGTTCGGTACTGTATACCGATATCAAACGATTCCACTAATACTGTATTACTGCATAAGACACACTTTCAGATTTAAAATAGCAAATTTCTTTAAATTCAGTCCTCAGCAACGCACAGCATGGGCTGCCAATCTTTCAAAGCACTGTCTCTGTCAGTACTGCAAACTGTCTTTACTTCACGAGGCATACCAAATTGTATCGAAGTAAAAGCGACTATGAAGCCGGCATCACCTTGTATGAGGTCATTGTTGATTGTTACTGCAAGCCAAATATTTATTGATCTTTTGTAAAAACGATCGAAGTACTGGTAATTGTGTGATAACTTAACGATAGTGTGTCCGAATTAGGCGGAGAATTGTCGGAACTACTTTTTTTTCGTTCCCGAGCATTTTGGACGAATAAAGCGGTTGTCTAGATTATCCGGTATAACTGAATTAATGTATAGCCTCATTATGCATTACTTGGTCGTTACAAAGTTGACAGTGACGATAATCGCCGAGTTGCTTTGCTTTGTGCCAACAAATTGTCCAAACTGCAAAAACCGGCCGAATGTGCGAAAGCAGACCAAACTCAGGTACGCCACTTGATAAATGCGCACCTATTGCATCGCAGTTGCTCCGGCTGGACCTGGATCTGGAAACGTCATCGGAAAAGTGGTTAAGAAGGGAGCCACAGCGCATGAAACGAACAGGAACGGGATGCGCATGATAGGAGCATTTAGTGATGGTAAAGTGTACCGCGTTTCACCACTCACTTGGGTAGACCAAACCCGTTTACAGCAATTTTTATTCCCATCATTGCAGATGTGCAGAAACATGCAATGGACGCTATGACAGGTTGGTTATGAATCGAAGGAGGCCTGGATGTATAATTATCTTGATATGTCATAAGTGTATGTGTGTGTGTGTGTGTGTGTGTGTGTGTGTGTGTGTGTGTGTGTGTGTGTTTGTGTGCCAGGTCTACTCAACTATGTTTTAGCAAAGTGTCCAGATACAAAAGTTTAAATTTGCTGAGGTCCTATATAACTCTCTTGAAATAATTTGCAGTCATACAAATGTAATACGGTATAACTACAAAATACGAAAAACTGGTAATAACAATAACAATAGAGGAAATGTAATTATTGTTCTGATAGTCACAGCTTCAGTGGGACAATTGGCATTGCTTTTTTTATATTGGCTTTGGTTTTGTCAAATGTCCGGGCTCAACACTGAAAACAGAAATTGATTCACAATATTTTCCATTTCAAATTCCAGGAAACAAAGTTAAAGTCAACGTCAAGTTCTCGGATCGTTCCCGCAAATACGAGGGGACATACTCCCTTGATGCCACGGTTTATGACATAATCGCTGATATTCTGAAGGATAAACAAATATCCAATATCTGCGATTCCGAAACGAAGGAAGTTATTCACGAAGATACTAAACTTTCGACGCTGCAAGAGAAGAATCGCCTTGACAAGCTGATAGCCACAGTTGTCAAGCAATAGTCCGATCATATCAATATTAACACTAACATTAGCGTGATTATTGATTGCTAGATAGGCTACTTTATTCTCTGAACGGGTGTTAAGAAAAAGAAATACAGTTGCAAAATACCTTCAAATATATATATGGTTCGTGTTTTAGCCTGTTATTCTGCTTTCTGCAATTAAGCTTTAGCAAAATCCAGTTTTCTGATAGATATGGATGATATATAAATATACACGAAACAGTGAAATCGAATATGTATGTACATAGTACAAAAATCGGGTTATAAGAATACGTTGCACGCCATCGTTGACTTCAGTTGCCATTACAGTGACACGCAGCGGAGAAAACGCTTCGCATTGCGTCAGCAAATCCAGCATAGCGGATATATCAAGAACGTCTTGTCGGAGAAGTGCCCGCGATCTCGGCCTATAGCTATGACAGCCAACAACAGTTACATATATGAAATAAAATTGGTGGTAGGCCTACTAGAAGACCCGAGAAAGTTGTCTAGGTTATTAAAACGAGCATGAGACACTACAGCATGTAACACTTGAACATGTGGATTAAAGTTGGGGTTGGGGTTGGGGCTAGGATTCGAGTTAAGTTGGGAGGTAGCACTGTGGTAAGAGTTGGTTTGAGATAATAAAGTCACATGCTACAGTGAATAATCGAATCGTTGTGACCAGACCTCGTCGCAAGGAGCCCCACTGGACCAATCAGTATGACCGGGCACCCTGCTTCGAGAACTCGAATCTGAGTATTGATTCCAATGGTTCAAGTCGATTAGTTACAGATGCTTCCTCGCCAGCAAGTAATTAGGCACATTTTGGCATGGTGCCATATGTCAAAAACTAGAGCTAATCAACAGATTTCAAGTTGATATTCATAATCGACGATTCCGAATTAGTAAGGGTCGACCTTCTTCGATTCAGCGACGGAATTAATAAAATGTTTGAGACAGCAGTAACTTATGTTGTTGCAGTCTTCAAAAGAGAACGTGAAGAGGCAAGTTTTACGCAGTAGTACTGTGGTACTAGCCATTTGCTGCAGCGTATTTGAACGTAACATGGTAATAATGTCATCGGCATTGTGTGTTCTGAAGTTGAACCAAAAGTAGAATAAAAAAATCTATGAGAGATCGCTGCTCACAGATTCAAATTTCGATCCTGTTCTCAAAATCGGGAACCTAATTTATTCTCTCATTTTAACAAATTGGTTATTGAGGTTGACCACTTAAAATCTCATTCATATTTCTATTATTACTATGATGCACAACAGTTGTGCTTTTAGCCTGTTTAAGGCTTTGTGCTCCACGGAATGACAATTTTCGTACAGTACAATGCATTTCTTCGTGTCTTTCATTTTGTTGCACTCTCTCAAGCAGTCTCTGTCACGCGCGCTTCATCGTTTCTTTTGCTGCCGACTAATAGCTCGGCTCACTGTGATTGGGCTTTTTAAAAGTCACTGCAACTGCAGTGAGGTCGGCGATGAGGAGCCCATATAGCCTCCGACACGTAGAAGTTAGTCCGGACCGGGATTCGAACCACTGCCACTGGTGCTGTGGGCGCATAACCAACTGCGTCACTCGCTTTCCCGTTCATGTCTCTGACATTCAATCAATATCAATATTTGATTTGATTAAAGTATATACTTATGCAATGTATATATATTATCTCCATACTTTAGTCATATGCATTCAAATTAAAGATTGCGTTTTAGAATATAATCCAAATTTAGCTAAAAGGTTTGCCTATACCCCTGGTTTAAGGCTTTCCTACTAAAGATTGCGCGCAAATACGACGTCGATAGGAGCCTGGTGCATATATTCATATTCATGGACATGGTGCTCGGTTTCAAACTCTATTATTATTACAACTGTATAGTCCGCGGAGATGTGAGCATGCGGACCTTGGACACACTGACTAAAATAAGTGTACGTTTTTGGGTCATAAATTCAAATATCGGTCAATCGCATACAATACAAATGTCGCGGCAGATATTTCGGAAAGATGGGTGCTGATGCCTGAAAACTATTTTAGGAGATAAATATTTGCTTTGATGGTGAAATGCGCGTAAACACTCGCAGAAAGCGGAACTACAGAATCATCATAATGATACACAATTTAACATGCTGCAATGCACAAATATAAAATGCGCTCCGTGACCCGCGAGTTGGCATCAGTTGCCAAAGTTCCTGTTTCGGGGTGGATGGTTCAAAGTGATTGATCGCAGCACCATAGTTAGGAGCTTTACTTTGAGCTCCACTTTCAAGAGCTCTACTATACTGCAAGCGCTGTGCGTGGTAAGGTTATACGTGGTTAAACGTGTGGGCTAAAAACATTTTCAAACCAAATTCGTTGCATTTCGACACTACAATTTAGCGACATTTGGTAGTATAATAGAAGCTGTCAAGCAATATAAGCTCGCAGTTCTTACAGAACAAATCGAACATTCACAAGCAAGTTATCACAGACACTTCAATCGAGCCACGTCTGAAACGTTTTATATCAAAATGGCAGCGGCATATTTCTCATCAAACTAAAGGACAACCAATGGAAAACAAGATGATATGTGGCGAACTAGATGTGTCAGATCGTGGTCAGGTAACGTCGACTAGCCAGACTAACCACACTTGCTGGTTTGGCAAAAAATCCTACAGTCGCAGCGTAGTGAAACAATGCGCAAAGTATGGTGTGGTATTAATTATGAAATTGCGACAACAACGTGCAGTGCAGAGGAAATACCTTCTCTGATGTAAATGTCATGCATATTTCATATACCAAGGGCCTAAACAGCACTTTGTCAGACCCGGCAAAAACGTTGGTTTTGGGGCTCATATACGGACACGGTGAGCTACCAAACTTCTGGGGGGCATCACCCCCAAACTCCTTTCACCGTTGCTCAGCTTCTATAATCAATTTTTATCGGAGTGTAGTGGGATATTCGCGGATCGTATTCTAAGGGAATCTCCATCCCAACAATAAACGCGCGGAGCTAGGAAATAAACATTTGCCTTGATCAAGCAACGCACTTCATCACAGAAAGCGGATCTATTGGGATCATCATAATGCTACAAACGCTATGCTGCAATCAACGATTATTATGAGAAGCGTGCAGCGGCCCGTGAAATAGTGTCATATTGTTAAAGTTCCTGTTTCGGGGCTGGCTTACTGGCTTTGCGTATGATGATGTGATGTCCACCTGGGTAGTAATTTACGTCGCTAGCTTTATCAGTATCAGTCTATTATTAATTTCATCAATGCACCACAAGACTGCGATACATGGAAAATTCTGGTGCTGACCAAAAACTTCGATATATAGGCTACACATATATATGTTCCATTGTCCAATGTTCAAAAATTTGGATTATGAATAAAATAGTATTTACGGTGACCAATTATTTAATTATTTATTATAGTGGTGCCCACCGTAAATACTATTTTATTCAAATCCAAATTTTTCGACGGCAATAACTCCGCTTCCACTGTTTGGAATTGAACCAAATTTGGTGAACATCGTTCCTATAGACAACCTAACATTTTCATGGGGTGAACAGAAAATTTTTAAATTTTTTGGTATTTATTTTTATATAATATATAGAAACTTTCTTCTTCTGTAGCAATGCGGCTACTGGTTGGAATTGAACCAAATTTGATGTGTAGGCTTAAATTAGGTAACCTAACAACTTTATCAAGTAGCCAGTACGATTTGAGAAAAAAGTCATTTTTGAAGAGCCCTACTATCTCATGTATGGTGTCGCATGTGCTCATTAATTCCTAGTGAGATTCCTCGTCATAGATCAATTAATAGCTCATTTTGAAGTCAACTGTGATTACTATATAAGCTACTTATAACCATCGATTAGTCAAGGCACATATCAAGCGCAACAACTAAATGCATATTGTGCGGTTTGTTGCATTTCACATGCGCTATGCTGCAGGAATTGGCACTGACCTCATAAAACGCTGAAGTGAAGAGTTATGCATTCAATTTAATTGTAGCCTATTGCACAGGATTTCGATACCAAACGAATCAATAAATACTGTATACTGTCATATTGTATAACACACGCACATGGGATTATATCAATACATTAATTCTTCGAAGACAGTTCTAAACCCTCCTCGCCACCTCATCCGCGTCAGCGGTGTCTTACAAAAGCCTAGAGGTGGGCCGTGCTATAAGTCGGCAGCTACGGAAAATAAGAAGAATATCGGCCTGGTGTAAATGACCATAGTAGCCTAGTCGACAAACACCATGAATACTCCAAAACAAACAAACAAACAGTTCTAAACCATGCAGGACGGGAGGAAATTGTATTTTCTATAGGCTACATAATTCGGATCTGTTGTTTTAATGATGCATATTTGCCGATGGTTCAATCTGTTGCGCAAAACGGACGCAATTGCTCCGAAGAAAAAGCGATATCAAGTTGGCACGGCTTTATATGGTTTCACTGTCGATTGCTACTGCATGGATCGTCATTGGTTCGCCAAAATCGCTCACGTTGTGTTTAACGAAGAACTGTTTGTTGTGTCATAACCAGGGTTGCCATCGACATGGACCCAAAAATAAGGACGGACGAAAAATTAGACGAGCATTAAAAACCGTTTTTGTACATAGTTTATATTTATACGAGACGTGGCAAATCGCATTCCATACTTTTCGCCAGAAACAATCTGCTCCAGCAACTCCTAGTCATTGTGCTTCATGGATCTCACGACAGCTCAGGGCTCGGTTTACCGTTACTGAGGGTTGAAACTGCACTTCGTCAGCCATCCCCAAAAACGTGTTGGTCATGACTCCCATAGGGTGACAAACCAGACGTATTCACCCTGTGATTAGACACGTCAACTAAGATGGAAATAGCCGTGCACCAAGTTTAGACAAAATCACTTTTGAGCGCAGGGAGCGATAAATATCAGTAACAATCCTTGTAGTCTTGGTCCTGGCGAAGCAAACTTCTTTGCAATGTTGGAATCAGTGATTTGTGGTACAGAACTTCAGAATAACGCGAAACAATAACTTCATATTGTTAATTTATTCGCTAAAAGCTTTTCGACTAACTCTCATCAGTAGCGAACGTTAGTGATGGGGTGAAACGAATTCGAAATGTAAGAAATATTTTGTCTGTATGACGTAATAATAACAAAAACAAACAACTGGTAGACGGGCTAGATGCGGTAGTAACGGTACAAAACAAACGTTAACGAGTACATATTCGGTTATAAATAACCGAAAACACAACACATAACACATAACATTAATGAAATATTCCAAGAGTGTAGAGGCGTTCCTTCTGGCGACAGAGAATCGGCTTTCGTAGCTTTATGATCGTAGATTCCAGGACCTTTAAATGAAAAAGAGAACGGCCACGAGCAAGTATAGAAAATTGACTGTCATTGTAATGATCAGCGCATTCTGGATTGGATAAGAGATGCTGTCCAATAGCCGAATTACAAGCAGTAACTTGATCATAATCACGTAGTGTGTCAACAGACTGCGATGAAGGAGTAGGAGAAACATTATTCATTCTAATTTGCCGTGGGACATGCTGGCGAATTCTTTGCTGCAAGCGCTGAGACGTGCGACCTACATACCGACTGTCACATCGGCACGTGTATTCATATATTATGTTGCTTTGATTTGTCGCAGGTAGCAATTGGAATCGGAGAATATTGCTTTGAACAATTGTGATGTGAAATCGTTGGTGACGAACGATTCAAGGTGTTGACAGTATGGAATGGCCAGGTACCATCAGCAGCAGCTATCTTGTAGTCTGTGGTCGTTGTTGCGTGCTGATTGACTTGTCAAATAATTATTCATCGACTGGCTCGAATTAATCATTATGACACAATTCTTGTGTTTTGGGGTATCAATGCGAGTTGAAATAGCGGTCCTTCCTATGGCCTGCAGGCTATGTCACAAATGCAGATATTGCAATGCGCGAAACACTCGCCCTTCAAGCTTCGTTAGAAACCTTTGAATTATCTCTCATAATCGTCACCAAAAACGATTTTACGCCTGCTCATTTTAACTGATCAGATTTAGCCTTATTACTAGCTAAAACTATATGTGTAATAATTTAAATCAATTTATCACGGACTTATAGCTTTACTAATTTTTAACCCAACTGTCGACTTACTCGAGAGCACTGCACCTTTTTTCACTGCGTAATAAAAATGCTGCCTTCCCCACATCTTATTCTGCTGTAGACTAGACAGCATCAGGAACATGCTAAAAAGAGGTCCACCGTGATAGCTTGGTACAGCCGAAACTGCTCTACCACCACTCAGACTCACTGACCTTGTACGCGGCGAGATAGCGCAGTGGATGCAATACCAATGGATTGCGGGTTCGAGTCCGACCGAGGTCGACTTCAGAATTCATATAGGCCTACCTCAGCGTTGGAAGTTTATATAGACTCCACCTCGCCACCTCATCCGTTTCAGCGGTGTCTTACAGAAAGCCTAGATGTGGGCCGTGTTATAAGTCAGCAGTTACGAACTAAAATGAAGAATATGGACCTGGTGTGAATGACCATAGTATTCGACAAACACCATGGATACTTAAAAACAGTCAGACAGACACACTGCCCTAGCTATCCCACCACAAATACCAGAGAAAAACGATCAAATTTTTGTGATGGTTGAAAATAAGACAAAATAAGGACGCAAGTCGAAAATAAGGACATTTCTTAGAAATAAGGACAGTCAAGTTTTCTAAGACGTGGCCCTTCAAAATAAGGACAAATCTTAGAAATAAGGACGGTATGGCAACCCTGGTCATAACGATAGGTATTGCGAACCTGTGTGAGAATTAGCGGACATTTTTCCGAATTAAGCGGAGTTTTTCACGTGCAATTTTTACTTTTGTTCTGTTCTCGAGCATTTTGGCGAATAAAGCGGTTTTCCGTGTTATCCAGTGTCCGAATCGAGCAGACTTGACTGCATATATATTATATAAATGCGAGCTACAACTTTTTACGCGCGTTTCGTACGCGTGAATGGCAAGAAATACTTCATGCCTATATAAATTGTGGCCTTTATATTATAAAAGTATCCAACACATATGTGTATAATGTTCAATCCATCTCGCACAGAAAATTCATTTCGTTATTGCATTCAATATCGTTGAACTTATAGCCTCTCCAGAAATGTCCGCAATCCTCATCATCCCTATGATTGTCGGGCTGACCGGCTCCCCAATTCGTAACTGGCGCAGTGGAACCGTCGTCCCATGCAAACGAGCCTTCTTTGCGTATGTCACTCAGGCCGATCCACACGTATTCGTCTCTTGGAATCCCAACCAGAGATATTATTTCCCTGTGTTGCACCAAGTCAACAGATCTTCAATCTAAATCGAGCATGCCGTCTCCAAGCACGTCAATCAGACGCACTGTTAAATACATTGCATTAGATTTCCCAACCCTAGCGTCCCCAAGACACTTGTTATAAGCTATAGGCCTATCCTCGAACTATGTTCAGATTACATCTTCCATAATTTAATAGACCTAAAATCAACTTAGCAAAACTTCATGGCACTTACACGAGACTGTGATGATCTCACTTTTAACAAATTAATGTCATATAAAGTCGTTACTATATACGACGTATCTATAATACATATATATATATATATACATGTCATGGCACGATGGCAGCCATGCCACGTTATGTGATGTCGTTTGATATGAATAATAAACCAAATATTCAATACTGGAGACCTTGAATGTTGTGAGACGGAACGCGGCGGTTTGATAATGAGTTTATATTTTCTCCCGCATTTTCTCAACATTCTCAACATGGACAGTCCAGAGGACATCGAAAGATTGCTGTTGGGAGTTTATTGTAATAATTCATTTCCAAATATCAGGCCTGAACCTATACTTTTACAGCCTCACTAGAGATTTGACATTGACTCTAAACGATCTCGAAAATGTGAGAAAATATATTTTTGTCGTGTTGAGATAGGGTTACAATTTTTGAGACCCGGAAAATAGGACGTTTTTTTAAATCATAAAACTTATATGATACGAGAGGTAACGGGTAATTTGATAATTTTTACTGGAAATACTGTTTTGTTGACTAAAAAAACGTCATTTAACCAGCTCGACTACCGAAAGAACCGACCCGTAATTTTTCAAAATCGACTCCCAATAGATCCACCCCAAGTGCAGTTTTTTGTCATCCTTGTCGTCGCTGCCGTCGAAATCCGGTTTTTGCGCCATTTATGACGTTTCTTATTTGTGCCTGCGCAATAGCCTGCCTGTCAAAGCTCTAAAGCAGGGGTTCTCAACCTGGGGGGCGCGCCCCCCTTGGAGGGCGTGAAACATCTGAAGAGGGACGCGAAGAAGCAGTCACCTGAAAAAAGTTTTCGCGCTCTGCGCGATTTACCTACAATGCACGCATGTTTCTCTCTATATGGACCCAATTTCATATATGTTTATTCTCTCATCAACATTCATAACCGTCCATACCACCAAACAATCTGTTGGGGTTGCTAGCATCCCAGTTGGATTTTGTGATATGATGATAAGGGGGGCGCGAAATTTTTCACTATTAAAAAGGGGGCGTGTCTAAAAAAAGGTTGAGAACCACTGCTATAAAGGAAGACGGATTATAAAAAAAAGGACAAATCCTCCTAAACGGGGACGTATGGTTACTCTAGTTAAGGCGATGCACTGCTGATACGAGAGGGCCTACTATACACATGTATAAACATCGGAACGTTAACCTTTTTGGCAATCATACTTCACCAGAAACCTGTATTTTGTCTTAGCACCATTTCTAGGGTCATTGCCTTCGACGACAGTTCAAAGTATGTTTCAAAACCTAACCTCCTGGTGCTCAGATGCCTCATTCCGGAGGCTGCTAAGCGAGACCCGTGTTGCCTGCAAATCTCCCTTGCTTTTTGGAACGTCACTTGCGTTCGAAAGAGCCTATACCATCGACCATTACTCGCTTCTTTCCATTCTGTCAAAGCTATACCAACAAACGTGGAAGTATTAGCATCAAGAAGTCCCCAAAATTCATGATGCAAATGGACATCAACGCACCTTTGAGACGGTCAACTGTAGTTTTCAAGCTGTCTAATTGATCTTCGAATGATTTGCAATTGCAGGGCTTGCCTTGGTCCCCCTTTGAACCCGTATTGCCAATTGGCCCAGGCGGACCTACCGGGCCCATAGCACCACGCTTTCCTGGTGGGCCGATATACTTCTGCCGCAAATTGACGGTGGAGGTTAACACTTGCCCAGGACAGGAAATGGAACACGAGTCGGCAATCAATTGTCCCGCCGTGTGAGAAATGGCCACCGCCATTGTGATAAAGAACGCGATCATCATTAATCAGACTCGGCTAATATCTGTTCTGACATGTAGTTCATATTACAGAAACTAAGCGCATGGTCAACATTGCTAAAGCGATGACTAGGTAATTTCTCGTAGATAGCTATCACTACATTTCCACAAGTTCCCGGTCTATTCTATCCAGCCATCTCTACACTTGATAAATTGCTTATTCAAATTATCATGAGCGCAACATTCTGGCCTATATTATATCCGAACGCTGTGTCATGACTATGGGCAAAACAAATAACAGATTAGAAATCGAATCTATTCATTTTAATGCCGTACGAATAACAGTTTTAACCTGTAACTGATTTCTCACTTTGCACTGTGCAAATCGCTTTGAATTTAGCTGAGTTTGACAAATGTTCCTCTGTGAATTTCGATCAATAAAATAGTGATGATATCGATCGATCGAAATCGATTCAATTCAAGTCAAATTTGAATCAACTGTAATTCTATTTGCCCATCCTTATCATGACTGGCCGGTGGCCATTGACCAACGACCATATGGCACTGCTATGACTTGTCACTTATGAATTATATGATATTGATGGGTGAACCCAGAGCTAAATTTGGAAGGTAGTACGATATTTTCTATGCGTTTCAAAAACGTGGTGTCATTTTGTTAAGACCTTCGATAGAAATTGGCGGGGCCTTTACGCTGCGAATGACGGGATTTGATCACAAAATCGGGGCTGTTAATCACTTTTTCTCTGTGCAAAAATATTTGATCGTAACTTTTACCACATTTTACCGTGAATTGGGAATTTGTCGGTACCTGTGAATTTTTATTCCTTGGTCTTGCTACTGGTCTTATTACTGCTCGTGTTTTATTTTCATATGCAAATACGGACAAATATGCAATTTATGAAATCATTCAATAGATTTTGTTAATCGCCCCTTATTCGTGCGACCATCAATTTTACGATTTCATGGCCTATATTGTTACCTACTGTCGGGGCCAAAACAAGAGTAAGTTTCGCACCGAGCTGTTTCGAGAAAAAAATATAAATCAGATTACAGTCATGTCCCCTTCAATGGTATGGAGATGAATCTTGGTTGTAAAATACGTGCGGCACGGTACCAGAAAAGTTCATTTCTGTGACGTGTAGAATAGTTTAAACATATGAAGAAACAGCACAACTGAAAATATTTTAAAACAAGGAAACATTGGAAAAATATAATTCAAATCTGATCAGCGTTATTGAATGCAAACGAATCCATAGGCCTTTTACGCAGTCATTTAGATTCTCATCCCACATCGTCATATAGGTACACATACAGCAGTGATGAGCGGATATTGATTTCTGAGAATCCGAATCCATCCGACAGCTCGAGCTCCGAACAATCTGATCCAAATATCCATGCAGATCCGAAACTTTTCGTCCAGAGTCCGGAAAATCCGAATAGAATAACTTTTCTGAAGAATTCCAATTGCACAGCTGAGCTAAGATACATTTAGGGCGTAACCTTAACAAAGGCCAAGTCTGGAGCTGGCTGATATGTATATTTGCTTGGGCCTTTGACAGACCAACTTTTGAGTGCTACCAGTCTTATCACAAGAGGTACACTGTCCCTTTTGGGTGTCGAGCTGACGATTTCTTCTTATGACTTGAAATCAAAAGTCACATCTGGTCAAAACGATCCAAAAATATCCGAAGCAAGGTTACAAATATCCGAAAATATCCGATAGAAAATCTGCAATTGAATCCGAATCCGATCTGACTGTCTCGAAATTGTGCAGACTCAGGTCTGAATAATATCGGAATCCGTCCGATGCTCATCACTGACGTACAGCAGAGTCTTGCCTAATATAGGCTATGTATTCCCTGAGCTACGAATGAGAACTTTTGAATAGATGCCTGTTCCACATCTCCATTTCTTTCGCGATGTTTAATGTGTAATCGTTAATATCTGATCTCGATAGTTATAGTACGTTGCTATCTCGGTATTTCTGATGGGGAAATGTATTTCGATGATAGTATATAATGTATAGATCGGGACACTGTATGATTATAGTACGAAGATAAGTTCAGAACACCACATTTCGTAAGTCGTAAAGAAAGTACCTGAACATATCCTAATTTATTGTGGCAACGTTCGAGAGCACATACTTGTATTAGAGTCTCAACCGCAACCAGACTGATACAAGTGTAATGACTCCTTGTATATTTATACGACATTGCAAATTGCAGCTTCGTGAATATGCGTGACCACAGTTTAGAACGCAACCAATAAAATTAATTTCGATGCTTCACGATACGTCGATAATCGAAAGCGACTATTTCTTCAAAGCAGCTATAATTCTGGTGTTTGTCAATGTTTCCTTTTTCGCTGTACGTGACAGTTCTTCGTGTAGCAACGAGGGTAATATAATGCGCGCAGGACTAATCTGTTTCCTAATTTGTTTTCGGTTGTGCTTGTTGGTGATGGATGACTCATCCCGTCACCTCATGTGACGGGACGATTTGACTATTTTATTCCATGGTTTAACTTACTGCGATTGTGTTGTGAACAGAGCATGGTATGGTATGGTATGGTATGGTAGTATGGAATGGTATGAAACGAAATTTCGGTATGGAATATGGAAATGTCCAAGTATGGTATGGAATCTCTTTTCCATATTTCCATACTTCGGTAGTTTTGCCAGAACCATGACAATCGTCCAACTTTCGATTTGTCAAATCGATTGCATACCTCAGGAAGTCGTTCACTGACAGGTCAATTTCCATTGTTTAGTTTGTTCATATTTAAAATTGTGACTCAGACTCACCCAACCCGATCGACATCTATTGAAGACAAAAAAGTTGTGCAACTCTCATATAAAGGAAAATAATATTAATCAAAATTATTCCAATCTGAATATCATAAAAACGAGTGATTCATGACCGCTGTCGAGTTACATCGTCAGATCTTACACTCCGCTTATTGTTACTTTCCCGCCGCAAACTATCACGAGGTGTTTTAAATTATACTGTTTATAGTACATAAAAGATTTCCATGCGATGAAGTTTCGGAATATGTCGGCCCTGAAGGAATGACAATCAACATCGGCGGGTGTTTTGTCACATTTCCACCGGGATGTTTTGAAAAAAAAACATAAAGTGACCGTATCATCAAGCATAAATAGGGTCATGTGACCTCGCGGCAAAGTCGGAGCCACACCCACTCTACACTTCAAGGCGCATGACTTGAAAGTTCCTGCGATCGTTAAAATGGAGACATGGTGTGTCGATGACGATAATGAGGATTTACTTGTGATATGCTACGTTTTGATGAAGGTGCGGCAGATTAAAACATAGTCCATTCGTGTTAACTTGGACAGGCTAAACAAATTAAGTTCCAAATTAAATTCTTGGCATTTTTGAAGAAACATTTCTTACCATCCTGCGCTGTACGCCATATCGTTTGTTTCAATGACGATCGATTTGCTATTGCCACAGTGTTCGGCGATAAAACTGCCTAAATAGTATGTATACAAAATGAAAAAGAGAATATGTCACTGCAAATATTCCACTCCAATAAAAAGTAAAATATTCTCGAAGCAGCATGAAAGCGACTTCACTTTTACTTCGACCGAGGTTGAGCATGACACAGTGCAGCGAGTCCATACCAAGCCCGTAGGAGTGTTATCTTATATCCTACCTCATAGTTATAGTAGAAAGTAAGAGGAAGTCGACATGGGTTCTCTTGAGTTTTCATGTCTTTGCAAACAAAGCGAGATTGGAAAATCAAACTTTCAAATACTTCTGGCGGCCTGTGGAGCAACGATTAACTTCGGAACAAACCGAAACGAATTACCCTGGAACTTCGGCAGGAAATATCAATCGCAGCGTGGGCGTGGATGCCAGAAAAACAACCGTCATTGAGAACCATGGACAGCTGACATCTCTTAAAGAAGGCTGTTCTGAAGCAATATATTCTGGAGAAAAGTAATTATGGTCGCTGGGGTATCATCCTTGGATTGATGATGATAGATACGTTGGATACATCGTACCGTAGTCATTAATCACTCCAACTAAAATTATATTTTTGATATTGTGAGACCGGCCTAAATATTTGAAATAACTATAGCAGCGGAGTAGGATTCGTAGGAATGCATCGATACTTAGATGCCTCTCAGTACTTAAAAATTCTGATTGTAATGATTTATAGGGGTCCTGCGTTTGCGCAGTGCGTACACTGATCCACGTTCGAATCATTTCAGATTTGATGAAAAATGCAATGAACGTTGTGGCAGGTTGGTTATGAATCGAAGAAGGATATTTAATAGCATTGATGTTTCATATGCGCACGACTGTGCGTGTGTAGGCCATATATGTTTCAGACCGCGGATTCTAGCCTGGAGCCCTGAAGTCTTCCATCACCAGTCACCAAACTTGGTTTTGCTGTCCTCTCACAAGCTGAGCTATATTCTACCGCCCGGAGTTCAGGCCAGAACCGTCTGCAATAACCGACACTTTTTCAGTTATTACCGTTATCGACGTTTCTGATAACCTATCTTTGTGACTCGGGCTTTCTGCAATGGCTGCAACCTGCAACCACAAAATAATAACGGAATTATTAACGGGGCAAAAGCAAGAAAACACTTCTAGTGGTATCATCTTTCTATTAACCTGAGAATAGATGCAGATAAAACTTATGGTACTCACTGACTTGTCGCATATTCGATAAATCTATGTCACTTTGATATCCGCTTTTCGCTTGGCTATAGATTTAGTTTTAGAATGAAAGGCGAATTTTAAAAACGATATGTTTGTTTGTGGTATTCGTAGTGTTTGTCGACTACAATGGTCATTTACACCAGGCCGATATTCTTCATTTTTATTCCGTATCTGCGAATCACATGGCGACGAGGAGCCTTGATAAACCTCCAACACATAAGTAGGAATTCTGGAGTCGACCTCGGTCGGACTCGAACCTGCTATCCTTTGGTTTGAAGTATACCAGGATCCAACCTATCGCGGTAGAAGTATCCTATAAGTCTACCGCTCAGTTGATGTAAAAAACTTTGAGGACCAGCAAGGCACTGAACTGTGCGAATAGTTTATGTAGCCTACGAACCATAAAAACAATAATTTTGCAAGGAATTTGATTCGTATGGTTTTTATTCGAATTTCCAGGAAACAAAGTCGAAGTTTCCGTAACATTCTCGGACTATTCCCATAAAAACGAAGGTAAACACCGCGCCTTAAAGACACGGTTTATAGCCTACCTTCAAGGCTGATATTCTGGAGGACAAAGAAATATCCCATATCTGCGATTCGGGGTATTCAAAATTTACCAAAATTTCTGCGTTGCACGAGAAGAATCGCCTGGACATGCTAAAAACCGTGGTTGTCAAGCAATAGTGCGCTTATATTAGTATTATATTAGCATTGGAGATGACCAGTAACAAGGCCTTTATATATATCATATCGACAGCTCCAGTCAAATTTCATGTATCACGAAACATAGCCGACTTGGACTTTCGGAAAATTTTGTTTTCTTCAGATATGGATAATACATACACATGATACTACAACTTCGGATTTGTGTGCAATCGAATTCGAAGAGTACCTTGCAGCTGCGAATTAGCAGTTATTCTTAATCGTCATCGTTGAATCCAGTTGCGATGCCAGTGATACGCAGCACTTCTCAACCAACGTGAAAATGATCACTGGCGTCAGCGAGTCCAGCAGTCGCGGTTAAATCCTGCAAGCGATCTGGGCATATCTAGGCCTGCAATCTATTCGATAGCCAACAACGAATGCCAACAGTTGCACGCGGTGAGGTTCATAATAATTGATGAGCCAGATTGCTTTATAATCAGATTTACAAATGCATAAAACAGAGGTGGCCCGCGTGAAGGTTTTGACTGACCCCTGCAGTAATTTCGAAACTAGATATATTTTAAAAATTGAATTGCCGTAATTCATTGTGCACTTGCAAGGTCAACCGGAACTTTGATTAGCCTTACCGCGAAATTGAGGATGTTAATGGCTAAGAAAGCAACAGTTTTGGCGCATGGGCGTAGCCAGGAGCGGCGAAGGCAAATATGCCTCCCACACATTTTCGTGATTTTTTATGAATTGACATAAAGTTGAAGCAATTCGCTGTAGATTGATTCAACTTTCGCGCTTGGCGCGATTATGTGCCTCGAAATTGAGTCTAACTGTATGCGAAGCTATGGGAGATTGAAATATTCCCAGTATCATTCGGCACATTCAGTATAGAAGTGTGCGGCCAGCGCGACCGGCATTTCCGAGTCAGGGCACACCAAGATATATCAAATGTAGGCAACCTTGCGATTTCGCAGGAGAACGCCTAGAAGGATCGTAAGCGACGGAATTTTGGCCCGAAATGATCGACACGTGTTGGCCAAAACAGGCCCAGGCGACAATTACTCATGTCATTGCAATCTAAGCCCCGCGGTGCAGATGTGATTCGCAATAGGTGACTTGTATGCATATTAAAAAGTCAATATTATTGACCGAGTTCATTTGTTAAAACGTTGAAACTTTTCGTGCCTGGCGCGGCTCGAATGTGTATGCATGTATATAACACAGCACACGATATAAATGTCATCGATTTTAGTTTGTTTGTTTCTTTGTTTGTTTGGGGGTATTCATGGTGTTTGTCGACTACTATGGTCATTTACACCAGGCCGATATTCTTCTTATTTTCCATAACTGCCGACTTATAGCACGGCCCACCCAGGCTTTTGTAAGACACCGCTGACGCGGATGAGGTGGTAAGGAGGAGCCTAGGTAAGCGATTTTAGTGTGTAGTAACTAAGTCTTGCGTTCACCGTTATCCAATCTCTTAGCAAAAGATCATCAATACCCGCGCAATGGGTCACGACAACAATGGATGCTGGTTCGAGTCTCGGCTCTGCCATGTTTCTATTTATCGGAGGTTTATCTGGGCTCCTTATCGCCGATCCCGCTATAAATACAGCACCTTAAAAAGCCCAGAAGAAGAGAGGGCCGGACTCTGGAAAGATGACAGCTAAAGACCAGAAAAACGAAGCAAGACCGCAAAAAGACGTTGTGTTAATGCAATTAATGTGCTGGGCGCAAATAACCTTAAAGGCGATAAGCGCCAATGTTGTGAATAAAACAAAACAAAAAAACAAACCCGCGCAATGGTTTGGAGAACAGCGTGTGGCCCTTTGGCCAAAAAGGTTGACCACCCGTGAATTCGACTATAATTAAAGCGGAATGCGGGTAATCGAATTCTAATCTAATTTGTGAAATGTCTCTAAGCTCTCATTGTTATTTCATTCTAATTTCTGATTTTCCCGAAAATGCTACAGGTAAACTGTATAGTCCGAAACGAACCAAGCTCGGTGTACAGGCATTTGCCGTTTTCGTGCTTATGATAATGATCTCCGATTTGATAAGATCTCGAACTTGATTCGTTGTCAAAGTTTCCACGAATTCACTAATTCTAATGTAATTTCGACCAAACTGTGTAGCTATAATTCTGATCTAATTTCGGAAGGCTGAGAATTTGCTAATTGTGCAACTTCGGTCAATACCCGCGCATGACCCATATAACAGACGTCCCTCTGATTTGCAGCAAATATTCATTATCATGTTGTTGTTTTGTGTTGAGATCATGAGATGATTTTGTTCCTATACCGCTGTTGACTCACAGTTCATTTCGTGCACAAGTATCATATAGTTAGGGTGGGTTACCATACGTATACGTCCTCTTTCAAGAGGATTTGTCCTCTTTTTGACTTTTTTGAAAGTGTCCTCGGAGGACGCCCTTTTGTCCTCTTTATTGAGAATTCTGGTCAAATTTACGGCCAAATTCGACTGAGATGCCGTAAATCCGCACCGACGTAACGCACCGGTGGGTATTTCGGGAGCTGAGCCGGAAAGTAGGCCTTTTCATTAGTCAACCAACTGGCAGTGTTGGGATCAAGTCACTACCTTCGAGTCACGAGTCATTTCGAGTCATTGCACATTTTGACTCGAGTCAAGTCAAGTCACTCGATTTTTCGAGGTGACTCGAGTCAAGTCGAGTCAAGTCAAGTCAAGTCACGAGTCAAGTCACATTTCAAGTCAAGTTGCCTTTTCGAAGTATGTATGAGGCATGATCACGTCATTGCAATTTGCTCACTGTCTAATATACAATTTGAGTAGTCATTGATTCCGAAACGATGAACGGATATAGAGTTAAATATGCACGCAAGAAGGCGCTGATTTGCTCACATATACGTAGAACTATTGAACTACGTAATTGCATAGCCTCAGTTTATAGTTACCAGCCAAAATAGAGGATAGATAATTGGAATTGATAAGATGCAATACATTACCCATTTACACATAGATATGATACCATTCGAGCCTGCGCCAATGGTTGAGGACTATATAAACTATATTCGACTTCAATTTCAATAAAAAATAGGTTTGGTTAAGGTAAGAACAGAAAACAGAAATAGACATTTGCTATTCTATTACTTTACTACTAGAGTTACGTCAACGTAAGCTGTAACCTTCGATCACTGCGTGTGCGGTCAATTTATTTGTGAGGGAACAATCGAGGCTCAGTAAAACGCACGGTCATTGAATGATTGGTCGCTCTCACGGGTTACGCAAGCGTTTCGCGAACAATCAAGATACAGTGATTTTTATCGACACCGATTACTTGATGACTTGAAATTGACTCGTGAATTTTGCTCCGAGTCACGAGCCAATGCACATTTTTGATACGCCGAGTCAAGTCAAGTCAAGTCATTTTAGCAAAGTGACTCGAGTCAAGTCAAGTCATGCGAAAAAGGTGACTCGAGTCTGACTCGAGTCAAGTCATGACTCGAGTCATCCCAACACTGCCAACTGGTAATGTGAAAAAATGTATTTTGGGCGCTGAGCGAGAAAGTTGACTTTTTTTTAGTCAGCCGACCGCGAAGTGGGAAAAATTTACCATTTCTTTAGGATTTCCCTCCGGATTTTCAACTTCTAAAATTTTGAAAATGTGTCCTCTTTTCAGATTTCCAAAATATGGTAACCCGGGGCCTACGATAACTTACGGCGCATTCCACTTGCAATATCGGGGAGGCCGACGTTCGCAAAACAGACACCGGCGATTGTTTTCGATTTCGACCAGAAGACTCCCACTTTGAAGCCATAATACTCATTACTCAGCGCCGTTGTGCAGCGCCGTTCAGTATAGAAGACGGCTTACATTTTGAGGCAAAGATTTCGAGCTAGTCGCTGCGTTGAATTATTATGGAATCATGCCGTGATTAGCTATAATACTACAGTAACGTATCGTAGGCCCCGGGTAACCCTACATATAGTAATGTATTAGGTGTGTAACGTGGTATACAGTTGATAGTGGAGGTTCTCGGATAACAGAACGCCTACTTATTTACACAGTCTAGCAGTGACAAATAGCAGTTTTCTGACTACAAACTAGCATGCTTTGACGTCACAAAAACAGCTGATATGTCGATACCGATATTTCCTTCAATGTTTGGTGTTCGTTAGCATGAGGTTTGGTTTAAATCTGTTACTGCTGCAGCTGCATGTACGTTGGGATCTGAGCAAGTGGTACTGGGACATGTTGGCTAAAATGAGTGGTAGTTTCGGGGTTATAAATTCCCATGATCTTGGTCAATTATATCGGTCTGCCACATACTGTACATATACTTCTGAAAGAGACGTATTAATTGTCGTAACTATTGTACGAAATCCATATTTGCCTTGATGGTTTTAATGGGCGTAAAGAATCACAGAAAGCGGAACTAATGGAATCATTGCAATGCTGCGAATATTATCGCCCCGCAATGAACAAATTTAAAAGACGTTACGTCACTCAAGAATTGGCATCAGATGTTAAAGTTCCTGTTTCGGGATAGATGGCTGGGCTGACGGAGCAAAGAGCTTTGCATTGACGTCTACATCAGCAGAAGCATTGTACTAAACTTTAAAAGTTGCCTATGACTAGTTAAAGACCAGACTGAGGAAGGCTAAGGACATTTTTCAAACAAAATTCCTTACATCTCGAAAGTACAGTTTAGTTACATTTGGCAGTATAATATAAGCTATCAAACAAGAAAGTCGAGGTTCTTTCTACAGAAATCGTACAGTCACAAACAAGTCATCGCAGAACTTTCAATAGAACCGCTTCTAAAATGCGCCATATCAAAATGGCAGCAGCATATTTCTAATGAATTTAGAGGACAAGTATTGAAAATAGAGTTACAAATAGAGATATGTGTCAGTTGGCGAAATAGATATGCCATATCGTAGTCCGACTAGCCAGCTAATCATACTGGCTTGTCGGCCTAAAACTCCTACAGTTGCTGCGCATTCAAACAATGTATATTCCATACCTACCTCGAATTGGATACGTAGTACCTTCCTACGTAGCCTGTGTGTGGAGAGAGCTAATGTTATAAGGGGTAACAAACAATAATAAGCTAACCTGTTTTTAGATATTCGCGAATCGGATTCTATGGGAACCTCCCTCCCAATAATAACCGCGCGTGGCTTGGCAATACTATTTGTCTTGATTGAGCAACGCACGTCATCACAGAAAGCGGAACTATGGAATCATTACAATGCTACAAACGCCATAACGCTGCAATGGACGGTTATTATGAGACGCGTGCAGCGGCCCGTGAAATAGCGTAAGCGTCATGTGGTTAAAGTTCCTGTTTCGGGGTTGGCTTTGCGTTGCGTGCGAATGATATTACATACACCTTTTCAGCATTAGCGAGAGTTGGTATGGCAACTTTGCAGTGTTGCTAAGATGTATCTTTCCATGTTAGTACTTGAGAAAATTACTGCTGGAAAAGCTATGCAGGGTAGCATTACAGTATTGAACGCTCAACCCGGCCGGGTCAGTATTCACTGGTAATTTTTGGTTCAGTCTGCTTTTGTGACTATCCAGACAATAACAGATACTTAAAGTGATCGATTTTTTTACTGGTCTACGGTGCGTAAACGGAATAACCTACTGATGTGTCATTCACGTACGGGGTCGGTAACCTTTACTTATTGTGACAGCCCACCCATTAGGGGTGTATGTGATGATTGTTATAGTTACTATTGTGATGGTACTGTTATTTCTAGGGCCGCCAAGTGTCTAGCTCCGACTAGGTGAAATGGACACTTGGTGGACCCACGACAATGCATGCGGCCTTCTTATTCTGAACTTGCTGCGGTGAGGACGCGGAAATAAAGCGGTCTGAAAACTATTGTGAATCTCTTTTCATCGACTATATTAGGAGGTCTTCCACACTTATCACTGCCAATTTCTGCGTATTCGAAGCCGACAGACTTCCTGTGGATACTAGTAAACACCCATTGAATTGAATATACGCTGTACATACAAACCTTATTTCCACATGATCACGAACACCGGATAGCGACGTAGACCCTATCCTATACAATATACCCTGTAACAGTTCCAGCGTTACTGAACTGGTGAACATTTTCTTTTCAGTGTTGCATCTGGACATTTATTAACGTTGATTTGCAGAAACGAAGTAACGAACTCTATAACGAATAGATCTCGTTTCTGTATGACCACTGACCAGTGAAGACCTTTACTGCGTGCGACCCGCTCCCACCACTTGCTTCTGCTAATAACGCTTTGCCGGATTCTGTGTATACTGTATAGCAGCGGTTCTCAACCGGGGGTCCGCGAAGCAATTTCAGGGGGTCCGCGAGACCTCTATATTTTGAAAATGGTTGATACCCTAATTTTTATTTTATTTTTTATTTTGAGAAAACATGAGGCAGTTTCGCACCACAACTGCTAAAACCTCATGACTCATATCATCATCATAATCGTCTGACATGAACTATCGTAGTGTGGGAATTCATTTTCATTGGCAATTTTCCAATAACTTTGCTGATACAAACATATTGCTGTTTAGAGACGTTTTGTTATGGTTTATGGAGAAAATAAAAATATGGAGATAGTAACGTCAATCAGTGTATCAGGGTGACGTCGTAATGCCTGCGAAACCTTCTCGATTTGAAGTTGTCAGTCTCATCAAATTAGTAAACAGTCGTTTAAAATAAAAATTTCCGAAACATTTCCCTAATTTGTCCCAATGCAGGGATTGAAACCTCGCCACGAAATCCATTTTATTCTGTGATATACATAACCACTATTTGAACAGTTTCTTGGACGTACAGAACTTCAATGTACAATTGAATAGTATATTCATATTGAAATGAACCCGAATATTTTCGGCTGACACTCGTCATAAATTGGACAATGATATACCTGCTCTTAAAGCTCGGCTATCAGATTTGGCGCATTCTTATTGCGGATGCCCCATCGACAAGGCTGTTTTTTTGTGAACAAGGAGTGTTTCGTTGCTATTAAAGCATTACGCTCCAACCCTGAAATTCATATCAGCAGTTATATTGGTATGCAGCCTTGTTTTGTTAATGTTCAATTGTTCATGGTCGAAAATGTTTGCTCGTAAATATATATGTAAACCCGAACGGAACAAGTCGTTTCATGACAGTCTTTCTAAGGTTGGAAAACTTGGATCCATTCTTTGGCGCATAAAATATGTCTATACTTTTAGATTAGGATTTCACTCTAACGGTAGAAATTTCTGCGGGCCGATCAAAATGCCGTCGCGGTCCGTATGTTGCCCGTCCCTGCGCTAGATGCTGGGCGTGATATGTTCATAAAATAAATGTTTCCTCATTTTGGTGCCATAAATGTTGCGATCACACCAAAAGTATCGTCGGAAGCGTTATGCGTTAATATTGAATTAACCTCCATCTATCTTTGCGGAAATGGTTTTCGGCACTCCTCGGTAATATCGAAACGAAGACGCGGATTTCCAAGACACGACCACGTACTTCAAGAAATACAGCAGCGAAATTAGCTTTGAAATAATAAAAGCCTACCAATTTTTACATAAATAGTATGATGCTATTTTCAAGAAAAATCAATATTTTGCTGTTTATCACAAGCCTACAGTTCATATTTGCACAAAGCAGATGAAGGTTGCACCATAATAGAGCTAAAATTGATCCAAAACGTGAGGGGGTCCGCGAGGGTCAGTGACGGTCAAAAGGGATCCGCTAATCCAAAAAGGTTGAGAACCACTGCTGTAGAGCTATACCGCGTTACATTTGTGTGACTGTAAATTATTTCAAGAGAGTACGAAACAGACCTAAGCTGAATTTTAGACGTTTGTAACTGAACCATTGGTAAAGATGAATGAGTAGCTCTGTCCGATATACACATCGTCATCATTCGGGAGTTGGGTGGGACGCCTTTCGAGTTTCAACTGTACTTTAGTACTTCAACACCAATCGCGTGCTACTTTTACTGGCATAATGTTATTCTAATGTGAAAGTAGGTACCGACGCTTGCTCTCGCGTAAAATTTCAATCTATTTCCTGATGTGCTTTTAAAGGCGACATTAGTGAATACTCGATGCGCCTCCGAATATAGTTTATGAAAGAGAGATTTGCCACTCAAACATATAGATCCGATAACGCAGCGTGGTCCAGGAGAAGTGATTCCGGACTCTGGTCATGACTTTTCTTTTTAAGTGATGCCCATTCGGCACAATTCTTCATTACGAGACTGCTCGCTGTTTTATTGATAACCGAGTACATGCCTTTATGCGTTGAAATAGATATAAGCCACAATCGACAAAAAGGAAGTGTTTTTTCGAAAGTAAAAGAATCGTTCGAAAGACCGGAACAAAGCAGAAAAAGAAAAGATGAGTGATAAAATGGCGCAGGAAAGGTGACATATATAAACCTATACATGGATTGCTATCTATACGTCTAAAACAGTTGCGTCGAACTCAAGGGGACACGGGTCCGATTGAACCCTTTTGATCGCTTGTGGGTCGGGCCAGTCAAATGCTTCAATAGTATTATGACCAATTCCGTAACTTTGTTTCTCACTGTACAGATTATCATTGCCTATATCCGTAATACTGTATGTACTATTTCGGTTAGTACGGGTACTATGACAACCAGACTTGGACAACTATAGATAATTTTAGTTATCTAATTACACTGATTAGAGCGAAATCCGGTAATAGAATTCTAATTCGATTTGCGAAATGTTGTTATGCTCTAATTGTAATTCTAAAATGCTACGGAGAATTGCATGTTAAAAAACGAGCCGAGCTCGCTTTACAGACATTTGCTACTCTCATGCTTTCGAGGATGAACTCTGATTTGGTATGAACTGAACCTGGTTCAATTTCTAAGTTTTAACGAATTCATTCTTCTAATCATAATTTAATTTGAAGAAAAAAACGGTATCCATAATTCTAGTTCTAGTTTAATGCGAAACAAAACACGTAGCTATAATATTGGGAAAATGTGTAGCTATGAGGGATGGTGTGACGTGAGGTTCACGTTCGCGTGTGTGTGAACCTCCGAAATTCAGAGGTTCACGTTCACAAACGAACCTTGGTAGGTTCTGCACTGTGAACCTTTTTCATATATACTACAATTTCCCTTCATTATAACATCTTTGGTTGAAATTTATTGCATTTCAACTGCGGGCCACTCTATGCATGGCTCTGGCAGCATAAAAAAATCAAAACTCAATGAGCATGTACTTGACAATATCAAAAATTTTACTTGCTTTGTTACAAAAGTTTGCTCGAATTATCCAGCTTTCCGCTTCTGGAGATTTAGGGACTCTATGCTGTGATCTCGACCCCCATTTACACAACATGAAGAGCTAAATACACTACGTGTAGTTAGTCAGCGAATGATGCTTATTCAACCAATCAATGAAATTGATATCGTTGTCTGATGTTGATTTGATATGTCTATTGTATCATAAAAACCAAATCCGTGCGATTTGCGTGTTGGATACTGCTGTATAACTTGTAACCCGTTTTACACTCTGATCAATATCAACGTAGCAACAGCACTCATACGCCGAATACATTGTCCGGTCTGGCTTAAACCGTTAGGACGTAAGCTTATATTCCCTTGCAAGTCCCCTTGAAATTGTTGGCAAAGCGACGGAAGATATTGATTACATGGGATTATTATGTCATTTGATTGTCCTATAGTTAATACATTTGGCGACATTTAAAACGTCAATATATACTTTAGCATTGTGGCATTATGTGGCCCGAGTCGTCGTTAGACATCGTGTACATTAATATAGGCCAGTGGTTCCCAAAGTGGGCGCCAGCGCCCCCCTGGGGGCGTTCGCGAGCGTGAAGGGGGCGCTGGCCATGAAATGGGCGATTGGGGGGCGCTGGCTTGAAAATTGGGCGGTAGGGGGGCGCTGAGAGCAAATGCGGGTAGTGTAGGTTCAGAAGTCAACTGCTGCGTATAGTGCTGAAACGATTGATTAATAATGAGGCTAGATTGGCAGTAAAAATGCATACTAGATTCAGTCAGGGCAATTTAGGGTCGTCCGTCTATTTATTCAGCTGTCCCGGAAAAGTCCATTGTTACTTGTCAATGCCATTCCTTCTCTTAAATGGACTCATTTAGCAGTCGGCAGCATCCCCGAAAAGCGTGGTTTATTGTGTGCTGCTGTGAGAACTACGAAGTGTATTTGAGCAGTTATTGCTCACTGCAAGATGTGACGACTTCTTAAGAGAAATTGTCTGGCATGATTTTATTATCTGCTTCAAACGATCGTGGATTTTCAACAGCGCTGTCACCGCGGCCTTCGACACGGCGTTCTGGTTGCAAGAAACGGCATCACTCCTACTTGACGGTCGTATGAAACCTTATAAACGTGAACATGGCACTGACCGTATTCGTTGACAAATCCGTGATAATTCACTGGAATTTTGCGACACGTCAAATTCTAAAGTTTGCTTTGAGCTACCGGTTCAACTCGAATACCTGATTTTGATGGACCAACATGAATCATAATCATCTCGCAAAATTACACGATGATGGGTGATTTGGTTCCAGGATATGTTCCAAATAGTAATTCTTCACCGTATAATCAATCCACTCTGTGAAGTTTCCAGGCATGAAATGTTTGAGCAGCTAAGTACATTGTAGCAGGGGTACCATGCCCCCGTAGAAACGGTTACCATACGTCCTCTTTTTGACTTTTTTGAAAGTGTCCTCGGAAGACGCCTAAACGTTCTCTTTCATGATGATTTGTCTATTTTTTTGAAAATTTTGGTTAAATGTTCATGGAAATTGGACTGAGACATAGGAAATCAGCGTTCGAGTGACGGCCTGGTGTTTTTATCGGGACATGAGCCAGAAAAATGACCATTTTTTAGTCAACTAGCCACAAACTCGGGAAAAATTTACCATTTTTTCACCATTTTTTCCTGATTTTCCTCCATCATATTATAAGCCTGAAAATTTTGAAAAATCGGCATCTTTTCAGATTCCCAAAGTATGGTAACCCTAGTTGTAGTGTAGAACAATTTCGAGTTCAACCAAAAGTTCAATTTCTCCAATCAATCGTTCTGGGTACACAATTGAATAAAAATAAACACTCTCACTGCAGTCGGGTTGGATTTATCGTCGTTACCCTTCCCCGCGCATATTTGATAGAACGTTCTCAGCGCTGTGAATATTTTCTGACTCACAGCAGAAACCTACTCGCCAGTAGGTCTACATGAAGTGAACACTGGAGATTTTAGACTGATATTGTTCCTATCAAAACGTTAACCCAATATGACGAGAATGATGATATTGATACACTAGCTTCATCTGTCTCAATATTAGCTGTATGAAATGTAGAAAAAGTTTCGTTTTATGATTAGACGTGGTGATGGGGGTGTCGGGGGGCGGTGGCACGTTTTTCGTTGTCCAAGGGGGCGGTAGCTCAAAAAGGTTTGGGAGACACTGATATAGGCTATCATTTCACTGAAATGTAGGGTTGGAATTAGCGATATGACGTCACGTGACGTCATGAGGTTCACACCATCCCTGGTAGCTATGATTCTAATTCTGGTCCAATTTAGAAAAAAAACAGTGTAGCTATAGTTCTAATTCTAATCAAATTTGGGAAAATGTGTAGCGATAATTCTAATTCAGTCTATAATTTGAAGAAAAAAACAGTAGCTATAATTCTAATTCTAATCAAATTTGTAAAAACTGAAAGTTTTCTAGATGTTCAACTCTGCTGACAACGAAGTTAGTCGGAAACAAGGGAATTGACAAAAATACGATGATTAGAGTTATAAGCCGGTCAAACAGCGAAGTTATAGATCACGCAAATAGTTTCATTATATTCTTCGTGTAACTATTATATTGACTATGTATATCTTATTAAGAATCTCGACTTTTGACAGAAATGAGCTGGATAACAAAATCATTTTTTCATTTCATCAAACTTGTTTTGATACCCATTGTGTAAAATAAAAAATAAGAAAACAAATATTGGAAATCCTGCAAGCATGAGGCCTAATATCACGTATCTTATTCATGTAATAAAGCTTCCCTAACAAAATATATAAATATTATTTGCTATTTTATTGTTATATTTGATTGTGTGATATTTCGGAGTCGTTGAAGAGACTCGTTGAGTTACGGAACTTAAATCTGAACAAACCCGAATATTTCCGGCATATACTCGTCAAGGGTAGTCGTCAACGACTAGCGGAGAATTGAAAAGAAAATTGCATATCAACAATCGTATCATCAAATACGATGCTACCGGTGTCGTAGAAATTCATTTGTTCATTTTTGACAGATATAAAAAACGCGCACGTTCGCACGGCATAAAAATTCTCTTTGTTCAACAGAGAGGGGGATAGGGTCGGGCGACGGATCCATGGCAAACTCACTGAGAGCAGCAGCGATGGACTTCAAATGAGTAAGCAATATATGTTCATAAATTATTATTGAGTTCATATGTGGCCTATATAGTTAAAAGTTGGGCAAGTTTTTGCAACTTTTGCAACTTTTTTTACAGCTTCCTACGGCTTTCTAGATACTCAGAATCTATGTACTGTGATGTTTTAAGCTGTTTGGGGGGATTTTATAATGCAACTTTTCGCAACTTTCCTCTACCAATTTTTACTGCAACTTTTATCAAATATTGCGTCAAAATGTAAAGGAGTGATTTAAAAACATGCTACAAACTACTTCTAGTATGGTTCTATTCTCTTCGATTTGCAAAGCTATATGATGGGTTAGCTGCATCTCACTGTGTTAACTACGACACAATGGCTTGCAAGCAAAAAGTTCAACTACCCCGCCAAGCACGACCGCGTCCGAACAATTCGCTTTATTGATGCTGTCGTTTAAATTTGAGGTAGTTTACCATTTCACGAACGTCCAGTCGGGACCACCGAACATTACATTTTCGCTGGGTCACTTTATTCAGGCTATAGATTTTGTTAAAGTCGCCAAGAGTGAGTTTCTCTCAGCAACGCCTCGGGTCAAGTTTGCAGACCTAGGGGGTTTGGAGTTTGGTATTGACTTGTTTTAGAATGAGGGGGTTATAGCTATGCTGTTTGGCTTTATTGGGGAAATTATTCCCGCATTGCGTAATTTTCTTGCTATGTGCCGGAAAAAATGAAATTTTTGGTGGTTTCGCCAGACCGTGCGTTAAAAGGC
This sequence comes from Botryllus schlosseri, assembly GCF_051294905.1. NCBI lineage: Eukaryota > Metazoa > Chordata > Ascidiacea > Stolidobranchia > Styelidae > Botryllus > Botryllus schlosseri. The sequence goes on from NC_137240.1 coordinate 1,818,441, forward strand.
ATAAAGTGACAGATTTGACAGCTTTGCATCATGAACTAAGTTATACAACGGAACCTTTCGAGTATCTCATACCCCAGGGGCGGGCAACTTATCCAGTCGGCGGGCCGGATATAGGAAAATTAAGTACTTGGCGGGCCGGATTGCTGAATTGATACATTATACGCCATATATCCACATACACAAGGAATAATCGTATTTAATGAATGTATTTTAACGACAGTAATGTGATTTCAAAGCCATTTCTCGCCAATAATGCCGAAGACAATGTGGATTTGAGAACAGCATTGTCATACAGGCGCCGCCATGTCTGCTTGTCTCTGAAGAATCAACAAACGGTGCAATCCTTAATGAAGATTTCAAGGCGTTCGATAAGCCCGGTTACGAAATCAATCAAAAATAAGAAATATCGGCGTGCTGGTGTAAATGGCCATTGTAGTCGGCAAATACCATGATCACTGATCAGTGATCACCACAAATGACATTACGGTTGAGTACATCGAAAATGCCGATAATGGAAGTCTTCGCGCTTCGACGAACTTACGCGTAAGCTCCACCTTCGCTCGCTGCGCAGTGCGCATATACATGTGTATAATAACATACAGTCACTAAAATTTGATGTATGTATTAAAGTGGGGAATCTTGGAAGACTGGGGCGGCGGGCAACATTATCATGTAAGACCGAAAACTGTCGGCGGGCCGGACAAAATCCCTTCGCGGGCCCGATCCGGCCCGCGGGCCATATGTTGCCCGTCCGTGTCCTACCCTAATGATTCAACAAAATTACAAATGCAACTTTTTACTACAACTTTAGTTAAAAATAATTACAAATTTCTCGCGATTTTAGTGCAACAAAAACTTGCCCTAGTTATAAGTTAGGGTTACCATACGTACTCTGGGGGCTGAGCGAGAAAATTGACCTTTTTTTAGTCGACCGACGACTAGGGCTGGGCACAATGATTCGAGTACTCGAATCTGAATCGAGTATTAATTTTAATGATTCGAGTCGAGTAGTAAAAGACGATTTTTTCGAGTACTGAAATTCTACGCTCTTCGGAACTGAAAGTTAATTTATCAACGAGAAATATAGTTTCGATACTAATTTTCACTGTTGAAGCCTGGAAACCTTGATTGGCCATATGGTAGCATACGAAACATATAGCAAAACCTACGAACGTTACTGGAAATGGGACATTTCTGATGTCATGATCATCCCACTATATTGTCACCAAGTGCAATGAAATCGGTATGGTCGAAAAAATACCAAAGTATCTTTAATGTGGTGGATAACAGGAATTATATTGTTTGTGGTCGCATTAAAGGTACATAATTGAACTTTGACGTATAACATTCTGTTATGACGTCATAATGAGTGGTGCTCGATTACTCGACTCGACTCGAAGCATTTTACGTGATTCAGAATCGAATCACTCAGGTACTCGATTTTGCCCAGCGACGGCAAAGTGGGAAAAACTTGCCATTTTTTGAGAATTCCCCTCCGGTTTTGAAAGTCTGAAAATACTGAAAAAGTGTCCTCTTTTCAGATTTCCAAAATATGGTAACCCTATTAAAAGTTATCCATTGCCCACGAAGCATGTGTAATGTGCATAGCAGTACACAGCGCACACTTAAAAGGGAATATACCCTCAAATAGATTCCGTGCATATATAGGCTCGTATTGTCCTTGTTAGAACAGCGACGCACAGAATGATGGGCTCAGATAAACCTCCGACACGGAATCCAACCTGGGTCGCCCGGACTGCAGGCGCCACTATGCTAACTTCTTCGCAAAGTGTCAACTGTCCATACCCATTGTCCACATTGCGAAGTCAGGCCGAATGCGATGGCTAAACCAATGAGGATCGCACGAATAATAATGTAGATCGCATTGTATCGCAGTTTCTCCATCTAACAATGGATCGGGAAACACCGTTGACACTGTTGTTGAAAAGGACGGCGTGATGACGACAGTCAACAGAGGCGGGGTCAAAATGATAGGAAACTTTGATCCTGGTAAATAGAATTCCGATATTGAGCGCTCGCTTCGGTTGGACCTACACTGCTCGCACTAATCATTTTGTCAAAATTCTTTCAGAGGTGCAGAAACACGCGATCGACGCCAATGCAGGTTGGTCATGAATCGAAGAAGGTCTGGATATGATTGATTCATGTTCATTGTGCATGTTGGCTAGGGTTACTATACGTCCTCTATTAAGAGGATTTGTCCTCTTTTTTGGTTTTTTTGAAAGTGTCCTCGGAGGACGCCCAAATGTTCTCGTTTTCGAGATTTTGTCCTCTTTGTTGAGAATTTTGGTAAGTATATGGTAAAATCGAGTTAGATACAGTAAATCAGCACTGAAGTAACGCTCCGCCGGGTATTTCGGGGGCTGGGCCGGAAACTTGACATTTTATTTTTAATCAACCGACTATACGATGTGGGAAAAATTTACCATTTTTTCAGGATTTTCATACTTCCACAATATCATAACCCTAATGTTGGCCATATTAATTTCAGGCTGTGACTTCAATCAATCCGTGGTTCTTATTTTTAGTCAACATAAAAGTATTTCCCGTATAAATTTTCAAATCACCCGTTTTCTAGTCTGGTGATCTAACTTTTGTGATTTATAGTGTCCTCTTTTCCTGAACCCAAAATATGGTAACCCGAGCATATGCTGCTGGACAAGGAAGCTACAGATACCAGTTATTATAAACTCGTTTTTTCTACCGCTACTGTCGCCCGCTGCTGTCGCCTCTGGTAGCTAGTATTTGTGTGGCGGGATTTCCGCAATGACTGCAGCCGAACGGAGTTAACTGGACAATGCCCTTCGAACGTTATCATATTCCTACTAACCTGAGAATAGTTGCAGAAAAAAACCTTACGATACCAACTGTTTGGTTGAGTATTTGATATATCTAGATCACTTGATATGTAGCCCTACTTGTACTTCGACTGTCGATTTAGAATGTAAGACGAACTGTAAGACGAATAAATTTGAAATCCAACGGTACCGTTCAGTAGAGACAAAAACGTTGAGAACCAGTATTTATGTATGAAACAAGAAAATTTGTACTTTTCCAAGAAAATTGATTCGTATTTTATTCTATCTAAATTTCCAGGAACCAAAGTCGAGGTTGCCGTCAAATTCTCGGATCATTCCCCAAAACACAAGGCAAAATACCGCCTCAACGACACAGCATATGACATCGTCGCTGATATTATGGTCTATAAAAAAATTTCCAAACTCTGCGATTCCGTTACGGGGAAAGAAATTCACGAAGACACCAAAATTTCGACCCTGCAAAAAGAAGATCGCCTGGAACAGCTGATAGCCATGGTTGATGCCGACGTCAAGAAATAGTCCGCTGATATTAACATTGAACTTAGCATTAGCGTGATTATTAATTGCAATAGCCTATACTTTATCCGCTAAATGTTGTTGGGAATAGAAACACGTTTGCAAAATATCGCCAAACGGATATATTGTTTGCGTATTTGCCTATTATATTACGTTATGCAATCAATTCGACTTGAGCAAAATTCTGTTTTTTCGATTGTTAAATTAGTAACATGAACCACTGACTTTGATTTGTGTGTAATTGCATTTTAAGAGTACCATGCGGGTGCGAAGCAGTGGTTCTTGCTCGTCATCTTTGAGTTCAGTTGCGATTCCAGTGACACACAGCCAACATTCAACCAACGTGAATATGAATATGCTAGTCATTACAGACTTTTCATTCAGTGTGCAACTGTGCATGCCTCTTCTCTACTTCGCCTAGGCTAAGGTGGGTATTTGATCTTAAAGGCTACTCCAAGTTGTTTAAACGCCTTCCTATCTTTTCATTGTATCGCAGTCTTGTGATGTTTTGAAATGATGAAAATATTAATAAAAACTGATTGATTGTCAGCAAAACATACCGTCTTTGTGTAGTTCTAGTTGCGCATTAAAAAGATAGTTCGCGATCAACTAGAAACCACGTGTGGACGGTTGTCGTGATACCGGTGTTCCATTGCTATCTCAGAGTCATCACTACTGAAAGTTGGTAGCGAGGGGGTGAGGTTCGGGGGTACAAGCCCTTCAAACTCCTGATGTTGAAAGCCGATCCCATACCGATAAAACTAAAATGAATGAGTTGCCTCTCTATCGAATTCAGGTAAATTTTTAAAAGTCGGTAATTCTAGCCCTATGGCTGCTCAGTGCTCATTTCTAAAGCCCATTATTTTGTACAAGTCTGCTGTCGGACTCTATATAACACAGGCAGAACCACGATGTAAAGCTTTCAATGAAAAGTCATATATTTACGGCAGACCAAGAGAGTGTCACTGATGTCCCATGATGATGCGGTCGCATAACTTTAAACGAAATTAACGTCCGGCGGGGTGAAGTCGTCAGGCAAACTCGCTGAAGAACCGACACATCAGATCCGCGCGTTGAGACGTTGGTAAGACGTGAATTTGAAGTCAACACAGGACAGTCGGAGGGTTAAAGAAAGAATATGAAAAATAGCAAAAGAAAAACAATTCTGTGACATTTACACAATTGAATATTATATTCATATTGGAATATACCATTATATATCTTCGACTGACACTAATTAAGGGTTATCGTCAGTAACTAGTAGAGAATTGAAAAAAACATTGTATAACAACAGCAATCATGTCTCTGACAGAATATTTGGTGATACTATTGTTGATATAAAATGTTATTTTCGATTCTTTACTAGTTGCTGACGATTGCCCCTGACGAGTGTCAGTCAAAAATATCCGGGCTTAGTTCAACATGAGTATATTATTCAATCGTATATTGAAGTCTGCACCTCCAGGAATCTGTGACATTTGTCAATAGAGAAATGGAAAATATCCTTAAAAAAGTCGATTCGAGACCCTAACCATCACAAAAAAAACAGATCTTTCTGATCTTGACCATCTCAGAGGCCCAGTTAGTTTACAAGTCAGAGACAGTTAATTGGCTGCGAAAGTGATCGGAGGCCATTGAACGCAGACAAGGTTCTATTGTTTGAATGCAGAGAAGGCGGATCCAAAAGCGGTGCTTTGCAGTTGCTTCGTGGTCGCCATCGGTGATACGGGGATGAAATGCTGCAGAAACAGGGTGACATAGTTAATTGATCGAATGTAGCGCTGATGCTACAAAAAGCTAAATATGTTTTGAACAAATAGAAACCGCTAACAGACTGAGACAACTAGATAATTATAGCTGTCTAATTAGCCTGATTATAGTAAATGGTGGGTAATCGAATTTTATTCAAAATTTGTGCTGTCATTTCAATTCTAATCTAAATTCTGGTTTTCATGAAAATGCTAGGGAACTGTATAATGCGACAAGAGACAAGCTTAGTGTACAGACATTTGCCGTTCTCGTGCTTATGGGAATCAAATTTAATTTGATGAACTGAACTTGATTTTTGTTGCATTTTTTATAATCCGGAATTTAATTAAATTTCAAAGTTTTTGCAAATTGTACTTTGAGTATAATTTGTAAAAAGACTGTAGCTATAATTCTAATTCTAATCTAATTTGGAATAAACTGTTTACCTATAATTCCAATTCTAATCTAATTTGGAATGAACTGGGTAGCTATTATTCTAATAATAATAATTTGGAAAAGCTCGAAATTTTCTAGTTGTCCATTGCAAACGCTATCATCGAACAGGCACGAAATATAGAATCAGGCGAGTCTAAACGGCGTCCGTAAGCTCACCGAGTCGTCTCCTTTCATCAGCATCCTTCCGATCGGATTTTGGGAGGCTCTCGGGATCCTGCTTTTGCTCGGTGTGCTGGGGGACCTAAAAAGGAGTGAAACGGGATTTGTCATAGAAAGCATCATACGGAGATCGGATTAGATTAGAATTACAGCTATAGCTTTTCTTTCAAATTAGATAAGAATTAGAATTCTACCTACACATTTTATTTTCAAGATTTGATAATAATTAGAATTAATGATTTCGTATGAACTGGAAAATTGAGTTCACCTCCGACTGAGATTGAGTTCACTTCACATTGGGTCACCATATAATGAAACCGGGAAATGAGGACACTTTTATAAAAATCATAAAAGTTACCGAAACTGATAGCAACTAGTATTTTTTTAATATTTACAGGAAATCTTGTTGTGTTGATATTTTTCTGATTTGACTCCCGCGTGACCCGTCGTCTATCAAAATTTAAGATCTTTTGCGGTCTTTTAGGGCATTTTAGGCTAAAAATGAGGACAAATTGACAAAAAAAGGATAAAACCTCCTAAAGGAGGACGTATGGTGGACTTCATATTTATTCATAGTTCATTCGGAAAATGTCTGCACAGCAAGCTGGGCTCATTTCACAGTTCTCGTGTAGCATTTTCAGGAAAACCATATATTAGATTAAAACTAAAATTTGAGCACAGAAACATTTCACAAATTAGATTCGAATTGGAATACCGGCATTTCACGTCAATTAGTGTAACAACTTATCTAGTCCAAGTCTGCTCGCGACGCACCTGAATTTCCGACAAGTCAAAAGCGCAACCTCTTCGTCCAAGAGAGCTTCCGCGAATCTCTTGGAGCACATGCTCTTCATCGAGGGCGACGTCAGCAAAAAGCCCACTTTTTTCTGCGGTGTTTTTCTAACGCCCCCGCGGCTCGGAGATTTCAAGTCGCAACGTCGACTACGGAAGGATTTCGGTGTCGGACTGCCAACAAACAAGAAAAACAATATGTCAGTCCTCGCTTTGGAACTGAGGTGTGGAGCCTGCTCGCCAGGGCTGTAACTAAGTCGCAAGGTTCCGAGTCGCAAGTCAATCTTACTTTGATACTTTTGACTCGAGTCAAGTCGAATCATTTTCAATTCACCACCGAGTCAAGTCCGAGTCCAGGTTATACTGTTTGTGAGTGTTCAGTCTCGAGTTCATGACACGTTCAATTCAAATTTAACATATCTGCTCGGATGAAACGGATACCTCGTATTCATAATATTCTTCTTCTACTTCTACCAGCATCGTTACTTATAGTTAAAACACTGTATGTATTTGGCTCAATTCCAACCTATACAAGCGAAGAAAATAGAATTCTCCACAGTAAATACTATTTTTTTCAAAATTTTCTACTCCGATAACTTCACTTCCACAGGTCGAAATTGACCCAAATTCGTTACTCACAGTATTTAGACATCGTAACAATTTTATAGGGTAGCCAGTACAATTGATAAAAAATTATTATTCTTTAAAAAATAATCCAAATGTTTTTATTCTCAAAATTACATTAACCCCAATGTGCGAACTATAAAAGCGAAGCTATTGGAGGTACAAAATTATTAAATTAATAAAAAAAAGCCCCACGAAATTGTTGAGTTGTCTAAAATACAGAAATTTTGCATACCAAATTTGGTTCAATTCCAACCGGTAGAAGCGGAGATATTATCATACAAAATTTTGGATTTGAAAAAAATAGTATTTAGGTGGGAAATTCTTCAATTTTATTAATCATATAACTGCCTACCGTAAATTCTATTATTTCATGTCCAAGATTGTACACAAATAACTACGGGTCGGAAGGGTGCCAAATTTTATACGTAGCATTTTTTTAAGGCAAACAAACATTTTTATCAACTATCCTGTAAAATTCAACAAAAAAGTTATATCTGAGTAATGCGCATTGTGCAGCGTACCTTTCTTGAAGCCTCCTTCGCAGTTGCCGAAATGCGGCTGGCGTTTGGAGAGGAGGGGGCATCACTGCTTTCGGCGCTATCACCCCTGTTAAATGGAATCAGAGATAAACTTCAATCAAGATTTCCAAGTTGAAAAATGAAGCAAACGCGGATCTGAACTGGAAATTTGATTGGAGAGAAAAGATTATGCGATTTAATTTAATTTCTGAACGAGAATTATAGTTTGGATACTATTTTCCACTGTGGAGTGCTGCAAATCTCAATTGGTCGTATCGTAGCATACAAAACATGCAGCACAAAGCTATGCAAGTTGCTGGATATGACATATCTATGAAGTCGCGATCGACACAGAACATCGTCACCAGGGCTGTAACCGAGTCACAAGTCAATCTCACTTTTATAGTTTGAACTCGAGTCAAGTCGAGTCATTTCCAATGCACCACCGAGTCAAGTCCTAGCCCAAGTCAATGAGTAGAGGGTTGTGTTCAAGTCATAGTTTTGTGACTCGAGTCCGAGTCCAAGTCATTGTGTTCACTGTTCAGTTTTGAGTACAATTACGTTCAACCCGTTTTTTCAACTCTGCTCAAGTGATAGAATGGCTCGCATTCATAATATCGTATTTTTCTCAGTCCTAACAGTTTCTGGCCTTATTTTCCAAGTATCAGGACTGATAGATGAAATACCAATCATGTGTTGACTTTACTATTCTTCAAAGTTACAATGAAATGTCTGTCTTGGCCGTCCTAGTCTCGAGTCTTATGACTTAGTTCGAGTCACACACTATGACTCGAGTAAAAGTCCAGTCAATCCACAAAATGTCTCGAGTGGAGTCACCAAAAAATCGTGACTCGAGTCATTACAACCCTGATTGTCACAAAGTGCAATGAGATGGGCCAGTCGAAAGTTACCAAATTATCTGTAATGAGTAGGGCAATTTTTTTTTGACATGTCAAAAAAAGTCAAAATCAGGTCAAAATTGTAGCGTTAGGTCAAAATTTGTCAAAATTGTTTACAAAGTCAAACATTTTTTGACCTCTGCATTTCGTTTGTATCGTAGATTTTGCGCTGTCGGTGAACTTATCATTTGATATTTTACAGCTTGTAGCCTACTTTATAGGCCTACCGTTGTAAACGGACCATCGTCTGCTCATTGTGAATCATAAATGGTCAAATGAAACAAATAGTGACATGATTTTATGTTCAACGTACCGCAATATCCTAGCTGAAGCAAGACTGCTTGAAAATTGCATGGTTCTTATATCAAGAAGCGCAAGCTGAAAAATTGTGATATAGACAACATTGTCAGAATGAAGCAACACGGTTTGTCACCAGCAGTGTGCCCACAACTTGAGTGTTGTCAGCCAACAAAATGCTGCTGTTGAACGGTCTTTCTCCGTTCTTGGCAAGCTACGTAGTAAGGACAGACACTTTCTACCAGAGAATGTAGGAAAGGATCTTTCGTTGTACTACAACAAATTTTAATTATTTCCACCAGAATACGTAATGTAACTAGTGGAATTCTTCATAGGGCCAGATTTGGTTAAAATACTAGTTTTTCATGTAGAAATCTGTCAGTTTTTGAGCCAAAAACGTTTTTTCAGGCCAATCTACTTTGTAAGGACAGACAGTTCCAACCAGAAATGAAGATAAGTAGTACAATTTTAACATTATATGCGAAAACACCTAATTTGCATACGTGAGGTCAAAATTTGGTCAAATTTCATTTTTTTTAGGTCAAAAAAGGTCAAAATTTAGATTTTTTAGGTCAAAATCTTCCGTTTTTAGGTCAAAAAAAAATTGCCCTAGTAATGAGATGTAAAGGAGGGATTATATTATTTGTGGTCACACAAAAGGTACATATTTGATCTTTCCCATCTTTTATGCAGTTACAATGTAATAGTGAATGATACTTAATTCAGAATCGCCCTTGTGACAAGTTCAAGACCAATTCACAAATTATTGCTACTCAATAACACATGCGATACATGCAGGAGTAGAAATAATAATTACGCACCCGTGCGATTGCTTCTGTCATCAACACGATTCTGGACGCGTGGAGTCGACCCTAATTTTCTCAGCGACGGTTTCAGCAGTGTTGCTGACATCGGTGGATTTTCTCTGTCGATGATTGTCGAGCTTTTGACAATGTCTTCACAAGGTCTGGCCTTTACCGCGTTAACATCAGGAAAATGGAGTTTGATTTGAGATTGGAAATCATTATCGGACGCTTCCAAATCTCGATGTGACTTCTCGGAATGATCGATAGCTCCATTTTTTGAATTCGATTGAAATTCAAGATCTCCAGAGAGCTTGAATTCAACCTCTTCTGACTTATGAATTGGCGTCTCCACGCAAGTTGAATTTTGATACAAACGAGACTCGTTCGGCAATTCCAGATTGCTGTCGACAACGTGATGAATATTTTTCGGATTTTCAAAATTCGATTTTGAGCGAAACGATTCTGAGCCCGCAGAATTTTGAGAGAAACAAAATTCGTTATACGATTCCTGATTGCCGTCAACTGGGTGATGAGAATTTTTCAGATTTACCGATTCCGATTCAACACGGGAGTCGGAGCTGTTTGAATTTTGAGGGAAAGGAGACTCGTTTGATAATTCAACACTATTACGACAGATTTTTAGATTCTCCAAATCCTGTTCCGAGCATTTTGCATTGGTTCCATCTTCCGCATGTTCAGATTGGTCCGATTTCAAGGGATTATCGCCAATCTTCCCGTCGAGGGACGATGAAATCTCACTTTTCGACTGATTTCTTTTCGTTTCCATTGAAACAACATGCAGCGAGTCAAGCAAAGACACGTTGAAATCATCGGCGCCAACGGCAGAACCCAAATCGCAAATCACGTCGACCTTTGAACCTTTCTCAGATCTACCTGGGGTTTTGGCATCTTGAACTGACCCAGGCCCTCGTGACAAAGGCATCAAAAGTGGTTCAGCGCTAGTAGTATATGGAGGTGCACACCGACCTGGTCCAGGTGAATGTTCGATTCTTTCTTCACTTCCCATTTTTGGGCTGAAAACCTTGATAACCGGCACTTCATTTTCGATCGCATCAGATTTTTTATCATACGAAGACTTTAAAATACGTCCGCTCGAGATTTTATGTCTCACTGTTCCATCCCAAGATATATTGTCACACATTTTTGGCTTATTAGCGACGATAACATTTGGCGTTAAATCTTCATCTTCTTTCTCTTCAGACGCTCGCGAATCGGCCGTTATCTGTACAGAGCTATCGCAACAATCTTTCGCCTCTTTCAATTTGTCAATCTGATCATCAAATTTTTTACCCGGTTTCCGTAAATCAAGAACACCATCTTCAGCTACATCGTGAAATCCGTTTAACTTGCTAGGACCTGGTGTTTTTTCCACCCAGCACATTTTGTCAAGCTTTGAATCGGCAAAACGAGGACTTTTTTCACGCGTCACGACAGACAGAGCGTGTTCTTCCTTATCTGCTTTCAATTTTGGCGTTTTAACGATCCATTCGGCAGAATTGATACCAGGTTTGCTCAAAGACGAGATGTAACAATGTTGTTGTCTGCTAGAACCTGATAGCTCACTGCCATTTTCTTGGGAAATCGCTAAGTTTTTACGATAACTCTGCGGTATTTGACTGAATTTTCGGTTATCTTCGGAAAAGCCATCGTTTTGTTGTTTGAGAAGCGGCCCCGTTGATTCGAAACGACCAGAAATTCGATTAAATGACACCGATGGTCGCGCCTTAGGCCAGTCGGAACTTGATCCGAAAATGTTCCGAATTCGTTCTTTCGTGATGCTCAGCACCGCGTCTTTTGCAGAGGATACGTCTTCTAAAGACAGAGCAAAATAAATTACAATAAATAATATATTCATATTGAATTGAACCCGAATATTTTCGGCTGACACTCGTCAGGGGTAGTCGTCAGCAACTAGTAGAGAATTCAAAAGAATATCGTACATCACCAAATACGATTTATGATATTATACAAGGTAATTCTGCTTCTACTCAAAAGTTTTCACTTTTAAAGCAGTACTAGGCCCAGAAAACTTGAAATATTTATTTTCTGCCTGGTTGTAAGTAACCAAGTCACAAGTCGATCTCACTTTTATAGTGTTGACTCGAGTCGAGTGATTTTCAACGAAATGTCTGTCTTGGCCATCCTAGTCTTGAGTCATATGACTTGGTTTGAGTCGTGCACAATGAGTCAATACAAAAACTGACTCGAGTCGAGTCATTTTACGCATTTGAAAATATGACTCGAGCGAGATAGTAGAAAGCACTACCTCTAAATATTCTGTTCGATTACCTTACCAAGATTGACTATTTTGACCACCTATTGCACGCCACTAATCGCACTATACTTACTATAGTACTGAGATAACCAAATTTCACAAAATTTTTCCCCGCAGAAATGCTAAATAAGCCACAATTTACATTTGCTTAGCAGAGTTCTTGCCATAGAGCGAGCGGCTATAGTTGGAGCATGATTTGCGATGTAATAATAATTAAACAAAGATGCATACCGCGTGATGATTGCGTGCGCTGCTGACTCGGAACTTGCTTGCTTTTGTCCTGAATCCGAGATTCTGTACCGCAGAGACCATCGTTCTTCGGCTGTATTTTTTCTGTATCATTCTACAACAAGTATATTAATGAATGAGAAGAATATCAATACCGATATCGGATTTTTGAGCCCACACGGTACCAATAGCACCGATAACCATGATATATTCGGCCGATGAACAAAAGATATAGCGCCTAGTTTTTAAGGTGCATTTCCGAAATTTCTGAGGTTTTATTTGTACAGGTAAACAGCCATTGCCCCGTCTGTACATAAAAAAACTAGGAAGGCCAAATCTGGAGACATGTAAGCTATAAAAATAGATCAATATTCCAAGTCTGGCAGTCCCAGATTACAGTTTTCCGGTAACATACTCTGAATTTTTGTATTACTGAACAGTGAACATACCCTGTCAGAATCTGTGATACTTTTTTCAGTGTTGTTCTTGTGCGTCGAAGATTCTTTTTCCAAAACATCTTTCCATTTAGGTGACGGTTCGTTTTGAAGTATCTGAAAACACAACAAAGTAACAAATTACAGTCAGAATAACTTTGCATGGTCGTAAAACAACATTATGCCTGAATAAATCACAGGCCTATTATATGGGGTTATCATATTTTGAGAACCGGAAAGTAGGATACTTTCCACAGGCTGCAAAACTTACTATAGCGGATGGTAAAATAAGTGATTTTTATATTTTTACAGCAAATTTCATTGGGTTGACTAAAAAAGGTCATTTTCCGGACTAGACTCCCAAAATACCCGTCGCTTGTCAATTTAGCCCACATTTCGCATAATTTCGTTTTATGCTAAAAAGGAGGACATTTGGGGGAAGGGAGGACATTTCTTGAAACGGGATGATGTATGGTAAGTTGGTAACCCTACGATTGTACGACAGGCGCCAGAGCTTTGCACTTCAATACGAGCCAGCGACCAGTAAATAGACAACTAGATAATTCTTGTCTAGTTTAACTAATTAAAACAAGTTATCTAATTCTAATCTAATTTGCAAAATGTTTTTGTGCTCTCATTCTGATTCGAATTTAATTTCTTAGTTTTGCAGAAAATGCTACAGGAGAACTGTATAGTGCGAAGCCAGCCAAGCATGATGTACAGACATTTGCTATTCTCGCGCTTATGAGACTAATTTCTGATTTGATATGAAGTGAACTTGATTTTTATTCTATTTTTTTCTAATTCTGAATTTTATTCAATTTCCAAGTTTTTGCGAGTCCAGTAATTCAATTCTAATCTAATTTGGAAAACTGCAACAGTAAATTAGATATAATTATTAGAACTTACCTCCCGCCATGACTTATCAACGTCTTTCGAAACCGAAGGTGTTGCCTGCTTATTACAAGGCCTTTGAGAATCTTCATTCAAAGCCGGGATGTCTTCCTGAAAGAGAAAGGGGCTTTTACTACTCACTTGCTTGAGACAATTACCTTTCAAATGAGGGTTGTAATGACTCGAGTCACAATTTTTTAGCGACTTGACTTGACTCGAGTCAATTTTTGTATTGACTCGACTTGTACTCGTTGTGCATGACTCGAACCAAGTCATATGGCTTGAGACTAGGACGGCCAAGACAGACATTTCATTGTATCTTCGAAGAAAAGTAAAGTCACCACATGATTAGCATTTCGTCTATCAGTCCTGATACTTGGAAAATAGGGCCAGAAACTGTGAAGACTGAGGAAAATTACGATATTATGAATGCGAGCCATTCTATATCATTCCAGCAGAGTTGAAAAAAGTGGGTTGAACGGAAAGCTGAACAGTGAGCATAAGGACCAGAGTCAAAAAACTGATGGTGAATTGAAAATGACTCGACTTGACTCGAGTCAAAACCATAAAAGTGAGATTGACTTGTGACTCGGAACCTTGTGACTTGGTGACAAGCCTGGTTTATTGACTCGACTTATACTCGAGTCATTGCGAATGAATCGACACATTCTACATGACTTGATTCGAGTCTGCTCTATTCGAGTCTGTACCAAAATTGTCTTCTATACGTTTGTTTGATGAAACAAGTTTCAAGGCTTCCACAGCAGAAAATAGTAGGGATGGTGTCAACCTCTGAAAGGTTCAGGTTCGTGTGAACGTGAACCTTTTTGAAAGGTTCTGTGTGAACACGAACGTGAACCTCATTACGTCACGTGACGTCATGTTGCTAATTTAAACCCCATATTTCAATTAGGTGATTGCCTATATTAATCTACTGTACACGATACCGAGCGACGACTCGGGGCCACATAATAGCTCAGTACTTAAGTACATATTGACGTTTGAAACGTCGCCAAATGTATCAACCAGGGCAATCAAATGATATAATAATCCCATAAAATCAGTATCTTGCGTCGCTTTGCCAACAATTTCGACCTGATCGGACAATGTATTCGGCGTCTGAGTATTTCCACATGGATATTGAGCAGAGTGTAAAATGGGTTTCTATACTTGCTACCGATTAACAAGTTATACAGCAGTAGCCAACACCCCAGTCGCACGGATTTGGTTTTTATGATACAGTATACATATGTAGTCAAGATTGACCCCGTACGCCTGCTAGATTTTTACATCAGAAGACGATATCAATCTCATTGATTGGTTGAATAAGGATCATTTGCTGACAAAATACAGTGTACTTCGCTCCTGATGTCATGTGATTGCGGGTCAAGCTCACAGCACAGAGACACTAAATATGCGCAGACGGAAAGCTGGATATTTCGAGCAAACTTTTGTAACAATACAAGTAAATTTTTGAGATTGTGAAGGGCATGCTCGTTTAGTGTTAAATGTTTATGCTGCCAGCTCCACGCATAGAGTGGCCCGCAGTTGAAAGTCAATAAATTTGAACCAAAGATGTCATAATGAAGTGAAAATTGCAATATATGAAAAAGGTTCACAGTGCAGAACCTACCAAGGTTCTGTTGTGAACGCGAACCTCAAATTTTCCGAGGTTCACACACAGAACACGAACGTGAACCTCACGTTCACACCATCCCTAGAAAATAGTATCGAATTTATCGTTTTAGTCGATAAATTAACTCTTTGAGGCAAGGAGCGTTTAATTTCAGTACTCAAAACAATGAACTGTCACTAATAGACTCAAATCCTGACAATTAATACTCCCTTCAGCACTCAAATCACACAGACATCAACAGTATCAATCTCACCTTGTCGCCGGACTCGTTCACTTCCTTCACCGTACCAAGCGCGATTCTTTCCACATCTCTCACCACGGAAAGAAGTTCGTCCTGAACACTTCTGCGTTTGATACGTCTCAATTTCTGGTGCATCAGTTCCAAAACGGCATCCGCGTCAATCGCTGTCTTTCTTGCAAAGGTTTGCGACCTCGGCAAATTTCCGTCAAATTTCGCCTTTACATTATTTGCATCTTGACCGGTGGCAGTTTCACAACGTTTATCTGATTTTACGTCGTTCAAAGTCTTTGGCTGCACTATTTGTTCGTCGTTTTTCAACTCGGGCTCCACATAATTAACTGCGGCTTCCTTTTGAGTTTGCTTTTTCAAAGGAGCTTTCCTTATAAACGAATAGCGGTCTGAATTTCTCGGCGGCAGACGACTTTTGTTCGAGTTGACAACGGCAGTCTTCACTTGGCTGGGAGGTCGCAATTTCGAGACGGATTTCTTGGGTTTGGAGAGCTGCTTTTGCGAATTTTGCGGCCGTTTGATGTTGGGAGACTGGTTTTCGTTGTCCTGAAAGTCCAGCACGGTTGCGACTTTGCTCTGAAAATAAATATTAAGGTAAATGGCCTGTTCCATCGTACATAACTTGACACTAAACGCATCAATTTCAAAAACACATTTATTAGAACCAACATGGCAAAGTTTATGATGTAGTGTTGTAACAATCCGAATTACGGAACATGTAAAACCACAGCGATGAATCAGAATAAAAAATATCTTCTTTACAGTGTTAATTAGACCCGAAAAGCTTACCTTGAATTCTGGAGATGAGGCTAGTTTTGCTGAAAAACAAAATGTAGGATATGAATACGCTACTGATATTGCGGCTAAGTTGTATTAGAACAAGCGCATCACACTTGAAGAAAAGGTTGTCCTTGATTCAACCCTTGAAGCTGGAATCAGCATAGGCCACGGCTACGAACTCTGCCATCATTGGCCAATATTAAATACAGAAATAATTCCATTTGTGTGAAAAATTATGGCGTATTTCACTGTTTCATTAGAGTGCCATGGAATTAAATTTTATCGAAATACGGCAATCAAGTTCGAGTCAACAGAAGGAGTTCGTGTATACTGTATAACCTGAAAATAGCACATTGAGCCATTTGTTGGCCTGAATTATTTTAATTTTCAATACGGTGACGTCATATTTGGTGACACGATTGTTGATATACAATGTTCTTTCCAATTCTCTGCAGTTGCTGATGATTACCCCTGACGAGTGTCAGCAGAAAATATCAGGGTTTATTTCAATATGATTATACTATTCCATTGTATATTGAAATCTCTCTATAGAAATGATCGTGAGGTTGTTACCAATTAACTTACATTGCGCCGGAGTCCTGCTCATATCCTTTCTTACTCTCAATGCAGGAGATCCCAGCATAGGATTCGGTGTAGCAGCAATGCGACCGTGTGGCGTTGGTTGCAACTTCTTTTTCGTGGATAAGACGCGACCAGGCTGAAAATGGAACCGTGCATTTTCCGTTTCTTAATGCCATTGCAGGAATGGGAATTTATATATAAACGGTGGATCTTTCGGTAGAGAGCAGAAATGCCGGTATTCTAATTCTAATCGGATTCGTGAAATGTTTCTATGCTTTCATTTTAATGTCCATCTAATTTCTGGTTTACTACCAGCTCTGAATATGTGTTCTCTGACCAGTCATCAAACAAGAAAATCTTTTGGAGACGACCTTCGGAACTTGATGCAAGCTAACTTATCAATTAATAAATGCTTTCAGGATTCCATGCAAAAGTATACCATGCGTGGTTTACCATGCCGAGGGCAGGACATTGAGAATAAATACCGCAACTTCCATCGAATTATTACAACACACAGACCCACCTCCAACGTTTCACGTTTATTCTTCGAAGGTGAAGCGTGCGATGGTCGCATACAGCCTGGAAAAGAAAAGTCTTGCTACAAGATCAAATTAATAAAGCAAAGCTTTTTCCAGCGTCTGTATTAGGGTTGTTTTAAAACAACTTTTTTTCCAGATTCCACGGATTCACTGTGTAAATTATTTGGTTGCCGAAAAAACGCTGCACACCAAATTTGGCTCAATTCCAACCAGTAGAAGCCGACATTGAGTCCATTGACATTTTTGAATTCATTTTAATTCAATAAAATCATGCTTCAAAAGCTATGCCGAGTACCTGTTGCTGCTATTGTTGTCCGCCGAGCCGACTGAGCAGGGTCCAATTGGTGAGACTGCGAATACTTTTGAGCGATGATAGAGTACAAGGAGTTCCGAGCAAAAGGATTCGATGAAGAGCCTTTGAAGAAGCTGTGCTGTCCTGTCGATACAGGGGTAAATCATATCACTTGGTCCAGGCCATATCCCAACTATCTCGAAACATCATGAAAATTGGCATGCTTACAGAGCTTTGTTTTCTGATTTCAGAAATCCAAATTTCAACAAAAAAGGTCAACTAAATCCGAAGGTATGACCGTCCAAAAATTGCCATTTTTGTGATCGCTCAGGCGGAAAAATTGTCAGAAATATAAACATGTAACTTAGATTTGCCATAATTCGATCAAATTAGGGTTGTTGAGGATGACACTTTCACAATTGTTCATTTACATCCTACTAGATACTTTGCCCCTTACTGTGACTCCTGGGGTTGCATAGTCTGACCTTTAACCCTTTGATTCTGCGCATGTCTTCGAAAATCGCTCATGCATGACGTCATTTTTAATTGCAAATTTCTTTTGACCAAGAGGTGGTGTCATCAAGTGTAAGGTGTCATTGGAAAGCTCCTGATAAGGACTTTCAGAATCAACTATAACATTCCTCGCTATAGAATCATTACATATCATAAGAGTGCCATGAAACTAACCTGCAAATAACATGTTTCAATTGAAAATCTCACCTTTCTTAACACTACACAAACTCTGTAAAACAACTAATTTTACTTTTATTCTATATACAGTACCTATTGTACTATACACAAGGTAGTCAGTATAACTCAGAACAGATAATTGCTGACAACAACCCTAATTTGACCAAAATATAGCAGATTTCAATTACATGTGTAAATTTCTGACATTTTTTCTGCTTGAGCGATCACAAAAACAGCAATTTTTGAACGGCCACATCTTCAGTTTTACTTGACCGATTTTCATAAAATTTGTTTTTCTGAATTCAGAAAGAAAAGTTTTCTAAGCATACCAATTTCCATGATAATCTGAGATGGTGGGGGCATAAGTTGAAATTTTTCTGGACCACCTGACATGATCTGACCCTACAGAAATGTCACAAATGATCCAAACATCAGGTTTTCCAAATCAGAGTAGAATAGAACATGCAAAGGCCATGAATTCTGGCATTGGCAGGCATTGGGTGTCTGATTTCAAAGACTACTCCAAGTCCTTTCGACACCTTCCTATCTTTCCTTTGTATCGCAATTTTTGTGGTGTATTGAACTGATAAAAATTGGTAATTTGCTAATAGCCTTGGGGTAGGATTTTATATAAAATACGCCAACCAAGTCTGTGCAAACACAAGAAGTTTGCGAACCATTTAAAAATAGTATATTGAGCAAAAGCTCTCTCTTTGCCCCGGTTATTCGAAATTTCATGCCTGTGATGTCATATTCGGTGATAGGATTGTTTATATACAATGTTCTTTCCAATTCTCTCCTAGCTGCTGATGGTTACCCCTGACGAGTGTCAGCCGAAAATATTCGGGTTTATATCAATATGAACATTGAACATTAGGGTTGTCCAAAATTTGGAAAATCTTACAAATCTTCCGTTGTAATGTCTTATTCTATAGATTATTGATAAAAAGCGACACTGAGCCTGAAAGAAGCCCAGAGGAAGGCCGTTAAGATTTCGTGCAAAGCGTTTGAAAGTAGCTGCCGAAGAATGGGCGTGCCACCGATCATAGAACGGCGAAAAGACTAGCAATCACGAAACCACGGCCCTTGATTGGCTAATCGGCTATGCTTCAATGACCACGACAGCAGCAGGTTGCTGCGTAGGTGATCAAGGAGTCTGCTACCGGCGACGATTCTGAAAGTACCGGCGACGATTCTGAAAGCGCATTGTATGTAGGTTGACAGATAATGATTTAGGATTGATTCAGGGTATGTTGAGGTACGAAATACATGATGAACAGACAACAGCTGCTTCACAAAAACGTCTAAAGCATGACAGCTTCATTGTCAAGGGAACCGCCGTAGCCTATATGCCTTGTTTTCAACGAGAGAAAGCATGCAAGTAGCGACGGATTCTTAGTTTCAGAAAGAATATATCATTATTAAATACAAATATGAAGCTTAACAATGACACTATAATTTGTGTGATCTTATTGGGCTCAGGTTGTAGTACATTGTTGAAGTTTCGAAAGCTCTAAGCATCCGGTGAATCAGCGGGTTATGCTTGGCACTTGTCAGATGCTTGCATCAAAATGTATTCACTTGCAAGTGTTGTCAAAGTCATTGATGATGACGCAGAAAAGAGGTGTAAAAGTAAGCACATACTGTGCAGAACATGATATTTCAGAGTCCTTAATAATCGCGCAGAAAAGGGGTGTAAAGGTAGGCACAAGCAATGCTGCATAGTGCATAGCATCCAGCATAGTTTGTACATCATATGAAGCATAGTCTGTGCTTGCATTTAAACCTCATTTCTGCGGCATCATTAGGGACTATGAAAACACTTACAAGTGAATTCAATTTGCTGTAAACATCTGATGAGTGCCAAGCCTAACCGTTTGATTCAGCCGATCCCTAGAGCATTCAAAACTTCAATTATGTACTACAACCTGAGCCCAATAAGATCACTCAAATTATAGTGTCATTGTTAAGCTTCATCTTTGTATGCAATAATGATATAGCTTTTGTGAAACAAGGAATCCGTCGCTATTTGCATAAGCGCCTATGCTTTCCCTCGTTGAAAACACGGCATATAGGCTACAGCGGTTTCCATCACAATAAAGTGATCATGCTTTAGACGTTTTTGTGAAGCAGCTGTTGTTTGTTCATCATGTATTTCGTACCTCAACATACCCTGAATCAATCCTAAATCATTATCTGTCAACCTACAAACAATGCGCTTTCAGAATCGCCGCCGGTAGCAGACTCCTTGATCACCTACACAGCAAGCTGCTGCTGTTGTGGTCATTGAAGCATAGCAGATTAGCCAATCAAGAGCCGTGGTTTCGTGATTGCTAGTCTTCTCGCAGTTCTATGGTCGGTGGCACGCCCATTCTTCGGCAGCTACTTTCAAACGCTTTGCACGAAATCTTAACGGCCTTCCTGTGAGCTTCTTTCAGGCTCAGTGTCGTTTTTTATCAATAATCCATAGAATAAGACATTACAACGGAGGATTCGTAAGATTTTCCAAATTATGGACAACCCTATTGAACATACATGCTATTCACTTGTAGATTAGAATTCGAATAATAGCCCCACCGGTTTTTTCCAAATAACATTATAATTGAAATTACTGAATTTTCAAGAACTTTCAAATAATAAAGAAATATCAAGTTCAGTCTGTATCAAACCAGAATTCATACTCATAATCATGAGTATTGCAAATGTCTGTACACCAATCTTGGCTCGTTTCGCACTATGCAATTCTCCTGCAGCATTTTCAGAAAAACCAGAAAGTAGGTTAGAACTGAAAAGAGCATGGAAACATTTCAAAAAAGAGATTAGAATTAGATTAACGGCATTTCTCTCTCGTTATTCAGATTAGTCCAAGTCTGTTTGACAGCAGTTGACTAACCTGACATGGACGGTCTTTCAACGCGGGCCGGTCCGGCGCTGACCCGGTTTGACAAGAAAGACTGTCTCCCTCCGGGTAAAATGCTCGACGCTCTCTGAACGGGCACCCTTTGGGCACACAGGGAGGGCCGTCCATTCGCCAGAAGCAGTTCGTCTGGGGTTTTTTCCTGAACCAATTCAACGGGTCAAACGAGACATATCAAAACTAAATTAACTAGAATCGGAAATCAAGATCTGAAACTATCCAAGTATGTGGTCTCAAATTAGGTAGATGGGTCGTTTAGCAGTGGGAGATATTCTCTATTTTCAGCTTGGCAGTACTGATCTATGATGACTATAGTTTACTTATTGCTGAATATTGGTGAAAAGTTGAGTTTCCTTAACTATCGTATAATAATAAATGCTTATTTCAAGCCTGTTGCAGTTTTATAACGTATCTTTTAAATCGCTTTCGCTAATTAAAAGTTCTACTTGGAATATGTCACATTTTAAGATCGACAAAATATCTGTTATATGGGTGTCGCTTCAAAATTCTGATATCGGGCTGGCTCTAGAACTGACACTCAAGAAAACAACGAAGTAAAAGTCATCTTGAAAGCTGGAAGAGTCAACCTAACAGTCAAATGATCTATTTAGTATTATAAACATATTATAGGCTAACTACCGTATTTCTCATATTTAATAAGTCTTTACATTCAGCATCAAATTCATGAAAGTACGGTCACAAACAAAATTCCTACCTTCGTAGATTCCTCGGCAATCCGTGTCTTGATCAACTGCTCGCGAGTGATTCCTTCATCGAGGATACTCGCCAGCGCGTTCGGATCAGCTTCAAATACGAAATCTGCAGAAATACCGAGATTTTGAGCAAATCTGGTCAGCGCAGCTAGTGCCCGAGCAGTTTAAAACGAGATACGGCAAAAATTGACAAAATTTTGTCGGCGCAAATAGAGATGCTGTATTCTGAAGTAGGGCTGTGCAGTGTGCACGTTGATTTGAATACTCAAATCTGAATCATCGAGTATTAATTCTAATGATATGACTCGAGTAGTGAGAGTACGAGTACGGAGCTTAAACGTCCCTTGCCCGTAAGACACAATTTATCAACGAGAATTCCTGTTTTGACACTATTTTCATCTGTAGAAGGCTGTAAATATGTTCGATTGGTTGTATCACAGCATACAAAACATTAACCACAAAGCTACACAGTGGTGACATCTTGAGATGAATGGTAGATCCATAACGCAGAGTTGGAAACCTAGAGAATATCCAGATAGAATTACAGGTACAGTATTTCCAAACTGGATTAGTAAGTTCATTTCATATCAATACAGAATTCCTTCTCATAAGCATCCACCGATCTTGGCTCCACTTTGATGGTATTTCGGATCTTGGCAGCCGTTTTCATTGCATTTCTCCGTACAAATCAGCAATACTCACCGCTATCGATGTGAGAGTTATTAGCTTCCTTGGTGAAATCAGCGACGGGCTGCGCGCGTGACTGAAAATAGATGGATCATCGTCAGTGAAACTAAATCCCCGAAAGCGCCAAGGCGGTATTGGCCACAGATGGACAACTAGAAAATGTTAAGCTTTTTCAAATTAGATTAGAATTAGAATCACTGAATTCACAAAAACTAGCAAATTGAATTTCAAATTCAAATAAATACAAAAAAAAATAAAGTTCAGTTCCTATCAAAACAGAGTTTGTTCCCATACGCATGAGGATGGATAATGTCTGTACACCGAGCTAGGCTCCTTTCACATGACACAGTTCTCCTGTAAGATTTATAGAAAACCAGAAATTACATTACATTTAAAATTAGAGCATAGAAACATTTCACAAATTAGATTAGATTTAGTCAAATTAGAGTAGAATCATCAAGTTGCCCAAGACTAGTATTGGCATCGGTACACTGTCCACATCTAAATTCTGGCAAAAAGTATTGAATAATCAGCCCTCTTTAAAATTACAGTCATTCCACACAAAGTAACTAATCAACATTACCCGAAAAGGATTTTCAGCAATTCCCTTGAAACGAACCGATTTTGTGATTGCTTTCTTGTAGTCACGACCTGAAATTTAAAAAAAAGAGTACTGACTCAGTGACGCAATAAATGACTACAATTTCAACGACATCAATGTGATCTCGGAATCTATACAGCTATCATTGAGATATATATATATATATATATATTTTATTAGGTTCGATGAACATTGAAAATACACAGATACACGAATACAAAGCAAAGTATATATAATTCAATTCAGATCCAGCCTGTAGCAAAGGGATTGGGGGATCATCAAGTCAGCTACAGCCTGAAAGGAGCCTGGTCATAATATGAAACGTTAAACAAAATATAACATGATCGCAATGTATCAAAACAGGTGAAAACCAAGTGGGAACATTCACAGTAGGCAACATAAAGAATATTCAAATAACACTTTGGCCTTGGTTGCAGGAACACAAACTAGGCAAGGAGGTACTGATTAACAAATTCATAAAGACTTTTCCTACTTTCCTACAAGATGCCTGAAACATTTGTCTAAAGATATTGAGAGGTTTATCTTTAATATGGAGCGGAATGGAGTTCCATATACGACGACCTTGGAAACTGATAATTTTAGGATGTTGTCGGGATAAGAATAGATTCATAGAAGAGCCTCGGGTATTGTGTGAATGGTGACTGGTGAGATGAGTGAAAATGTGAAATAAGTCTCTAGGAAGATATCTGGTAGGCTCTCATAGTAGTCGACGTGCATGAGCTTACCTATTTCATATAGGCCTATGTGGATATCTTCAACTTTTAAGATGTTCAAGCGACCATATAAAGGATTTACACTATCTCTGCAATTGACGAGACATGCCAATTTGATTGCTTTATTCTCCAGGCTTTTAATCCCATTCAAGAATTTGGCTTTGGCTGAACCCCACAATGACACCATAAGTCAGGAGTGAGTGGAAGAGTGTGTGATCAAAGTGATGTATTGTTAGTCGTGTGTAAAGTGGCCATAGGAAAAGGACTTTTCTTAAGATTCCTATGGCTTTCGATAATCGATCATACACAAGTTGTTACTATTCATGGAATTCAGTACATGGAAAATTCCAACTATCAGTATCTTAGTTATAGCACGTTACCGTATCCTAAGCTTAGCTAGAACTCAAAATACCTTGCAGTGTGGATCTTACGACTGCTGAAAGACTTGTCTTGACTTTCTTCACTTTTGTTCCTTGCGGACATGGAATGCCGCTAGTTCTGTTACATAATAAGAAATAAAACACAGCCACGGACACCCATTATTAAGATAGGTATTAAAATAATAACATACGGTCTACACACCGAGGTCGAGGTTAGATTGCATTATTATTGAATGTGCTCGAAAACACAAAACAGCATAAATAGTTTCGAATTTACGCTGGTTTGCACTAAGTCATTTTTTGGATGGTACCGGGCTATTATGGTGTCGCAACCCTATATTTTAAGATGAGGAAAATTTGGTAAACGAAATAAGATCATAGAAATGCAGCCGGTTGTCTTGTTACGATCTACGGTATTATACCTCCGTGTCCGTCTTGCGTCGAGTGCATTTCTTGAGCTAGGCGCCATGGTTTTTTCTAATCTGCACTAGCCTGTAAGTCAGAAAGTCTTCACACAACTAAGACTGCTAAATCAAAAACTATACGCAGACAACTACACTTTACAATTTTCGTTCGCCGACATTCACCATTCGAATTTTCTGTAACAGGTGATTCCCCGATTTTACCCAATCAAAATACAGAAACGAAACGAGGCGTGACGACCAGGCCAGATTATTATATAGTAGGGGTGTTCTGGACATGATTTTCGGACTGGAATATTTAAGCCGTTTCCATGTGCAGGTTTCGTTGGCAGAGTGACCATATATGGGCATAGCTTTCATGACTCAACAAACTTTCAGTACTTTTTGGTCGACAGGATCAGATAAGGATTTCAATTATCATCAGATATGCCTTATCGCGACTTAGACAGAACTTTCTTTATATACATAAATAACCACTAAATTTATGTGACGTGCCGTGCTCTGGTACAGCGGGTCTTAACCTTAACCAGGGATCCAGGGACCGGGACCGCTTTGGGTACGAAGCATCAAAATAGGGGTACGAGATGTGGTATTAAATAATGCGCTATTTAATTTTGCTAATCATTATAAAGCCGGATTTCTTCAACTTCAACAAATTTAGTTGTGCATCGCGCGATGTCCTTTCAAGAGAACGTTTCTTTCGTTTTGGATTATTATGCCACCCCCCTCCTACAAAATAATAGTAGGCTAATAATAAAAAACTAAACATAGTTACAGAAATGAGTCTAGCCTTTTTCGCAATTATGAGAGAATGATCGCTTGTGGCTATTGGTGCTTTTAGAACAGGGGTGTGAAATCTGTTGTTGCGTGGGGTTACCATACGTCCTCCTCAATGATATAATGTATATACATCATTAGTCCTCCTTTAAGAAGATTTGTCTTCATTTTTAAGGAGATCGAAAATGTCCTCCGAGGACACCTAAATGTCCTACCTTTTGGAAATTCCTTCTCTATCATAGCCTTCACACCTTCCTATCATTCATCACCTCATTTTGTCGCTTGCGTCTTATGTTCTACGCTTTTTAAGACACCCCTACCGCGAATGAGATGGCGAGGACGAGCCCGATAAACCCCCAACACTTAGGTAGGAATTCTGGAGTCGACCTCGCCCGGACTCGAACCGACAGCCCATTTTTATTTTGTAATTGAGTCAAGTCCGTGTGCATGTCGACTATTACGAACGCGGGATATATAAAAAGGTGTAGCGAGATTTTTCTTATAGTTATTCATCGACTCGGAATCCCGTCTTTCCACTTCCAGGACAAGATATCTTAAAATTATGGAATTAATCATTTCGCCCAATGATTCACATACCAAATCAAAAATCACTTGGGCCCAAGGTTCCGTCTAATTTTTCACGTGTCCGCGCAAAGCCTACTCACCAACTCACTGCGCGGTCCCTTGGATAACAGTGCGTAACGAATAAAAAAAAGTCATCACTTCGGCTTTCTAGTGCGTGACACGCATTTTTCTGTGCGCGGCCACTTTAAAAGCAGTGCCAAATCGTTCCTGGCACAAGATTCTCTGAGCAATCCTACAATGTACGTTGCGAATAAGGGCCTTTTTGTGGGCGGAACGCTCACCTCGAAGTAATTGGAAATTTAATCAACAAGTTCCTATTAGATAATGGTAGGATACATCGCTTCAGTCACATCGTCGTGAGCACTGAGACACCGGCGTATACAGGAAATATATTAGTTTCAATTAACATCGTAAGTAGTAACGTTACGTAACTTATAAGTGCGTGTTCACAGCAAACTTTTAATAATAGTTCGTTAGTTCATGCATACTTATGACTACTTATGACGCACAACACGCGTTTGTGTCCCGTGCACCCATATTACCGATACTGTGGTACTTTGCATGTACTTACTGGAAAGAAATAGAATCGACGCACGACATCTATCCAAAATCTTCAACCCAGATTTTATATAGGTAGGCTAATTGGTTATAATTGAGAGTGGATGACGCAAAATGAGGGTATACTGCAGCAACACTACTGCATCACAACAACTCATGTGCCTGCCTGTAAGAGCCACAGAGCTACAGGACAATGGCCCAATAAGAATAAGTAAGTGGTCTCTGGATTCATATGCTGTGCCATACGCTATATTAACGGTTGTTTCAAATCCAGTAGGCCTACCCGTGCTTCGTATAAACGTGTTTTTTTCGTTTAGTTGTAGGCTTGATGTGCGTCGAAGTTTCAGCTCATTCCTATCTTCTAATCGTATAGCAGTCTTGTTGCATCTTGAACTCATAACAATGTTAATTAGGCCTACCTGAGAAATAATAAATAAATAAAACAGAATACGAGCAGTTAGGGTTAACCCGCGTTAACATCACAGTCGGTATTCATCCCAAGTCATGACTCGACTAAACATGCCTGTGATCAGAGAATTATATTCAATGGAGTGTGTCAATCCAAATTATATTCCCGATAACACGGATTTCATGTGGTAGTGTGGGTTATTCGGGAGATAGAGATACATGCTCATTAGTCATGTAAACTAACAAGTTACATAATTCTACCATATGGCTCACTCTCCATGGATTGTCATAACATCATAACGTGCTACCGCATCACATCTCTTTCATTGCCACTTATGTAGAAGAGAACAGATGCATAGTGACTAATAACATCGCCAGTGTGAGTGTGGATAATGGACTTCCGCCGTGCAAAGTGAAACTGCAGCCTGATTATGCAGGGAACGTGTGTACAACAGCATTTCGTGTCTTCAAACCTCCGTCTTAGTTACTTTCACTGATAATCTGTGGTAATCATGAGGGATTTTGTAGGATATCAGGGTTACAACTTACCAACAGGGCTGGTCATAGAGATTCTAGTACTCACATCCGAAACGAATATCAATTTTTTATGATTGGTGTCGAGTTGTGAGAACCCATGTTTCCGTGTACCGAAATTATACGGTCCTTATCATTTCCCGCCAATTACTTTTCATTGTGCATTGTGCATACTGCATCAGTGCATTGAACTGATAAAATTTTTAGCAATAAATTGATTTGAAAAAAAAAATTATTCGCACTGCTGTAGCCTTGAAACTTCGATACGAGGAAGCATATCTTTGAATTCATGCAGCAGAAGGCTACCCCATCTCTGCAGCAAGGACATTTCCGCACAATAGTGATCGACTTGCAGCATTATATCCTATCACAATGTCATATAAATGGCATTGTTGACTTCGTGATCCATTCCACATTTCAAGCCCCTTATACCATAATAAAGACTCAGTCTCGATACCTTCTTTTCATTGTATCGCAATCTTGTGGTGTATTTATTGATTGGATGAAATTTTCAATAATAAACTGAATTGAACTGAATCAGTGATCTGATATGAGATATGAGCGATCAAAACTAGAATGAGATTAGGTTTATTTGATAAGATTTATCCATATTCTATTATACAACTTCGAGATGATATAGCCTACGCGTTTGAAATCTTCTGATGAGCGGGCTCTATAATAACATAATGTAGCGATCTTCATTATCAATAAACATTAAACATTGATTGTATTCGCGTGTAATTTTACTTCGATATTTACGATTTCACGAAAAGCTTAAACTTTAGTATGACTGCGTTGGAGGTTCCGCTGCAAATAAACGGATCGAAACACACAACTAGCGACATCTCAATCGTCGTGGAAAATGCAAGCGATGACGATATCATCACACAGGAAGATAGTATGAAGGAAGTCAATCCTACTGAAATATCGATTGACACGTTAACGAAAGAAGATTTCGGATTAAATGTGGATGAGAGCGACGATGTATACGACGGACTTATTCGTGATTTTCGAAGAAAAATGGACAGCCTATCCTTCAAGCGTTTGAGCGAAAACGAAATCAAGAATCAAGCAGCGAATTTTTTAGCGCAAAGGGACCAAGGTAATAACATGGTCCTTCTAAAGAAGTTATAGTGGTGTGAAATGATATATAATCCTATTTTGATTGCATATGGGAAGTATCTACATAACTTAAGAACATAAGCTAAGCAGCCAGTCTTACAGAAAATCATTATTTGAAAAAGTCAATTCCTGACGAATATAATTTAAGCTTTATCGTGGTGCCTAAGTTAGGTGTAATTCTGAGGAATAAGTAAGGTCTATACTTAGTCTCAGAAAGACTACTTTCACAGAAAAAAGGCCTTCTCCTACAAATGTTTTGTCGTATGTTTTGATTACGTCACATGATTGCAAAATAATTTCGCCCAAATTTTGATCCTTGCTGCTGGGTTATGATGTGTATCCATATTTTAGATGTACAGACGCCGTCCAGATATAAGAAAAGGAGCAATAACAAAACTTTGATGTTGCCAGCTGTCAAGTTTCAAGACCGTGATGACGAGGACGAAAGGTATCCTTATTTGCCGTACATGTTTCTGGGGGCGATTAGGATTTTGAAGGGCCGGAAACGCTCATGAGGCGATATGGGGGCGCTGAGGAAGGCGTCGCAGTAGAGGTTGCAGTAGGGTCATATGATTATATAGTAGAACAGCAGTTCTATATATCCCTGAGTTCTCATTGCAAATAAACATTCGACAAAATCGGTCAAATCTCGAAATTTTTCAGCGCGCTGCGCGCGAAATATATGCCGACAATGTTTGCAGCATCTTGCCATGAATGCAGTGGTCTATTATAATTCATGTAAAATTAATTGAGCGTACTTTGAGGTCGCCAATTCCCCATTAAAATGCCCCCGTCACGTTAGTTCGGGCTATTTTCCACAAAATGTTTCGAACTCGGTATTTTATCCCGCAGCGCACAGCGTGTCTTGATCGAAAAAGAGGCACTGTACCACTTTTGAGAGTGGGAACCCTTTGTACATCGAAGATGCGTTGATGCTTTTTGATCAAAATGATGAACTAAATATATTTGTATTTGAGAGTTACAAAATTACATTTTCCGAATATTTCTTCATCGGATCATAGAAGATGATACTGTTTAGTGTTGTGACCCGCAACATCATGTGAAAGTTATATAATATTGGTTGCTTTGTTTGGAATGCATTCATGTTAAAATTATTAACTGCATGGGTGTAGTACTAAACTCAATGTAAGCAAATATCCCCATCACTATTTCAGTTGATTTACTAGTCACCGAAGGCAATACAATTAACCTCCCGGTATTGCCAGTCGCCGAGGTGAATTCGGGATGTGTACACCGATAGCATATGAAATTATTGCTGCGGTAATTAATCGAGTGGTCCTCGGGCGCGATTCAAGCTATTTCCAATAGTGAAGTCCCGACCCGAAAAGACCGACCGTACTTCGAACTCTTATACCCCTTGTTTTTACTACCGTCTTACAAGGGGGGCGCCAGACTTGGACAATTTTTGAAAAGGGGCGCGGTAGGAAAAAAAGTTAAGAACCACTGATGTATATAAAATGCAGATAGCCCTAGCAATATGGTGTATACCGAATACAGTACTCCGCTACTGCCTTCACTTTGGCGTAGCTGCCATATGAGATACCACATCACACTGTAAATTCGTTTGTTTGTAAAATAGGTGTATTCATTAGATTTCCCAAGTGGTTTGGGATGTAAATAAGGTAAACGGCACTTTCAGGTGCCAGATTTGGTTTTCACACCCTTCCAGTGGGTGAAAATGAGTCAAATACACCAATCCTTATGGAGATATATCCCAGGGGTGTGGTATATGGCTTCTGTTTTTGATTCTCAATAAAAGAATTCAGTTCTATTTTGTCAACGTCGAAAACATCACGATACGTATCTTCTTGAAGTAGAAATTAAATGAAACTTTGACTGTTTATATCAAGTCTCGCAATAGGTGTGATACAAAACTACCGAATAACTGCATTTTTTTCTGATAGTTGGCTTATAGTCAAAATGATTAGGCTATATTTTGGGCCTCAATATGACTGCTCTGCATCTGCACCGACCAACGACTATAGTCGCTGACTTCTGATTCGCTTGTTTTCCGAAAGGAAATTGTCAATCACACAAAACCGTATCATTTTTTCAGTGCAAGGGCGAATACCGGTAGTTCCGGAGCGAGTCATGTTTCCGGTAAATCCAGAAGAAGATACAAAAACAAATCTCACTATGCAAAGAAGAAATCTATGATGGGGGATTTAATGAAGCGAGGAAGGTACCGACAAAAACTTTTGAATTTTTGACTCAATGTGAACCAGTTTTGACAACTATAGATTCTAGTCGTCAAGTAATCTAATTATAATCAAATTTGTGAAATGGGGGTCTTATGCTCTCAATTTAAGTTTAAAGGGACACTGCACTCTAAAAATGACGTGGTCTCAAATTGAAGGGCAAAACGAATAAAAAATTGGCCGCAGCCGTTTTCTTGCAAATGCAGCTCCATTACGGTGGCGTTCTGAAAAAAAAAACGGCTGCACCAAAAATCTTTTTTCGTTTTACCCTTCAATTTGAGACCACATCATTTTTAGAGTGCAGTTCCCCTTTAATCTAATTTCAAGTCTTCCTGAAAATGCTACAGGAATACTGTATTTAGTTCGAAACGAGTCAAGCTTTGTGTAGGGATATTTGCATTCATGCTTACGAGAAAGAATGATTTGATTTGAACCGAACTTGATTTTCGTTGCAGTTCATTCTAATTAAGATTTAAATTCGATTTCCAAGTTTTCTTTTCGAATTCAGTAATTCTAATAAGTAATAATAGTCTAGTTTGGAAAGAGAAACTGCGTAACTATCATTCTAATTCAAATTACAAAGGCGTCGCAGATATCGCACGACGAGTACTTGTAGGCTACAGCATATGCTAAAGAACCCTGGGTATGTTAATTGCCTTGGCCAGACGTCAGTTCGGGCGTTGAATCAGACACGCGTGTGGCCGTTGGCTTAAAGTGACGGTGAGGTATGATATCGTTGGTTACAGTATAGATAACTAACCTACGTAGGTTAGTTATCCATAGTTGAATCGCGTCTCGAACAAGTCCTTGCGTAACGCGTCCTCAATGATCACTATTTGTAGACTTTGATGACTCCTCAGCCAACCTGAAATGACTCACGCGAAATGAGATGATTCTTGGCATGTTAATTGTTGTAAAGCCTACGTTATAGTACTGTGGTCAGGACTCGATATCTTTGGTTATATTTATAACTAATTGTGCGACGTGCGTGTTGTTTTGGTGTGAGCCTAAGGCTCGGCATTCGTTCTGTTCACACCTACCCTAACATAATTCTACTTGACTAATTAGAGCGTGACGCCTGGAATCTAATTCTAATCTAATTAGTGAAATGATTCTATATGCTCTCATTTTAATTCTAATTTTATTTCTGGCTTTCCTGAAATTGCTACAAGCGATCTGTATTGTGCGAAACAAACCAAGCTTGATGTACGGACAATAGCAATTCTCGTGCTTATGAGAAAAACTGTGTAGCTACTAGCTACAATACAAATTCTAATTTAAATTGAAAAAAATGAAAATTTTCTGCCTGTCCAGCGCTGACCGTAAATTCATCGCTATGAACCAATTGAAAAGCCGAAATTTCACTCGAATTAGAACGCTTTCGCACAAGATTTTGTATCTGCATTTGTAAAATGTTGCACAATGTACATTGTACACTTCGATTGCTCCCTGCGTCGTGCTGCTGTAGCAACATAACTTCACGTCGTCACCCAAGACGTATTTCAGTCGTATGGACTTTCACTATAGCGCATGCAGGATATGCTGTTATGTGATTTGAGTTTGCGTAATTGGAATCCGTGATCGGCCGAGGTGGTCAAAAAAGTTATTGTTGGTAGCATTGACTTGAGTAGAAGTAACAGCGTAAGTCTCAAGCCAAGGACAAGAAGAAGCAACGACTTGCAAGCAAGTATTATAGGCCTAGCTTCGCCTAAAAACTGAAAGAAGTAAAATCAGTCCAAAATCATACCCACTTCAGTGAGTACTTCAAGCAAAGATGGTCAAAGTAGTAAACGTTGGTAGAAGTATCATCGTAAAATTTTACTCAAGTACAAATAGAAGTAAAAAGAAAATAATATTGGCTTAGTTTTGTCTAGCAGACTAAAAACTGTGAGGTAAAAAGAGAAGTAGTTTAAACCAGTGGTTCTCAACCGTTTATCCCACGCGAAATCTTAAAAACAAATGTTGCGGACCGGTGAACTTTCATTCATCAAACTTAAACCGAAATCTAATTGTGACAAATGTATGCAAACTCAAATGTAACATCGGAAACTTCATTGAATGTTGCCTTTTTGATATTGGGTACGAGGTTCTATTGAAGTGTCTGCATGGCGGGGTTCGCGCAGTCCTGTCAACGACCAATAACTCGACTGTGATTGTTCGGTATCCTTTGACAGAAATGCCAGTTTATTGCTACATGCTATACCCGCTATCCTTTAACCATTATAAAAAGGAAGCAGCCAAGGCAAAGTAGATATGATATAATTTGAATATGTTCTATTCCGTAGTATGTACAAATCAAAGATTTAGATTCAGATATCACTTCTCCGCGACCAAGTATTGAGCCACCTTCGGTTTGTTCGGGTTGTTTTCGATTATCCAATCAGCCAGCCACGTCACAGGGTCTTTAGGCTTAATTTTGCACAGTTCGGTCATGCCCTTCAGTAGCGTAGGATTGACGTTGACTTCTAAATAGTCTTTCGCCGATAAATCGCTGACTATCGGCTCTACGATCGAATCGTGGAACAAGAAATGTATTTCACGTTCCGCCGTGCGTTGATTAGCGCTACCATGTACTGCGTTTCGTGTCTGGTCTTTGCCGTACGTGTCTCTTAACGATCTGGGATGAGTTTCCCGTGCTTTGAACGGATTAGTAGGGCCTATGAGCTCTTTCCAGCTTTCGATCGCGTTGTCTTTCGCCAAAACCATGGCGATAATTGGAGCGCTGCTCATGTACGCCACCAAGCTGGGGAAGAACATTTTCCCGTAATGGTCGACGTAAAAATCGCTGGCTTCCTCGGGAGATAAATGTATTTTCCTTCGCTGTAAGATCATGAAACCGTGGCGGTGGATTACGTCTTCGATTTCGGCGGCTTTATCCATGGCGTCCGGCTTGATTACGGCCAACGTACGTTCTACTAATATAGAGCTATCCATAGTGCCGGTATAGCTGGAGAGAAATATCAGCAAAGAGTTAACTTTAGGTTTGAACTTTGAATTAGACGTGCTAAACGCATTAACCTTTCCTCAAGTGTGTGAGGGACGCACCAACAACACATATCAATGTCGATTTACACGAATTGAATCGAATTTATGAAACTGCTTGAAAAAAAAAATTTAGGCTAGTCACAAAACAAAAATTGACCACATTACACATATACATTCCAGGTACTATAGATTACTGGAGTACAGAATGAACTGTGCATTAACAGCAGTGTTCAAAAAACAGAACCATTCAAACGTGATTTCCACACAAAAAATTTATTGCAAATCGCTAGGACTTCTGCAGTATGAATCGTGTGTAGCTCTTGACCTCCACCGGAAGCTTGAGACTGGCTCAGCAAACCACCGATTGAGATCAACTGTCCTAAATCCATTTCAAATGCCCTTCATAAGCCTGCACTATTGGGAATACCGTTTGGGTAAGTTAGTTCCACTTAAAACACAGTTGCTGTCATGCGACACAACTAAGGAACACATTACTGACGTAATATTTTGGAAAATGACATTTAACAAGTAGGTTTATAAAAGAATAATCTGATATCTTAAATAGATACACACTATTGTAAACCGGGTAGTAAAGTTCCAGCCTCACCCAGAGCACAATTTATATACTGTTCCCAGTCAAACCAGCAAAAATATAATTGCATTTCAATGGATTGGATAGATCTGTTGCTGACAAGACAATGATCGGTCCGAGTCGAGTATGCGAAAAACATTTCATTCTTTAAAAGGATATAAAGTTTGTAGTACTGGATATTTGTGAATGGCTCAGGTTCGGAAGCCGCAATGAATTGCCTCAAAGGCTGCACTAGGGCAGCTTTGCTTTAAATGATTCGACCATTCAAATGATTTGAAAGTGATTGGTTCAAAACTATTTTGAGGGAATGAACCCGCATAAAACACTATATTCATTGTGAACATAAATTATACTTTCATAATTTGCTACCACCATTATCAATTATCATGTCGAAGAGTGAAGTAGAATCCTGCTACGCTGTAATTTGTCGGAAGGGAATCTGAATGAATATTGATTACACAGAAGCTTTGTAATTTGTACCGTTAACATAAGAAATAGTGTGAATGTAAAGTCACTGTATCAACACAAATTCCATTGGATCATACTGATTTACTGTTGCTATGCTCTGATTTACTGAAAGTAAATCGTTAACTGTCCATTGCTTGAGCACTGACTCACATTTTTACATTAGACTTTAGTTTTTGTTGGAATTGGTCTACTGTAGAAATAACTGCAGGTCAACGATCTAATAACGGTACATTTTCATTATCGCAAGTGTAGAAGTAATGACGTTACTAGATGATAAATTTCCCAGTGACCATTAGAATAGTTCTGTACATTCACCACATTTTAAGGTAAGCTTATGTCGTGTATGCGCAAGTTGTGGTAATCTTAATCAGCGAATTATATATTTTCATCTGCCCAAGACACGCACAATGCACAATGCGATATACAGTTAGCGACTATAAGTAAGATGCAAGTTCCACCACACTGTACAATACAGTGGGTGGCAGATGTTTGAGTTTGTGAGAGTGAATGATGAAAAGATTTGATAAACTTCAACTAAAACATACCATCATCATCATTGGTTAATTAGCAATTTCTATCAGTTCAATACACCACAAAAATGCGATACAGCGAAAAGACAGGAAGGCGTCGAAGCGACTTGGGTCTATGGAACCAGAATCACTCATTCTATTCTCTTTGGCAATAGTTTCGGTCTGCACTGATGAATGACCAGAGGGGACACCAATATACTAATACAAAGAGCTAAGAAGGATTTGTCAACTTAACTAAGCGTAACAGATAAGGAGATTTGTGAAACTTCCTACCAAAACATACCGGAAACACTCATTCTATTCTGTTAAGCAATAGTTTCGGTCTGCACTGATTAATAAACAGAAGAGACACCAATACATAGTTAGGATTTACCTACTAGAGCAAAGCCTTACTGATCACGCAGCTATAAACTTTCTCATTCGACTGTTAATACCAACTAACGACACTGCTTTATGCTAAGCGAAATATCGGGAGCTGCTTTATTGATCATATCCGTTACCTAGGTAACGAGTATGTCATGGTTGGATAAATACGATTTGCACTCGAACTACAAAATACGATATATCAACCGACTGAACTACTTTGTCGTTTCGAATCGCGATCTGTTGATATTCCATCGACATCAGGATACTTTTAAATACCTCCATTACACGAAACGCCTTGTAAAACATGTCGAACAAAGGACCAGTTGCCTGGCCAATCGAACCAAACACGACCGCCGTCGTGTTGTTTTTCGCCACTCGAGCATGACTTTAAAGTACTTGTGCTCTGATTTCACTCCTGAAACACCAGAAAGTATGGAATATCTATAACTTAGAATGTACTATTACAATGAAGTTTACTTAAAATTTTTAAGAGTTGTTTCAATGAATATATTTACCACAACGGGGCTATAGAAGCAAAATTAACTCCGATGACGCGCGCTTTAAGTATATCGGTCCAGACTTTTATGTTGTTGGAGGCGGTTTGGCAAGTATCATGTTTCGAATGCCAACAACTTATGGGAGGGCACGACCTTTTCGACTGACTTCCATTATTGCATGCATGACATTAATCATATATTTCCACTGGAATGAAGGCATTTGGCATATGAAGCGTCCCATAAACTTACTGTTCCAAAAGTCGTTTCGCCGCATTGAAATATATGGGATGCAACCATTGCCAATGCTTCTAAAACTATATCAAGCCAAGAGAATGACTAACGCCTTGAGAGTCAACATTTATGATTTAAGATGCGAAATACTCTGAGTAATCTGCCTACACACACACCCGGAAAATACAATCGAGTCACAGTCCTGCATTATCAAACGACCATTATGCTGCTATTCGCAGTTGAAGTTGAGATGCGGCCAATTCTGGCGGCAGATAGTTCGTCTTAGTTTCGGTGTGTAAGCTTCATTCTGATAGTTTTGTCGCAAATAAAGTCTCGAAATCTACTAATATGGACTTTCGAATGTAGATAAATA
Source organism: Botryllus schlosseri (assembly GCF_051294905.1). Lineage (NCBI taxonomy): Eukaryota > Metazoa > Chordata > Ascidiacea > Stolidobranchia > Styelidae > Botryllus > Botryllus schlosseri. Next base: position 1,855,420 of record NC_137240.1, read on the forward strand.
TGGCTCACGAGAATGCCGAGAGTCACTTACTAAACTATTTACATAATCATCTTCGTGCAATATAAAACCGCATGACCGCTGAGCAGCATCAGACAGACAGACAGACAATTTATTGATTCGTCCAAAATAAACATGTATCTATATTAGACTGTAGATAACGATGTGACCATCATTGCCAAAAATTGGTCAAATCCGTACCACGCGTCGTCACAGCAAATGTGGTGGGAGTAATTTCAGTTTAAAATCAGTCGACACGATCCGACTTATTGGCAGTTGGGCATATCCAAGAGACTGGTGCATCTTGGCAATCTATATTGAGTAGATAATAATATTTACTCGATATTCAGTAGATATCAATTGTATTTTGAAACAACCGTGTTTCAGGCGGCGCAATAGCTTAGTTTTATCGTTGTTTAATTTATTTACCAATGGATTACCTCAAATATTTCGATATATGGAACATGCACTAATTTGGGAATCGATATAAAGCTGCGGAGCTTCGTGATATCCTTTCTAGAGCTATTGTCGGAACATATCTTTGCATTATGATTCCGCGGGAAGGCTACCGATTTCAACGACGCAGGTGAGTGTGCACCGCCGGCATCAGTTCGCCTTCAAAAATATGCACAAGTCACTGATTGGACTTTACAAGCCCCAAAACACGCTGATCTTGTTTTTACCACAGGGTAACTAATATGACCTATTCAGCGCTTCGCTACGAAACTCCTTTTCTTCTACAGATTATTTCATCGCTGCCATTTTCCATTTATGTATGCGATTCTCAAAACTCGTACACCTTACCAGCAGCGTACTATGTGCGGTAACTACACTGTTACCGTATTCACGAAACAGCTATGATCGTAAATTGTTGTATACTTATTTATATTGGCTTACTATATGCCCTGAAATCGCGAGTATTGTAATGAAAAACGAGTGGGCGATCGTTGTGTAGGATTTATGACCACGATATCATTCTGAGTTAGGTACTCTTTTCGAGTCCCAGACCCTTTTCGGCCCTTTGGGTGTGGATTCACCTCTGTGTATAATGTATATCTTTGTCTACCAGATCAGATTTACCCGTAGCGCTGCTGGAAATAATGTTTTATTAAAATCTAGGGCGCGTAACGACTAATCATACATCTATATGTCATGTTCACGCGACAAGGATGCTTATCTTTCTTTTGATGTGCTGTGCAATGTAAATGCAAGGTTGCGCACGATTTTGCATTTGACCTAATTGATGATCGATCGAGTACAGAGGAGTCTCTTCGATCTTGCAAGTGTAATGTAACTTATCGTAGGCCCAAGTGAACGTGTGTACATCCGAAGATGGATTGCTCAGTACTTGCCTATATCGATTTCGACCACACGCCGTTGTTTTGATAGATAGCATAACCATATGATATCGAACGTGTCACCAGACTTGGAAAACTAGATAATTCTAGTTGTCTAATTTCACTAAATTAGAGCGAAATGCCAGTAATCTAATTCTAATTTAATTTGGAAAAGCTGAACATTTTCTAGTTGTCCAAGTCTGCGTGTCACATAGATGGGAGTTTTGAATGCACAATTGCACATGATCGTGATCGTGTCTCAGTTGCTATGAAATGAGGACGGCATTGTAAATTGTCAGCATATCATCTGGCGATATGTCGTGAGAGTTGAGCTGGGTTTTATTTTACGCTGCCGCGCTGTATACAAACAGTAATGTCTCCAGATATATAGTATGTATTTATATCGGTATACACTAACAGACAGCCTACTTGTAAGCTATTTTATTGCTGATATAATGAGAAATGATACCCGACTGGCGCTCTTCCGGATTGAGCTCCTACAGTAGAGATTGCTGCAGTCAGCAATATGCAGACGACCCCGATTGATAAACAATATACATTTACAACTGCAGAGATGCTGTACCCTACTCGTAACTGGAATAAAGATGGCTAGATTTGAGTTCTTTATTTGACATTTAGCCGCGCGCGATTGACTTCAGTCATGTGTTAGAATGTAAGCTTGAACAATGAACATGTCGAGTCGTTTTGTAAAAATCCTTCTCACAACGTCAATGCTTTCCAGAGATCCGATACCGCATTTGATAATAAATTCTGCAAGGTGGTGAATAACGTTGTCAACTACTTCCTTGTTATCTCGGGGACGCGGGCGTTCAAGCCTGCGTGTATCTTCCATATCAAGTGCATAGTTTCTAGTAAAAGGCTATTACTCAGATATTATTGCAAGCAACCAACTTCCTGGCCGCCATTCAGCACGGTTCTGGCTGTTCTGCATTGTGTCTGAAAGCCGCCAAGAAAACTCCTAAACCATTTTATTGAGAGATCAGAAAACGTTAGGTTGGATTGGTGAAGAAATTACATCATCAACATAGAGTGCATTTAGAGAATCTATCACAGTGAACGCGACAATTTTAAGTCGGCGATGTCATTGTAGCCTGCATGCGTGTGGTTCACTTGACCATAAAATCGTAACGTTATTCAAGCATTAAAATTAAGTGCCCGGCCAGGAATGCAGGATAAACGACGTATCGTACTGTCTCAAACATTGTAAGCGTGTACCTCAGGTCAGATTAGATCAGTGTACCAATAATTTCAACGTTTCAAAACACAACAGGATTACTAATCTGTGAAAAGTAGGAAGGCGTCGAAACGACTTGGGAAAGTCTTTCAATCGAATACCTACCTTGACATACTGATGTTAATAACGGTACATTCCTATATGACGCATGAAGACTGAATGGAAAGCAGTAGAAGATAGCATAAAACGGACAGACAATGAGAATGAAATGGCAAGCGTCGGTATAAGGCGAAATCGATATGTCATATCTCAAGCACGGACTAGTATTATTCAGTAGAATCTGTCCGTACAGCCAATACAAGCTTTTTAATGTTGAGGTATTGTTTGACAGTGAGGGAATAGATTCCGTCAGTGTGTCGGGACGGATGAGGCAGAAGAGATATGTCTTTTTTCATTATTTACCGAATCATATAATGGCCACGCTGTGCATTATCATCAGATCCGGCTTCCCGCATTATCATATGTGCTATGGCAGAGGCGGCCAATCCGTGGCCCGCAAGAAAGGTTTTCGTGGCCCGTGAGGTTAGTCTCGCAACTGGTTATGGTTAAGGTTATATTATAAAATATGAATTAGGCTACCCAGGTAATTTATGATGAACTTGCAATTCCAACCATTCTTCGCAGATCTTTGCTTTCACCATAACGTAGAATATTTCGTAGCAGATGTATTTGACTTTAATTTTTTTTAGCTCTCCGTACGATTTATCGTCACTTGTTTTCTTGCTTTTAGTATTGGTACCCCCAATAAAAATACACCCAATTCGCAGATATGAGTCTCTGTATTGGAAATTATGAGACAACGTGTCGTGTGACTTCGCGTCTGCACTCGCAGAAAGATCGCCGGCAATGAAACCTTTACACAAAATGATAGACACACAAAATCTTCGCTAATGATAGGTCCAAGCGCCGAATAACCCTGTTCCTGCTAAAAGAGCATATTGGTACAACGAGGCGACCCGCAATATATGGAAATAACAATATATTGAGCGAATTCATTCAGTAACTTACAAAACATTGCGAGCTTGGCGCGGCTAGGGGTTTTCATGACATGGTTGTTATCGATTTCGATGCGTAGTAAGATAACTCTTGTTTTCACTGTTACATAATCCGGTTCACTTCTATCGCGCAACTAAAATAGGGTCATCAACATTCAAGTCACCCCCGCAATTCTCATGTGGCAGTTTGGCCGAAAAAGGTTGGCCACCCCTGTGCTATGGATTTCAAACTGGTAACAGTAGACGTTCGTAAAAGCTCAAATAATGGGCATCCCTAAAAGACGGAGAAGCGGAGGCAGCGGAGGAAGCGGAGAACGGACCCTAAAACGCGGAAACAACGGAGACGGCGGAGAGAGCCAAAAATGCCGATTCCTAAAAGACGGAGATAGCGGAGGAAGCGGAGAGCGGAGCTTTCGGTCATTGACCTTTATAGACACGCGCATACGCAACTCTAAAACGTGTAGACGGCGGAACATATAAAATTTCGAGCTAAATGACAATTAAAAGACAACATATGAAACTGAGATCAGAATTTTATGTAAGCGAATAGTCAGCCATTCGAGTTTGAGGGATGACGAAGCGGACGGTTATAATATACTGAAAGCGGAGTTCGGGGCGTAGCGAAATATATTTCGAAACAGCAGAGAATAACGGAGAAGTCAGCCATACGAGTTTCAGGCCAATTTGGCGACTGATTGCCCATCGATGAGATGACATAGCAGACGGTTACAATATACTGAAAGCGGAGTTCGGGGCGTAACGAAATATATTTCGAAACAGCAGAGAATAACGGAGAAGTCAGCCATGCGATTTTCACGCCAATTTGGTGACTGATTGCCCAATGCCCATCGATGAGATGACATAGCGGACGGTTATAGTATACTGAAAGCGGAGTTCGGGGCGTAACGAAATATATTTCGAAACAGCAGAGAATAACGGAGAAGTCAGCCATACGAGTTTCAGGCCAATTTGGCGACTGATTGCCCATCGATGAGATGACATAGCAGACGGTTACAATATACTGAAAGCGGAGTTCGGGGCGTAACGAAATATATTTCGAAACAGCAGAGAATAACGGAGAAGTCAGCCATGCGATTTTCACGCCAATTTGGTGACTGATTGCCCAATGCCCATCGATGAGATGACATAGCGGACGGTTATAGTATACTGAAAGCGGAGTTCGGGGCGTAACGAAATATATTTCGAAACAGCAGAGAATAACGGAGAAGTCAGCCATACGATTTTCACGCCAATTTGGCGACTGATTGCCCATCGATGAGATGACATAGCGGACGGTTATGATATAGGCTACTGATAGCGGAGATCGGGGCGTAGCGAAATATATTTCGAAACAGCAGAGAATAACGGAGAAGTCAGCCATGCGAGTTTCAGGCCAGTTTGGTGACTGATTGCCCGTCGATGAGATGACATAGCAGACGGTTATAATATACTGAAAGCGGAGTTCGGGGCGTAGCGAAATATATTTCGAAACAGCAGAGAATAACGGAGAAGTCAGCCATGCGAGTTTCAGGCCAATTTGGTGACTGATTGCCCAATGCCCACCGATGAGATGACATAGCGGACGGTTATAGTATACTGAAAGCGGAGTTCGGGGCGTAACGAAATATATTTCGAAACAGCAGAGAATAACGGAGAAGTCAGCCATGCGAGTTTCAGGCCAATTTGGCGACTGATTGCCCAATGCCCATCGATGAGATGACATAACGGACGGTTATAGTATACTGAAAGCGGAGTTCGGGACGTAACGAAATATATTTCGAAACAGCAGAGAATAACGGAGAAGTCAGCCATACGAGTTTCATGCCAATTTGGCGACTGATTGCCCATCGATGAGATGACATAGCGGACGGTTATGATATAGGCTACTGATAGCGGAGTTCGGGGCGTAGCGAAATATATTTCGAAACAGCAGAGAATAACGGAGAAGTCAGCCATGCGAGTTTCAGGCCAATTTGGTGACTGATTGCCCGTCGATGAGATGACATAGCAGACGGTTATAATATACTGAAAGCGGAGTTCGGGGCGTAGCGAAATATATTTCGAAACAGCAGAGAATAACGGAGAAGTCAGCCATGCGAGTTTCAGGCCAATTTGGTGACTGATTGCCCAATGCCCACCGATGAGATGACATAGCGGACGGTTATAGTATACTGAAAGCGGAGTTCGGGGCGTAACGAAATATATTTCGAAACAGCAGAGAATAACGGAGAAGCCAGCCATACGATTTTCACGCCAATTTGGTGACTGATTGCCCAATGCCCATCGATGAGATGACATAGCGGACGGTTACAATATACTGAAAGCGGAGTTCGGGGCTTAGCGAAATATATTTCGAAACAGCAGAGAATAACGGAGAAGTCAGCCATGCGAGTTTCAGGCCAATTTGGCGACTGATTGCCCAATGCCCATCGATGAGATGACATAATGGACGGTTATAGTATACTGAAAGTGGAGTTCGGGACGTAACGAAATATATTTCGAAACAGCAGAGAATAACGGAGAAGTCAGCCATACGAGTTTCAGGCCAATTTGGCGACTGATTGCCCATCGATGAGATGACATAGCGGACGGTTATGATATAGGCTACTGATAGCGGAGTTCGGGGCGTAGCGAAATATATTTCGAAACAGCAGAGAATAACGAAGAAGTCAGCCATGCGAGTTTCAGGCCAATTTGGTGACTGATTGCCCGTCGATGAGATGACATAGCAGACGGTTATAATATACTGAAAGCGGAGTTCGGGACGTAACGAAATATATTTCGAAACAGCAGAGAATAACGGAGAAGTCAGCCATACGAGTTTCAGGCCAATTTGGCGACTGATTGCCCATCGATGAGATGACATAGCGGACGGTTATGATATAGGCAGCACCGTAACTGCCGCACCCCAAACCCCCCAATTGGGGGGGGCCGAGCTCGAAGGGGGCCCAAAATTATTTCGTGAATTAGCATAAATCATAGCGTATTTTTTGAAAATTTATGCAAATTTTTCAAAATTTTTTCGCGCCGGGCGCGAATTCAAGCAGCCATTTTTCTATACTATTGGATATTGGGCCATTACCGCGCCACGGCCCACCAAGACATACAATCAAGTTTTAAGCCATATAACATGCGACTCCAAGAAGTGTGCCAGAACGATCGGTAGCGAGAAAAGCTTGGCCGAAAAGGTCTATGCCCTTATGCAGACCGAAAACTTCGTTATATAGGCTATACAAAATACATATAGGTTTAATTGTCCATAGGCTCCTGGATGACTGGCGCCGAATGTTCGTGTCTTTGCAATCTGAACCTCACGAGACAATTACCATCCCGCTGGGGAAAATTTTATGCCAGTGAAGAAATACCAATTTGAAATCGTGTGCGTCTCTTAGTTTAGAAGCCTACGTTTGTGCCATTCTATATTTTTTGATATAGCAGACTGGAAGTCACGAAATAACACCATAACGAAGTCATATCAACGGGTCCGCCCGCCCGAAGATGTTTAATCAATATTTACGGGCCCTCCCGTTTTCAAGACACTTCACTCAGCTCAACCGGTAAATCTAATTAAGTGAATAGAGAGGACAATAAATTGATAGCATAATATATATGCAATCACCGATCTGATTGACCGATTTTATCATAAATTATCGAAAATTTTCGCGCCTCGCTTTCGCTCGGCTCACAATACAGTACAGATAATTTCGTGACAAACGCGAACAACGTGATGGGTGCCTGACGAGGTGCTGTTTAATTATTATTGAGTGGTCCTACCTTTTGAAACACACCTCACTCAGCTCTACCGGCAAATCTGATTACGTCAGCAGAGAGAAGATAAAAATTGATAACAAATACGCAATTCCCGATCATACTGACTGATGAAATCATAAATTTTCCGCGCTTCGCGCGCTTAGGCGACAAAAGCTGATACACTAAACAAAGTCCCAAAGTTTAAGATGAATAGTGGTAAACAGTGTATCGCCGGAGGGGGGGCCATGCGAGTTTCAGGCCAATTTGGTGACTGATTGCCCATCGATGAGATGACATAGCGGACGGTTATATCGTTATAATATACTGAAAGCGGAGTTTGGGGCGTAGCGAAATATATTTCGAAACAGCAGAGAATAACGGAGAAGTCAGCCATGCGAGTTTCAGGCCAATTTGGTGACTGATTGCCCATCGATGAGATGACATAGCGGACGGTTATATCGTTATAATATACTGAAAGCGGAGTTCTGGGCGTAGCGAAATATAGAAATGACTGACTTTAAATCTACTCAAGTAAGTAAGTAGTTGTGAAAACGATCGTAATTCGTTCGCATGGATTGTCAAAACGTGCAAATTGAGCTACGCGAAAGGTGTCGAGCTTGATTCATATTGATGCATACCAGGAACTATCCAATTTTCGACAGCATTAGCATTCTTCCGCATCATGGGATAAAAATCCTAGTATTGATATGGAAATGCGATACTAATCCTCTGTATACTCAAACAGCACGTTTTAGAAAATATCATGGTATCGCACCCTCCTCCATATTATAAGGCCCGCAGTTTAGTCAAAGCGCAATACGGAGAAGTTGTATAGGATACGGTGTAAACACCTTGCGCGATTAGTAAACGCTAATCAAAATATGGTGCATCGTAAAAATGTCATATAGTGTAGCTTTATTTATGCGGCATCCACTGCGCGCGAAACGTGATGAAAATTCTGGGCTTTACTCAACTTTTATGAAAATTAGATGTGGATACTCCGTGAAAAAAGCACCGATATTCCTCAGGCTATCTTCCTGATTGGAGGATTAGGCTACTTCTACTTGACAAACTGAAAATAGCGAAAAATAAGTAGATCACAAAATATTACGAAGTAGAAGTAGTGAAAACCAGATCTCCTTGAGTAAGTACTAGAAGTAGAGGAAAACTACTTGTGCACTTCGAAAAAGTAGAAGTACTTCGTTTCTGACCACCTCTGTATATATTACAATTGAAATTGTGAATTCAGGCACCAAACATGCTCACAGCACAATTTCCATGCACTCAATATTATTGACCAAACCGCAAAAAAATTGAATGAGTAAGGCCTCGAGTCAAACGGCTTGACTCGGAAAGCGCTTGCTCAATGCTCCAACGCCGCATTTGGAGATCGATCCAACCTCAGATCGTATCAGACCTCGAGTTAAAACTGAGATTGACTTGTGACTCGGAGCCTTGTGACTTGGTTACAACCCTGTGTGACAGTAACGTTAGATGAGCAGTTTCAGGTTTTTAGAAAATTTTGGAGTGAATTATTAGTTCTCTGATCGAAAAAAATATGTGCCGGTTATATATTGTCGAATACTTCGAAATACACCGAATTGGCCAGAAACTCGCATGGTTGACTTTTCCGTTTTTCACCACTGTTTCTATATTATATAACCGTCCGCTATGTCTATTTCGCGGGGCCCAGACCTCCGCTTTCAGTATCCGTCCGCTATGTCAACTCATCGACGGGCAATCAGTCGCCAAATTGGCCTTGAACTCGCATGGCTGACTTCTCCGCTATTCTCCACTGCTTCGAAACATCTTCCGATACGCCCCGATCTCCTCTTTCCTTGTATTATATAACCGCCCGCTATGTCATCTCATCGACGGGCAATCAGTCGCCAAATTGGCCTTGAACTCGCATGGCTGACTTCTCCGTTATTCTCCACTGCTTCGAAACATCTTCCGATACGCCCTGATCTCCGCTTTCTATATTATATAACCGTCCGCTATGTCTATTTCGCGGGGCCCCGAACTCCGCTTTCAGTATCCGTCCGCTATGTCATCTCATCGACGGGCAATCAGTCGCCAAATTGGCCTGAAACTCGTATGGCTGACTTCTCCGTTATTCTCTGCTGTTTCGAAATATATTTCGTTACGTCCTGGACTCCGCTTTCAGTATGTTATAACCGTCTGCTATGCCATCTCATCGATTTGAAATCAGTCGCCAAATTAGCCTGAAACTCGTATGGCTGACTTCTCCGTTGTACTCTGCTGTTTCGAAATATATTTCGCTACGCCCCGAACTTCGCTTTCAGTATATTATAACCGTCTGCTATGTCATCTCATCGATGGGCATTGGGCAATCAGTCGCCAAATTGGCCTGAGACTCGCATGGCTGATTTCTCCGTTATTCTCTGCTGTTTCGAAATATATTTCGCTACGCCCCGAACTCCGCTATCATTAGCCTATATCATAACCGTCCGCTATGTCATCTCATCAAATGGCAATCAGTCGTCGCCAAACTGGCGTGAAAATCGTATGGCTGGCTTCTCCGTTATTCTCTGCTGTTTCGAAATATATTTCGCTACGCCCCGAACTCCGCTTTCAGTATATTGTAACCGTCCGCTATGTCATCTCATCGACGGGCATTGGGCAATCAGTCGCCAAATTGGCCTGAAACTCGCATGGCTGACTTCTCCGTTATTCTCTGCTGTTTCGAAATATATTTCGTTACGCCCCGAACTCTGCTTTCAGTATACTATAACCGTCCGCTATGTCATCTCATCGATGGACATTGGGCAATCAGTCGCCAAATTGGCCTGAAACTCGCATGGCTGACTTCTCCGTTATTCTCTGCTGTTTCGAAATATATTTCGCTACGCCCCGAACTCCGTTTTCAATATACTATAACCGTCCGCTATGTCATCTCATCGATGGACATTGGGCAATCAGTCGCCAAATTGGCCTGAAACTCGCATGGCTGACTTCTCCGTTATTCTCTGCTGTTTCGAAATATATTTCGCTACGCCCCGAACTCCGCTATCATTAGCCTATATCATAACCGTCCGCTATGTCATCTCATCGATGGGCAATCAGTCGCCAAACTGGCGTGAAGATCGTAAGGCTGACTTCTCCGTTATTCTCTGCTGTTTCGAAATATATTTCGCTACGCCCCGAACTCCGTTTTCAGTATATTATAACCGTCCGCTATGTCATCTCATCGATGGGCATTGGGCAATCAGTCGCCAAATTGGCCTGAAACTCGCATGGCTGACTTCTCCGTTATTCTCTGCTGTTTCGAAATATATTTCGCTACAGCCCGAACTCCGCTATCATTAGCCTATATCATAACCGTCCGCTATGTCATCCCATCGATGCGCAATCAGTCGCCAAACTGGCGTGAAAATCGTATGGCTGACTTCTCCGTTATTCTCTGCTGTTTCGAAATATATTTCGCTTCGCCCCGAACTCCGCTTTCAGTATATTGTAACCGTCTGCTATGTCATCTCATCGATGGGCAATCAGTCGCCAAATTGGCCTGAAACTCGTATGGCTGACTTCTCCGTTATTCTCTGCTGTTTCGAAATATATTTCGCTACGCCCCGAACTCCGCTTTCAGTATATTATAACCGTCCGCTTCGTCATCCCTCGAACTCGAATGGCTGACTATTCGCTTACATAAAATTCTGATCTCAGCTTCATATGTTGTCTTTTAATTGTCATTTAGTTCGAAATTTTATATGTTCCGCCGTCTACACGTTTTAGAGTTGCGTATGCGCGTGTCTATAAAGGTCAATGACCGAAAGCTCCGCTCTCCGCTTCCTCCGTCTTTTAGGAATCGGCATTTTTGGCTCTCTCCGCCGTCTCCGTTGTTTCCGCGTTTTAGGGTCCGTTCTCCGCTTCCTCCGCTGTCTCCGGTGCCTCCGCTTCTCCGTCTTTTAGGGATGCCCTCAAATAATTACTACGCAAGTGGAACTATTCATAATCGGTGTATTACGGATGATTCAAAACTTAGTCACACCGTGCACTGTGCGGCTTATGACTAGTAACCGGAATAGTCAGATGTAGGCGGCATGACCTCGTTTTGTCTCTGTACAGCGTGGTACATTCATAGAAAAGCAATGATGAGATCAGCTATTGATATCGGCTATACTGGGAATTAGTCTTATATGCCTCGACTTCAACTTTCCCCTTCACCGTGCACTGTACGTTTCTACACTCATTATGACCAGCTGCATAGCAACGATGTAACGTTGCGTAGCGTCATGCACAGAACTATAACGTATAACCATCGAAAATACAAGGTTCTACCAAAATTATAAATTTTGAGAATGACATTATTCGCCTTGGACCCGTCCTTGATTATAAGCCATCGCAAAACAGTAATTTGCTATGCCGTTGGGATGGACCACGCGATGCTATTGAACGTGGAGTCCAACTGAAAAGCGTTTGGGTACCCAGGTAGAACGTATTGCGTCAGTACAAAATACACGACCTTCGTAGGTAGGTTACCGGTAACAATTTGTTGGCAGAATAAAAGAATGCTTCGTAAAAACTGCAGGTACCAGTGTATACTGTATTATAATGTCATGTGCGCATAAATTCCGGTGACATAAAACCAATGACGCCTCGCTTGCAGATCTTTTACTCTGGCGAATGCAAAATCCCTGACACTGTACATATTTAATGAGGATCAAGAATAATAGTCAGCCGTACAGTGAACAAAAACTGATCGACGGTTCTGTTCTTGGAGTGCATCCGTCAAAACGAATTTGTGACAGCCACGCCTGTTTGTTTTCTAAGATAACTCAAACAAATCTTCCCGTGCTTCGTGTTATACTTGAATGTCCGCGCTATATGACAATCTTATTTTGTAAACGTCGCCGATTAAAGCAGGGTTTCATAAACGAAGGTTATGTGACAGTCTGTGCAATTTAAACGTAACATCATGTCAATCGCCCATGTACGAAAATCACTGCCATGGAATTGTAGCCACCGAGAGGTTTCATTTGAAGTGGAAATTGATATGAAGCAGCCTGTGTGGATTTACGAACTATTAGAATGATCGTATCTATTATGTCGAAAATCGAAGGCCAGACAATAGCTTACCTTTATATATATATACAGTATCTATCTATTCAAAGTTTGTGGAATATTTGAGAATGTGGCGAAAAAGCGGGCTCCGCCATATGCGGAGAAGGTAAGAAGATATTTCCATCATTATTAATTAGGTTGTGATCTCGCAACTATAAATTGTAACAAAATTTTGTCATAGAAAAAAACGACACATTCAAATTCATTCAATCGATGCTTGTCAGGGATTTCTAGAAGGAACCTCAAGCGAGTGCAATTATGTCGCATTTTTTTATTTTAAATAAAAATGAATTGGGCATTCTCGATGATAAGACAATATATATATAATTATTATAATGTTTAAAATGTTACGTGCGAGAACCGTCTAACTCCAACAGAACGTCGTAGAAAGCAAATTTCATGCGTCGTCTTCTTTGACATGTGAGATCATTCATTGCGGATATCTGTAAAGTTGCATCCTGTTTTGAGTATGACGATTCTGGCGGTTACTACAGAATTCGCAAGATCTTTGTGCGGACGTTGCGAAAATGTTAGGTAGAGTTGCGGCACATTCGGGTTTCTGCAGATATGTTGCAGTGGTGGATATTGACAGTCAGCGAATATATCCATTGAAAACCTGAGGAGGTCTGTTTGCCCGGATTATGGTGCCAGGAAGAGGCTGGTTTTCTTTCATATAATTGACGGCTACCTTACCCTTGTAATTTCAGTTTTAACGAGGCCTGCTTATCTTGAGTACTACAACGTTTGCCACCTTATTCCGCCCTAGTTTATTTATAATAGGTTCCGATAAATAGTCTTTATTTCCAGACTCACACTACAAGCGGTAGGGAATTGTGACGCCGTAAACGAGACGAAATTACACGAACAACACATGCATACTTAATTGCTTATTGCGTATCTCCTGGCTATTCAATCACTAGTGATTCCAAATCAGACTAGAATTATAGCTGCACAGAGTTTTTTGAAATTAGATTAAAATTACTGAATTCGCAGAAATTTGTAAATTGAATGAAATCCCGAATTAGCAAGAGAGACAACAAAAATCAAGTTCATTACCATATGCACGAGAATGGCAAATGTCTTTACACCAAGCCTGGCTCGTTTTGCGCTAGTTCTCCCGAAGTATTTTCAGGGTAACCGAAAATTTGATTGGAATTAACCGCAGGTTTTTTTATTATCCGATATCCGGATATAAATCTGCCGGCTAACCGGATATAATAGTATCGGTAATAATGCGTTTTACACTTTTAGGAAGCTTCAATAAGTCGTATTATCAGTGTTGCGCTCGGCCAATTAGCGAGAACCGTGTCGCCAATTAGCACTGTGTAACGCGATGCAATCTCCCGCTGTGAAGATCGCCAAATTAGGTCATTGATTGCCGCGAACTCGGCTATCTTGCTGGCCTGATTTTTCGAGTCTTCGACAAGCCTATAGTTCCGCTGGCAGAATCACATCTGCAATAGGCTCTGTGAACTTTTTCCATCACTGGCCTACATAATCACACCTGCATTGGCTTGGTGCTCACGATATTATCGCTGGCCTACACAATCGCATCTGCAATAGGCATGGTACGAACGATATCATATCATCGCTGGCGTAACCATCGAGTCTCGGGCCTGGCATGCGTTGGCTCCTATCTCTTGGTGACTAGGAGACAATATGCCGGTAAAAAATCGAAACCCCCTCGTTTTATTTAAAACACCCTCCCCCCTTATTTTTCCGCTGGCTACGGGCCTGATCATGTGAATTTTCCATGGAGGAATTAGAGCGAGCTATCATGTCGGCCTCACTTCCAGTATCAACTACTCGTCCTTACAGTACTGGACACCTAAACAGAAGAATGGGCAAAAAGGAAGCGCTGCTTAGGCTATACTATATTCAGCCCATTTTGTGGAAGCAGAAAGGGCATTTAATACGTGTATACTCATTGTTACAAAACTCCAGTCCCGGCTACAGGATGCCACTATTGATGCAGTGTACTTTATAAGGAGGGAGTTGCAGAAGTAGTGAACATTAGATTTGCGTGAGTTTTCTCGTATACGCTCGTACTGCCCGTGTACGTATAAATCTACAATAACACTGCGTAATGATTTTGCGATCTATTTTTCATGCAGACCTCGTGAAATCGATTATCTCACTTAGCATTCATTATCCGGTTAACCGGTTAGCTAAATTCCAAATATTCGGATATATCCGTTATCCGGATAGTGAAAATTATTGATATCCGAACTAACCCTAATTCAAACATTTCGCTAATTAGATTAGAAGGAGATTGCTGGCATTAGTCTATTGAACAACTCCAATTATCGAGTTGCTCACCTCGCCCTAAGACCGTATACTCGTTCCTAGGCTTAGGCCTGGCCTACTAACACCTATTTTCCCGCGCTCTTATCAGCCTGAACCTGACCATTGATACCGATTTTCAGAACGATGCGGAAGACGTTCCGGTCGATGCACATCAACGAGGGAGACGGTCGCGGGCCTAGCACGTACGGACTGCCACCGACCAACGAACAAAAGCTCAGAATGTTTGTACTCAAGGAAATATTCGACACTGAGACGGAATACGTGAAACTGCTACAATTTATGTGCGAGGTAGAAGGGTTGTTCAGATTTTATTCTTCATATTTTCGCGGCTATTAGCTAATATTGTTCGGTTGACTGAAAGCACATTGCACACCAAATTTGAATCAATTCTGACTAGGAGAAGTGAACCTATCAGAGTTGAGAAAATTTTTATAAATAATAAATTTTATCAAATTTTACTGTCTCCCCCAACGTCAAGAAGTCTAATAAAACGATACACGGCAAATTTGGCTCATTTCCAACTGGTAGAAGCGAAGTTATTGGAGTTGAAAATCATTTATTTTCAAAATGTATTTACTATGTGGGTAATCCAAGAATTTTTATTGAAAAACCTGAATAACTCCATTTCTACGAGCTAGAATTGAGTCAAATTTGTTTTGCATAGTTTTTGTAGAAAACAAAACAATTTCGTGGCTTGGCCAGTAAAATTTGAAAAATTGAAGAAATAAATTCAAATTTTTCAAACCTTAATTCTAATAACTTCACTTCTTTTTGTTGGAATTGATCGAAATTTGATGTATACAACGTTTTTAGTCAACCTAACAAATTTAGCTAATAGCTGCGAAAATCTCGAAAAAGCAACGTTCGTGGTTGCCTTTCCAATATCCAGGTCGAGGGCTGTATGTTCTTTATGATTCAGTAATCTCAGTTAACTGCGTCGCTGTACAGTGTACAATTGATAAAAATTCAATAAAGACGCATCGCCTCTTTTCCTAATCATCAGGTGATGGCGCCTTATCTCGAGGAAAAGGGAAAAGACGCGGGCTGCGCTCACTCGTGCAGTAAAGATGTCGTGACGCAGCTCCTCTCGAATGTGAAAGAAATCCTCGCTCTTCACGTGTCCTTTCAAGGAGTTCTACAAGATGTGCTCGTTCCTGCGCCTTTCCACACTCATTGTATTGGGAAGATCTTTTTACAGTTTGTGAGTAATGAGTATCCTATTTGTTGACGATATCACATGTTATATTTCATAGTGATTTACTCTTATCCATGTTGTTAATGATATCATGGTATATAGGCCTACCGCTTGCTGAATTTCAGAAAGATAAGTTCAGAGTCTACGACGAATATTGCGGCAATTTCAGCAAGGCTCAAAAGCTATGCTACGAACTGGAAAAAGATCCAGATCTACGCGATACCATCAAGGTTAGATATTGATATTGCGATACATCGCCAGCTCTATCATGACACTTTACCGACCAGAGCCGCATTATAATAAGTGTATACAGTTCTAAACTGCTATTTTGTGCTATCCTTGAGATTCCAAGCTAGGAAAGAAAAAAATGATTTCCACTTTGTAGAATGTAGTTGGGATGCCAGTCCCGGCCAGCGTGCCGGGGCGATTTTAATACAAAGAATAAATTTCCCGGTCACTATAAATCCAAATGGTGGAGTTTTTTCATATATGGCGGTTCACGTTCTCTATCATGGTGTAATGGTAATCATCCCTCAAATGTGGTGGCAATGCTTTCCACCCTCAGCTTCCTACAGGAAGATACTGAAATACTCTTATCTAATTCTAATATAGTTGGTGAACTGTTTCCATGCTGTAATTATAATTTTAATCTAATTCCTGGTGTTCTTGAAGATGCTGCAAGTAAACTGTATAGTGCGAAACGAACCGAGCTTGGACATTTGCCGATGTCGTGCTGACGAGCTTGACTTTGTGCCGCATTTCTTACTAATCGAATTCAATCTCCAAGTTTTTGCGAATTCAGTAGTTCTAATCTAATCTAATTTGGAGAAGCTGAAACTTCCCAGTTATCCCACTCTGCTCTGTGCGCGTACATGTAATATATTCATCGCAGTACAAACTAAAACGTTGCCAAATTCTCAGGAGTGGAAGACCAGCGTCGAGAGTAAAAGTCGTCGGTTCTTACATTTGGAAGGGTTCGTAATTTCGCCGGTTCAGAGGCTATGCAAATACCCGTTGTTTCTCAAAGAATTGAAGAAATACACGCCATCCAATCATAAAGACCACAAGGACGTAGTGGAAGCGCAATCGGTGATGATTATATACAATGTATCCGAAAATCGTGTATTTCGCCGAATTTAACCCATGTATAATAAGTCACACTTTCATGAACTACGTTCTGCTTTCACACCCTTCCAATGGGTGAAAATAGTCAAATACACCATCTCTCACGTCGCTATATCCCACAGGTGTATTGGGATGTTTTCAGGTACCACCCTGCGAAATCCCTAAAAGGTGAGACACAGAATCCACTTTACCAGTGGTTCTCAACCTTTTTTTAGACACGCCCCCCTTTATGATTGTGAAAAATTACGCGCCCCCCTTATCGTTATATCACAAAATCCAACGGGGATGCTAGCAACCCCAACAGATTGTTTGATGGCATGGAAGGATATAACTGTTGATGAGAGAATTCAAAAATATGAAAATCGGTCTATATATAGAGAAACACGCGTGAATTGGTGGTAAATCGCGCAGAGCGCGAAAAAAACTTTCAGTTGACCGCTTCTTCGCGCCCCCTTCAGATGCTTTCACGCCCCCAAGGTTGGGAACCAATGCACTATACCATTAGGACAGAGACGGGCAATCATATTCCCTGTGGGTTGATTGAGAAGCAACAGACACTTTGGTTGGCCGATCCGAAAATAAAGCTATTTTCTGCGCTGCATAATTTTTTGTTTTGTTTTACAAATTGAAAGTGTTAAATGACTTTAAGACAAGCTCCTAACTGGACGTGAAAGCAATGAGAAAGAATGGTTTAATTTACAAAAATATTTATACCGTATTTGTTTGTTTTTGATATTCATGGTGTTTCGACTATTCAGAAGTCATTTTACACCCAGCCGAAGGCGTGGCGAGATAGCGCAGTGGTATAATCCGCGGCTGCAACACCAATGGGTGAGGGCTCGAGTCCGACCGAGGTCAACTTTGGAATTCCGACACCCAAGTGTTGGAGGTTTACCTAGGCTCCTCCTCGCCACCTCATCCGCGTCAGCGGTGTCTTACAAAAGCCATCATAGTAGTCGACAAACACCATAAATACCCCAAAACAAACAAACACCACGCCGATATTATTTGTTTTTTATTCCTTATTTACCGACTCATAGGACGACCCACTTCTAGGCTTTTTATAAGACACCGGTTATGCGGATCACTTGGCGAGGAGGAGATAAACACATTGGTGTTGCAGCTGTGGATTACACCACTACGCTATCTCGCCACGCTATTTATACAGTGTCATTACAGAATCACAAAGTGGTAGGCTAAGCAGGAACCGTTTTAAATTATTTGCTAATCACACTAACCCCCAGACATCTCTTTCTTGGACACCGCGATGTATTTCAAATCTAAAGACTAAGATATGTAAGATTATGATTGTCAAACGACCACATTGTGCAGACAAAAAGTCAAACGAATTCACAAGTTTGTGTCTTTTAGTCTTGCTTAGTGAGAGAAATCTAGACTCTGCTGGGCATTACCTAATGCATTAAAGTCAAGGTGAGATTTGAATCAGAGCTGACAGATGATTAGTAAGAGAAGATCTGTAAGTAGGCCACTTACACACGGTACATAAACAAACACGCTTCACAGAAACATATTTCCGGTTCAGTTTTATACAGCATATGTCTTTAGTTCATCTTTTAACGTTTAAAAGGTATGCCTCATATTCTAAATTCCTGGCACGTCGTGGGTCGCAGTTTTCCCGGGTCCATCTCCATGAGGATTGATGGATTTAGCTCATTTCCACCCATTGGAATGGTGTGAGAGCACAATTTGCTACCATAAAGTGACGTTTACTGATTTACGCCCCCGTTATCCTAGATATTTTATAAATACACCTATTTTGCACCCATGGGTTTACAGTTTACTGTCACTTTCTAGGTGATGGAAGGAGTTACTGCGTCTGTGAACGAGAGTGAAAAACGCCAACTAATGATTCAGGCAATCCGAGACATGGAATCCATGTGCGACACGTGGGAACAGTCAGGGGTAAACTTTTAAAGTTTTTGTTACGATAAAGCTTCGTGTTATCATGTAGGTCTGGGTTGTTTAAATAATAAAAACTTTTCAAGTATTACTGGCTAGTTGGTAAAATTGTACGGGGGCCTAAACACATCAAATCGTGCACGTCAAGTGGTTATCATTTTTGACTACTGCTACTCAACTTCACAATTTTCGTGTTTTATAAGGAAAAGCCAGGCCGAGAACACTTACTTTTTTATATACTTGGAAATCTCTGCTTCTACTTGTAGTTGAGTTGATAATTACCTCTGTTTAATAGGGTAACAATTTGAATTTATTTTAAATTTTCATTTTTAATATACGGCATTTAGCAACGTATTTCGAAGACTTCAGAGAATTTATCTGAACGGCTTTATAGCCATCGAAATGCTCGGACATGAAATATATAAGAAATGCTCCAAGAGATATATAGATCGATATTCCCGAGTCGAAGATTGAACTTCTCTGTCTCCCTACTACCATGCTGTGATGTCATGAAAATTGCCGATGTTTTACAACTCTAATGGCCGATACCGACATTTCTTTTAAAGTGAGATATCGACCCGAAATTATCGGGACACCGATAAATCGTCCGGGCATTGTTGTGTGCTATTCCAGCCGAACGGCAGTCATAATTCATATAATAATCGAAATTGATACCAAAGAAATCTCACTCATATTCATTAAGTTGCTTTCAATTATGAGATCGGTGCAATTTGATATGATCCAAGGTAGATTTAGGCTATTTTCTAGAAATGCCGAACTTGAAAGCCGAGAATCCATGACTCGTTCGTGTTTTTGATGTAACAGCAGGCCTACATCTTTACGCTAATTTTCAGTTCGTTACGAAGCAAGGCTTCCTGACCAAGCGCGGCGGCTCCGTCAAGTCGTGGTACATCCGATGGTTCATTTTACGAGGATACAAGCTCGCGTACTACAACGAACCTGCGGATGTCCGACCGCTGGGCGTGCTCGACTTGACATCGTACATCTCGATAGAGCCGAATGCGAGCGAGACTGCTGGACGACCGTTCGCATTTGCGTAAGTTCTACGCTTTCGGATAGATGCACAATCACTCTGCACTGTCTATATAATATACATCTGCTCGTACATCTCACGCCATAAGGTCTCATTCATAATGAAATGAACATAGTTAACTCCTATGCAAGGGTTATAATTGCAATCGGGGCCTACGCCCTACGATAATAATATAAGTTATCGTAGGCCCCGACGCCACACTGTATATTTCCACTCAATTACAATATAGAAGTCATGACAAAACGACTTCGTCTGGAAGTAGATAAATGAAAGGTCTGAATAGTAGGCCTACTGCAGTAATTGGTTTCAAAAAGGGGATACCATACTGTTAGCATTTGGTCGGAGGTGACATATTTCGAATTTGCCGGGAGCATTTTTGTGACTGGTGCAAAATGACTACCATTCCGCAAATAGATGTAATTTACAAGGACTTTATGTTACTGTGATACAGGTGCTATTTCGCCAGGCATATCACAAAACTACTTGACAAACTTCAAAATGTAAAAGTAAGCAGTTTAGCCTAAAAGCCGTAACAGAGAAGAGTATAAGTAGTCCGAAAATGTAACAACTTGAGGTAGTAGCCTACTCCACGTAGGCTGCTTGAATACACCTCTGATATGTTGCATAGAGTCTGATGTGGTGTGCGTTTATTTTTCCGATCAAGCGGGTCATATCTCCGGTATTTTTAGAATCAAAATGCCGGACCGCACCTACTACATGTACAGCACCTCAGAGGAAGATAAACAAGAGTGGCTGAATATACTGCAGTGGAAATTTGATTGCATTGAAAGGCAAGTAACATCGCGGATGAAGCACAGTACGCTTGCATAGCCGACTGGTAGCGCAGGGTGTTAATGCCGAGCAAGCGAGCAAGCGACGGCCAAATGTATAACAAGTTTTACCAGACGAAAGCGTAATAACGTTCAATATTTTCTTAAAAAGGTATCTAAAAGCAGTACACCGACCGATACAGCCACATCGCCTTCCCGTGTGCTTTGTCTATTGCGTGACCGATGATCCAGCAGTCGGAGCGTCGAGAGTACGCATTCAATCATTATATTAATCATCATACCAGAAAGGACTCAAATTGCCAATCGTCAATCAGGGATATATAGTAGGTCTATATAGCCCCGCCCTAAACCCTTGCCTTTTCGGGGCACCGTGCAGTAACTAATAATAAGTAAAAGAAGCTGGACTCACCCTGCGGGGCCTACGATAACTCCATAGAGTGGTTCGTCTCTTCGCATATTCTACGATTGTAATACGATTGAAAACACGTCAGAAAGCAAGCCCACTTTGTATGACTGCTCAATAAAATTATCCTAATTCGCTCATATCATCGCCAAAGAACTCATTCATTTAATCCACACAACAATGGCACTGAGGAAGACTCAAATGAATTTTGTTTCACTCGCCTATTTTACTGTTGATCATAATTTTGTCCTTTCAAGTGAAGTTGCAATAGTAATTCTGCTCAGCACGAGAGGACAGTAGATTCAGGTTCGTGCGATTGGCTGATAAGGCGGTGGTGCGAAGTATGGTTGTAACCAAGTCACAAGTCAATCTTGCGTATTGGTTTAGACTAGAGACCACCGAGTCAAGTCCAGGTCAGGTGGCAAAGGGTTCAGTCCGAGTCATAGTGTTGGGATTCGAGCCCGACTCATTGTGCTCACTTTTGATTATCGTGTTCAACTCACTGTTTTCAATCTCTTGGGTGATATTGAATGCCTGGCGTTCATAATATATAGCCTACTATACATTAGGGGTGTTCAAAAATGACGTTTTTTCTTTAATTGCACTGGCTACTTGATAAAATTTCAATATCAATTCGAAATACAAGCAATTTCTTCTAAATCAATACTAGCCAGTCTTCAGGATTACTGGACCACGACCCAACATCGACCTCGCCCTCCGCCACCTCATTTTGTGGCTTGCGTCTTATATTCTTCTCTGCATTACTTTTCATTCAGTGTGCATGCCTCTTATTTACTTCTCCTAGGCTAAGGTGGGTGTCTGATCTTAAAGGCTACTCCAAGTTGTTTCGACACCTTCCTATGTTTTCACTGTATCGCAGTCTTGTGATGTTTTGAAACGTGAAAATATTAATAAACCAGATTGATTGACCCAAGAGTTTGAAAACATTGAGTTGAACCTAACAATTTTATCAAATAGCCTGTACAATTTGAGAAAAACAGTCATTTTTGAACACCCCTAATATACATTTTTCTCACTCTTGATGTTAAATCTTAAACAGATAAGACAGTTTTGCTGAGCCTATTGTTCAAGTATCGGTACTGATAAACGAGACTTGAATCAAGTAATATAGAATGGCTCGAATCATATGACTTGGTCGTGTCAATACACCCAGTGACTGAAGTCGAGTTTAGTCATTTTCCATATTTAAGAGAATGACTCTCGTCACGTCGGCTTAACGAAAAATTGCGACCCGATTCATTGATGTAATGAATGACGAGTTTTCACGCAGGGGCCGAAGGCAGACCCATCACCCATTCGAGACCGTCGTATTTTCATCAATATCGTCGTTCATCTACCCCAAAAGCAGAAGATCAGTCTTTGACGACGATAACAACTCAGCCACCGAAAAATCGGGACATGACATCGAGAACCGAAGAATTCTCAGCCCAGTCGGAGAAGACGAAGATGTTTTCGTGGTGGAAGAAAATGGACAGAACTCAGAAGGTCGTAACGGACATAATTCAGAAGCCCATAAGAAAGTGGAAGCGAAGACATTATCAGTGAAATTCGAGGATAAATCCCCGGTTTCGGAACAGAAACCGGTCTCGAAAAATCGAGCCAAATCCTGCATTAACACAGGGATGGAGATAACCAAACCAAGAAAAACCAGTCTTTTTATGGGCAAAAGGGATTAGCGATTTGCAAAGGTGGTCTGTACGAAAAATATTCACTGCTATGATTTTTGTCGACTTCCACTTATCTCTTCATTTTTTTTTAGCTAAAACTAGGCCTAGAATATTTTCTTTTTCAACTTAACTGGAAATTGCTACTTCTACCGGAGTACCACGAAGTCTACTTAGCCCACCAATTTGTAATTTCTATGAAAAAAAGTTCACGAGTTCGACATATCAATTAGCCACCAGGGATAATGCCAAGGCCAATTTAGAGTTGGTCACCACTGTCACCGGTATATTCGCTGATCCGTGGACATGAGCATGCGACACGAGAATGTGGGCTAAATGTCACGTTAGAGTAAGGGTCAACTTCAGGGTTCGTTTTATGGCTATTGAATAATATGTTCGTATGAAAGTTCTGTTCTGTATCACCAAGAAGCTTTGCATGGTTGGTTATACAGTCGCATGTTCAATGTTCATACGTCGGGCAACCATAATTCACTATCACAGCTTTAGACATCTGGATGTATTATACACTACAATGCATCATAAGTCGGGTTACCGTATTTCGGGATCTGGATAAGAGGACACTTTTCACGAACCACAAAAATTAGATTACGGGACTAGAGAACGGGTGATTGAAAATTTTTACGGGAAAATCTGTTGTGTTGACTAAAAAAAGAGGTCAATTTTCCAGACCTAATCCCGAAAGACCCGCTCGAACGTACACATTGCAGATTTCACGTCATCTAGGGCGTTTTTTAGTTGTGCCTGTCCGCTGGCCTGGCTGTCAAAGCTACAAAGGAGAGCGGGTTGCCAAACAGTAGGACATTTTCGATCTCCTGAAAGAGGACAAATTCCTTCTAAGGAGGACATATGGTGATCATATCGAAAAAGGGCGGGCAGACACTCTATGAAAACAGCCCGAAAAAATCGTTCATTCGCCAAGTTCAATGCGCCTCAACACTATTTCTCCTGCCTTCTTGTACTTCTACTGCTACGTTGTCTGATTGATTTGTCTTTATTGTTGAAAGTGCACGACTTATTTTGTAAATGTATTGCGATTTTAAAAATACTGTTTCCGCTACCTATATCATGAAAAAAAAGAGTTGTACTTCGTAAGGAGGTAAAAGGTAAGACAAATAGGCTATCCGCAGACATCAGATACTTTTAATTTCTCTTTGATGACAGCCGCACGGAGAGCTGATGTCAGGAAAGCAGTAACATGTCTTCTGAAAAAAATATGTCTATTCATTATACGCGGTGTCAACAAGTCATTGCACATGATTTTACTCCAGGAACCGCTTGACTTACCAATATAAAATCTAACTAGGAATAGCACCTACCTTCATTGTAGCTCAGATAAGGATAAATGAGTCAAAACGACAACTGATGTCGGCCAGTAGCATCCATATCTTGGGGACACAGCTGAAATTTGAGCATTGGTTATCACCAGGTTGAGACAATCGCAAAAATGTCAAGCCATACATTGTTATTTGTATCCAATTACTTATACTTACTAGCAGTGAAGCCTGTTTAGTAAATGGACACTGTAGGAGTTGAATGTCCACTGTCCATCGTCCAGCCTAGTCATCATATGAAGAATTCTTTCTGACGACAACACTTCATTTAGAGTTGTTGCGGCATTCACAGAACTGCAATAACATGATGTAGGTGATTCTAAAGTTCAGTATTAACATAGCCTGTATCTGCGCCAGGACATACCGAGGTAAATCAAGTTCAAGCCGACATGTGACGATATCATAGATAAGAAACCAACCATTCACCAGCATCAAAGGTCATTTGAAGTGACTCACGCAAAACCCTGCAAATCCCACAACAGATTCCAACCACGGACGAAACAATCCTCAATCTCCGAGATATTGAATCATTTCGCTCAACCACTCTTCTGTTGCTACCAGTTTCTCATTGTGAAGCTGCGATTCGACGTCATGAACGGCCAGTGTGATGAGAAATTCTCGTATAGATTTGAACCATGTCACAACCTTAACACAACATTTCAGATTAAACAATAGAATTACATTTGAAAAGACTCTTGGGTGTACAGAACTTCAATACACAATCGAATAGGATACTCGTATTGAAATAAACCCGTAGATGTTCGGCTGACACTCGCCAGGGGTAAACGTCAGCAACTAGTAGAGATTTTAAAGGAACTCTGTATATTAAAAACAGTCAACTTGGCAAAATCAACCAACCCAGGTTGTGTCAATAGTAGAAGTTAGTGTATAATCTAAAAAAAATAGTACATTGAGCTATTATGTATGCTTTGATTACTCGAATTTTTATGCCGGTGACGTCATATTTGCTGATAGGACTCTAGATATATAAATAGGACGTCTTATACTTCTGTCCCTGACGTTTTTGCAGCATATACACCGACTCATTACATACATACACACAAACTGTGCATGTGCATACCATTAGTGCATGATATGCATATGCCGCTGCACAGGGAAGGTGCAGATATAGCCTTGTAAGGCTTTGTAAGTCTTGCACCGCCTTACGTGCTATCCTGGAATGCAACCATGTTCTTTTCAAATATCTGGTACTGCTGACGAATACGCCTGGCGCGTTGATCTCAATATGAATATATTATTGAATTGTACATAGAAGAGTGTTCCTAATCGTGGCAAATCTCACCCTCCATCTCGATTCCGCGTTTGTGTTCAACACGTTTTGCAGATGTTGCATTTTGCTCATGCAGAAAGGGCACAGATAAAGAGGTTGCGAAAGAGCTTCCTCGCTGGACTTGCTTTCGTTCATGAGACATTGGAAAACCCAGCAATGGGAGAAACCGAGCACGTGGCACGTTTCGTGACTCAAAATCTGAAATACGATCAAAAGGTAGTCGTTAGGGGTGGGCACAATGATTGGAGTACCGGGGTGGGCACAATGATTGGAGTACCCAAATCTGACTCGAGTATTTATTTCATTGATTCCAGTAGCAAGAGATCATCTTTTGAGTACTGAAATGATACGTTCCTTGTCGATAAGAGTTAATCTATCAACGAGAATTGCAGTTTTGGCACTATTCTCCACTGTAGAAGGCTTTAAATCTCGATTGGTTGTATCGCAACATACCGAACACATAGCATAAAGCTATGCGCATGCGCCAGGATGACATATGAAATGGTGATCAACCCATAGCGTCGTCATAACCTTCAACGAAATAGGTATGGTAAAAGAGATACCAAATTATATTAAATGTGACGTAGAGCTGGCATTATGTTCTTTCTGTTAGCTAGAAAGGTATATATCTGATCTTTCCACATCATTCGTACTGTTCAGACGTCAAACATCATAATATGTGATACCCAAATTTGACTGGAGGCGTAATACTTGATTCCGATTCGATACCTTTATCAGTTTCCATAAAAGGCCACCGTCGATTTCAGTGATATCTCGCATTTCGCTCGGTAAGATTCCGCATTCTTGACCTTTGAACCCCACGACAGCGTTCGGATCAAATCTCCCGAAACTCGAAATGCACGCGGAATGGTAACAACTGCCCTGAGAACGAAAAGTGATAAAATAATGGCCGGCGACATTTGAGTATGCGTGACAATGAAACATAACAATTGAGAATGTAGCATTTGAGGATGTAATTTTACAACCCGAAAATCAACTTTTACACTGAAATTAACCCATACCTAACCCTAAATCCAACCGTAACCCTAGCTTTCACCCACATGCTCACCTGTTGCATGCTGAAGTGTTAGCAGAGGTGAAACGCCTAGAATACTGCCAAGAGCCCTAGACAAGCAATACTTCCTAGACTCGGAGAATACCCATTTATTACTCTATTGTAAATCGCTACTCCTACTTACTTACTTTCTTATTTATAAATTGATACTTCTAGTACTTCAGTAGAACTATGATGAGAAAAGCAGCTCACTTGTCCCAGAATGAAGTTCAAATTTTCAGACGGATACAAATCAAACCACGAAAGGCCAATGATCGCGAACCCATCAGACAGCAGTCTCTTTCTAAAAACAATTAATAGGAATATGGCATCTGTATTTTTGTCGTTGATGTTTTTGCTTTTTACACCAATTTATGTCGCCAAGCAATGCATGATATGCATATGCCGCTGGACAAATAGCAGATATAGCCTTGCAAGGCTTAACAAGTCTTGCATCACGCCTCCATGCTAACCCGTATATGCTAGCAACGCATTGCAATGTGCACTCAACATGCCAACAAGATTGAATGACTTACTGCAGATAAACAAGCATATCAGATACGTGATACTGTAATTTCTGTGTTAGTGTATGATATCTACTGCACGCGCCAACCGTCGATATGTCGGCTTCTGGAAGCGTTCGCACATCGCTACCGATAAAGAAAGATCTGAAATAAATAACACATAAAAATATTGAATGCCTCATTCCCAGTTCATTTTCGCCTTACTTCAAGAACGCGAGCAATATCTCGATTAGGGACCGGTCTTGGTGCCGGAAACTGTGAAACATATCAGGAAATGGTCCAATTGGTAAGAGGTAGAGAATCAACTTTGGCCTGGCCAACGATCTTTGTGCAAACATTCTAAAATGTAATTGAAACGACTCATAAATGATGAGGAAGTAGCCAAGGTTAAAAAATGTTACAAAAAAGCAACAAAATTTCTCAAGTATGGTCTATCAGCTGTGTAAATCAAAGAGCAAACAACCATCTCTTCACCAAGTTAAGACGTTAGATACACCACAATACCTGTTAATTTTGCAGGTTAACATCTGAAACTTCCAACTGCTGAGGCTTTGGCACGAAGACATGTCAGGACATTTCGATAAAGTAGTGTAGAATTTCTGATTTTCATTCGATTCTGAAATGTAAAAATATGCCTGTATGCATCTATGAGATATATAATCAAAACAGCGTGTTTGATTAAAAAACTCAAATACAGATACACATATTGTCATATTGTGATGAAAAATTTGTATGGCCACTGCCTTGTCAATCTGACAGGACAAAGTTAGGAAATACAATGAGCAAAGCAAATGATAGAGTGATTTCAGTTTTCAGTTACTTCAGGCAAGCCCCGAGGTTCTATTCAATGTGAATCATAGTAGCAGCCAACATACCAACCCTTCTGCAATTTTTTCTTGCTTTATCTTCAAAATTTGAAAGCAAGTCGTAGTAACGTTGGTCTTGCAGCACAAGACTTGATCTCCCGACAATTTTCATCGCGTTGGAAGAATTTAATGGACATGACTTTGAGGAGTGATTTGCAGAGTTCTGGACACGGAAAATTTCTGTTAGAACAAAAATGGCACGTCCCTGTGGCGACATTTTATTCGAAAATCGTTCCGTAGTATTTCGGATGATGCTCCAGAAAAATACTGTGCCATGTTCAACAATTGAACACACAAAATCACTATTACTATACTGTCGATTTAGTACCACAAAAACAATACGATTTCAGAATATATAAAAACAGAACCAAATAACTAGATTTAAGAAAGAGGTGTTTTCGTACCATGTTGGGCAACAGTGGGGTGGTTGCATCCAATTTTACAATATATATTATACATATAACTACGTGCTACGTCACCTCAATAAATATTTGAAAATAATGTTTGATCCCTCTAAGCAAATAATTGCCAAATAACTGACAAGTCAAGTTCTCTCTGATATGGTAATAATCAATATCGAAGTAGGAACTTAATGCCAATTGTTTTAATCATGCGTTCTTTTGATAGTGAAAGTTATGTCAAAATGTAGTTCCACAACTAATATCGGAATTCGTCAACACAAAATCAAATCATTCAATCTATGCAATTATATAACTCTTCAAGATACCATAATATATGCCACTCAACTAGGATAAGATATATGCAGAAATACACTTCATCCCAATTGACTAAGGTAGCAGGGGAAAAGAACTCGAATTGGAATCAATAATCAATTATTATCTTCTCCATAATGAGAGCCTGGAAATATAGATCGGCCAATAACACAGCATTGCGAAATGCAAGGCTACACATATTCACGGAAATGACATTTCATCGAAGCAGTGATCAACCATCCGCGTTGTCACATAGAACAACGCCTTGGCTATGGTTAAGAAATACAAATTCCATTTGATAAAGCGTAATTCACAATATCATACCTTTTTAGCGGCCGCACATTTGAATTATAATTCTTTCTTTTAATACAGTACGTCTGACTGGTGCTCGACCCAACATATAATACTCACTCAGAATCAAATCAGTCATGCACTCAATTTTACCAAGCCATACAAATAAGCAAGAGGTTAAATCATTATGTTAATTCCAATTGGAGAGTGAATAATTATGTTGTAATGAAGAAAATTTGGAGCTGGACAGATCAGGGTTGTAACCAGGTCACAAGTCAATTTCACTTTTATAGTTTCGACTCTAGTCAAGTCGAGTCATTTTCAATTTACCACCAAGTCAAGTCCGAGTCCAAGAGAGGGGCGAGTCCAGGTCATGTTATTTTGACTCGAGTCCAAGTCATTATGTTCACTGTTCAGTTTTCAGTTCAACCCGCTTCAACACACATTGTTCAATTTTGCTCGAGTGATATAGAATGGCTCGCATTCATAATATAGCAATTTTCCCCAGTCTTAACAGTTTCTGGCCCTGTTTTCCATGTATCAGTCTGAGTGATAGACGAAATACCAATAATGAGGTCACTTTACTATTCTTAGATGTTACAATGAAGTGTCGGTCTTGGCCGTCCTAGACTCGAGTCATTTTACGCATTTGAAAAAATGACTTGAATAAATTTTTGTATCGACTTCACTTGTACTCGAGTCGAATCATTACAATCATGGGACGGACTCCATAACCCTCTGTTTTGCCAACTAAGTATAGCCAGTCACCGATTCAAATGCCAACATTTTTCAAAAGCTAGGGTAAGCTTACCGGATACAGGACTCAATACTTCCGAGTTCGCTACACTCAAGAAATGCATCTCGTATAAGGTATATGATTCGGTTAAAAGAGACTTCAACATTTATGTAACTAGAGTCACCGCAAATACTAGAATATTGTGACTAAAGGTTGAAGTTCGTTACATGCAAGTAATCTCGCCAGATCAACTTGTTACCTTTCTGTGATATCTTCTTGTGCATCTATATTAACAGTCTTTTTCAATTGCTCGATGACTTCCACACGAGGATTGGCCTTTCGTGTATTGATATTTGGAACACTGTGACCTTTTTTCAGCAATCTACACGCTGACAAGGTCACCCCAGATCCCAAAACAATGACGGCTTACCATTATGAATGGGCACAATGATCCGATCGGTTTTGTAGTACTGTAATCATACGTACCTTGTCATCTAGAGGTAATTTATCATCGAGAATTATAGTTTCGATACTATTCACCACTGTAGAAGGCCGTAAACCTCGATTGGCCGTACCACAATATAATATACATGTAGTACGAAGCTATGCATGCTAATGGAACTAACATTCCTGTGAAGTCGTGATCAACTATGATCGTAGGTACACCAAATAATGATGTGATGTAGAACTGTGGTCACATTAAAGGTAGATGTTTGAACCCTCCACATCATACTGTTGTGACGTCATAATCATCAGACTTGACAAGAAGTCTAATACCGGTACTCAATTCCGAATTGACTCACTCGGGTACTCGATTTTGCCCAGTCCTATTTCCTGTAGCAATATCAAACTGCGTACATGAGAAATGAGACTTTAGATTTATCGAAACATATCCCTTGACGATCTCAGGATCGATCTAGAACAATGGTTCTCAACCTTTTTGTCTTCGCGGACCCCTTTCGGACTGTCACGGACCCCCCACGAAGTTTTAGTTAAAATTTAGCTCAATTATCGTGCAATCGTCATGTGTATTGTGCAAATGATAACTGTAGGCTTAGTGATGAGGAGCAACAAAATGACTTTTCTTGAAAATAAGATCATACTATTCATGTGGAAATTGGTTTAACTTCTATTATTTCAAAGCGAATTCTGCAACTGCATTTCTTGAAATAAGTGATCGTGACTGTAAAATCCGCGCCTACGATTTGATATGAACGAGTGCCGAAAATCAATTTTCACAAATATAGGTGGTTGGCGTTGGCGAATGTAATAGCTACGCGTAACGTTTCGGACAACACATTTGGGTATGATCGCGAAGAATATGACACCAAAATTGACGAACAATTTTGTTTATTGAACATATAACGTCAATCCTGGTCATTTCTATCTAGCAGCTTATTTAAATTTATTCTAGAAAAATGGTTATGCATATCACAGGAAAAATGGATTTTTGTGAACATTTTCAAGTCACCGTGATTGACCTTACTCATCCAACTTTTTCCCCACAGTCCCCAACAAAACATCTCTAAACAGCAAACTGTTTGTATCCGTACGCTATCGGCAATTTAGAAATTAAAATGAGTAGAATATTCCATCTCAGACGGTCATTCTGTTGATGTGATCATCGGAGTTTTACTAGTAGTGAAGCGAAACAGCATCGTGATTTTCGGAATATTAAAAAATATATTCTACTCAATTGAATAATGTATTTAAATTGAACTATACCGGTACCCGAATATTTTTGAGTGACACTCGAACTAGTAGAAAATTGAAAATAACTACCGTGGTATATTAGCAGTCATACCAACAAATATGGTGTACAACTGGCATTATTTTACGAACGTGCAGATAAATCCCATTTTCAAGTACTCCCAAGTGCCCAAGCAATGTTTGATGCTGAAATAGAGTTGGAATTTCTGTTGAAAGCCACAATATATTTGCATGAGAAGACAAAAAGATATTCATAGCCATAGCAATAGGCAAGCTCTAAAAGAAGCTCAGAAAAGAAGTTAAATTGGCTTTGCAGGCATGCAAGCCCAATTGACAGCCTTCAGTACAGAGCATCGCAGGCGAAAAGAGATAGTCGAATTAGTCAGCATTGCTATTTAAATAGAAATAAAGCGGTAAAAAAGTAGAAAATTCAAAGACATGTCAAAAATACTTCCAAGTAAAAGGGTCTGAAGTAACCAGGTTGAAAAAGTATGCCTACATTTGGCCGATGGTGCCAAACTTTTAGGGGTTAATTGGCAGGGTTGGCAAAGTCACAATGACAAGTCAATCACTTTTGTGGTTTTGACTCGAGTGAAGTCAAGTCATTTGCTATTCAACACCGAAGATGAAGTCAAGTCTAAGCGTCGTGACGCGAGTCGGAGTCCAAGTTATGGGGCAACCCACTTTTTTCAACTCTGCTCGAGTGACATAGAATGGCTCACATTCATCATATAGTAATTTTCCTCAGTAATAACTATTTCTGATACTATTTTCTACGTATCAGGACTGATAGACAAAATACCAACAATGTGGTGACTAAGTTACAATGAAATGTCTGTCTTGGGCCGTCCTAGTCTCGAATCAATACAAAAATTGACCCGAGTCGAGTCATTTTACGCATCTAAAAAAATGACTGGAGTAACAAAAAAATTGCGACTTGACTCGGGTCATTACAAGCCTGCGTAATACATATCTATTTCACACGATTCATAGGACAATTTTACTTACATAACGGATGTTAACAAATCCCAAAACTACTTTCTACTTTTCAATGTCCAAATTGCGAAGAGTAAGCAGTTCCGTTCATGCAGATGTGGCCTAAAACATGACCACCCGAGTATTCAGAAAAACTAGAAGTTCTTCATTACTTGCTACCTCTGCAGAAACATTTGAGTGCAAGATTTCCATCAGATATAATTGCAAACCCTGTAAAACCAATTACTCGCTCGTAGTTTACATAATTCAACAGTGAGAGATACAGACCCAATCTACTCTACTCTGTCCGATCAATATATTCAAATTTGGGTCTCCAATACATAGGAACAAACTTTGGTTGCAATACTAATGAGAAAGGCAGAATAAAAATAGAATTACCAATACTGAAGTCAATCTTCCGTACGTCCGACGCGAATCCACAACGAAAATAATTACCGCTCTTTGACTACGCTGCTGGATGAAATCCATGACATACAAAAATTGTTACTTTACTGCAACTGGAATATCAGTGATAAGATGATCCAACTTCTTACATATCCGCGTCAATATTCAAATTGTTACAAACACCACATAACTGGCATGACGTGAAAAGTGAAGAGTGACCAGTGAAAAGTGACCAGTATGTGCCATAAATTTGGCATGAGAACAATAAAACAATTATTATTATGAAAACGAGGCATCAATATTGTATTCATTAACCCAAAATTAATGTTTCACCTCACATTGTTGTTACTGGTGATATACAGCACTTGGGATATATGTAATAATGTACTCAGGTCAGGAAGTAGGGTTCTACATTAGAGTAAGTTTGGGTTAGGATAATGGCCTGACAAGTGCTAAATTAATTGGTAACCATATAGATAAGATATTTTTTCATGGATCTTTGTTAGCATCATTCCAGTGAATTGCTTCAGTTAACATCCAGATCTACTTTAGATCATCACATTTGCTACACTAATTATTGCTCAAGCTGGAATTTCAATACTTCATTCAAATTTTCATTTCTTTGGGACTCATGATCGCACCGATTATGTGGCTTGCATATTACCGCGAGACAGACAATGTGTCTGATCGTCAAGTACAATATTCTGATAGCCTCAGTAAATTTATCAGCAAAAGTATCAGTTTTCAAGAGCTTGAAAGAGTTTTGATTAATCCCGGTGTGCTGATATGTAAAATTTTCCCATCACATGTCAAATAGGGTGTGCTTCATTGCATACCTCGCGTCGAGTCAGCACTTCTGCACAAACCACGTTCACTTCAAGCCTTACCTACTAAGGCTGTTTAATTGAATCCGATAAAGGTGTATAGGTGTAACATTGAAGTCCATCATTATTTGTAACCAGGTTGGGACCAGCAGCCCACTAGGTATTGAAGGTCTGACACAAGATAATATTAGCGAGATGCTCATTGAAGTCTAATTACACTCTGAAGATCCAACTCTACCATACTGCTATAGCAATGACATAGTGTGTAATGGCAATATATCCTATGAAAAATTATTCTCCGAACTGTATATGGAAATATAGCGGATATCATGGTTGCACTTTGAACCAGTTGCTGTGGTGTGTAAAAAGTAATGGTCTACTTCAATGCAATTTTACACAAGAACAGCCCCACTTACTAATGAAAAAACATCAAATTGAAAAAAAAAATGACTTCTTGTCATGCTTACAATGGTGTTATTGCGAGATCTGCAATAATCCTGTGACAATTGGAATGTAACGTCTTGGATACAGGAAAGTGATATGAATAGGCCGATTCAGCGCAAAAAATCAAACCGGATTCGGAGAAAATATGCAAATTCATCAAGTCTTGATACAATCTTCCTGTGCAACGTTTCGCTTTCAAACTTGATTACTGCATCGGTTCTTCGATTGGCAAGAGAAATGTCACACCACCAACCTCAGCGACGTTCTAACTTTTTCAATTATCCAACGGGCTGACAATCAAATATTTACTTCTTCCATTATTCTTAAACCTATTCTGATGTGAAACAATTGAGTGTTTTACCGCCCATGTTTGTACAGTTCATAAAATAAATAGGCCATCAAATCTGAACGCCCGGATACTTTGTCCTATTTGCATCGACCAAATTGATGATCTATAATCCCGGAATTTGCAATGCTACATCACAGTCAACCATGACGGTTCCTTGTTACAATTTTTTTCTAGGGAGTCGCATGGGAATCTCTACCAGTAGATAAATATGACTGAGAATAGACGTTCTTTTCGAAGTCCCGTAAAAGTTATGTGCTATGAATCAGACGTGGAAAACCTATTGCTCTGAGCAACCATTCCATTCTCCATCATTCTGAGAGCAAAATAACATATGGTGATATAACAACATAGGAAGGCAACATGGATAGATCAGCCCCACGCTGTACGTTGAATAATTCCGTGTCACACATATTTTCAACAGATTCCATATTCCGATTTTTTGTGTTTCCGTATCGGAATAGCAACTTTTGTCGAGCTTGTTATGGAATGACAAGCTTCCTGTTTCGTGACACAAATATTAATGAAATTCAAATCCACTCTTGTGGCAGTCAGTCTGATTAAGTCTGTCATTTACCCGAAATGGTTCGCTGTCATTTCTGACAGCGCTTATTGGAATCGACAGTAATTCAGCATGTATAAAGCTGTGGTTCTTATACCTTTAGTAACTGTTGTTAAGCTGCAAGCTTTCATAGAATCACCAAATTCACCAAGTCACAAATCGACCACATTCATGAGTGAAACATTACTATGTCAAGGAGACTTTTTTTCGGAGACCAGTATTGAGATTTGAGGCTTTCGAACAGAAAAATCAATGCTCTCGTCATTTTCACATGCAAGATGTTTCTTCTGCATCAACATCCATCAGAATATAAAAATGGATACCGGTACCAAATATATAAATAAATAGGCAGATGTATCATTAAATAGAATATTCAAATTGAAATATACCCAAACATTTTCAGCCAACACTTGTCAGTCGTCACCGGTAATTGTCAGCAACTAGTAGGGAATTGTAAGGAACACTGTATCTCAATGTTCAATCATAATTCAAAATATGACGCTACATGTATGATAATTACAATAAGGTGAACAGATCGCTCAAGCTCAATGTGCCATTAGATTATGTAGATTACACAAGAACTTCTTCTCTTGGCATAAACTAGGTTGGCCTATTTTAATATCACCAAGGCATACTAATAACAACGGGTGTAAACACTGGTCAATGGCAGAATTCATGGTTGTTGAATGTTCTGATTCAAGTTTCAGGAGATGAAACAAGGGGTTTGAGAGTTATGCCCGTGTTTTAATAAATCTCGAGACATGCTGTTTTGTGCGGAACTGCAAATGTTCTGTCCATGGCAGTGGCACTTATATTCAAAGACTACATATAATGGAAGAACGTCCTTGCGTGTTGCAGGCAGACATGGGGTGATTACTTCATGAATGTAATCGATTGCGATTACGATTACTCCTGAATCACGCGATTACGATTACGATTACAGTAAAATAAGGAAGTAGTCGATTACGATTACGATTACATTTGAAAAGTAATCACGATTACTCACGATTACATGGATTTTGCTTTTTAGAACTAATCTTCGAAGATATATTGAATACAATATAGGGATTGCGTTGAAAAGGCCTAATGAGATAACAACTTTCTCAATAAATGATGCGTCATTTGATTGTTACGTCATAATGTACCCATTGCCCAACTTTGAAGGGGACGATTTATCGCATCCAAAGATTTGCATTCTTGCCAGGTCCGTAAATGCCTCACCCCAAACTCCCTAATAGGGTGGTGAGGGGGCTCGAAGGGGACTCCAAATTATCTGGTAAAACCAACCTCAATTATAAAGTATTTTTGAGAGAATTATTTAACTGGAAACTTTTTTTCGGGCTTCGCGACTTAAATTTCTCTTGATATATTGATTTTGAAATGCATACCTCTCACCCCCATGAAAAAATAAGCATGCACAATTTATAGGAATTGGCATTTCGGTGCCGGTCATTACCGCGCCACGAATACCAAAAGAGAACGGTAGTTTCGGCCAATTAGCGACTCCAAGAAGTGTATTACGAAAGAAAGACCTTGGCCAAAACTTTAAGCATGTGTCCATTGTCAATAGACGCGCTGGGTGGGCCGGACTAATAGTCCCAACCTTGTAATGTGATCTTAAAATACAAATGCCACCCAGGCCACCCTCAGAGGAATAAAGACAAGGCAATTATTTGTTGTGTGTGCCTCTCACGAAAGTTGTTCCATTCGTCTGCTACGTTTGGGCGACTACAGTCTTTTGATTTTATAACAGACCGGAGGTCACCAATTCACAACATACAATAAAGTAATTACAACATGCCAGATGTTATAATTATGAATTACGTGCCCTCAGCTCTACAGGTAAATCTGACTATCAGGGGCTGAGGGAGGATTAAAAATGAATTTTTTATGTAATGCAATTACTTTTATTATATATCATTTTACATATTTATATTATATTATATATTACTTTTATTATATCAACTTGAAAATTGATCAACTTATTGGGGCCCAAGACCAACGTTAGGGGTGCGGGAAGAAGTGCTGTTTTGGTCCTCATTCTAGCTATAACCCACGCTAACATGGCATATAAGCCGATGTCCATGGTGGCAGGTAAAGAATTGCAAAATAACGTACGTACATACTACATTCGGCCAGCTGCTCGCCAAACACCTACAGACAAACTGCGTTTAACTAAGCATAACCATTAACCATTAACCAAACATCAATACCTAAGCTACCAATAGCAACTAGGTAGAACGGTGATTATTATCCTGCTGTGAGTGCGAGGTACTGGCGTCTGGAATGTATTGAGAACCTGATATATCCCACGCACGCATATATCACGCTACAATGTACTGTACGTCGAATATATATTTACTATGTGTGGATACTTCTTACGCTATTATGAGCGAAGCTAACACTTCTGACGTAATAATGAGCGGTGGCGTTTGTAAATCAGACGTTTGCGCTACTACTAACCTGGCATAATATATTTTCCTTGTTCACGAATGTTGAGTTTATGTCATAGTCCTTTTACAAATAAAAAGTAATCGTTCTTTCACAAATAAATCGATTAGATATGGGAAGTAGTCGATTACGATTACGATTACTTTGGATTTTTTTCGAATGTAATCGATTGCGATTACGATTACTTGAAAATACTGTAATCGTCGTAATCGATTACGATTACTAATCGCGATTACCCCATGTCTGGTTGCAGGGAGCAGTTGGGTTATCATGATATTCACGCTGGTCTTCACTGTGTCTAACTCTTATTGAACTAATAAATCAATCGTTTATCCGTGGTACATGGATAGAGAATTGGAGATAGAAGTCTTTGGTTGTTCGTTAGGTGGACTCTGCAGAATTTTTCGAGTTAAATTCACTAATACCCTCTCAATAGCACAGTCGATGACGTGTTCAGGGTAACCGTTGTCAAGTAAAATTTTACGGATGTTATCAAGCTATTAAAAAGTGGTTATGAATGGCATAACAATTACGGCCAACTTTTGTAATAAAAAGATAACTTTCCATTCGTCGGCACCGAAAAGTTCGAAGACTTGTTGCGTTGAAGTTTCTTTGTTGTGCCTCGCCTTCTTCAATAATGTCATCTGAGCAAAGACTGTGTATATATGAGGGTTACCATAAGTTCTCTTTCAGAGGATTGGTCATGATTTTTCAAGACATTGAAAGTGTTCTCTTTTTTCGGAATTTGATCTGTTTTTTTAGGGAAGTGTTTACATGTGAGCAAAAATTGGACTCCGACTCACCGAAGATTAGGGTTGGCTGTGAAATAAACTAAAAATACGCCTAAACGGGTATTTCTGGAGTCGAGTCGGAAAAGTAACCTTTTTGTCAGTCAACCCAATACTGTTACTCGAAAAAATTACAAAATCACCCGTTTTATACTCAGTTATGATAGCTTTTCAAATTTTCGAAAAGTGTACTGTTTTAGGATCTCAAAATATGGTAACCCTAGTACAGGGGTTCACTAACTTTTCATCATGCTCCCGACACTTTAATCTTCATGGTGATGGCCAGACACCAGCCTAAGTTACAGTCGGTGGTGTTTTTTGACTGAACTGATTCCCTGTTTACCGGGTTAGCATCCCTCTGAGGTCATTTTTCCTTCCGGTTTGAACGTTAAACTAAAATCTTCAGAAATGAGCCACCGATTGCATCTGCACAATTTGCATTCTTGTAGTCATTGGCATCTAATTTTCGTCTCCGCGACCCTTAGTTTGGGAAATCCTGCCCTAGTAGGCTATATATGCTGCATAGAAGTTGCTGCAACTTCACCATTGATTACTGTATTGCAACTAGGGATGGTGTGAACGCGAGGTTCAAGGTTCACGTTCGCGTTGTGTGTGAACCAGGGCTTCGGAGCAGCCGTAAATTTGCATTGCTCCAGCTCCGGCTCCGGAGCTTTCTTCTATCATACATCAGCTCCGGCTCCAGCTCCGGAGCAGCATTATTACCACTGCTCCGGCTCCAGCTCCGGCACTGAAAACCATCGAAGGTGTCTGTCTGTATCAGGGGTGAGCAACCCGCGGCCTGCGGGCCATATGTGGCCCGCGAGAAGGCTTTGAGTAGCCCGCGAGCTAATTTCACATTATATTATCGAAATTCTGTTATATTATCGAAATTGCATTGCTTAGATTGTGAACTCGCTAGGCCAACCAAAAATATGATTAATCTAGCCGCGGCACTTGGGATGTTATTGATGACTGGACTAAAATATCAGTTTCGACGCATTGGCAGATCCAGGGTCCAGTCACATCTTAGTAAATCGTCGTATATTACAATAAACTAAAAAAGCACTTTACTCCGTGCCACGGCATTAAAATTCTGATGCGGTGTTTTAACACTGGCATTGTACTCATTACCATTAGGCCATTACCATTACCCTACAGCTTAATTCAATCTTTAAATGTGCGATTATTATTCAACTTTAACTGTAGTAAGGGCAAAATGGGCGGATATAACGACGTGATCAATAGAAATTCGATTTGTACCAAATGGCCAATGGTTTGACGTTCGATATTGGTGCACTCGTTAACAGTCCATCCGGTGTCGATCAAGTTTATCGGAATAATATTTTCCCGTTGAAATGAATCGAATAATCGAAATAAACACTGTGCCGTGCACATTGCGCCATGCCCATAACGAATTAAACTATGCAGTATGCACATTGCACATTCACAAGTTTACGAAACAGATGATTACAAATTGGAAATCGCGTATCAAATCAGTAGTTTGTCTCCAACATAGAATACTATGGGGTTTTCGCCTACTCTTCTGCCATCTCCTATTTAAGCTCGAAAATCCTTACTGGAGATGACAATGATGCGCAGTAATGAATTGCAATTGGCATGCATAATTGCATACTCGCAATAACACTGTCCACTTTCGCGGCCCGACTAAAGAACTATCACGAAAAAACGAGTATTTGCTTATCCGATTCATAGCAATGATGAGACGGAATTTCTCGGCTCGTGCTCGTCATATCGGCATGTGCAACGAAATCACGTTTTTAACATCTCTCACATTTCGCGTAATACATAGTGATCATTATTTTCGAGCCGTATACAATTGGCCAACAAGGTTGTGCTGATGATGAAATTGCGGGTATGCCGAATACCCACAATATTCACAGGCATAGGTCGCATACCGAGGTTCGGGACTCATGTATGAAAATTGAACATTGAACATACGACTGCTCTGCTGTTGAACCCTCAGGAACATGGTTAGTCGGAAAATTTAGCGCCAAAGAGGAAAAGATTCTTAATATCGCGAAGGCCTGCTGTTGAATTCGGTGAACTCAGCGGATATGGTTGTTGCATACATAATAGCATCTTATGAAATACGTCGGAGCCGGAGCTACCCCTCAAATAACTGGCTCCAGCTCCGGCTCCGGCTGAATTTTATATAGAGCTCCGGCTCCGGCTCCAGCTCCGGTAAAAATGCACGGCTCCGGGGCTCCGGCTCCGAAGCCCTGGTGTGAACCGCGTAAATTTAGAGGTTCACGTTCACAAACGAACCTTGGTAGGTTCTGCACTGTGCACCATTTTCATATATTACGATTTTCAATTCATTATAACATCCTTGGTTGAAATTTATTGCATTTCAACTGCGGGCGCTGACAGCATAAAAAAATCAACACTTAACAACCAAGCACCTTGAAAATCTCAAAAATTCTAGTTGCTTTGTTACAAAAGTTTGCTCGAAATATCCAGCTTTCCGTACGTGAATATTTAGTGACTCTCTGATGTGAGCTTGACCCGCAATCACACAAGATTGAAAGCGAAATACGCTACATGTAGGTACTCAGCAAATGATGCTTATTCAACCAATCAATGAAATTGATATCGTTGTTTGATGTTAAAAAAATCTAACTGGCGTATGGGGTCAATCTTGATTTCATGTGTTTACTGTATCATAAAAACAAATCCTTGCGATTGGGGTGTCCGCCACTGCTGTAGCCTATAACTTGTTTATTGGGTAATATCGGTAGCAAGTATAGAAACCCGTTTTACGCTCTGCGCAATATCGATGTAGCAATACTCGGACGGGGAATGCATTGTCTGGTGTGGCCTAGACCGTTGAGTCGTAAGCTTATATTCCCTTGCAAGTCCTCGGCGAAATTGTTGTCGAAGCGATGGAACATGGAAGATAAGGATTTTATGCGATTATTATATGATTTGATTGCCCCAGTTGATACATTTGGCGACGTTTGTCGACGTTTACATTGTTATAGGCTATCACATCACTGAAATGTAGGGTTGGAATTAGCAATATGACGTGTCGAGGTTCACGTTCGCGTTCAAACAGAACCTTTTAAAAAGGTTCGCGTTCACACGAACCTGAACCTATCTGAGGTTCACACCAACTTTAATTGCAACTACTAACTACCTCACCGTATGTGTACAAGTTTTTTCTCGCTTTGAATGATGATCGAAATTTGGAACTTACTGCATCAGTAGCCTATATCATTAACATAAACCTATAAACCTTACAAGCAAGACCTTAGAGCAAAGCAGTTTCAAGGTGATAACAACTGAACTGCTGCCATTCCATGCAAAAAAAGTAGTGCAAAGTAATGAAATTCTCGTTTTTCTTACATAATTTTCAACAGTGTTACTTGATATATATTCGTCCCTCATGTGTTGCACGCTACAGATGACATAGTAACATTAAACACATGGATGTTTATTTACCATTACGCTAACCGCAATGTTGACAGTTGACACCTAACCCTTGACACATCTTCATGGAATCTCAGGGGTTCGATCAAACCCAGGCTAAGAACCGTGCAACTGGTATAGACCGATGTTCCAACATGAACTTGATAACGGCATCAATGTGCGGCAATATACCTGTACAGTGTACACAGTGCCAAACAGAATCTTTCGAGGCAATAGGCAATAGGCAATTTCAAATAATACGCACAATATCATTCATGAATGCACCTGCAATACTGAACCATTAATCCACTACCAATTAGCCTAAATGATGTCTCCTTTTTCAAGCAAACATTTTGAATATTAATATTTGCAAAGACCTGTGATTAATGTTGAGAATTCCATGGAATTTTAACTGCCTTTGCTGACAATACTTATTGAAAACTGACAACTAATGTTTGAGTGTTATGAGTTATGACAGCTATATACGTATATAGGTAATTGATATGAAAACTATTTTACAGCATCTATAAATCACACCTAGCTTTTATGTCTGTGGAAACCTTAATATTTGAAATGAAAATAGAGCAGCAGCATTTCGAGAGCCATAAACAATGAAATTCATTTTTTCCTCCAGAAGTTAGGTGAAGTTGCAATATCCATATGGCATGTAACCAAGATACATCATAAATTATTTAAATGGTTCATCATCTGAGTTTTGTAAGCCAAGACTAATATTATGACTGTTTCAATCTGGGTGACAATAATTCCTAAATATATACTTCCGTTAATGAGCACAAACGACTGTAGCTTCGACTACTTTCAGATCTTCTGAGAAAAATAACCTCATCGAAAGCATTGAGAGGACTCCAAAATAACAGTCGAAGTAAAAAGTTGACTACCGTAAACCGGGGTAACTTTGGACTTAAGGGTAACTTTGGACACTAAGCAGTAAAAGATTTAAATGGGTATTGATGGAAAAGGGTTGCCGCTGGATGTCCAATTCTTTTTCATGAGGCAAGAGTACCACAAGTAGTCTTAATAAAAGATGGATTCATTTCACTACCAGTTACACTTGACCC
The DNA here is from genome assembly GCF_051294905.1 of Botryllus schlosseri. NCBI lineage: Eukaryota > Metazoa > Chordata > Ascidiacea > Stolidobranchia > Styelidae > Botryllus > Botryllus schlosseri. The sequence continues at coordinate 1,898,159 of NC_137240.1, forward strand.
AACATTGATAAATTAATGGCGGGGGTCAATTTCATCAAAATTGATGACCATTAAACTTCTTACAACCAAACATAGATAGCATGTGATTCATAGATTCAAATCTTGGCAGCAGATACCTCTAAGTAGTTTTAATCCATGGCAAAAATCTCAGTGGGCTCACCCTTAGATCAATACAAGAAAATGTGATGTCCAAAGTTGCCCCGTCAAATTTTATCAGAACGGGGTAACTTTGGACAGTGGAAAATGTTATATTTAGAGCTCTGGAAAGTGGCTGCTTCATCTGTGTCAAAGTGTATCGTCAACTATATTCCTTATGACCGGCCTGATGGCTTTTTAAAACGGAATGAGAACGTCAACAAATTAAGAGTTTGCCAAAATATGAAAAATGGGTAGGCAATGAGCTGAGAGATTGTAATCGGGTGTAAGCTACTTCAAAAACTTATCAAATACTCCTAAAGATGTGCCTGCTGAATGTGGGATACTGTAAATTATGACAATACATCCATCAGAGGACATAAGAAAGGGAAAGTGTATCTTTTAAATAACAGTAACATATTTGAAATCGGCAATAAATCACGGTAACATGCTTAATGTTTGCTGTCGATTGCTGACACGGCCAGTGGGATACCCCTCATCACCATATGTTATTTATAAGTCCCAATTGGTGAAGGCATGAGGGAAAATCGAGTTAAGGGATGAATTAGGGGGCATTGCCCTTCATAAACTACCTAATTTTTTTTTTGGGGGGGGGTGGATTTGGTAAAAATCATGCAATAGGCCAGACATAAACTATTTTGTTTCAGTTTTAGCCACTGCTCTCATCAACTGTTACCAAATAAGCCTCATTTACGAGGTTTCATAAACAATAGAGTGTAAAGGCATACAAAAAACCACATTGTCCAAAGTTACCCCACATGCAGGGGTAACTTTGGACACGGATAATTTACGAAAATAAGGCACTTATTTATGACCATGAAGATTTTGGATTAGGTAATTCTAATCTTTGCTCCATGACCCATGAAAAACACAAAACTAGCCTCCCCTACAACCTAGCATTTCCAAGATACAAAGCGGAATTGTTGAAAATTGTCCAAAGTTACCCCGGTTTACGGTATGTCCATACCTTCACCATATTGGCACATTCTAAACTCAATGTCTAGTTAAGATCATAAAAATACCAAAGCTGTCAGAAAATCGTGGCTAAGTGCTGCCCTGTGATTTTAATGCATCTCCACAAACGGAAATACAGTATTTTGAACTAATGCATTTACATATCACTCTACATTTGGTGTTTGATTCACAAGTACAATCGGATATTCATCAGGTACCCTTTCATTTATTGACAGTAAAAACGTTCATCAAGCACACTTACTACTAAATACGCAGCAGAGGACCGACACTTTATCCCCAGGAAAAAGATTTTTGCACCAAGTTCACAAAGTAATTCCCAGCACATAAATAATCTGGTAAAAAGTGAATCTTATGATCAACAACCATGGTAGATAAGTTTACAAAGTAGCTGCTTAGTCTCTGGTATGTCTGGGTCGAACTCCATATAACACCATACGACTAATTCTGAACATGCACGAGTGCTCCAAATTTACTAATTTGAACATTACCCTTAGCCAAAGTTTTATCAAAATGATGTTACGTTTTGACAACGCTATTTCAACACTGCTTAGTGCTCATAAATATCCTAAACTTTTTGTCTGGAAATTTGTAATTTGGATAAGCTCGAGAAATCTCAAAGTAGACACTTCAAATTCAAAGGATTTCACAAGAAATAGTCTATCATTCATGTATAGCTCGAGCGGTTCAATGCTGTTACCTCAATAACCAAATCATAGTTACGACAATTCAATGGCCAGAAGATGTTACAATTCCGACAGTAGACATTTGTGCAGCATAATCACGAAAACACGTTACTGGCGCGTTTACATTATGATTGTACTAAATTTTATCATTAACAAAATAAGCGTGATCAGTGATCAGATCACGGATATCACCTGTCTAGTCCAAAGCTACCGGAAACGAGCCGTTACCGATTTCATTATTCATCCGACCAGATTAAATCGAGTCAAAACTAGCAAAGTAAAAAGCCTACTTACAAGCGTAGTAAAGAACTGATGAAAAGTGTTGATATCCTCAAAAGATTGACCGCTGCCAAAATTTACCGTACGCACAGCGGTATGGCAACTTTGTTCAGGGCATATGTCACAGTTTTCATCTAATTGATGTCCTTGCTACTGACCACTGGACAGTAACACTGCCATTGTGTGACCGGCAGTAAAAAGTCTGTACATTGACCGTGGTCCGTTTTATAAAAAATTCGGTTATTAATATCGCCGACGTTTCTGGGCGCTATCAAAATCCATTGGGCTTCCGGGGTATCCGCGGCGCTGCCCCTGTGCGAATCCTTGACTGCTCTGAGGCACTGGTGGAAAGGGGGGAGGTGGGAAGGGCCTGCCCCCGGGACCGGGTTCGAACCTGGCTTGGCGACTCTACACATTTTTGGCGTCATCCGTTGGTAGCAAGCAGCGAGGAACGTCACCAGAAAAAAAGAAGTTTCAAAATCGACATTAGACTGTGTAGCGTTAAATAAAAGTCAATGTTTGACGCGAACCGCGTTCCAACCGCAGCGTGGAGCTGGATTGTTCAGCGTGCTGTCAATTTAAATGCTAAGAATACAATAAATCATGCGTTTCTTCATTGTAAATAATTCATGAATGAATTTAGCGACTGAAAAGTAACATCATTGATTGACGAAAGTGCGCAAGGCTACGGACAAGCTAACTGGTAAACGAATTGACGAGCACTGCGCTCTAAATACAATGCGGTCTGAAATTGAAGATAAAATTGGCCACATTTGCTTGGCAGCAGCCGTTTTCTTCAGAAAGCCACCATGTTCGAACCTTATCTAAGAGATATCTTTAAAATGCAACATTGCACTCTAGCTGCAGCTATATATATCGAGATCATACATCAACCCCTAAACCCTTTGCGAAATATCTGGCACGCATTTCTGTCGCACTTTGTTAACGCGACCTCTTAGTCCTAATATGTGTCAATATAGATAGATATCTTCAGCAGATATCTATCTTCTACAATAATATCTTTAATATAACAAGCATCATTATACATATTTTATATAGACCACATATTTAGAGAGCAGTGCTACTTTCATAGTCAAAATTAGTCACCATTCACACTTCTGCCCATGCCTGCAACTAATCACCTACAATCACTGATAATAGCCAGGAGCATGAAAACACATCACTCCGTTCTCGTCAATATTCTGAAACCAAGCACGATATTCATGGCTAGTTGTCACGCATACAAGCTCTACAGTTTCAAGGCCACTCTTGTAGATTAACATGTAGATATATAAAACGGTGTCAATAGGATTGTCAGGAACATGTCTTGTGGCACCAAATGCATGAAACTAACTTGAAACAATGATCTTTTAATAATACCATTTCTTTGTCACTCTAATACTGATGCCACAGTAGGCTACCTGACAGCAATTCTTTATATAAGGTCTGGTGGACACCAGACATGGGACAATCGTATAGTTAACGAACATTCTGCATACATATACTCAATGGCTTTGTAAAAAAACAATAACGATCATGAAGCATAAGCTATGAATTGCGCATCGATCAAAACGAAATGTAATCACTGCGCAGGTAACAGTGCCTCGCAAGTCACAATATGCGTATTATGTGGAGTAGATGTGCCGGTACATGTAGAACGTACATGTGTTATGTTATTGAGAAGTATCAGTCGTTCATTTTGTCATATTCGGGATCAGACATCAATCATTATTTCGGTATTCTCCACTCAAAAATTATACACGGTACATCGTACATGGTAAATTTGAATCTGCAATTAACCACCCAGGTCAAATCGTCTAGGAGAGAATTCAAAAGAGTTTGTGACTAACTGTGATTACTTATCCGTGCAATCGTAGTGCACTCTTAATCTACCATTGCAAAATTTTGTTGTGGTCGTAATCGATTGTTCATGTAATAGTAGTCGATTACATTTACATTGTCGCAGCGATCACCCCATGACTGGTGGACACCATTCACCACTATGCATCTCAAACAATTCACTTCCATAACAATCAATAACCTGAACACCATGTACAATATACACTTATTCAGCATTAGGTTGCGGTTCCTAGTTTTAGTGGTTGCTATCTGCCACAAAACACAAGTTACAGTCTTGGTGCGATTGATGCGTTGCATAGCATATTGGAGCGACTGAAATCCTGGATATAATAGCAGTACAACATACAGTTCTAATAGACCAGTGACAAACACTGGTGTTGAAACCTCACAGCAAAGATCGCATATTGTCTCATGCAGTAGCCAGCACCTCGTAGGACCAAAACATTCATAATCGGCAAATGTTGTGAAAATTTTGTACAGATATTTTGCGGCACAGATTTAGTGATGATGGTGCTTTGCACAGAAGTTAAAAATCACCGTTGCTATCATCCAATCCAGAAGGAAAATACGTCTCTCATAATAACCACACATCAAATTAGCATAAGAAGTAACTGTTACGTCACTTTGTTGCAACATATCATATATTTCACAAATGCTGTAACAGAGCCAAAAGTTTCCATTCTAAAAACTGTTCTACGTCACGCAGCTGGTTATCGTGACAAGATAACCCGCATTTTGGCTATCTCTTTTATCATGATGTCACAAGCCTTGCCAGTGAACAACACGTTACAGGTTGCGAGAAACTCTACAAAGCACCAGCAACACCAAAACTTTGAGGTCTGTTATGCTACGCAGTAGAAACTTTACTGATTCGGCAAATAGTTCTGTACCAACAGTTTCAGAAATCACAAAGTGTAAGTCGGTGTACTCTTGAACTGAAAAACCAGCTCTCTAATGAGGTTACGCCAGAATTTAAAGCCGTCATATGTTGTACCTGGCCTTAAAATCCATTTCAACAGCCGCATTTATGAATATTATGATAATCAACAGAAAAATGTTTCATTTCCTTGCATAGTCAGCACGTAGAAATGTCACGGATTCAATACTCTATCAAGCAAATAACCGTTTGTTGCATCCGCAAAGAGCTGATTAATCGCAGTTGAACGCAACCAGTATACTCATATCCATATTATAGTCACACTCCTCACAGGTACTAATCTGGAAATGCCGTAGTATAAGCCGCATTGAACATGTACGATAACTGCTCTTGCCAGAATTTACAGATGACTCCAAATTAGCAACAGCTTAAACTAGCAACTCAGTGGCGATAAGCGCAATAGTAATTTCCTACCGGCGCGGGTCCGAGACCCCCCTGTCCGCCAGCCATGTACTCCAGGGCCGAGTCGTGAATCATCGGAGGTGGGCCGCCAAACCCTTGGATCAAAAAGATATTGTTATCAAAAGTAGAATTCCAATGTCACGCAAGGTGAGGGCAGACTTGGACTAGATAATTGTAGTTTTCTAATTAGCGCAAAATGCCGGTGTGTAATTCTAACGTAATTTTGAAATGTCTCGATGCTATAATTTCAATTCTAATCCAGTTTCTGGTATCCTGAAAATGCTGCAGGGGAGCTGTACACTGTGAAACGACACAAGCAAGCTTGGCATAAAGACATTTATTTAACATTGCCATATGCTGATGAGAATGAACCAAGATGTCACATGATCTGAACTATAATCTAACTATAATCTAATTAGGAAGAGATAGACATTTTCTACCAATTCAACTCTGGGCGTGGGAGACTAAATGTGTCACATTACCTCCAAGGCCAGTTCTCAGTCCTCTCGATGAAGCAGATGGGTCTCCGCTAGGAGGAGGGTAGTTCTGGAATTCAAAATGTACAGAATTTAATGAATTTTTTTCTTAGCTGCGAAAAACTGAAGAGGCTCTTTTCGGCACTGAACTTCAATATACAATTCAATATTGTATTCATATTGAACAAAACCCGAATATTTTCTGCCGACATTCGTCAGGGGCAATCGTCAGCAACTAGTAAGAATTGAATGGAACATGGCGCATCATTACACCGCACGTCCGCAATGTTCTTTCCGATTATCCACTAGCTGCCGACTGCTGCTGCTCATGAAAATGTTTGGTGTAATTTCAACATGAATATATTACTCAATCGTATAAAAACGTAGTAAGCATTGCTGGCAGCATTGGTAGGCCTACTCAAGTGTAACGCTGTAAATTTCTATTAATTTAAAAGTAGAAGCAGCGAATTCCAAGATATGGCTAAATTACAGTGATTGAAGTCGAAAATGAAAGTATGAAAATTAAGTGAGCCGTTTGAACAAGTAGATTTGGCCGAGGGGCGCATACTTTTAGCAGACAATGGGGGGTTGCAACTACAAGAATTTCGCGGTGGATTTTCGTGAGAGAGACTTTTGCTAAGCATGAGAAATTACTAATTCAAATGAAAATTTTCAATGATCCTCGAATTGAGACGGGCTAATTCGCTACGGGGCATTTCCAAGAAAGCCACCAGGAGTACTTTGCATCATACTCACTGGGGGCCGGTGCAGATGACGAGGCCCATGCCCAGGGAAATTGTCAAAATCCAAGTTCCTTTGCTACGTCATGGTAATTTTTTCAAGGAACACCGAAAATACAAAACGGGTTAGCGCCAGTCTCGACAATTAGATAATTCACAGATTTTAGTTCAATTTTAAGTTTTTGCAAATTCACTAATGCTAATCTAATGTGGACAAAACGTGTAGCTACAATTCTAATTCAAATTTAATGTAAAACCTGAACGAGAGACTTATAATATATGAAATAATCAAGCACTTGAAAATGTTAATTAAACTGTTGTATGCAATTTCTTGATCTGATATTGAAGCAAAATAAGTTTCTTCCTGAAAAAAAAACTTCAACCAACAGTCGTAGAAAATCAAACTCACCCCTTCGACTTGGGCACGTAAAATCTCCTGCCGTTTAACCAAGGCTTCCAGTTCTTTCTTGTGCTGGTCTTCACGTCTGTCAACAAAGCACACAATGACATTAACCAGACATGATGCCAAAAGTCAGTTCGATCATGAGCCACTCACTCGTATTCAAGCTGTTTGCGTCTCTCCAAATCACGCTTTCTCTGCTCTTCTATTCTTGTCAGTTCTTCTTGTCGACGCATAAGTTCTAAGACGCGAATTGTAAGTGTTGCCAGGTGCATTAGGACGTGATATCGTTGACAGATTTCAAGCAGAAAACAGGCGCAAAGAAGAATTTGGATCTTGATAACGCAGGATTTTTCAATTTCGCTAATTATTTAGTTAGTGGGGTAGGCTTTTATTGGGACCAAATCCAAGAAATATTGCAGGGGTTCGTCTAAGGTCCAGACACATACAGCAGAAGATGCCTTGATTGCCAATACACAATTACACATTCATCGTAATCTTCATGTGGAAATCATGCTATAACAGTTTTGATCCTTTAACACTGCTGCAGTTGGTATTCTATAGGAATGCATTATGTGCGTAATATGGTAGTATTTGGTTAGCAAAGGTTAAGACCCACTGATTTACGAAATAGTGAATGCGATTTGTTTGTCAATATCTTATATTTAATATCCACAACCACTAATCATTAGTCATTACTAAGGTTTTTTTACTACAAGTTTTTGTTGCAGTCAAATCCGTGAAATGTTGCATTTATTTTATAATAAAGTTGCGTGTATTTTTCACAAAACTTGCACCAAAAAGTTGCATTTATGGACAAGTTCCTTGAAGTTATGAGGGTACGAGACACTCGAATCTATCCGTATCCAAGGCACTGTAGCAAAACTCAGTGTCGGCGACTTAATCAAAATCGATAGCCTGAAAAATTGACCCGGTGAGAATGTATTTTCGACGGTCAAGCCTGAATGTACGTTAAATCCCAAAGGTCCTCAAATTTAAACGGCAGTGAAATAACGAAGCCATTTATTTACATATAGGGCCGAATATTTCCAATAAAAAGTTTATTTCACAAAAAATCGAAAAACTTGCAAAAAGTTGCATGAAAAATCAGAAAAGGTTGTAAAGAGGTGCATGAAAATCATAAAGTGTCGTAAGTTGTGTGAAAAATGGAGAAAATTCGCAAAAACGTTGTAATATAAGATTCCTCCGAACAGCTTAAATATCATACTACGTAACTTTTCGAGTATTTAGGTAGTTGCCGGAAGCCGTAAAAGAAAGTTGCAAAAACTTGCCCTAGTCAAGTCATTACCTGCAGGAAAGGAAAGGACGTAGTTTATTTTTGTCCTTGATGTTTTTTTTACGGCATATACACCGACTCATGATACACATACACACGATCTGTGCATATGCATACGATGAGTGCATGATGTGCATATGCCACTGGACAAGGAAGTGCAGATATAGCCTTAACGGCTTTCAAAGTCATGCACCACCCCTCCATGCTATACCAGTAATGCATGAGTGCCAAGCAGGGAAAGCCATGGATACCAGTGTTACTAATCAGGTCTTAGGTCTGACCCGGCTTTAAAATGTTTGTGGTGGATCTAGTTGCAAGCACGATAGATAAAGGCAGCACCAAAATCCCTTACCTTGTTTCATGAGCATGGTTTTGTGCTCGTGAATCGCGTTCTCCATTTCGCTCTCCAGCTTCTGCCGAGCGGACGCGATCTCCTTGTTCAGCTGCTCTTGCTGCTGCCGTTCCATTTCGTCGAGAGCTTTCCATCTCATCGCGAACTCGTGTTCGAACGTGCCCGGGGAAGAGAAGCGCGGGGGGGCTTCTCTCTCCCTGAAACAAAATCGACGGCTGCTAAGGATGGGCTAAGCCAAGTATCTTGGTGATTCGATTCTAAACGGAGTGCGAGGCTTCAAGTCAAGTATCACTCGATATGAAGTCACAACTGTACGAACAATGTGAAGAATATAATGCCAATCCTATTTCGTGTTTTTTCGACCATGCAAATTCCATCGCACTTTGTGACCATGATGGCATGTTGTGACTTGATCACAACTTCCCGGAAGTGTCATTTCCACTAACGTGGGTGCCTTTGTACTACATGTTCCGTGTGCCGCAATACCACCAATCTGGTTTCAAAGCTTACACAGTAGAAATAGTGTCGAAACTACAATTCCCATCGATAAATTAACTCTTAGCGCATACTTTCAGTACTTGAAAATATCATCTCCCACAACTCGAGTCGAATCATTGTGCCCAACCCTAACGGCTGCCATCTTGTGGAGTGGTTGGGCCATGGGCGTACCAGTACTAGGGAAAATCGCGTATCCGAGAGCAGACTTGACAACTAGAGAATTCTAGGTGTCCAATTACACTAATTGGGCGGGTAACCTAATTCTAAACTAATTTGTGAAATGTATCTATGCCCTCATTTTAATTCTAACGTGATTTATGGCTTTCCTGAAAATGCTACAGGAGAAATGTATCACAAAACAAGCCAAGCTCCGTTCGCAGACATTTCCCATTGTCATGTTTACGAGAATGAACTCTCGATTTGATGTGAACTGTTGAAGATGAACATGATTTTTGTTGTATTTCTTTCCAATTGGGAATTGAATTCAATTTTCAAGTATTTGCGGATTCAGCCACTCTAATTTCAATCTAATTTTGTAAAACTGCGTAGTAGGGATGGAGTGAACCTCTGAAAGGTTCAGGTTCCTGTGAACGCGAACCATTTTGAAAGATTCTGTGTGAACGTGAACCTCATGAGGTCACGTGACGTCATATTGCTAATTCCAACCCTACATTTCAGTGAAGTGATAGCCTATATTTATGTACCTAGTGACGATGTCACAATGCTGAAGTACATATTGACGTTTTAAACATCGCCAAATGTATCAACTGGAGCAATCAAACGATATAATAATCCCATAAAATCAATATTTTCCGTCGCTTTGCGAACAATTCCGACTAGGACTTGCAAGGGAATAGAAGCTTAAGCAGCGTCCCTTACCGCGTAGGGTTAATCCAAATCCTAATTTAATTTGGAAAAGCAGAAAATCTTCCAGTTGTTGACTTTTTATACAAATTCAAGTACCGGTATTCAAATCCGAACATATCACTCACTGTGTGTATTGCTGTGTTTTGTGTACATTCTTCTCGCTGAGCCCATCCTCTGTGTCTTCCTGATCGAGCGGTTTTGCGACAATCGCTTGTGGGGACGAAGTCAGAAGAAAACACCCTTCCTGCGAATCATCGCATTTCAATTTTGAAATTTCGACAAAGAAAATAGGCTACGCACTTACCGATATCTGGGAGAGAGCTTTTGTGGCGGATGATTTTCGGGCAAATTCCACAATGCCCCGCCCGGTGGACCTGCCCCTGTCGTCCACAATGACAACGGCCCGTTCCACCGGTCCGAAACGTTGAAATGCGCTCTCGAGCAGTTCGTTAGAGACCTGGTCATTCAACAAATGGAAGAGTGTTACAGTTTAAATAGCCATGCAGACTTACAAATACTAATGAATACAAATTACCGCCTCAGCCCTGTACCGTATCTAAAACAGTGATCTTAACCGGGGTTCAGAGGATCCCCAGTGGTTTGCTGGAGTTAAAGACACACACCCAACTGATCAATCGGAAGTCAGACTGATATGCAGTGAATATCCATGAAAATTCTGGCTATTTTGATTCAAAATCATGCTTAATGGTTTTGTTCTTTTAAAGCTGTTATTGATGCGCAGTTCATTCTGTGCATCAGTAATCTATAGTAATGTATTAGATTTTTGTTTTTGTGACTGGACGAAGGTTTGCAGATTTAGAACATGAGGAATGAGATATATGAACTTTCATGCGATAAGTATCAAAATAATCAAGGGTGAACCTTAGTAGGTTATCTGTTGAAAACTGCACATCGATACTCACGAAAGGAGATAAATGCTTCAAGCTCAGTGCCGCGCCGTGCGAAGCAAATCGAATTTTCAATGGTCGGCCTTTGAGACTGTACCCGTCCAATTCTAGCTTAGCCCGTTCCGCATTGGCTCTTGTGTCCTGGATAGAAACACGATTGCAACAATTCGACATACTATTCAAGAGCAACACAGCTCAGATATGAAATGAGCAAGTTAAACTTCATTCCAGTTGATTCAAATGTAAGACAACAGATCTCAGATCATCATCTTATGCTCGTTCCGTCGTTCGAATTCGGAAGGTTAAATTAAAACAATTCATATGTCGGGCTGAGCACACTGATATGACTATGAGTACTCAAATCTGAATCGAGTATTAATTCTAATGATTTCAGTCAAGTGGCGAGAGATTACTTTTTTGGGTATTGAAAAGATACTCCATCCAACTAAGAGTTAGTTTGTCAAGGTCATAATAGTTTTTACTTTTGATAATATATTTCACTGTGGAAAGCTGTAAACCTTGATTGGTTATATCGCAACGTGCAAAACATGTAGTACAAAGCTATGCACGTTCGCGCGAATGACATACCAGTATCTCTGAAGTCATGAGCAACTTACAATATTGTCACCAAGATCAATGAAATAGGTACAGCGAAGTGTAATGGACGATTCAGAATCAAATCACTCAGGTACTCGATTTCGCCCAGCCCTATTCGTATATAGCTAAAAAACACACCAAACTCACCAATCTGACGAAACCGAATCCTTTGCTGGTATGCACGAAAGTTTCCGAGATCTCTCCGTACTTTTTGAATAAATTTTTGAAGTCCTCCTCTGATACGTCGAGTGGCATGTTGCCGACAAATAGCCGGCTGCGCTGAGTGAACTTTTTCACTTTGCTCGCTATCAAAGAAAATCGGTCATGAGAGGCAGTCTGACAGACTTTTACAAACTACCAAGCTATATAGTTGACCGTCAACTAACATAATTAATGAGTTACTCCGTAATTCAATCTGCGGTTACTTGTATTTTAGTTAGCTGAGGATTTTCAAGGGTTGTTAGTTCTAGTTCTATAGTTTGCCAGTTTTGAAAAGTAAGTAGCTATAGTTCTAAGCATTGAAGGTGAGTAGATCTAGTTGAATATTTCAAAAGCGAACGGTTCTAGTTCTATTTCTAGTTGCACATTTTTCAAATCAAGTAGCTTGAACAGAACATGTCTGGTTCTGGACATATCATTCCCTTCAACTTCTGGAGCTCCGGAAATCGACTAATGACTCACCAGCATCATCAGCTTCCGAATTTGTGGGGTTAGAAGGAACACTGCTATTTTGAGGTTTCGCATTCACGGGCGGACTATCAGTTATCGTTATCGCCGGCCCGGTAGTCTGGTTCTTCGGTGGCTGGTTCTCTGCTTTGGGCACGGTCGCGGGTTCCTGTTTGACGGGAGAAGGTTGAGCAGCTCGATTGGGCCCTCCGTAGTTGCCGTTATTGAAATACCGGCCGCCACCACCTCTGGCTCTGTAATTTCCAGGCATTGTAGGTATGTTTTCTAGTGTAATATGCTGCAAATAAGACAACAATTCAAGGAAATGTAGATCATATACAGTTGTGAAACCTGGATTATGAATCAAACTTAACTAGGCCGGGGCAAAATCAAGTATTTGGGCGATTCAGAATCGAATATCAAGTTTCGTGCGCCACGTATTATGAGTATTATTGACATATGAAATTTAAAAATTGTATCATTTCTGTAGGCACAAGAAAAATAATGGTAGTTAGGCTTATACGTAATAAAAGTAATTTTGTGTTTCTTGAATATTTCATAGGCCTTTGTGACAATGTTAATGCCCTATTGGAAATGTCATTTTGACGTACAAGCATACATTGCCTAAATGCCTAGGTTTGTGCAACAAGTTTTGGATGACAAGTTATGACCAAATGAGATTTCGAGGCTTCCATGATGGGAAAACAGAATCAAACTACATTTTCCGTTGATAAAACGAATCTTAATGTTAAGTGGATATATTTTCGTAACCCGAAACCATCAAATTCCATTACTTGACTCGAATAATGCCCAGCCCTAATTCTAAGACAGTACGGTGTGCCAATATGGAATCGGTGTCTCGTGCACACCAAAGATTCTACTGACTACACACAGGTGTGATGCCGAATATCGTCTTGGCACACAAAATATATTACCGTACGCTTAATGTACTGGTATTCCAACCAGGACGGTCAGTTCAATTCCATATTTCGCATTTTCATTAGGTCCCTGCAAATTTTATACTTTCAAGTCTTCGGGCAAGTAATTCAGCCATCAATAACTACTAACGCAATAGAAACAGGTAGCCAAGTAGGCAGCAACGCCTGTTGAAAATCTAGAACTGAAAATGTTCTTAAATTTCCTATCACATTACAAATCATTTTCCTTCATTAGCAGCCAAATCATCGACTATGTCAGCGTATGCATTTTTGGCCGCATCCTGCGTCATATCACCAAGTTCACTCCAAGCCGCCCATTTTGCTTGTGCAACAAAATTAAAAGCGCCTGGTTTATCGGTGTTGTTTTGTCCCAAAGTGGCTTGCTTGAACAAAGCGTACATCTTCAATTTCGTGTCATTTCCCGGGTCTTCGGACAACGAATCTAGCTTCGCTTTCGCAGACTCGAATCTTTCGGTGGCATCTGCCGATCGTAAGCTGGTAAGCCCGAAAAAACGTCTCGAAATTTGCAAGACTGCAGCTGTAGAGAAACGGCTACGTAAAGCCATAACTTCTTGCTTCAAGTTGCTGGTATGCGAGATGCAATCAAAAGTATTGGACAATCTGAATTGGGAAATGAGATAGAAGCACAGATACTAACAGTTACACAAGAACTATAACGTGGCTGGGATGGGTTATATGCTGGAAAAGTGGAAAGGACGGAAATATGGAACTAACGGCTAACACTACGCGGCGGCTCGGTCATTCGCTACCTATCTCATTCGCGCGCGGTGAAATGGTTCGATAACATAGCTCAGTGACTGGAACATGGTGGTAATTGAATTATATCTCATCATATATTTCGTTCGGAACTAAGACAAAGCAGCGTCGAGACTCTATCGAACAATAGCGGCGCAAAGTCACCCGCAAATCCAGCCCCTTATCTTCTTCGTATCCTAGTCAATCACTAGTGGGCGACAAATTTTAAAGTGAGGCAGGATAAGTAAAAAACTATAAATAACCGCATTAGTTACCTTCAGATAATTGAATTACAGCTCGATAGTCATTTTCACGCTAATTTCACCTATATTTCAGACCTAAGACGAAGCAGCATCGAGATTCTAACGAACAAAATCACTCGCAACGCTAGCCTTCGTATTCTAGGCAATCACTAGTGGGCGACAAATTTTGAAGTGAGATAAGATGTTTATATAGCTCAGTGGATAAGATAAGTGAAAAAACTGTAGATAACCGCACTAGAAACCTATAGTAAACTTAACCTTACCTATAGATAACCTTCGTCTCTCTATATCAGTGGTTACCAAAGTGGACGTCAGCGCTTCCTGAGGACATTCGCGTGCGTGAAGGGAACGCTGGCTATATCGACGCAGAGGAATCAAAGTAGCTTATGTCCATTTCACACATATTGAGAAAACTAACTTTACATGAAGTTTTCATCTTCTTTCAGCCATATATTGGCCCAGATTAACTTGGGAAAACCGAGAGAGACATAAATTTGAACAAGATATGACAGAAAAAATTCAAAAATGTTCGAAAAGTTGATTTTTTTTCAAGTTTTAAAACTGGACCATCAAAATTTGAAACCTGGACATAAGCTAATTTGATTCCACAGCGTCGATATATTGGCGTTAGGGGATGCTGAGAGCAAATGGGGGCGGTGTAGGTTTAGAAGGCAACTACTGTGCAGTATTGAAACGATTGATAAATGTAGCAGGTAAATACACAGTAAAAATGCAAAATCGATTCAGTCAAGGAACTTTCGGGTCGTCCGTCTATTTGAACAGTTATTTCTCACTGCAAAGTGTGATGTCTTTTAAAGAGAAACGGTATTTCTTGATTTTATTCTCTGTTACAAACGATCCTGGATTTTCCACAGTGTTGCGAGCGTGGTCTTTGACAAGGAGTTCTGGTTGCGAGAAACGAAATCTCTTCTACTTGACAGGCATATTTTTCGAAAATTTATGAGTAGAATATATCTCTTCTTAGTAATGATGAAACCTGATAACGAAAAAGGTGAAAAAGGTATTGTCCTGGTTCAGTGATAATGATAAGCAATGTTCCCTCTAATTTTCCACGAGCCTGCGCGCATGCACTCACCAACTCGATCACTGCGCGGTCCCTTGGACTTTTTAGTGCGCGGCACAGATTTTCTGTGCGCAGAGGCCGTGTCGGCACTGCGCACGCGCGCAGCTTATAGGGAACATTATGGTGATAAGCCCATGATATTTCACCGAAATTTTGAGACACGTGAACTGTTCCAATTCTCAAGCTTGCATGAGCTACCGGTCTCGCTCGAATACCTGATTTTGGTGGAGAAACAATAATCAATCATCTCAGAAAACTAAGCAGTATATGGTGATTTGATTCCAGGATATATTCCAATTAAAAATTCCACACCGGATAATCAATCTGAGCTGATTACATTGTATGCTAGTGAGCAATTTCGAGATCAACCCAAAGTTCAATATCTCCGCTCAATCCTTCTGGATACACAATTAGGCTATAGGCATATATCAAATAGAAATAGCCTACTCTCACTGGAGTTGAATTTGCTTTTTCGTCGCTGCCCTTCCCCGCTTATATTTGATAGAACGTGTTTTCAGTGCCGTGAAAAAGTTCCTGACTAACAGGAGAAACCGACTTGACAGTACCGGGCGTGGAGAACGGAGATTTTCGGATGAGATTAATCTAATAAAAACTCAAACCAAATATGATGAGGATGATGATGATAATATTACACCAGCTTTATCCGTCTCATTATAAGCTGTAATAAATGCAGAAAAGCTTTCGTTTTATCATTTTATGGGGGGGGGGGGGGGGGCGCTGAAACTTTATTTGTTGTCCAGGGAGCGGTAGCTCAGAAAAGTTTGGGAAACACTGCTCTATAGTGAACCGACTGCAGATATGAGCGGATTCTCAAATATCGGATACCGAATTCCACCCGTCTGCGATTCAGTAGTATCGCATTGCTCTATCAAGTATGCCAGACCCCAATTGTGGAACAACATCTCGCCGGCTATCAGACAGTCGTCGAGCATGTCCGCATTCAAGTCGAAATACAACTCTTCTGCATGAATACTAGTCAGCCTTCAGGGTCACCGGAACAAGACCTAATATATCGATATCACGTTCCGCTACATGCCACCTCATTTTGTCGCTTGCCTGATATATTCTCTCACAGGATTCACCGACAAGATGGTGAAGCGTCCGCCCTCTGCATCGGTTGGTCATGGGTTGATCTAATTAGTAACACTGGTATCCATGACTTCCGTGCTTGGCGCTCATGCATTACTGGGATAGCATGAAGGGATGATGCAAGATTTAGAAAGCCGTACAAGGCTATATCTGCACCTTCCTTGTCCAGCGGCATATGCATATTCAGTATGTACAGATCGCGTGTCTGTCTATCACAGGCCTGGGCAAAGTGGGCCCGCGAAGCTATTCCGTGCGGCCCGCGAAAGGTTCCTTGGAAATCAAAACATAAAACTTGCTTTTTGAATGACTATAAAACTGGCTGTATCAAACGAACAGGAAATTCGTTTACTTTGAAGCATGTTCTGTTCATTAATGCCACGATAACGCTGCGTACCTACGAACGCAGGCGTAGTCCAGATTCAAAATAAAGGCAACGTGGCAAAGTATGAGTAGCAATTGAAGACAAAATAAATCGCTCTTTCCATATGGTTTAGTTCAAACCTTCCTTGTTGCCATTGTCAAATTACGCATAATACGGTATTAGTTTCAATTTGTTACGTGATATGTTTCCAAATCCCTAATTCATAAAACAGGTCAATCAGTGCTTGCGATTGCTATATGACTCATCATATCTATCAGCACACATAAAGGATTAACGGTCATGTCCAAAAAAGAAAGCCGAAAACTGAAGTCCAAAGAAGATTTAGGTCAAGAACAGGGGTTCGCAACCTGGGGGGCGCGGGAGGCTCTCAGGGGGGTCGCGAGAAATTTTTGTCAATTTTGTCAATGTCTGTATAAATTGTGACTAAACATGTGTTTCACAACCATTCTGAAGATACGATTATTAAAGATTAAACTTAATTCGTATTCTAGAAAGCTTGACAAACTCTAACTCCAACTAGTCGCGCTCAATGGAGTAATAGGCTGACTTCAACTTCATTTGAGCAAAATTTTGATATTATTTGAAGATTTAGAGAAATTCCTACGTACAAGTCATTCATTACTTTATAGCTTTGGCAGTAGCCTAAATCTCTGTGCGCTAGATAGCTGTTGTTGATAGCTGGCGAACTGCACTGCCTATGACAAACTTAGATGCAATATAGGTTGCCCATTTTCGCCCTCAATTTGGCTATAAATCAACACAATTCAATTCATTTCCAAAACTGATCAAATTTAGCATGGCAGGACAGAACGACGCCGTGCTCTCTGTAGTCACTACCAGCATCAGGATTAGTCTCAGTGCAACCTACCTTGAAATTAATTGATGTCCTTTTCAAATTTTTTTTGTTATTTTCACACAAGTTTGGGGAAGTTTTTCAGCAATGTAAAAGACTAAAAAACTGTAATGTGGATTCAAAATTGGCGTAAGATATACCTTATGTATACTATTATATTAGGGGTGGGCAGCCCGTACGGCCTAATTCAATTAGTATGTGTTGGCAGCCGTAGACATGCAAATTGCAATCACGAATTCACTCCCAAATTTGCGCTCCGCGCAATTCAACAAGACGTCATTTTTCGATTTTAATGCAGTAGCGCCCTTCTTAATTGGAGCAGGAATGGGAATCCTCAGGAAATAACAATTCATTCGCGGCTCTGAAAAATGTTCGCGCCCCGCGCGACAATATGCACTCCAAACAGCTATTCATAACATTGCCAACTCGCGATTTCGGTGCGTACAATAGGCCGTTGTGAAAAGTAGAATAGTCCGGAGTTCACCGGGAATGGATATGGACAGTTTACCATAGGTATTTGGCGTCCAGATCATTCATTGCGGCTATATGAGCTGGAATGCGGCCTTGGGCTACATAAGTAGTCGAAATGCGGCCATGATTAGCAGGAAGGTTGCCCACCTCTGTATTAGATGATGTGCTCTTTTTGACATGACGATAAATATAAGGGGGGTCAGGAAGCACGCGAATTTTTTCACCATCGCCAAGGGGGGCGCGTTTCAAAAAAGGTTGAGAACCGCTGGTCTAGAATTTATAACACTATATATAAATACACTATACTGGAGTCAGGGGTAAACCGGCCCTTTCAGTTTTTGTCGAGCATGTCGCCGAGATTAGGAATTTTAACAAAAGTCGGTCTTATGACAAAAACACGAAAAAACACTCGGTCAAGGGTGGGCGAAGGTCAGAAAAACTGCAAGCTTCGTCCAACACAAAGGTTACACTGCTCGGAAGGCAGCGACCAAGAAAATAAGCTTTGTGCTATTGCATATACATTTCAGTGCAGTGGTTCTGAAACTGGGGGACGTGAAAGCATCAGAAGGGTGCCCCGAAGACGAAGTTTATTGAAAAAAATGTTCGCGCTTGGCGCGATATACCCCAGCTTATAGTTGTTGCTTTGTGTATTGTCCGACTTTATTATGTCACAATTCTCTCATTAACAACCATAATCTTCCATGGTATCAAACTATATTGGGATTACTAGCATTCCGGTTGCACTTTTTAGAATTTTGTGATATCATGATAAGGGGGCTCGAAATTGTTCACTATCTTAAAAGAGGAGTGCCTGAAAAAGTTTGAGAACCACTGTTTCAAATTCATAATCGAAGAACAGAAGTTTTAAGAAAGCAAAAATGTATCATGTTTAACAATGTTACGAATCATGACAGCAAATAGATATTTTTTAATTAACCGTCGATATCTCATAACCTAATATTAACACATTCACTGAGCAGCATTTATCAGGAATGTAATTTACAAATAAAATTAAAATACGCTGAACAATATAGCTAAAAATTTTCACTCGGCGCGCCAGCGTATTTATGTTTCTCATTTGGCCCGCGGAGAACAATAATTGCCCACCCCTGGTCTATCATGACTCATGAGTCGGTGTTTATGCCGCAAAACATCAAGGACGAAAATAAACTACATCCTTCCCTTTTCTCTGCTTAACTTTACATTTAGTGTGCATATGCCTCTTCATCTCTAATTCGCCTAGGCCAAAGGTGGGTGTCTGATCGCAAAGACTACTCCAAGTCGTTTCGTCGCCATTACTATTGTTGTATTGTATCGCAGTTTTTGTGGTGTTTTGAAATTATGAAA
This sequence comes from Botryllus schlosseri, assembly GCF_051294905.1. NCBI lineage: Eukaryota > Metazoa > Chordata > Ascidiacea > Stolidobranchia > Styelidae > Botryllus > Botryllus schlosseri. The sequence continues at coordinate 1,917,456 of NC_137240.1, forward strand.
CTGATACTGATTTGAAATCCTGAAGCTGGTACGTACAATTGCGGCGAAAGATTGCCACGTATATGTCATTGCTGCTTGTTGAGAAAACTTGGCCACTCGTGACTAGGGCTGGGCAGAATGATTCGAGTACTCAAATATGAATCGAGCGATAATTTTAATGATTCGAGTCGAGTAGTAAAAGACGATTTTTTTCGAGTACTGAAATTATACGCTCCTCGCTACTGCAAGTTAATTTATCAACGAGAATTGTGATTTCGATGCCAATTTTCCACTACGGAAGCTTTGAAACCTTGATTGGCCTATCGCGGCATACGTAACATTGTACAAAGCTACGAACGTTACTGGAAATTACGTATTTCGGAAGTCATGATTATCCTACAGCAGACCTGGGCAAAGTGCGGCCCGCGAAGCTATTCTGTGCGGCCCGCGAAAGGTTGCTTGGAATTCAAAACAAAAAACTTGCTTTTTGAATGACTAAAACCATAGGCTGTATCAAATGAACAGGAAATTCGTTTACTTTGAAGCCTGTTCATTAAGATGTCACGATTAGAAATCACTCTTTCCATCAGTTCAAACCTTCCTTGTTGCCATTGTCAAATTACGGATTATACGGTATGTGTTTAATTTCAATGTACCCCAGCTTATAGTTGTTGCTTTGTGTAGGCCTATTGTCCGACTTTGATATTTCACAGTTCTCTCATCAACACCCATAATCTTCTTTGCTATCCAACTATCCGTTGGGATTGCTACCACTCTGGTTGCACTTTGGGGCGCGAAATTGTTCACTATCATGAAGGGAGGCGTGCCTGAAAAAGTTTGATAACCACTGTTTTAGAGTCTTAATAGAAGAACGTGGTTAGAAGTTTAAAGAGAGCTAAAATGTATCATGTTTAGCATTATTTCGAATCATTACAGCAAATAGATATTTTTTAATTAGCCGTCACTTTCTCATTACCTAATATCAACACATTCACTGCGCATCAGTTACTAGGAATGCAATTTAGAAATAAAATTAAACTAAGCTGGAGTATGAATCTAAAATTTTTCACTCGGCCCGCCAGCGTATCTATTTTTCTCATTTGGCCCGCGGAGGAAAATAATTGCCCACCCCTGTCCTACAGCATGATTGTCACTAAGTGCAATGAAATCGGTATGGTCGAAATTATACCAAAGTAGCTTTAATGTGATGCATATAACAGGTATTGTATTCTTTGCGGTGGCATAAAAGGTACATATGTGAACTATAGGACGTATTACATTCCGTTATGACGTCATGAGTGATGCACGCATAATGCGTGATTTAGAATCAAATCACTCAGGTACTCGATTTTGCCTAGCCCTATTCGTGACTACGCTTACCTTGTCGTCAAGGCAAAAGCAGCGAAATTTCGTTCAAGACTGAAATTTTCTCAAGTTTCAATCATCTTCAATCCGACAGGTTTTTCCGGAACCGGATTGGATCCGGATTCAAATTTTGCCGGACCAGGACCATGACAGGATTTTAAATTTCTAGGGCATGAAAATGACGTTCTGTTTACTTACCTCGATGCTTTGTATGCACTTGGATCCAGCTGGTTTCTGCATTGCAACGCAATTTCCTAATAGCAAGCTTCAATGCATTGCCGAGTTATCATTAGAAGAGTACAAAGGCTCAGCCTTGAGCAGGATATTTTCGGGTGCGGATTTTAACATGGTAGTCGGAAAAGGGATCCCGCTACCGAAAAACCACGATACGTTTCCAATATATACGCCTCTCCAAGTAGCCTAGCCTACAGTTGACCCATCAAGCCAGCAGGAATCTAATATTAGAATTAAATACATTCGATGAGTAGTTTTTCAATGTAATTCAAGCATATCCTCTGACTTCAAGTCTGCCGTTTTAAACGTAGAGTTCCGATACTTATATGTTATATACTTGGCAGGGCATATTGAGCCTATTGTGGGATGTCATCAAATATCGTCATTTTAACGAAAATAATTTGTTCAACGTTCTATAGTCAAATTATGAGAATTAATTGCTGTATTATCATCATAGTAGCCCATGAACAAGAAGTCAGATGTAGGCTTCGCGCGTTTAGGCAGAGTTTGTAACGCGTTCCTAATATTGCGTATAGCTACCATACAACTATATGTGGTTGCTTCACAGGGTTGCTATAATAGCCTTTACCCCGCCTAAGACAGCCAGCATCTCAGCAACTCATACGTTAGAACAGAGTGGTCAGTTCGCTCAATATCGCTGCCCAATTGGTGCAGCGGCGTTTTACTGCATTCTGCAGAACATTTGTGCAATGACGAATAGCAAATTCCGATAAATGAACATCGCATATATTGGCCATCACGTGAATCTTCGACAAACAAGCATGCCTTCAGTTTTAGATTGATATAAACGCTATCTAAACATTCGGAAACAAAGGGTGTGAGGTTCAATTTATTCTCCTTGCCCAATTCACAAAGAGAAGATTTGACATTGTTGTAAAAAAACCTTATGCATGTTGCATGGTTTTGTTATCGTATCATGATTCTGCATAATATCAACATACGATGCCATTATATTTTGAACGATCCTTCGACGAGTTCGCAAAAAAATCAACTGATGTGTTGCAATATATCCGGGATATACTAATATCAGATATGGTTGCATTTAAAACAAATAGCGTTTTAAAACAGTGTTTTAAAAATTCTATTTAAAAAAAAAACAAAAAATTTTTCGAATGTTGTAAAATTATGCCGTAATTGTGTAAATACTTTCAGAGAAACATGTAATATATGATTTATGGACGATTTGTACCCGATAGTCGACGTACGCGATATAATTTAAAATTAAAACACGTAGAGATTGATTTGGTACGAAGGGGATGTTCTGATGATGATGACCGCCGACCTTAACGATACTACAGAACGACGTGGTCAAGGTCAGAGATATTTTTGATCCGTTTATGACAGGGGTCGGAACCTTTTGTCGTCATAGGAAACATATTTACCCATTATTTCAATTACCAATGTCAATGCACTGTGACGTCTCAACTAAGGACTCATGACGTCGTGGGTACAAAAAAATGTTTTAAACATTTAAAGGCCATGTTTTAAGCATGTTTTTAAATCGCATTTTGTTTTAAATGCAGCCCGAGTTATAGATGTATATTATATATATAGTCCATGATCATGCCATACATAGAAAATGATAAGTTGGCAATCAGCTAAGATATTTCTGGAACTAAAGATAAATTATATATACGAATTCCGTGTTATGACAACGCAGAGGTCACAGTTGTATGCAATCTTTGATCGCGATGCAAACCACCAACAGATTATAAAGGCCTACTTTTTTGTTCAATAAATAACAAAAACTATGAACATGGGAAGAAAAGCATGAAATGTATGAATAAACACAATTCACGACGTGAGTCACTTCGACATTACGAAACATAAAGTCGGAACAATACCCGCCATTTACGGTTTCAAATAATATACAATACATAAACGAAAATCACCATCATAAAATGCGATATTAATTTTGAGACAGGGACAGGGGAGGACGGGACCAGTTCGCCGGAAAACATGAAACATAAAAGATAAGCTCCCAACCGAAAACATTCGATATACGGTGGTAGAGGCCGACAAACAACATAAGAAAGGGGGGAAATGGTGAGATCCGACAGCGCAGGCATTGAAACAAATAACCATTGTGGGTACAGTGTATGCCGTCCGGAGACGGTTGAGGCGGGGGAACCCCTACCCGTAACAATGGGGCACCACTCTGTTTAATTATTCAAACTAACTGAAACCACTCTAAAAACCTACGTTAATACGGCGAGGAGCCCGTAGAAACACCGGTGTCCATGTGCCTGCAGTCGAACCCCGTGATGGCTAGTGGTACCAATGATAAAGAAAGAACTAACGTCACTCAGGGTGAGTGGTAAGAGGAAAGAGAAAACGCGAAACAACACAAAAATGACGTGGGAAAGAGAAGATAGGGAATTGAAGATCGCGTGAAGAAGGGGGTCAAGTCCTCTCGTTGTCCCGAAAACTACACCAAGCCGTCCAGACCTGATGCGAGCCGCGCTGAGAAGCGACTACGACTCGCTCGGAACCAGACTGGACTCGAAGAGAGAAACTTCCAACGCACTCAAGGTGGCCAGGTTCCTGGGGTGATAACTCCCCAGGGACCAGACCGCGAACGTGTGCATCTCCACGGTCTTGGCCGTAGCAAGACGCAGGGACTGACATAGGTCCTGTTACTTTGTGTCACACCGCAAGAACAAATAAATGACAAGCAGAAACAAAAGGCCAGACAACATTTGAGAGGTCACTTTTCCTTGCTAATTCGCCGCGTGTCCCGTGTCGAGCTGAAATTGAAATTCGAAAATTGAAAGCTTCTATTCGAACTTCATTCCTATTTTTGTTTTTTGTCACTGCAAAGTCAATTGCGGCAGCTGTGAAAACATGGAATGAACAGCTATATTTATCGTGAAATCGGCAGATATAATGATGATCCGTTGGTAAAAAATATGTTTTACGCAATTTGAATGTATTCCGGTGTAACCCATCAGCCAGCAAAGCGCCTTTTAACGGAAAAACAGCCCACCAAAAATGTTAACGAGGGTGTTTTATTTAAACGGCGGCCTGGTTCATCAGAAAAGTATCTGGTGAATAATATTTGATCGAAAGACGAGTAATATTTCGTCGTCAAAAGAGTTTGTTTGTTTGAATACAGTGAGAGTCCTACAAACTGCATCATCCGAGCCGCATTTTGTAATAGGATGACGTCACCGAATCATTAAAACATTGCTAAATAATTATTATAATGTAGGATGGTGTTTCGGGTGGACGTGGTGTAAAACATGTTATTTTTTAAATTCTGTATTTATTAATTTACATTCGAAGATTTTCCAACCAATCTTGGCATCACGTGGCGACAAAGAGCGCCTAACACTCTTTGAATTTGTGCATTATGACGCAACCGCGCGGACCAAGAAAATATGTTCCCTTGTTTCCATCCTGACTGCGACTTTGAGTTGATGGTCTTAGACTTGAGTTCTTCCTGAGCATTGAGTGAGCTTACACCATATAAGTCATGGTTTTCAAAGATACGGCACGGCATTTGAAACATCATGAATTAAAATCATTTGTTACCCTCATCCTTAGAAATTCGGGATTTACTTGATAGGAATTGTTATAGAAACTATGAACTGCGAGATATCGCACGCAAAAGTCGGTCTAAGTAGGCTACGTGAGTTATAACGAACGATTGTTATCACTCCTAATATGAAAGTAGATATATCAACTGATAATTACGATGGTTGAAATGAATGAATCTGCAATGCCGAATAATAGTAATGAGGAACAACCCTTGCGTGTGACATCGGGTTCGTATATGTATTTGGATAATGTATTCATATTAAAATAACCCCAAATATTGTCTGCTGACACTCGTCAGGTCTAATCGTCAGCTCGGACGATTACCATTTGTCAGCCGACAATAATCGGGTTTATTTCAATATGAATATATTAATCAATTGTATATTGAAGTTCTGTACATCCAACAGTCTGATCATACTGTATGTAGATTCGTACATGACCTGATGGGACACCGTCAAAACCACGACATCTAAACAAACTGTTTCACGCCGCCAATTAACAATCGCTTTTACGTCAATTCCCGTGCTAATTGGTCGGCGGTATCCAGCAGTGTATATCACTTCGCTAATCCCTCCAAAAATCTGCGAACGGTGTTTCTATCTCCCCGGGGCATTTTATGGTATAAACAACAATGCCCCTTATCTTGGGTGCTGTTTCCCGGCGCGACAAGTTATTTTGTCAGCAGTAGACACTTAATTATCGATACTGTTGCATCCGCTTTCGTATTCATACTTGAACTAGATTCGTTTAACCTTGATCCGCTTTCCGTACGGTTTTCGCGCCATTTCGGGGTATAAAACAATCGCCATACATAACAGACTTAACATATGGCTTGGACAGACGGCTATAGAGCTAATTGAAGGGCGAGTCTGCTTTGTATAATATTATATGACTTGGGGCTCGATGGGAACGACGTACTATGAAGCAAGGTGTCTCTAACATCCGAGCCGCAGATAGATATTACAAAGTATCGACAATATAATGTCTTTTCGCTACATACGGTATTAATGTGCGTGTAACAGTAGTATGCACAAGCAGTCTCAGTCAAATATAGTTTAGAATCTTCATCCACTCAAATTCGCTGAAAGTCAGGGGAAGATTCATTCAGAACTCATTCAATTATAAATATGTAATTCAGAACTAACTTATTATGATCGAAAGATTTGATGACGTGTCGTCTTCCATGATAAGCAACATTTTATTCGTGTTGCGTAACGTATTTTGACTCCATGCAAATAGACTGAAACAAGGAATATTTTGCACTAAAGGTAAAGCAGGAAGCAGCATGTTGTGTCTGTGAGTGAGTTTTACACTTTTAAGATGTTTTCGAGACCTCGTGGCGTACGAGAAAAGACCGTGATACTGGGGAATGCACGTGGTGTCAATATATATTAGGTCGACAGCAGCACAAAGATCAAATAAATGTTTGCTTGCTAATGGGGTGACAATATTTACAACATCGAGAGAATATGTGTCAGACAATAACTGCGAAGTATTAATGCTAAATAGAATATATCATGAACTCTTGACCTTACTTGTGAGCTGGCCAGGTAAATTGATTTTCGTTCGTATTGATATCATCATTGTAGGGGTGAGCTGAAACGTAACATAGTATGGCAGCCAGCTCTTGTTCCATGGCCGCAACTTCTACGTTTCAAACGGTCAAGCGGTTAGCCGGTATTTTGGAATGACTGGGCAGTGATTTATGTAGTCATTAATGCCTGAAGCCTTATAAATTCTGATTTATACTTTGTAATGCACTTCATAGCACTTAAAACGTATGTGTAATTATTGATTTGAATTTGGTCAAACATCGTATAACTCTAGTCACGTGAAACCTTTGGACGGGATCGCGATAACTGCAAATAAAAATACTTCAAATCACGAGTGGCATGTTTGTCTTGTAACCTACATGTTTGCGGCCTAGATTTAAAGACCCCGGCGCCTGGCACGAATATAAACTGCAAGCTCTGCTGTGTTGCTCCATTGCGATAAAAGAATTATACCGATAAATGTGTGATAGTGTTTATACGGAGTAGCAGATAGTTGGTCGATACGATATGGTCAGTTGTTCATACTTTTATTCTTTCGTGGTTATGGTTAATAATCTCGATATCGGAGTTATTATATATAGAATTATCGCAATGCATCGCATGGTCTGTACACGAAGCTGATATTTTTGTGATATCTGAAGAACTATTCCATAGAATATGGTATAGTAATCAAGTTCAGTTTTATGGTAAAGGAGTCTTGTCTTGGGAGGTCTGAGAGACCATTATACTGGGCGGGGTAATGCAGTACGAGAATTACACTATAAACTGTGTAAGTTTGGTTGAGAGAGAGAGAGAGAGAGAATCTTTATTCGTATACATTACATATCAACATAACACTACAAGAATGTAACAGTGAAATGAGACATGTAAGGTAGACGGGAGGCTCGATGTTACATAGTCTTCAGAGCCGAGCCACCCGGGACAGGAGCAATTTTCACAGTCGATAACTAATGAAAAAATAAAAAATAAACTAACGAACGAAAGGAAAAATAAGACACAGTATCATGGACCAATATGAAATACAACGCAAATACAATTTACCGGTAGTTAGAACTGTTGACTGATCAATTAATCTCATCCCACTGTTCAGATTCGAACGACAGGTATATTGCACGAATATACACTATCATTGGAGTAAAATTTCGTGCTGTTTTCAGGAATACATTATAATATACTATTTAGAGTATTTTTCCGGATTTCTGCTAGCGATATGAAAGTATTAGCCATTCTTGCCGTCTGCTTCGCCGCGGTATCAGCAAGCAGTCTCTTCCACTCGGAATGGGAGGCTTGGAAAGAGGCCCACGGTGAGTTCCACAAGTAGCCTATGCCTGATAACCAGGCCGTGTTATTTTTGGCATTTCAGGAGCCAGATGCCAAAACTGCCAAAAAAAAATTTGAAAATGCCAAAAATAAGCAATTTTTGGCATATGCCAAAAATAACATGGCCTGCCAAATAGTCTATTTCGTTCATGGTGTTGTGTACACAGGACCGCGTTACAAGCGAGAAGAGCGTGTGTGAAAGGCAGGTTTCTTAATCTGGGTCCAGCCCACCCATTAGGGGTGAAAGCATGGTGTCCTAAATGGTGTGGACACAGCGAGATGGAACGGCTGACTGCATTTGGTTTATGTCATACTTTCCATTTGTCCAAATGCGATTTTACGACCATTTTTGACCGGCTTGCCGAGCGCTAAATTTGATAAAACGGGTATCAATGAGAAGCTGCCGCTGTACTGATTATTAAAATATAAATTAGATTCTGCTCACGGAACCGGAACCCCCAAAATCAACCACAATTTTTGCATTGTGATCGAGTTTAACATCGTGACGCAACAAACTGTCTGACTATTTCTGAGCTGCATAGTCTCGTTTTGCCAGACAGTCTTGTTGCGTCAACGTTCTTAAAGAAGCTAACCTTCCCAGGACTCTTCCATGCGAGTTGGTAATATTAAAGCCACCTGAAGTGACAAAAGTCCACCGAAAATATCTCGGTAGACTGAAGGAGATGGGATAGTCGGGCTACTAAATAGAATGTGTTGAGAGACAACACAGAAAACTCCTGGAAAAGTATCGGGAAGAAAATTTTTTCCGCGATGAGATCGATGGCACTGGCGAAGTGATCTCCTTTCATGATGCACGGAAGCCGGTTCGGCCCTCCAAAGATTTTGAAGCTATGAAAACCTTTTGTGGATGACTGGCAACATTTTTTCCCTCAACGGCTACTGTTGAAGCCGATATTTCCCAGATTCGCTGGGCGAGAAATGAATTTAGGAGAAACTTAGCTGACCTGAGTTTGGAAGCACTGTTACAGTACAAACGATTTAAGTCTATTCAATAGCTGTAACAATCAGGTGTTGAGCGTGTTTGTTAGGCTTTTCTTTCTTTTTTTTCTTATTGGCACCGATTCCAGTGGATACTGCACATTTTGTGGTTTCGTTTGATATTATTAACCTATGAAATCGTTGTTTTTTCTTCTTCTTGTTTGTTGGCACTGTTTATACGTGGATGCTGCACATTTTGTGGTGTCTTTTGACAAACTGGCCGAAATGAAGCGTTTTTGTGACTAATTCGAGTCTGAAACTATCTATTTAGAGGACGATGCCAAAACTGCCAAAAATAAAAATCGAAAAATGCTAAAAATAAGTTATTTTTGGCAGTTTTAGCATATGCCAAAAATAACACGGCCTGCTGATAACCAAATAGTAAAACGATATCTAGCGGCTTATTTAACACGAGATGGCGCTATGTCTCCAAGCTATTTTAGGGTAAGTTAGCAAAGTACGGGGTAATTTTGTTGGTGATAAAGAACAGTGACCAATGAGCATCTCAAATGGTCTTCGACCTAGTACTGTTGAAACTGGACAAGACAATTCTGAAAATAGTAATTCATGTGTTGTTCCCAGCGAAATGCATTCCGCTTTCTGGATTTCAAAATCTGATTTTCGAAGTGTCTGACACCAAGTAAAATCTCTTGAGATTGACTTTACTGCGGCCGGACTATCAACGCATCGAACATCAACTCATTTATTCACATTGAGTTACATCTTCGGATATAATAAAACCGTAAATGTTGCAAGAAATTTATCAACAAACGTCCATATATGCATACAATCGTCCATTGCTTAAGTTGGAGTAGTAATTCGTTAAGTTATGTAATTCATCAGCACCAATACATCACCTTTAGGGCATTATAGATGGCGTGCTATTGAATTCAAAATGGGACGATTAAATGATGATATCAACCAGCACTAGCTGTAATTCTTTCTGAGTTGAACCAAGAATGTTTCAAATCCTCGCATTTCAACAAACGCACCTCCATTACAGGTAAAGTCTACGACTTCGACGAGGAACAGAAGAGACTTTACATCTGGGAACAGAATCTCAGAACGGTAGTCGACCACAACATGGAAGCCGACAATGGCGTCCACACCTACAGACTTGGAATGAACCAATTTGCCGATATGGTGAGAAGTGCCTGATTTCCGTAAAATTTTGAACTGAACGCGATGTTCAAATTGCATATGAACATTCGCTTTATACCAGTATCACAACAAAATCAAATTATTTCCAGGATTCTGACGAATGGAGAGATCTTGTCCTGAGCAAAGTGACGAGGCCCCTGACAGTCCCCAGCTTCTGCAACATGACCTACGAGTACAATGATCCTTTGGCAAGCAAATCCGTTGACTGGCGCACGGAGGGATACGTCACACCCGTCAAGAACCAGAAGCAATGCGGATCGTGCTGGGCATTTAGCACAGTGAGTATCAAATAACCTATGGCAACTAATGACTTGTCTCACCACCAAAGACCGAAATACAACTGTCAGTTATAGATAGAACATGTCATGAGCATGTATCAACAATATAAAGCGATTTAAATGTAATTAGGTTAGGTTTTCAGTGGTTCTCCACAGTTTTTAAGGCAACCAATTAAACATTTCAAGGATCGGAAAAATCTTGCGATCCAAAGAAATACTATTATAACGGTTTACTGATCAATTTGTTACGTAATTTTGGCGCAAAATGAGTTTCAGCATGCACTGACTATCAATGTCCCCTCTAACTTTTGACGAGTCTGCGCACACTCATCAACTCACTGCGCAGAATCTTGGAGAACAGTGCGTAACGACTGAAAAAAGGGTCATCACTTCGGATTTTTTATGCGCAACTTATATTTTCTGTGCGCAGAGACCGTGTCAGTACTGCGCAGCTTAGAGGAAACATTGCTGACTATAACGTTTCGTGAATACGGTCCATATATTTTCGAGTTTTGTGATCTCTTCTCGTTACTTTGCACCTTAGATACTAAAAGCCTGAGAACAAGTAACGCAAAAGTATAATCAGGGGACCCGTGCGTTGGGAACCATTGTATGGTTCTGAGATGACGACGCAACATATTCAACTGATCGATCTTATCCATCAAGTAAATGAGCGCATGCGACTATAACTCCGATGTTTCCGCGAAGCATTACATATGGATCAATTTTTAGTAATTGAAGCCCCGCAATTATAGGCTAATTGAAATCAGTGAAAATTAGTCGCACGTGAAAATGTCGCACACGCGCCAACCGTTGGGTATTTAGTAGCGTGTCAAGCGGTAAACTGTACCTTCTTCTCACCCAGACTGGATCCTTGGAAGGTCAACATTTCAAGAAGACCGGAAAACTCGTGTCTCTCAGCGAACAGAACTTGGTCGACTGCAGCACCAAGCAAGGTGACCACGGATGCCAAGGCGGTCTCATGGACTTCGGCTTTGAGTACATCAAAGAGAACGGAGGCATCGACACCGAAGAAAGCTATCCCTACACGGCCAAGGTATGTCGCGACAGGTCATTCACATTGATGACGACCACTTGCGTATGGGGAACATGGTTTCCCTCATGCTACGTCAATTAGCTAAATTTTGAATACGGTATTGTATGTTTGAACAATGAACATTCATGACGTAAGTCTAATTATATAAGCTCACACAAATATCTTGTAGGCCTACTGTAGTCCTTGCTGATAAAGGTCGACAGTATACTAGCGATTATTTAGATGGAATTGGGAACCAAACGGATTCCGCCCACCAGTCTTCTTAAGCCCTCTGCCTTATCCAATTTAACTGAGACCAGTCACGATTAGGATTTATAGCGATAATACCAATACTGAATTCTTTCAATTGACAGTAGACAGATTGATTGAGACAAAATAACAAAGGAATTACCACTTTTTATACCATATGTTGGTCATGATAATGTCTGTCACATTGATAAGAGATGAGAGTTTAGTCAGATAAGACTGTCTCCATTATACAGAATGGAGTTTGCCATTTCAAGAAGGCTGACGTCGGAGCTACACTAGTCGGATGCGTTGACATTGCCAGAGGAGACGAAGCGTCGTTGAAAAGCGCAGTTTCCAGAGTCGGTCCAGTCTCTGTCGCCATCGATGCCGGCCACAAATCCTTCCAATTGTACCACTCAGGTTAGTAATGTTTCCCACAGTCACACTTCTACCTTATCCATCCCACTCAACTTTCCCCGAGCATAATTTCAAAGTTGGTAAGTTCACGAATTCGAAATGGTACTATATAGCACATTCGGATTGGAGGAAGTTGAATATACCGGTCAAATCATTAAAATATATCCAAAGCAGCACTCTGTACAATCTATTTTGTCAGTACAATTTCTATGCAGAATCCGTGCGACACATGGCACGTGATCCCATTGTAGGGATGACACGTGATCAGAATAAACAGTGACCCGTTATGTAGTTCAATCCTGTTGCCAAATGCAAATACTGTAGTCATGCCTGTAACTTCGAGAATTCGACTTGGCTTGACTAGCTTTGACTCGAGCCACCTCCTAAATCGAGTGACTTGAATCGAGTCGCCGTCAGAAATTCAGTGACTTGACGACTCAAATCAAAATGTGCCATGACTCGATATGACTTGTGACTCGAAAATGTGATGAATTGTTCCCAACACAGCGTGATGATCTCATTTTTTTAATAAGATCTCCCTGACGTAAAGAGATGTAAGCAGACAATTCAAGTAGTGGGACTATTTCACAGGCGTGTACTACGAAAGGGAGTGCAGCTCTACCAAGCTCGACCACGGAGTGCTTGCTGTTGGATACGGACAGGAAAACGGCGAAGATTACTGGTTGGTCAAGAACAGCTGGGGTACAACATGGGGCATGAGCGGATACGTTATGATGTCCCGAAACCGTGCTAACAACTGCGGTATCGCGACCCAAGCCAGTTACCCAATGGTCTAAACCGCCATTCCCGAACTCTCGTGGTGCTACACTTCCTAATTTGATACCGAAAAACTGCAGTCATATTGGACATCCTACCTTTCGCTGTGTTAGGCGTCTCACGTCTCAAAACGGGCGGCATACATGATTCATACTTAATTTATCTTACAATACGAGTCTTCCCTCTGATTTACCATGTAAATACCAATCGTGAAGGATCAGAATCTTGATGTTCTCTCTTTTTTACATTATTTTCAACCTTTATCTTCATACCATTTTCACTTACTCTATGCATAGCGAACCTACGTGCCGCATATTCGACCTCAATCTCGTGCTCTAATGATAACTGTACATCTCAAAGTGTGTTTATAGAATCGCATGGAATCAGTTTCAAAGTGAACAATGAAATTCGTCTGATTATTTCGGAAAATTTGAAGTAAAAGGACATTCTAATTTTATTCGTTGAAATCAGATAAATAAGTGAAATAATCGCTTCCGGTAATTGAATAACTCCAACAACTTAATCACGTCGATAATATTGTATTGAGTTTGTTGAGTTGTCGATGTTCGACAACACACACTTTCTATTTTTCGAAATAATCCTTCCACGTTTGTCAATTGTTTTCGTGTTAGTGTGTAGACACTCTTTTCTGGTTTATGTTTTTCTCTATACTATGTGTTTTTTCTTTTCCTTGCGGTATAGCTCGGTCAACGAAGTGCAATATTCGAGTAGCCGCGCGTTGTCGCGAACTTGAACTCCAGATTTCACTTGAAATTGTGGTTGGAGATTTCGAGCCGTTGTGATGAGATAAATGACCAGAATTCAAATCGAATCGCAACAGCGTCAAGATTTGATGTCAGCAGTCATTTCTATCATCCAACACGATTGATCATAAATTAAGTTTGAATCATGAATTTTGCCGATCCCTTCTTGAATTACGCGAGTCTTGTTCTTTATTATTGCGAATAAACTTTAAATTGAGGCAAACTTGTCATTCATTTTTCATCATCGTGATAGAGGAGAAGATTAACATTAAGAAATTCAACAAAGGCATTCATTAAGGCTTCGGTAATCCCAGATCCCGACAGAACAGGGGTTCTCAAACTTCCTTTTAGTGCGAAACCGTAATTTTTTTAGGGGGGTGCGTAGACCAGACTTGTACAACGAGAACAGTTTCAGCTTTTTCAAATTGGATTATAATTAGAATCATAGTTACTCCGATTTTTTTTCAAATTAGACTAAAATTAGAATTATAACTACACAGTCATTTCCAAATTAGTTTATAATTAGAATTATAGCAACACAGTTTTTTTTCAAATAAGATTGTATATAGAATTAATGGATTCGCGAAAACTTGGACATTGGATTCAGTTCAGTTCATACCAAATCAGAGTTCATTCTCATGAGCATAAGAATACCTAATGTATATACGGCTCGTTTAGCACGATGCAGTTCTGCAGAAATTTCAGGAAAATCAGAAATTTCGATTTTTGATGGTCTTATACTACTATCGCCGTGACTAATTTTATTCAACTTGAAACAAAAACACCCAGATTATCATTTGCCATTCATGGCCTCAGTTTAAGAACCTCTGCAATAAAAGAAGCTCAATACAGTTTATAAGCTGTCTGCAGTTTGTGACGAAAATGGCAAAAATTCAATGACCTCCGAAATTGAGTTCTTGTCAACAATCGCGCCAAATACGAGTTCACGTTTATTAGGCGCGATTAACGTTCATGCATTTTAATCGCCGTTCAGCGACTGAAATATCACTGCAGATACTCTCGAAGGTACAGAACCTCAATATCAATATATTATCAATTAGCGCGGGGGTCTCAAACTTGAATGTGCTCGCGGGCCAATTTCGTAGTTTTTGATGGCGCCGCAGGCCGCAACACCAATGATAGGGGTATTCAATGTATATACGAGTTGTCTCATTTGACCATGCAGACTAGCATTCCTCACACATCGTGATAATGTGATTTACTATTGTGAGTTCACGCCTGGCGCGAAAAAAGTCACATTTTTTAAATATTTGACTCAAACTGTTGTTGTACTTGGCTTGGCATCGTTTGTCAAAATAATTAGTTGTTGACATCATGCGAGATTACACATGCATAATGACATAAACTTATAGGTAGAATATTTTAGAATTTCACAAATATTGATCTGATATCAGAACATGGGACTATATTGATAATGTCATTCCCAAAGTCAAATTAAATCAGCGTTTGATTTAGCTTCGAATATTGGAACAGATCAAAACAACTTGAATATATAATTATTAATTATTAATTAATGTGCCATAGTAATAGAAATGTTAAATCGCCCAAGACTCCATTGGTGTTAGAGTAGTGGAGCGTACCACTACTTAACTCGTCAACGTCGCCCTTAATTGGCGGGGGAAACATAATACCAATAGTTGCCATACCAACCTGCTTACTAAATGCCAGCTACGACCTATTGAAATATTACTATTACCCGTTACAGTTTGATGGTTTGTTGCGCCTTTGATTGCACCAAGCCACGGCGTTCCAAGTCACGAATACTTCTTTGATTGTAACGTTTGAATCGAATCAACTCGAGTCATTTTTATTTTATCATTCATTCAGTCCGAATTCAATTAATCTATAATAAAAGGTCGCGCCCAAGTCCAAATCCCAATTTTCACTCACGAATCATCAACGAGTCATGTTTTACCATCAAAAACAGGTAATGTGACGTAATATAGCTGACCTTCCACCGCGTGGTAACTTTTAAAAGTATTGAGATAGTGACGTTTTTGGACTAGCGAATTATAAGTTTTCAAATCTAAAAAAAGATATATGGCAGTTAAACACTGTCGAACACTTCAAAATCCCAAATGCGGACGCGTGTTTGAGATCCCTGACATAAAGATATCATTGTATAATGGAACTTGTAATCACAATTTAGGGTTGGGGCTTTTACGTCGGCAACATAATGTTGTATTTATTGGGCAACATGGAAAACCGCAATTACTCATCACTTTGAAGATATTGCAATGTATAGAACTATGCGTAGTGCATTAGATAGTGATGTTTCAAACTTTCATAGCAAGATACTGTCATTTGTCATGTTCTTCTCTGCCAGGTCGGTCAAAGTACTTGCGACCGGCATCCATCTGCGTCACATGCCTTATTTCGTGATCGTTCTGAATGATTTTGCGATTTCTAGTAACAAACAACCGCTAGTCACATGAGTTTCGGGTGCCGCACGATTTCCTGTATTGCAAACACGCGCCTCGGGCATCGCTTTTTCTCGATCGGTCTCAAGTATATTCCGGTGCATGTAAATAATGTACATGTAAAATAATCACGCATCGATCATCATGTACCTTAACCAAACCAACAACCGTTCTCAAACCCTGTTGAAGTTACAGTGAATCTGTATTTCGGTGCCTTTCGCACCCAAATTCATCTTAAATCTTCCGCTACGTGGTGAATGCACTTGCATAAATACCGCTTTATCCTTCCATATTTCACATTTAACATTTCAGGTTATTACATTATCATTAGGTTTTGACATCTCGCCAAGTCTATTACATGATTGATTAGTTACGTGGCACGTGGCGTAATATCAAGATGATATGAATACTGACCATCGCTTGACTTTGTCACCATGAGCCCTCTATTTCGGTAGAGCCGTTAGCACAAGGACCGTTCGATGGAGATTACTTCATAAGGCAACCGACGGACATGATTACAGATTGAAATATTTACTTAAAGGGCGACTGATAGAAGGTATCAGTTTTGTATTGTAGAATAATATCGATGGGACCCGAATTTAGAATGTACTGTACAGTGTACGCACACCTAAAGTCACGCGAACCAGCGCACAGTAGTTCCTCCACTTTACAGGACACATTATAGATATTTATTGTTATACAGAGTATAACAATAATATGTAATATACACACACCACTGCTGTCACAATAGCGAATCGGTTGCATTTTCCGTGATAGATGCGACTTATATATGAACGCCAACTAAGTGAAGTCTCAGTCCATCCTCAAGATTACCGGACCACGACTGACCTATCGATCTCGCTTCCCATGACATGCCGCCCTATTTCTTGTCGCTTTCTTTTTCTATACTGTATTCTTTACTTTCATTCAGTGTGCATGCCTCCTCTTTACTACGCCTAGGCCAAGGTGGGTGTCCGATTTCATTGACAAATCCAAGTCGCTTCGACATCTTCCTGTCTATTCATTGTATCGCATTTTTTGTGGTGTATTGAACTGATAAAATTGCTAATAAACCAATGATGATGATGCTCATTGCCGCCCATAAAAGAGCCCCAATAACCCTAAGGTGGAGGCCAGAACGTAAGCCAAAGCCGAGTATACAGATAACTGCATGTCTTATGCAGTATTGATTCGAATAACGAGATCTGTAACCTACTTGTGTTAGAAGATGTGTCAGATCTTATCTACAGTTATTAGTACGCAAGTCGCGTCATAAATATGTGGAACTGCGCTTTGCAGATGTGGCAACTGCCTCATATACCTTGGCAGTTGGCGCCGCGTGAATGCACGGTATAAGTGCGAGGTTTTATTATAGGAAATATGCATGGAAGATCAACTTTCACCATCTGTACTGTACTTATTTGATGCAAGATTTCATCAGCAAGATTTCATCAGAATATCCCACTGACATGGCGATTCGCTTTCGCTCAAGGGCAATGCGCGTTTCTTACAGAGAGAACAGGTATCTTTAGTTGCGAATGCTGGAACAATGTTACATTTCGTATTGAGTCGACTCCGAAGGTTGTTTGTGCCGTGTTTGAGATTCGTAATGGTAGACTGCCATATGCTGGGAGAAATTTATTCGGGAGCTTCATGCAATTATGACTGTTTCACCCTGTAAGAAATAGTTAGTAGCTCAGATCATTGCCAGAGAGCTATTCGCGATACGTAACGGCAGCCCATGAGAGAGCTTGTGATGCTGATGATCAAGAATAATTCGTTAGATGCTGTCAAGCAGGGAAATTTAGCGTTGTATCCAACTCATATAGATTATGTAAACTCAGAAGCGACCGTGTTGAACTCTGGCTCAGCACACCGAATGTACTGCGTGTTGACGACGCAGCCTTGCCAGGAACTCTCTTTCGGGCAACCCGGTTTATCGTTACAAGCTATCATAGAATGCCCATTCGGAGAAAGCCCGAGGCGAGCTGAGATTATCTAATGTGTGACTCGTGAGATACCTCAGAGTGCATTGAACTCAAGCTATTGGAAGGGAGCAATCCCTTTTTCTGGGTATTTCTAATGTTACAACTAAGAACGTTTCGATAGCTCGCGAGAAGAATGCAAATGACTGAAGTTGGCGATACTTCGTGATCACGGGACCAATCATAAGATATTGTACTTCAATAGGCAATGCTTTGTGAATGTATTGTCAGCGCAAACCTTCGCAACCCAATCGTTTTTCACGAGACACGGCGGATGTCATATGTCCGTGGCTTAGCATTTACATCCAGGGTGGGTCAATTATTGACCTTGACTTGATCAACAGAAATACGCTTATCGGGTGAAAACCCTCACTATATAACATATCCCAAATAGATATGTAGGGAAGACTAATTTTTAATTGTCTAGTTCTGACTAATTAGGGCCGTTAATCTAATCCTAATTCAATTTGTGAAATTTCTATGCTCCTATTTTAAATCTAATCTAATTTCTGAATTTTGTGAAAATGCTACAAAGTGATTGCGATTGCCATGCTTATGAGAACGAACTGATATATGAACGGAACTTGATTTCTGTAGTATTCAATTCAATTTCCAAGTTTTTGCAAATTCAGCGATTGAAGTTCTAATCTGATTTGTAAAACCTGACAATTTCCTAGTAGTCCAACTCTGATGCAGGATATTCCATAATATCCGTGAATTAAGGTGCAAAAATTAGCGCGGTCTAAACAGTGGTGCTTTAATCCAAATTAATCGCCACGGTACACCAGGCGTTTACTGATTTAGAATGCACAATAGCACAAGGCCGTCTGCCGGAGAATCGGGAGAGCTTGTTAAATAAATCGCGTCATTATCTCCTATAAGGAGTATAAGCTCGTACGCAGACCAACCTCTGTCAATTAGCGGTTGCATGGAACAAAACTCAGGAAGTAACAAGCGAGGACGCGACCTAGTTACGGCTGTTTCATAATTTAGCAAACGTAATGACCATCTTCATTCAGAATAGATGAGCAATCGAACACAACGGCGCAGGCGTAAAGCGCTTATAGTTGTCCTAACAATGCTCCATATTTATTTACAACTTTCAGTCAATAGTTGCTGACGATTACCCCTGACGAGTGTCAGGTGTCAGCGTCAAATATTCGATATTCAATTGTATATTGAAATCCTCTACCTCCAAGAGCATCTTCAGATCATATGTCGCTGATTAGTGAAGCAACATCCAACAGTGAATGCCGAGCGCGTGTGCGAACGACGTGGCGTGCGCGTGCGAATGCGACGAATGAGCATGAACTGCTTGATAGTTTGGAATCGCGCTGTTTTGGCAGAATGCGAGAATTCGACAAACTGCATCATTTTGATGATCCGATCTGAATGTTGTGACTTTTGTGTAAACAGTATTTCGGAATGCGTTGGCAAAAGCGTAGGAAGTGACTGTGTCTGATGGCTCAGCAAGAGATATCGCGACCTCTCGGAGAGTTCCGTTCAGTTCGACTTCTCTCTCTCTCTCTCTCTCGTGATATATGTTGCCAGATCAGATGCAGCAAGTCCCAGGACGTAGTCAAATCTTATGACAAAGTTCTAATGCTACGATGGAGCGATTCTGGCCAGTTTTATGCAATGTACCTTGGTCTTTCGGCTCGATACGACGCAAGCAAATCGTACGATCGATTTTGTCAAAATTGTCAATTCCACCCAGCAGTCATATGATGCATTTCATTCCTTTGGCATGGTGTGGAATTTGAATGTTAGCAGAAATGTCGTTCTGGACAGGTTAAGTCACGAGGTTTGTGAGTAACCCTTCCGTGTTTTGGTGTTGAGATTGCAGATATATTCTGCTTGACCGGACAGTTATTTCAGTTGCTCACAGATTACGGTAGTAAAGCATCTCAATGAACTACCTGTCATGGGTATTTGTATCTTGATAGTTCTTAGTGATATTAGTGCATTTGTCGCGGAGGAGTTATCATCTATCAACTGCGCGTATAAGACCGGCATCTCTGTCAATGGTGAAATGTAGCCTAAGCGACGAAACGTTAACGCCCCATGGTTTGCACATTGCAATGATAGCCCGTTAATATCGCGCAATGAAGGTGTCACTAGTTTTTAGTGTCATTGGATCATCACATGTGTTGCCTTATTGCGGCTATGAATGAGTTCAGGCAACTAAGCGATGTTTTGTAGCTACTAGCTAGACCAGTGGTTCCCAAACGGTGGGGAATTCAATGGTTTCTGGTGGGGAGGACAGTCGACATATTCACGGAGACACGTGCGCAATTACCGCTACCAGATAACTGCTCTGGAATGTATGTATCGAAAATTATGTTGTGTTTTGTTCACAAAACCTCATTTTTGACTCTGGATGGCCAATGATGGCGTCACAAACGCATCCAGCACGACCAATTGGACGTAAAATAACACTTTCTTGTGTGTGTCTTGTGTAGTCAAACCAGCAAATAGCTGCTCTGTGATGACAAAAGTGCTGGGTAGTGGGGAACAGGACCGTAACTGCCGCACCCAAAAACCCCCAATTAGGGAGAGGGCGAGCTCGAAGGGGCCCAAAATTATTTCGTAAATTAACATAAATTAAAGAATTTTTTTTAAATTTATGCCACTTTTTCGAAAAATTTTCGCGCTGGGTGCGCGATTAAATATTGCAAAATATCTGATTATTGGGTACCCTTCCCCACCGAAACTATGTAGAATTTATAGAAATGGAGACTTCGGCGCCGGCCATTACTGCGCCACGACGCACCAAGGCATATGAAGTTATAGGCCATTGTAACATGCATCTCCGAGAAGTGTGCCAGAACGATCAGCAGCGAGAAGACCTTGGCCGAGAAGGAATGCCCTTGTGGTGACCCAAAACTTCGATATATATACAATGTATATGTTTAATTGGCTGGCTTTAAATGGCTGGCACCGAATGTTCCTGTCCTAGCGATCTGAACCCCACAGGACAAATGCCATCCCGCAGGGAAAAATAATTTGCCGGTAAAGCAATACCAATTTGAAAGCATGTGTGCCTTTTAGTTTTGGCGATTCCATATCTTTTGACATCACAGATATAGGTCACGAAATAGCATAATGTAATGAAGTCAATATACCAACGGGTCCGCCCGAAGATGTTCAATTCTTATTTAGGGGTCCTACCTTTTCCAACACACCTCCCTCAGCTCTACCGGTAAATCTGATTACGTGAGCTGAGGGGGGATGAAAAATTGATAGCTAAATATATGAAATTCCCGATCATATTGTCCGATTCAAACATGAATTAGATAGAGTTTTCACGCTTCGCGCGTTTAGTCGTAGTAAGGCGGCGCACTAAACAGTAGACCAAATGCAGCTGATAAGTTGCACGGAAAGGCGTACAGGCTCAGCGGGGCTGAGGGGGTTCTGGGAGCCCAAGACCAACGTTTTGGCGGGGCTGACAAAGAGCTGTTACGGTCCTGGTGGGGAAGGAAGGCTCGGAATAAATCTGAAGTGGGGAATGAAGACAAAAAGGTTGGGAACCACTGAGCTAGACCCATGTTGTTGCCACTGTTGAAACAGTTCAATCAAACAGACATAATAAGTCTGAGTTGGCTGATAAAAAATTGCCAAAGCTAAATAACTCCATATAAGGTAAAATGCCTGTCATCTGAACTGTGCGGGATGGAAGTCGCTGAACAAGCATTTTAATCGTGAGCTGAATAAAATTTATGCGATATGGAATGACTTAGCAAACAAATACTCTCTCTTGTTTTTGTGCGTCTTTTTGAGAATTGCTTTGTCTCAAGACGATACAAAAGCGTCCGCGCATGATGTAAAACTTCTGGACGCCTTACAAACGGACGACATAAGTAACTGCATTGCATCATGAAGGCGCCGCGATTTTGTATAACGAGGTCATATTTCGATTCTATAATGACGCAGCATTCCTTCCTATTGATCCGACAGGATTAAACCAAGTAGCTTTGATCGTCAAACGTGATAGATTAGAAGGGCGAGTGTTCGTTTCAAGTTAAAGGGGCACTGCGCTCTAAAAATGATGTGGTCTCAAATTGAAGGTAAAAACGAACAAAAATTTTTGGCCGCGGCCATTTCCTTCAGAACGCCACCGTAATGGAGCAGCAATTCATTGAAATTTCTACAAGACCAGCTGCCGCGGCTGCTTAACCCGTTACATGGCACGATATCTTCACCGTCGCACTTGCTCGACGCGATTAGGCAGTCACGCAGAGAACGAATTTTAGATAGTTGTCAGCCGATGTTATGAAGGAAATGTGTCTAAGTTTCGTTCTCTGTGTGACTGCCTTATCGCGTCGAGCAAGTGCGACGATGAAGACAACGTGCCATGTAACGGGTTAAGCAGCCGCGGCAGCTGGTCTTGTAGAAGTTCAATAAATTGCAGCTCCATTACGGTGGCGTTCTGAAGGAAATGGCCGCGGCCAAAAATTTTTGTTCGTTTTTACCTTCAATTTGAGACCACATCATTTTTAGAGCGCAGTGCCCCTTTAATAGATTTGTTGCACAATGTACTGTACATGAGCGTCCGCCGAAAATGGATATATTATTCAATAGTTCAGTACCTCCAACACGCTCTGCACATGTATTCGCCGGATCAGGATACCAATTTTACAGTACCACAGTTGTTCCACTGTTACGCCAATGAGATTTCAATGATTCGTGGAAGTTAGAAGCATTAGTGACTGTCAGTTGTGATTTACTTGTAAGATACTCTTGGAGGTAAAGAACTTTAGCATGCAATTTAACCATTCATATTTACTTAGCAACAAAGTCAGGAATAAGAATACTGTGTCCATGTAGGTACACAATGGAAAATGAAGATGTGTGCATATTCCTTTCGACTCTAATTAGTATTTGATAAGTCCCTCAGCAATTCATCGTATTACACAATTCCATTGTGTATTGTAGTTCTGTAGTAGACCTATATCGCTATAATTTCTGAGATCGCATTGTCGGGCGCCGCGTACTCTCGCATTCGAGAGCTCAGCTGGAAATCCGATTCGAGAGAACAACAGACCGTGTCGATAGCGGTGGTTACGTTCACGCTAGCATTCATTCAGGATACATCGTCGACGTGAGCGGTTTGGTAGCAGTTATAGCACTAGCAGTTCTTTATTGCTAAAGACACCGGTATATGTTACCACTACCAAGAAGGCTATAAAGGCAGTACGAAGAATCTACTGTAGAAACGGCGTCAGTAGCTGGAATTACGTTGCTAAAAGCAAGAGTCAATGTTCTAAGCTTGTTGCGATCAAGTCTTTGAAAAACGTCCCTGCTATGGTTTACAAGTATCAAGCTACAGCGTGTATTGATCATATTTTCACGGATCAACTGAAAATCTGAATCACTCGCAACCGTGTGGTTCGTAAACATTCATGAATCATGAACAAATGGCCGCAGAAATCGACGAGGAAGTCATAGTTTCCACCTGATGTGCTGTGCATTTAATTGCACTGAACTGAGATCTATATCCGCCAGAGTGTTTGCTGTGTCACCTGTGTGCGTCGTTAACAGAAGGCGATATTTTGATGAACTCCCAAGGTGTAGTTGGACCTTAGCCAGCGTATTTTTGTGCTGTATTTAACTGCTTGTTTATCAGTTGTGCTGTGATATAATTGGTTTGCCAAATTAGAGAAAATGAACTGGAGAAGTCTCAAATGAATTAGATTACCTTGCTCAGTATCTCATGATTGCCTGCGTTGAGCTACGATCCAATTGCTAGCTACGTTGTTTATTAGTTTTCACTGAGTATATCGGGAGGGATGACTGTTCTATTCCTTAGCCGAGGGCGCCGGGCGTGTGATGGGCGTGGTTAACGCGAAGTCATGTGATTCAAATTGGAACACCAGTCCTGAGAATGAACAAAGAGGTATATCATAGATATGCTTGCAGGTAGTAGCAAGCTTCCGCCACCAACTGACTGTCACGTTTACGAATCGAGAATAACTTCGACCTTAATTTCGGTTATGCCTTGTTATAGTTGATATATCCCAAACGATGCTGAAATATCCGCACTAGAAGATGATTTAATTCCTGTGGAATTAGCTACAAAGTGAGTGAGAAGGATGGCCGTCCGCTAGCATCCTAGCAGCCACAGGCGTTCGTACATATTTGAATTCCTAAACTCATTGTGACAAAATGTCATTGAATAAAATCATGTTGCTGTTGACCAATACCGCGCATCGCTGTAATAGCATGATTCGGCCTACCCATGAAAAGCATGCGTATTTGCATAGCTTACGATACAGATGTGCTGGGAAAGGGTATGTACCGAATACGAGATCGGCCATGAATATATGGGTTCTTGATTTCTTAGCAATGATGATACCGATATAGGTAGCTTTCATTTTGGCTGTTATCGGTGTACTTAATAATTTGCATTGTGGGTTGGTTACTATTCAATACTGAGGTTGCACGGAAATATCTGTAGGGTAGGGCTATCAGTGGTTGGTGATATTATTCCATCCTCTTTATAAAATACAACCTTTTCATTTGTTTTATTTCCAGTCGGTCGACTTCGTCCCTGGCTCAAAATCTCACACTCTTTTAGAGTGTTCAAACGACCGTAATTTGTGGCTGACAGACTGTTCCCTGTGCAATGTACTTGCTGCTGAATGTCCGTGAAAATTACTAATTGCGCGAAAATGACATCGCTTTAGCTACAATAGCGTTGTACGAATTCTAGTGTTACGCGCGACCCATTTTCCCTTCGGCGAATGCAGATTTATCAGGAGCACCTTTTCGCTACAGCTATTGCAGATTTACAAAGCCACTGACCTACATGGTCATTGGTCACATGAGCGTTGACTCATCGTCAATGTAAGAAGAAGGGAACGATTTCTTGAGATATTACGAGATTCTCTCCTTGCAACAATACCAGAATGTACCGCACCCAATCAATTTAAATCTTGTGCTTTCGATTCATAAACACATTTTTCGAAATGGTACTGAATGTCAATTGCATAAAGTGTGCATCAGAAACTCTGCCAGCGTATCGCCTAGTTTATGTTTGCGTTAGCATCTGTATATTACGCTGTGATTCTGGATAATAATGACCCAAGTCGACTTACCTCGTATACAGGATGGAGTAGTCGAAATACGGTGGCGTCATGAGTTACTAATTTTACGTTCTCGGCCTTTCTCGAGTTGCGCATCTGTACAACAACATCTACAATTCTCATTTAACCCAGAAAAGCAAAGCAAATCATCGCAATTACTTTTGTGGAAATGAAATGAAATACGCCTGAGCATTGAGCAGCAGCAACCGAGCTGTCGTTAACCAACCAGTGGTCAGTAACCACGCGTTGAATATCATCTAATGAGTCGCAAGTATGGTCGCACGTGACGAAACAATCTCGGTTCTTGTATACGCCATCGGATTTCGACAGTGCGTGACGGAAACACCTCGCTGATCACTCAATCAGCTTATTACTATTGTTGACATTTTGATTCTCAGTATCTCTTTAGTAAATAGTTTGTACCGAAAACCAGAATGAAAGTGTGTGTTGTATTATCCTGCTTTATCGCGTCTGCCCTCGCTGCCAAACTGACCCTTCACAGCCATACCGATTTCCAATGGGAGGAATGGAAAGCCAAGCACGGTGAGTATTTACCGCATATAGTATCTCGTGCCCTATAATACGCAGTTCAAAACTTTCTAGCCTGGATATGACCTTCGAGAATTAACATTTAGGTTGCAATCTAGTTGTATCAGTTACTCGTGTTTAGTTAATTTTTATGGCATCCATATCGGAGAGATTATCGCGTTCCGGTTCATGACCATTAGCCCATCGGTCTTTATTGCTTCTGGACTCTGGACTCCGTCGTTATACTTTCGATTGTTTTGCTACTGAAATCCACAAATATGTTGACACGAATTCTCTGGGTTTTGGGCCTATCGCTTTACGATCTTGACGCTCGGAATGTAATGCCATCGCAGAATTAATTTCACTATCCACACATCACATCTGCCATGTGAAGGTTCTGTCATTCGCTCCTCTGTAGGAGCTGCCAGCAAACGGAATTGTCACAATGAACTGATGGCACGAACACGAAGGCCAGTGCCTACGTAAAAAGTTTCTGCACATAGTCAATAGTCATAACTAAACCCTCCCCGTAGGAATATAATATTAAGAATTGGATAGTCAGGCAGTACCGGTACTACGCAACAAGTTAAGAGAGCCTTGAAAGGCTCCGCGTCAGCCGCTAATAGGCTGCTCTCGATAAGACCTCATGTTTTGTTGGTTCTTTTATCGCGTACGATTCAGTACCTTGGAGATTTTTCCTTGATATATCAATAACGCTGTGTGTGAAACATATGTATTTGTTCAGAGAAACTCTATTACGGCGATAATGAGGAAGCCGATCGACGAGCAGTTTGGGAGAAGAACTTGCAATTCGTCGACTTGCATAATATGGAGGCTAGACAAGGAAAGCACTCTTTCACTGTGGCTATGAACAAGTTCGCCGACCTTGTGAGTATGATACGACTTCCGAGACCAATGCCAATGACCATCCACGAGACATAGCTTTGCATTGGTGATAATTCTTCTTCTACATGGAATTGAAAAGGGGTCTGTTTTAGTCGGGGTACCAGTCGATTTCAGCCTACTCAATTAGAATACTAGATCTTGCATTTTGCGATTCATTCATTCACTCGTGTATTGTAATTTCCATCGATTCAAAACGCCATGATTGCGATTAAATTGTATGATAGGAAGGGGTCGGTTACCTGTAAATTCGACATATTGAATTCGGCACTTGGTGAATTTAGCATTATAGAGTAGACGTAATAACTAGTACTATTGTGAAAGCAATGCATCGTTATTGTATTACTAAATTCGAAAATGAATGTTTCACTCGGTATGAGCGTGAATTGTTATACGCCAGACTAGGGCTAGTGATATCGGTTTTGGGTTAGGGTTTGGCAGATGTAGTATAGCAGATGCGATATTGGTTACACACTCTGTGGATAGTAAATTGGCCATTTCCAACATTGCTTTATCGCAGACAAACGAGGAGTTCGTCAATATGTTCATGAAGAATGTTTACGTGCCCAAGTCGCAACCGCACTGCACGAACACGAGTATCTATGTCACGAGCAACAACTACGCCGAATTACCAACTGAGGTTGATTGGAGAACCAAAGGATATGTCACGCCCGTTAAAAATCAAGGACAGTGCGGCTCTTGCTGGGCGTTCAGCACCGTGAGTTCGTTTCACCTATTGAAGAATGTTGCGTTGATATTGAAATAAACTCGAATGTTTTCGAATGATGCTCGTCAGAGGTAATCGTCGGCAACTAATGCAAAAATGGAAAGAACATTGTATATCAGCAATCGTATCAATCGGAAATGCCCAGGTTTATTTCAATATGAATATATTATTCTATCGTTTATTGAAGTCTGTACCTCTAAGAAGATCTTCACTTACACGTAACACCTGTCGGTGGCCAAAATTGCTTGGTCCGCCCAAGTTGAAATTACGGTTGCATTTCTTAAACCGATAACAATTCACGGACGATTAGTTTTCACGCCGTTACGAACCATATAATAAAATTTGTTTAACGTACATTGAACAGTGTTATACCGGAAATTCAATCGAACACACGATCACCGTTTTTTTAAAGGGCTGACGCTGTATTGTTTCAGTCCTGGGCGGACAAGACCCTTAAAAAGTACTAGTACTTCGTTAAGGAATATTACTGATTTTAACGAAGATTTTGATGAATTATACGAAGTCGGACTCGAGTCGCAATTTTTCGTTGACTAGACTTGTTGAATGATTTGTGTATTGACTCGACTTGACTCGAGTCAAAACTATAAAAGTAAAATTGACCTGCGACTCGGAACCTTGTGAGTTGGTTACAACCTTGAATAACACTGAATACAGTCTTTGTTTATATTACGATCACTACAGTAAAATTTAATCAACTGCTAACCTTTAATTCGCAGACTGGCTCTATCGAAGGAGCACATTACAAGGCCACCGGGGAGCTCGTCTCTCTCAGCGAACAGAACTTGATGGACTGCAGCAAGCCAGAGGGTGATTTCAGCTGCGAAGGCGGGCTCATGGACTTGGCATTCGATTACGTGATGGAAAACCACGGCATTGACACCGAAGCGTCCTACCCTTACGAAGCAGTCGTGAGTTCGAACTGCTGCTCATTTACGTTTATTGCTAGTTAGTAGCGCGATTTGTTTGGCCTAAAAAAAATTGACATTTTTTACCTCAAAAATCCCTAGTTTTGACCAAATTTAGACCTTATGTAGATAAATTAGGTGTTTTCCACATAATGTTGGAATTGTACTGCTTATCTTCATTTCTGGTTGGAACTGTCTGTCCTCACGAAGTAGCTTGGCCTGAAAAAAACTTATTGGACTTATTCAGTTGTGTTTTTTTTCTCAGGACGAGAACACTTGTAAATACAAGAAGAGAAACGTGGGAGCCACCATCAGTTCATGCGTCGACGTCACCCCGAGAGGAGATGAGAACGCGCTGAAAAAGGCGGTCGGAACTGTCGGACCCGTGTCTATCGCCATCGACGCGTCGCAGACCTCGTTCCAGCTTTACAACAGCGGTAGGTGGCAGGCTTGTATAACTAGATAAATTACAGTCGTCTCACTAGACTTGTTCAGGCGAAATGCTGGTAATCCAATTATAATCGGATTTGTGAAATGTCTCTATGCCACAGAAAAACTGTATCGAGCTAAGCTTGGTGCACAGACACTTGCCTTTCTCGTGCTTATGAGCATCAACTCTGATTTGTTATGAAGTGAACTTGATTTTTTTTGTTGGAATCTAATCTAAATTGAAAAAAAAACTATAGCTATAATTCTAATTGTACTTTAATAGTAAAAGCTGAAAATTTGCTAGTGATATGTAACTATGATAGATAGGTAGAGGTTTGCAGCTTGAACTGAACAACCTGGTTAATTTAGGCAGAAGTGTTGATCGTTGTCGTAAATTTCAACTTGGTTGACGATAAGTAAAAAAGTTTATTTTGAAATATTACTTTCTACCCCGTGGAATTGCCTAGTAGTCTAATACAACGATGCACTGCAATTTTGGCTCAAGCGAAGTTGTTATAGTTGAAAATATGGTGATTACTGTGGGTAATCCATGAGTTAATTTTCCATGAAGAACTCGAATAACTTCTCCTACAAGCTGGAATGGACTAATAGCCGCAAAAATCTGAAAAACTGTTCTTTTTGTATAACCTTAATAGGCAGCTGTAATTCTGATGATAATGCAATTTGAAAAAATGAAAATTTTTCAAGCTCTCCAGGTCTGTGTATAAGAGCCCGCCAACTCAATTCGGTCGATGGTATTCGTTATTCGGCGATTTTGTGAAATAATTGATATACAATGTTCTTTCCAATTCTCTACCAGTTGCTGACGATAACCCCGAACGAGTATCAGCCGAAAATATTTGGGTTCATTTCAATTATACTATTCAATTATATATTTAAGTTCTGTACCTCCAAGAATCTCTTTGATATACCCCTCAACACGCGTCTCATTACAGGTGTGTACAGCGACACTGGTTGCAGCTCTACCCAGCTTGATCACGGAGTGCTGGCAGTCGGATACGGGAGCGACGGGGGAAGCGATTACTGGATTGTAAAAAACAGCTGGGGATCCGGCTGGGGCATGTCTGGCTACATCAAGATGAGCCGAAACAATGAGAACAACTGTGGGGTCGCCACCCAAGCCAGCTACCCCGTAGTTTGAAATGTAAGATGTTGCAGTGTTTGATTAAACTTGCGCAGATAATTGGTCAAAGTAGTAATTCAAGTAGAAGTAGAAGTAACGTCATAAAGTTCTACTCGAGTAGAGTAGAGTTGAGGAGAAGTGAAAGTAGTCTAAGGCTACTTGAGTGTCCTGCAAAAGCAGAAATGCTTCGGTATATGTACTCTTTCAAGAGGATTTGTTCTCTTTTTTTCAAGTAATGTAAAATGTCCTTTTTTTCGCAATCCGTCCTCATTTTATAGCTTTCAGAGTTAGGTGACTGTACATTGTACAAAGACAATTAAAAAATATCATAATAGTCGTGAAAACTGGTTTTCGACGGAATTAAAGGAAGTTTGCACAGTGCACAAACACCACGTTCGCCAGTAGGTTGATTTGAAAAACGTCAAGTGCAACCGATTATACGCGAAGACCGACCTTTGGGTGCAGAATCGGAAAGAAGCCCTTTATTTAGTCAACCCAGTAAAATTAGCCAGAAATTCCCAAACTACCCATTTTATCGTCCACCATTCTATCTTTTGTAACTTGTAAAAAGTGTCTCCTTTCTTGGATCTCACAATATTGTAACCCTATAGTTACTGAACATTGACGATACCTCCGATACAGTAACCTGCTTCGATTTTCAACATATTCATTCTTTTTAGATGCAAGCATCGGCCGAATAAGTAATCGAATTCATCCAAACGGACGTGAGCTCAACATTTTCGGAGCGATTGTCTGCAGATAGAATATTCCCCGAATCTGCGTTTTATCTCGATTGTTTTTCTATTTTCTGTGATAATGTCATGTGGCCGTGACTGGTTTTTAGTGTCTGGTTTTATCAAGTGTCTGTTTATCGTTTTTCGTCGACTTTTGTGTCTGCGTTGTTCGTGGTATCGCTTTACGTGACTATTTCAGACTTTGTGAGATTTTAATTGATGTACCTTTGGTGTCAGTATGCATTTTAGGTCTCTTTTCGTTACCTTTTTAACGTCGATTTCGTGTTCTCTCGTGTCTGCGGAGGAGCCTGAGTTTCGCAGCAGCAGCCTCATTCCCCGGTTCCTCTATGATTAGCGCGGTCGTAATTAGCCGCCGACATTTGGGTGATTTCTGTTATAAAATATAGCCATTGATGCGATTCGAAGTTTCAGTATAGATTACTATAACTTACGGGATATATGGACAACTACCATCCTTGCACTTGAATACCTAGAGAGCTCTACTGCTGGCCCGCCTAAAAGCAGCATAATTTGTAGTCCTACAGCTTAGCGAAAATGGCGTGTGGTTACAGTTCTACACTCTTGATATAAGACGGCGTGAACCCGTGGTATACGAAACCATCACCTGCCTCACACACCACGGTATAAATCAAAAAGCATTTTATCCCAATGGTTCTTGTACGTAGAGACTGAGGAAGGTATGCAGGTAGGGTTTATAACAGTGATATAATTCTGAGATCCTGTTTTCGTGTGACACTTTCTGGCTGTGGATGCGCAGTGCGCACCTTTTCCGCTATGACGGTATAGCTGGCTACCCGACCGATTACGTTTAGTAAAACTAGCCCTAATCGACAGCTTGATTCGCACTAATTCCGAAAGTAAGAATTAAATAGCACAACTCCAAAATAACCATCAAACTCACAAATTCGGCACTGTTCCAAACAATCGGAGCACCGCAACACAATGATTAGTCGTGTGGGTTAGCGTCGCCGCGGAACAGGAACAGCCGTTGTGGTGAATTACTGAGAGGCGCGCCGGCTGAAAGCTGTCACTGATGCTACCTAAGTTCAGTTGTTGATTTCATAAAAAAAACTCCATATGTAGGCTACTTCGAGTAGAACTAGACATACGAAGATGCTCTGGGAGATACAGAACGTATTATACAATTGAATATAGTTTATTAGGGTTACCATATTTTGGAAATCTAAAAAGAGGACACTTTTTCAAAAATTTGAGACTTGCAAAACCGGAGAAGAATGAAGAATTCTCAAAAATCGGTGAATTTTGCCCACTTTGTGGTCGGTTGACAAAAAATACAACTTTCACGCTCAGAGCCCAAAATACCGTTTCTTCCTCCACATTGCCGGATGGTTGATTAAAAAAAAGGCCCACTTCTCGCCCAGCCGGAGCGTCACTTTTGTGCTAATTTACGGCATATCACTCGCATTTTGCTCTAAATATGACCTAAATTTTCAAAAAAGAGGACAAAATCTCAAAAAAGAGGACAAAAGGGCGTCCTCCGAGGATACTTTCAAAAAAGAGAACAAATCCTCTTAAAAGAGGACGTATGGTAGCCCTATAGTATATTCGCATCGATTTTTTTCAGCAGGCACTTGTTAGCGGTTAATTGCTGTTTATTATGACCAAAAGATTTGGCGCTTATCGCCTGACAGAGCCTTTTGCACCGCGGTCAATGAAATTGTACAGAATGTGCCGTTGTGCACACATGAAAAATGACAAAATATCAAAATGAAGTAGAAACACTCTGGTCATAAGAGGCGGTTGCACAATATCACGGTCATATAAGGTCGTTACGCAATTCGTCCTCCTTTACAGCTTTTAGAGCTAAGATACTGGACAGATCCGAGTGAAAATGGGCATAAATGACGGATAGGAAATTCGTGGTTCGAACGAAAGTGACGACCTTTATTTAGTCAACCAACCACAAAGTCGGGAAAAAATTACCATTTTTTCCTAATTTTACTCCGCAATTCTATGTCTGAAAATTTTGAAAAAGTGTCCTCCCTTCCCAATTCCAAAATATGGAAACCCTAGCATAACACACTCAAGTTTCAAATTGCGGTTGCACGATAATACAAATTCAACGGCATAAGGAGTTTTGCCAGAATCAATGAGCAATTGTCAGTTGTCAGGGGTAATCGTCAGTCAACTAGTAGATAATTGAAAAGAACTTTGTACATCGACAATCAGCTCACTAAATATGACTAACCGTCATGAAAATCTGAAATTCAAATGACTTTCAATCAAACACCCACCCTGACCTGGAACATGTAGGCCTAATATAATTGAGTGACATGAACAATTGAACATTGAAAATACACACTGAATGAAAAGTAATAGACGATAACATGATAAAAACAAGCGATGAAAAGTAACGGGGAAGTGTTGTTATAGGCAAAATGTCAGATGTCGATGGTCCAGTAATCCCGCTCGTAGACTAGTATTCATTGAAAAACCTGCGTGTGTTTTGAAATAAATGCGAGTCGCGGTTCGGAAAGTTTACCAAAGTGGGCCACGCAGATTTCTATTAGTCACTCGCCATCGAGAAATCTCAAACTTGAATGATGCATATTTGCGACTTGAGTAGGCTACTTATAAGGCCGCGATTTCGATACAGTCCTTTGGTTCGTTAAGCAGACGATGCACTGAACATAAGGTTGGTGCGTTCATGTACAATTCTACGGACGTTGTCGCAATGAAGTGGGGTTTGAGAATATACCATTTTATAACGATGACTCAGTTACTGAGTGAGAATTTTTAATTTTCGCAGAATTGCGTTTGGATCATGGTTGATAAAGTTGGTATCTCAAAAGACCAATCATGTGATTCAGTATTCGACTCGTTTACAACGCTCGTAAACGGCCCTGCTGAATTGCGCATTCGTTATTTCATAAGCTCATAATTCTAAAACATATTTTGCGATGTCACGTATTGAATGATATTGTATAATACTCATAGGCTAGCTAACGGGGTCAGAAAAATTTCAGGACAATGCTTTCCAATTCTTTCATGTGTTTACGAGATTAACAAAAGTTGTCCATGTGAATATATATAGAAGTATTATTTCCTTATAAAGATGTACCTGACCGAGTAAATACGCCGTGCTCGATCATGAGGTAGCCTACTAAACGAGAAACCGTCCCCAGTATAGCCATGCACAGTTGTACATGTACAGTGTACACGCACAATCTTAGCGTGTGCTTGTATTCAGTATGTGTAACTGTGTATTCACACCCGAAGGGCCGTAAAGGATGGTACTCGAAAACAGAACCTAGCTGTAGCTCAGAATTATATCGCGGTCACAAATCCTATATGCCTAGGTGCATACCTTCCTCAGTTCCTGCGCGCATTCATAATTCGGATTAAAATATTGCACTCAATTTATACCACAGTATGAGTCTGCGGTAGGTTCAGGTTTCGAGTACGATGGGTGTATCTTCACACCCGTATATTAGGGGTGGTACGCGGGTGAAAATACACAATCTTTTCACTAAGAGTGAGTTCATACTGGACTTCTAATTGATTTTTTTCTATACCAAGCTATAGCCATGTCACGT
The DNA here is from genome assembly GCF_051294905.1 of Botryllus schlosseri. Lineage (NCBI taxonomy): Eukaryota > Metazoa > Chordata > Ascidiacea > Stolidobranchia > Styelidae > Botryllus > Botryllus schlosseri. The sequence goes on from NC_137240.1 coordinate 1,951,629, forward strand.
TATTTACACGGATCCGAATGCAAAATAGTCGCCGAGCATGTCCACTGTCCAGTGTTTACATTCGAGTCAAAATACAAGCAAATTCTACAGTCAGCGCTCGATATTACCGGACCAAGAACTGATATATCAACCTCGCATCCCGATACATGCCACCTCATTTTATCGAGTGTCCTTATATTATCTTCTTTTACTTTGCATTAAGTGCGCACGCCTCTTCTTTACATCGCCTCTAGATCCATGTGGGACGTGGCTGTCTGATTTCAAACACTACTCGTGGGCCCCGGACTACTCCAAGTCGTTGCGATACCTTCCCTCTTTTCATTGTATCGCAGTCTGGTGGTGTATTGATCTGATGTACTGAAGCATTTGTGATTTGGTGATCGCAATGTAAGATCGCTATTCGATTATTATATTCCACCCTTTCCGATTTCAATGCGGGATTCCAAGTTTCCAGAACAACTCGTGACTCAGTCTGTTTTGTTGATTTTCGAGAGATATCTCTTCGTTGTGCCCCAAAAAAGACAATGGTACATTGCAAAATGCACAATTGCACAATGCACAGGCACATGCATCACATGTCATTGATGTTCCGCAAACTAAAGCGTTACGTGTTTGCTCTGGTCATGAGGCCGCCCTTTGTCGAAATCGCTTAAAACTGACTGCTCAGAAGAAAAAGTTACAGGTAACAACACTTCAATGCGGCAACACATCGAGTGAATGGGCTAGTGATCATTATATTGCACATTTGTGATGTCGCCTTGAGCTAGTGTATTTGCAATTATGTTTTTAGAAGTTTACACAGATTAGATTGATGATGAAAGCTGTTGTTATTCTATCGTGCGTGATTGCTGCGTGCACGGCAGCAAAACTCAGCCACACCGACTATCAATGGGAGGAATGGAAAACTGTTCATGGTATGGCTTGAGACACTGCATTTTCGATGCAGCTGCTAACACATTAAGTGTAACAGCAAGTAATGGTTGTGCATCTCGTGAGTATTCTCTTGATGAACAGGTAAAAACTATTACGACTCGAGGGAGGAGGCCATTCGTCGATATGTGTGGGAGAAGAACCTCGCTTTTGTGGATCAACACAACAAGGAATTCCGTGAAGGGAGACACACTTTTGACGTCGGGATGAACAGATTCGCAGATTTGGTAACCAATGTTCCCTCTAAGCTGCGCACGTGTGCAAATGCGCAGTGCTGACACGGTCTCTGCGCACAGAAAATCTAGGTTGCGCACAAAAAAATCCAAAGCGATGACCTTTTTTTAGTCGTTACGCACTGTTTTCCATATAGGGATGGTGTGAACCTCTGAAAGGTTCAGGTTCGTGTGAACGCGAACCTTTTTAAAAGGTTCTGTGTGAACGCGAACGTGAACTTCATGACGTCACGTGACGTCATATTGCTAATTCCAACCCTGTCTTTCAATGAAGTGATAGCCTATATTAATGTACGCGATACCTAGCGATGACTCGGGCCACATAATGCCACAATGCTGAAGTACATATTGGCGTTTTAAACGTAGCTAAATGTATCAACTAAGGCAATCAAAGGATATAATACTCCCATAAAATCAATATCTTCCTTCGCTTTGCCAACAATTTCGACGAAGACTTACTAGGGAATAAAAGCCTTCGCTTTAACGGTCTAGGCCAGACCGGACAATGTAGGCCTATTCGGCGTCTGAGTATTGCTACATTGATATTGAGCAGAGTGTAAAATGGGATCCTATACTTGCTACCGATATTACCCCATCGACAAATTATACAGCCGTAGCCAACACCTCAATCGCACGGATTTGGTATTAATGATGCAGTAAAGATATGAAGTCAAAATTGACCCCGTACGCCTACTACATTTTTACATCAGAAACGTTATCAATCTCATTGATTGGTTGAATAAGCATCATTCGCTGCTGACTACGTATGTCGCTCGTGATGTTGTGTGGTTGCAGGTCTAGCTCACAACAGAGGGTCACTAAATATTCATAGACGAAAAGCTGGATATTTCGAGCAAACTTTTGTTACAAAGCAAGTAAAACTTTTGAGATTGGCAAAGTGCTCGTTTAGTGTTGATTTTTAATGCTGTCAGAGCCATGCATAGAGTGGCCCGGAGTTGAAATGAAATAAATTTGAACCAAAGATGCTATAATGAAGTGAAAATTGTAATATATGAGAAAGGTTCACAGTGCAGAACCTACCAAGGTTCTGTTGTGAACGCGAACCTCAAAATTCCCGAGGTTCACACACAGAACGCGAACGTGAACCTCACGTTCACACCATCCCTATAATTTCCAATGGTCTGCGCAGGGAGTTAGTGGGTGTGCGCAGATGCTTCAAAAATTAGAGGAAACATTGTTGGTAACCATACCGATTCGATTGCTCTGCTGGGCGAGCTAAATTTGTCGCTGAACTCGAGCCTTATCTGTATCAAATTCCCAGACAATTCTCCTGCTCTTCTCAAATAAACAGTGCCAATTCTCACTATATTTGGGTTTACTTACAGCTGTCAGTCAGCGTCTTCAAACATGGACTTATTTATAATGATTAGATTTCGCATCTGAACGACCTGTGGATTGACCACTGCCGTCGACCCGCTCACACTACTTTAGAACTAAGATGTAAAGAACCAGCAATAAATATATATTACTAATTCTGCCACTAGCTGTGACTAATAGTAGCCTACGATAAATACAGTCACTTTATGCTTTGTTAACACCGCTTTACCGGATTCCGTATCATATTGCACTTGTATGACTGATTTGGTGACACGATTGTTAATATACATTTTTCCCTATTCTCTACTAGTTGCTGACGATTAGGCTACTCCTGACGAGCGTCAGCCGAAAATATAGGGTTCATTTCAATATGAATATATGGTATGTAGAACGTTTTTTTGTGAACGTTATAACGGACCTAAGCGAATGTTAAACCTTTTTAACTGAACCCTAGCGAAAAATAGTTGACTAGTCCTGCAATAAAGCATGGGATGAACTTTAATTGCATTGACAGGAGAGCGATGAATTTGCCAGAATGTTCCTCGGAACCCCGATCGTGGGACCCAGAAATACTCCTGGATGCAGCAACACGTCAGCTTACATCCTTCAACACACGTATGGATCAGCGCCCACTACGGTCGACTGGAGAACGAAAGGATACGTAACACCAGTTAAGGATCAAGCGCAGTGTGGATCATGTTGGGCTTTCAGTACTGTAAGTGAATACAGGAATTTCGGTGCAGAGATAATCGCATCAAAACCTTCTCTAATCTATGAGGATGGTTTCGAATAGGAACCGATTTATTCATGTGTGCTATACCATATAGTCGACTATTTTCGCCTTATGGGCATAATATCGTATATGAACACACCATGAAATGAGCAGGGTATTCAACTTCGTCTGCTAAGCATTTATACTGAGGTGGTCATAGTAATCATTGATGTTACCTGAGTATTTAATGCTATATAAATGCCTACTCAATTAGCCTACAAGTAAGACCTGTCAAATGTACTCGAGGCCCGCAGTAAACCTAACTAATTAGTTTGAGAAAGTAGATCGAGATGAAACTTCCTATTTGTTAGTCAATTGCCTGTGACATATTTCGAAGTTGCAAGATGTGCCCACGTGACTATACAATGCTGAATGACTATAATGACGCCACAAGTAGCTGTAATATTCGGAATTATATTGTGTTTCCGCGATACCGGATTTCTCCACCAGATTGACCCATAAAGTTATGAAAATCTATTTCAACATAACTGGTCAACGAATTTTCACTCGATTTTTTCAAATGAAAACGTGAGCACGTGATTTTCGATGTATTTTTCGCGCTGATTTCTCATCTGCCTTTAGTTTTTTCTAGCACATCACATATTCAAAATATCATCGAATTTGTATTTTCCAAAAAATAAAAAATATAACAATGAATATTGATATTTTTCATCACTGACTCCTTAAAATGTTCAGCTTATGGTTTTATTTTGTACCCGTGACATAGAAACGGTATAACGGCGGCTTACTACGAAATACACTATCATAAGATGTACTTGGCAAAATCAAAAACGTGATAAGGATTTGGCTTGAAGTAAACGTGGCAATAGTCATCATCAAAACATAGCCTCCGTAAATAGGTACCACAAGTAATCAGGACCTACTTGCGTTCTTCAAATTTGTCGAAGTAGGCCTACTTCGTTCTGACCACCAGGCCACTTCTCTTTTAAATGAACATTCCGATTGGATACAGCATATACAGTCTTTTTATTACGATCACTACAATAATATTCAATGAACTGCTAACCTTTGATTCGCAGACCGGATCCATCGAAGGCCAGCACTTCAAGGCCACCGGAGAGCTCGTCTCTCTCAGCGAACAGAACTTGATGGACTGCAGCAAGCCAGAGGGAGATTTCAGCTGCGAAGGCGGTCTCATGGACAATGCGTTTGACTACGTCATCGCAAATGGCGGCATCGACACCGAAGCTTCGTACCCTTACAAAGCAGTGGTACGTTGGCCAAAATATTGTTCAATTCTTTGAGTTGGATTGCACAAATGCCGATCAATCCATGATCTCCGATTTGAGTCACAAAGAGGCCGTTGCCAAAGGTTATACGCCAGGTGACGTGTCTTAAAGTTAACCGGCTGTGCGCTTAGCGTTTGAGGCCATGGTCGGGACCGGCTGGACATGAGGTGCTTTATATGGATTTTGTCGCGTGCAGTTGCTGTGTTAGCTGAAGCATGGCCATGGCTGAAGATATTATACTCTGAAATGTCTGCGCGTATTAAGGGCCTAATACAGCTGATAGTACCCTGTACTACAGCATACTATATGATTACCGGAATGATATTGTGTAAACCAGGGCTTTGGGGCCGGAGCCGGAGCCCGGAGCCGGAGCCCCGGAGCCGTGCATTTTCACCGGAGCTGGAGCCGGAGCTGGAGCTCTACATAAGCTCTGGAGGCGGAGCCGGAGGCGGAGCCGGAGCTGGAGCCCGTTATTTGAGGAGTAGCTCCGGCTCCGACCTATTTTATAAGATGCTATTATATATGCCACAACCACATCTGCTGATTTATCATAATTGAACAGCAGGCCTGAATTTTAATGCTGTGCACAGAAATGGCGTAGAGCAGGGGCGGGCAACTTCTCCAGTCGGCGGGCCGGATATAGGAAAATTAAGTACTTGGTGGGCCGGATTGCTGAATCGGCATTATTACCGGAGATTGCTGAATCGGCATTATTACCGGAGATTGGCATTGGGACGCAACAATGCTGTTTGGCGTAACGAGAGAATAGCTCAAGAGAAAAAGAGCCAGACAGCATTGTTGCGTCCCAATGCCAATCTCCGGTAATAATGCGGATCCGGAGCTGGAGCCGGAGCTAATGTATGATAGAAGAAAGTTCCGGAGCCGAAGCTGGAACAGTTCAAATTTACGGCTGCTCCAAAGCCCGTGAACCCGGGATTTTCATAATGTTCTGTATTTGCCGTTTGGAATTTAGGTTACGCGCGGTATGGCGAGATACCGCATGTAGTAAGGGATTTAAACTGGGAACGTGGTTGAAGATGGATGCAAAAGAGTATGACTCTAGGTTTGGTAGCGAAAGGTATTAGTAGCAGGCAGCAGTGGCATGAAGTAGTAGTAGTCGTAGTAGTAGTAGTAGTAGTAGTAGTATAAGTAGTTAGGGCATGAACTAGTAGGTATAGTTGGCTTTGTATTCGCAGGATTGAGCGGATGTACCGATCGTAATCTCTGCGCGGATAAATTGGCTGGGACACGGCATGGTCAGTTGGTCACTGACGATGCTACGTGAGTATCTACGGCAGTGGTCGGGAACCTTTTTCGTCTGAAGAACTATACATGCCAATCAATTGTTACGTCACAATTGAAAATTCGTGACGTCATGGTAGTACTAATTCGAACTCAATACATTGGATTCATCGTGGGCGCCCTATTTTATCTATAAAAACTCGTAGGCTACTAATCACACTGTGATAGTGCAATTTATCGTAATAGCTAAGAATTTATAATACATGATATTAATCTAAATAACTATAGCACTGATCCCGAAAATCTAAATATTGATCGACTTCTCAAATTGGCGGTAGCATAAACGTTGCACTACACGCCTACATTTGAACTTCAGTACTAGAAAGCTACTTATCAATTTGGACGTGGATAGCGAAGCGTTGTTTTTAATTTGGATTTGTAATTGGAATGTCACTTCCAAGGCAGTTCATTTCTCGGTGTAGATCAGTAAGACAATGTGTATTTGAAAACTAGATTGTCATAAAGAGGTCCGGTACATTTGCCCGTGAGCATCGCTGTTTATTCTGCCGTAACAATATAATATTGTAACTGCATAGACTTGTGGTGTTTTCCGTTAGCTTTATTGTTTTTAGGAGCAGGCGGCAGGGGCAAATGACGAGATCCCGTTATTGCTTCGAGTATAGGCCGTAGCGGAGTCGCTACAATATTTTTGTAGACTATACTGACTTCTAGTATCACTTAAATGACAGGGCGATATTGAAATACTATTTGAAAAATAACTGAAGATCAAAAAATCTGCAATACATGCCATTCGTCGTATATGTCCCATGCAGTTTCTGGTATACCTATATACCGGTATAGCACAATGATTTCGGTTGTCTAGTTTTAGAGATAGAGTTTTCGATCCGCATCTGCGCTAGTCATCCTTAATCATATTCGAGTTGTTTTTCGTAGAGAATATAGAGGGAGGTTATGACAAATAATGTGCTGATTTCGTCTAACAACTATTTCCAGGACGAGAGCCCGTGCGAATACTCAAAGGCAAACATTGGCGCTACCATCTCGAGCTGTGTGGATGTCACTCCACATGGCGACGAGAAAGCGTTGGAAAAAGCCGTGTCCACCGTGGGCCCAATTTCCATTGCCATCGATGCTTCTCAACAAAGCTTTCACCTTTACAAGAGTGGTGAGTGGTCTGTTCGAATCGTACCCTCCGATACATTTTATGTCGTCTTGAGTCACTTTGCGTATTGACTCGACTTGTACTCAGTCATTGCGCATGACTGGACCAAATCCTGTGACTCAAGACAACATATATATGACTCGATTCAAGTCTCGTGTACCAGGAACGATACTGAAAAATAGGCCAAGAAATTGTATTTTATTGGTTTGAATAAACACGTAAAGAGTGAGAAAATGAGTAAATGAATGCGAGGCCTTCGATATCGATTGACTCATTGTGACTCGGGACCTTATGGCTTGTTTACAACCCTGGTTAAAGTTGATAAAGAATATCACTCGTGGTAGGGAAATGGTTTGCCTTTTCGTTCCAGGCCTTTACAGTGAGCCGAGATGCAGCTCCACCTTTCTTGACCACGGCGTGCTGATTGTAGGGTACGGATCAGAACAAGGAAAAGACTACTGGCTTGTCAAAAACAGGTAAAAAATGCGAGCCTTCTTGTCTGTGACCCGCTTCTATATATTCGTGAATTTCAGCTGGGGAAAGCAATGGGGAATGGAAGGATACATCAAGATGTCAAAGAACGCGGGAAACCAGTGCGGTGTTGCAACCCAGGCCAGCTATCCAGTCGTATAAATTGAAAAGGTGTGTGATGTTGCTAGGGATAGTAGCCTACATACCAAAACCAACGCCCTCACATATATTGACATGTGGCAGGTTTACAATCGCAGTACTTTATTTTTAGAGCAGTTGAACAAGTATACATGCTGTTGGAAAGCGTAAGCATATGCAATCAAGAAGGATATTTGTGTTTAATATATTTTGTGACCATGCAATAATTTCGTTAATAAAATCGATTACAATATGATACAATTTTTGACCTATTGGCAACAAACGATAGTATCCAGACAAACGTGTAACAGTTGGATTTTTTGATAGAAAATGCTTTACCACTGAGCTTCGCACTAAAGCTGCAGCGTATCAATGCCTCAACATAAAACGGCCTTAAGTCGGCGGCCACGCGACCTACTAGCACGACGCCTAAAGTCAGGTAGACAATTAAAAACACACTCGAGGAGTTCGTGATCAGTGACTAGAGATCACGGCCAACAGCAGAGGCAGGGCTGCTCAACGTCGGTCTTGATGTGTTGTATTGGCAATAGTGTTTCGGCCTACGCGCGAGACTTGACACGAGCGGATTCTCCAGATATCCTTTTATTGTTTGATAGTCGCAGTCTCACAAAAGGTGCGGAAGTCGTACGGTATACCAAATATAGCAGCCCAGGAGCACAATAAACAAACTAGACAATTATTTACTCACAATCAAAAGTATTAGGATTAGAGCCCAACCGGTTGGTTCGCCGAGAATATCGAGTAGATATCACACTTTGCAAGAAATATCGGTATCGGTAATTGAAGCTGAAAAAATATCGGCAGTTTTCGTGGCGTCACAGCATAGTTATAGGAAATCAGAAAACTATAATCTCTGAACGCTGGACTCGAAATATTGATAGATTGCACAATGCACATGTACAATGTACATTGTACAATGTACATTGTACAATGTACATAGCTTTCACTTTACAGGTGTCCAGACACACCTTTTCTAGTTTATCTCATGTCCAAAAATAGCAATGGCTGTAAAGCTGTTCAGATAAATGCTCTGAAGTTTTTAAAATGCGTTTTTAAGGTTCATTCCACATCTTTTGAATATCGGCTGGATATATCGGTGAAGATGTTAGATATCGGTTTTATCGCTATCGGCCCAAAAATCCATTATCGGTCGGGCTCTAATTAGGATAGAGTAAATGAAAGTATGACAGAAATTACTACACGCCCATCATTGATTTCAGGAAGGTATGAAGATGTAGAGACAGAAAGTGAAATTACTCCGACGAACGCGGGAATTGTTAACCAACGACAAACCAGTGATAATAAGTTAGTGCGTGTATCGAATGTGACTGTGGAACGGAAACTCCCGTCTTCCCATTGTTATGTCACCATTGACTAATTCTAGCAGTTATGGTCAATCGCATCGCAGCAATCGCAACAATTCGCCGTAGGTTATATGTCATATCACAATTATAGATACTCGACGTTGATAACGCAATTACTACCCTAATCAGTTGGTGGTGATCTTGAAACTTGCTGCAGTGTTAGATGACAATGACATCATCAAGATATACAATTCGCAAGTTAGTCGCTCATCTCGGCATGCAACACAATTAAAATCTACATAGACCGATACTGGCTTTTGCGAAAAATCCCTTATGCGCTAGGCTGCGCGCGCCTATATACTCGACTTCGATAACGAAATAATTTCCCCAAATGTGGAGTAACAACCTTGAAGCTTCGCACAGAGTTAGAACCCATAAGCCGAATAATAGATACGAAATCTCGTCGTCTCTCACGCTATGAAACACCTTCAAAATCTACACAGAGCAATACCTGCTTTTGCGTAAAATCTGTTTCGCATGTAGGCTGGATATCATAGCGTGAAAACGAGAGTTTCCGTTCCATAATAGTCATATTCGATAGTGCGCGGCAAGGATGCGATACTTTTTGTCGTCCACTCGCTGCTAAAGACCTGACTCTGTTTGATGGATGACGGCTGTTCATAACGCTCTTTCGATTTATTAGTATAATGCAGTAATGCTACTTTAATTGCCATTTGATGGAGTCATAGTGACTCCGGATCTCCGGTTGGCAAATACAGTCATGCGCAAAGTGCGGTGTGACAAACTATTTCCGGAGACTTTGTCTCGTTCTGTGTGACTTTCAGCCGTTGCTATGTTATTGTGCAAATGTGCATTGTGCATGCATTGCTTACAGTATATAGCAGGGGTCGGGAACCTTTTTTGTCTGAAGATCCATATTGGCCCTATTTTTTCACTTTAATTCCCAAAGAGCCATATATGCCAATCGACTGTTACGTCGCAATGGAAAATATTGGTCACGTCATGGTAGCACTAATTCGAGCTCACTACATGGGATTCGTAATGTGTGCCACATTAAAAACTCGTACTAATCATGCAGATTGCCTTATTTGATTCTGCGAAACTTGAGTTACGAACGTAGGTTCGTCGCGATGGCACTTTTAATTGTGAGAACCCATGATCACATGTGTAGGTGCAGCCAAACATAGTCACTGCAGCAGTATATATATTCATACCCACTCTAAGCTGTGATGGTTCAGTGACGTCGGGTCAGGGGAGGCAAGTGAGACAGTACTTCACCTGTCGTCAAGATGAGTGAACGAAAATTGTGAAACCTTCAATTACTATTGGTATTTGCTATCGATGTTCATGACTGACAAGATTTTGAATATTTTTCTTCTAAAATCACACAATTTTCATATTTATTGTACGAAAATGCAGTGCGAAACGAGAGGTAAGGCACAGACGGGCCAAGCCTCACCATTGTTAACACAATTCATCCTAAATAGCTTAGAATTTAATATAACTGATAATAGTCGAATGTAAATGTAACGAACGATATGAAAATCTAAATACTGATCGACATCTCAATTCTCAAAGTATTCGGCGGTAACTTATAACGTTGCGCCACATGCCTACATTTTACCGCCATTAGGCTACGACGGAGCTACTTACCAATCAAGAACGTGGATGGCTATGATGCTGTTTGTAATTCGAGTTTGTAATTGTGAATGTAACGTCCACGGCAGTTCATTTCGCGCGAAGATCGGGACGATAATGTGTATTTGAAAACTGCGTTGTCACGGCGTTGCCATGTCTGCTATTCTCTTTGAATAATCAACGTATCGAATCGGGTACATCAAATTTGCGAGTGATATTAGTAGCCGGCGCTACAGTAACTTACATTTGAGGATTTTGAAAAGAGGGGGTGCGAGCCCCTGAACGTGTGGACGGCATTGCCATTACCACTCAAAGACACGCTTGTACTGTCAAGAGAATAATTATTATGGCCGTGATGAAACTTTGCTAACAAGTTGGTGCAATATTGATCAATTCGGTTCAAAAATAAATATTTGGCAGAGCCATATCTTATACCTAAAAGAGCCATATATGGCTCGCGAGCCATATGTTCCCGACCACTGGTATAAAGGCTACGTCAAATCTGCAATTTCTTTTGATCCAGTAGTACCTTGGGGATATTATAGTCATCCTCTTCTGACAGTTATACAAATCAACCACCAGACAGCTACACTACACTGAGTGTAATTACTGAAATCGTATATTTCGCGCTGAGATATATGTCTCACGTCAATAAGTCCTGACTGGTATTTTGGAAATGACTCAAATTCACGACGGATCGCTCGATTTGAAAGTAAAAAGTCAGAGAAAGTTGTGTGTTCAGGAAATCACGGAAAGTGCTCTTCGCGTCAAACGTTATTCGTAAACGGTTCCAGAGCTTGTTGTCAATTCTTCATTTTCGTGGTACATTTGAACACCAAATGACGAGATTGCGACTGAGTTCGTTTCGGACAAGTATTCCGAATTCAACCTCTCATTAGTAGATGGCACGACTGTGTGAGCTGACGATGATCCATCGACCCTTTCAGGGTGAGATTCCGTGTGGTTTTCTGTAACTATGGGAAAGAAATGATTAATAATAATTCAAGTAGCAAACATAATCAGAATCGGGGGGGGGGGGGGGCATATGGTAATGGCAGGTCATTTGAGTGACGTGAATACAGCTAATTTGAGTGACGCATTGCGCTTTAGTCACGAGGAGGCAGATGCCTATATATGACACGACGTATACCTACTAACTACATTGATATTTTTTTTATTGATTGTAGTTGAGTTTGGAGCGCTGGTTCAGAAAGTTTCATTAATTTTTCGCAATTATGGGGGTGGGTAGGGTAAATTGCACTACAGAAGGCATTGCACAAATTCAATTTTCAATCGATGCTGACCTTGACTCGGCCTTTCCACGAGCAGTCTAAGATGCGTCCAGATTTCCTCTAAAAGAGTCGTTTCAGAAAATTGCAATCGTCTTCTCAAAAGCTCACTGTCCAACCCGTCGTCTGCCATTGTATTTCGATGCACCCGGTTTCCGATATATCCGGATATTTTGTCGTTATTCGACCGATTGTACGAGTCTGCGTTTCTCGATTCTAATCCACAGTTGAATATGGCCAGGCGACGTTGCCATCTGTCGCGAGTTTGGTTGCGAATTCGCCTAGACTTCCGAACTTTGCGTTTAGAGCGTCTTGTGGATACCGTCGATACTTTAGTGGAAACAGCGCCAGCAGTTGGCGAATTTTGAGTGACTTCATATAGTTTAATGCCCTGGTGATCACGCTTTATCGTGCGCTCTCTGGTTGGTGTTCCTTCAGTGTTTCCCGCTATGTTATTACGATTTCTAACTAGGCAAGGCGCTGGTAAGAGTGGCGAAGGAGGAACGTGTCCGTGAATGACATCGTTCGCAAACTCGTAACCTAGCATAGAAACAGTTTCTGGGTCGTTTCGTTTCGGGTAAAGCGGATGCCATCTTTCCTTATTTGACATCTGTCTTTTGATGCGAATTTCTGACGACCGTGTTCCCACTCTTTTCCAGTCACGCGCCAAGTCTGGCAATCGCGGCTTGGATGGAGGTGGTAATTTGCAGTAATTCGCTTCTGTGTTGATTGAATGATTGTAGCTCTCGATGTCGAGGTATCTGTCTAATGGACTTGACGGGTGCATGTCCAAGTTGCTATCTGAAGTATATAAAGACATAGAGGATTTACGTGACCAACTGTAAAGTATTAACCGATTCAAATTTTATCTGAAAAAAGTTGTTTTGGATAAAGTACAGCGGAAAAATACGTTTTGGTGTGTAGCCTACATAGCCAGAAAGAGAGAGAGGGAGAGAGAGAGAGAGAAAGAGAGCGAGAGAAAGAAAGAGAAATAGTATTACAGTCGGCTGTCTTAGTTTGTAAAGTTATGTTAACTTTATTGCTAATAATTTCCTTTCAAAAACACCGAAAGTTGTCGAAGCGACTTGGCGTAGGCTAGTCTTTGAAATTAGACACCCACATGGGTCTAGCTAGACACAATGTCAAGATGAGTCATGCATACTGAATGAAAAGTAGGCTAATAGACGATAATATAAAATGGACACAGTAATTCTAGGTATAGCAGCTAACATATAAAATTGAAACCGAAGTTTGGGTTAAATATGGTATCACGCAGAGCCGTTTTAAAAAGAACAATTTTTTTTTGTTTCAAAAGTTTAACAATTATGCCATAATTGTGCAAATACTTTCGTAAAACATGTAATATGAGCCTGCGAACGACTAGCACCCGATGTAGTCCCGGTCAAGGGGCCATATTTACCCTATATTTTCAATTGCCAATGTCATTCAAATGCGACGCCATGATTAAGATTCGTGACCTCATGGCTAATCAAAAAAATCAAAAAAAGAATAAAAAATATGTTTAAAATGAGGACCATGGTTTAAACATGTTTGTTTTAGATTGATTTGTTTTAAATGCAACCCTAAAACGAAAAGAGGAATTAAAATAAGTTTTTTAATCGATCATACTTCAATTCAGGGATATGCTGCGGTTGCCTACTGCAAATGATATAACGATAATAAACCCTAAAATAATCTGAAAACCCACCTAACAGAGACGGTATCGTGTCTTCGTACGCGTTATTTTCGTATACAGTCAATCTACTGTGCGCGGTAGATTGTTCCTCGTCGACGTGCCGCCGATCCAACACCTTCGCGCCAAGTTTTACCAGCGGATTTCCCCGAAAACAGCGAGTTGGCTCATCGTCCGGCCGTCCTATTTCGTCCATTTGAGGTTCGTTTGTATCGGACGTTATTCCGGCGGCTTCAACAAACATTTTCGACTTTTTTAAACTCGATTTCATCGGACATTTCTCTGTCGGCGATGCGTCGCCCGCGTTTCTTTCTGCGTCGACCGTTTGCTCAGAAATTTCAATGATGACGCGTTGTTCGTCACGATTACTCTGATGATACATTCGGCCCCAACAACAACAACGCGTCATTCTTTTGATTGGTGACCTGCTGGTGCGGCGAAAAAACCTGAAATATTTGTAGCGTTTGCCTGGTCAGTGATGGCTGAAGCTGAAATCGTGTTTTTATCGCGAATTGTGCGTGAATGCGTGGCAAAAACGTCAAAATGAAGTAGTCAGTGAATTGGTTCACAATCCGCTACCGACATCGTTTCGGGTTGACTCAAAAGTAGAACGGAAGCAATAGGGAAGGGCAAACAGCTCCGACGATTGCTCGAATAACAACATTGTTGACGAATTTATGAACGAATGAATGTTTATAGCAAGACAATCTATAGGAGAAAATCATACAAAATACATATATTCGGAAATATATTTATGCCGATTCCAAATAATTGTTAGCCAGTTATACCTTTCCCTAACTCCATAAGTTGCCAAGTTTTGAACCTACAAGAGTGACAAGTGGTACTTCGATGAGGGATTTGAAAACATGTCCAAACTATACGTCGAGTTAAAGTACAAAAAACGCATGGTATGAAGCGCCAGAAAATTTTATTTTGTTTGACTTTTGCATATAGTTTGACAATATACCACGTTCGGAGCACTGCGTAGGTGTTATACAGAACATGTTGTCTTGATGCAGGCGACCATATCTTATCAAATATATAACAGCGCTGAATTTATGGTACAGAATAGGCGTACTCATAGGAAAATATAATACCGTCTACAAGTGTTTATAAATACCAATACGGCAGTGCATTTCTTAAATTTGTAAATCTACCTTCGTCTTGAGTATGAAAGTAGCATCGGTGTCAAAAGTAGAGCTGCGACCATCGGCAAAACGATCACGCAGCTCTTTATTATTTCTTTGGAAACTTGATCGGAATCTGTAACGACAATATGTTTTAAAATAGAATATTATTGCCCAAAATCCGACGCAGGCTAACTCAAACATTTTCCATGAATATGAATCGATAATAACCACCGCAACACGCTAATTTAGTCGTGTTTTAATACATAACTCAAATGTCCGAATGAACCGAGACAGCAGCCTCAATGCATAAACATGTTTTAATCCTTGACCCAATACCCAATACGCTGCTAAAGTTTTAATTTATCATTACCGGGGATCCAATCAAATTAGCAAATCGACCAATAGCTGCGACACATATTTGTTGGTATACTTTATTTCACCACACCCTAATAGATATTTTCCCACGATCACGTCACGCTATAGTTGAATGTGTGCCAATTGCGATCCAGCTGTCTGAATGACCGTATAAGACTTCGAAACAATGCAGACCAGAGCAAGAACCCTCGAATATATGCCATGTAATATGTTATTAACCAGAAGATTCCTATCGTCGATCATGACCGATAAATAGTGGGAGATATGGTTACGATGACAAAGCATAGGAACTAGGGATGGTGCGAACGTGAGGTTCACGTTCGCGTTCTGTGTGTGAACCTCGGAAATTTAGAGGTTCACGTTCACCAACGAACCTTGGTAGGTTCTGCACTGTGAACCTTTTTCATAGATTACCATTTTCACGTCATTATAACATCTTTGGTTGAAATTCGTCGCATTTCAACTTCGCACCACTATATGCATGGCGCTGGCAGCATAAAAAAATCAACACGCAGCGGACATGCACCTTGCCAATCTCCAAAAATTTTACTTGCTTTTTTACAGAAGATTGCTCGAAATATCAAGCTTTCCGTTTGTGTATAACTTGTTAATGGAGAAATATCGGTAAAAAGTATAGAAACCCGTTTCACACTCTGCTCAATATCAACGTAGCAATACATAGACGCCAAATGCGTTGTCCAGTCTGGCTTGGACCGTTAAGGCGTAACCTTATATTCCCTTGCAAGTCCTCGTCGAAATTGTTGACAAAGCGACCGAACATATTGATTTTATGGGATTATTATATCATTTGATTGCCCCAGCAGTTGATACATTTGGAGACGTTTAACACGTCAATGTGTACTTCAGCATTATGACATTGTGTGGCCCTATAGTCGTCGCTAGGTATCGTGTAGGGTAGGCAATCACTTCACAGAAATGTATGGTTGGAATTAGCAATAACACGTCATGTCACGTCATGGGGTTCGCGTTCGCGTTCACACAGAACCTTTCAAAAAGGTTCGCGCTCACACGAACCTGAACCTTTCAGAGGTTCACATGCACCATCCCTAATACGAACACACAGTACAAATCTATACCCACGTTAGTAGAAATGGCTTGCATATCTGTGAAGTCGTGATCAACCCACAGTGCAATGAAAGAATAAGTCTAAAAATACCACCTTAACTTAATGTAATGTAGAACTGGAATGATAATGTTTGAGGTCGCACAAAAGGTACCTATTTGAAATTTTCACATAATTCACACTGCCCCGACCTCGTAGTTCTCTATATTATAATCCAATAGTTCCACTCTTTTAATTCGTTACACGAGCTTATAGGCGTCAGAGGACAATTGTCAGTGCATCGGAACCACATCTCATCTGTATAGTAGTCGCATATCATCATATCATATATTGTGTGTTCACCTCACCCTGACCCCCGTATAATGAAATCTCACCTTGGTCCCTGGTGTTTGATAGGTTCTCTCCGTAACTTGATGATCTGATGGCCACTGGGATCATTGAGCTTTCGTTCTGCGATAAACGCGGATAGTCTAAGCCCGCTGACATCAAATTGCGGCTCAACAGTTTTCATGTATATTTTTATTTTATATAAACTGAATGTTAGGACTCAAATCTCTGTACATCGTTCAATAAGAAACAGATTGTTAAAATTTGCAAATTTAACGTCGGAATTGCCTATCACTCATGAACCTTCTGAATAACACCGTGCTTCATCAAATGATAAATACATCGGTTTCCTAATGGTATCGCCGTCTGCTCTGGATGGATATGCTCATTTGGTAGTGAATATATACTCTGCACGGCTGTCCAACTGGTCACCTGTCCCATTGCTGCGAGATTAGTCTCCATAATTATAGTTTATATATATATGGAAGCTTAGCAGCGCCGCTTGATGGGACCTATCCCAGAGTGATGCCTTTTCGAGCAGTGAGTTGTGCCTATAGTCGCCAAGCACTCAGCCCTGCCCTATACACGTTGCTATGTCGTTGTCACCTAAACAATGATTCGAGAAACTACATGTTAAATCATTTCGTATGCCCAACGCCGTTCATGGTTAACCTGATACTGTTTCGCCCCGTATAATTGACTAATCCTCTGCTCTGTAGTAAAGAGAGTCATTGGTAGCAGGCTACCTAAAACTTATCTTATACCCATCATTGTACCTCATCAGCATGAAAAGACCTGCCGTAAGGGAACAAGAAGAGTGGAACTTTTAACCTAAAATACACAAGGTTGATGATCTGCTCATCCCCAATACTATTTCAAAGTTTTCCCTATTTCAGTTGAATGTCTGTAACACTATTTGCCGTTACAGGAAAATGTAACATATCACCCGTGCTGGCAGTCTAACAATAATATTAGAAAAAATGCTCCTATAACAAACTTTTTCGCATTTGACTAAAGCTGAAAGCACTGCGTTGCCACCACGATTTCAGTTCCTTCTTTTTCTGTTTAGCGACTGCAAATACGTGTTTCGTTCACGATCCCCGTTATGACGTACCAAATCGCAGTATGTCGGAAACAATCAATATGAAGCATTGATGTTGCCAGTTTCGCAAATGGCGCGAACTGACTATATGACAAACCCTGGAATACCGCCCGTGCATTTCCAAGGTATTAATCGGAAAAATATACATCACTTACAATGTAATGTTATTTAAATCTCGGTTCATATCATAATAAACTTCATTGTAATGTAAAATATTCGGAATCGGCATAACGTCAGGATGTTACATTTCAAATTATCGTTTTATCCTAACAATTGGATTATATCTTCCTCGGGAATAAACGACAACCTTCAACTTGCATTAGATATTTGCATCTGATATTTGTTATATTCCTTCCTACATATGTCACAGTGCCACCGCGTGGAGAAAACATAATGATCAGAATCAGACAGGATGCGGTGATCATTACTCTCGTGAAGAACCGACGTCTTTGTCTATTGCGGTGCAAGCAGTATATGAAATAGAAGTGTTACGGCAATCTATATGGAGTCCCGTGTGCCTTTCTAGAACCCGATTTCTCGTGAATTTCCGACGCTCTTCATTCGCGCCAACGACATCTCATTGGAGAGACGGCGTCTGATCTCGTCTCGCGTGACAGTGCCAATTGTGGGAAGCAAAATCATCTATTGCACCCAACATAAATCTTGACATCTTTTGCAAGAAGATCCTTCGTGAAATGGGGGTCTTTGCCATAGTTGTTTCATCTCGGTAGAGATTAATTTCTCGAGCAGCGACGACGAGAGACCTCTCTTGACGTTTGTGCGTCCGTTTATGGATCTAGACATTGCCGATATACCTAAAATGAGATTGAATTATCAGACATCCTGAACAAAAATCCGGTAAACTTACTAACGGCGTCAATGACATTAATATTGATAGGCCAATGTTCGCCTTGGGTAGGCCTACATGGCGCAACAATCTGAATGTATTCTCTCTCGCTCTCATGCAAAGTAATGATTGGTGTGTTATGAATGACAGAGCCATTTTAACATTCAGTAGACTGAATTTTGTGGTGCTCTCCTATGTTTGATGTTCTGGTATTGCCTAAGTTGATTTACCATTCCATGGTAGGGCGGCCACGGCCGCATTTTAAGAACTATATAGGATAACTGCAAATATACGCCTTAGGTCGTAGATATCAGATAACAAACACACTATCACAACACTTCGTTTATAACGGTTTAATCTAACCAACGACACCGGGTTACTTACGCATTTCGTCGGCGGCCGCATTCATGAAATCTGCGATTGCTTTTCTGCTCTGTAGCGTCAGAGCGAAGCATTTTCGTGACGTTCTTTCGCACGCTCTTCTCAGCTTTCCGTAACATTTGTATCGTAATCCAGAGTGTCTGCAGAGAAGGGTGGATGTTAGGAATGATTTTTTCACGATGTTGCGATCTCCACCTCCGTCTTACACCTGACCAACATCGTTGTTGGTTCCAACTATATCTACATTGCCGGGGACACGCTTGACGGTTAAGTTGCTATTCTAATGGTCGAACTGAGACCCAATAAATCCCACCAATGATGTAGTAAGTCCTATATTCAATAAATTGGTGGGAATCACTGGTCAATGCCATTAGAGATACGGTTGAGTAGACAAACAACAAAACAGAGTTGACATTACCGTTAATGTATAGATAACTCAGGGTTGCCAGACATCTTTTGCGAAAAAGGGCCAAACAGCGCCGGAAAAGGGGCCAAAAGGGGCCAAAAAGGGCCAAATTGTTCAATAACGTCAATAACGTTGCAACATTACCCATAGACACCTGGAATTCCAGTTTTATATTGTTGATACTGTTGTAGGACACCAAATCCACTACCTGTAACTACACTGGATCCAACTGCAATAACTGCTTCATTGTTTCAAGCCTTTTCCGACTGAATATAAAATCGTAAAATAAAACTTTTTGTGCTATAATATAAGAGTGATTAAATTTTATGAATTTTCATTAAACATTGAGAGAATAGTTTCTTTACATTTGAAACTTATCCAACTTAATATATATACCTAATTTTTAGGTTTTTCACCAAAAAACTCTACGGTTATGTTGCATTTTTTTCTTTGAAATTTCTATCAATCATTAAGTACTATAAGGGTGCTCTTCTTCAGACTTTTTCTGCTAGATAGCTTCCATCTATGTTCGATGCTTTTTCGTCCACCTGTTCACAAATCTGTATTTACAATTCCAACACAGTCTACATTCTACAAAAACAAATCCAAATCTTCCACAGTGTTTCCACTCGAATCTTTGACATTGGCATAAACCAATGATATATATATCATTGGCATAAACATTGTCAGCTCAATTTGCGAGATAGATTTATTTGAATACTTAGTTTGACGGTATGTCTCAACTGCTTACAAAAAGGGCCAAAAATTGAAAATAAAGGGCCAAGGGGCCAAATTATTATTTTGGGGCCAACAGCCTCTAAAAAGGGCCAAATTTCACGAATTTGGCCCCGAAAGGGCCAATCTGGCAACCCTGGTTAGTTATCTGATAACTAACCTACGGATAGATAGCCAACAGCCGTCGTCACGCTTGCTTGCTCGGAGGAAAATACTGCTCAGCAATCTGAACTCAACGTAATTGCCAATCCCATAGCTGACGACCCGAGCGCTCAAATTTAACAAAGTTGATCTTATTAGAAAGCTACTGTCGCACTGATTCCGAAAATATACATTAAACTTTCATCAAGGCAAAAGAACCAGCCCGAAATAGCGTTCAAAGTCTGAAAATCAGCATTGTTCCAGACAATCGCATGGACGCACCACAATGACCATAACAATGACCCTTGCGTGTCCTCGATTGTTCAGAACAATGCCAATTTTCAGACTTTGAGGTGTATTTCGAGGCGGTTCCATTGCCCTGATCGGATTTGAATGTATATTTTCGGAATCAGTGCGATAGTAGCGTTCAAATAAGATCAACTTTATTCAATTTGAGCGCTCGGGTCGTCAGCTATGGGATTGGCAATTACGTTGAGTTCAGATTGCTGAGCAGTATTTTCCTCCGAGCAAGCAAGCGTGACGACGGCTGTTGGCTATCTATCCGTAGGTTAGTTATCTATAGTTAATGTGACTAGTCACCCCAGGATGTGAAAATCGGCTCAGCTAGGATCTAGGTTTCAAAATTTATCTGGTAATTAGCCCGTAGGTTTTGTACCGTTAGAGTTGTGTGCTGGTAGGTTTTGTAGTGAGGGTTGTTATCACAAGCTGTTTTCGGTATATGTACGTACAATTGTACAAACGACGATGCTTGGAAAAGGCATACCTTCCAACTCCATGTCGGTTCCAATATCGAGCTGGCGAAGCTGTAGCTGGGAAATTCTGCAGTATTAAGGACATGCACAGCATTACAATGATAAAATCGCGTGCCAGGTTTACAAGTCCGACATGTACATAGTACTTCATGATTTCGCCCTCTGAGTTCGGTATACTGAAATTTCGTATGCTTCATAACGGAAGCCGTCAAGCTTATATATATAACGATGTGTGAGAAAATTATCCAGAATTCGAGACAAACAGAGCTTTTTTTTCAATCTGCGGTATCTATAGTTTCGTTTATAGTTAGAATGTATATTTTAGGCAGGCCTGTAAAGATACTATTAACCGCTGGTGATGCCGGTGAGTATTTTTAGAGTAACTACATTGATTGAATACCGGTACTGTCATTGAATTACTGAACTCGAGATATTTACTTTAATGACTGAAGAAAATTGCCGGAAGGTTGTATGTAAGTCGCATCTCTCGACGTCGATTGTCATTTCGCGGGAATTTATAGTGATATCGATATTCGATGTGTGAGATGCTGGCGAATCAATATATCGTTAAAGTGTGTCAATAACATCTTATGTGTTGTCTCCATTTCATTGGAGGTGGCCGATGGTCTTCGTTGCTACTCGAGTAGAAGTAGAAGGATCGCTGTGTATTTATAATATATAGTAGTAATTTCAAAAACATGTCGAAATTACTTCAGGTTGAAGTATAGCATGAATTGAGTGAAAAGTAATCAAGTAAGTAGTTTTAAAAAAGATAGTTGTATGTAGCAGTTACTCAAAGATGGCTACTTTCAAAATTTCAAGATTGGTGATCGCAACCGCGGCAAAATCACTGATGGCATCGGAAATAGGTACAATCTTCGAAAATATGTTGATGTTTTGTGATACAGAGACTAATTCCAGCGGTTCTTATGACGATTTCAGTAAAAAATGATGTAAACTTATTCCTATGATTTTTGTATTTCCTTCTAATTAGGAATTTAGTTCAATTTCCCCAGTTTTTGCGAATATAGTAATCTAATCAGAAGAAAATCTTGTGGTTATAATTCTAATCTAATTGAAAAAGCTCAAAATTTTCTAGTTGCCCCACTCTCGTGTCTATATTTAAAGAAAATTACTAATCACGGATGGGGGAATTTTTCTTGGAAATTAAAAAAAAATTGATGACATCTCGTAGTTCAGTGAAAGCACACAAGATAGCTATCGTCAGCACGCAGCGAATTGAATTACATATTTTTCCGTAGATTTGGCGGCATCAGACGCAATTTCTCCCAAATCCAACGCCATTTTCTACGATGTCTTTCACCGCCGGTACATGACACCATTGCATAGGTGGGCAATAATTATTATATAAGTTACGCTCTCATGTGGTAACGTGCGACTAAAAGCCCCGCAGCGTAAACTCTGCCTGCAATGATAATGACTTTCTCGTGCCTCATGTAACACAGCGCTACTTCCTTATCTCCTGATATCATATATCGCTAGCTTGCTCAATAAATATGACATAACAGGCGACTGTGCCAATGGTAGATGACTAAATGAAAGTAGATAGTATTTACCAGGTTTGTCTTGATTACCTCTATCATTACCAGCGTTTACACTCATCAAAATTTATTGGTTTCAACTTGACACTTGGCACCCAGACATTTTAATTCATGAGAAATTTGAATACACATTAGCAAATAATAGAGCGTTGCTAGAAATGAATTACCGTTTGCACTTTATCAGACCTATCTTATAAAGATCAGACGAAAGTCACGAACTCATTTTCATACACGGCACTGCAGATAATCTGGTTTTCGTGATGCGAATATACAGTTATCGCGTGTACTGTACGCTTTGGTAGTTGTGTGAATAACTTTTTTCCCTTTATGCATAATTTAGAGCAGCGGTTCTCAAACTGGGGTGTGTGGAATCATCTGAAGGGGGCGCGGAGTCGCAGTCAACGGAAATTCTTTTCGCGCCCCGCGCGATTTAACTCTTTGTCCATGTTATTGCTCCGAGTGTAGTCCGAATTTCATATCCGACAACTCTCTCATCAACAGCCGTAACATTCCACGCCTTCATACTGACCGCTGAAATTGCTAGCATTCTATTTGCTCTTTTAATTATTTTGTGATATCACGATAAGGAGGGGGTGATTTTTCAGCGTCATAAGGGGGGCGTGTCTATAAAAGTTTCAGAACCACTGACTTCGGCTTCGGCTTGGGATAGGCACGCGAAAAGGCATCACAAAAAAGGGATCACAAAGTCGGCATACATATAGAAGTTCGGGGCGCTTTTTAGTAGGGACAATCGAAATGACTGTAAATTTGAAGACTGTCAGCGGATATTTTGGTCAGGCAATAGAAAAAATATGTACAATGGGTGCGTCTGATTTCGTTGTTCAGCATCCATGTTTCGCGAATATCACCCCATCTCATATCAACTTAGAGTTCGATATCTTCTTCCGTGACAACTCTTCTGCGACCTCCCACAGGCTCTGGTCTCGGACATCTCATATTCTTAATAGAAATAATTATATTAACTTCAACTATATCAGAAAAGCTTATCGCAAAGAACTTGAATATAGATGGATGGTGGAAATATGCATTTGAGCATGCGACATAATATAGCATACGACACTTCGTTAAGTGGGTTAAGGTAAGATATTTGGTTGAGATAGATTAAGAGTTAGGCTACAGGCTTAGGTTCAGGGTTAATTTCACGGTTAATATTAGTTTTAGGGTTGTGAAGTCGCATGCTAAAGTGTCGCATGTTCAAATGCCTAGCAACACTATATAGATATTACCAGATATAAATAAACGTGAATACAAAAGCGTCAGTGTCAGCCAACAGTATTCCGGTTTATTTCAATGTGAATATATTATTCAATTGAAAATCAAAAAGCTGCGCGGTCGATTCAAATTTCCAAATATGATACGTTAACTAAATATTGCTGCGGTAATACCCGCACCAACATGTACCATTTCTCCCAAGTTTCGTCTTCCCCACGTTCCCTTGTGATTGGCGTAACTCTCTATTTGGAGACGCAGCAATCTTCGAGCAGGCGAGCTTAAATCGCTTGGCAGTGGGCCGTTGTTTGCCAGCTATTGAAAATAAAAGCCCATAGCACCCGCGATACATGGTACGGAATAATCTTATAACCGCGATAACGACAAGTTTGAATACGGCCGTAAACCAAACTTTACGCTGATTGGTCGAGAGACAATGGCCATGGATACGGCGCAACAACGGAGGACGCTGCATTTACCTAAGCCCAGTTAACACTACATTATATTCCTATAGCCGTGTAGACTGTATAAAACGACAAGATTACAGTTAAATGTTTATTTTTTCATCAATAACAGAATTATTAGGAAAGTAAATAAAATATTTAGTAACATATACTAAAATGTAATCCCGAAATATATGCATATTGAAAGAAACCCTAGTATTGCCGGCTGTCATTCGTCAGGGATAATCGTCAGCAATTAGTAGAGAATCCGGCTGTTGATAGTGATAAGGCTGTTTAAAAACAAGGTTCTACTGAAATCTCTACTATAGTTACTGGCGAGTGTCAGCCGAATATATTCGAGGTTATTATATGAATATTATTCAATTGTATTGAAGTTCTGTACCTCGAGTGTCTTCGACTAAACATTTGTTATCAGGTACTATTTTGTTATCATAATAAATTGATGGAAAATACGAGAAATAATGAAACTGAAGACAAGTCTGCATGGAAGGTATACGAAGTCATCAAGTTAACAATAGCCCGAGTGCACCAGCAAAATGTGTTATGGTCGAATTAAAAATAATATTTTAAATGATATATATTATGAGTTAATTCAAATAAAACTTTGACATTATAGGTCGGTAAATGACGAGAATATTATTTTTTATAAGTGATGCATCAGCATGATCTTCGATATCGCCTATACCTACCTATCTATATATTATCTACCATTGATACTGCGACGAAAGTAGCGCTACGATTTATTGCATTGCAATAAACAGCCTTTGACATTCTACCTAACTTACATGGTCATGAACAACGAAACTGTGCGTCGACATGGATCCTATTGATCTATCAGATAGGCTGTGAGGAGAGCCATGAGGACAGTGACCTGCAGAAGATCAACTGAATATTCAAGTTCGTTCAGGTAGAGGCGGAACCAATAGCTTCATTGTGTACCTTCACTATCTTACGTGTAAATTATAGGGCATGGTAAATTACTTTACTTGTGTATCGAGTCCAGAACCCGTGTAGCATAAGTTTCATACATTTGAAATAATTTTGTTAGACTATGCTCGTTGACTATAGACCCGACTCATGAAACAACAATTACTCATCGGGTTCCCTTTCGAAATTGAATATTTTCAGTTATTTACGTTTGTAGACATGCAATAATATCGTTGCTACAAACGAATATCACTTAGATAAGCCCCACGATAGCCTTCTGAAACCCATGACAGTATTCAGCGAAAAATTGGCACGGATGAAGTTGAGTATTAGCGAAATGATAATAGAATATTATCGGTCTACTAATTTCGCGATAAATATGATGAAAGCCTCACCTTGGATTGCGTTCTCTGAACCTTTGTTTTGTGTTTCATTTTCCGTCAAAAATACTGGGTTGACGCGCTGGAGATCTTCTGACCTTCGCTGTCCCGGAGACGACATCGACTGAGCGGCCCTGATAATAGTATCAAATTTCGCACCAAGTAAAAGTTGAAGTTGGTTTAGAATTAGATTTCGAGATATTCGCACGGGAGTTATCATCGGGGCTATGTGGCTATGCGGATTATGGGGTGTTCGAAAATATTTTTTTCCAAATGTTACTAGCTACTTGATAAAATGGTTAGGTTGGCTGCAAAACTCTGCACACGAAATTTGGTTCAATTCCATCCAGTAGCCGCATTGCTACGAGAGAAGAAAGTTTTGGATTTATTGTATGAAAAATAGCAAAAATTTTCCGTTCACCCCATGAGATATTTAGGTTGTCTAGATTGAGCGCCCCTAATGTGGATCATGCACGCCATCAATTCTGCGTAATGAGAATGGTGCCAATTTACTAATTAGATTTCAGCAACGTCACATAACCTTTCATATGCATGGACCCGGTCAAAAATGACATTCTCACCTCATAAAGTCCTTGTCCGCCATCTTTTCTCTTTTTTGAGCTTTGGCGTTCTTCTTGCGACGGTGTATTGTGTAGCAGAAGGCTCCGAGTAAAATGAAAAATACAAGTAACGCTGCACCTGTCGATGAGCTCACGAGGAGGATGGATCTTGGTAGAGGTTCCTCACACTTCTCCCCTTTGAAACCCCAGTTGAAGCTGACCACACACCTGAAAGGAAATGAGACTATCGATAACTGTGCGAGATATGGCATCCTATATTTTGAGAGTGTTCTATATTGCCGTTTGGAATTTATACTGCACGAGGGCGTGACCATACAATGGTGGGACACAAGCGAATCTCACTACGATTAGTCTACGTCACACTTACCATTTGGCTAAAGGAAATTTGATGGCAATTTTTGACCGGCTTGCCGAGCGCGAAGTTTGAAAAATTTGGTATCAATCGAAAGCTACTGCGCGGCACTGATTGCGAAAATATCAATTTTATTCTGCTCGTGGTTGGTACCACCCACAATCAGCCTCGAATGTTACATTGTAACAGAGATTGATATTGTGACGAAACCATGTCGTGTGGGAGCAGCGCAAACCGCAAACGCATTGGCCATTGTTGCGCAAGCGATTGAGCATTCACACTCTCCCTTTCTTCCGCACTTGCTCCGAGCAGTGCAGTAATATTTCAGAAGGCATTGTTGCGTTACAATGCCAAATTCCGTTACAATGCTTTTTGTTTGTTTGTTTGATATCCATGGTGTTTCGACCACATTAATCATTTTACATCAGGCGGATACTGTTTAATTTTTATTCCGTATTTACCGACTTGTAGCCCGACCCACTTCAGTGCTTTTTATAAGACACCGCTTACGCAGATCACGTGGCGAGGTGGAGCCTAAATAAACCTCCAACACTTAGGCAGGAATTCTGGAGTCGACCTCGAACCCGTTACAATGCAACATTCGAGGCTGATTTCGGGGGGTTCCTGGACCACGAGCAGCCAAATGGAAAGTGTGAAGTAGACCAATCGCAGTAAATCGTTGTATGACACTACGGTGTGACTGGAGATGGATTGATGAGTCCATTTCCTTGGAATTTTGGTTGTGTTAAGGTTTGTCATGTAATTAGTGTCATATAAATTGAGCTCGGTTGGACTTGATGACATACTAGTAAAGGGTCGCTGTATTAGGTACGTTACACGAGATTTCATCTTACCTGCAGACGGGTCCTTTTCCTTCAACTATTTCGCATTTTCCACCATTCTGACAATAGCCTTGGTCGAGGCTGCATACCGATACGCATTGAGACGGGTCTATTGGACTGTCAACGAGTGTAGGGTTTATTCAATTCGAGTATATTTCTGACGGATTATTATCAATATATAGCACTCACATATATCCAGGTCGACAAACACATTCCGTTCTGTATCCGTTCCTTACCACGCAGTTGGAGTACAAATGACATTGCACAAATTCGCAAAGGTTTGCTTCGTCAGCTGATAAATGCACAGGGAAATGCTATTAGCATCACTTGAAGTAAAAAATTGAAATATTTGTCATCAAAAAACATTCCCTCAAATACACGCCGAAAAGAAATCGTTGCCATTTAGTCCGGTGAATAAGAATGGGGTAACGCTCAAAATAAATAACTTATGTTGTACCATATATGATGCATACTATCTTGGCAACGAAGTATTTATACTTTCAAGTATCTAGTACAGATTTGACAACTAGAAAACTTTCAGCTTTTCCAAATCAGATCAAAATTAGAACGACGGAATTCGCAAACACTGGGAAAGTGAATTAAATTCTAGATTAGAAAGAAACACAACAATAATATGAAGTTCGGTTCACATCAAATCAGAGAGCATTCTTATAACATGAGAATGGCAAATGTCTGTATATCGAGCCTGACTCGTTTCGCACCTAACAATTCTGCTGTAGCATTTTCATGAAAACCTGATATTAGTTTGGAATCAAAATGAGAGCATATTAGATTCGAAGTAGATTTACGGCATTTCGCTAATTCACCAATTCTAATTGTGAATCACGTAATTTTGCGTACGTCTTATGACTTCCGTCGAATCGGCATCCACGGCCAAGCGGGCGTATTTGAAATAGGCCGCGGCCGCTTTGATTCGTTCCTTGACCTCTTCCTTGACGTTGTCGGGCGCGACTTTCGCGAATAAAATCTCGTTGTTGACGATCAGAGAACCGTAACTGAAGCCGAGCACTTCCATGTCGACGAAGCCTTCCAGAGATTGTAGCAGAGGTCTCAAAAGCTGCAAAACACGGAAGTAAATATAGCGTTACTGTATATACAGAGGTGGTCAGTATTGAAGAGCTTTTTCAGAATATTCGAGAACGTTTGTCTACTGGCATCACTTACTTAAATGGCTATGGTTTTAGACAGGGATTGTTAAATTAGTCACCATTGGTTCGAATCAAGAACAAATAGAAGGCTCGATTTCCAAGTAAGTAGAAAAGTACGTTTTCCACCCCTAGTTTTGCTTAAAAAACTGAAAACTATTACGTATAGGAGTAATCTGAATTCATATAACCACTTCATGAAGTTTAGGGTCACCATACGGCCTCTTTTAAGAAGATTTGTCCTCTTTTTTCAATAAATTGAAAGTGTCTATAGGCAGGTCGCCGAAAGGTGCTCTTTTTTAGGAATTTACAATTGAATAGTATATTCATATTGAAATGAACCCGAATATTTTCGGCTGACACTCATCAGGGATAATCGTCAGCAACTAGTAGAGAATTCAAAAGAACATCGTATATCAACAATCGTATTACAAAGTATGACGTCATCAGCATGAAATGTCGAATACGAGAGTGTTCAGTGTACTATTTTTAGATGGTACACCCCTGACGTTTTTGCGAAGATGCCCCCTGCAATTTCATAACGTAAGTTGCTCTATTCACTCCGTGGTCGCATGCAGAAATAGTACGTATTTGGACACTTCGAGTACCTTTCCCTCATGTACTCGATATGCCACAGCCCTATGAATTTATTAGAAGCACTAATAGGCTACAGCATTCTACTGCCTTCGTATTGTAATCAGAGTTGGATCAATTGTAATTTGTAATGTAATTGAATGTAATTAATTACATATTTCAATGTAATTGTAATGTAATTGTAATTGAAGCATTTTTATTTTGTGTAATTGTAATTGTAATTTGACAAAAATTTTGCTCAATTACAATTTCAATTACATTAAATTGCTATTGAGACCTGACAAGCACAACATAAAATAATTGACTTATAATGCATTCTCTTTAAATGTCGACAAGGAATTTGGTGGATCCATTCGAGGAAGCCCTTGACTGCGCCCTTGCGGGCGAAGTTTTTCATTTTTACCGCTATGCTATGGGTGTCAGATTCCATAGACTACTCCTTGTCGCTTCGACATCTTCCTGTCTTTTCATTGTATCGCATTTTTTGTGGTGTATTGAACTGATAAAATTGCTAATAAACCAATGATGATGATGATGATGATGCTGGCCTCGGCTGCCATTGTATACAATTATTAGATTACTAACCAACGGATGGATTCGCAACACGTGACTCACGATTGAATACGCCGAGAAGCGAACTGCTGAGCCGGCTAAAAGCAGCAGAATTGATAGTCCCATAGCTAACGATCCAAGTGTCGAAATTTGATATGTATGGTCCTAATCGAAAGCTAGTGTAGCACTGATTCCGCAATAAAAGTATATTTCCAGGCAATGGTACCATCCCAAAATAGTCGTGAAAGTCTGGGAATCGGCATTGTTCTGAACAATCGCTGGGAGTAATTGGTCATTGTTGTGGTCATGCTGCTGCGACGCTCTCACTTTTCAGAACAGTCGGCCTTGAACGGCTATTTTGGAGCAGTTACATTGCCCTGACGAGATTTTAATTTGTATTTTCGGAATTAGTGCATCAATAGCTTACGATAAAGACCAGATGCATCAAATTTGGACGCTTGAATCGCCAGCTCTAGGACTACAAAGTTTGCTGCTTTTAGCCGGCTCTGCAGTACGTTTGTCGGTGCATTCATCCGTGACTCACATCTTGCGCATCTATCCGTGCATGGGTTGGCAATCTACAATACGATTTCAGATCACGATGCTGCATCGTTACTTCGTCTGGCTAACTAACCAGACCACCGGATATTATATAACGTCTTATCTGACAAAGCATGGTTTTGTTTCCACCACTCATCCTAATTCCTACGTCCCTCGATAAAAATAATATTATTTCTTTAATTATATACTATATACGCAAATCCAACCCGTGCATGATTATAATACTTTTTTCAACGACATACTGCATACTGCAATAGTTCGAAAACGTTTTTCTTTTATTAATTACCGGGTATTTGCGTATCATGAATAAAACATGAATACTTGAATTGTTGTTAATTACGACGCTACGGTTGTCAAGGAGCACGGTTGAATTTATGATTATTCAATTACATGTTCAACAGCAGCAATTGTAATTGTAATGTAATTGAAGCGTGCAAGGAGTAATTGTAATTGTAATTGTAATTTGATATTTTTAGCATGGTGTAATTGTAATTGTAATGTAATTGAAACATGCATGAAAGTAATTGTAATTGTAATTGAACTGAAATAATGTAATTGATCCAACTCTTGTAATGATGTATTTTAATAATTTTTGTGGATCACGTCACCGCAATTTGGCTGGGATGTCATGCTGTAAAGTTTTTTCTCGTATTCGTCCCACCATCTCCTCAACCACATACCATACTATTGCATTATGTGAATATTGTTGGAGCATCATTCACGTAAATCATAATCGATCGAGGAATTTATCCACGTTGGTTTATGCGTCAACTTTCGCATACCAAAGTATATCCTTGAATGTAATAAAAGGTACTCAACATTGTAGCTGCCTTACGGATCATATATCGACTTGATGAACGATAGTTGTGGAATGCTATAAATTTATATGTGATGAACTGTGATGCCGTTCCCATTTGAAGGTAACGCGAAATATGCCTACCCTGTGTCACCAGTAGCGCTTTGTATGTTACAAACCACCTAAATAAAAGAATTAATAGGAATTGGAATATATAACTACAACTCACTTGGCTGAATTTGGCTTCCAGCAATTGAAACTCTTCGCTCTGACGATCGGTGAGATTTTTCGTGTAATTCATGTTTGTGACTCTCAATTTCATCATTACTGTTTGATTGGGAACTCTGAAATCGTTAGAAAAAACGATAGTACGACTGATAAAAGCATCGACAAATTAAGTTTTCAATAATATGCTGGTATGTTACGATTTAGCAAGTAAAACGGATATTTAAATCTTTCATGCATTGGCACTGTTCAAAGCTAGAAACTCATTTATGGAATTTGGACGCAAAGGTGGTCAGTAGGGCGAAATACTCATTCGGAGAGCTCAAAGTATGATTTGACTGCTTGCACTGCACTTGCATTTGAGTGGTTATGTTTTTTATACTGCCAGTATTTCCACTTCTACTCAAACAGCCTTTTAGGTAAAACCGCAACCTTTTTGCATGTTTTGATTCAAAAAAGTAGAAAGTACTTTTGGGATAAAGTTGCATCACTTGTAGCCCATGCATAGCGGTAACTCATATACTCATATTGAAATCAACCCGAATATGTTCGATTGTCGCTCGTCAGGCGTAATCGTTGTCGACTAGTAGAGAATTGGAAATAATATTGTATATCAACAATAGTAATCGTCATAGTTGGCGATAGGATTGTTCATATACAATGTTTCTTATCTGCTATTCACTGACGAGTGACGGCAGAAAATATTCGGGTTTATTCCAATATGAATATATTATTGAGCTAAGCCTCAGTTAGTTTGAGATTGATATTTACGTTGAATTGACGGCCATCTGATTATTCTCCTCCTTCACGACCGGTTCTGCCCGTTCCGGTGTTGAAGGTATCTGGGTTTTAGAACTGTTCGCATTCTCCACGGTGTTCGCCTGCATCTCGCCACTATTGACTGACGTGACTTCGTCAAGTTCTGATTCTCCGGACCCGAATGACACAGTAGTCGCTTCTGTGGTTGTCGCTGCGGTAGTGCGTCCCGTCGATGTCGTGGAATCGCCAGGCGGCGTTTCTGAAACCGTTACATCATCGTCAGTGATGTCACTTTCGTATCCGTAATCGTAGTGATAGTCGTCGTCCAGACTATCCAAGTATTCAGTGTCCCAGTCCGGAGGGGTGTTATCTAAAACGGAAGACATTTGTCTGACCGGAGGTGGGCGACTATAGAAAATTTTCAGTTTTCCTGAAATCGATTAGAATCATAATTATTACTACACGTTTTTATCCCCAACTAGATTAAAACTAGAATACTAGATTCGCAATAACTTGGAAATTGGATTCAATTCAGATTTAGAGAGAAATACAACAAAAATCGCAATCAGTTCATATCAAATCGGCCAATGTCTGTACGGCAAGCTTGGCTCTTTTCGCAATATACAGTTCTCCTGTAGCATTTTCAGGAAGACCAAAAATTAGATTAGAATTAAAATGAGAGCGTAGAAACATTTGACAAATTAGATTGGAATTGGTCTACCGGCATTTCACTATAATTAGTCTAATTTTACACCTAGAATTATCCAGCTGTACAAGGCTGCGTCTGACGATGGCACTGACGCGATTTAGATTCAAAGCTGGCCAGTAACAAAGTATAATGCTACTTTTATTGAGTACTCAAGCAGGTTTAGCCTACTTATTCAAGTGGTTTTTAGACTATTTCTTCGACTTCTACTTCGCAGTATTCAGTTTTTCAGGCAAAACTAGTACACATTTACGAATTTACGTCTAGGTATGTTTGAATACCAACAATGACTTCTTAGACTGCCACAATGGCTGCCACACACACCATAATCTCTCACAGCAAAAATCGATACAAACCAATATTCTCTTCGTCAACACCAGTAGTCGTTTCAGCTTCTGTGACTGGGACACTCGTAGCTGTAGTAGTTGTAGTCTCGGTAATGCTCGGACTTGTGGTAGAACGCGCTGTTGTGGTTTGAGATATCGGAAGAGAAGGCTGCTCCATCAACGTCGAGTCAGTTGGTGAAGGATATGTCAATGGATACGTCGCTGGAGATGTGGTGATGTCGTCAGTTGTTGCAAAATCTTCTGCTGCTGAAGTAGTGACGGATTCGTATGTAGATTGCGTGGTTTTTGGTGTAGGGTATGTAGTGACAGGCTCAAAAGAGTTTCCAATATCCGCCAGTGTGCCGACGCTAGGTATCGCTGGATATGTAGTAGGAGCTGTAGTGGATACGTGCTGAAACCATATGTAATTTGAAGAGATTGGTAAAGGTATAGTGAACTTCAATACACAATTGAATATAATATACATTCATATTGAAATAAACCCAACGATTTTCAGCTAATACTCGACAGGGGTAACCAGTTGCTGACGATTAACACTGACGTGTGTCAGCTAAATATATACGGGTTTTTTTCAGTATTAATATGGAATTTGTCATAAGTTGAAATGAATGCGACGTCAGATTTAGTCAAAGTATAATCAGCTTTGGTACTCGAGTATAAAATTTCTACTCAATTACAAGTAGGCTATTAGTAGCGATTATTAGCGTTGTCGAAAATCATAACTACTTGAGGAGTACACAAAACCTACTTGAGCACCTCGAAAAAGTAGTACTTCTTTACTGACCACCTCTGGTTAAAAGTTGCTATACTCGAGTAGAAATAGAAGTAATGCCGTAAATATACCGTAAAATATATTCATTGGCCGGGGTAGAGGAGCTATTTCATCAATGAAAGTGTCAGAAATGTATCCCGAAACTACTTTCTACTTTCCAAAATCCAAAGTTTCAAAAGTAAGTATTTTGATGAAAGAACAAGCAGAAGTAGGATAGCAACGTGATAAATGGGCCGGACCGAGGATAACATGAGTAGGCCTAATTAAGTTACCGTACGCCCCTCAAGCGCTCGTTCGCCCAGTCGACGTCACAGTTTAACCCATAAAAATGATACAAACCATTCTCAAAACTACTTATTACTTTTATAATCCAAACTGTAAAAAGTAATAGTTTTACCTAACATACTGCGGAGTAGAAAAATACACGAAAATTATACTTGTTACTATAGGAAAAAGTTGAATTACTTCGTCACTGGTAAACCCCACGTACATCTGCATCAACTTACTTCCTGTCTGGGATATTCCGTAGTCGTAACTACGATTTCATCATCTTCTTTTGTCATTGGAAATCCGTCTTCATTGATAGCTGTTGGAGTATTGCTATCGCTGTCGTTGTTACTACCGGTGGTCGATTGCAAAGGGCTGTAACTCGGCTCCTGTAAGTCGCTTTGCGGTAATTCTGTGTGCGAAATATCATCCGACTTTTTGGTATCTGGTTCGTGTTTGATTGCATCTTGGTCCGTTGCGTTTTCTTCGTTCGATTCTTCATACTTCGATCCATCGTGGTTGGCATTATCATTGGCGAGTGTTGCGTCATTATGTTCAATGTCGTGGTCCTCCGAGTTTTCAGAACTTCCCATGTCTCGGTGGGGTTCCGTTGTTGAGTTATCGTTGTGAGTTGGCGAGTCGTTTTGCTCAGCAAGATCGGGCTGGCTATCGCTCTCTAGATCTGCTCCTTGAGATTGCGTAACATCTGTTAAATACGAAGGTTTTCAGTAGCCTAATCAACTGTTTCTAAAGTATGCAACTACTTCAGTATACTCTTCAAGCCATTTTTTCTAATTGCACTGTAACTACGTTTGACATGTTTCGTAAATCGCTACTTCTATATACTTGTAATTGAGAATAAATCTACAGCCTGCCTTATTCCTACTTCTGTTTGAGTAGACTACATCTACTTTCACCACCTGTGGTTGAATCGGTAGTAGAGTCTTCGACAGTGTGCGGAGCAGATGTTGTTGGTACACCAGCGTTCGAGTATTCGGGTTCCTCCGGGCTGTTTCCGCTCGATTCACTTTTATCTTCTGTTTCAGTTTGTGGGCTTGAATCAGTTTCCGATTCGTACTCGGGAGTAACTTCCTCTACATGAGTTGCGTTGTTCGCTGTGTGGTTGCGAGAGGTAAGGTCCAGAGTGACGACAGGGGCATCAGGATTCTAGAATTGAAATCAGAACGCATTAAATCTGAAATCAATTATCATCGGAAGGGTGTGTCCAGAGGTCGTCACTATGGATGATCTTCTACTTTTTAGGGGTGAGCTTCTTATTGAAGTGCTTATGTTCCAGGACAGTGGTTCTTGAACTTTTATACCGCGATGAGTATCAGTATCAGTTTATTACATCATTTCATATTTCATCATTTCAAAGCACCAAAAAACTGCGATACAATGAATAGATAGGAAGGTGTCGAAACGACTTGGAGTAGTCTTTGAAATCAGACACCCACCTTAACCTAGGCGAAGTAGAGAAGATACATGTACATTGTACACTGAATGAAAAGTAAAGCAGAGAATATAAAAGGCAAGCGACAAAATAAGGTGACATGTGGTGGAAGGCGAGATCGATATGTTAGGTATATGGTCCGCTAATCCTGAAGGCTGACTAGTATTCGTTTAGAACAGTGGTTCTCAACCTGGGGCCGCGTGAAAGCATCTGAAGGGGGGCGCGAAGGTCAACTGAAATTTGTTTCGCGCTGGGCGCGATTTACCTCCAATTCACGCGTGTTTCTCTATATATGAAACGAATTTCATATTTTTGAATTCTCTCATCAACAGTCATAACCTTCCATGCCATCAAACAATCTGTTGGGGTTGCTAGCATCCCAGTTGGATTTTGTGATATGACGATAAGGGGGGCGCGAAATTTTTCACCATCATGAAGGGAGGCCTGTCTAAAAAAAGGTTGAGAACCACTGGTTTAGAAGAAATTGTCTGTATTTCGACTTGAATGCAGACATGCTCGACGACTATCGGATGTAGGGTACCTTGACAATTCGTCCTCTTTTTTAGCCTAAAATGTCCAAAAAGACCACGAAAGACGTTACGTTTTGGACTAAAAGAGTGTCGATGGGTTATTATGCGGGAGTCCATTCTGAAGAATGACCCATTTTTTGTCAACACTCACAATATATGGGGGAAACGGGTATTTCGGGAGTCAAATAGGATAAATGACCTTTTTTTAGTCAACCCAATGAAATTGGCTGTATAAATATGGTTTTCTGTTTCGCTTCAGTGGCCTCCTTTCCCAATTTCTAAACATGGCAACCCTATTCTAATGACATCTTACAACCCAAGTCTCACACATTGAAATGAATGCATTTCTGATGTCAGTATGCTACGTTTTATTGGCATATAGAGAATGTGAAGATAACCAATTGTACGCAACGCGGTGTTATGAGCTACATGTCATATGATTCATCGACTTCGATGTCACGTGATATTTATCCTTGCAACCCAATTCAGCAAATATCACATATACCTCTAAAACAATCGCTTTGGTGCGGCCGCGGCCCAAATTTTGACCCTTCGCGACCCGTGTTTTGGTCGCGACCCATACTGTAAGAACCTCTGTTACAGGACCACTTCACCTACTTGAACTTGTAACCACCTCCTGCTGTTGAAAGCGTGCGACCCCACGACCGAATCTACTTTTTAAGAATACTTTCCTGATTACTTTTCCGACCTTTTCCTGCTTCCACTTGAAGTAGTTCTGACATGTCTTGGAGATTTCTACTTCCACTTCTATTTGACTAGAGAAGGTGACGACCTCTGCGGGTATAGTATATACCAGGCCTGGGCAAAGTGCGGCCCGCCGAGCGATTCTGTGCGGCCCGCGAAAGGTTGCTTGAAGTTTCATAGATCAAACCTACTTTTTAATGCTGCTGAGTGGACTAAAACCATAGGATGTATAAACTGAACCAAAAATTCGTTTACCATCAAGCCTGTTCTTTAACATACCGTGATTACGCTCTACGCAGCCTATACGTACCTCACATGCCTAATGCAGATTCAAAGTAAAGTCAAAGTGGCAAATTATGCCGTTAGAATTAAAGTCCCAAGAAGTCACCAAACCTTCTTTGTTTCCATTGTGACATTACGCATTACATGGCTGTGTTTTAAATTGCTACGCGATGTGTTTCCAAATCCAAAATTCGTCAAACAAGTGAATCAGTGCTCATGATTTCTATGAATATATCACCACCCATAAAAGATGTCAAAAAAGAAAGCCGAAAGTTGAAATTCAAAGATGGTTAATAACTGCAACCTTAGCTAAACAATGAGGCCATTTCGGCAAGCTGCACGCTTCTCGAAAACCAGCTACCAAGACAATAAGCTACATATTATCCTCGGGACCGTAACTCCCGCACCCAAACCCTCAAATTGGGTGGCGAGCTCGACGGACGCCCAAAATTATTTTGTGAATGAACATAAATCAGATGGTATTTTTTGAAAATTTATGCAACTTCATTCAAAATTTTTCTCGCGCTGGGCGCGATTTAGAGATCAATGGTTTTTAGAATTGGGCATATCGGCGTTAGTCATTACTGCGCCACGACGCAACAAGATAAATGAACTTCAGGCCAACAGAGGATTCCGACAAGGCAATGCAATTGTAACTGCTGATCAAATTAACTATGTAAAGCGAGAAAACCTTGACGGATAAGGACTGCCCTTATGTTGACCGAAAACCACGAAGTTTAATTGTCCATAGGCAATATTTGTCAGTAAAGAAATACCAATCGGGAATCGGGTGCGTCTTTTTAGTTTGGTACGCTTTGGTGATTTGAATATCTTTTCACGTTATAGCCAACGGGAGGTCACGAAATAACAACATGTAACGAAGTAATTATATACCAACGGGCCCTCCCGAATATTTCCAAAACGGTACCTCTCAGCTCTAGCGGTAAAACTGAGTAGGCCACTACGTGGGCTGAGAGAGGTTAAAAAATATAGCAATATAGCAATTTATTTGTAATTACCAATGATGTTATTGACCGATTGAATCATGAATCATGAAAAAATTCCGCGCTTCGCGTGATTAGGGCATAAACGTTGCCAATTAGTGTCGGCCTATACAATACATCTAGTGCGTCGTGCATCTCGATGGGGGTTGGTCTGGGGGCACTGCTTCCAATTTAGAAATAAAATCAATACTCTGGATATTCTAAAATTTCTGACTCGGCCCGCCAACATATTGTTGCTTCTAATTTCGCCCGCGGGGAAAATAATTGCCCACCCCTGGTATATACCAGGTATACCTGGTATATACCGGAGATGAGATGCAATGCCTCCATACACGATGAAGTTTTGGCGAGATTTGATACAGTACGAAACCTAAACAAGTCTACTCGATGGTTCACGGACAGGGTTCACGCAACCCTTATTGGCAGTCAATGTGAATTAGTATATAAGTTAACGAAATAGTTTGATGTTTGCGATTCAAACCTACCATTTGCACCAGATCATTGACCTCGTCTTCTGCAATCGTGTCAATTGACTCTAGGTCCACATGCGCTTCATCCAAAATGGTACCCGCCTCCTGCTTTTTCCTTAGAGCTTCTTTGATCACTCCTTTGACCTTGTCTTTTATCTTCTATAATCACATATATATATATTATAAATCATATTCGGATCGAGGGTCTTGTCTTATTCGTCAGATATAAATTTACAATGCTCTTAGTTGGAAATCATTGTATACTACTAGCGCAACCACAGATTTTGCCCATGGTTCCCACAATCAACAAAAAGATGGTGTTGATGGATATACCAGATAGGAACCTTACTTTATTGCGCAGAAGTCGACCGTTAGTAGCGGAATCTATCCCCCTTTTTCAGGTTACTCAAAGATATTTGTTTAGACTTGAGCTATATGCACGACTCTAACGATGTTTGATGAAAAATAAAATTGTAAACTTTATTTTTAAACTCTTTAAATTTGTCAGGTCGTGGTCATTACAGCTCATTTATCACGATTGCGAAATGGAATTACAAAATCCCACAAATTAGTCTTCTGCGCTGGTCAGAGAGGCGTATCTTGCAATTTTAAACACTATCACGGGTTGTGAGCACTGCAACGTGAATTTTAAGACTATAGTCTTCAAAGATGAAATGCAAAGAACCTTTAATGCAGAATTACATAATGTGTGTACGAGTGTTAACCGAAAATATTCGGGTTTATTTCAATATGAATATACTACAATGAAGTGCTGTACTTCATTCAATTTTTCAGACATTCAATTTTATACTTTGCATGAAGTGATCGAGTATAAATAGTTAAGTCCCGACTAGACCTTTTAAATTATGCGTGAGCAGCAGTTACTGATTATTACAGGGACTAGGTGTCAAATACCTGAGCAAATTTCTCATAGTCAAATGGATGTATCTCATCTGCGTCGTCATAATCAACTTCGTTTTCGGCGTCATCATCGTACAATTTGGCGACGGTCTCCACAGAGTCGTCGAACACCAACTCGTAAAAGACGATTAGACTTCCTTTTCTGAGAACAGATTCTGTTGGTTAGAATTAGAATAATAGCTACCGGGTTGTTGTTTCTTTTCATTTTATGTTATAAATAGAATTACTGAATTCGGAAAATTTGGAAATTGACTTCAATTTCGCATTAGAAAGGATTACAACAAAAAAAATCAAGCTCATTTCGTATTATATCAGAGTTCATTCCCATATGCATGCACAAGAATAACAAATGCATGTACGCAGCGAGCTTGGCCCGTTTCGCAGTTTATCGTTCTCCTGTATGGCATTTGCGGGGGAAACCGGAAATTAGATTACCGGCATTTCGCTCTATAATTAGTCTGATCATACAACTAGAATTATCAATAGTTCTCCAAGTCTGAGGTGCTGTTCCACGTCGAAGTATTGCGATATGCGAGGAATATCAGGAATATTTCGCGTATGATGCGATGAAAAGTTATGATATCGAAAAATATATGTGCATTGATCCATTGTGATACACTATGTCATGTTTTCCAATCGTCAAGGCATGCACTCACTTGAATCCAAGAATCTTTACTCCAAGTAGGCCTGGCATTTCCCGGAGTAGCTCGAGCAACTGCAAGATTCGATAAGGAATATTATTGCTACTCGCACACATTCGCAATGCAATGGGATTGGGCTAATGTATTGGTTCTTAACCGGGGTTCCCACGGAATCCTGGGTTTCCCTGAGCCAGTCTTTGGGGTTCCCTGGTAGTCAAGGCCAGGGTTGTAATGACTCGAGTCGCGATTTTCTACTGACACGACTTGACTCGGGCCATTTTCTTCAAAATGAAAAATGAGTCGACTCGACTCGAATCAATTTGTGCACTGACTCGACTTGTACTCGAGTCATTGTGCATGACTCGGACCAAGTCATATGACGCGAGACTGGGTCTACCAAGACAGGCATTTCATTGTAATTTCGAAGAATAGTAAAGTTATCACACTCGTCTATTAGTACTGGTACTTGACGATGCTACCAGAAACTATTAAAAGTGAGGAAAATTAGTATAATATGAATGCAAAGCATTCATTATCACCAAGCAGAGTTGTAAAAAGTGGGTCTCACATGACATTGCCTCGGAACTGAACAGCCAACACAATGATTTTGACTCGGACTCGAGTCAAAACACTATGACTCGGACTCGACACTCTATTCCGTGACTTGGACTCGGACATGACTAGGTGGTGAATCGAAAATGACTCTACTCGACTCCAGTCAAAACGATAAAAGTGAGATTGACTTGTGACTCGGAACCTTGTGACTTGGTTACAACCCAATGCGCACACTGGACTCGTACAACAGAAGTGACATTGATTTGTAGTAATTATCCGTTCCAATCTTTTTGTTTTGTTTGACAATCATGGTTTAATTTTGGTGTTGTTTATCGAAAGAAAAATTTGGCGCTTATCACCTGTTGGTCTTTAGCACTACGTTGCACCCTGTTTTAATGGTTTTGCTCTTTTAACACTATTGCTGAATGCTGATGCACAGTTATTTTTGAGCACTAGTGTTCTATAGAGATGTATTCGATTTGTAATGTGGTAGATTTATGTTTCTGCGGCCAGGCAAAAGTTTGGGCTTGCAGATTTGCGTAGTCGTCCGCCTGGTCGGTAAACGTTAAGAACCACTGGCCTAACATCTGAAAGATTCAAGTTACCGCGTCGGCGTATGCGTCTGACAGCTCTTTGAATTCGTCGCTCTCGGGATTGTCCAACGCTTCCAAGTATTCTTCATCTTCTATTCGCAGCTTCAGCGGAATAGTGACGGGGATTTCTGCCTCCACCTCCGCATCAACCTCCTAAAACAACCGGAATCAATTTTCCAGTTTTTCCGAGTTTGTAGCGCGACATAACTTACCAGTCCCGACTCTGAGTCAGAATCTTTTTCGTGCGATTCGGAATCGCGTCCCTGCTTCTCTTTCTAAAAAGCAAAGGGAATAATAGATATTCCATCATGTGATAATGGGTCGCTCAGAATCAGTGTTGGGATGACTCGAGTCATGACTTGACTCGACTCAACATTTTCGTATGACTCGACTTGACTCGAGTCACTTTTGAAAAATGACTTGACTTGACTTGACTCGGAGCTTCAGAAATCTGCATTGACTCGTGACTCGGAGCAAAATTTACGAGTCAATTCCAAGTCATTAAGTAAACGGTGTCGATTAAATCACTGTATCTTCTTGTGTATGTTCGGATTGTTCGAGATACGCCAGTGTCACTTGTGGGAGCAACCAGTCATTCACTGATTGTACGTTGCACTGATCCTCCATTGTTACATCACAAATAAATTGACCGAAAACGAAACGATCACAGCTTACGCTGTCGTACGAGTAGTAAATTAATCTAATAGCAATGTGTCTCTGTTTCTTAGACGACTCAATGCTTACGTTGATCAGTGATCACCTAAGATAAATGGCCAATTAATCTGTCTTTCACACAGCTAGCAAAATGTAATGACTTTGAATCATGACTCATACTTCGAAAATTCAATTTGACTTGAATTGTGACTTGACTCGTGACTTGACTCGACTTGACTCGACGTGACTCGAGTCACCTCCAAAAAACGGGTGACTTGACTTGACTCGAGTCACCTTCGAAAATCGATTGACTTGACTTGACTCGAGTCGAAATGTGCAATGACTCGAGATGACTCGTGACTCGAAGGTAGTGACTTGATCCCAACACTGCTCAGAATTGAACAACTAGATAATAATTCTCGTTGTCCAGGTACACCAGGGGTGGCCAACCTGCGGCCGTTGAAGGTAATTTGTGCGGCCGTCGACGCGTAATTCAATTGGTATGTTTTGGCAGCCGTTGGCATGCAAATTCAATTTACGAATTGACTACCGACTATGCGCGATTCAATTCGACTTCATTTTTCGATTTTAATATGTATCACCCTTTGCAATCTGAGCCCCACAGTACAGATGCGAATATCAGAGAAAAATGATGCGCTCCATACAAAAATACCGACTTGGAATCGTGTGCTCCTCACGAATGAAATTTGCTTCTGGTACGTGTGTGCGATTCCAAGACCCTCCCACTATACCAACAATCCCGATGGAAGGTCAAGAAATAACACCATACAACTAATGACATGAATGATAACAATTGGCCCACCCGAAGATACACCATTATTTATAACTTGCCCTAAATTTTCGAAAACACTCCCTCCATGAATTCTACCGGTGAATCCGATCACATGGGCTGAGAAAGGATGTGAATCTGGAAAAAAATTCGCGCTTTGCGTGATCATAACGCTTCCCGCAGTAACTGTTCATAACATGACCATTGACCACTCGCGATTTCGGTGGGTAGTGTAATACGATATGAAACAGTATATTAGTCCGAAATTCACCGGAAATGGACATGGACAGTTTAACATGGGCATTTGGTGTCCAGTTAGTTCATTGCGACAATATGTCCTGGAAATGCGGCCTAAGGCTGCATAAGTAGGCCAATCGAAATGCGTCCGTGAATAGGTAGACTAATTCGAGAGAAATACCGGTAAACTAACACTAATCAAAGTTGTAAAATGATTCTAGGCTCTCATTTTAGTTCTAATCTGGTATTACTGAAAATGCAGCAGGAGAACTGACTATTGCGAAATGAGCCATGGGTGTACGGGCATTTTCCATTCTTATTCTTATGGGAATGAGCTCTGGCTTGATATGAAGTTAACTTGGTTTTGTTTCATTTCTTTCTGATTAGGAATTGAAATCAGTTTCCAAGTTTCTAATTCTAATATAATTTGGAAAAGCTGTGCATTTTCTTTGGGTAGGACCTAATCATGATCAGTAAATCAGGTATTCGTGACTTCCCCGCTTGGCGCATAGCATTTCCAGGATAGCATGGAGGGGTGGTGCAAGACTGAGAAAGCCTTACAAGGCTATATCTGCTCCTTCCTTGTCCAGCGGGATATGCACATCATGCACTCATGGTATGCACTATGCACTTCGATCGTGTGTATATATATCATGAGTCAGTGTATATGTCGCAAAAACATCAAGGACGAAATACATAACGTCCTATTGTAGGGTCTCCTTACCCTTTTCATCCCCAAGAAGTCCATGTGTTCGTCGCTTTCTGCAAATTTCCACATCATGTACGCCTCGTCGATCTCCCTGGACACGCATTTTTGGTACCACGTCTCGAATTCGTCTTCGCTCGGCTGCCTGCCGAAGAAGATTTCGTACGCGAGCTCCACAGACATATGGCAGACTGGAAAATATAGAAAATATGTAGTTACAGGGTTTCACTCTCATTTAAAATGTGCCTACACGGTTCAATCGCTGATACACTTTATCATGATGTCACCAATATAGGGACATAGTTTCAAAAAGACTCAGAGTTGTTGAGAAACATCTCACTCCCTATGCATAGGCAATAGGCATACAACGTAGGGCCTAACCTACAGACATAATGTAAAACGCAGACGCGGGTGAGCCTGATTGGAGCGCAGGCGATCAGAGTGGACACTGGACAGCTTTGCTACCAGAGTAAACGTAGAAGTAATTTCATCAAATTCAATTACAATGAGGATTAGCGATTTTAAAGACATGTGAACACTATTTCAAGTGGAAGCCGAATATTAAAGGTCTTGAATGTTCTCAAGCAAGTAGTTTCGAAAAGTTTTTTGGTCCAGGGTTGGCATACTTTGAGCAGTTAATCAGAGGTGGCAGCTTTCGAATTTGGATTATGTTGACAGGCGAAATCGATATGTCACATATAGTAGTAATCTTAAGCGCACACTGGTAAGGTCTCGCGCCATGAAATGATAGTGCCCATCTATCTACATGACAATATCGACAAAAACTCAACCCGTTACCACGGAACCAGCCTTATTTAGCAACGTGCGAAATCCAATCTGGTATTAGTCGCTAATCGACGTCGGACATTTGGCGACTGTAGAGTTTCTAAGCCACTCAAAACGCCATGACCGTTTCAATTTCTATTCTGATGACATCAATCGGCGATTATGTCATGGTGTGAAAGCGTTACGAGCATGATTATGAAGTACAGTTGCCGCGATAGTCGTTAGATTTGATGGATTAGTGAGTTGATCAAACGATATTGTGATTTGATATCACATATCGTGTCACACATCTCACGAATTCCACGTTGTGACTGTAACTTAGTTTGACAACCATAAAATGCTCATGTTTTCCAAATTAGACTAGAATTAGAATTATAGCTACACAGTACACAGCTTTTTCCGAATTAGATTAGATTTAGAATTAGTGAATTCGTAGAAACTTGGAAGTTGAATTAAATTCAGTAATAGAAAGAGTTGCAACAAAAATCAAGCTCCGTTGATATCAAATAATAGTTCGCTCTCATAAGCG
Source organism: Botryllus schlosseri (assembly GCF_051294905.1). NCBI lineage: Eukaryota > Metazoa > Chordata > Ascidiacea > Stolidobranchia > Styelidae > Botryllus > Botryllus schlosseri. Next base: position 1,996,392 of record NC_137240.1, read on the forward strand.
CGAGAATGGCAAATGTCTGTGTAGAGAACTTGGCTCGTTTTGCAGGATACAGTTATCATGTGGCATGATCATGTAACTCAGAAATTAGATTATAATTCAAAGAGCATTTCACAAATTAGTTTAACAAGATTAGTCTTACAACTACAAGTTGTTCAAGTCTGTGCTGCTGATTATATTGCACAGTGCACACTGCACAGCCGTTACCAAGATATAGACCAGAGTAGTACAGGTTCGAAACCCAGACCTCACCTGATCTGTGATACTTGGAAACGTAGTATATCGGGTCAGTCTCATCCAGACAGCTTGGCTCGCCGAGGTCGTCCTCTGCTGTAAAGTTCGACTGTTTTAATTAGCATTGAGACGCTGACGAATAAAAATTCATCCAACTGAAGAAAACATAAGCAGAATTCCCAAGACGCTTAAACCTAATTCAAGTGAAAGTAAAGAAAAAAGAAAGGTATTGAAAGTACTAAAGCAAGGAGCTTGAAAAGTGGATTTCGTCGAGGGTTTGTTTGTGGTATTCATGGTGTTTGTCGACTACTATGGTCATTTACACCAGGCCGATATTGTTCATTATTTTCCGTAACTGCCGACGTGTAGCACGGCCCACTTCTAGGCTTTTATAAGACGTCGCTTACACGGATGATATGGCGAGGAGGAGCCTAGATAAACCTCCAACACTTGGGTATAGGAGTTGTGGAGTCGACCTCTAACGGACTCGAACCTCCAACCCATTGATGCCCCTGTGGATTATACTACTACGATGTCTCGCCACATTTCGTCGAGGGTCGCACACGTTTACTTGTTGCTAAGAGGTTGCTGACATTACAAATGAATGCGATCTACAAAAAGTTGTGATGCAGGGACCATTTCGCGCGGTTCTTACGATTTCACCCGTAAAATCACGTAAAGTTGTCAAAAAAATACAGTTTTACTACATCAAAATGGATCCGTAGCGACTCACCATTGTTAAAAAATTCCAAAAGCTTCCAAAGGGACATATCACAATCATTTTTATCATACGGATAGTGAATTCAATAGATCTCCAGTCCAAAACTCACTGCCAATGTTAAAAATCTACATTTGAAATTCATTTCACCTGTGACGCTTCTCCTTTCTCTTTTCTTCGTGAGATTCCTTTCTGAAACTTGGTTGCAAGAATTCACTTTACTTGCTTCCAATACGTTTTTCAGAATGGCAAAGTTTCGCGGTTTCGATTCGGTCGAACCGTCTTGAATTATCCCAGTAATGCACCCTATTAAGATAATCCAAACTGTGGCCGCCAGCAATATCATACTCCTGTGCGTCTCCATTTTTTCCGCTTCGAAGTTCTGCGCTGACAAATTGCTTTTCGCGAAATATCGATGTTGAGATCGAGGCTTGCTTTCCCGATACCGTTTTCTGGATACTAGCGACGGCTCCAATTCTTCACTTGTTACGTGGTGAACGTTTAAGATAGTTAATATTGCGGCTAAAATCATTTCTTCTATCCATCATTTAAGACGATGGCATTCTGCTGGATAAAAACTGGATAATTAGTGTATAGAACCGTCCTTGATAGGCTACTGGAGAAAGCCCACACGAATAACATCCCGAAAAAGTAGATATATTTGATCATCAGTGAAGTCTCCAACGGACTTTTGCAACTAGATCAGTGGTTCCCAACCTTTTTCGTCTCATCGCCCCCTTTTGAAGCTCCACACCGATCATCGCCCCCCAAATATTGGGTACCGAAAAATTTGCATACAAACTGGGGTCACCGGCGAGTTGACTAATGAGGACAAAGCTTAACTTTTCGGTTCGACCTCGAAATTACACTATTACAGCTAAATTTTTGTGAGTTGACTAAAAAAAGGTCATTCCTCCGAATTGACTCCCATCAGGACCGTAACAGCAATTCGTCAGTCCCCTAAAAACACGTTGGTCTTGGGCCCCAATAGGGTGATAAACCATACCCCAGACGCCAGACCCCCCCCCCCCAACCAGTGGACTTTTTGCCCTTACATATCAGCTATACCCTATTTCATGTACTGTTTGGTGAGTCACTGTGCTTCGCCTAAACGCGCGAAAAGCGACAAATTTATATAATTCATGTTTGAATCGGTCAATATGGTCAGGAATTGCATATATATTGCTATCAATTTTTATCCTCTCTCTGCTCACGTAATCAGATTTACCGGTAGAGCTGAGTGTGGTGTCTTGGTAAAGGTGGGACACCTAAATAATAATTAAACATCTTCGGGCGGACCCGTTGTTATATTGAATTCGTTACATGATGCTATTTCGTGACCACCTATATCTGCTATGTCAAAAGGTATGGAAATCGCCAAAATGTACCAAACTGAAAGACACACATTGTTTCAAATTGGTATTTCTTTACTGGCATATAATTTTTTTCCCTGGGGGTGGCATTTGTCCTGACGAGTTCAGCTCGTAAGGATGGGAATATTCGACGCCAGCCATTGAGGCGCCTATGGACAATTAAACATATATGTATATATATCGAAGTTTGCGGTCAGCACAAGGCCAAGGTCTTCTCGCTGCTGATCGTTCTGGCACACTTCTCGGAGTCTCGTGTTGCATGACCCATAACTTCATATGTATTGTTGCGTCGTGGCGCAGTAATGGCCGACGCCGAAGTATCCATTTTCATAAACCATGCGTATTTTTGTTGGGAAAGGGTACCCCAAAATCAAGAAATATTACAGTATGAAAATTTTTTGAAAAAGTTGCGGGAATTTCTAAAAAATTACTTCATAATTTATGTTAATTCACGAAATAATTTTGATCCCCTTTCGAGTTCGGCCCCCAATTGGGGGTTTGGGATGCGGCAATTACGGTCCTGACTCCAATATAGCCGTTTTACCGCGCCATCGCCCCCTTTTTTGTTTTCCCCCCTATCGCCCCATTCGTCCGTTTTCGCCCCACTATCGCCCCTTTCGTTATTTTCGCCCCCTAGACCGCCAAATCGCCCCCTGGGGGGCGATATCGCCCACGTTGGGAACCACTGAACTAGATAATTCTAGCTGTATAATTAGACTAATTAGAGCGAAATACCGGTAATCTAATTTGTGAAATGTTTCTAGGCTCTCACTTTTATTCTAATCTAACTTCTGGTTTTCCTGAAAATGTTACAGGAAAACAGTATCGTGCGAAACGAGCCAGGCTTGTTGTACAGTACATATAATTGTCGTTCCCGTGCTCACGAGAATAAACTCGGAATTGATATGAACGGAAGTTTATTATTCGGAATTTATCTCAATTTTCAAGTTTTTGCGAAGACGGTAATTCTAATTCCGAACTAATTTGGAAAAACTGAAAATTTTCTAGCATAAATTTGGTTCATCGTATTTAACAGTAGATACCAAGATACATGGCCGTATCTCGGCAGTGTTAAGCGCAGTCTTGAATAATATTATCTACATTACTTGGGAATTACATTTCTGTTTAATTCAGATAATTGTAGACATCGGGCATAATGTAGAGCCCCTTCAGAATATCATATCTCCACACGTCTTATTACGACGATTGTGGTTTCTATTCATCTGGTTTGGCTGAATCGCTAACGGTGCCAAGCCAATCATACTTAAATTCCACATATATACAAACCACCACCATGTACTGATGCATAATCACATATAGATTGCATATATGGCGAGGTGCACTCAGACTCTTGTCAAGTATGGCCTTCACGTTACCATAAAGCTCTCCATGGTCAAGTCATAGCCATGTGTATGCTTGATCGATTAATTCAATGTTGTGATTTCTTCAGCAGCCTATTGAAGTTCAGCCTAACAACGTGTATCTACGTGTCGCTGTAAGATAATTGTGATACAGGCCAATGCAGAACATTCATATTTAAACTTGTAGGAAACACTTTATGTGCACTTGTGCAATCGTGCCCCATGCTCATAAGTCATATTCGTCGACAGAAACTATCATATCGAGCATCGAGATACTATAAACTACAGCTACACAGTATTGAGCCTCTCTCCTGCTTATCGATACGGCAAAACGATCAAGATACTAGGACAACCATCACGAAGGTAACAATGATTAGTTTATTAGCACGCTGTTTATGAATCTGAGGTAAGTCACTTCACTCTGTGCTGCTGGTTCTACTCTCTACACGATAGAAACTGTACGTTGCCATGGTTCTGTTCGCTAGTCGATCACATGTCAAGCTTATTAGCCAGGATGATCTTGCCACCTCCATTTCACATATTTGACGTGAAACCCGATTTTTACGCTCAATTACGCTTTAATCGCGGCTTATAGAACATGTTGCACGTGATAATCTTATTAGTCCAGGCTGGATATGGTGCTAATGATACGTGCGAAAATATGAACGTTGCGGCCTTTGCAATGTCATGCGTTTGCAAGATAACTATGAATATCCGATCCGTTCCCTATCCACAGTGTTTCCGCCGCACTTGCAGAAACGTGACCACTGTCCAGTCTCTTATACGTTTACCGCTAGGGCAACTAGATAAAATAGCCCGGAGCACGGTATTTGAGTGATTCGATTCAGAATCAAATAATAGGAATCGAGTATCTCTCATAAAAGTTCGCGATCACATATGCACCTTTTAGGTGATAACGCCAGTTTTACATCACATTTAGGATAATTTGTTATATTTAGACCAGTGGTTCCCAACCTTTTTCGACTCATAGTCCCCTTTTCAAGCTCCACACCGATCATCGCCCCCCAAATATTGGGAACTGACAAATGAGCATACAAACTGTAATCACCGGCGGGTTGACTAAAAAATGATCAACTTTTTGGCTCGACCTCGAAATTACACTTTTACAGCTAAATTTTCGTGAGTTGACTTAAAAAAGGTCATTTCTCCGACTTGACTCCAATATAGCCGATTTAACGCGCCATCGTCCCCCTATCGCCCCTTCGTTATTTTCGCCCCCCAAGACCGCCAAATCGCCCCCTGGGGGCGATATCGCCCACGTTGGGAACCACAGATTTATACTATACCTATTTCATTGCACTTTGTGACGATGCTGTGAGTTGATCATGTCTTCACACAAATGTCCACTTACTGGCGTATTTTTATACCACATACAGTACCGTATGAATTATGGAAATTTTTCGCGCCTTACGCGGTTAGGACGAATGAAGTGAGTAATTACTGAGTATAAGAACTCCCGCTCACGGTAGTGGTGTGAACGTATATAACGAAGGGGGTTTAGTTTATCCCCCTATGGGGTGCCCAAGAGCAGAGTTTGGGGGAGGTGAAGCGTTGTTTCGGTCCTGACTACATATGTGTATACTCTGACACTAGCAATCGAGGTTTCGAGGCTTCCACGACCGGAAAATATTATCGAAACTATAATTCTTGATAAATTTACTTTTAATGGGAAGCAGCATATAATTCCAGTGCTCGGCTGAAATGCTCGAATCATTACAATCGGCACTTGATTCGGATTCTCGTACCCCAGTCATCGTGTCCAGTCCCAATTGCCCCACAGCGATACTACTTGTATTCGTTAAGACGCCAAAATTAATGATTTTTTCGTCTGTAGCGTACACAGTACACACACACACGCAAATGAGGTCCTGAATATAAAAAAAGTATCGAATTTTCTACAGGTATTCGCCTAAGTTCGGTCATGTCGCCTGGATGGGAGCTCTAATATCCATTCACGTTGAGATGACATGGAGGTACCATATTTTGGAAATCTGAAAAGAGGACACTTTTTAAAAAATTTCTGACTTGCAAAACTGGAGGAAAATCCTGAAAATGGTAATTTTTTCCACTTCGTGGTCGGTTGACTGAAAAAAAAAGGTCAACTTCCTGGCTCAGGTTCCAAAACACAGTTTTTCTTTCACATTATCAGTTGGTTGACTAAAGAAAAGGTCAACTTTTCGGGCCAGCTCCCGAAATACCCGCCGCAACGTTACTTCGGTGCTGATTTACTGTATCTAAGTCGATTTTGCCAACCAAAATCCTCAAAAAAGAGGACAAAATCTCTAAAAAGAGGACATTTGGGCGTCCTCCGAGGACACTTTCAAAAAAGTCAAAAAAGAGGACAAATCCTCTTGAAAGATGACGTATGGTAACCCTAGATGACATATTGGCTGTCAACAATTTATTTTGTCAATAGACATATAATATTTTTTTAGTGATGGAAGCAGACTTGTACAAACTTTGGATCTAGATAGTTGGCGGTCAACCAAGGCTACCTACTGGTGTTTTGAGTAGTTCTAGTTCTAGCTCTAGTTGCGTGTGAAAATGAGTTACTTGTAGAACAACTAGAAAATATGTGTCGTTATTTGACGTGAATCGTGATACCGGTGTTCTGTTGCGTGATGTTCTTGCAGATATTGCTATCTCATAGTAATCACTACTATTACAGTGGCGTTACAGTGGGATTTGGGTGTCTAAACCCATCCCATCACAAACCCGAAACCCCTTCCTTTTGAAATGCCTATTCTATCTCCATTACCTCATTTGGAATTCTGTAATTCGCATTATCAGTTAATAGTTAATTATGTTTTAGATACTTGCGAATTTTAGAAGGTCGTTATTTCTAGTTCTAGTTCTAGTTGCGCATTTTGAAAATCCAGTAGTTTTTACAAGTCTTGCTGGAAACTATATCCTGATCTGATAACCTTATCGTTAGCAATCTCTAGTGCAACGGAGCTCAGCCTTGGACGAAAAATACGTACAGGCGGCATACGGAACCTACTACATACAGAGTCTTGAATATAACCCTATCGGCAAAGCAACTTTCTAGCTGGTGAATGGACAACGCGCTTTACACGAACCTTTGTCGCTAATTGAAATAACTTGGATGAGAAATCAATTAAAGTGCCCTGCTACAGCACCCACTTAGATTTATTCACTATTCAATTGCATTTTTGAGTTGTTGAGTGTTGTAACCATAATGTAGTTGTTAATATCAAGTGCTCTTATCAGGGCCGGGCTAATTGCGTGGGCTATATGACGAATTATCGATTGTAGCTGTCAACAAACTTTATAGGATATAGGCGAAGCCCTTGACCTTAATCATTAATATCATCGGCGTTAGTGGGCGTTGCACGTTAGCCCATAAACTTCTTTTCGCTTGGGTGATTATCATCACGCTATATCAATTTTGACATTGTATCATATGATTATACTTTACAAGGACAACCTCTCTAAGCTATGTCACCCACTTATATACCTAGGGCGAAATGCCAGGATGCACAATGCATGGTCGGACTCCTGCACGCATTGTAACCTCATCAAAGCTGGCCCTCCGTGATTAAACAATGGATTCCTCTGATATTGGCTTTTCTGACGTATCGTCCATGTATGGCCAATTGGCTATGGCCATTCGCGTTGTTCAAAAACAACTATTTTCAGATTTCACTGGCTAATTGATGAAATTGTGAGGTTGCCTAAAAACGCTGTACATCGAATTTGGCTCATTTTCAACCAGTATGAACGAAGCTATAAGGGTAAATTTTTGGATTTGTTCAAGAAGATAACTTTCATTTCTGTTATTTTATTTCGAATTTTAATGGCATCCCCAAGAAATTCTCACATTGTCTACAAAAGCCATGTATAACAATTTCGCCTCAATTACAACCCATTGAGTGAAGTTTTTGGATTAGAATTTTTTTTATTAAATCAAAATAGTATTTACTTTGGAAAATTATATCATTCAGCTACACTGTATTAACTTCGCTTTTACGGGTTGTTGTAATTGGGCCAGATTTCTTGGGGTAGGCAGTAAAATAAAAAATCTATTTATTTGTATTAAATAAATCCATGATATTTTACTCTTAGAGCTCCGCTCCTACTGGTTGGAATTGAGTCAAATTCGATGGGCAGCGATTTTAGACAGTCTAACAATTTAAACAAATATTCAGTAAAATTAAAAATAATTAAACAATCCTAATGAGCATGATCTAGTTGTCCAAATCTGGCATTCGTACATGCACGGTGCAGTTGCGCACTCATCCGCTACGAGTTTCAGAGAAAACAACGAAGATATATTTAAAAATTTGTGTCCGACAGAAAAGGGATGGCAAGCAACTCTTAATTGTCTGCAAATACATGTCGTGATAATCACGCCAAATCCCTCAGCGATCTGACTCCAAATAGCAGGTGAACGCCGCCAGCGAAGAATTGCCCGACCGTGCACAGGAAAATGATGATATGAAACGCAAGGAGGTGAGCTTCGTTCTGCAAAACATCGGATGTTGGTAAAAAAACAAAGACAGTCTAACTAAATAGTAAGTATTAGGCTTACTACGGAAGCAGAAGAGCAAGTAACGACCACAATTTCTAGTGAATTGTAAGTTGAAGTGGCCATTTCAAAGACGGGTCAAAACTAGTTCGAGGGGAAGTGGATAAGGAAAAGTACTCAAGCAATTATAGTTTTGAAAAGTGATTTATTCTTGGAGTCTAGAAATTTCAAGACGAAAAAAGATAATATTAATACTAGGTAATCTTCGAAAACATATTCAGTTACCGTGAACCAGGGTTCCATTTCACGCGGTCCGTATCCCTATGACACAATGTCATTCACAAAATGGATAAAAACTTATTCCCAAATTATTTTCCAATTTCAAAACCGAAAGTATCATTCGTAAGTAATTTTTTTACGAAACAGTTCAGCAGAGGTGGAACCAGGCTAAAACAAGCTGCACTCGAGTACTTAGTGCAAGTATGCAAATCCAATTCGAGTAGAGCTCAAGTAGAAGTACTGATGCAAGTGGAAGTGGAAATAAAAGGCATAGTCGATTACCGAGACATAGGTATCATTTCACGCAGTTGTCACGATAATTTCACTCAAAGGTGATGAAAACTCATCCCTACTTGTAATTTTCGAAATACAAACTATAAAATGAAAAAAATAGTATGTACAGTGGCAAAATTATTTAAGTATGTATTATAGATCTACCCGCCGTAAATATACTATGATCGGAAATCCTAAATTTTGAACAACAATAACTTCGCTTCTACTGGTTGGAATTGAGCCAAATCTGTTGTGAATCGTTTTTTTTTTCAGGCAGCCTAACAATTTCCCCGGTTAGCCTGTAAAATTTGAAAAATATTATATTTATTTGTATTAAATGAATCCAAAACTTTTTCTTATCTAGCAATGCTTCTACTGGTTGGAATTGAGCCAAAATTGGTGTGCAACGTTCTTTTAGGGTTAGGCAATCTAACAATGTTATCAAGTAGCCAGTAAAATTTGAGAGAAAAAAGTTATTTTTGAGCAGCCCTAATATTCACGTTGAAATAAGTCGGAATACGTTCGGCTGACACTCGTCAAGGGTAATCGTAAGCAACTAGTAGACAATTGAAAACAGAACTTTGTATATCTTATCGTATACCTCTATTTGCGCAAACCACGTCATCGCCCAACCTTCGTACCAAGAAAGCCAACAAATACACAGCATGATGCTGACGACCGCTAGGATAATCCCGGCAATCACCTGAAAGAATGAGAAATTGTCAGTAAAACGACGCAGGTTCTTAGTTATACAGTTTAGTAGCACTTACGTTGCGTTTTGTGACGATTTTCCACGAGCAAAGAGCTACCCATCCCGTCGCGCAGAACTAAACAACGAAACCATTGAAAGTTATTTGCAGGGTTGTAACCAAGACACATGGTCGTGAGCCACAAGTCAATGTCAGTTTTATGGTTTTGACTCGAGTCTAGTAGAGTCATTATTTTATTCGTTACAGGGTCAACTCCGAGTTCAAACCGGGGAGCAGAGGGTCGAGTCCAAGTCATTGTGTTCACTGTTAAATTTCGAATTAAAGTCATGATCACCCACTTTTTACGACTCTGTACGGGTGATATCATGCCTTGAATTCACAATATACTAATTTCCTCATTTTTAGCAGATCTTGGCTTATTTTTCAAGTAACAGTAAAGTACGTAATACCAATAATGTTGTAGAATGTGTTTCTTCGTATGGCTTCAACGAAATGCTGTCTCGGCCGTCCGGGTCTCGATTCATGCGCAATGACTCGATTAAAAACTGAGTCAATGCATTAATTCACTCAAGTCGAGCCGTTTTCCGTATGACTCGACTCGCCAAAAATTGCGACACGAATCATTACTACCCTGGTTATTTGGTATGGGTTGCTATCATTTCGCTTGCATGATTAGAGCCAGAAAGAGAGAGTGGCAACTGCCAATTACTATAATAATCAGATATCCGATGTTGTACATTGGACATGGACACCGATACAGTCTAATTAAAAACAGAAAACTTGACTCGTATATACGAATACATCTGGACTCACAATGATTCCGCACCAAATCGCAGGCTCAGTCAGATAGATGTAATATTTCTCGTGGTCGAGGATGAATGCGATGATTTCGATGGTCGTCATCACGATTCCGAATATAATTTCGAGCACCTGAAGTAGAAATTTGTACGTTGTTTTTACACCGCGTTTGACGAAACTCGCCGTGTCGTGAATCGTGCATCAGCAACAGTGTTGAAAGAACACGCCAATTCAAACGTGGTTTCTGCACAAAATGAAAATATTATAATGAATATTTACAGAGAATCAGTGTGACTTCTAATGCGTGTCTTGACCTCCAGCAAACCCCTGAGAGTGGCTCTGTGGACCCCGGTTAAGAATCACTGACCTAAAGAAAATCTATAGCGGATGCCATGCAGATTTACGAGCGAGTCTTTAGGCCAGCGATTCCCAACGTGGACGATTGCGAGAAACAGGGGGGCAAAACGTACGAAGGAGGCAAAAATGTTAGAACATTCAGTCGGATTTATTTAATTACCCGGCAACCGAATATTGGCACAAAATGCACGTGAAAAAGGGAACTACCGCCTAAGTTGACTATAAAATGGCCAACTCGGCACAACCTATCTTCAGACACCAGGATTTTCAGGGTCCGCGCGAAAACGTTTTTAGTCAATTTACCAGCATTCAGAATTTATAGCTGTATCAGTTACCCGTTTATATGTGCTCTATCTCTGATCCTAAAATATTGGTGGAAGGGGGCGATAAATGAATGTCGAGCTTGATAAGGGGGCGATGAGTCGAAAAAGGTTGATAATCACTGCTTTTGGCTGACCCGAACTGATATTGAATCCATATGAGGTATGCGTGGGGCATCCGACGATCTACCATTACGCTATCTTGTCGGCACATTACAATCATTTTGTTTTGAATCACGATATAATGGTTTTGTGTTCTATATTGTTATGTGTTAGATGTGTATTGCTGCAAATTTTCGGTCTTGTGACTCAGCGAAAAAATCTTGTTATGTTTCGTACAGATTTGAATAAATCTCAGCATATTTCTCGGTTGAAGCCAATCGCTGAGCTCCATCGAGGTGCGCTACGCGTATAGGCGATCGTAACATGCCAAGGATATCCCTGTGTCATGCGTTGGCTGGACCGTTCTTCAATTAACGGCCTGGTATCTATTAGCATAGCAAATTTAAGACCCATACCTTACCCCAATCACTTTGAACTGAGCTCCATACTTTAACGTAATGTCGTAGTAATCGTCGGCAGGTTTCACTAATTTAAACTTATTTGGCATCTCGATAGTTATATTTGACTCGACCTGAAACTGAGCAAAGCGGTGATTCTGAATTAGATTATCTTGCAACTTGAGACGAAATCCAAAAATGACAATTTTCATGAAGAGTTTCTTATCAGTTCTACGAACTATCACAATATCAGCCCTTACTGGATTATGACTTCCGACGGTACTACGGGCACACATCTGACGCAAAGAGGACATATCGCATTTAGAACTGTAGGAGGATATCAAAATGTAGCCTACATGGTTGCCAGGATGCTCGTCAACAGTCAACCAACAGCTGGGACTATGCAAGTATGCATATATTTTGGATGATAGTCCAACCCGCCTTGATCTACCTACGTCCTCACTATATCAATGATTGAAATGATATGATGCTCATTGCGCAGGTCTTTCGGCTGCGAGTAATTCTACACAACCTGCATTACAAGTTAACTAAACCAACTCAAATATGAATACCATTGAATAGCTTATATCTGGTCGACCGTCATGTACATTTCCAGCGACTTCAGCACATTGAGACTATTCGCCGTGTATTGATTGCTGGTTGTTCAATCCGGTCGACATAACGTGAACGTGATTCCGAACCATTTCACGAAATTTACAGAGGGAATTTAATAATACGCCTGGACTGGGAAATTGCAGTAAAAGCCACACACTTAATCTCCAAATGAATAGTTAGCATCGGAATTTGTAATCTTTAGGTGGAGGCGACATAATTGAACACTGCAATTCATCGAAAAATACCGATAGCCGACAGGCTACTCTCGAGTCCTATATACACCAAAGCTCCTAAACTTTTTTGGTGTGGTGTACTGTACACTTAACGCTGTCGCGACGAAGTCAGCATTCAATAGCATTCAATATAGGTGATTTTGCGCGCTAACGTTGTCAGAACAGAATCGTCTTGTTCACACACGGCATGAACACATCTAAAACTATATATAATATGTGTTGATTTGTAGATACTTGACAACGAATTCCTTGGAGACAAAATGACCGACTGCAGAGCTGCTGCAATATCAAAGCTAATTAGTCGAATCGCTCTACATGCCAACATTACCGGCATATACATACACATATCGCAATACTACCGACGGATTTGGACAACTATAATTCTAATCTAATTTGGAAAAAAACTGTATAGCTATAATTCTAATTCGAATTCGAATCTAATTTAGAAAAGATGAAAATTCTCTAGCTGTCCAGGTTTTTGGTGCCAAGCGTTGAGCAGAGTCATGTCTGTGACAACAGGAAAATGTCTAGTCTGTGTGTGGGCCCTCAATCACGGATTCGAAGATATGCTGAATCCTATTAAAAGTCCAACATTTTGGCGTGAAGATCATATATTGCCTACTAGTCGCTATAAATGATCAATTGATCAATCAACGGATCCAGGATTTAACTATGTGGCTATTGGGCTAGTACTGGCGCACCCCATGCATATTCTGTTGCACCGTGTACGTACACTGGCTGAAGAGCACTGCCATAAACAGTAAACACCGGCTGCGGTGGGCATACAGTCCCACTCCACACCTGTGTCTGTCTAGTCTAGTCTGCGGGTTGATGAGTAATGAATGAGTATGAGTATACGCATACGGCGCGTCATTCTGCGAAGTGCCAACCGTACGGTACTGATGAGACGAGCGCTGTAGAATTGGAGATGCTTGAGAACTGCTAACTCTGCTAGAGAGATAAATACACTCTTATATGATGACTGACAGGCAACCTATACACTACAGTGAATACACCCTATTTTCATGATCGATAACGATAATCAGGCTCCGAACTGACGAACTCAGGCCCAGACGCCTAAAATACAAGCGAGTTAGGCCGAATTTGTTATCGAGCTAAACGTCGGACTTCAAGTTGATGATAGGGCCGCAACACTCACAATGGCTGACAGATCGGAACGCATTTGTGGTAAGCCAACTGTTTGCAAGACGAACATCAATATATATATCATTTTCATCGTGTAGCTATCTTCTGTATCGTTGGGATAGCGTCTCTTTGCGAATATTGCTGACTACCGGCTTCCACCAGGCGAAGTTCATGACTGTCGTACGAAGGCTCACGAAGAGCTTTCGTTTGGAATTCCGGCGATCGACTTATCATCGTCCACTTCAAACCGCCGATCATTCTACTGTACTTATATACCGAAACTGTGTCTTTGTTCGGCAATCGCGTCTTGAAGCGAAGGTGGCAGTGATGAAATGCAGACCAAGCGTTACATTTCCGACGGAACAACATAACATGTTTGCTGCATTTTTACAAGAATAGTCAGAACTCACAATGAAGCGCTTCAGCCTCCCGCGCGCCACCTGTGATATAGACATTGGACAATCGAAAGCTTCTTGCATATTTCATCTATAAAAACACGAAACTGATTGCATCAAATTCTGTCATTAGTTTTAGCTGATTCTGTACTAAAGCTCTAAGGAATTAGCAAGGAAGCTGGTGTGAGAATAAGTAATACATCACAAATGACAGCCTGGATTAACACTGCGGTAAAACACTGTTTGTATTCAGATTTCCTCGCCCCTATATTTATATCTGCCAGACTTCGAATTAAATCGTGAACGAGATGCTTCCACTCAACTTCAGTTCAGCGAGCAAATTTTGATGTATCTGTCGCGTGCCTTTCTTACTGCTGCGCTATGATGGTTCGCTATATAAGGATCGAGATCGTCTTCAGAGTCAAGCTTCATTCCCGACTGCGGTGTCTGTTGACATGCCAATACAAAAATACATCCATTGGTTAACATCAGAAAGTCGCGCTGTTTTGGGAAATAATGTAAGTGCTGTATGTATAATGTACATTGTACATACTTGCACGCGCGCATTAGGCATCGTATAAATACTAAAAAAAAACTCTTGGAGAACTTCAATATGCAGTTGAATAACACTGGGCAGCAACTTTGAACAAAAAAATTGTTGACTTTGATTCTGCACTTGCTTTAGGCTCATTTGGGCGTGCTGATTCCAAAAATGCCGCTTGTTTCCTCCTATCATATCAAGTTTTTGCTCTACGACATATGCCTAAAATATGCAAATTTTCACGAATTTAGCCATATTACTTATCCATATACCATATAAAAATCCACACTTTTACCATATAATAAGTTACAAAGTCAAGGACTCGATTGAATTGTTAAGAAAAAGGGTACTGGTATCGATCTAGGCCGGTGCTTTAACCCATTTTCGATTAGAGGATGCAATCACCAGAGAATATTTCACACACATATTTTATATCAACTGCATGATATGACAAGAAAATTAACATTACAGTTCACTATCAGCTATAGGTACAACGCCCCATTCAGTGTATCCAGTGTAACTTGAAACTCATATAAGCTCGATAATTTGGATCAAGATGAAGATCTTAGGGAAATCGAAGATGATTCAGAACGTAGAGTAGTCCATCAACACAAGTCATGATCTGACATAAGCTTTGGGACTTGGAATAGCATTTATAGGATTTACAACTCAAGTGAATGGCAAGTGCCTATAGGTTGCTCAAAAAGGATCCTAAAGTGTGGAATGCTCCAAAATGGCAACGTCATAGGTGCAGTAATATAACAATTACACACTCGGTTACTCTTCGTGTATAGGCCTAATACAGAAATATTGAGAATAATACAGAAATATCGAATTGTTGCAATATCACGAGCACGATTGGATCATATGCGTCAGCTTTGAAATATTTTGTTTTCTTGGTGGTCTTAGTGGTTCGATTTCCAAATCTTCATCATTAGGCCTGTTATCCCTAAGATCTTCATCTTGATCCAAATTATCGAGCTTATATGAGTTTCAAGTTACACTGGATACACTGAATGGGGCGTTGTACCTATAGCTGATAGTGAACTGTAATGCTAATTTTCTTGTCATATCATGCAGTTGATATAAAATATGTGTGTGAAATATTCTCTGGTGATTGCATCCTCTAATCGAAAATGGGTTAAAGCATCGGCCTAGACTAGATCGATACCAGTACCCTTTTTCTTAACAATTCAATCGAGTCCTTGACTTTGTAACTTATTATATGGTAAAAGTGTGGATTTTTATATGGTATATGGATAAGTAATATGGCTAAATTCGTGAAAATTTGCATATTTTAGGCATATGTCGTAGAGCAAAAACTTGGTGCACATTGTGCATGTAACCCTGATATACATGTGCCACTGACATAGGCTTCTATATCCAAGTCTATGTCGGAAAGCAGACATACAAAAAAGCTAAAATATCTAAATAATTTTTCTGAAAACCTTGACATACAGTTAGATTCGCAAATATATCCGTATAGGGTTAGCTGATGCAGCTGACGACTTCTTTCTTATCACATCAGCACCCTTCACACGCATGCGACGTAAGAAAGCGGACTGGTACGCAGGTACTGCATATCCACAATCAAACGCATGTATGAAACATCAGCTGTGCACTACGTTCTGGCTGTCGCAACTTCACGATTCGCTTTACGCTCTACGCCGTCGCTTCGCTATGTTAATAGATAGAACATCGTTTAACTGCGATTGTCGAATTATTAGCCAACAATCAGTGAAGCAGATTAATGTGTGCCTACCTCGCATTCTTTCACCGCGCTGTCATTGTAAGTAACAAAGCCAAATCTCGCCTTCCCTGACGATTTTGAGGTTCTGTTGCTCGGGATATCATTAATATTTGCATTTTCGGAATCAATGAGACAATAGCATTCGAATAATACCAGTGATTATAAATTGTAATGATCAATCGCGTTATCACATTGGCGTTGGCACGCCTGTGCCCCGCTTCTCCTTTTGCCCTATATTATTGAATATTATATTTGCAGATTGCGTAGTTTTTTGTGTAAGTTATTATTGAACATTGGTAGATAAATACGAATAATTATTCGTTTCGACCATGATCAATGAGGGATCACAAATTTACTCTCAATTTTACAATTCAATGATCCTGACTGCCTCGCCTCTCCTGTCCGCACGTCACCGGGTCTTCAAGTATTTATTTAAATATGAATCGCAGTAGAAATGTAAGCAGAATGCAGTAAGCGAAAGTTGATGACAAGCGAACAGTGGAGAACACTTTCTTCACAGTTTCTTGTAACGCATAAGCAGTCAAGAATAAAGATAATGATTAGCACAAACTGTACATAAAATATTTCCGGCAAAGCTACACTGTAAACGGAAGTGGTGTATTTCCCCACTTTCCACCCTAGCCTAGTCACGTTTAGGTATCCAATCGTGCTTTCGCGCCTTTCCTATGGGTGAAAATAAGTCAGATACACAAATTTGTATGGAGATATATCCCAGGGGTATATAATGGTTGCTTTCGTACAGTGGTTCCCAACCTTTTTTGGCCCATCGCCCCCTGTTCAAGCTCAACACCGATCATCGCCCCCCCCCCAAATTTTGTGTACCGAAAATTGGGCATACAAACTGTAATCACCGGCGGGTTGACTGAAAAAAGGTCAACTTTACGGCTCGAAGCCTAATTTGACACACTTTTGTAACTAAATTTCCGTAGGTTGACTAAAAAAAATAGGTCTGCTGTTTTGACGCGCCATCACCCCCCCCCCCCCATCGTCATTTTCGCCCCCCTAGAACGCCAAATCGCCCCTGGGGGCGATATCGCCCACGTTGGGAACCACTGGTACAGACTCTCCGCTCAGAGTGTAGTTCAAAGGAGTTTGCAATTTTAACATAGTACAGTCCATACATTGAACAATAAACACAGTCGATGAAAAGCAAATTGACAGCTACAGTGCAAAGGAAGTCACTAAAAATCCAATTCTGTATTGACGGGCAAGACACTGAATATTTTTGTTAGCAGGTGCATACGTGGCGGGGATGTAACGCAGTGAAGCAAAAACTACGTAGAAATGATGACAATAACGAATGATGAAATTGTAGCGATGATTGCTGTTAGATCAGTGGTTCTCAAACTTTTTTTTAGACACGCGCGCCCTTTAGATGCTTTCACGCCTGTAAGCAGGGCGCGCCCCCAGTTTGAGAACCACTGTGTTGGATGCATGGATAAAATGGGGGCGCCGCGTCCTTGCAAAGTAGAACGTGAAATAGACCGGAGTACCATTTTGGAATCTATGCGATGGTGAGTTAGAATATAAAAAAAGAAGCGCAAGGCCAGTGACATCTTGACATGGCAATGATATAGATATAGGAACTACAGAGAGTTATATAGTGCACTACATATTGCATATAGCCGGATTTGGACAACTAGTTAATTTTAGTTGCGTACTTGAAGCGAAATACCGGTAATCCTGTTCTAATCTATTATTTGTAGTTTTAATGCCCTCATTCTGATAATAATCTAATGAAAATGTTTCAAGAGATATAGTGTATAGTGTACAGATATTTGCCATACTCGTGCTTATGGGAATCAATTCTGATTTGGTATGACCTGAGCTTGATTGCTGTGTATTTCATTGTAATTAGGAATTCAATTCAATTTCCAAGTTTTGCGAATTCAGCGATTTTAATTCTAATCTAATTCAGAAAAAATGTGTCTCTATAGTTCTAATTCTAATCTAATTTCGGAAAAGCTGGAAATTGTCTACCTGTCAAATTCAGTAATTATTATTCTAATTTATTCAGAAAACTGTATAGCAGCATATCAAATTCTAATCTGAGTTGGAAAATCTGAAAATTTCCTAGTTGCCCGACTCCGAGTGAAGGGCGAATGAAAATAAGCAAGAAAAAAGTGTCTCAAGAAAGACATTCGAAATATCAACATCGAAAACTATATAACATCGGCATCGACATCTTCCCAAATGTGTCCATTGCATCGCAATGTGACTTGTGTATCGCATCGTGCATTGTGTGTGTGTTGAGCAGATGAAAATAATTTAACCGCTGACGAAACATGATTGATTGATTACACTGGTCAACACATATTTTTAGGCAGACAAAGTAAGAGTGGTTTTGGGGGTTCTGAAGGGCACTGATTCCGAATATGACCTTAGTTTTTTCAAATTGTTGTGGAGATAACCCATGGGGCTATTTTGACCAAAATCTCCCATTATCGCGGTATTGACTAGATAAAAAATAGGCTTAGTCGTACTATAAAGTTTAGAAATTCAATCTACTTGTTATTTTTTCACACAGATGACCATTTTAAATCAAAATACAGCAACAGCACTATATTTAGGGGTAATAGATTTATCATAGGTAGACTTTCGCGGGATATCATGTACATAAATAAACTCCAGTCATGTATATAAGTATTTACCTAGATATTCAAATAACGTGACATTAATTCCATCAGTTTTTCGTCAACCACCTATTATAAATTTGAAATAATCAGTTGTAATACAATATTACTGATATATTTGAAATCGAAATTGTTTTATGTAACCTCTTCCCTAGCTAATCAACAAGATGATAAGGAAATATATCAAGATGACTGAACAGGAAGTGAGCTTTTATGCTCATGTTTGTGCTCAAGTGTTCAATATGCAGATACGAATTTTCGGACCAACTGTTTGTTGTTGGGTGCTTTGTGATCACATAAAAAGTTTTATTTACTACATCTTAGGAGAGATTGCATGCTGTGAACTCCTTCCTAATGGGAAATTGGAATCTTTCACCGGTATTCGAATATACCAGACATCAGATTTAAGCTTCTTGTTTGATAAGGTTACTAGGCATACCCACTTCGTAAAATCAGTGGAAAATTATCCATTTACCAGTCAAAAGAAATGAGACACATGAGTATTGTAGTGAAGCCTGTCAAGGATAAATTTTATAGTTTTATACTCCTCTTTAATCTTGGTAAAATGACTAATTATTATAGGAGAATATGAATTTCCGTTGTGCAAAAGTACAATATTTAGGCTTGACAAATTGCTTTTTGACAAACAAATATTTCGCATCATGCCATGTTAATATTAATAGAATGACTGAGAATGACATGAGGGTTCTTTATAGTCAATTGGCCATTTATGCGCAGTATAAAATGAGAAAAAACTACGATTATCTTCCTACCAAGTGAATATTCAAGGGTTAATACAGTAATTTTGGGCTTTTTTACGGATATAAATATATTCTGACAGAGAGCCAATCTGAAAAAATTGATGTGATATTCGTAATCAGCAACCTCAAAAACCCCGGAAACGGCTCTCAGATGTTCTGCCTAAATTTTTTTTTCTTCATTTTGTTGACCAGTGTTACCAGGGATATCCAGATATCCTTGTTGATGACACAGAGCGGCTTACCATACGCAGTACAAGCATTTAGGCCGAGCATCACAGTATACTTTGCGGTGAATCCGCAGATCTTATAGCTACTTTAACAGCAATATTGTCCTTCGATTATTGCCTTATTCTCCTCAAAAAGTGAATGTAGAAGCAGCAATTAACGAATCCGCCGATACAGCAAGGAAGCATCACGATGTTGATTAACATCAGAATTTCAGTTCCCTGAAAGAAGGATCGAAGGATCGCAAAATCTATACGAGAAGTGCATCAATGCTCCATATAGTCCATCGTAACATAGGGTAAATGCGATTTAGTTGGTAAACGCCAGACTAGGGATATAGCTCGGGTGAATGAGAGTTTTGGTTGTCGTTGGTGGTCAGTAATGATGTATTTACACTTTTTCGGGTGCTCAAGTACATTTTGCCTAATTGCAATACTTAACAGGTTATGTTTTTCGACCACTTTCACTTTTACTCAAATTTTTTATGCAAAAATACCAACTTTTTACACTTTCGATTTTGTAAAGTAGAGGGCGAAACGCTAAATTGATTAGTGTATTGGAACATATTCGGGTTCATTTCAATATAAAGATACTATCCAATTGTATATCGAAGTTCTGTACCTCAAAGAAACTCTTCAAACCAAGTATGAAAGTATGCGACTTTCTGAAACTACTTACCAGAGTAATTTCAATCCCTTCTCTACTTCCCCTTGCGGTAGTTTTGTGTGTCTTGGGAATCGCCACTACTTGTGCATGAGTAGAAATTGGCGAAGTTACTTCCCCCTGACTACCTCCGCGCAAGAGTATTAGTTTCCAATTAGTTGGAGACGACAGACTACTTCCGCTTTTACTGAACATTCGTTAAGTAAAACTATTTCCGTTCTTTCCAATTCTCTACCAGTTGCTGACGATTACCCCTGGCGAGTGTCAGCCGAAAATATTCGGGTTTATTTCGATGTCAATATAATATCCAATTGTATATTGGAGTTCTGTATTTACAATTTGCATTTTACGTAGTTTTACTTGAGTAACAACGCTGACTACTTTCACCAACCCCGTTCATGGTTACCGGCCAGCACAAAATAACGTTAGGTAGGGTTACCATAAGCGTCCTCTTTTAAGAGGATTTGCCCTCTTTTTTTTACTTTTTTGAAAGTGTCCTCGGAGGACGCCCAAATCTCCTCTATTTTGAAAATTTGTCCTCTTTTTCGTGAATATTGGTTTAATATAGGGTGAAATTCGACTGAGATGCCGTGAGTCATCACTGAAGTAACGCCCCGGCGGTTATTTCGGGAGCTGAGCCGGAAAGTTGACCTTTTTTAGTCAGCCAACGGAGAGTTCAAGGAAACTGTTAATTTCCGGAGTAGAGTCGGAAAGATGAGCCAGCCACAAAGTCGGGAAAAATTAACCACTTTTTACGGATTTTACTCCAGTACTGTAAGTCTGAAAATTTTGAAAAAGTCTCCTCTTTTCAGATTTCTAAAAATATGGTAACCCTACTTTAGGATATTGAGCTATGGCGTTGTGAACAAGTTTTAAGTAAAGAACTATAGCTGACTAACTTCTATTTAGCTAGCTAGTAGCGGGATACCTGGGTGAGAATGTAGAGAAGCACGAGCAGATATAGGTTGACCACAAACGATCCGAGACTGCAGAGCATTGTAAAACACATCAAACACGCCCATGCTGTGATTACCTGCAACATAGTAGATTTCATGTTATTACAATATACGCGAGTGTCTTCAGCGTGTAAATAAGTCATAGGCGTTATGGCAACATATATAATACAAGACTTACCGTGCATTGATTAGATGTCGCAGGTATGTAGTTCGTCAGGACACCGAGACCGCACCACTAGAAGAGAAAACTGACATTAGTATCGCGAGTACACAATCAGCTCGTGCCGACATTGTTAATTTCGGTATAGAGCAGTGGTTCCCAACCTTCTTCGACTCATCGCCCCCTTTTGAAGGTCAACGCCGATCATCGCCCCCCCCCCAGATTTTGTGAACAGAAAAATCGGTATACAATCTGTAATCATCGACGGGTTGACTAAAAAAAAGGTCAACTTTTCGGCTCGTTATCGAATTTTACACTTTTGCAACTAAATTTCCGTGGGTTGACTAAAAAAAGGTCATTTATCCGACTTGATATAGCCGCTTTAACGCGTCATCGCCCCCCTATCGCCCCTTCGCTATTTTCGCCCCCTGTCGCCCCCTTTGTCCATTTTCGCCCCCTTCGTTATTTTCGCCCCCCTGGGCCGCCAAATCGCTCCTTGGGGGGCGATATCGCCCACTTTGGGAACCACTGGTATAGAGAGCTGAAAAGGGCTTGAAATATTTCGAGTACTTCAAGGAGATTTTGCCGACTTGCACTGCATCCTTAAGTTGTTACGATTTTGGACTACTTCTACTGCACAGGCCTATACTGCTTGTTCTTACCAGCATACAGCAAACAAGTCCCGGAAAACCAAGACCAAATATGGACGATTCACGCCACTCCACGAGATAAGCCACCTCTGACACCAACGAAACACCAGCAAGCACATAATAGGCGATCTGTTATCAAAAACATTTCAAGGAATAGAATTAGTGCAGCTGGCTAAAGCATCCGTCCGGCTTATTGATCGGTAGGTTGTGGGTTCGATCCCCGGTCGGGTCAACCGGGATGGCGCAAGACTTAGAAAGTCGTACAAGTCTATATCTGTACCTTACTTGTCCATCGGCATATGCACAACTGCCCATCATGCACTCATGGTATGCTTATGCACAGATCATGTGTATGCATATCATGAGTCGGTGTATATGCCGCATAAAATACATCATGGACAAAAATAATCTCCGTCTTTACTTTCCTTCTAACGAAACAAAATGTGAGAAGTTCAAATACGTACCTTTTATGCTCCCACAAAGAATATACCGCCCGTTCTAGATCACATTAAAGACAAAGCTGTGGGTCGATCACGATTTTACAGATATGGCATTTCCACTGTAACGTGTGTGTGTAACTTTGTAGCTTTGTAACTTTGTAGCTTTGTAACTTTTTCAGGAAACCGACATTCACAGGCCAATACCTTCGCTGGAATTCATTCAGTCCTCGACGCAGAAAAATTAACCTCATAGGCACACTCGTGCATAGAGCGTTGATGATATGTTCGGGTATCAAGCTGAGTTTAGAACTTGACTACATCCGAAAAATCTTACTTGATAACGGTTACCCTGAACACGTCATCAGCCGCGGCATGGAGAGGAAATTAACGCAATTCAACGCAGAAAAACGGACAGAGCCCACCGCACGAACAATAAAAGATGTTTATATCCATCTACCTTGGATTGGCCCCATTTCCACCCGCTTTGAAAAACAGTTGATTTCTGCTGTCGGTAAATGTTACGACACAGTCAAAACCAATGTGATTTTTACAACAACACAACTGCTCCCTTCAACACGCAAAGACGTGCTTCCTGCACTTCAACAAAGTAATGTAGTGTACGAATATAGGTGCCACTGTGATTGTGGCTACGTGGGAAGAACGTCAAGACGTCTGCAGGACCGCATAAACCAACATGTCCCCAGATTTACCAGAACACGTGCGTCACGCGATGTGAAAAGCTCACCCTTAACTCATCCACTTAAGATTGATGCTGATCGATCAAAGGCCATTAATTCTGCCATCGGCAAACATCTG
The DNA here is from genome assembly GCF_051294905.1 of Botryllus schlosseri. Lineage (NCBI taxonomy): Eukaryota > Metazoa > Chordata > Ascidiacea > Stolidobranchia > Styelidae > Botryllus > Botryllus schlosseri. The sequence goes on from NC_137240.1 coordinate 2,019,827, forward strand.
TTGGATAATCCGATTTGTGCGAATAATTATCGAGACGACCGATTTCGAATCGTAGGGCGAGGCCGTTCACAATTCCATTTGTGTGCCTTGGAATCAACTTTTATCAAAATACACCAACCAAAACTCTGTCAACAAAAGGAGTTCGTGTACCACCTAAAAATAGTACATTGAACGCTCTCTCATTCGAAATTTCATGCTGGTGACGTCATATTTTGTGATACGATTGTTGATATACTATGTTCTTTCCAATTCTCTACTAGTTGCTGACGATTACCCCTGACGAGTGTCAGCCGAAAATATTCGGGTTCATTTCAATATGAATATACTATTTAACTTTGTAGTACGTATTCACATGCCTCACTGCTCTACTCGAATCACTATGATTAATACGCGATTCAGAATGAGTACTGGAATCATTGCGCCCAGCCCTAATTACGAGTTCGACAACGCATCCCCAATTCCCACCCTTCAAACATTGATCAATGATTGCGACAAGCGAACGACATTCCCCGGAGAAATAATCACTGCTGAACTCGGCTGGTTCGTGGTATCAATACATGAACAAAAGCGCATTGCGTTCGCCCGTTTCCGTACGGGCCACTAGTCACGTACACGAATACAACACAACCGCATGGCGCTCATGATGCATTGCCCGTGTGCAAATGAAAACATAATAGACGAAACATTGCATTATGACATACTTGATGCCCTAATAGATACCATCTAAGATAGTTCATTCCCCATAAGCGATCTCGATTATTCGAAATTTCATGCCGTGTTTGATGATAGGATTGTTGATTTACAATGTTCTTTCCAATTCTCTACAAGTTTCATTGTGAATATACTATTCAATTGTTTACTGAAGTTCTGTACCTCCAAGAAGCGATACTGTTTTGAGTCGGTTCATACCCACAAGAAAATGCGTTCAGTGGCAGGTGTGTTATAGCGAATATGGACGCAATATTAACCGCGAACTGTGTTAGGATAGTAAACTTCTCTTAGGTTAATAGCATCCAAAAGTCTATGTAATGATTTTGTGAACGCGAAACACTCTATTCTGGGCTCCATGAGAATCTTACTCGGTACTTTCAGAACAAGTAACGGTAACACGTCTTTTGAACGCGGCTAGTGCGTTGAATATTTAGCCAATGCGTTCGGTAACAATTGTATTTGTGAAAGTAATTTCTCAGTTATAAGTGATTGAAAAGGTATGCGTATAACTCGACTTCGCGAATACAGTTGGAGCGACTTATAACCAGAAGGCTAGTGAATCACAGTGAGCGATTGACGAGTAGTATTGCAGTCCATCGACCAAGGTTTCAACCTCTATAGCTAATGCTAAACGGTCACTTGAGAGTAACCATAATGTTGAATATACTTACAGCAACTGTCCTAAGCCAATCTGTATACTTGGTGCTTGGGACGTTTTTTCCGGTATCTTCCCGAACTTCAGGTATAAATCTATGCATTGCTGTTGCATTTTCAGCCATATTCACGTTCATCTTGACAGTGGGCGGGATTACAATACGATTTACGGAACTGTTATGCATAACAAGTCGAATAAAGTTTGGCGTTACAAGTTGCAGCTTATATAATGGCGCTTAAATATCACATTCACAAACGTCAAAGCAAAATCAAGGCCTATACACGCGGAGATTAACATGAATTACGCACAATTTCTGATTAGTACATGCTTCCAACAACCTGTACTGAACCACATCTCATAATTATACAGATACTGATCGAATCATTTATCGGGGACCTTTTACAAGTACAGCATGTACAAATGCAGCAATATCTGTACCCATTCCAGCGGCTTACCAACACGACCATGTGAACGCGAGTAGTGCTGTGTGGTAAATCAATAGCGTTGTAATGTAAACACGTTCCCTTTCAATCCGCAGGGCATGAAATACTAGTATAGAAAGCTAGTGTATAAAAACTAATGGTCGCGTACACAATACGCATGCCTTGCATTGCGCCACATCCCACTACAGACTATGACTAAAAGTTCTTACTCATAATCCAGTTGTATTTATTGACATTATAAAGGCACATTACGTTAACGCTCGCCTCCCTAATGCCACTATAGAGCAGACTCTGGGACGAAACTTTACTTGATTACGAATGTACGAGGTCATTAAAGTTACGTAAAGACCGAATTAGCCATGCTGTCGACTAAATTATCTTGAAAACATGCTTCGTAAGGCATATACGACAGAACCATTCGCACTTCGTGTGCGCTTTGTGTACAGCAGAGTAGCATATCTCACGTCAGCTAAAACTGGACTATCGATGGCCAAAATGAAGCCATAAGAGTACACTACACATGCGTCTCATTCACTCTGTATATTCAATTCACTGTTTATAAGCAAAATATCTGTCAAACTAGACCTCCACTCTCAGTCACAATAACAAGCAACGAAGTCACAGTCAAGAGACGCGAACTGTAGAGGATGGACGTTCCGCCTCAATAATTAGACTCATAGGAGAAAATCCTTGCTGATGTGTTCTGCTGCTCAGCGCGAGAATTTCGAAAACATTACGACGTCACTAGACTCGAAAAGACAAACAGGTGGATGATCGCGAACAAAAGGCATCGTGTGTTGTTAAAACAGAACAAATATTTTCCTGAAGAATAGGTAAATTATATTTATGACACTAAGTCCAATTGCGACATCCCCAAAAGAATTTAACACGCAGCGAAGTTGGAATCGAATAAAACAACAGCAACACACCGTGTAGGCCCTAGGCCAAGGTGGGTGTCTGATTCCAAAGACTGCTCCAAGTCGTTTCGATACCTTCCTATCTTTTCATTGTATCGCAATTTTTGTGGTGTATTGAACTGATAAAAAAATGCTAATAAACCGAACAAGGTCAAATTGTCTGTATTGTTTCATTTTGTCAGGGATATCTATAACTCAAGCTAGATATCCCTGCATTTTCTGACACTATTTTTCTGCACTAAAGTGCGACTATCTGTTATGAAGACGTACATATATGTAGCTCGCCACGTGTCGGTTCAAGTCACAATTCAATAATCAATGAAAGACGATTAGTGGTTCTTAGATGCTGCCGGATGGGCGGATGATAGTATTCAGGGGGCGCGAGCCCCTTCTTCGATCTACAAATTATAGTCTTGGTTACATCTCAGTACTAGGGTTGGGACTTCGGGATCAAATTTGAAATCCCGGGATCGGGATTTCCCGGGATTTTCACTTCTCAATCCCGGGATTTCCCGGGATTGGAAAAGTAGTAAAATACACATACAAGTCACACAAACAACACTTAATTCCTTGTATTATTGACGCAAAAACATAAGAGCATCAAGAGTATCATCGTTTAGACCAGGGCTCTCAAACTCAATTTGTTCGCGGGCCAATTTTGTAGTTTCCGATGACGCGGTGGGCCGCTGCATCAAATAGGGGTATAAAGTGTCTTTCCAAGTAGGCCTTATTTGACGGACCTTGCAGACTGGCATTCCATACACATTGTGAAAATCTGATTCACTATTGTAATATTCACGTTTGCCACGAAATAGTCATATTTTCAAATATTTTATTAAATAAAATATTGTTGTGCTTGGCGAAACAATGAGTTATGGACAGTTAGACACCATGCGCGACGATAAATGTGTCATGTCATTGTAACAGCTGTCGCATTATGATTTCACAGCTAGCGTACATTAGACATGTATGATAGCGATTCAGGTTTTTGGAGTGGTTTTAGAGTGACTTTTAAGTTCCCAAATCCGAAATAAGAAATTTTCCAGTTAAATATTGTCGAATACTTGAAAAGTCAAAATGCCGACGCTGGGGCCACAAAAAATGATCTCCCGGGCCGCGTGTTTGAAACCATAGTTTTAGACAATCAGCCGAGTTTGTGACACTGCTTTATTACAAAAAGAAGACATATTGCGCTACGTAAGCCTTGGTAGATGCTGTTTACAAATCCCGGGATTTCATTGTGAATAATCCCGGGATCGGGATTGCTGCAAATCCCGGGATCCCGGGATCGGGATCTCCCGGGGTCCCAACGCCACTCAGTACCAGTCGCACTCAACAATGTACTCACATGTAGAACTCATATTATAATTGTAACAAAGCTGCTAATTTGTGATTAGGATTTTGACATCATACGGGTTCAAATGGTAGGCCTACTCATGATTGTAACGTGACGACCGTACGCTCGGTTACTGGCGCCGACAATGCCTGTGGAATAACTAATGAAATTATTGAAGTTTGTCCCTTACCTCCTTAGCCTACTTACTACACCGTGCTCTCTGCACACGACAATGAAACTGGAAGGGCATGTGGCTATTGGCTATACAATACATACATCTCTTCCATGTGGCCTACGTACGCGTTCGTAACAATTCATTTACGCAATTTTAGCCTATTCTGTATCCTGGTGTAATACCAATAGAATAGTTACATGCATTTCATGGGACACCTTATGCAGATCAAGTGATATTATGATGACACCTTTCAGCTACCGAAATCTGTGATCAACTCTGGCGTGCTTCTTGATGCTAATCCCTAATCGGAAGAAATTCCGTATGCAGTTGTACTTAAAGCTGAGTTAACAATTTGAAATCAAGTAAAGGTCAGCATCATGAACAAATTTATCCGTTTATATTCAAACGCAAATGACCGATGTTAACTCTGAGTTTCTGACTGAGTATTTTAGTGCATCTTTACATAGGCGTAATGAATGTGTCTGCGCCGTAGCAAATATATGCATATAGTCTGTTTTGTGAAACCAAAGTTACGAAACATATTCCTAAGGTCGTCGTAATAACAAAACTCAAATCGTACTTGTCATCCTAGAGTTCCAAGAAATTAAGACCATTCGAAAGCGTTCACTGTTCACAGCAGTAAAAAGTATCGGCAGTCAGTAGTAGTGTAGCTAAGGAACTTTGTTGCCGGCCAATCAGAGAGCGCCACGTCATCCTAATTGCCACGCCCATTTTCATACCCTAAGGGTACATTCATCTGCTACGTCATCTGTGCCACATCATCAAGCGCCACGCCTATAGTGCCACATCATCCATCCATTGCTATATCATCGCTGCATTGATTGCCGCATCTTGATACTTTTCTCAGATATTCTATTTTGTGTATTTAGGACTAATGTCATCCGTCCATATTTTTAGACTTGATTTTATGTGTACAAGTTACGGTTTCTGCAGTCTCCACATTTTACGACTTATGATTTCCACGTCAAAACTTACCTTGGCTAGAATCGACGGCATGATTTTTGTGATAAGGACCTAGGTAACATTCAGAGTCTGCAACGATTGTTTGGATATACATTATAGCAATACCCCACCAAATTATAGGTGGTTATATTACTCTATTGGTCAGAGATAACTCATCCGTCCACATTTTTAAACTTGATTTTATGTATACAAGTTACTGTCTCTGCAACCGAACTTCAACGTAGCGATTTTTCAGTAAGCAGTTATGTTTCCATGCTACTTTTACTTCTATTTAACGGGTTTTCATAGCGATTTTGAGAGGGTATTTACCTCAGCACTAAAATGCCAACGGCTAGCCGCAGGGGTCCGGTTCTCGTTGTTATAATTAAACGAACACCTTCGCCGCAGGTACGCGATCACCGACGTTATAATGATAAGGACAAATTAGCCGCATGAAAGCGAGTCTAATGAATATAACGACAGACAACAAGTTAGTTGAAAAGTAAAACTAATCGTGACCGATGCAAGACGACGTGAAACAGCGCTTTCGCTCGATTCTTGTAGTGACTACATTTCATACGATTCAGTCCTTTTCATGTCACTAGAATAAGGGTGATTAAACCGACAGTGAAACGCCGCCTGCGTCTTATAACGTAATAATGTAAGCAACGTCGGGTGCTGCTATAATGTTCGGAGCGAATATAGTAGAAAGTCCAGCAGTCTCACACACTTTGCTGCATCTGAGCTTCATACTAATACATGCATAATTTTTGCATGACGAGAATACGGGTAATACGCTCAATAAACGTCGGAGGCGAGTCATTTAAACCTTGTTGCTAGATAATACCGCTTTCGGCTATAACAAAGTTGCCCTGCGACAAAAATAGAAGCCCTAATGATCATGCAGAGGAAAGATAATGTTAGGAGCGAATATAGTTGAAAGTGCACGTTTGAACGCCTGTAAGCATGTGCGCATAGTAACGTAGTAAGACGCATAACAGAATTCACGCAAAAGGAGATATTGCTTTGTGATTATTTTGATGTTGTTCCATACCGATTGGTAAGATAGCACACCTAATTTCTATGTTAACTAGTTGTATTATGTAGCTTGTAATTCATGCAAGTAAGTCGGACAAATTCGTCGCATGAACACGACTCTAATGGACATAAAGAAATGAAAATTTTGTAAAGTAGATATTTTTCGGTATGCTAAATTCGCCTACGCGGTGCTACTCTTCTTGGTCGCATGAAATAGGATGTTTTAGCTTCAACCTCAACGCATTAGCACACTGAATTTTAATATAGTCGATAAATAATACACCCCTTTTCATAGCCTAATGGTACATTTTACTGGTGCTTCCTGCGCCCAGCTTATGAATAGCGCAGAATACATGCTTACGCAGCCACGGGATCGAGTTTGCGAAGCAAATGTTGCTATTGATCATAGACCAAGCTTGCTTTCAGAGCTGGAAACTAAATGCATATGAAAATTTACCTAGGTTTTCCCCACACGCATCAAATGTAGGCCTACTCAAGTGTTTATGAGGTGGCGAATAGCTCGAAGGTTGTTGGCATGCAAGGACGTCAAATAGAATTGTGGAGTTTTCTGTAAACTATAATCCAGTGATCTATTTTCAATCACTATATTTTTCATTAATCAAAACTAAGTTAATTTTGCTATAAGCCGAGAATTGTACCTTCGCGCAATTTTTACAGGCAGTCTCATACACTTTGCTGTGTCTGAAGTAGAATTTCAGCGTCGTTGTTTGTAGGTTATGCATACAAATGAGGAAAGTTACATCAACGCGTGTTAACTAATTGTATTATGTAGCTTGTAATTCATGCAAGTTTCGAAACTTCTACACTGAGTCTTATGAAGTAGATAGAATCGAAAAAAACTAATCGAAAATATTTACGAAGTTTGGATGCGGCATGTTTAGGTTTTTGAAAATTATTCATACCCATGATTCGAAATATTGTTAACTAACTTATGTTTTCGATATAAGATAAGCGTGAAGTATAAAAATTTCGATGTTATGCAAATACCACAAACTTTGCTTGCTTCCAGAGCCGACAACTAAATGCAAGACAGACTTCACGCAAAAGTTGATATTCTGAAAATTTTGGCAAGTTAATAGTTTCAAAACTTATACTTCAGCACTACGAAATGTACAAGTACTTTACCTTTGCACGACGTTTTTGTAAAATGAATAATAATTATAATAAAAAGGGACCCGTGAACTTTCAAAATTGAAATGAAGCCAAAATGTAGAGTATGCAACCGTTATTTTGCAATTATATGGTGCTAGGGGGTGATATTTAGAGGGTTTTGATCGTAGGTAATTATCTTCATGACGACATCAATGCGATTTTATGGTAGTCAGTCTGCTGAGTCGAGATAAAATTAATTGCCTTGTGCTACCACCGATAGCGTATTGAGTACTTTTTCATTTTTGCCATTTTTCATCGCCATAAGTCATTCTGGACCACGAAAAGGCATTGTACGATATAGATGAAACTTGAGAAAATCCTAGGATCCTCATTTTCAAAGTAGCTTAGATCTCGAAATAAGCTCTGACTCGCTATTCTCCTCAAAGCATGGAATTATCACGAGTATCACCTTCGATCACTGAAGAAAAGGATGAAATTATATCCGAAGCATATTCCTTGTTCAGGAATTTTATCATGTACGAACTCGACGGCTCATGTGTTAAGGTAAATACGAAAGCAGAGAGAACCTTACGTCGAGTTGGGAATGAAATGTTCGAGCGACATCGAACTGTCCTAAAAGCAGTCTCCAAACGTCTCCGCTATAGTGGTGTTGAAGTCAATGAAAAATATAAAGAATATTTACCCGATGAGCGAATGTTCCTGATGATAGCTGATGAAATTTTCAAAGATACCAAAGAAAGTTGGGGTAGGATCGTCTCCCTTTTTGTGCTCGCTAGCATTCTTGCTCGCAAGAACGAGGATGAACATCACGGGGAGCATATAGAAGCTATCATACAGACAGCCGGGAAATACATTGCTAGCAGAAGACGAAAGTGGATAGTGCGAAATGGAGGATGGGTAGATGATTTACAAGCTTTGCTTGGGATGTACAAATTATCTTTTAGCATGAGATATATATTGTATCTGCTCTCCAGAGCCCATATCATCTCTAGATGATGAAACTCAGCTTTACCTTACAATTCGCATCCCAATTCATATTCTACGACACGATAACTTTCCTCCGTATGATCATCAAGGCTTCTATTTTTGTTGCAGGATGGCTTTGTAGGATTCTTTGATAATACCGCTTTCGACTACAATAAAGTTTGGAAGGGACTCGTGTTTGTCGGAATCGGACTGACATCTATTGCAATGGCATTATCAAGATAATGGATGTTCGCATGTTTTGTCTCATGTAATATTTTAGGAATAAAATTCTTCATCGTTTAATCGCATCCATTTTACTGAAGGATCTATACAGTTTCTTCTGAGAATACTCGAAGGATTGCCCCATATGGAAACCTTCTTTATACTTTTAATTTTTCAAATTTCTACAGCTACGTAAGGGAATTGTTAGGGTTACCCAGAATACGCTGCAGGTCAAATTTGTTTCGATTACTGACATTATAGGGACAGAGATTTGCGATAGTGTAAAATAACCTACCTTACGACATCAAATTTCGTCTTCTCTCCAAATGGAAATATAATGTTCTATAATATTGTCTATACCGAACAAATATAAATTTGCCTGTGCTGTTGCTTTGCAAGAATACTTCGCTCACATAGTAACCAATTTCTGGTGATAAAGCTTCAGCCATGATACTCTGGTGATTTTTTTCAATATAGTTGAGAAATGAAATAACGCACCCTTCGGACTGTGTAACCTGTTCCATTTTTATACGCTTGTAAGTCGTCCCGGGCTTGCGTGTGTCAACGGGTATGCAGTAATCATTTTCTTCGCTACCTGAAATGGAGCGAGTTAGCTTCAAACTCAACGCATTAGCATACCGAATTTAAATATAGACGATAAATAATATACAGTATAGCTCCACTTAATTAATTCATAATATTTTAACTACCGCGAGATTCGAGTAATAAGCGGGGCTAGAGACTCTACCCTTAACAGAGAACTTGCATATACATTCGAATTTACGCGACTTCGGCTATATTGTCGGTTAACATTATAGCCGCGCACAGAACTCATTATTACGTTATAAGCTATTGGAGAAATCTCAACGTAATTCAATCTGCGTGCACAATCCACGTAAGCTAATGCCGCATCGAGAAATCATAGCTAAATTTAGTTTAAATCGACACGAAAATACATGGATCTTACCTTGCCTGCGATGCCTGCCTCATTCGCTGTGCACATGAAAATACTTGAAACAGAAATGTGAAGTTTTCAGAATGCGAATTGCTTTACGTCGGAAGTAAGCATTCTAATTCGTATCGCCAACGCGGCATTTTCTTGGAAACGCAACTTTATTTATAATGTTCTAATTCATATTGTCGATGTGGCCCGACTTCTTGGAATCGTAATCAACTATATTCGTGGCGCATTTACACGCGTCAATTTCTTGGAATAGTATTCGGCAATATGCGCGGCGCATGAGCTTTCGCGTGATTGTAGGCATCTATGCTCGTAAAATAGGGCTTTCGTTGATATTAAACTGGGCTAATTTCGAAATGTAAATTGAAAAACTCAAATATCGCATAGAAGGACTTGCCAAATTTTCGGTATATATTTGCTATTTTTTCACGGTAATGATAAGTCATTCACGACAGCGAAATGCATTGTAGGAAATAGATGACACTGGTACAATTCATCAAGACCCCTGAAAAAAAGTACATTACATTTCAACATTTTATTAGCAGGTAATCGAAATACCACAAACTGTGCTAACCTTTGGAGTTGCTAAGTAAAGAAGTACACGTACTTTTTCAGAGTATACCAAGTAGGTTTTTTGCATACATGCACCAAATACTCTCAAGTCCTTATGATATCGGAGTGCTTCAACTTCATGATAGTTATAGTATTAAGCAGAAATATATCTGGAGTACTAACGTTTTACTTACTCGGAAATGACTGCTTCTATCTTATTTTAAAGGATTCCTCGCTCGACGCGTAATTTTATGAGGTTTTGAATAATATCCAACATATAGACTCACTTTGAAGTGTACTTCGTAAAACTCAAATATTGCACAGTGAGAGTTCGCAAATTCTCAATGTATTTTTGGTATTTTTATTGCGGTAAGTCATTCTGCGGCGCGAAAATGCATCGTAGGATATAGATGAAACTGACACCGCTCACCAAGGCCACTGAAAAGAAGTCCATTTCAACATTTTAGTAGCAGTAAATTCCGAGTAAAGGACAAGAAGTGATGATTTTCGAGTGAGTTAAAAAGTAAGTATTGCAGGTATAGTTTGCTCGAAAAACCGACAAATATGAAATAGAAGTAGATGCAGTGTGAATAGTTAATCACTTGATTAAGTATAGCGCAAGCAGGCCAAACCTATACTTGAGTACTCCAAAATGTGCAAGTACTTCACTATCGACTCACTCCACGTAAAAAGTGACTAGGTTTTAGAGTACTTTATCAGTTCTTGACAGTTTCAGTTTTAGACAAAATTTGGAATAAAAAACTAGCTCATTCAACCATTCGGAAATCTCTTCTTTTACCTATACTTGAGTGTAGCAAGTAAATCTCATTTATTATTAATTCTACATGTACTTGTACACTTGACCATGTGTTATGAGTTACATAATTACTTTTCGCTATATTTGAAGTCTGTCAAATAGCAGTATATGTTACGGTAAGCTTCTATTCGTTCTGTTAGATCATCTTGACTAACGATATTCATTCGACGAGCCCTTCAGTGATAGTCCTGGGACTTGGAACAGTGTTATATGACATCATAGCGATACGAAGTTACGACAGTTTAAAATTATCCACCTTACGACACCAAATTTCGTTAGTTCATCTCCACCTTCAAATATCGTGTTATACAAATATTGTGTATACGGGATGAATACATATATACTTATGTTGTTGCAATCTTCAAAAAAGTACCTCCCTCAGTAAGCAATTTCTCGTAGGCCATGCATACAAATGAGGACAGTTACATAAACGAGTGGTAACTTGTTGTATTATGTAGCTAGTAATTAGTGCAAGTAAGTCCGCAACTACTGTTCAAGGCCCTTTCCTCGTTTTTACCAAGCATCCTCGTAAGGATAGACAGACCCAATCAGCTAATGCAAGTGTGTGTACTGTGTATGTATGGATGACGGGTCTTATGCCGCTTGACGAATGAAGTTGATCGTATATTCTATTCCGAAATAATCAAGTTGGTGGTTTTTAACAGGACCTCATCTCGTAGAAACTTATAACTCCTCACGTTTACTCAAGTAAATCTAATTTGATAATCAAGTAGGCCTACTGAATCTTATTTTTCCAACGAGTTCAAATTTAGCTCTAACTTATGAGATTAAATATAATAACTTTTCATGTTGCAGTGTAATTTACAGCATGAGCCAAGTGATTTCATAATTAACACAAGATAAATAAATGAATTACTAGAGTATCAGAAGATATTCCTGTCATCCTCCTTCGTGTATCATAAAAGAATACCTACTGCAGGCGATTTGTAATTATTTGCGCTGTGTTTGATTAACTCAATCATGTTGCAGTGTTTTTTAATAGCGAAACTCAGCATAATCCAAGTAATTTCATGATAAACACAAGCTAATTGAATGAATTAACATTAAAGTAGCTTGGGCTTACGTTTGTATCACCTTGACAAATGGCATTATCAGTCATGAAAATGATATTATCACCAAGTTAACACACGTCAATGTGGTTCGGAATTCACGAGAAATTGGTTACTAAGAGAAGTATATTCTTGTATACACACTAGCGGAGAGAATCTTTAAAATGTAGTAAGCAGGCCGATGGGTATTCGTTGAGTTGTACAAGCATAAAAAACATTCCCGCGCGCTCATAAACCTAATTCTTTCTAACCCTACCACCTAATCCTAAGACGCGCGCGGGAATGTTTTTTATGCTTGTACAACTCAACGAATACCCATCGGCCTGCTTACTACATTTTAAAGATTCTCTCCGCTAGTGTGTATACAAGAATATACTTCTCTTAGTAACCAATTTCTCGTGAATTCCGAACCACATTGACGTGTGTTAACTTGGTGATAATATCATTTTCATGACTGATAATGCCATTTGTCAAGGTGATACAAACGTAAGCCCAAGCTACTTTAATGTTAATTCATTCAATTAGCTTGTGTTTATCATGAAATTACTTGGATTATGCTGAGTTTCGCTATTAAAAAACACTGCAACATGATTGAGTTAATCAAACACAGCGCAAATAATTACAAATCGCCTGCAGTAGGTATTCTTTTATGATACACGAAGGAGGATGACAGGAATATCTTTTGATACTCTAGTAATTCATTTATTTATCTTGTGTTAATTATGAAATCACTTGGCTCATGCTGTAAATTACACTGCAACATGAAAAGTTATTATATTTAATCTCATAAGTTAGAGCTAAATTTGAACTCGTTGGAAAAATAAGATTCAGTAGGCCTACTTGATTATCAAATTAGATTTACTTGAGTAAACGTGAGGAGTTATAAGTTTCTACGAGATGAGGTCCTGTTAAAAACCACCAACTTGATTATTTCGGAATAGAATATACGATCAACTTCATTCGTCAAGCGGCATAAGACCCGTCATCCATACATACACAGTACACACACTTGCATTAGCTGATTGGGTCTGTCTATCCTTACGAGGATGCTTGGTAAAAACGAGGAAAGGGCCTTGAACAGTAGTTGCGGACTTACTTGCACTAATTACTAGCTACATAATACAACAAGTTACCACTCGTTTATGTAACTGTCCTCATTTGTATGCATGGCCTACGAGAAATTGCTTACTGAGGGAGGTACTTTTTTGAAGATTGCAACAACATAAGTATATATGTATTCATCCCGTATACACAATATTTGTATAACACGATATTTGAAGGTGGAGATGAACTAACGAAATTTGGTGTCGTAAGGTGGATAATTTTAAACTGTCGTAACTTCGTATCGCTATGATGTCATATAACACTGTTCCAAGTCCCAGGACTATCACTGAAGGGCTCGTCGAATGAATATCGTTAGTCAAGATGATCTAACAGAACGAATAGAAGCTTACCGTAACATATACTGCTATTTGACAGACTTCAAATATAGCGAAAAGTAATTATGTAACTCATAACACATGGTCAAGTGTACAAGTACATGTAGAATTAATAATAAATGAGATTTACTTGCTACACTCAAGTATAGGTAAAAGAAGAGATTTCCGAATGGTTGAATGAGCTAGTTTTTTATTCCAAATTTTGTCTAAAACTGAAACTGTCAAGAACTGATAAAGTACTCTAAAACCTAGTCACTTTTTACGTGGAGTGAGTCGATAGTGAAGTACTTGCACATTTTGGAGTACTCAAGTATAGGTTTGGCCTGCTTGCGCTATACTTAATCAAGTGATTAACTATTCACACTGCATCTACTTCTATTTCATATTTGTCGGTTTTTCGAGCAAACTATACCTGCAATACTTACTTTTTAACTCACTCGAAAATCATCACTTCTTGTCCTTTACTCGGAATTTACTGCTACTAAAATGTTGAAATGGACTTCTTTTCAGTGGCCTTGGTGAGCGGTGTCAGTTTCATCTATATCCTACGATGCATTTTCGCGCCGCAGAATGACTTACCGCAATAAAAATACCAAAAATACATTGAGAATTTGCGAACTCTCACTGTGCAATATTTGAGTTTTACGAAGTACACTTCAAAGTGAGTCTATATGTTGGATATTATTCAAAACCTCATAAAATTACGCGTCGAGCGAGGAATCCTTTAAAATAAGATAGAAGCAGTCATTTCCGAGTAAGTAAAACGTTAGTACTCCAGATATATTTCTGCTTAATACTATAACTATCATGAAGTTGAAGCACTCCGATATCATAAGGACTTGAGAGTATTTGGTGCATGTATGCAAAAAACCTACTTGGTATACTCTGAAAAAGTACGTGTACTTCTTTACTTAGCAACTCCAAAGGTTAGCACAGTTTGTGGTATTTCGATTACCTGCTAATAAAATGTTGAAATGTAATGTACTTTTTTTCAGGGGTCTTGATGAATTGTACCAGTGTCATCTATTTCCTACAATGCATTTCGCTGTCGTGAATGACTTATCATTACCGTGAAAAAATAGCAAATATATACCGAAAATTTGGCAAGTCCTTCTATGCGATATTTGAGTTTTTCAATTTACATTTCGAAATTAGCCCAGTTTAATATCAACGAAAGCCCTATTTTACGAGCATAGATGCCTACAATCACGCGAAAGCTCATGCGCCGCGCATATTGCCGAATACTATTCCAAGAAATTGACGCGTGTAAATGCGCCACGAATATAGTTGATTACGATTCCAAGAAGTCGGGCCACATCGACAATATGAATTAGAACATTATAAATAAAGTTGCGTTTCCAAGAAAATGCCGCGTTGGCGATACGAATTAGAATGCTTACTTCCGACGTAAAGCAATTCGCATTCTGAAAACTTCACATTTCTGTTTCAAGTATTTTCATGTGCACAGCGAATGAGGCAGGCATCGCAGGCAAGGTAAGATCCATGTATTTTCGTGTCGATTTAAACTAAATTTAGCTATGATTTCTCGATGCGGCATTAGCTTACGTGGATTGTGCACGCAGATTGAATTACGTTGAGATTTCTCCAATAGCTTATAACGTAATAATGAGTTCTGTGCGCGGCTATAATGTTAACCGACAATATAGCCGAAGTCGCGTAAATTCGAATGTATATGCAAGTTCTCTGTTAAGGGTAGAGTCTCTAGCCCCGCTTATTACTCGAATCTCGCGGTAGTTAAAATATTATGAATTAATTAAGTGGAGCTATACTGTATATTATTTATCGTCTATATTTAAATTCGGTATGCTAATGCGTTGAGTTTGAAGCTAACTCGCTCCATTTCAGGTAGCGAAGAAAATGATTACTGCATACCCGTTGACACACGCAAGCCCGGGACGACTTACAAGCGTATAAAAATGGAACAGGTTACACAGTCCGAAGGGTGCGTTATTTCATTTCTCAACTATATTGAAAAAAATCACCAGAGTATCATGGCTGAAGCTTTATCACCAGAAATTGGTTACTATGTGAGCGAAGTATTCTTGCAAAGCAACAGCACAGGCAAATTTATATTTGTTCGGTATAGACAATATTATAGAACATTATATTTCCATTTGGAGAGAAGACGAAATTTGATGTCGTAAGGTACACTGTAAAAAATCTGGTAGATTTACTGGGAAATCTCTGTAAATTTTACAACGAATTACCGGTCGCAGCCAATAACTGTGCGTAGCTTGTAATTTTACATTTTGATATTTGATATTACCTTAGTTTAGCTGTGAAGTCAAGTTGCCAGAATTTCCTCGCAAAATTACTGACAGTTACTCGTAACTGCAGTTTACCAGGCTATTGGGAAGATTGATTAGCTCCATAATCGCTGCAGCCAATATATACGTGGAAATGAATGTTACTGATATATCATTCTCGTGGTGATTTGACTTGATTCAACCTCGTTCGCGAAACTGGGGTCTGTCGTACGGAAATTGTTGGCCCCAGTACCAATTTCAGTATAGTGCATAGTAGGGTACAAGAAACAACTGACAATCGTAGCTAATGTAGTTACACCATAGCCATTATAATATATTATAAGGCTATATGGCTATACGGCCGTTCTCGCTGGTTACATTTGTTGTTACGGATACGGCTGATAAGTTAGAAAATCAGTTTAGGATGTATAATATTGTTCGGGAAACTAGAAATATCGGCACCGCATGCTCAGTTGACCATTTGCTAATGGCGGACAAGGCGACCTGTAATAGGTTACAATAGGTTACCGTTACGCGTTACTGGTTTTCTGAGATTTGTAGTAAACAGCCAACGCACAACTGTGACATCACAAGGTGCGTCTCGTTTAGTAAGTACAGTAAGTAGTAAACAACACTTGGGATAAATATCAATTTATACGAAATTAGATGGAAAAAAAAGGAACTATATGTACTGATAAATGTTTCTGTATGAAAGAGAAATAACCTAAGTCAAACATGATAACGTGGCCAGCAAATATTATTGGGGGCATGTCAGCGGATTAATACGACTTATTTCGAAATCGTTCGAGTGTCGTATCGTTATCTGGCCATTATTGAGATTTGAGGAAAGGGTGAAGCGAAGCTTGTTGTGCTTGAAGAAAGTGGACACGATCGTGGAAGATTCCTAGGAACGCTGAATTGGATACGCATCGTAAAAGGTACAGTACTACATAGTATTTGTTACCGTGAATATCTGCGACCGTGCAATGTGCACACCACTTTGATTTCATGATTGAAATATTTCATTCTCCGCATTCTCTGTTCTATTTTGGGATACTAGTCGACTTATATAGTGACCTGTGACACCACTCTATTTTGGGATACTAGTCGACTTATATAGTGACCTGTGACACCACATACTCCGCCGCGGAGGAGTTGAAACTGTTGGCTTGTTTATGTCATTTTCAGGCCATAGCATAGAGATGTTTTTATCCACTGCTGGATTTGTTTGGCACACATGCCACCTCATATCCAGAGTGAAATTGGTGAGGAACCTTTTGCTTCAATACATTAGATACAGTAAGTCATGAATCTCTGCTATATCATGTACAAGGCGGAGCCTTCATCACACAATGTACCAGTGCCGGTACTTCAAAACATGTTACCGTATATTTTTGTTAGCCTATTTGTCTTAGTATTCTTTATAATGTCATGTCTAGGTTAGGAACTTTGCTTTATATAGCGACTTACTCATGAATTCTTTTTAGTGGAACTGCAAGATACTAGTTACACAGAAGGAATGAGGAAGATAAAAAGAAACAAATGGAAGTTTCGCCGGTGGTGGAATTAATTCACCTTTTCTTGCGACCACTCGTGTTACTGCATGTCTCCTAAAGAAGAATTAGACCTCCAGCAGCAATACTTTTCCATCGATTACCACTTCATCGTGATATCAAGAATGAATATACAGTTTATTCCAATGTCGTTTTGGGAGTGTGAAGAAAATTTTGCGATATTTTAGCATCGGGTTGCTTTGCGATAGGTATGGATGTACGTGAATTTACTAGCTGGTATGTATCCTGATTTGCAGGGACAGCATGTAGGTATAGGTAGGTAGGTAGGCGGTCTCGGTCTCAAATGTACAGGAGAACATGTAGATTGGATATACACGGAGGGGACTGTAACTGTAACATTACAGTCTGGCGGGTAAAGTGAGATTACCGGACGAGTGTAAGTTGAATTTGCATTGACTAACGGTAATGTTAGATTACCACGAAATGTCTGGCTACCGTGCTTCCAAACATTTCGCGGTAAATCGAGGTTTTTATTTTTTACAGTGTAGGTTATTTTACACTATCGCAAATCTCTGTCCCTATAATGTCAGTAATCGAAACAAATTTGACCTGCAGCGTATTCTGGGTAACCCTAACAATTCCCTTACGTAGCTGTAGAAATTTGAAAAATTAAAAGTATAAAGAAGGTTTCCATATGGGGCAATCCTTCGAGTATTCTCAGAAGAAACTGTATAGATCCTTCAGTAAAATGGATGCGATTAAACGATGAAGAATTTTATTCCTAAAATATTACATGAGACAAAACATGCGAACATCCATTATCTTGATAATGCCATTGCAATAGATGTCAGTCCGATTCCGACAAACACGAGTCCCTTCCAAACTTTATTGTAGTCGAAAGCGGTATTATCAAAGAATCCTACAAAGCCATCCTGCAACAAAAATAGAAGCCTTGATGATCATACGGAGGAAAGTTATCGTGTCGTAGAATATGAATTGGGATGCGAATTGTAAGGTAAAGCTGAGTTTCATCATCTAGAGATGATATGGGCTCTGGAGAGCAGATACAATATATATCTCATGCTAAAAGATAATTTGTACATCCCAAGCAAAGCTTGTAAATCATCTACCCATCCTCCATTTCGCACTATCCACTTTCGTCTTCTGCTAGCAATGTATTTCCCGGCTGTCTGTATGATAGCTTCTATATGCTCCCCGTGATGTTCATCCTCGTTCTTGCGAGCAAGAATGCTAGCGAGCACAAAAAGGGAGACGATCCTACCCCAACTTTCTTTGGTATCTTTGAAAATTTCATCAGCTATCATCAGGAACATTCGCTCATCGGGTAAATATTCTTTATATTTTTCATTGACTTCAACACCACTATAGCGGAGACGTTTGGAGACTGCTTTTAGGACAGTTCGATGTCGCTCGAACATTTCATTCCCAACTCGACGTAAGGTT
Source organism: Botryllus schlosseri (assembly GCF_051294905.1). Classification (NCBI taxonomy): domain Eukaryota; kingdom Metazoa; phylum Chordata; class Ascidiacea; order Stolidobranchia; family Styelidae; genus Botryllus; species Botryllus schlosseri. The sequence continues at coordinate 2,038,471 of NC_137240.1, forward strand.
CTCTCTGCTTTCGTATTTACCTTAACACATGAGCCGTCGAGTTCGTACATGATAAAATTCCTGAACAAGGAATATGCTTCGGATATAATTTCATCCTTTTCTTCAGTGATCGAAGGTGATACTCGTGATAATTCCATGCTTTGAGGAGAATAGCGAGTCAGAGCTTATTTCGAGATCTAAGCTACTTTGAAAATGAGGATCCTAGGATTTTCTCAAGTTTCATCTATATCGTACAATGCCTTTTCGTGGTCCAGAATGACTTATGGCGATGAAAAATGGCAAAAATGAAAAAGTACTCAATACGCTATCGGTGGTAGCACAAGGCAATTAATTTTATCTCGACTCAGCAGACTGACTACCATAAAATCGCATTGATGTCGTCATGAAGATAATTACCTACGATCAAAACCCTCTAAATATCACCCCCTAGCACCATATAATTGCAAAATAACGGTTGCATACTCTACATTTTGGCTTCATTTCAATTTTGAAAGTTCACGGGTCCCTTTTTATTATAATTATTATTCATTTTACAAAAACGTCGTGCAAAGGTAAAGTACTTGTACATTTCGTAGTGCTGAAGTATAAGTTTTGAAACTATTAACTTGCCAAAATTTTCAGAATATCAACTTTTGCGTGAAGTCTGTCTTGCATTTAGTTGTCGGCTCTGGAAGCAAGCAAAGTTTGTGGTATTTGCATAACATCGAAATTTTTATACTTCACGCTTATCTTATATCGAAAACATAAGTTAGTTAACAATATTTCGAATCATGGGTATGAATAATTTTCAAAAACCTAAACATGCCGCATCCAAACTTCGTAAATATTTTCGATTAGTTTTTTTCGATTCTATCTACTTCATAAGACTCAGTGTAGAAGTTTCGAAACTTGCATGAATTACAAGCTACATAATACAATTAGTTAACACGCGTTGATGTAACTTTCCTCATTTGTATGCATAACCTACAAACAACGACGCTGAAATTCTACTTCAGACACAGCAAAGTGTATGAGACTGCCTGTAAAAATTGCGCGAAGGTACAATTCTCGGCTTATAGCAAAATTAACTTAGTTTTGATTAATGAAAAATATAGTGATTGAAAATAGATCACTGGATTATAGTTTACAGAAAACTCCACAATTCTATTTGACGTCCTTGCATGCCAACAACCTTCGAGCTATTCGCCACCTCATAAACACTTGAGTAGGCCTACATTTGATGCGTGTGGGGAAAACCTAGGTAAATTTTCATATGCATTTAGTTTCCAGCTCTGAAAGCAAGCTTGGTCTATGATCAATAGCAACATTTGCTTCGCAAACTCGATCCCGTGGCTGCGTAAGCATGTATTCTGCGCTATTCATAAGCTGGGCGCAGGAAGCACCAGTAAAATGTACCATTAGGCTATGAAAAGGGGTGTATTATTTATCGACTATATTAAAATTCAGTGTGCTAATGCGTTGAGGTTGAAGCTAAAACATCCTATTTCATGCGACCAAGAAGAGTAGCACCGCGTAGGCGAATTTAGCATACCGAAAAATATCTACTTTACAAAATTTTCATTTCTTTATGTCCATTAGAGTCGTGTTCATGCGACGAATTTGTCCGACTTACTTGCATGAATTACAAGCTACATAATACAACTAGTTAACATAGAAATTAGGTGTGCTATCTTACCAATCGGTATGGAACAACATCAAAATAATCACAAAGCAATATCTCCTTTTGCGTGAATTCTGTTATGCGTCTTACTACGTTACTATGCGCACATGCTTACAGGCGTTCAAACGTGCACTTTCAACTATATTCGCTCCTAACATTATCTTTCCTCTGCATGATCATTAGGGCTTCTATTTTTGTCGCAGGGCAACTTTGTTATAGCCGAAAGCGGTATTATCTAGCAACAAGGTTTAAATGACTCGCCTCCGACGTTTATTGAGCGTATTACCCGTATTCTCGTCATGCAAAAATTATGCATGTATTAGTATGAAGCTCAGATGCAGCAAAGTGTGTGAGACTGCTGGACTTTCTACTATATTCGCTCCGAACATTATAGCAGCACCCGACGTTGCTTACATTATTACGTTATAAGACGCAGGCGGCGTTTCACTGTCGGTTTAATCACCCTTATTCTAGTGACATGAAAAGGACTGAATCGTATGAAATGTAGTCACTACAAGAATCGAGCGAAAGCGCTGTTTCACGTCGTCTTGCATCGGTCACGATTAGTTTTACTTTTCAACTAACTTGTTGTCTGTCGTTATATTCATTAGACTCGCTTTCATGCGGCTAATTTGTCCTTATCATTATAACGTCGGTGATCGCGTACCTGCGGCGAAGGTGTTCGTTTAATTATAACAACGAGAACCGGACCCCTGCGGCTAGCCGTTGGCATTTTAGTGCTGAGGTAAATACCCTCTCAAAATCGCTATGAAAACCCGTTAAATAGAAGTAAAAGTAGCATGGAAACATAACTGCTTACTGAAAAATCGCTACGTTGAAGTTCGGTTGCAGAGACAGTAACTTGTATACATAAAATCAAGTTTAAAAATGTGGACGGATGAGTTATCTCTGACCAATAGAGTAATATAACCACCTATAATTTGGTGGGGTATTGCTATAATGTATATCCAAACAATCGTTGCAGACTCTGAATGTTACCTAGGTCCTTATCACAAAAATCATGCCGTCGATTCTAGCCAAGGTAAGTTTTGACGTGGAAATCATAAGTCGTAAAATGTGGAGACTGCAGAAACCGTAACTTGTACACATAAAATCAAGTCTAAAAATATGGACGGATGACATTAGTCCTAAATACACAAAATAGAATATCTGAGAAAAGTATCAAGATGCGGCAATCAATGCAGCGATGATATAGCAATGGATGGATGATGTGGCACTATAGGCGTGGCGCTTGATGATGTGGCACAGATGACGTAGCAGATGAATGTACCCTTAGGGTATGAAAATAGGCGTGGCAATTAGGATGACGTGGCGCTCTCTGATTGGCCGGCAACAAAGTTCCTTAGCTACACTACTGTCAGTCAGCACTCGACGTGATCTTGTAAATGTTCTAGCGATGATGATGAATCAATCGGTGTATACTGAATACAAGGCCGCATAGATCAGTGGTTCCCAACCGGGGAGGAATTCCCCCCTTGGGGGGAATTTTGTAATTTTTAGGGAGGAATTCCACTTTAGAGTTGTAACGGATTTCCCAAATTGTTCATGTCCGAACTGATGCCATGTAGTCAACCAGTTATATCAGAACGTATGCTCTTTATAGCTGTTTTTTTTCTGAAGTATGTTCAAATGCTATTTGAAATCTCTTTCTCACATACAAGCTCCCCCTTGGTTTTTTAAAACTAGTTCAGATGTGCTGCAGTTCGCAAGACAATTTTGTATGCCAGCGACGACCTCTCAATCAAATATATTCTAAGCGAGCAAATGTCGTGCCGAAGCTATCACAACAAGGCACCTAACGAAAGTATTTATCTTATATTTTGAAGTCCACATTTTCATAAAGTGACAAGATATTCCAACGTCATCGATTCAAGTCAAAGAGATCGCCAGCCTTGCTCTATTTTTAGTGGACAGCTACTCGATCGAAAAAATGCATGTTAAAGTTGTTGCAATGTTGCCGAAACAGAATGAGTGTCCTAAATTTCAATGAGCTCAAACAGGAAATCTGATCACGGGCATGTTATATATCAGGGCTGTAACCAAGTCACGAGGCTCCGAGCCGCAAGTCAATCTCACTTTCATAGTTTGACTCGAGTCAAGTCCGACGGTCCAAGTCACCGAGCATAGGGTCGAGCCCGAGTCATGGTCTTATGACTCCAGTCCGAATCCAATTCATTGTGTTGACTGCTCAGTTTCCAGTTGAAGTCTTGTTAAACTCAAATTTTATAACTCTGTTTGGTGATATTGAATGATTTTGATTTATAATATACTAATTTTCCTCACTTCGAGCAGTTTATTGTCGCAGTTTCAAGTACCTGGACCAATAGACGAAATTCCAACAGGAAGGCTATTTTACTGTTCTTCGAAATTACAATGAAATGTCGGCCTTGACTGTCTTATAGTCATATGTTTTGGTTCGAGTCATGTACAATGACTCCAAGTCGAGTAAATACACAGATTGTCTCGAGTCGAGTCGTTTCCCTATTTTGAGAAAATGACTCGAGTCAAGTAGAGTCATCAGACTCGAGTCCGACTCGAGTGTGGTCAATCCTGCTATATATGAAAGTACCAATATTATTGACCAAATGCATACGCAAACTTGAGAAAAGATCGCGAGACCAATAAATTTATGCATACTGATTTTTAACAGCAGTTATATTAGCGATTGGTGCATGATCAGCCGAAAACACAAATGGAATTTTGGGGGTCTGTTGAGTCAAGCCTTCCAGAATTTGTTTGATTGGGACCAAGACCATGGTTTTTGGAGGTCTACAAAGCGTTGTTACAGCCCTGCTAGAAACAAACACTCTGTACCGCCCGTCCTATTCTTCGGTCAACGGGAGATTGGGTGGTAAAATCTGACCTTTTTTAATCATCGGGCAGATTTCTCATAAGGGGGAATTTTGGCTCAAATTTCGGCCAAGGGAGGCACGAGATGAAAAAGGTTGGGAACCACTGGCATAGATGATTGGGCATTCGGCTGGCCATCGTAACAATAACCTGCTCTTCAACTACATTAATACCCGCTGTTGTCATGTCACAAGTAACGTGAGTAGAAATTGGCGACTTCGTCGGTTTTCTTTCAAGGATTGACATCTGCTTCAAAAGATACGTGAAACATAAATCACCACCTTTGACACAAGCCTCAGTAAATCAATGAAATGATGGCCGGGTTGAACGCCAATACTTTCGCCTCCGGCGCTAATCAAATTCTACGAATGAATTACAGAAAAACGTTTTCGATTCACAACAACAGACGACATACAGAGGTTTTACTTAGGATCGTACTTTCATGACAGCGCGTTTCTAGACACTAACTAATTCAAATATGAGAAGAAAACCCGGGACTCAGCAAAAAGTTAGCGATAATGGGCTAAGTAGTGAACAAGAATGGTAGACATCAATAGCGTCGTAATCAAAAGCTTTAACCTTGGTTCTAATCTTAAAGCTCATCAGCTCAGCTGATGTAATTACAACAACATAGATACGAGGTCTGTCCGTTTGTAGTAGTCGATGAATATACGAGAGCAGAGCATCTTGAGACGAACATTGGAATGACATATAGATCATCTTGTTAGCGAGCAACATGACTTTTCCTTGGCAGGCTTATGCTGAGCAAACGATGCAGAGAATGACTGCACTGAACGAGCACGACCCTCTCCCCAACTGCGTGAAATGTTACTCATTGTGTTGTGGCTATATTGGACAATGGTAATTTCACACCAGGCTGATATTCTTCATTATGATTCATCGGCTGCCAACTTATAGCACGGCCCACTCATGCTTTATACTTTGGAAAGACAACGCTTTACGCGAATTTGATTGGCGTGCAACTGTCGACTTATCGCATTAGATTACAATCTTTCCCATAGCAGCAGGTGCATTGACAATAAATCACGCGTCTCAAACACGACTGCGACTGCCTATGTTAATTTCTTTCCAAGTGTTGTCATGACTGTATTTTCCAACACGCCTTTAAGCTTGCTCCCGTTAATTTATTTTATCTATATACGCGTATACTCGTTTCGGTAGTTTTGATAATATAGCCAACTTTTACCCAACTTCACCAATATCACCCCACCATTTGACAACAAGCGTTTTACGCAGTAAATGCAGGCTATATACGTGGACTTTGTGCGTGCACTACCCAGCTCTCCATGCGTAACAACTTATATGGAGTCGGTCAGTGATGCAGTGTATGAAGGGCTGAAGGCACATATAGTTAGATGTCGTGATTTTGAAGTTTCCTATGCCATCGTTAAGGGAACCACGCTTACCATCGCTTGACGATCGTAGGCTTCGATTACTATGACAACAATTAATACATTTATTTGTATTATTGATGTCTATATTTATTTGTTCGAGCTTAGCTCGAACGCTATAGTTCAATATTTCACGCGTGCATGATTGGTAGCCTGGTAGTGATGGTACTTCTCATGAGTATAGCCGAATTCAACGAATTTCAATCATTGGCACGATATTAAGAATCTAGCACCAAAGTTAATTATCATCGGAGGCTATAATGAAAATTCTTCATCAGCGTTTAATAACTGCTGTCTTTTCCCACAGCATTCATTGGCTACTGTTCTGACCAAAATCTGTTAAAACTTCGAAAGCATTTCTAATTCATGATTGATAAGAATTATACTCGCTCAAGCCACCAATGTTAGGCACTACCCTGGTAATGAATCGCGCTGAAAAACAACGTAGCCTAATCGGTTTCCAAAACTTACTTCGCCGCCAGTGTTTACGCGGGTAATCACGAAGTATTTTCGATATTGCTCTGCGCTCCTCAATGAGGCGCTAATTCTTGTGTACATGGCTATTAGAAAGCAATTTACTCATCTGGAGCACGGGCGAATGTAATTCCCAAACATTATGACTTGATTTCAACGATATTTTTGATGTGTCGTGTATCCATTGTCGCTTTTATTAGACCATGGTTTGAACTAGAGTCGAGTCCGCTTAATTCAGAAACCAAATAACCCGGACAACCACTATATTCGATCAAAATGCCCGGGGAATAGACAAGAGTAAAAATTGTACGTGAAAAACATTGATTTGGAAACAGATTCGCAATTCTTTCGTTCGTTTTAAGAACACAAGACGAGTGATTATAGTGAAACAATTACAATACATGCAGTAACAATCGACAATAAACTCATGTATTACCGTGCCAACTTCATATCGGTACAATTGCGCCCGTCTGTAATTGAATATTACAGAAAATGCTGTTTCAGCAATTACAACGTGGCTTAGTACTGTATTTGAAGAATTACCGTACTATTGTAACCCTATGCATGTGTATTTCACAAATTGTCAAATACAATACAATAAACTGTGCGTTTCATACGATCAATTCCAATTAATGCAGTACAACGCAGCTGCAATTCATTTATTACACAACTCTGCTATATTTTGCTTGGCCTGCCTTTACGCATGATCATTGACAATGACGTCAATGAGACGAACAAATGTTGTTAAAATTGCGTCAAACATCTTTACAGTTGCTAAGTAAATATCCAGATGCCAGCCCTCTTTCCTGTGGACGTGTATTGGCTCTATCTTCCGAAAGACGTCAAGCTGAAATATCACGGAAAATTCAAAGCGATCGGGGTGAGATTCCCAAGTATGAATTCTGCGTTCTAACCCACGAACGGTACGCATTCGTCATTTGCCAGAGTGTAGTCTCGTCTCATTGCAGACCATATGCTGAAAATAAGGCTCCCAGTTGAGTCTAGCATTCGTGTATTACTCATTATGAGAGTTATAACATTATGGAATATATGGAAAGTTTTATTATACACCTTTTAGGCGATCACAAAGGCTATTATGTCAGCTCTACAGCACATGAAAGTAATTTGGTATTTTTTCGATCATGTCCATTTCAATGTACTTAGTGACAATATTATGGGTTGATCAAGACTTCATAGATATGTCATTTCCACTAACGTGCGTGGCTAATTTGTAAAACAAATTCCGTGTATGCTGCGCTACAACCGATACAGATTTACAGTCTCCCACAATGGAAAATACTATCGAAACTACAATTATTATCGTTGACAAATTAACTCTCAAGTGGCATAGAGAGTATAGTTACGGTACTCGGAAAAACAAAGTTCCCACTACTCGACTGGAATCATTACAATTAATACTCGATTAAGACTCGAGTACTTGGTTCATTGCGTCCAGCCCTAGTATTGACTCAATTATCATCTACATGTGGAAATAATGACGTAACAATACGAGATTTCAATCATCATACGTAAAGTTTCGCTGTCGGTTATTATTACAGATCAGTGGCTTACTGTACCTCAGTCCGTTAATCAGTTTCTGCCGCCAGTACATTCGCACAATAGTACATTTCATGTGATCACTCTCTGATAATACGATATCTTTGTAACAGTTCTTGCATATAATCCTGGGAACTATATGCATCGTGATTGAATCCGGAGCTATCGTATTCTTCATGAATCGCTACGACAATCATTACCCGAGTATCGCGTCCGGAATATGGGCTGGATTATTTGTAAGTTAAATGAAATAATTATACCCAGAAATGCAGGCCTGTCATATGTCCTCTTTTAAGAGTATTTGTCCTCTTTTCTCAATAAAAGTGAATGGTCCACCGAGGACGCTCAAATATGCCTATTTTTTTTCTTTTTCGCATTTCGAGTTAGTTGATTATACCTGCAATTTGATTTTTAGGTGATACGTTGTGTTCATTTCCAAAAAAAATACTGTAGCCGTGAAACATGCTGACTTGCTGGTTTAAAAAAGGTTTTCCTTACCAGTCGTGCCTGATTGTTATTGCACACTTTGTACGACGTTCTCTATAACATATAAGGGCCTTTCAACATGCGGAGGACTATCGCAATATCTTTGAAGCAAGTTTGTTTTTGTGTCCGCTTTTGTAGCTTTTGCTTTGCAACTGCCAATGAAATGTAGAACACCATGAAACTCAAACGTAACAATTCTACTTTTGTTTAACTTGCAGGCAAAAAATGTCCTCTTTTTGGGTACTGAACATATGGTAAGCCCACCTACAGTAATGTAACGTGACTTACCAGATTTAATCAAGAATATACATTCCTGACCAAGATATCTTGATGGCCTAAAGATGATCTGGAATGAAATGGACGACTACAAGTAGAATTACCAACATAATAATGAATTCAGTAACTACCAAATCAGGTTGAGCTCCGGTCCGATTACGGTCGATTACAGACAGAGCCTGCTACTTTCGAATCTCTATTATAAACTGTCCAGTACAGATACCACCACATCTATTTGAGTACTTTTTGTGTATGAAAATCATTTATACGCCACTATTATTTTAGTTTTTATTGGCGGGAGTGTTTTCAATCGTATCTGGAGCAACTGGAAAATATATATACGTAAGTACCTGGTATTTCGTTTCTGAATTTCTAAGAATTTCATGTAGTTATCTACGACCTACTTTGATTTTTCACGAACCATTTGCGCCATAAACTACCAATTTGATATAGTGATGACTTGAAAGATAAAATTTGCAACCTTCTATAATAAACTTAAAACTGCGATAATGATCTGCGAATATTCATTTATTGCTTAGTATTCAAAGTGTTAAGGCTACATCATCCATTTCACACCAGACCGATACTTTTTATTATACCTTCAAGCTGCCGAGTTTTAGCACCGACCGCACTCTCGTCGTTGACTTTTGTAATACACATTGCGGCTGCGGAACGAGCGTCAAAGAGAAGCCTAGATAAACCTATAACTCTAACACTTGGAAATATGATCTGGGGGGGAGATATCTCGGATTGGAGGCCATAACCGATGAATGACCACTGTATTTTCAGGTGTTGATTAGCGGGGTGCTGGCTGCGCTTTCAATCATCGGTTCCGTTACCGTTATAAGCTGCAATTCGTATTTCGCACAGAAGCTCATAGTGGAAAGAACTGTGAGTATATAAACAACTGCCGAGGGATTTCGCAGTGGACTTGCTATAGGACTTGTCAGGGTTGGCAATCCCATCTAACGAACAATCGATGCTATGCAGAGTTGCACAACTATGGACAATTTGCAGTTTTACAAATTAGTTCATATTCATCATTATGTAGCTACAGATTTTTTCCCAAATTAGATTAGAATTAGAATAACTGAATGGCTAGTTTCTCACGATACAGTTCTCCTATTATTTTCAGGAAAAATAGAAGTTCGAACATTTAATTAGAATTAGGTTGCTGACATTTCGTTCTAATCAGTCTAATCGGACAACTGGAATAATCTAGTGAACAAGTCTGCTCGTATGCAATGCTGGTATGTCCACCATCGCTCGTTTACAAACGAATATTGGAGTGTCTGAAGTGATTGGGAATTCACTCTAACGCACCCAGATCGATGCCGTACTTTGACAGTCTACGCTCAAGCAAAAGACTCATTTTCAAATCGTTGCAATTTGTTTCAGAAACCAATCACCGTGGCGATAGACGACGAGGACACAAAACTGATTCCTCCCTTGTTAATCTTGATCGCGGCGTCGTTCTTTGAGCTCATTGTGAGCCTATTTCATTGCGCCATCAGCGCCGCAGTCGTAGAACTGTGCTTCTGTTGCGTTCGACAGGTGAGCGACTTAACGCACAATGATGATCATCAGTGATCAAGTGCCGATTTTATGAAGTCATTCATTTTCTCGCTTACTGATTTCATCAATGGAATGCATCGATAGCAGATGTGGTCAAATAAGTCACCGAAGCTACTCAAGTAGAAGTTTAGCGAATGAAGTTCTGAAATGTGACCTAAACGTTTCAAATATTTTTAGTGAATATATTAAGAATATGAATTTATTGTCTCGTGTGAAAAGTAGATTTGGTCGCTGATCGCATACTTTCAGCAGAGGCAGCCACATTCGAAATCTTCGTGACTAACGCAAAACGTGGCTATACAAATTATAGGTGGAATTTTCGAATATATTTTCAGTTACGGCGACAAAGGAGCTCTTTCGCCCAGTTGCCATAACAATTTCACTCAAAAGTGATGCAAGTGCATCCATAAACTACTGAAGTAGCCTACATAGTTGGGCTAAAAAACTGCATAGTATAAGTGAAAGTAGCCTAAAATACGGGCCAAACCGACTTGGTACTCGGAAGAAGTGAAAGTACTTCGCTAGTAACCACCTCTGACCGATGGATAGTGACAATGAAATGACAGGCAGTAGTCGAAATGAATTCTCTACAACCCAGCCATAGGAAAATGCAATAGCGCACTGAATCAGAAAACATAGTTTCCTAATGCAACCTTATTATTCTTTCAGCGGCCACGTAAGGCCACAGATATACGACTAAATTGTGAGTATACATACGTCACTCTTGTCCGAGCTCGAATATATTGATGATCATGTCACGTGAATTCACTTTGCAATTTCCAGATCCAAAAACGGTCGTCTCGTCAATTTCAAGCGCTGTCACGCGAGCCGACAGTTTCCAATATCAAGGTTCATACGACACTGTATCGACTCAAGCCTATCCAACGTACACAAGAAGAGCGTTTCAAGTTTAGCGAGATTGACTACTGTAAATGAATGTGTTACACTCCATGCATAACCTGGATGAATAATGGATGAAAACGTGATTATTTCACTGTTGGATTACGGTTACGGTCACCGTGCTTATCAACTGCAATGTCCCGCATTCTGGCTGTAGAAAGCAGCCAGCACCCATCCATGCACCTTCGCCGACATAATGGTTACTTGTTTAGTTGTCAATGTCTCAATACTAGGGGATTCTTGTCACTTCATATCCTTGAATTGAGATTTAGTAAGTAGCCTAAGTGTCATGGAATAATTCTATAGTACCTCTATGTCTATACTTTTTATTGAATTCATTTCCTATTTTCGTAATGCTTTTTTGGAATAAACTGCTGTCATAAAGTAAGCCGTTTGGTGTCGAACCAGTTGAAGGAGATGTTGTTTTCGTATAGATGGTGTTTCGACTACTATGGTAATTTTACACCAGACCTATATTACGAGCGAGATAGTGTAATGGTGATGCGTCCGGCTTCTCGAGCGGTAGGTCGTGGTTTCGATCCCCGGCCGGGTCACACCAAAGACGGGAAAATTGGTATCCGCAACTATCCTGCTAGGCGCTCAGCAATCACGGATAGCATGGAGGAGAGAAAAACGGGGGCGCAGACTAGATGACCTCATGGGGCCGTATCGCAACTCCGTCGTCAAAGCATCTCGATGGTGCAGGCGAAAAAGAATATCATCTCTCTCTCTCTCTCTTCCTTATGATTTCTGAGCTGTCAGCTTTTAGCGCGGCCCACTTCCGTCGTATACTTTGGTGAGACACCAATTACGCGAATCGGGAGGAGCCTTGGTAAACACCCAATATTTATGTGGTGATTCTGAAGTCGACCTTGCCCTTGTCGGAATCGAACCCACAACGTATTGGTGAACCATATGCTATCTCTTGCTAAAAAATCATAGCCAAGTCATATACCAAACTCTATCCATGAGGTCGTTAATTTCTATTGAAGTAAAATTTATGCGAGGATTCTATTCGAATATCGTTACACCATCTTTCATCTGAGTCTGAACGCAAGAGCGTTCACGTGACTTAAATAGAACGTCTCACAAGAACACGCTCTGCAGACAACCTTTGAATTTCTCCACTTCAGTTTCTCTTTCTCATTGGAAAAAGATACCACTCCTTCTACTTGACAAACTGTAAATAACGAAAGGTAAGTGTAAGTCACAAAATGTGACGGAAAATCAGATTAACTTGAGTGCTTGAGTACTGCAAGTAAAGGAAAAACATTCGAGTACTTCGAAAAAGTAGAAGTACAGGATAAGTTTGCCGGTTAGCATTGCTGGTTACTGTTAATGACTTTTTATCACGGAACCGACTGAAAAATACGACTTTTGTAATAGAACCGACCTACAGATAATTGAAAACCGTCACTATATACAGAACCTTGTACAATGCATTACAGTGTGCAAACATCATCATCATTGGTTTATTAGCAATTTTATCAGTTCAATACACCACAAAAATGCGATACAATGAAAAGAAAGGAAGATGTCGAAGCGACTAGGAGTTGTCTATTGAACTAACATTGGTCGCAAGTATTTTGGTGATGATCTTGACGCGTTTTCCGAGCATGACACTTTAAATATTTTACGGCTACAAAGTAATGGCCAACAAATATAGCAACTGCAAGTTGTAAAAACTCTGCTACGAAACCAAATAAGAGTCGTTGAGAATGGAGCAAGCCTGAGATACATGTTAGCTTATGGTAACCTGGGCATTGGATGCTGCGGCCCATTATTTGGAATGGAACCTGAGCCGGAGAAAGAGTCGAACGGGTCGCCGACGCGAGGCGAAACGATTTGGTCTTATCAGTTTCGCATCGTTCTGATCGGCGACTCAACTGTAGGCAAATCAGCGCTGCTGAGAAGATTCAGTGATGGCGACTTTCTCGAGGTCTGTGAAATGATGATATTATCTTGACGTTGACAGCACCGCAGTAATTCACAATTTTAAGTGCTCGATAGGCATTTGGAGTCAGTGCCAGGATATTATTTTCACTGATTACGAGATTACGAATGGAAATTCAAGCTCATTGAAATAATCATGATTTGCTCATTTTTTAGGTTACACCATAATTATTGATTTTGGTGATGGTTTTGTGACATCCACCATACTATTTTGCATCATCCCATCGCAATGTTTTGATTATAAGCGTTGATTGTTAGTTTCTTTCTGGAAACTTGATTGAATTATGAATTCATGTTTCAATGTTTATATACCGGTATGGTGACAGATGGATTTATTGTTCAATTTGATTTCTGTAGATTTCAGATCCAACTGTAGGAGTTGACTTTTATGCAAGACTTATTGAAATCGACCCAGCGATAAGGGTGAAACTACAGTTGTGGGACACGGCTGGTCAAGAAAGATTCAGGTGAGCAGTTTTTATCAATAGTATTATAAATGGTAAAGCCAATTATATATATCTAGTAGTGGTCATTGCCTGTCAATGCCCCTAAACCTAGATTCATGCACCTGGTGATTATGAAACATTCAAATAGGCTAGGTTTCATGATTTCATAGTCATTGAGTTTATACTATCTCCTATCTGTATGTCTGAATCTCAAAGGAAGTAAAGGCAATCAATTTATTGATTGAAGCAAATGAACATATGTTCACTTCAGTATAACATATTTAAAGGCTATTGAACAGAAAAGGGCTTTACTTTAGGCGAGTCATATTTGGTTGAAATTTTAATTTATGGAATAGTCCTTCAGAAGCCGGAAACTTTCTAGCATCGTTTCTGTTTGAAGATTAGATTATTAATTGAAAGAAATTTTCTGCCTCTAGTAACTAGGCCTGGGCAAAATCGAACGCCTGAGTGATTCGATGATGAATAAAGTAACAGGCTTAGAGTGACAATGGTATGAAAGATGGGGAAAGTTCAAATAGGTATCTTTTATGCTGCTGCAAAGAATATAACGCAAGTTCTACATGACATTAAAGATTATTGTGTATTTTATGACCATGCATTTTGTGACAATGCTGTAGGTTGATCATGACTTGACAGATTTGTCGTTTCCACCGACTTCCCTAGCATGCTTGCATGCTCTGATATTACCAATCGAGGTTTCAAGTCCTCCATAGTATCGAAACCAAAATTTCCGTTGATAAATGGACTCTTAGTGGCAAGGAACGTATATTTTGAGTATTCTAAGAAATCATCCACTACTCGACTCAAAATACTAGAATTTATGCTCGTTTCAGAGTTTAAGTACTCGAATCATTGCGCCCAGCCCTACTAATAACCAATGTCTACATTGATCCAGGTCCATCACTCGATCGTACTACAGAAACTCAGTTGGCGGCGTACTTGTGTATGACGTGTCCAGTGCCAGCAGTTTCAAAAATGTTCACCGTTGGTTGGAAGAAGCCAAGACTCATGTCGCGCCAAGGTCGATCATATTCATACTGGTGGGACAAAAATCAGATTTGCAAGAGCAAAGAGTGGTAAGAATTTCATACCTAGCATATGATCTGCTGTAGTGTGTTCCTGTGGTATGGTACGCACTTGTGCGGAAGAGTATTGTGCATATTTTTTTACTTTTTCACTTTTTCTTGCATGAAATAATTCAAATATACGGTATTTAATAGGATATGAAGTACAGTGGCTTCCAAACTGTCTTCGTTGCGACTCATTTCTGTGAACTTGTAAGACTCATGACGGACCGCTAATCGTAGCTTTTACCATAATTTTATATTGTGCCAGCCGAAGTGAATTAATATTTGCGCACTATTCTCATTGTTGAATATACTATTCAATTGTATATTGAAGTTCTGTACCTCCAAGAAGCTAATATTATTATGTAATCAAAAGTTTATAGTTCGAATGTGAGTGTAAAGTCCTGGCCATCCATGCACTAGAAGTTCTGGTACAAAACCCCACAACTTATCTGGTCGAAAAGGGATTTAGTGCATAAATTGACAACAAAACTAGGAAAATGAGATGTCTTCTTTATCAGACACTTGGCCGCCTAACGAGGGCAGCTTTAAAGAAAACTTGTGCCTAACTGGTATGAAATTGCTGGAAATAATCAGCAGAAACAGAGTCATTGATAAACTGGTTGTTTGGCATTTGAATAAAAAAGTCTTAACACTCTTTTCGTGTAATAATTTGCGTTTGCTTTGTGCGGACGAAATTTTTGCAGAAATATAAGTGCGGATAGTTCTCAAAAAGGTTGAAGAGCACGATCTACAGCAACCTTTTCGGTGAAATTTCAAAAATCAAAATGAACCCTGAATGTAATCGCAATAAAAGTATGAGACTGAAAACAAAGAATCGGAACTTTGATTTAATGAGGGGCCTTCCAACACTTGAATTTTGTAATTAATAGAAAAATTGAAATATTGAGAGCCACTGATGTGCAGCGTCAACTTTACCAAAATGTTTACATTTCGGACAATCGTAATATTTTTGGTGGTATCATTCGATAACCAACCCAATTTCAGGTATCTCATGAAGAGGGCGAGTCCCTTGCCATGAAACACGGCATGCCCTTCATTGAAACGTCTGCAAAAACGGGCTACAATGTGGAGGAAGCATTTCATTCTCTGACAGAGTGCATTTATAAGTGAGTAAAAGTGTATGTTTGTTTTGGTAACCTGAGAGTAGACACTACAGTTGGACAACTATAAAATTAGCTTATAGCTGCAGTTTTTTCCAAATTAGATTCAACTTAGAATTACTGAATTTGCAAATACTTGGAAATGAATAACATTCGGAATTAGAAAAAATACAACAAAAATCGAGTTCACTTCATATCGAATGAAAAAAGCATAAGAATGGCAAATATCTGTACGTCAAGCTCAACTTGTTTCGCACTATACAGTTCTCCTGTAGCATTTTCAGGATAAGCAGAAATAAATCTTGGAACAAAGAAACATTTCACAAAGTCGATTGGAATTAGATTACCGGCATTTAGCTTTAATTGGTCTGATTAGTAGGGCGATTTTTTTTGACATGTCAAAATTTGTCAAAAATGTTGTTTAAAATTGTAGTGGTGAACTTATCATTTGATATTTCACAACTTGTACCCTACTTTCCGTTGTGGACGGCCCATTGTCTGCTCATTGTGAATCGTAAACGGCCAAATGAAACAAATAGATTGACTTGGTGTTATGGTCAACGTACCGCAATATCCTAACTAAAGCAAGACTGCTTCGGCATTGCATGGTTCCTTATATCAAGCAGCGCATGATAAAAAATTGTGATGTAGACAACATTGTCAGGATGAAGCAAGATGGTTTGTCACCAGCAGTGTACGCACAACTTCAGTGTTGTTGACAACAACTGCCGCTGTTGAACGTCCTTTCTCCATTCGTGGCAAGCTACTTAGTAAGGACAGACACTTACTACCCGAGAATGTAGGATAGCATCTTTCGTTGCACTACCAACAAATTTAAAATATTTCTACCATAATATGTGATGTATCTACTGGAATTCTTCATAGGGCCAGATTTCGTTAAAATAATAGTTTTTTTCATGTAAAAATTTGTCAGTTTTTAAGCCACAAACGTTTTTTCAGGCCAAACTACTGCGTAAGGACAGACGGTTCCAACCACAAATGAAGATAAGTAGTATGTGCGAAAACACCTAGTTTGCATACGCGAGGTCAAAATTTAGTCAAAATTCACTTTTTAGGTCAAAAAAGTCACAATTTTATTTTTTAGGTCAAAATCTTCTTTTTTTAGGTTAAAAAAAATCGCCCTACTGATTAGACAACAAGAATTATCTGATTGTCCGAATCCGCCTGATAGTAGAACTCACCGAAATAGTTCCTCAATTCATAATTTGCTGCATCGGCTATTTTTTGTTCCAGAGCGTTGCAGTCTGGGTCGATTCAAGCAGAAGACGGTTGGGAAGGGGTGAAGTGCTCCTTGTTGCCGACCAGTCCGGCGTTGAATTGCGATGAAATTGACCCGACCTCAAAGACTAAATGCTGTTGAGATGGTTGTCTGTGGTTTTATCTATACTATTATATTTCTTGTCTAATTCCACGTTGACATGCGAGTAGTTGCTAGTTTTATTTGTGCCGTTACTAAAAGGCAGTTAGTATCGAAGTACTTCTACGTTTTAAGTATGTTTAGTAGGGCTGTTCAAAAATAACTTTTCAAATTTTATTGGCTACTTCAAAAAATTGTTATGTTACCCAAAGAAATGCTGCACATCAATTTTGCCTCAATTCCAACAAGTGGAAGTGAAGTTATTTTAGTACAAGATTTTGGAATTATTTAATGAAGATAATCTTAGATGAATATAAAAATTCTTCAAATTTCAATGGCTACCCATGAAATTGTCAGGTCTGAAAATACGATACAAAACAAATTTGGCTCAATTCCAACCCGTAGAAGCGAAGTTATTGATGTTCAAAATTTAGGATTTCAAATCATAGTGTTTACGGTTGGTAGATCTACAATAAATAATGAAAGAATTTGCCACTGAAAATACTGTTTTTTCCAAATCCAAAATTCTGTACTCCAATAACGTCGCTTCTACTGGTCGGAATTGAGCCAAATTTATTCTGCATCGTTCTTTCAGGTAACTCGGCAATTTTATCAAGTATCCCGGAAAATTTGAAAAATCAGGTATTTTTCAACAGCACTGATGTGTAGCCTAGTTTTTCATTACTCATTCGAATGGTTATGTTTTCAGACTACTTACACTTCCTTCTACTTGACAGTTTTAAACTCAAAACAACTTATGTTTTACACTTGAGCTTTTGTGAAGTAAGAAAGTTGTTTTTGGATTAGTTTGCATTGCTTTTACGAGTGAAATGTTCGTAACAACCGGGTGAAATAGCCCCTGTACGATGGTGACGGAATGTGCTTTCGAAAATTGCATCTATTTGTAGTGTCATCGTTCATATTTAATTTCAGAAGTTGCCCACTGGTATTTACCAAAAGTAAGCAACACACCGACCGCATAAATCTGCTTTTAAAAGATAATTGAGTACTTTATACTTTACGTTGCACTTCTACCTGAGTTAGGGTTATGTAACAGAAATCGCTAATTGTACTTGTAATTAAGTAGAAATTAACAGCTTTACTTGCGCTGCTAGCGTTATTCATTAGAATTGATTGATTTCTTAATTTTGCTGCTTGGATGATTCCAGAAATCATGGTGCATAATTGAGCACTTAACATACTAAGGTATTTCCTATGAGTGATCTTTTTCTTCGTCATATCTTTTGGTGTAACATTGCACAACTATCTTACATTGGAAACTTTAAAATCATATTTGGTAATTTCCGTTATCTTTAGCCATTATAATGTCACTGTGTTGTGATAAATTATTTCCTGCCCGCCTCGTAAAGAGATTGATTTGCAGATGTTTCTCGGATTGTACGCCGATGTGTTTTTATAAATTTTATCGTTGTTATTAGACCGTTATTATGATACCTTTGTCACTGTTGAATTGCAAGTGTTGTCTGTACTAATTACATAGTGTCTGGTGATCATTATGTTCGCTGGTGTTACATCAGTCCGAATTCAGCACTGTTATATTCTGTCCTTCACTGAACGCTGGTGTCTTTGCTTTAAAATGCTATTCAAGGATAGAGGATAGTACATGAACTACATCGTTATCACGGTAATCTAAAAACTGACGATATTGGGGACACGGTATCATTCCCTGACTTTACACAAATTACACCGTCTTTCTTGCAGCTGTATGAGAGTTGTAGGTTTTCACAAGTAATAAAGTACTTCTTTTTATATATACAAGCAGATTTTGTCGATTTCGGCTTCTTACTCGAGCGAAAATGCATCTTGCAATTTTATCACCGTGATCGACTCGCAAAACGTTACGACGTAATTCCCCAATCTACTTGTTTAATTTTCTCACCTCTCGTTCCTACTTTGATCGTTTTTACAAGTCTTATAAATTCCAACTTGTATTTCAATAGTCATCAATGATGCTTTTGACCGCTTCTGTTGTTTCTCGCGCGGTCTGCCGTCAAGTAACTTAATTTCTGCAACAAAACACTGATATGCGACCTATAGATGTAAACATTAATCATGGAATGTGCTTTTATGGCGTGCAATTACGTACTGTGAGATTTTTTTTCATATTTCCTGATGGACGTATATTGGTCGATTGCCGTCCGATGTTTTTCCTGAGCTGATTGGTGGAGTTAAGTTTAATTCAATGTTTTGTGTCAATAAAGCAGTATTGGTGTAAATTGACTTGATATGCCGCGTGTTGTATTATTTGCTGTAGGTGTCCTTGATAAGGCTCATTCGCAGCTCTGTGGTAATGACGCGAGTAGGTTTTGTCAAGGATATGGTACGATTTTAGGTATAGATTCGCATATGGTTCTAATTTAAGAGTATGATTGATCGAATGGGATCGCTCGTAGTCTTCAGTCTCATCTGTGATGCTCATGAAAAGAGGTATATGTGTCTGCGAAACGTCTTGGCTCAGTGGGTGGAATCAGGTCAAAGACGTGATCAGTACAACCGGTATCCCTGGCGGCTTGGCGCTCATTTCCGTAATAGCCTAGAAAAGGAAAGAAGGTGCAAGACTTAGAAGCCTTATGAGGCTAGTTCTGCACCCTCATCCAGCGGCATATGCACATATTGTATTGTATTGTACAATATAGGCTACATGATGAGTCGGTTGTCGTAAAAATCAAGGACAAAAATATATAAAGTTCTATTCCACAGAAACGATCAGAATAAAGCAAATCTGCAACGCCTCATTTTTCAAATTAGTCATTTGAATACTTGAAATGCCT
Source organism: Botryllus schlosseri (assembly GCF_051294905.1). Lineage (NCBI taxonomy): Eukaryota > Metazoa > Chordata > Ascidiacea > Stolidobranchia > Styelidae > Botryllus > Botryllus schlosseri. Next base: position 2,058,463 of record NC_137240.1, read on the forward strand.
CTACGAAGTATTTGCGGCGTGCAAGCAAAACGAGGCATATTAAAGTCAAACGCAATCCATTCATGCTGTTGCTCATTAAGGGCCATTCATTCAGTGTGTAACATGCATGCCTCCCCTTCATATCACCTCGTCCCAGGGTTGTAAGGACTCGAGTTTTTATTGACTCGACTTGACTGGAGTCACTTTCTCAAAATACGGAAATGACTCGACTCGAGTCAATCTGTGTATTGGCTCGACTTGGACTCGGGTCATTGCGCATTGGACATCGGACTCGACCCGCTGCTTGATGACTTGGACTCGGACTTGACTCGGCGGTGAGTTGATAATGACTCGACTTGACTCGAGTCAAAACTATAAAAGTGAGATTGACTTAATTGTGACTCGGAGCCTTGTGGCCTCGGCCCAGGTGGGTGAGAGAGAGATGAATTATTCTTTTTCGCCTGCACCATCGAGATGCTTTGACGACGGAGTTGCGATACGGCCGTGTTGCTATCCGTGATTGCTGAGCGCCTAGCAGGATAGCTGCGGATACCAATTTTCGAGTTTTTGGTATGACCCGGCCGGGGATCGAGTCCACGACCTACCGATCGAGAAGCCGAACGCATAACCATTACACTATCTCGCTCGGTGTCTGATATCAAAGACTATTCCAAGACGTTTCGACACTTTCGTATCTTTTCCAGTGTATCGCAATCTTGTGGTGTTTTGAAAGGAAAATTATCGACAATAAACTGAACTGAACTGAATACCGGTACTGAAACACAGGAGCCATATCCATTTCTACGATCGCTCCCACCAAGTGTTGAGATTTGATACGGACGTTCCTTAGATCCGCTTCTCTGCCCCATCATTCCCTTGTCCGTTTTCCAGCCGCCTGTCGGAGATAAGATTACGGGAATATCGGCGGTTTTGTTGCGTTTAGCGTCTGGTAAGTTGGCACTACTGTACTAGCGACAATAATAGAAATTATAATAAATTATTTAAAAACAGCTGTAAGCTCAGTACACAGTAGCATTGTGGCAAACTTGATTTTCCAAAGAATCAAAAACGTATGGTATATTCATAATTGAGATTCGGGATCATGGTTTGAAAAGTCGGCTTCCTATCCAATTTGTAAAGCACATTTGAAGGCATTGAAATTTATAAGTTACCACCCCAAGAACCTTATGTTCAAAGATGGCTTACCCTATACCTGAAACCTTCGTCCAATGCGGTCCAAACATGTCTCCCAAACCCATTACTGATCTGTCACCTTACACTACACCAAGTTGTGCAAAGTCTTTATGTATATAGAATGGCTTCGAAGGAAGTGTCAATTCTACGCTGAACTAGTGCCTTGTGGTCAGCCCAATTTTACTTGTTAGACACGGCACCTATCCCAAGCTGTCTTGCTCTTCAGTCTTCACCAACGCAATCGATTATTCAAATTTTTTATGCCGGTGATATCATAGGCTATTTTGTGATACGTCTGCGGACATACAAAGTTCTTTTGAAATCTCTCCTAATTTCTGACGAGTGTCAGCTGAAAATTGAGTTTATTTCAACACAAATTTATTATTTAATTGTAGGCCTATACAGTAACTCGTATACGCACCAGCCAGATTTATTTGAACTACCAATCTATTGGTAGTTGATGGTGAAATAACTACTTTTTTGAGTAGATCCATAGTTCTATAGTTGCAGATTTTTATAAGTGGGCAGTTCTAGTTATGTATTTTGAATCGTATTTAGTTGCCGAACAAGTATAGAAAACATGTGTCGTCGTTTGGCGTGAATCGTAATACCAGTGTTCTCTTGTGCGATGTTCTTGCAGCCATTGCTAGCTTGGAGTCATCGCTACGAACAGTGCAGTGTTGTAGCCAGGGGCGGACTCGAAACCTGTCCTGTGCTGACAACAATGTGGAAAGCCAATCCGATTTCTATAAAATGAACATTGATGAGTTGCTTTGGCATCACATCGAGTTAGCTGTGTTTTGGTTAGTTACACATTTTTAAAGGTCGTTAGTTCTAGTTCTAAGGGAGTACTGTAGTTCCAAGTTTGAATTGCAAGTTTTAAAAATTCAATAGTTCTTGTGATTACCAGTGAACTCGGACCTCAGTGAACTCGGCCCTCGGTGAATTTTGTATTAAAACAAAATTTTATGAATTTGGTCTTGATCAAAAGCTGCTGTCGCACTGATTCTGTAACTATAAATGAAAATGTGGTCCTCTTTTCAGACTTCCAAAATATGGTAACCGTAGGTAATATGACTGGTGGATATTCATGTCAGGGCACCCTAATCTTGGGATACCCTAACTTGGACCCTAACCCACTATCAACCCGACTATCCCCTCCTCCAACCCTAATATCCCCCCTTCCGCAACCCTAATGCCACCGCCAACCCTAACCCTAATGTCCCTCCTCCCCTAACCCTAATCTTGGGATACCGTAACCCCAACTTGGACCCTAACCCACCACCAACCCTAATATCCCCCACCCCCAACCCTAATGTCCTCCTTCCCCAACCCTAATATCCCCCACCCCCAATATCCCCTGCCCCAACCCTAATACCATACCTCAATCCTATTGTCCCTCTTACCAAACCCTAATATTTCCCTCCCCCAACCCTAATGTCCCTCCTCCCCTAACCCTAATCTTGGGATACCTTAACCCCAACTTGGACCCTAACCTACCACCAACCCTAATATCCCCCACCCCCAACCCTAATGTCCTCCTTCCCCAACCCTAATATATCCCTCCCCCAACCCTAATGCCACCCTCTACCCTAATGTCCCCCTTCCCCAACCCTAATATTTCCCTCCCCCAACCCTAATGCCACCCCAACCCTAATGTCCCACTCCCCTAACCCTAATGTCTCCCTTCCCCACTACCCTACACAACCCTGACACCCCACCTCAACCTACAGTTGCAATAACGAGCAGACCACGCGTGGTTGATATGTGAGCAATAACAATCGTTATGATGTATTTTTCATCTGAACAAGTCACACACAATGTACAATGCGATAAAACCCAATGCGATGTCATGAACAGATACGAGGATGTCGAGCGTCGCACGTCCGCCCCTCGCCAAGTCAATTCAACACTGAGCCGACCACGCGTGGTCAATATGTGAACGTCGCGTTATTTCACGCGCTTGGCGCAATCGGTGATCACGCCGTGACTGCGTGATCTACGCATGCCCTGACCTCCTTAAAAGATTGACAAATCAGTTGATAATAACATTATTAGTTTAATAATTCATATTAATACTTGGGGAAATTTTGTGTTGGGAAATTACAAAATTTCCCGAGGGCGGAATTCACCGAGGGCCGAGGTTGTAAGGCCGGGTTCACGAGGTCCGAGTTCACCGGCAACCGTTCTTGTTCTAGTTGCGCATTTAAAACAACAGTTGTTAGTATATACAAGTCTGGTATCAGCGGTACAACAAAAAATTTAATGTTTTTATTCTCAATTCTATCTGCAGTCGAATCAAAATGGCTTGTGGGGCGACACTAAAGCGGAGCCTGGACTTTGACCCGCTGCACACGGCAGTATCATCGTCTCCTGGCCATGCGCCTATTGTCGCCAGAACCCCACCGAGCAAGAGAAGGAGATTGTCTCCGAGATGCGCGTTATCTAGAAGCGAGTACCGTGCTGCGACCGGGTCTGCCCCTCTTTCTCCGATGTCATCTTCACCATTTCAGCCTGTATTCCCGATATCATCAGGTACGGTGTGCGGCACATTTGGACAATTACATCATTCTAGTTCTGTAATTAGACTAGTTAGAGGAACCCCGACACTCTAATTATAATCTAATCTGTGAAATGTGTCTATGCTCTAACTTTTAATTCCAATCTCGATTTTGGTTTTCCTGAAAGTGCTACAGGAGAACTGTATAGTGCGAAACCAGCTGGAAAGCTCAAAAGCTGCAGCTGCAGCTGTAGAATCATAATAGAAAGAGTATATAGCATTTTTCATTTTACGCAATTGTAATTGTTATTTCATGACAATGGCGTTGCTTCTACTTGAGTAGAAATGCTGACTAGTGTGAACACTTCGTCTGCGGATATTTGCGATAGACGGTGACATGACGTCATATTTTGTGTTACTGTTGTTGATATGCAAAGTTCTTTCCAATTCTCGGCTAGTGGTTGACGATTACCACCGAAAATATTTAGGTATATTTCAATATAAGAATAATGAATTTGTTATTCAATTGTATATTAAAACGTAGTTGTTTTTTAGAGGCGATACTCAAGAACATATTCGACGAATATAAACGGATGAAACGTCGGCGCCAAATTCAATTTCAACCGGGTCAAACCACGTCTGCGGATCTGGGCGCCTTGGTACAACTTCCAAGTATGAAAAGATATTTTCGAATTGTGTTTCTGTAATCTTTTCGCCATTGATGCCTGAATGTGTTCCTCTTTATTTTTCTCGATGCTACTCACTGACACTGATAGATAGGCACAACTAGATAATCGTTGTTATCAAAAGAGTAATTAGAGTGAAATGTGTTCGATTGAATTTTAATTTAATTTGTGTGCTGATTCTATGCTCACATTGTAATTCTCATCTATTTTATGTTTTCCTCGTGCTCATGATAATGAACCCTGATTTGATGTGAACTGAACTAGTATTTTTGTTGTATTTCTTTCTAATTAGGAATTCTATTCAATTTCCAAGTTTTTGCAAATTCAGTAATTCTAATTATAATCTAATTTATAAAAGCTGGTGATTTTGTAGTTGTCCAGTTGGCGTCCAAAGCATTTATTTCATCTGGCATTTGTGAAGAATTTCGTCACAGATCTATTTTTCTTGTCAGCCTCTTCCTCTCAACCAGCAACCTCAAGCGGACTACCAGACAAGAAACTTGCTAACACTCCCATGCTTACGATGAAGCAAGTAAGGAATACCATAGTGAAACACGGTCAGTAGGGCAGCTCAAAAATAGCTTTTTTTCCTGAATCTTGCTGGTTACATGATTGAATCGTTAGGTTGCCTTAAAAAACGACGCACACCAAATTTTAATTCATTCCAGCCAATAATCGCGGATTTCGTACAGTTTGAAAATTTTGAATTTACCCAAAGATGCAAAATAACATTTTTTGTCAATTTTTTTCTGTCAACCCCATGAAATTGTTGCGCTGTCTTCAAGGAGGATGCAAAACAAATTTGACTCAATTCCAACCCGTAGAAGCGGAGTTATTTGAGTTTTTCGATGATAATTCTCGGATTATCTACCGATCCAGGATAATCCCTGAATTACCGAAGACAAACTCAAATAGCTCCGCTTCAACGGGTTGGAATTGAGTCAAATTTGTTTTGCATCCTCTTTGAAGACAGCGCAACAATTTCATGGGGTTGACAGAAAAATTTGACAAATTTTTTTTGCATCTTTGAGTAAATTCAAAATTTTCAAACTGTACGAAATCCGCAATTATTGGTTGGAATGAATTAAAATTTGGTGTGCGTCGTTTTTTAAGGCAACCCAACGATTTAATCACGTAATCAGCAAGATTCAGGAAAAAAAGTTGTTTTTGAACAGCCCTAACGGTCAGGTTTAGTTTGATGAGCAAATCCGTCGCCAGTATCTAATGCACGATGATGTTGTGATTAGATAATATAATAATAAATCTATTATGTGATATCAAATCGATATCACACTTTGAAAGGAGTTTCGCTATCTCCAAGTAAATAACGAAGTCAGTATAGTAAGCATAATTTTGCTTAAAAAACTAGAACTGTCATGTAGACGTAATTAGTCAAAGTAGGCAAATACAGATGCGCTATACCTAGTTCACTTCATTTTCAAGCATAGCAATTGCTGTAGAGCAGTTCTGAAGTTTTGAAAATGCGGCTTAAGCCAGATGCCATTCATTTTCAAATAGCGGTGTTAGTTAGTCCGATATCAGCCAGTTTCTATTTAAAATATATATCTGTATTGAAAGAAACCCGTGTATTTTCGTCTGAATATTTTCGGGGTAATCGTCAGCGACTAGTAGAGAATTGAAAATAAATTTGTATATCGATTCCTTTGAATTCTCTACCTATTGCTGACGATTACCCCTGACCAGTGTCGGCCGAAAACATTCTGGTTTATTCTGAGTATTTCTGAATATTTTGTTCTGTACCTCCGAGAGTCTCTTGAAAATAATTATTTTACCCGCAATTCGCTTGGTGCAGGTAACTTTGATCTGTGAGCGTCTGCTGAAGGAGCAGGAAGACAAACTTCGATCGGAATACGACAAAGTATTGGTCAATAAACTTTCTGGTGCGTTATTTGGTTCTGGAGCGTTTTGATATATATTTAAGAAATGTTGACTGAACATCGTAATATCTTGTTCAATTACTGGCACGTCAACATTGACTAACTTTTGACTGAAATTTCTCTCTCAAATCTGTGCTGACTGGTTAAATTCCCTTGACAACTTGAGCATTAGCACAAGTTTGATTTGTCATAAGCCTAAAGCTCTGTTCAACAGCGTGTAAAACTCGAATTCGTAAAAGCTCTGATTGGTTGTAATAAGAGGCCGACCTAGTCTTTTCGGTTTGCTGAGAATATCCAGTCCATATCACAATTACGTAATTTCATAATTACACAATTACAATTTTCTCTCAACTGCTGATACTGTTGAAATTTGTCTCGGCCAGTAAATTTTTCGCACCACTATCTACTGCTCGCCTGAAGATGTAATATTCTGTATCTTTACTTTTCCTGTCTGTTCAGAACAATACGACGCATTTGTGAAGTTCAACTATGATCAAATTCAAAGACAGCTCAACGAGAATCCCGCTAGCTGTAAGTATAATAGAATGCGCCTTTGGCGGTTGTGTGGGCATAGTTTTGCAGGAGGGTTACCGTATGTCTAAGAACCAACTAAATCTATCTATCCATCTAACATGGAGTGTTCCTCATTCATGGCAATCAGTTTTTTTTCAAATATTGCACCTATTTTTGGTGTCATTAGTAGGGAAAGTTTGTGCAACTTTTTTTTTAGAGCTTCCGGCAGCTTTCTTGAGACTCACAATTTATGTAGTATGATATTTTAAGCTGTGTGTAGGAATTTTACAGTGCAACTTTCTGCTACTTTTTTCTATTTTCCATGCAACTTTTTACTGCAACTTTCCAAGCATTGCGCTAAATTTTTGTATTGACTCGACTTCTACTCGAACCAAGTCGCATGACTCGAGACTAGGACGGCCAAGACAGACATATCATTGTAACTTCGAAGAATAGTGAAGTCACCACATGATTGGTATTTCGTCTATCAGTACTGATACTTGGAAAACAGGGCCAAAAACTGTTAAGAGTGAGGAAAATAACGGGTATTATGAATGCGAGCCATTCTATATCACTCGAGCAAAGATGAACAGGATTGAACTAAAAACTGGACAGTGAACACAATGACTTGGACTCGGACTCCAGTCAAATCACTATGACGCAGACTTGGCTCCAGGGTTGTAACCAAGTCACAAGGCTCCGAGTCACAAGTCAATCTCACTTTTATAGTTTTGACTCGAGTCAAGTCGAGTCATTTTCAATTCGCCACCGAGTCAAGTCCGAGTCCAAGTCAGTGAGCAGACGGTCGAGTCCTAGTCATGGTATGATGACTCGAGTCCAAGTCCTAGTCATTGTGTTGACTGCTCAGTTTCCAGTTACAGTCTTGTTAAACCCACTTTTTATAACCCTGTTTGGTGATATCGAATGGTTCGAATTTAAAATATACTAATTATCCTCACTTTTAGCAGTTTCTGGACGCATTTTCAAGTTCCAGTAGCAATAGACGAAATCCCAATATTATGGTTACTTTACTGTTCTTCGAAATTACATTGAAATGTGGGTCTAGGTCGTCTGAGCCTCGAGTCATATGACTTGGTTCGAGTCATGCGCAATGACTCGAGTCCAAGTCGAGTATTGACTGAGTCGAGTCATTTCCGTATTTTGAGAAAATGACTCGAGTCATTACAACCCTGCAAAACTATAAAAGTGAGATTGACTTGTGACTCGGTTACTAACCCGATTGTAACTAGTACAATTACGGTGTTACTTGTACTTGAGTAGCAACAGTGCGGTGACTACCCGACCACCTCTTCCCTCCATTTGTGGCTGCATTAAATATTCGATTACCAAACGCTGTCATGTATTTCAGACGTGTCTTGAAGACAAACTGCCGCCTCTCATGGAATCATAAAGGATAATCGTCAGACCGCTCACCCCTGACCCCCCCCCTTGTGTATATAGTATTTTTATTTCGCCTCTCACCCGTAACAGTGCTGCTACCGACGTTTTCAAGCAACATCATCATACCTGCGGTGGCGACGTTATCTTAGTTTTACAAAGTCGCGAAATTGACGACGTTCTGCGTGTGTATATTTTGTTGGTGTTATTCTGTTCACTTTCAATGCATATGATGGTGGGCGGAGATGGATGACATCTTGCTCGCAACGCACAAATTACGGAAAGTATCAAAATATTGGCTGTGGCTTGAACAGTCCAGATTCGACCATCGTAATCCCGCCTCTCCAAGTGCGGTTTACTGATCTCGTTTTTCTGAAGGCTGTCTCGTATTCCTCGGCGTGTTTTCGTATCTGCTGCATGCTTCGGATACCTCGAGATCGTTTACCTGCATTTGCCTGACAATTAAGCATGCATTGTAAATCTGTTCCTGGAAAATAAGTGTATTTTTCAAAATATCACCAACGTTAAAATTGTGCATTCACAACTTTCTAATGGGTTAAAACGAGTGGAACATACCAATTCTTATGGAGATATATTCCAAGCGTGTAGTGAGATCTGTTTATGTGTATAAATTTCTATGGGTTTCCATGAGTGGTCCGCTGAACAGAAATCGCGCGGCCCTGGGATAAATTAGTGTTTTCGGCGGTTTTCACTCTAGAAGGGTGTGAACGCACAGTTATGTACCAGAAAGTTTTAGGTTTACCTGATTTCCACCCTATGCTAGGTTCAAAATCGGCAAAACACTATTTTCGTTTATAGCGCTATATGAATACATAACTAACCCCAATCAAGGAAATTAGCAATTTCTCGAACTCTAACCCACATGCTCGTCGATGTAGTGCGATATGCTGCGATTTCATCTCCGCCCGTCTGCCTTCTTTTGCGCCTTGTTTGTTTCTTGCTATTTGATTTACTATGGCGTGCATGACTGAGTGAAATAGCGTCTATTATTGTTCCTAAACGCGTTGCGTGTGGACACTTGATATCGAGGGATGCGGGAGACTAGTTGCTTTTTGTGCTAAGACTTGAAGTAGCCAGTAGTGCGGATCATGGACCAGAGCCGGATTGGATATCCGGCCGGATTTTTACAATTTTGACCGGATCGGAGCCGGATCAGTACTTTTTCTGTTACGGCCGGAGCCGGATCACTACTTTTTTGATCCGGCCAGAATCTTTATGGATAAGCATAACTTTTATAACTACCAACCAACCGCACGTAAATAACCATCAAGCCAGTGTTGGCATCAAGTCACTCACTACCTTCGAGTCACAAGTCACTCGTTTTTAGGAGGTGATTCGAGTCAAATTGAATTTTCGAAGTATCAGTGACGATTCAAAGTCATTACATGTTGCTAGCTGTGCGAAAGACAGAATAATTGGCCATTTATCTTGAATCAAATACCTAATATAAAGTTAAATATGCCCGCAAGCACTGGCGTAGCAGCCACCTGGCGGTTCTGGCTCTGCGGCAGGCTCGAAGGGGGCGGCAAAATGAGGCTGCACCAGCCGGCTAAAAGCAGCGTAATTGGTAGTCCTATAGCTGGCGTCCCGCGAGTTAAATTTAATCAAACTGGTCTCAATCGAAAGCTAGTGTTGCGCTGATTTCGAAAACACAAATTAATAAGTTAACATGGCAATGGAAACACTCCGGAATAGCCGTCATGGCCGGTTGTTCCTGACAATCGCAACACAATGACCAATTGACCATGATCATGGAAATTATATCGAGCGATTATTCGGAACTACGCCGATTTTCAGACTAGTATTTAAATTGTGTTTCCGGAATCAGGGCACCAATAGCTTTTAAGATCAGTATTGTTAAATTTGAGCGCTCGGAGGGCCTTGCCAACTATAGGATGACCAAGATCAATAATGCTGCTTTTAGCTGGCTCAGCAGTAGGCTTGTCTGCGTATTCAAGTGTGAGAACTAAGTTGCGCATCTATTCGTAGGTTAGTGATTTATACTCTGGGTTACGATTTGGTACAGCAGACCGAGATAGCTGTGAAGGTAAACCAGTCCTAGGAATTGCTTAAGATGGTAATAATTGTCAGATTGACAGATTGCGTTTAAATTTATACAAGTGTTAATTAGGACTCGAAAATAAAACGTGTCAAGAGAGTGGAGCTTTCTTTAGAAAGAAGAAGAAAGCAAGACAAGCAGAAATACAGAAGCAGATTTAAACTTGAAGCTGAAACTAGGTTTACTGGCATACACCACTTAAATGATATGTTTGGATTTTTAATCCCCAGGCGCTGCTGCAAAGCGAAAGTCCCAATTCATTCACCAGCGCTTTTAAAAGCACTCATGACGACGAGGTGGACTTTTTGGAGTAGGCTGCGGAAATTGACAGATTTAAGACGCTGGTGCGGAGCAGTGAAACCACGTTTGATCGTATAGTGCCACAGCGTTTGATGTGTTTACAGTGGTTAGTTAATGCTAAGCTACTTGAATCGACACCGTATTTATGCTCGTGTCTGTAACTTTATCTGACCATTGGTGTTTCAAATGCGAACTGTGAGAGGAGCTTCTCAAAGCTCAAACTGATTAGGTCGTATTTACGTTCTGCCATGAATGATGATCGCCTATCACCTCTATCCAGTCTGTCTATAGAAAGAGACTACGTTCAAAAACTTGAATTTGAGGATATTATCGCTGATTTTGTTTCGGCGAAAACCCGAAATGTTATGTTTTAAGGTGGCTATTGATTTTCTATTTGCACAATGTAATAATTATTATGAATTCAAGGCACTTCAATGACGCTTGTTAGGCCTTGTGCATCACGACATGGAAATTATACAGTTCAGTGTCATTGTCTTTTTAAGTATCGTTGATATTTGCGTCTTTCTTCAAGCGCTTCGCGATCGTTCACTTTCATTTCACTATTCACTCTTCATTTCACTCTCCCATGCATTCAACTTCTGGTCTCGCATGCCGACTTTGTGCAGCGTGGCTTACTGCGTTTCTGGGTCTTTTCAAGACACTGTTAGTACAGCGGAATCAGCGATGAAGAGCCCAGATGAACCTCCGACACATAGAAACTAGCTTGAACATGGGTTCGGACTAACCACCATTGGTGCCGCAGCGCAGTTGATTTACACACTGCGCCACTCGCCTCCCCTATGTGCACAATACATTCGTTCGCTATTTCTTGTCTTTATTATTTTTGGCCTTATTAACGTTGAGACGGTGACGCTGAAACGCGGCGTATTATTTGTAATTATTTTTATCGATAAGATTGCTTGAACTGGAATCTATGTCGAAATTTGCTGCGGTCTACTTAGGGGGGCGGCATTTTAATCGAGAGCCAGGGGCGGCAGCGCATGCTGCTACGCCAGTGCCCGCAAGAAGGCGTAGTATCGCTCACGCACATGTAGAACTGCAAATAAAATACATGAGTTACTATGTATAGCAACAGTCTGTTATTAGCAGCCAATCGGCTCGAAGCCTCGAGAAGTTTAACAAATTGATATGGTACAATGCACTATACCCATCCGTGAGAAAATATACGCACAAACTATATTCGCTGGATTTAAACCAGTGGTTCCCAAGCTTTTTCGGTGTGAGGGCAAAATTTAGAATTTCAGAGTACGGTCGGGGCCGCACGAATACTACGGCTATGAAACGGACCCAAACAGTCATCATGGCTATTTCGGAGTAGTTTTATTGCCCTGGCGAGATTTCAAAACTGTACACTGTTTACCGCTACTTATCTGCTGCATTGGGTGTCCGTTGAGTGAATCAGCTTTTCTCGCCTAAACGCGCGAAGCGCGAGAAATTTCTTTAGTTTAATGACTGAATCGGTCAATATGATCGGGAATTGCCTGTATTGCTATCAATTTTCATCCTGTCTCTGTTCACGTAATCTGATTTACCGGTAGAGCTGAGTGAGGTGTGTTTGAAAAGTTATAGGCCCCCTCAATAGTAATTAAACATCTCCGGGGGTATAACCGTTGGCAGGAACGTAACAGCACTTCGTCAGGACCCCGGGCTCCCATAGGGTGATAAACTGACCCCGCATCACGTTGTTCGCTTTTGCCACGAAATTAAAGTTGTACTGTTTAGTGAGACAGCGCGACGCGCTAATATTTCGATAATTCATGATAAAATCGGTGAATAAGATTGGGAATTGCATGGTTGTCCTCTTTGCCCACGTAATCAGATTTACCGGTAGAGCTTAGTGAGAGGTGTCTTTGAAACTGCAGACCCCGTAAAATGAAACATCTTCAGGTGGGCGGACCCCTAGGTATGACTTCTTTACATGATGTTATTTCGTGACCTCCTGTCTGCTATATCAAAAAATGTAGAATTGCCCAAACCTACTAAACTGAAAGATCACACGATTTCAGATTGGTATTTCTTCACTGGCATATAATTTTCTTTCCTGCGGGATGGTATTTGTCTTGTGAGGTTCAGATTGCCAAGACAAGAACATTCGGCGCCAGTCCTTAAGGCGCCTATATGGACAATGAAACGTATATGTATTTTGTATGTATAACGAAGTTTTTGGTATTTCGAAGTTTTTGGTCAGCATAAAAGCAGTCCTTTACGGCCAAGGCTTTCTAGCTGCCGATCGTTCTGACACACTTCTTGGAGTCACATGTTACATGGCCTAAAACTTTATATGTCTTGGTGCGTTGTGGTGCGGTCATGGCCAACGCTGATATGCCCATTTCTTAAATCTTGCGTATTTTTTCTTGGGGAAGAGTACCCAATAATCAAGATATGCGGCGAATTGGAATCGCGCACAGAGCGAAAAAATTTTGAAAAAGTTGCAAAAATTTTCAAAAAATACTCTATAATTTATGCTAATTCACGAAATAATTTTGGGCCCCCTTCGAGCTCGGCCCCCTCAATTGGGGGGTTTGGAGTGCCGCAGTTACGGCACTGACTATAGGACTACCAATTATGCTGCTTTTAGCCGGCTAAGCAGTATGCATCTCGGCGTATTCAACCGTGAGTCACGTGTTGTACATCTAGTTACCATAGGGTTACCATACGTCCTCTTTTAAGATGATTTGTCCTCTTTTTTGATTTTTTTAAAGTGTCTTCAGAGGACGCCCAAATGTCTTCTTTTTTGAGATTTTGTCTTCTTTTTTGAAGATTTTGGATACATATAGGGCCAAATTCGACTGATATACATTAGGTCAGCACTGTAGGAACGCTATACGGCGGCTATTTCGGGAGCTGGACGGGAAATTTGACCTTTTTTTCAGTCAACCACCTGTTAATGTGAAAGAAAAACTGTATTTTCCGGGAGTTGAGTCTCTTTTTCTTTTTTGATCAAGCGACCACGATGTGGGAAAAATTTACCATTTTTTCAGGATTTTTCTCCGGTTTTGAAAGTTATCAATACCTATTTATATCTATAGCTACTGCTCGTTCAACTGGAAAGTTTAGGGCACATTGCATTGAAACAGCAGTGACGTAACGTTAGCAGTCTATACTCACAACTTTCCTGCAATTTTATAATTAAAAACTACAGAGGCCAAGCCAAGCAAGAGTATTTTATAAATATAAATTTTATTTTTTGTCATAAATCGATTTCTGAATATATTTTGGGGGCCGCAAGAAGGCTATCTGAGGGCCGCATGCGGCCCTCGGGGCCGCGCTTGGGAATCACTGATTTAAACCATACAAGAGGGTCGGTTAAGGCGATCACCGTGGAATTTAAGCACTGGGCCGTCTAAGAAACAAAGATACGTTGTTATGAGGTTAATCTATTGCAACTCCTAATACTAAGTTACTAACAACGTAAGCTGTGATCATTACGTTTGTGGTCAATCTATTTGTGGTGTAACAATAGAGGATCAGTGAAACGTACAATCAATGAATGACTGGTTACTCCCGCACGTAACACAGCACGCGTATTGCGCGTAATACTATAACATTCACAAAATTCAGTGATTTAATCGATACCGTTTAGCCTACTTGATGACTCGAAATTGACTCGTAAATTTTGCTCCGAGTCACGAGTCAATTCGCATTTTTGAAGCGCCAAGTCAAGTCAAGTCATTTTTGCAAAGTGACTCGAGTCAAGTCAAGTTATACGAAAAAGTTGACTCGAGTCATCCCAACACTGCATCAAGCCAGTGTGAACATAAACGAGGCATATTTATCAATTCACGGAACCTCCGTACCGACTAGGGCCGGATTTCTGGCCGGACTTTTTCATTTTTGGCCGGAGCCGGATCAGTACTTTTCCTGATGCGGCCGGAACCGGACCAGAGAATTGCACAACCGGATCGGAGCCGGACCAGAGAATTTGTCGATCCGCTCCGCACTAGTAGCCAGTACTATAGGGATGAAATTAACAGTGTCGACTGCGGATGGAGCGAGAGTCCTTCCATGGTTGAAGGCCGACATGTAAGTGCGGTATATTTTATCGCAGATCACAGGATCAGCGACCAATATGCAGTGCTGCTGGATAGTTTTATAGATTAGATATGTAATAGCTGTATGTGGTTCTCAAAGGTGCATGTGGTGTTAAGTTTATTATTAGTAGTTGTATCCTTTTAAAAGCACCACTGGATTGCGACACAAGTATCGGTTTATTAATATAATTTGATCATTTCGAAACACCACAATACTGCGATGCAATGAAAAGATAAAAAGGTGTCAAAATGACTTGGGAGAAGTCTTTGAAATCAGACACCCACCTGGACCTAGGCGATGTAACAAAGGAGGCATGCACAGTTGCACCATAGTGTCCTATATTAGGGTTACCATATTATGGAATCGGAAGGAGGACACTTTCTCAAACTTGGAATACCGGAGGAAAATCTTGAGAAAATGGTAAATTTATCCGATTTCGTGGCCGGTTGACTAAAAAAAGGTCAACATTCTCGCTCAGTTCTCGAAATACAGTTTTTGTTTCACATTATCAGGTGGTTGACTAAAAACAGATGATCAACTTTCCGGCTGAACTCCCGAAATAGCCGCCGGAACGTTACTTCAGTGGTGATTTACTGTATCTCAGTCGAATTTGCCCTATATTTAACAAAAATTCTCAAAAAAAAAGGACAAAATCTCAAAAAGGAGGACATTTAGGTGTCCTCGGAGGGCGTTTTCAAAAACCTTAGAAATGTGGACAAATCCTCCTGAAGTTGAGTTGCCATACGTCCGGAATTTCCCGGACATGTCCGGAATTTCACTGTTAAAACTGCGTTCGGGAGGAATTTCTAAAATATGCCCAATTGTCCGGAATTTTGAAGGCTTGAAGTAAGCTCTTAATTTTTTCGTAAATCAAGATAAGCAAAATTATTTTGGGCAGATTTATGCTACCTACATGAAATTTTTCATCACGCTGGGCGCGATTTAGAATCGCATATATTGGTTTTAATATGGGGACTACCACCCTCGCAAAAACTGCGATCAAAAATAATAAAAATAGCAGTCATTTACAGAATTCAGTTTAATTGCAATAGCAATTACAAGATAACGGTGTATTCATAGGGTCGGTTTAGAGACCATTTGGATGCTTTATTATTCAGAGATAGTGGATTTAAACCTGGGGTATAGTATGCCATTATTCTGAGGTTCGCGAAGATGTTGAACGTAATCAGCTTCCAAAATAGGCCGTGATTCAGTCTGGGCAAATGTACCGACCTTTAACTAGTAATCTAGTAACTAATCTGCTTATCAAATTTGAAGCTGAACCACGGCAAATTGGAAATGGAGTCGCGACCATAAAAGATTGGAAACCACCCGATTTGCCGTGTTTATATAGCTCAGTGGTGCAGTGGGCATCGGCATAGATGATAAATAAATTCATCGGTGTGACATAAACATGACTTAACGGTGTACAATTGCGCTCCTTGCATTTTCGAATTCATCATCCTTCAACAGCTCTACCGCTAACTCTGATAACACACAACTACATACTCCTGAACTGGATCGTGACCCCCTCTAGTCGATGGACAAAGCTTTGCATTGACCACCTCTAGTCAGCCCTCGCCATTTACCGGACCACGACGTGACATATATCGATCTCGCCTTCCATCACTTGCCACTTTGTATTAGTTTCTTTTACTTTCATTCAGTGTGTATGCGTCCTCTTTACATCGCCTTGGCCCAGGTGGGTGTCTGATCTTAAGACTACTTCTAGTCGTTTCGGCATCTTCCTATCATTCATTGTATTGCTGTCTTGTGATGTTTTGAAATGATGAAATTTTATGAATAAACTTGAACTTGAACTTGCTGGTGTGACGTCATATTGATCGACAATGTGCTCATACCTCATTTTAAAATCCACTAGTGGGCGCTGAAGAGCGTTCGGAATTTGTGTCACAAAAATATGGTAACCCTATCCTAAAGGATAACATTTATATTTTCGTAATTCGTACAGCAGCAGCTTTCCCTTGATACCCGTTTTATCGAATTTAGCGCTCGGCAAGCCGGTGAAAAATGGCCTTAAAGTTGCCTTTGACCAAATGGAAAGTGTGACGTTGACCAATTTCACTGAGCCGTGAGATTTGCTTGTGTCCACACCATATAGGACACTATGGTTGCACACTGAATGAAAAGAATAAGCGACAAAATGAGGTGGCACGTGACGGGAGACGAGATCAATATGTCAGATAGATAGTGATTGAATAAACTTGAGGGCTAACTAGTATTCATTCAGTAAAAATTGCTTGTATTTCGACTTGGACCCTGGACATGTTCGACGACTGTCCGAGACGGTGAGATATTGTTCCGCACGTCAGGTCCGGCATATTTGATGGAGCGATGGCCTTCCACGTTGACCGTAGTCTACTTATGCACTTTTGATACCGAGGTAAAGAAGTCCTTGGAATTTTCGCCGCAGTGACCGCAGCGACCTGACCTATCGATCTCGCCTTCTGTCACTTGCCTCTTTACATTATCTTCTTTTACTTTCATTCAGTGTTCATGCCTCCTCTTTACATTGCCTGGGACCGGGTGGGTGTCTGATCTTAAGACTACTCCTAGTCATTTCGGCATCTTCCTATCATTCATTGTATTGCTGTCTAGTGATGTTTTGAAGTGATGAAATTTTATGAATTTGAACTTGAAGGTGTCTAAACGACTTTGTGCAGTCTCTTCAATTATACTCCCACCTGAACCTACGCGATGTAAAGAAGAGGCATGATGCACAGTGAATGGAAAGTAATGGTAACATAAAAAGGACAAGTGATAAAAATGAGTTGGCGTGTGTCGGTGGGCGAGGTCGATAGTGGATCGTGGTCAGGTAATCTGGAGCCGTCACTATAGAATTGGATCTTGAACAGACAGACTGATTCTTTATTTGTATAATGTGAGTTTACACAAATATGCAAAAGGACAAACACACCGATACGACCACAACAAGATGTGTATTGTGGAGTCATCGGGTCAGCTGTGGTCGAGGCGTAATGATAGTATATTGTAGGGTTACCATACGTCCTCGTCCTATTTTAAGAGGATTTGTCCTCTTTGTTTTACTTTTTTGAAAGTGTCCTCGGAGGACGCCCAAATGTCTTCTTTTTTGAGATTTCGTCCTCTTTTTTGAGAATTTGGTTTAAATATGGGGTAAAATTCGAGTGAGATACAGTAAATCAGCACTGAAGTAACGCCCCGGTAGCTATTTCGGGAGCTGAGCTGAAAAGTTGACCTTTTTTTTAGTCAACCAACCACAGAGTCGGGGAAAATCTACCACTTTTTCTGGATTTCACTCCAGTATTGCAAGTCGGAAAATTTTGAAAAAATGTCCTATTTTCACATTTCCAAAATATGGTAACCCTAGTATATTATAGCCTGTCATGTAACTGCCAGTCAACAACACTTTAACAAAAGAATAAATAACGCAAACGCAAAACAGTAAAAGTAAAACAAAAAAAAACAGCAACACTGGTACCAAATAAATACCAGACCACAGGACTTGGTCTATACTGATTTTTGGGCTCAAACCAGACTGCAAGCAATCTTCGGGTGCGGTCCCAAGCAAAGTTCCCTCTAAGCTGCGCACGTGTGCAATTGCGCAGTGCTAACGCGATCTCTGCGCACGGAAAATCTTAGTTGCGCACAAAAAAATCCGAAGTGATGATCTTTTTTTAGTAGTTACGCGCTGTAATCCAAGGGTCTGCGCAGTGAGTAGAGGAGTGTGCGCAGACTCGTCAAAAATTAGAGAGAACATTGGTCCCAACCTACAAGCCCAGATTCTATTTTGGGGGCAGATCTGGTTCCACCGCATGGCAACAGATGAACGCGTTTCAATGAATATTGCGAATAGCAAAATGTTAAGTCCAAAGATCCGATCATTTAGCCATCCCCATTACAATTGTCCTTCCCGATGTAACACCATCCCCGTGTGCTTCGGTTTCTTTTATACGGAAATGCAAAAGCTTAAAATACTGCTGCCCTCCGACAAGTTTATGCAGTTCATGTAGCCTGCAGTGCTCAAAAAGTCCCCGCACTCATGATCTAAGGCGATTTACTTATAGTAGCTGATGTTGTATGTCCCTTGGAAATCGCCTGTGGCGATTAATTACTGACGGATGATCTGCTCAACACGCGGTGCTCTAGTTTCAAACACAACATTAAATGGCTAATTGGGGTCAACGCTTTCGACAGTGTGTTACAAACATCAGGAAGCGAAAGATCGATCATTGGTCAGCTACTAGACGGCTACTGTTCGGACGCCATGAGTTTGAATCGTGTTATAGTGCAGCATGTGCAATGCGGAGCGATAATGCTGCTACCTATGATCAGTGAAAGATGAAGTCTGGTTAAATTTTCTTTGAGCCTGTGATTTGAGGATAGGTGCCAGAAAACAAGTATAGAATTCTTCGTTCGTTTTTACTATCGCAACCAGTAAACTAGTTGGTAGTTGCGTTCTGGCTTCCGAGGTTTTATGGGAATGATAGAATCGATTTTATGTGTTCTTCTTTCGGTCTGAACTCGCGTCCACTCCTTCTCACTCACACGGAGATTTACGCAAGACCTCTAAAATGATTCTGCATCCATTTAAGCGCGTGACAGAGCAGAATAAGTTGGTGTGATCGCAGCCGTGAGGAAATGCAGTCTATAGCTGACTTTCAATGGCAGACCGAACGGCACATGAACCGCATGGAGGCGCCAGACTATGAAACCAGCGGGATCTATGTGGACAATATCTTGCTCCTGCAACTTATAATTTGTTGTGTATGTCTAGAAATTTCTAAACGAAAATTGTAATATAGATGGTATATTCTAATGTAGAAGCCTTGCAACCTCGATTGGTCGTATCGTAGCACACGAAACATGGAGTGCAAAGCTACGTACGTTAGTGTAAATGACATAGCCTATATGTGAAGTCGTTATCGACCCACAGCATTGTCCCAAAGTGGTCGAAAGATACCAAATTACATTTAATGTGATGTAGAACTGGCATTAAATTCTTTGTGGTCACGTTTTTCGTATCGTTACGAAGTCATGAGTGATACTCACTCGATTCGAGGCGTAATACTCGGTTCAGAATCGCATCACTCGGGTAGCCTACTCGATTTTGCACAGCTCCAATCTTGAGCAGATAAAAATACCATCACCACCGATTGTACAGACTTTCTAGTGCAGTGCTTCTCAACGTTCTTGTCTTAACGGACCCTTTTCGGACCGTCACGGACCCCGCGGACCCCCACGAAGTTTCAGTTCAAATTTAACTCAATTATCGTGCAATCGTCATCTGCAGGCCGTGTTATTTTTGGCATTTCAGGAGCCAGATGCCAAAACTGCCAAAAATAAAAATTTGAAAATGCCAAAAATAAGCAATTTTTGGCATATGCCAAAAATAACACGGCCTGCCAGATAGTGTATTTCGTTCATGGTGTTGTGTTAACTGGACCGCGTTACAAGCGAGAAGAGCGTTTGTGAAAGGCAGATTTCTTAATCTGAGTCCAGCCCACCCATTAGGGGTGAAAGCATGGTGTCCTAAATGGTGTGGCCACAGCGTGATTGAACGGCTGACTGCATTTGGTTTACGTCATACTTTCCATTTGTCCAAAAGCAATTTTACGACCAATTTTGACCGGCTTGTCGAGCACTAAATTTGACAAAACGGGTATCAATGAGAAGCTGCCGCAGTACTGATTATTAAAATATAAATTATATTCTGCTCATGGAGCTGGAACCCCAAAAATCAACAACGATTTTTGCATTGTGATCGAGTTTAACATTGTGACGCAACAAATTGTCTGGCTATTTCTGAGCTGCATAGTCTCGTTTTGCCTGACAGTCTTGTTGCGTCAATGTTCTTAAACAAGCTAACCTTCCCAGGACTCTTCCATGCGAGTTGGTAATATTAAAGCCACCTGAAGTGACAAAAGTCCTCCGAAAATATATCGGTAGACTGAAGGAGTAATGATAGTCGGGCTACTAAATAGAATGTGTTGAGAGACAACACAGGAAACTCCTGGAAAAGGATCGGGAAGAAAATTTTTTCCGCGATGAGATCGATGGCACTGGCGAAGTGATCTCTTTTCATGATGCATGGAAGCCAGTTCGGCCCTCCAAAGATTTTGAAGCTCTGAAAACCTTTTGTGGATGACTGGCAACATTCTTTCCTTCAATGGCTACTGTTGAAGCCGATATTTCCAAGATTCGCTGGGCGAGAAATGAATTTAGGAGAAACTTAGCTAACCTGAGTTTGGAAGCACTGTTACAGTGCTAACGATTTAAGTCTATTCAACACCTGTAACAATCAGCTGTTGAGCGTGTTCGTTAGGCTTTTCTTTCTTTTTTTTGCTTATTGGCACCGAGTCCGATGGATACTGCACATTTTGTGGTTTCGTTCGATATTATTACCCTATGAAATCGTTAGGTTTTTTCTTCTTCTTATTGTTTGTTGTCACTGATTATACGTGGATGCAGCACATTTTGTGGTGTCTTTTGACAAACTAGCCCAAATAAAGCGTTTTTGTGACTAATTCGAGGCTGAAATTATCTATCTAGAGGACGATGCCAAAACTGCCAAAAATAAAAATCGAAAAATGCCAAAAATAAGTTATTTTTGGCAGTTTTGGCACATGCCAAAAATAACACGGCCTGGTCATCTGTCTTGTGCAAATGATAACTGTATAGGCTTACTGATAAACAGCAACAAAATGACTTTTCTTGAAAATAAGATCATACTATTCATGTAGAAATTGGGTTGACTTCTATTATTTCAAATCAAATTCTGATATTGCCTTTCTTGAAATACGTGGTCGAGTCTTGAAAATCGATTTGACACGAACGAATGCCAAAAATGAACATATACCGTCAAGCCTGATCATTTCTATCTAGCAGCTTATCTTGAAGCTACTATTGAAAAATTGTTATGTATAGCCTATCACAAGAGAAAATGGATTTTTGTAAACATTTCGAAGTGGAAGTAAAATGTCTAGATAGCCTATACCTTTATGAAGGATAAAACGTTTAGATTTCGTCATTATATACGATATGTTTACCCTTCTTTAAAGCAAGGGCCACTTATAACCGATTCTTATCACATTCCTGTTATTCAGAGCGTTCTGACTCATATTTGAACAATTTATTATTGTGGAAATTATAGCGTTTGACCTATTTGGAATGCTCATCAAAACAACCCCCGTGCGATGAAGTGGCTTGCGTCCTTGTGGTGTTAACGGTCGTACCTCAAAGTGTCTGGTGGTCACCGAAATTCCCCATTTGTAATATCGCTGAAATATGTATCACGGTATATAGACGGTACTTGGTTCGTAATTATATCGTCAGAACGGAGTGTATATATAGTCATTTAGGTGAGCTACTCCATCGTAAATTTTGATTTGATGAATAAAGTTTTAGAGACGAAAATGCAATATTTTAGTATTGAAGATATCATATATTCATATTACATAAATTTTATTTATGCTTATCAGTTCTGAGAACTTTGATAGAGTTCCGAGTCTTACATTCACGGAGACTATATGTATGGAACATATTATATAGCAAATAGACCCATCTGGTATCTTGAAACGTTAGATTATTATTTAAATGTGGAATATACTTCGATGTTCCCCGGATTTCACCCTATAGTTCGATTCTATGTGCTTGAATACATTCACGTAACGATTATCTGACTGCGTCCTGCAGGCTACGAATTGAAACCGTAGCTTTGATTTCGATTCAACTGGAATGGGCAGTGGCAAATTTGGAATATTGTTTTCACTCCAATTTTAGGACTTACAAATCTGTCTATAAATTTCATTTTTTTGATTGATTCTGCCGGGTAAATCAGTCGCCACACATATTCTCCTTAGATCAAGAGCATGTTATAGTCTTAGAAATCATTGTGTCGTCACTAGAAATAAGTTGAACTGGAAACATATGAAATCAATATGCAAGCCTATAATATACATATGGTAGAGGTAGAACAAATCATTATAAAACTACAGCCTCAGTAAGCAATCGCGGCTATATAGAGGATTCAAACTGCACAACAATACTGTTCGTCTCGTTCAAGATGTCCCTTGAAAACCTGGTCTTCTGGACTTGGCTCATAGATTACGGCCAATTAACCAAACGCTGATAGGCGTGCTTTTTTCATATAACGTTTCATCAGGTCTAAAACTTCACAAGATCTGGATATTCTTGTAGTCAAGCATACGCATTATGCTTACGCATCGACATATAAATAGAGAAAGGATAATAATTCGGGTTTATTTTAATGTGAATATTCTATTCAAATGTGTATTGAAGTTATGTACCTTAAAGTAGCTCTTTTAATACTTATATTGAATTAAAAACGAAAAATGTTGCTCTTTGTCTTTGATTATCGCCTTGGTTGTCAACTTAAGAAATTGTGGCACTGTACGAGTTATACAATGACAGTAAACGAAGGCGTGGTTACGGTACTGATGGTCGCATTTGGTTAGCAAAGGTGAAATCCGTGGCATGGACGGAGAGGTTATGACTTGTGTGCGACAAATAGTTATGTGTTTACATGTAGCAGGACTAGCTTAATCCTATCCAGTACTTGACGATACATCCAGAAACACGAATATTGTTTTATAAAATCCGATCAAATTATGTGGAAGTATATGTCAAATTTATATAGTACTCTACTATAGTAATATTAAATTGAATATGATATAGAAAGCATACATTCAGTGAATGAATCTGAGATTATTTCAACACTGCTGGGGTGGTTCTTTTACTATGCAAATGACTGTAATTTTGGTTTGCTTTCATTGTGTCACAAAAACGTGATGCTTCGAAGTGTTAAACATTTAATTCGGATGAAATCGAAATTTTAAGGACAATCACAGCAGCCATTTTGGTTTCGTCAAACTGAGGCACCGTGACCGTATCCGAAGGTCTGTGCTGAGCAGACTTAGACAACTAGATAATTCTAGTCTGAAATGCCGGTGATCTGATTATAATCTAATTTGTGAAATATTTTTTTGCTCTAGTACTAATTATAAGCTAATTTAGATGTTTTAGTGCCCTAATTTTAATTATCATCTAATTTTTGGTTTTCCTGAAAATGTTGCTGGAGAATTGTACAGTGCGAAACGAGCCAAGTTTGCTGTGTACATATATTTGCGATTTTCATGCTCTTACAGCTCATAAGAACTAATTGATTACTGATTATTAGGGCAAGTTTTTGCAACTTTTGCCACTTTTTTTTACAGCTTCCGGCCGCTTTCTTAATACTCGGAAGATATGTAGAATGCTGTGGTCTTTTAGTGCAACTTTTGTGAAAAAATAAATGCAACTTTTTACTGCAACTTTTGTCAAAAATAAATGCAACTTCCCACGGATTTAACTGCAACAAAAACTGATTAGTCTACTGATTGCCCTACTGATTATTATGCGCGATACAACGTAAGAGTGATGGTTTATCGGATAATTGTTCAAGATATAAACGCCACATACATGTATAATTGTATACACGTCATTTGTTACCGTTTTTATCGAATCAACATACTATATTGTGAGCTTCTTGGAGGTACAGACAATGGAATAGTATATTCATATTGAAATAAACTAGAATATGTTCTGCTGTCACTCGACGGGGGTAATCGTCAGCAACTAGTAGATAATTGTCAAGTACATTGCTAATCAACAATCGTATCACCGAATATGACATTGCATGTCCTGAGCGAATAATAATGTTATAACCGCTCATTAATATGTGTTGACAAGAATTTCAACACAGCGAAAAGAGAGTTGGCTTGCTCACGTCAATAATACCATATCGATTTGGAATGGTCAGTTGTTGTTGTTGTTGAGATGGAAAGGAAATCGGGTGTCTGACGTCATACTGACAATTTTCCTCATTCCTATCAACTGCTGCTTGCTAGATTTTCTAGTTGTCTGGTCACGCTAATTATAGAGCGAAATGCCGGCAATTCTAATGTAATTTGCGAAATGTTTCTATGCTCTCATGTTAATATTATAGGATTTCTGGTTTTCCCGAAAATGCTACAGAGGAACTGTACCGTGCTAATAGCCTAGCTGGGTGCTGTACACTGTACAGACATTTTCCATGGTCGTGCTTATGAGAATGGACTCTGGTTGATATACAACGCTTTTTCGAAATCTACACTTGTTGGTGATAATCACCTCTGCCGAATGTAAAATATTTGGGATGAATATGTAATTCAATTGTACATATGGTGTCGATGCCGCAGGCTCGTTATTAACGGTGGCTAGTTGTGGCGAGATAGCGTAGTGGTATAATCCACAGCTGTAACACCAATGGGTTGCGGGTTCGAGTCCGACCGAGGTCGACTCCACAATTCCTACCTAAGTGTTGGAGGTTTATCTGGGCTCCTCCTCGCCATATCGTCCGTGTAAGCGGTGTCTTATAAAAGCCTAGAAGTGGGCCGTGCTACAAGTCGGCAGTTACGGGATTAAAATGAAGAAATTGGCCTGGTGTAAATGACCATAGTAATCGACAAACACCATGAATACATCAAACAAACAAAACATAACCAAATGTGGCTAGAGTAGCCTGCACCGTCTGTTATAGTTATATTGAATAATATATTCACATAGAAATAAACCCGAATATTTTCGGCTGACATTCGTCAGGGGTAATTAATGGTCAGCAACCGGTAGAGAACTAGAAATAACTTTCTTTTCTGCAGACATCGCCTATGGCTTACTGTGTCCTGTTTAAAACTAGCGATTCGAGAAATAAATAGCGAATTCCCATCTGATGTTCATGATCATGTTCATACGTTTTAATGCGAGTAATATCGTGCCGCCCAAACTCAACATTGATGAATAACTACCGACATGCTTGTACCTGGTAATAAGCATGAAGAAATGTTCGCCGAATTATGTGCCGCGATACGTAGTCAATATTCGTCGAAGAGGCTTTGTAGTAGAAAACAAAATGGCGGGGTCGTCGATGTCACCACGCTGGAGTAAACACAGAGTGGAATTTTTTTCCTGAATGAATGGAATTTTAAAGGCAAATACCGTTGCTGTAGTACTCGCCGAAAGGTAGAAACGATATAGGTTGTTTACTAGCGCAGTCGCGATAAGGAATCGGTGCTATGCTGAAGATCAGTGACCTAGTTGTTGTTGAGTATATACTTGAAATACCTGAAAACAATGCAGTACTGTAAAACAATGCGGTACTGTAGAGTTAATCGGCAGTCAGTTTATGAATCGGATTAGTTCCAGAGTATTTTGTGTATTCCAAAATCCATTGACCCTTACCTGCCCGTAAATTAGTGGCATAGTAAAGAATAATGTAGACAGAGCGCAAGAGTGGTTATATCATTCTCGCAGTTTCCATCAGAATACATGTGTAATTGCGTATGTAGTTCAGTGATGCGTGTCAAACGTCACATAGCAGTCTTCGTAAACTTCATAGTAGTTTAGAATCGACTTAATTACGTCGTGTTTACCCGGAGAGTGTGATCAGTGATTGATCACCTATCTACTGACTCATTAAAACGTGTCTTTAATGCTGCATACAACACCTACCGTTTGTGTAAAGCATTGGTTCCACAGCTGGTCATTTCAGATGGTATGCAGTAGATGCATTTCTCTAAGGAGCTTCGTGGAGGTACAGCATTTCAGTATACAATTGAACAATTTATTCATACTGAAATAAACCCGAATATTTTTGCCTGACACTCCTTTTAAAGTACAGTTTTCACAAATCGTTAACGTAATCTTTGCTAATGTAAGGAATGTCTTCATCGAATGCACAGTTAAATACTTCATTCGACTCATTTGCACCCCGCCTTTAGATCAGCTTGTGTGCAAGAAACTATTGCAACCGTCACATTAAATTTGGCCTTGTTGGCATATGTTCTTAATAATTAGGGGCGGATTAGCTGGTGGGTGCAATTGTTTCGAAATTTACAGGCCGACTTATTTGCTAATCCACCCGTGGTAACAATCCTATATAGATTTCAACTAATTTGAGTTTTTCGTCAATTTGTTGGTGCGCAACAAAATCACAGAACCTCGAGGTGGTACGAATTCAGAAAAACGTATAGAACCACTGAAGCATTCATTTTCGAATTTATTAACACAATATTAATGCATCGCTTTCATATTAGTATAGCAAATTAGTTAAATTAAAGACGTGTCCTTGTTTCAAATGGTACTACAATATAGTTTTATTACATATACCTCGTGCTGAGCCTAAGTCAAATTACACGGTGTTGATCATAAATAGGAAAAGAACTCGAAAAATATCACGGTATTATAAGGTGACACAGTGTCATTTTAATCTGCTTGGCGATTGAGATTGTGGCGCCAGCGCAAGCTGCATCCATTTTGTTTTCGGTAACTTGATGGTCGCCCTTGAAACGCCGATCATTTCCTATGCAGATTTGAGGTGCTATAGTTTATTAGTGAGTCACAACGGTGTCTATCGTGACCAAGTGAATCTGTGGATATCAACATTTTCAGCTTGGGACTAGTAAAATTTTGAAACGAATATTGTGAACCACTGGAATTTATAAATCGCAATTAACCCAAAATGTTATTACGACAAATGTATGCGCTATTCACCTCGAGAGAAAATTTCGGAATCTTTAATTCGCAGCTATGTTTTTATATAAACGCGTTATACGTGATTATTGATTATATTTCTGCAAGGCAAAGTGCTGATATAAACAATTTATTTGATTTTGATCGACCAGTTTCTTTCTAAAGAAGATTGACTTTACTGTAAGTTTTCTTAGCTTTCAGACATAATTGGTCTTAAACGAGTTACCTTTAAACAGGGCTACTTGGGATATTTTTAATCAGTTTCGTACGCCAAGTCTTAAGTAAAACATGTACTCTATGGATGAAGAGAAATATGTTATAAATTTCTAAATCAATTTAAAGTCACATCTCCCTAATTAATGCACAAGCCTACAACTACTTGCATTCACTCCGTGGACACGAGCATTCCATTGATCAGGAAGGAAATATGCAATGCAATACTGCACACTGTACATTCAATGTCGATTTTAGCACAATCAACTTACAAACTTTCGGTACCAATATCCGCTTTGGTAGGATATAATTGACAGGTACTATTTGCTGAGGGGGTCAAGCAGTCAATTGCAGAGTTCCATCTATACCACAACGCAACAAGGCATTTCTGTTTCATCCCGTCTGGCCTTTTCCTTCACTGACATCAATACGGGCATAGCTTAACATAAGCGCAATTAGGCCCATGCATTAACCTTAGCCAGTGGGCATGGACAGCCACCGAGTCAGTGATCCGGTAATTCACTTCGGTATCCAATGCAAAAACGACGCTGGTCCAACCACTATCCTGAAGAAATTGTGTCTCAAAGACAATTTCAAAACGCCAGTCTCGCGATTTCGTTGATTTATTATCCTCTGGTGCAGTGCTTTTCAACCCTTTTGAGCACCATCCGCAATTTTTTTTGTAAAACAATTCCATCCGCAAAAACAAATCGAAAATTGTTATACCAAAGAGAATGAAGATACTTGTCAATATTTGGTCAGATTTCCAACAATTACGCTACTGGTTTAGGCCATCGAGTGCCTCATTAAAAAGACAATTCTTTTTCCTCATTTTGATTTCAACGATAGGGCACTAAAATCCTTTCAGCCAAATTAAGTTTTTGGTTTTTTTACAAGAACTTCTAGTGCTTTGGATGGTCAGGTCTTCATAAGAACCATCCAGCACTCTTATCCAAAATACAGCGTATTTTCCGCGAGTGGCATCCGCACAAGTGCGTAACATCACACAGGTTGAAAAGCACTGCTCTGGTGGATATTTTGGGGATTGTGAGTCGCCGCAACACTGCTGTCATGATAATCCATATGGGCTATAAACATAACTATTCCGCAGGTCTTCAACATCTGATCAATCTAAGCCTTACTTGTCCGCATGCAGATCATGTCAACGGACGGAAGTGAACTAGTACTCCTGTTACGTGCTCTGACAAATCGCTTTCATATTTATTTCTCCTTCACAATGATTCTGCCGTGAGCACTGAGCAGCTTAAATCGTCCAGAGCAGTCACATGATGATATGCTGCCATGTTCTCCGCTTGTCAAGGCTTATTATAAGTTGTGTAGGTTAAAGGTTCAAGCAGATCTAAATGATGTTTGATGTTTCTACTGTTTCATCGTACTTAGAACAGTATGGTACGGTATGAGATTTTCAATGACACATCTATATTAATTAGTAGAATGGGGACTATAGAAATACGTTGAAATATTGTTAAAATGACATCAATGTCTGTAGCGCATGCGGTCCTGTACACCAAATATATGTATGACAGATATGACTGGGGGTAAGGTTGTTCAAAAATAGATTTTTTTTCAAATGTTACTGTCAACCCCGTGAAATTCATAAGTTGATTAGAAACACGATTTGTAGCAATGGCTCAATTCCAACCATAAGAAGCGACGTTGTTGGAGTACAAAACTTTGGATTTTAGCAATTTACCTAATTTTAATTGTATAACTATCCACCGTAAATAGTATAATTTCAAACCCAAAATTTTGAACACAAATAACTTCGCTTTCACTCGTTGGAATTGAGCTAAATATGCTATGAATAGTTTTTGTAGCCAACTTGACGATTTCATGGGGTTGCCAGTACAATTTGAAAAAACTGTTTTTAATAATTTAGATTTTTTGAAACTCTAATAGCTTCGCTTCCACAGATTCGAATTGAGACAAATTTGGTGCGCAGGGTTTTTAGCCAACCTAACAATTTTATTGAATAACCAATAAAATCTGAAGAAAAGGGTATTTTTGAACAGCCCTGATATCCATGCGCTTGGTCTTGGACTTTATACATCCAGATCTAAGCCTACAACTTCAATCCTAACCAGAGTACTGCGATTAAGCTAAATGCTCAATGCTCAAGTGTTGCATGCCCACATGTCCGCATACCATCCATACGAAGCATTCTCATATTTCTCAATTCCTCTCACATAATCTACACATCCTTCCTAATAATGAGCTGACTATGGCAAAACAAAGGCGTTTGCCGATGTGGGAGGTTCCATGGTAAGGTCGCGATAAATTTTGCGATGACTATTTACATGTTGTTAAATACTACTTCCGATTTTGACATGGTTGTGTAAGGGTTCGTGAACTTTCTTATCGGACGAATACAGCTCTTCCAGGCCTGCCTTATATTACGTTATCGACATCAACCTGATAGAGAGGTGTTTCGGAATGAAGTTGAAATCTGTCGTAAACAGGATGCTTGTAAAGGTATATAACTACATATATTTGTCAGAAGTTACATATACAATGATTCTTTCCAATTCTCTACTTGGTGCTGACGATTGCCCCTGGCGAATGTCGGCCGATAATATTCGGGTTGTATATTAAAGTTCCATACCGCAAAGAAGTTCTTCGGGAGTAAAATTCCTTATAAACTCTACTAAAGATTAAAGCAGGGGTGCGTTATCACTTTTGAAAGAACCGAATTCAACAACTTGCCACTTGAATCAAATTCAGTTCATATCAAGTCAGAGTTGATCCTCGCGAGCGTGAGAATAGCAAATGCCTGTGCGACAAGCTTGGTTTGTCTCGCACTATACAGTTCTCCTGTAGCATTTTCATGAAAACCAGATATTAGATTAGAATCTAAATTATGGCATAGAAACATTTCACAAATTAGATTAGAATCAGAATTAGAGCGAAGAAACGTTTCACAGATTAGATTAGGATTATATTACCGACATTTCGCTCTCAGTCTAATTAAGCAACTATAATTATCTAGCTCACTGCTTATGACAATATCATTTCTTCTTCAGTGCATATCACAAACAGAACAGCAAATTGTAGCCCGCTAAATGTAACATTGACGAAGCGTTGCTTGGCTACGTTGTTTGGCGATGAGAGTGTGGATTAGTATTTGAAAGAGAGCGACCGTCGTCTGATCATCAGTACGAATATATTGAATCCTTCGGAAACAGCAAACGCCTGACAATGACTACTACGCCAAGTAAGTGACCCCTTACTTCTATATCAGTGGTTCTCAAACTGGGAGGCGCCCTCCCCCCGGGGGACATGAAAGCATCCGATTGGAGGGTCGAAGCCGCCTGCGAGAAATGATATTTTCTGCACTCGAAATGAGTTTAATGGCAATGATCCTAATTTTATCTCGATTTTAAAAGTCATAATCGCGTCGTACCATCTATGCACTGAAGTTAGATTTTGACTGATACCGAACCTTGGGCTAATCAGAAGATGTCCCCGAATGAAGTGAAACTGGTGAATGCGTGTAGCTGTGCCATTGGATTTTGATTTGGACTATGGTAGGGTTACCATATTTTTGTGGAGCAAATTCAGGACACTCTTTAGTGCCCACTAGCGGATTTTAAAATGAGGTACGACACATTGTCTGCCAATATGACGTCACACTAGCAACGCTGTGTCTATCGACCAGAGGTGGTCACGATCCGGATCAAGATCCGCTATAATGTTATGTAGGTGGATTTATGTGGTTGTGTGTTGTAACCAGGAACGAAACAACATTTTTTCAGCCTCCATAAATAAATACTGATCTTGAGCCCACCATAATCGATGGAACTTCTGGGGGGGGGGGCTTAGCCTACTATATGCATCTGGTTTCCATATGCATCTGGTCTTTAAATTTTGTGAATGAAATCTGTCTATAATATTGATTCTTCCGTGTGTTACTATAAAATTTTGATCCTCTTACCACCCACATGATCGCAGTCAGCGGGAGAGCAGGTGGAAGGTGATGACTTCAAAAATGCAACGAACGTAATTATACATAGTAAAGTCATGTCATGTAACGCGGATAAAACTATTTATGAGCCTGAATGCCGTTCCGCTCCAGCAGGTTGCACACCCGGTGGCTTTCAACCTTTTATGGTCGCGACTTCATTTCCAATTTAAAAATGTTCTGTGGCCCAGCTCAAAATTTGATAAGTTGATTACTGAAAAACGGTCAGCACCTTCTCATCTTTGCGATCCCCAGAATAAAGGCAAACGACTCCCCGGTTTTGAGCAACTATCTTTGACTAAAGCATCTTAACGGCCTTAACCGACTTTAGGAATATACCGTTCTCCTATAATTGCGACTACAATTAGACTTATTTCTGTAAATGATGGTTAATTTATTTATTTTTGATTGCATGCTTTTCGAGGGCGGTGGTTCACATACTAGAATCAATGAATATAGCACTAAATCGCGCGCTGCGCGAAGAAAAATTTCAAGTGACATAAATCTGCCTAAAAATAATATCGTTTTTGTTGATTTACGAAAAAAAAATTATCCTACTTCAAGCCTTCAAAATTCCGGACATTTAGGCATATTTTAGAGTTTCCTCCCGGGCGCAGTTTGAACGGTGAAATTCCGGACGTATGGCAGCCCTAGATTATGGTCAAGTGTGTTTGAGCTAACCTCAAGTGGGGCTATAGAAGGGATTAGGCACCAAAATCCCTAAGATATATATGTGCTACGTGCTACTATTAGCCTACATATGATTATGTTTTGTAGAATATCCAACTGGAAAGCTCGGTGAACAGACATTTAGCATTCTCATGCTCATGAGAACGAGCTCTGGTTTGATATGACGTGAACTTGCTTTTCTGTCGCGTTTATTTCTAACTAGGAATTTAATAATCAAGTTTTTTGCGAATTCTGTAATCCGAATTCCAATCTAAATTATAAATAACTGTGTATGTGTGGAGCATGCAGAAGCTATAATTCTAATTCTAGTGTAATTTGTAACATACCGAAGCTATAATTCTAATTCTAATCTAATTCGGAAGAGCTGAAAGTTTTTCGAATCTGATTCATATCTTGTTCCCTTTCAAATGACACGGTTTTCAATCAAGTAGATGTGTGACTTATCCTGGTAGAGTGGAGATTTGAAAGCCGCCGGCAACTTAAGGTATGACGCAATGCAGCCCGGAGCAAAGTGAGGTGTAGGCTTTGAAAGTTCAAGCGGTTTCATAGATCCTGACCGCGAATGAAGCATGTCGGTATCATTTTAGTAAGTAGCCAGTCAACTCTTACTAACATCCAGAGTTGGTCAAAGTAATCATCGCGAAGTCGTAAATTTCGACTCAAATAAGAGTGCAAGTAGATATTATTGATATGGACATGCCAAAAGTTCTTCAAGTGGAAAATTACGGTTTGAAATGTACACAAGCTTCAAAAAGTAGATTTGGTCGAATGGATGCATATTTTGTTTATCAATCGAAATTTTGTGGCAGTTAAATTTAAGAAGAAAAAAAATTATAATAAATTTCCAACTCCTGTAAGAAAAAGTTAATTTTTAACAACCCTAATGTTCAGTTACCTTGATACAGGGGTTATTTCACCCAGTCGCAAACGCCACGCAAGTATATCCCAAAACTATGCCAGGGGCGGGCAACTTCTCCAGTCGGCGGGCCGGATATGGGAAAATGAAGTACTTGGCGGCCCGGGTTCCTGAATCGATATATCAATCGCGTATAAATCGTATGTAATGTAAACTTTAAGGGTAAAACATAGAGACCAAACACAGTAGTCAATGAATTTATTAACGTAATGTACTTCAATAGCTTTAGAAGTCGATGAGACATCTGTGGTCGATCAAAGTTCTTTGAAGTCTGGCTGCATGTTGGGCAGGACATGGAAAGAGACCCTTAGTTTAGACTGCACGTGAACATAAGTTAGATTGCGACGCCGCGTTGTCTTGTTAATGTTCATGGTCGAAAACGTAGACCAGGGCCGCGGGCCACATTATCATGCGAGACCAGAAGCTGTCCGCTGTCCGCGTCATTGACCACTATTACCTTTGCTTCAACAGAGCATATCATTTGGTATCATGTGTGGTCGTGTGTGCTACCTAATATTAACGCAATATACGGATCACTGCATTTGGCGTAGAGTAAATCATAGCCAAGAGCTAGGTTGCTATAGTTGATGGCGCCAGCGTAGGCATGCAATACATATTGCAATGTGCGTTACAATTGTCGACTACCTGCTGACGAGTGTCAGCTCAAAATATTCGGGTTTACTTCAATAAGAATGCACTACCGTATTCAATTAAATTCTTATGTCTCGGACTCGGAAGCTTGGAATCGGATAATGGTATTTGAAATATATCGAGGTATCAAAATATATCATTGTTTCCTTGGCGTGTATGGCACGTAGTCCGTTATTTTGGTAACAATATCGATCTCCAAGGTTGAAACCACTCTCGCCGAGCTGCAAAAACAAGTGACGTCATTCGTTCACAAATACGGAAAACGCTCTTTTCACGAATGTAAACACACTCCCTTTCCTGGAAAGGGGGTGGTTTTGTGGGCGTGTGCACAACGTGCTGAGCATATCAAGTCCTAGTAAACATGTCGAATAATGCTCTATAACTCGACGTACAGTGGTATAAATACGATGCGGATAGAATTAACATACGTTAATACGGATATGCTGTTTACAACCAGACTTTTACAGTCTACGAATCTAGTTGACGTTCAACTATGAACTAACAGCTGCTGTTTTTTCTGAATAGTTCTAGTTCTAGTTGCAGATTTTGAAAAGTGACTAGTTCTAGTTCTGCGTTGTGGTTTTTTAATGAAATTGAGCTGCAGAATAAGTAGAAAACACGAGTCGTTTTGACTTGAATTGTGATACCGTTGTTCCGATCCGATTCCAATAAAATAATAATGAATGGATTGAATCCATTTAGTAGTGTTTTAGTTGCAGATTTCGCTAGTTACAGTTCTAATTCTAGTTGCTTGTTTTGAAAAGTGAGAAGTTCTCGTTCTAGTTGCGCATTTTGTAAATCCAGTAGTTTGTACCTGCTTGTCCGATTCCAAAATATTTCACAAGACCATTCAATGACATCAAGTTATTTCACGCCCGCATGCCAGTATAGCGCTGGCCATCACGAATATCAATATGTCTCATCACATACGAAGTCTGAGTGTCTTCGAATCTCTAGTCATTTGGTTTGATATATGAATACTTGTGTAGGAAACTCCTTCTCTTTAATTAAGCCTAGATACGATCCAGTTTTCTAGTGAGTCATTCTCGATACGTAAGTCAGGTAGATTCGTAATCTAGGACGGAAGTCCATACATGATTAGGGTCCGCGATCAAGGGCGTGTTTGAATCTCCATATTTTCGAAAAGGAACTGAAAAAGAGCACAGTACACACACGCCTTCAGTCACACCCCTAAAAGACACACCCTCTGTTGATTTAGTAACGCCCATGCGATCGTGCTTGACAAACTTGGACCCTTTTTTTCATTTTAAAAGCGAAATCGGACCGTGAAGTAAATACGCACATGGTATGAGTCATCGATTCATCAACTACAATAGATGTCAACAGTTTGTTTTTCTGGGCCTGCATTCGAAAAGCAAGCCATTTGCTATGTGAGGTATGAGTTTGTTTGTTTTGTGGACTATGGAGAGGAGATGCATATTGGAACACGAGTCTTGATTATTCACAAAAAGGGTTTTTGGCACATTTATTCACTGTATAAGAACAAATTGTACAACAACAACAACTATAAACAATGCCAAGCGTAATCAAGTGCTATGTAAAATGTGTTTATGTATATCTAACTACTAAGTACATGTAGTATGTACTGAGCGGAGGAGGTGGAGTGACTAATAATCGATTTCAATGTTAATGGACTCCGATTCGAAGTCACACTGGATATTTGGCAACCTCACAAATCTCACAATCGGTGTTATATTGAACTGCATGTGACCAAACCGATGAATGACAGCATGGCTGACTTGGCGTGACCGAGCACTCGCGCAGTCTTATTTTCTAAATGTACTTAAGAAACCATGGGGCTGCTATGGATTCCATAACATACCGGTGAAGGAGATATTAATGATTGCCTTTTTGTTATAAAAGCGCCATATTATTTGTAGAACATTACTAAAATATTAGTCAGTTGTGACTGTGACCCATCGCTCCCTACTTTCCCGATACCGTGCAACGATGACTAGGGCTGGGCACAATGATTCGAGTACTCGAATCTGAATCGAGTAATTATTATAATGATCCGAGTCGAGTAGCAAAAGACGATTTTTTCGAGTACTGAAATTGTACGCTCCTCGTCACTGATCTTGTCGACGAGAATTATGGTTTCGATACTAATTCCACTTTGAAAGCCTTGAAACCTTGATTGGCCGTATCGCAGCATACGAAATATAGCACAAAGCTACGAACGTTACTGGGAATAACACATTTCCGAAGTCATGAATCTCCCACAACATTGTCACAAGTGAAATGAAATCGATAGAGTCGAGAAAATACCGAAGTATAAGTAATGTGATGAATAACAGGCATTATATTCTTTGTGACGGCATAAAATGCACGAGTACATATTTGAACCTTGGCATCTTACACATTGTATTACGTCATAATCAGTGATACTCGAATACGCGATTCGACTCATAATACGTGATTCAGAATCGAATCACTCAAGGTACTCGATTTTGCCCAGCCCTAACGATGACACACCGATAAGGGCAGATAAATATTTCGTCATGTCGAAATGTCGTGGATCCGGTAGGCCTACATACAGCGTTTCGGTCAATATACTATACGCTTACATTGAATCATACTCGGAGTGACTTGGTTTAGATCCCAGCAGGGTTGGACAATTTTCCAACTTGGATTACAATGAGAATTGGAATTACTGAATTCGCTACTAGGAAATTTAATTAAATTCCGCATTGAAAAGAAATGCAACAAAAATTCAAGTTCGGCTCAGATCAAATCAGAATTCGGTTCTCATAAGCATGAAAATGACAAATGTACACCAAGCTTGGCTCGTTTCGCACTATACAGTTATCATATAGCATTTCAGGAAAACCAGATATCAAATCAGAATTAAAATGAGCGCATAGAAAATTTAATAAATTTGATTAGGATTAGATTACCGCCATTTTGCTTCAATTTAGTATAATCAGACATAGTCCGTCTCCGGGCGATAGAGAATCGTTTGTGAAGCTTGGGTGAGGTACCGTGATTTTCGGGCTCGATGGTAATGACTTGATCCCAACACTGCAGCGATCACGCAATGACTATACGCATACATCCTACCATATTCGATGCGTAGACACAGGACCTTAACTGCCGCACCCCAAACCCCCCAATCAGTGAAGTTTTTTTTGAAAATTTATGCAACGCGCGTTTTAATGTTGCCAAATATTTGGGTTATTGGATACTCCCCCCCCCCCCGCAAAAAAAATCCGCATGATTTATACGAATGGACATTTCGGCGTCGGCCATTACCGCGCCACGACTCACCAAGACATATACAGTTTCAGGCCATGTAACATGCGACTCCAAGGAGTGTGCCAGAACGATCGGCGGCGAGATAACCTGAGCCGAAAATCGCTACCCTTATGCTGGCCGAAAACTTCGATATTATACATAAGCATGTATGTTTAATTGTCCATGGGCGCCTAAATTGCTGGCACGGAATGTTCCTGTCCTGGCAATCTGAAGTCCGCAAGACAAATGCGTAGCTGCAAGGAAAATTTAATTGCCAGTGAAGAATTGCCAATTTGAAATCGTGTGCGTCTTTTAGTTTAGTATGTTTGGGCGATTTCAACATATTTTGACATAGCAGGCAGGAGGTCACGAAACAACATCATGTAATGAATTTATTATACCGACCGAATATGTTTAATTATTATTTACGGGCCCTACACTCCTACAGTTTCCAAGACACCTCATTCAGCTCTACCGGGAAATCTGATTACGTGAGCATGAGCAGGGAGGATAAAATTGATAGCAACATATATGCAATTCCCGATCATATCGACCTATTCAATCATGAATTGCTGAAAATTTT